>NC_135362.1:23257500-24613750 GCF_051622035.1 Arctopsyche grandis
ATAAGAAATGCTATAAATAGGAAAAGAAAACTGCTTTTATTTTTAATGAATTTTCATAACTACTTAAGTATTTAATAAATTCGCAAAATAAAATCGTTTAACTCCCCCCCTCCCCCTCCCACTTCTATCTACAACATTAAATGCCTTGATATAAATAAATATGTAGTACTATCTTGCAAATGCTATTATATATGTACTCTTTCTAAATTAGATTTAATGCTATTATAAACGAGAGACAATTATTAGAATTTGATAATTATAAAATCATTTCAACAATCAAATCAAATGAGTTGTAAAATATTACAATAAAACAGTTCAGTATTTAATAGTATTTTGATGATTATTATAAAATAATTACACTCGAAATCAAATATTATATATGAAGTAGTTTATGCATGTATACATAGATGTCAGTACTAACATTTTAATTTTGAAATTCAACAGAAATTCCAATGGAGCATTTTTTTTTATATCTTTAAATACATAGGATTTTTTATGCAAATAGTTTGTAAATGTGATGGAATCGGTTTGTATTCAAATTTTTTCATCTGGATTTGAATATTCGCCTTTCGCAATAAAATAGACACGGGTCAACGCATTCCGCGGTTAACCTTAAGTGGGAGGAATTGTGAATTTTTTGAATTTGTTACGCCTCGAACCCAATTTCTTTTCGCCATTGTAATTTTATCGATGGCGAGACGTTTCAAAAAAAAAAATAAGGAAAAAAGCAAGCCCCGAAAGCCCCGAGAAGATGTGTGGGTTTTCGTTCGGCTGTCGAGGGCTCAAAGCCGTGACTCCGGGCGGCTTTATGCGTCCGCTCCTTTATTCGACCCTTTTTTAAACTTTCGCCTCTCCAGGATTACGGGGCTCGGTTATTGTCAGGAACAATATGGCCTCAGATTGACGGGGATTCGCCGCTACGAATGGATTGTTACTCTCTCTATATCCTCCACCTTCCCCTCATTCCCCCGAATTCCTCATTTTGAAGCAGTGGCTGTGCTTCGGAAGAGTTTTTACCAACCCCTCTTTCCCCCACTTCTACCACAAGCAATTTATTTTAAATGCATCTACAAACTTTCCACTTTATACATATATACATACGTACGTATTATATTATGAGTGATCAAAATGGCCAGGCGACACCAGTAAAGGTGAAAACACACTGAGTGGTACGTGTTTTTTTAGATACTTTGAAAAATGCAAAAAAAAAACGCAGCATCCCTAGCCCATATACATGGTATGGTTACACGACAATTGGTGCAAGTCCAAAAGGTTCAACGACAAAATGTACCCGAAAATAAGTGCACTGACAAAATGTACCCGCGACAAAATGTTCACGCGACAAAATGTCCACGGAAATAATGTTCAAGCGACAAAATGTTCAAAAATCCTAAATTTTCCTATTTTAATGGAAAAAGTAACTTTTTATTGTAATATATAAATGTTATATATCTATCGATGTATATGGTACTTTTTATCGTATAGATCGCGGATGTTATTAAATTAGTATAAATTACAGGTGTTCTCAACCGCACCAACATATTCTTATTTAAATTGAACAATTACATTTTAAGCGAATGTCATTGTGACTCATTGAATATCATTTTAAGATGTCATTGAATTAGTTTAAATGTTAGGAGTTTTTAGCCGTATCCAATATTTACTTATTTAAATTGAAAAAAAAAACTTTTTAAGCGTATGAACTGCAGATTACATTGAATTAGTTTATATGTCAGGGCTTCTCAACCGTCTCCAAAATTTTCTTTATTTCAAATGAATAATTTATTTTTTATCGTATACATCGCGGACGTTATTAAATTAGTATAAATGACAGGTGTTCTCAACCGTATCCAATATTTACTTATTTAAATTGGAAAAAATACTCAAACTCAAACTTCCTGCCACGCGCGGTGAATAGAGATGGCAAAACAATATTTATTTTTTACAAAAAAATATATTTTTTGTAAAAAATAAAGAAAATTTTGGAGACGGTTGAGAAGCCCTGAAATATAAGCTAATTCAATGTAATCTGCAGTTCATACGCTTAAAAAGTTTTTTTTTTCAATTTAAATAAGTAAATATTGGATACGGTTGAGAGCACCTGTCATTTATACTAATTTAATAACGTCCGCGATGGTATACAGTCCCAAAAATCACCCCTAGGAGTATTTTTGGTGATACTTATCCTTGTTTGACAGTGATCGATAACGGTAAATTGAAGAAATGTAAGAGAAACTTGTCGGTTGCATATGGATATGCATACACGTGTGACCTCCCAAACATATGCATTCTGCGCGTGCAACTACACCCGAATTCGGTTTGGGGAACACTCACTGTTTACGGTCACAGCGGGAAGCCAAGGACGTGACGTCCCATGCCACTCAGTGTGTTTTCGCCCTGATAGTGACAAGTACATATATGATTTGGTAAAATCTTTGTGCGTCCAAACTGGGATATACGGTGACACAGCTCCTGTATGAAAACACGCAGAGACAACGTGCGCATGGAGATACAACGCACGCACGGAGACACAAAAGTTAAGTATCACGTTTAATTTTATCTGTAACTCTGTACTGAAAAGTCGATATCCCGAGTGTGCATTTTCATTTATCTTTAAACTGCGTAGATAGTAATTGCAATAACTATATAATAAATATATTTATTGTATGTAATAGATTCCGGTTAATTGGGAAACACCGTAATAACTATATAATAAATATATTTATTGTATGTAATAGATTCCGGTTAATTGGATTAGCGAATATAACAAACCTTATGAATTGTTTTGAATAAATTGCTGTACTTAAAGTCAGACCCAAAAGTTGTAGATCAAAGATGCTTGTACAACTAGATCTTGCATAGTTTTGGACGAGGAAGGAAACTGAGCTGGAACGGTGATTCAACCCATCCGAATTCTCAAGGGAGAACAGGGAGAGAACTCTCAAAATAGAAAATCGCAATTGAAACATTTGATAGGGCTAGTGTTTTTGTGAGAACAATTTTTTGGTTTGAAGTTTATGTTAAAGCTATGGTGGTTGAGTTTATTGATGTGATCGAAGGTGAAGACAAATAAAGAGGTATGTTTTTTATTAGATTGTTTTGCACATGCAAAACAAACACTAAAAGTACTTCGGTACGCCAAATCTGCACCACTATATATTTGATATTTTATTCTTGCATTGAAATAGGATTGACAGTGAGCGATGGCTGTGATCCTTACTTATTACCATATGGATTTCAACTTGCTCTAAATAAATAAATATGGATCCATACTTATTTATTTATTTTGTTGTGATCTATTTTATTAAAATTTTGGATTTTTAAATGCTGTTTATTATTACTAAATTATGTTCACAATTCATCTTATATCTATTTTAATAGCTACTGATCTATTGATTTTTATTTTAATGGCACACATGCAGAATAAAAATATAAAAAGAAAGCAGTACAGTGAAACAAAAAAGATACAAATATAAATGAAAATATTTAGATTTCAAATACAGTAGGCACCACATGGTATTATAAAGAAAACAAATAAGAAAATTTGTACATAAATCATATTCAAATGCTGGTAACATAGTGGGTAAGATGGTTTTTGCCAATTTGATGGAGGAACTGTTTCAACAATGATATCAGATAAATTAGCAAATTCTGACTTGGAATCACAAATCTCCATCAGCAGCAATAAAGATTATACTCAGAATAAATACTTTTCAATCGAGGTCAGCTCACGGGATCGAACCCTGTGACCTCTCGGTGCTTAGCATAAACACAATCACTGAGCCCTGCTGCTGTCTAAAAAGTGGAAAAATACTGGAAATGAACTACCGTGTGGCCACTATTGATGTACATAGACGTGACAAATTTAGTTATCTAAATTTTATTTTTACATATGTAGATACCAGGAAGGCTTGACAGGAAGACCCCAATGCGCCTTCCTGGACAATTAATTACAAACAATGCAGCATTTTTTATTATTACACAAATCACTGTATTTCCAGAAGTTGAAGAACATGAAACAACAATTAATTAATTACAGAATTAATCCATTGAGACATCTATGGATTTAGATTTTGTACATATTTTTTTCAAATTATACACACAATAAATACAGAAAATTTGTGATTACAGGAAAGATGATTTTTTGCCAATTTTGAGGAACCGTTTCAACAATGATCACATAAAATTGGCAAACTCTGATAAGAAACGATCGATTTGGAGTCAAAAATACCCCCAAATCTAACCAGCAGTATGGCGGATCGAACCCACTGATCACTCGGTGCTAAACATACACGCTACCATTAAGCCATACTGCTGCATAAATAAAATAAAAATGTTCTTGTCATTGGTCGCCCCTGTTTCCATTCCTTAAAATTCCTCATTTTGAAAGGCATCCTAGCGACTTTCAGATCTGCACGATGCGTTCAATTTAGAATGTTGTAGCCGGCATCAAAATTTACGACCGTCGCGATTCATCTGAAGCGTTGCACAATCGGACTTATTTTCGGTAGTAATCGAACTGGCTGTTCTTTGCCATTAAACTCCTCGTCGTTTTGTTCTGGCGACGAGAGTAGTTTCGCGGAAGGAAAAAATAATAGGATGGGGTACGAAGTTTCTTTAGAAATTCTCGACGACGACGCAGAAAAACACGTCGAACTTCGTGTACAGTTGAAGTTCCGAATGTAAAAGTATTGAACATGATACTCGTCTGTAAAGAAAAGCCTTCGCCAGGTGTGTATTTTTCCCCTACTTTTCCATTGAAACGTAACAATTTCTTTTATATGTACACGCTCCTTTCAAGTTCTTCACTTTGTAAGTCTCTTCGTGAAAAATGCGAATTATATAGATTTAAGTTCGTTCCACGAGAGGAGTACGTTTCCATTTCGTATTCTAGGTAAATTCTTCACTTCGGAATGATGTGGGCAAAAATAAGTATCGCACGTACATAAGTAATTTGTAAAAGTTCATACTAAACTACTATGTATTATTAATAAGAAGTCTGAATAAGGTATTGGATGTGAGTAATGAGATTTCCAAGAAGTTGTCTAACTAATCGAAGACGAATCACATTATTTTTTTATAATGTAACTTTTTTGACATTATTTGAAATGCCTGCTACCTACATACTAACTACTAAATAGATTGTCACAAGCAGGCCCGGCCCGAGGATATATGGCGCACCTAGGCAGATTAGTTCTAGCGACCCCCCCATTCAATTTTTAAACAATAAATTTCATTAAATTTTATGTTGAAGAAAAATATATTAAGAAAAAAACTAAGTTTAATTTGTATTAAAAAATAGGCACGTTTTATGTATAAAAAGGAATAAAATAAAAATGCGGTAATGAAGACATTATTTTTATTCAACAATGAATTGAAGAATTTTATAGACTGACATTTCTTCATTCGAATGTGATTGGTTAAGATATTTAATTTCGTGAGATAAATCCATCCCTGATATATGTACATATGATTCAGTGGTATTTTATATAAAATACAATTCCAAATTACCATTTGAAACGACGACAGTTTAATTGTTTTACCAGTTTTATTCGTGTAAATTATTTTAAACTAGTGTTTTTACCCGGCTTGGCTCAGTATTTGTAATATAAACCGCTTAAACATGACCAATCTAATAGTTAAAATTTTATTACATTTATTTGAATAATTTTATTTTATTTGATAATTCATTTAATTTTTTATTAAATTGAACGTCACGGATTTTACGAACCAAACAAATAAATAAACATACATACGAGTCTCTTTCGAAATTGTAAATTAGATTATAATAATTTACAATTAATATTGTTACTTCGAGTATAAAAATTGAGTTGAATATAAAATATGTTATAGTTCAAAGTTCAAAGAAAGCCAAATTCTATTTTCAATTTAATAATAAAAAAAAAGAAAAACGGAGGCGACTTGCAGCGCCCTTTGTGTATGGTGCCTCTAGGCACGTGCCTAGTCTGATGCACCTTTGAGGCGGCCCTGGCCATAATATCGTGTGTGATCGAAGTCTACGAATCATCTTGATAAATTGTACAGGTAATTTTAAGACAAATCGATCATATATTAATAGAAATGGTTTGTATTGATATACATATGTATGTATGTACGTTCGATATATGTATGTATGTACATGGCTCACCAAAGTTGGGCTTCAATTATCCGCCTTAATAGCGATTCAAAGCCAAACGTTCTACTTCGACATTCACGATAGCATGTCAACAAACAAGAGTTTCATGCAAAACATTCGCATCCTCTTGGCATGGATGTCTTGGAGTGTTTCTGTCGAGAAGTGCAGTGGCGCGGTCGGACGAAATGCAGCCGGCGCAAAAGTTGCCAGAAAAACTTCCCCTTCATTCGGAATAAAGGACAGTTTCGCGAAATTCAGAATGCCTGTATTAAAACTTCGCGTTAGTTCTTTTTCGGTAGTATCAACGACGGGCTCAGCTCGTATGATTTACATATAGAGCATTCTTCATCTGAACGAAACTTTGGTCACAGTTTCGGCTTCCCGCTCCTTTTACATATCTCGTGTGTATTTAAATGCTATCGCCTTTCATGACCGGGAGGGGTATCATGTCAGCTCTCTTAGTATATAAATTTATGTTGTCTATTTATATATTGTAGTTTGCCGGTTTATAAACGCGAGTTTGTCCTGAATAAACAAAATCGGCTGAGCGCACGTTTGTTCCTAGGAATTTCGTTGTTTGTGCTTCCAAACCGAAGTTTTCTCAAACTCAAACACGAACGCAAATAATAAAATTAGTTTTGATTAATTTCAAAGGTAGCATGTTTTTATTTGCGAAAATAGCCGATGAAATATATTCGGCAAAATTTTCTGCTGTCGAATATGTTCATTTTGAGATTCAAGCAACCGATAACATTTCTTGTAATAGCCGTTACTCGTCTATAAATCTGTCGAAAATGTGCTCTTCTCGGACTAAAGATGTGTTTCCGTGGTTTGCGACCCAACTATACGACGTTGGACCGTAAATCTTCAAGCGTTCTTGGAGCATTTTTTGCATTGCGAATGGTATTTCAAGTCAATTTGATAGTACAGCGGTTCTTTACCTTTCTTGTTCTATGCCCTTTACCTTTACTAGTTGGATGCAAGCAATGAATCTTTTAAAGTTCTTAAATTAAAAAATAAAACTACAAAAGAAAGCGGCCGTATTAAAATAAAGCTCCCCAAGACTAAAAAAATATCTACAAACGATTTCCAAAATTCAGAATTCGATTTTTTCCGTCAAATTGTATAGTGGTCTTTTATTATTTAAAAGACATGTAGGACGTGCAAGAAATATAAAGAAACTAACTCATAAACTATAATGTCTATAATAAAGAGTAGACACCTGGGTCCTAGAGATAAACACGAATAAAAAAACCTATTAGTTGACAAATTTGAGACTCTCATAAAGTCCAATGCTCTAAAAGACTTTGAGAAAGTCTAACTACCTAGGTGCCTTGATCCCAACGGAAGAAGGATGCAAATTGGAAATCTTCAAAAGAGTACTAATTACGAAAACGGTAATGGCCAGTTTGATAAAAATATGGAAGACCCGCTCTATTATAAGAAGATTGAAAATCCGTCTGGTGTGATCTCTGGTGTTTCCCATTGCATTCCATGGAGTCAAGAAATAGACCCTGAAAAAGAGAGAAAGAGACATTCTAGATGCATACAAAATGTGGTGCTGGAGACGGATGCTGCGCATACCTTGGACCGCAAGACGCAATAACATCTCCATCCTCAAAGAACTGGCAGTATCAGAGAGACTGTCCACAATATGTAGGAAAAGGGTTCTTTCATACTTTGACCATATGACCAGGAATAATGTGGATAATTTTTGGAGAGGATGGTAGCCACCGGAAAGCTGGAGAGAAGGCGAGCGAGAGGACGGACTTCGAAGAAAACGTCTTCCAGATCAAAGAACCGACGGGATCGTCCCATAACGCTACCTTCAACTTGGTACAAAAACCGGGAGAAGTGGAGGTGGATCGTCCATCAAATTCCAGATATCGATGACCACAATGTTCAGTATTAAGCAAACGAAGAAGAAGAATGTTTGCATCTCTAAATTTAACCATTTCTGTTTTCTCTTTCTAGAATACGACAATACTCTTTAAAAGACATCTCATTACAGATTGGTTGTAGTTTGTGAAAAAGGAAGCGTTTGTATGCCGAAGTCCTCGCACTCACCTGCTTGCGCACGTTTATTTTGGAGCTTTGCGCGATTACGATTTCAAAGATCAAAGTCACCCCCCGGCATCCGTGCGTCGAATAGTGGAAGTAATGACATTATATATAGATTATGGGGTGGAAAGGTTCCTTTGACCGTAAAATCGGAGCAAGACGAAGCCGGGGGGAGGGTCGCAGGGTCCTTTTTTGAAAAGAACACACCCGGTGGATCGGTATTTAGTATGCGCGGTGTCGAACCCAGGGGTCGGCGAACGGCTTACGTGAGCACCCACTGAGCCGACATGATTCGATGATATCTCCTTCCTTGTATTCCCTGCGAGTCCTTCTCTGGCGATAGTCCTCGTCCAGGATTGTCGTCTACCTTTGAAATAATCGAATAGTACGCACTCGAATCACTTTCTCAATGTGGCTGTTGGTATGGCTGCGTAACTTTTCTTAGTATACTTTTAGCATACAATCTTTTCCTTTCCAACACTACCCGTTGATATATGTATCAACGGCCGAACATGCGTATAATATATTTATGGAAATAAATTGGTGGCTAGAGCCCGAATCTGTTTTCATATTCGTATAAAAAAATACTTCTAAATTGTAAAATGTCACGTTGTCGCAACCATGAGAAAAATTAATTTTGAACATTTATACAAGCTTTTATTAGTTTATCGCTTGCCTTTCTGGTCGACTTTAATTACTAAATTTGACCCATTGAATTCGAATATGACAATGATTGTCGTTGCTTTCTTCTCGTTTATGAGATATGTATGAGAATTTAAAAAATGTGCAATTTTTTTTATTTACCGATTTTTGGCTATTGCAGTCTTTAACTCAAAATCTCGTATTTCTGTGCCAAAAGTGAGTATTTAAATCAATAGTCGGATGTTTTTTCTATTAATTGTTATTTTTTATTGCTTTAAAATACTTATAATTAATTATCTAGCAAATTTAAAAGTCAAAAATATACGTTTTTCTTCTAAAAAAATTGTTTTTCTACAAAATTAACAATAACAAATCCCTCTGCCCCGATACTTATCCGACGTCCAGGCTATTTTTTTATATAAAAGAGCATATTTTGTATATTTGTACAAAATATGCTTTTAGTAGAGGGATGAGGGATGGTGCCCCACCCCCTTGTGTAAATATTTTATTCAGAATTTTTATTACTTTATTTTAATTTATTTATTTCAGGGGCGGCCGCCGTTTTAATTCTGTATCGGATCCAATATGTTCGCCGGGCCGAAACAATCAGTGGCGTGCGCGCGGCTTGTGGAACAGGGGAGACGGGGATTCTCAAAGGCCGCCGCCCCACCCCTCCCTGATAATTACGATATAAAAACAGGCCCGTCCCTGTGGCGGCCGTTTAATGTAATTTCCCATGGGGCGCACGCCGGTGTCACCTGTCACCTAACGACCCCTAGGGCGGACCACTACCGACCCTTACCCTACCGGCCGTTTTGTACCGTACCACTTTTATTTTCAACATTTTCTTAACCTAACACCAAACCGTGTGTCGTTCCGATCGTACCTACCTTTCCCCCACCTATTCAATCTGAACCAGAAGATAAAATTTGTTACAAAAAATTATTTAGACAAAATTTTAACTTGCCTAAATAATTTGGGTTTGTGAGAAAAGATGATAATTATTAAAAGGAACTGTCACCAGATGATCAGTTTATTTTGAGTTCAATGTTTCATACTAACATATTATCAAATTTCATACTTAAACCCTATGGCGCCCTCGGATAATTTTTTCTAAACGCCCCTAGAAAAAATATTAAAAAAACGGGTTACCATCCACCTTTTTCTGGACTTGTGACCGGCAGAAAAGTGGTTAAGGTTTCCGAACTCCATCGGTGGAGTTAAAAATAGATAAATAAACTTTCCGAGCCAGTTTTTCGGCAAAATCTTTAATCACAGCTGAAAAATCAAGATTTTCAGCGATCATTTTCAATAGATTGAAATCCCAAAATGGAAAGTTTATTTTGTGATATTGTAGACTGGGGATATGTTTTTATTAATTTAAGTTTCGGAGAACTACGTTCACCACTTGCAATGTCAACAAAATTCGCATAGCATCCCAAATGTTCGGATATAATTCTTGTAAATGTTGTTTTATGAAATTTAATACAATAAATGGATTAATTTTACCTAGAATTTCATTTGAAAGATAGGCTTTTTAACTAATAAGTTCATCTCAAAGTTACTAATGATATCAGATTATTAATCGGCACAATATTTACGAAGTTCGTTTCTTTCCGGTAGACTGTTCACAAAATACAAAAAAACCCACGTCTTTGAATATCCGTTCAACTGCTCGAATCTTTCTTTCATTGACACAAATGTTGTATCTAAGAGAGGATTAAAAGACTCGACCTCTTACTATTTCTCAGGACAAATCATGAACTTTTTTTGTGTATTTTCGTCAAATTGCCGTTTCACGCGTGTGATTTTTTTTAATTGTTTAAATACCGATTTTTTAAATGATCAGTTAGAATCTTCCAGTGATATATTGAAGCTGAAAATAGGTTAAACAATCTTTGGAGAATACCGAAAAAAATTGTGATGTTACAGAAGATTTTTCGACGTCATATAGCACAAGATTTAAATTGTGGATGCCACAGGGAAATGTGAAATAAATTTTTTTGAGAAGCATAATAGAATATATGCACCTTCGCCCAATGAATAGAATTTTCCGAGTAAAAATAATTGAGCTTAGAACGAAGAGGCGCCATTAGCGATATGATGTAAATTTTTGTAGCGCCTTCGGCGCTCTAATTTCAAATTTTAAAGCGCTTTTGGCGCATCAAATGGACTAACTGAGACTAACATATGTATATGGAGCGCACTGAGAGCAGGTTTATAAGGAAAGGTTAAATGAAATGAAGCTTTTTTTACTAAAAAAAATACATATGTTCATATATTGGAGTATGAAACATTCTAATAGCATGAGCGAAAATCCTTCAAACTTAACCCGGTCCGTTCAGTTATGGATAATATTGTTTACATGGAGCAAACGCCTCAGCCATTCGCCGCGGGTATCCAAGTCCACCGTATCGAATTTGAATTATTTACCTTTCGCAAATATTGTCCGATCATAACCCCAAATCTCCCCCTTCACCACCCCCTCCCCCCTTCCAGACACGCGCACCCTTTGCGATGCCATTCGAGCGAAATTTATTTATGCGTCAGTGGTGCAAATATTTCTTATTCCCTGCAAGGTAATATTAAAGTATTCACACAAGTTTCTGAATTTCATTGTTGAAATTCATATACTCGATTTCAATTTACGACAAATCAAACTCTATTCATATTTTAACGGGAGGGACTATTGGTAAGTCAATAACCTGATGGCAGTGGTCATTATCATTCATATTTTGACGACGTCAACCACTGGTTTATTAGCGCTGATCACCTGATCTCGCGTTCGCGCCACAAAGGCCTCGGCGTATAAAAAAGCCGTATACAATAACCAATAAGATCTCGCGACTCATCAACCAATGATCTTCCTATGCGGAGAGTGCCGCTTGAGTATAAATATTGAAGAGTTTTGGACCGTGGGTCATTCGGAGCTGGGGGGCTGATGGGTGAAGAACAATTAACTACGACTGCGTCTTTCTTTCCGATCTCGGAAACTCCTCTATACGTCCAGCAACAGTCATCATGATCATCATCTATAGCCATTCACCATCCGCTATTAAATGAAGGCCTCTCCAACACGTTTATGTTTTGCGCAACTCTCATCCATCTCACCTAGGGTTAGCAATTATTTGTAGTTTTCGAATATTCGAATATCGAATAAAAATTGATGAAGTATTCGAATATTCGTATTTTTTTCGACTTTTACCATTATTGATTTATTTAAACAATTGGGGAAGATAATCAACAAATTGTCAGTAAAATATAATGTATAATTTATATAATTATAGAAAACAATGGAAAAGGAGCATGGATTGTTGGAGGATTATCGGCACGGTCGTTCGGGTATATTGAAAGAAAAAATGACATATGTACATATATCGCTGAAGTGTAATTTTCATTGTAAGATATTTTTACTTTATCTATTTTAGATATTTATTTTTACTTTTACTGTAGTAAAAAAAATAGATGAAGTTTTCTGATCATTCGAAAATGCGAACTGGAGATTTTGACTGATTCGAACTCAGAATCGATCACTGATCACGTTTTAATTATCTAGAAAAAACATGTGTGTCTGTGTATTTTGGAGATTTTTGAACACCGTTAGTCTTATCGAACTGAAACTTAGTACATATCAGTTACTGAAATTCTATCGATACGGCGTAATTTTTTTTCAATTTTTTAAAATTCCTTTCGAATAAATGAATATTTTCGAATTTTCGACGGATTATTCGAATATTCGTATAGACGAAAATAGAACGAATACTGGAATATTCGAGTATTCGATAGTGAACCCTAATCTTACCCCACACATTTTCCTAATTTCGTCTACCTATCTTCCCTGCGGTCTTCCTTTTACCCTTTTGAATTCTCTCGGGTACTATTCTAGCACTTATTTTGTCCACCTTCTATCCATTCTTCTAACTACATGATCCGCCCATTGCTATTTCAATCTCTTCACACTCTTCACTATATCCTTTACCCGTATCATACTTCCCACCCACGAAGTCCATTCTTCTAGCCACGTGGCCTGCCCATTGCCATTTCAATCTATAACCACTACCTTTGACATACTTCTCAACTACGTATTCCATTTCGTGTCTTTCTTCGTTATGCCAAATACATATACAACGTTTCATACTTCTTTGAGTGCATTGGACTTTGTATAGCGTTCAATGTTCAAGTATCACATTCATAATATGTTACATGTTCGTTTGAATAATGTATAGGGTCAATTTTAATGAAAGTTTAACGTTCATTTGTACAAGCTGATTTAAACTCTTGACAATACTAAGCTAAATTGGCTTGCTTGACGAGCGTATTGATAATGATTACCTATATGTAAAGGTAAATATAAATTTAATCTTCGACATGGACAGGTCTCAATCTTGAACTTTTCGTTGTCTTGTTTTTATACACGTATACATTTTTGCGACATTTGAAATTTTTATTCGCACGCTATGACAGGTGGCATGCGCGTTCTCCCTGCCGCATTTTATTGTTTCGTCTTCGCACTTTGAATTGCATTAACGCGACGGAAATGCGTCCGCATAGAAGTCATAAAACCCAAAGGCCAATAAAACCGTCGTAAAGACTCAAGGAAGACCACCGGAAGGTAAAAAAAGTCGCAGGAGAGGGTCGTAAACGACACTTGCCACGCGAGAGCTTCCTAGTTGTCTCTCGTAGCGGCGGCGTAACTTACGCCTGAAGCTTAATATGACTATTAAAAAAAGGCTACGAGCTTGTGAACTAAGTCGCAAATTTTCTACAATGTTTCACGCTCAAAATGAGAGCAACAAGTGGTAGAAATTTCACTCGCAGTATTATCCTAATTCAAATGCCACTTGAGACAAAGTGAGTTTTAATTGATTGCACATTTATTCGAGTACACTGCCGGTTAAAAGATTAGTCTTGGCTCTATTACTCATTCGTTTTATTCTTATATTTACACTTCCATATTATAATGATGCATTTCAAATCTATATTTTTTGTACATGTATATTTGCAGATTTGTTTGTCCGCTAAGCAAATCTTAGGGCTACAAAATTCTAAATACTATCTTATGGTGTTAAAATCAAAGATTGGCGGCCAGAATGCTTTTATGCACTAAATATTGTCAATTACTATTGCCCTACAAAGCAAGAGAGAAAAAAAGGTTGACAATAGTGAATAAATTTTTGAGCATAAAAGAATCCTGGCCGCGATCTCTAGTTATTAATTATTATTTAGATAATTAATATTTAATATTTAATATTTATATAATTATTATTTAGACCATACATACATAGATGAAGTTTGAAAGAGCTCGGAGCCCTGGATTGAAGGACTTTCATACAAAAACGCTCAAGGATGTTTGTTCGCTATACAAATCCACTGTTTTCAACTTACGATCATAAAGTTTGGAATTGTATCTTTTTATTAACAAACATTATTCTATAAAAACTCGGAATTCTCCACGTCGCATTGGTCTGGAATGCTTACATATCATTTATTAATTTAATTTTATTCGTATAAATAAAATGCCTTTTTAATTATCTATCGTTTTTGGCCTCCAACATGTTTGTAAAAAAAGGATCCCCAGTCTATTAGAAATTTAACAGTACATACTGGTATAGATAATGGACGGGTTTTGGAAAGGCTCGGAGCCTTGGATCACAAAATCTTCCAAGCAAGAGGGTTTTTTAGCGTTTTATGTTGTGTAATTTCCATTTTTCAACCTAGGTCACCAAATTTGCTGTACTATTTCGTGGTATTCTAACTTATCTTATCTAGATGAGTTTCGGAAAGGTTTGGATCCTTGGATCGAAGGGCTCACATATAAAACCCCAGGCAATGGTGGAAAATTGTGTTTGCCTGCTATGTGACTCCACAGCTATTAGCATAGGACTACCAAATGTGGTATACTATTGTATGTACATACATAACGAAACTTTAACTTAGACCAAGACATTCTACAAGCGATTCGTACTTATTGAAAAATCAAAAAAAGTGAGGACTTCTCCGATACATTTACCCTAAATGCAATTGCACTATAGCGATGAGGTCAGCTTTGCAAGTGCATCGGATGATGCATCTTATGCTATAGAGATATACGAGTATACATATGTAGGTATCGGAGACACGTCTAATGTGTGTCAATAGGAGCTTCGGGGCTGTGCCACCATTAGTGCTGTGAAAGCACACACACTCTGTAAGAGGAGCTTTTATTTGCTCTGGGCTCCTAGAGTCCGATAATGACACGTTCACTGCAAAGCGATTGCATTGTGTGCATTAAAAGCACTGCTAATGGTGTAGATTGCAGCGAAAGTTGCTAGTTTAATCCGATGTATAAATTATTAATCTAAGCTGTTAATCAAATTTATTTCAATTTGATTTAAATATGCATTGTGTTCGTATTTATTCGGCCTTGAACAATATGTTTTCTATATTTCATTGTATTTACATATATTGTCAGTAATTTTGTTTAATTTAGTCAGTAAATAGATGAACAGAAAGTTATACATATTATCGTTCACTAATTGTTTGACTTTTGTCTATTTGTCAAAAATACTTAAATAACAACACTCAAACTACATATTTTATTTATTTATTTATTTTTACATAAAACAAGAAAACCTAATTGGTACACACAATGCAGCTTTTCCTGGCCAATTACAAACATCGATAAACAATTATATTTATACAGTATACATATGTACATATAGACATCTATGGAAAAATTCGATAATATTCATATTTCGAGGATGGGTATCATATTTATATAATTATTTTATTAATTTATTTTTACATACATATTACCAGGAAGGCCTAAGAAGTAAAACCCAATGGGCCTTCCCGGTATCGATATATAATTTTTAGAATAATTTTAACAAAGCATCATTGAGATATCTATTGATAAATCTATATTTTCGCAAACATTTTTATTTTTTATATACATATACATATACATATTATAAATCGCCAAATTTCAAGATGCTAAAAAACTCTAAATTTACAAGAAATTTAATCGACAAATTTACAGCATTTTATCAGCGAAATTCAAGATGCTGAAAGTTCGAAAATGGCGAGAAATGGGTAAAGGTTGCCAATTTATTGGAACCGTTTCAATGAAAATCAGATAAATTGGCAAACTGATAGGCAATGATTGACCAGAAATCACAAACCAAGGTATGGCCAGCAGCAACTGGTGGGACTTGAACCCGTGACCACTATGTTCGAAAGCAATATATGAGCCGTTATATTTGAAAGCGGCAGAGGTCCAATTTTAAGTTCCAAAAACACTATTTTTGTTTCACTTAATTTCGACCAGTTTGACCAGAATCTCGAAAAAGCAGAATAAACGTATTACAGGCCACCAGTATTTTTAAATAATGTTAAACGCAAAACATTATATTAAATATTTATCGAAATGAAGAAAAGTGGACTTATGCCACATTCAATTATACCTGTTCATATGTTAACTACTAGTATATGCTGCTGCTCATAATCAACAAATACGATTTGCTATAAACTTGAATTTGCCAGAGACAGGATAGGTTGCAAATTTTGGTAGAAACGTTTCAACAATTAAATGAGATAAATTTGCAAACTAATAGGAAACGATCTACCTTGAGTCACATACATCCAAGGTCAGGCTAGCACCACCGGGCCAGATAATTAACCCATGACCCCTCAGTTGAAAGCATTACACGCTAACTACTGAGCTATGTTGCTTGTTACACCATATGTACACTCGATCAAAGCTTTGCGACAGAATTTTGACAAAATAAATATAAAACTGGAAATTTCCGACGACATTTGGTATAATGGAACGTCGGTGATATTAAAACGAGTCTACACAAATATAGCAATAACAGTTTTGTATGCAATATTCAGTAATACGGGGCGAGTGCACCAACGAGATAGCGACGAACTCGCACAACTTTTGAACGCAGCCAAAGGGTTGAAAAATAAACATTTCGAATTTTACTATTACAGTGACGTCGCGTGCTATTATTGAATAATATATTAAACGAGAAGGGTGACAAAGTGTCGTGTGAAAGTTAACCCTTCGTCTGCGGACATAAACTTGAGCGCCCCATTTGGTAACGACATTATATAATATATTGTATATGTACATATGTATATATACAAAACACCCAGCACTCACTCTATCTCTACTTGGCTGACAATTTCTCATATGTCAAAGTTTGCATTTTGGCTCTTACCACCCGCAAAATTGTGTAATTGAACTTGGTACTTTAGCCCGGAGTGCGTTGAGATTTTCCCGCAAACAATATGCTTGTTTTAGATGCCGCTTTTCCCGCGAGGAAAAACTGGTTGAAATTTTATGACGAGACTCGGTGGGTTTGGTGTTAATTATAAGGGCATTTAAAAACTTTAAAGTGCTGTTGAAAAGTTAATTGTTTTGCAATAATAGAAAATTTCGTATGACAAAGTTTCGCAATTTATTTATTCGATGAAAACAAGTTAAGCGTATGAAATATCACATTACATTAGAAGAATTAACTAAATGTTACGAAAAATGCGTACGTAAAATATTCCACATACCGAAAACTACACCCATGGATGAAACTTCATAACCTATAACATATAACCAATAATTGCACATATGTACGTATAATCATACATACTCGTATGTATGTATGTATGATTTAATTTAATTTAAAATATTGTTTTGATTTCATATTGACAATTTTAAAACATACATATGTAGATATACATATTTATGAATATCAATTCATATTTATATTAATGATAGAAATTCATCAACCTTATTGTCTCATTATTACTTATCATAATAAACGAATTTTGAAATTTTCATTAAATTTAATAGATGTATTGAAAGTTTTATTCTATTTCTCAAATTTTGAATAACATTCTTATTTTCAACTATTTCTTTAATTAAAATTTTTATTATTGTAATTAGAAATAACTGTAAGAAAAAAGTTTTTAATTTTTTTAAAGTTTATCACAAATTTTTGATGAATTTCAAAATTATTATTTTTTTCTAACAAAATTTAAGTAAAGTTTTTAAATTGCCAGCGACTCTAAATGTGACTGAAAAAATATTTATCTTCCCATTTTATTCATTTTAGTTTATTAATCCAGATAAAATACAAACATATGTTCATCTAAAGGCAAATAAACGCAAAATACTTAATTTAATTTTTTTGAGTTCAGCTTAGAGGAGGATTTTTTTTAATCCGCCCAATTTTCCCAACTCCAGATTTCGAATAATTGAAATAATTCAAACGCCGCTCTGATACCGGTATAATTCGAAATGTGTTTTTAATTCGAACTGTGACCGCGATTCAAATTGGAAAAGATTTATACGCATCGTGGAAAATGTGACATTTAATTTATCGAATCGAACGCTCCGAATCAAATTAAAATAAATTAATATAAAAAAAAAAATCGACCCACCTGCAGATATCTCGGAGAGCACACGGATATTTTCAATGGATTTGGGAACATATTGGAATATTAATTTAACGCGATACAATAAAGATAATGTTGCGGGGTGGGTCGTAAAATAGAAATTGTTTAGCCGTGCCGGATAATTACAGGTGTTTTGCATATAAACGTAATTGACCGGAAGTGCACCTTGGGGTGTGCTCGACGAATCCCCAATATTGGCATTATGGCCTCGAATATTTCTTCATAATGCGTAACGAGAAAATATTATGACGGCTATTTACTAACTTTCATCAATTAAACGACTTCAGGGCCTTCGAACCTCTCCCGTAATGTTCCGTTTTTGGGGTGAGGGAAATTAAAAGGTTCAATTCATTTATTTTTGGAAACACTATATTTATTTATATAAAGCACGGTTAGGTTATGAAAAGTTATTGTGTCTCTGTGCGTGCTTGCATCTCCGTGGTCTGCAGATGATGGAACGTATGTGTCTCCGTGCGCGCCTTGTGTCTGATCGCTTGTCTTATGCCAGCCACACACCATCAAGTCTATCGTCAAGTTTGCAGCATATGATGGATTGGATCAAGTATGTATATTTGAAGGTGTGTGGCTGTCAATATTGTTGCATGACAATTGTAAGGGCGCAAACACACAGAAAGGCATGCTAGCACGCATAATCTGCATCCAAGCCTAAAATGCTTGTATTGACATAGATTTGACAGTGATCGATAGAGATTCCCATATTTGAAATGTAGGAGAAACTTATCAAAACTTGCCGAAGAAAAACAACTCTTGCGGTGTGAGATATGATTTTTCACCACAGGAGGTCAATAACTAACCCATGCCGTTCGATTCAGTGTGTTGGTGCCTTAAATTGACAGCCACACACCTTCACGTATGCTTGATCCAATCTATTGAATCATGCAAACTTGACGATAGACTTGATGGTGTGTGCTGACCAATATTTACCATAAATCTAAAATGTGTCCTAATTTGGATATTTTTAAATTTGATCACATTGATTTTTAAATAATCACTTTTGCACCCTTTGTAAAAAGTCGAATACTTGTTTCCGCACTTTGGTAAATTTGTTCTTTGGTTACATCAATACCACTTTTCAATATCTCTCTGCCTCATCTCTTTCATTCCTGTTTACTTGCAGCACCTTAAATAGTTTCACTTCTACCGTACACACTCTATATTTTTTTTAAACCACACGCCCTGTTTCAAAAGTTGCCGCACGTCACTAATATTTATTCAGTCAGAGGGTGAAGAAAGCTGGAAAATATACAAGGAATACAGTGTATGAAATTCCAGCATATTGTTGACTCATAATCCTCGACACCGCAGAGCGCCGCCGACGCAACTTTGTGTCGTTTAATAATTTGATTTAAATCACAGTCCTTCACAATTCGCCTCTTAATTTCTTCCCTTGCAAATTCACGCGCCAGTAATTGTTTTCGTTTTGGTGGCCATTTTTCGTTGGAATTATGATAATTGTTATTTAAGGCGGTCGTAAAGTGTCCCTTTTACGTCCCGCAAAAGCTCGGACGGGAAAATTTCCGGAAATATTTCCCGCGTAGGGTCACCCCCCTACCCCCCGTGCCTGCTCTCGTTCCCCTCATCTGTCGTAAACTAGCACAGGTACGAACCAGTGTTTCTCAAATTTCTTCGAACAAACGGTGGGTTGTGCGAGTTCCCATGTAAATTTATCCAAATTGATATGCTAATGGCTAGACGCCCGATTTTATAATGCGTGTTTAATTAATTTAATTGAATATTTAGATTTAGGATTGATGTGCTAACTATTCAACGAGTTTGCATATTTATATTTGTATTATTAGGGATTTATGCAAATTAAACTATTATTATGCAGATTTAAAAAATATACATACATACATATTATGAATATTGTTGAATTACAAGTACTTTGAGAGATTCTAGTTTTTAAGTATTCAAATTGAAAGCAACATTTTATTATTATTTCTTTCATATTCTTAAAAAATGATATATGTATAAATATTTCCTTATATTCAAATGAAATTTATGCTATAAAATATATATTTTTTTAATCTGCAAAAGAAGCACCCCTAAGAATTAGAAACAAAATAACACGCAATTTTCGTTACCAATTTCGAAAAAAATTTCGCTATTAATCACGTTAATAAATTTTTACACTTCGAAATAATATTAATTGCACTAGTTGTTATTTATAATTGAAATTAGTTTTATTTAAAAAAAGTAATATACCATTGGGCGATACATTTTGGCAGAACTATTTTCATCGAGATTTAATAATTTTGTATTAAAGTTGGCTCGTTTCAACATTTGAGAATCTGTGGTTGTCTCTTTTAGGATTGTTGAAGTTTTTTAAGCGGGCACCGTTTAGCGCAACATTTAACGGGCCGGTAATATTTTTCAATTTATTAGTACTGTCTGGGCCGCTCTAAATGGGGGTGAGTCAGGGGTGGAAAACTCGCGGGTGTCGTAATTAAAACAAGCTGGCCATGCTGTCGTCGGATACTTTTTTATTTTTTGAAAAATCATATACTCGTGCCATTGTGAAGTGTTCTAGGAATTTTCATATAATACAATTTGTGACATTTTTCACGACCATTTTGCATGAATCGTTATTATTACACGTACGTATGTGTAATAAATATACACAATAAAAAAGTCACACCGTAAAATTGGGATTTTGTGCTTTTATTCAACAGTTTAAAACAATGATAATTTTACGACGATTATTTTTTAAGGGTTTCGATCGTTTCCAAAACCCGTTTACAGTCAAAGTAAATGTAACATGACATAGTATACAAAATTTTGTAGTTCTGTATGTACATATGTATTGTTACATATCTCGCTATAGTGCGGTTTGATATTTTTTGAATCGTACATGAATATTAACAAAACCATGAAAACGACAAGGTAAGGAAAATGATAAGATAAATATTGACATTCGTTATAACATTCACTACAAAAACCGTATCCGTAGTACGGAAGTCAGTCATAACCAAAAATTGGCCTTCAATGGATGCTTTTCGTAAAAAAATGGTCCACTATTGTTTATTTATTAAAATAACCATCCTTTTTTGGTGTCTTGCTTTGAACACAAATGGAGTGGTCTATTTTTATTTGAGAAACACCCATCGAGCTCCTATATTTAGTCATAACTAGTCACCGGACCCAGAAGGTGCCGCGTATTGTTCAAAGGTTGTAAATGCATTGTTAAAGGTTTGCCGAACCTTTTTTACAAAGGATTTACAACAATGGAACAATGGATAGCACTGTGACTATCCTACCTCTAGTCATAACATCCGATGCAACGAGTCAAGTTAGTTTATTCATCAAGTCAGAACATCAGAACGAATCAGTGCAGTGCGAACGAAAGCTTTTAATAAATTATTCTACGCTTCTCTCAAGTTTATCGTTCTTATTTTAAGTTCAACTACCAAGATTAAGTTTATTAGTCCAGTGATAGTTAAAATTAAAAGGATTCAGTATTAGAATCTCTTTCATAATAAAAAATGTAAATATTTTTTTTAAATTTTAAGCTTTAAAATTTAAATAAAAATAATGTTGATTGAATCGTCATCATCCTAGTCAACATTTTAAAAATATAAACAACTCCTGGAATGTCACAGTATGAAAGTTGAAAAGTGTAGATTTGCACTTTAGATCATCATCATCTATAGCCGCTCACCATCCATTGCTGGATGAAGGCCTATTCAACACGCTTCCACTCGTGTCTGTTTTGCACAACTCTCATCCATCTCACCCCATACATTTTCCTAATTTAGTCCCATCTTCCCTGCGGTCTTCCTTTTACTCTTTTGCATTCTTTCGGGTACCATTCTAATACTTCTTTTGTTCACCTTTAGCCATATTTTCTCTATCCACTACGTCCACTACCCTATTCATACTTCTGCACTTTAAATATACATACATATATCGTCATACAGCCATTCACCTCCATTGCTGAATGAAGACCTATCCAACACACCTCAATTCGTCTCTATTTTACTTAATTCTCATCCATCTCATCACCCATCCATCTTTTCTGTGGGCTTATTTTCAATCTATTATGTACATTATCTCGCGTACCATTCTAGAACTTTTTTGTCCACCTTTTATTCATTCTTCTAGCTACGTGAACCAGTAGTTTCAATATTTACTGTCTTCACTATATTAACTACCTTTGTTACACTTCTCACACACTAATTTCGATTTCTATCTCTTCTTGTTATGTCGAGCTACATACTTCTGCAAGTGCACATATGTACATATGACCGTAATTTTTATGTATATCTAAAGCTAATAATAAGCAGATATTCGTTGGGTTTTTGATAGCGTTTCCCATGGATATTTCCCCCTCCATGCAAATATCCATTTTTATTTTGCAGTGGCGGCGCACACGATGGTAATAGTGATAAATATGAGCTTTTTTCATGCGCCCTTTACTTTATAGATACTTAAACGCCATAAAAATTTCATGGTTCTATAATATCATATATCCGGAGGCTGGAAGGCGGCGGGAGCAGACGCCACCTATTTTTTGCCGAGCCGAGCTTTATAATAATCTACGTTCGAAATTTGCGCATAAAAATTGACTTAAGCCGCCGATATCGCATAGGCTTCGAATGCAGGGGATTTTCTAATAAAATTTATAGTCTTCGGAATGCGACTTACGTACACGTCGAATACGTGATGATACGCCGAATTAGGCGTATCATACGAATATTTACTTTTTTAAATGCGATCACGTACGTGTGATTCGTCTCTTTCGAGTCACGTTTGAAAATTGAACAAAAGTAATTTGGTTTAACGTTTTAATCTATTTGTGTGCAGATGCACGTGCCGGTCGTTATTTGTGCGATTATTTTTTGCTCGGCTATTTTGCGTAATATACGAGTGTTACGGAATTTATAAATTCATGTTAAATGTATGTAATAGATGTGTTAATTATGTAATCTTTTGTATTTTATTAAATATTTACATAATTTTTTTTTCGGCCAATCTCATCATCAATAACTTTTATGCAATCAATAAAATTAAATTGATGTTAATCAATTCTGGTTTCAATAATATGGCGTCACATATCATACAAGTCATCAAAAAATAACTTTGCGGCACTCAAAATTCGTTTCCAGAAATGATTAGATCAATTAGTCTCAAGATCATGCGGACTACTTTTTTTGAGTTTTTTGAAATTTAAAGTGTATCAATAATTTAGAAATACGATATTGTGTTCCATGTAATGTTCATATAAATTAAAATTTAAGATGACAAAATATTTGTATATTTGTCAGCTATGCAAATCCACAATAGAGTATTAAATTTGGCATATTACGAATATCATGAGTCACGATATTTTTGGTTTTAGAAGGGTTTGGAGTCCAGAATCAACGAACTTCCATGTACATATGTATGTAAAAAAGATCGAGCAACGCCGGGTATGTGCGATTGTACCATTATGAAAATCTAAATTTTTTAATAACCCCTAAATTTGGATTGGAAGGCCTCCGCGGACGGACACTCATATGACGACCAAATCCAGAAATAAACGATTTTGCTGGGGAGCGCCAGTTGGTTATTTTTAAGCATATGTATGTATTCTATAATTTTATGCATATCAATTAAATAGTGCTTATGTAACGGTGATAGTTAGTTGTAGTTACATTTATGTTCATTCTCTTCGTAGTTAAGTATTTATTTTACATGAAATTATTGAGTTTTGTGTGAAGTTAAAGTAGTGAGACTGAAATCGTTCTTTATGTAATAAATAATTACGTGCTAAACGGCATTATTGGAAGGTTTCCCAGTGGCGACAGGTCAAAGGCGTCGTTGTTAATTGCCGAACCTAAAGAGGGAGAGGGTCATTATCGGAGTCCAGGAGGTGGGAATAGAGGGCAGGTGACCGAAGAAAATTTGGGAAATTCTTGCAGGTCTGCCAGAATTCGGGGCTATTTCTCTGCGGACGGGGAGGTGTCGGAAAAGCGACCGAACGAAGGTGATAGTGGGATCCCCTCAGGACTTGGGTTACTCAGGCATCCATCCCGGGATGCCCGTGGTATGCGAAACACACCTCTGTAATTAATCACCACCTCACCCACCTGTTTTTCAATACCGTGTGCGCATGTGACGTTGAATTTTCCGCGGTTTTTACACGCGTCGAATGCCATCCTCTAGAATTAAATTAAACCTTTCGACCACATCTTATAGTACAACAGAGCGAAAAATGAATACATTTTAATATAAATAGGGCATAAATGGGCGCTCAAAAAGGACACGGTAAGTACCTAGCAATAATGGGCGAATTAAAGTCAAGAAAATATCTTCAAAAAGCTATGACTCTAATACTAAAATCGATTCTTTAACTACAAACAAACACTTATCTGACTTAACTCGAATGATTTTGTATGGAAAATTTCGACCTTGGATTTTGTCAAAACACCTTTACAGTCTATATTAGGGAGCTTCCTAAATCTGTATATGGGGTACCATACACATATACCATATTAAAATAAAGGATTTGTATAACGGCTTAAAAATCAAGCATATAATCAAATGCTTAGATTGATGCAAGCTTAAATATTTGTGATAGAGATTAACTATAATTATGTGTGGTGTTATTTCAGTTTAAAACTAACCTCGTATATGTTAACATGGATTTGATTAAATTTGTCGATGTTTTTCAATTAAATTAGATTGGTTTAGAAAAAACCTGATACTATTAAGTCTGTCACAAATGTTTATAAAAAAAAGCATTAAGAAAACGACTGTTTATAAATTGATTAGTCGTTTTCACGAGGTTCGAGAGAACATCGAAGACGTAATTCGCAGTCGAGACTGTTAATTACTGTAGAAAATAGCCATGCTGTGGAGACTACATACTATATTGATGAGTGATAATCGAATTACAGTGCAAATGATAGTTCAGACTTTATTCCTAGCAAAAGAAAAAGCATTCTGTAAGATAAACTAAATCTAAACAAGTTTTAAGTTAAATATTTCGTAGTACAGTGTCTATAATCGAAAATAGTGAGCTTAAAAGAGTGAGGAAATGTATTTATATTTAATAGAAAACTTATTGAACATCCCCCAGTATAGTATTCGCACTGAAATTCATATAAACGAGTGCGGGTTACGAATGACTATCGCTCGTAAATCGAAATCCAATTACGGCCACGTCTTCTCGGATACGAATGATGGACAATACGAGAACGCACACACACTCGTATATAATTATTTATGAATTATTGTGTTTGGAAATCGGGTCAAGGGGGTGCCGGGGGTCGATCCGGGGGCTGAAAGGGATGGTGGTGAACGTCGTTAAATGTTTATCAGATGAAGGAGACTGGGTGAGGGTAGCTTTTGTCTTCTCTCTATCATTTGGGAGTCCCTCGACGAATCAGAGGGTTCTCGGCAAGGACGTGGACAGATGTGTGTTCGTAGGTTTCGGGAAGTGGTCGTGGGTGGATGAGAGAGTGAGGGGTGGGTTGTCATGAGTCATTTTCTGACGACTTCTGATAAAGGTTTTCCTCAATTCGGTCGACGGAGTGTATCCGCGCTAAAAGGGATTCTGCTGACGGTCAAACGTACTGTGACGGATTTGTTGAGATAGTGAATGTGTGGGAAATAAAAGGCGAAGGTTACACTATAATTTATATGTATATAAATGGTTATAAATTTTGAGTCTATATTGTTGAAAATATCAAAAGAAACATTCATATGTATGTACATACATTACAGTTGATCTCATAATGATAATTATAGTGAAATTTGCATAATCAAATTTAAATAGATAATTATAGTGAAATTTGCATAATCAAAGCTGATTAATAATGATATTATCTTAACAAATAAGAATTTCATGCTAAAAATTCAATTTTTTTGAGATTTAAGTGTCCCTATGTTACTTTTTCTGAACATGTTTTCTTGAACGCAAAAATGCAAAGAAGATATGCTCAGAATATCTACACCTCATCTACGAATGGAAGTCTATTTTCCCTCATTCTACATCCGAGGGGGTGGCAATATAAATTTCAGGGGTGGGTTTAAAACAGGACAAGCATGTGCGACGAGCTATTAACGTCACGCACCATTCGCCGGGCACATATTCTGAATATGAAAAGTGCTATATCGGCTGGTTGCCGATAAATAGGCTTCCAAGCCTTGCCGCCGATACGTCCTTTCTCCAATAAAAAGGGGCACTTCGCTCCAGAGCTGGATTAGAGTGCGGAACTTCCCTTTCTCGAGTGCGAGCTCCTAGGGGTGGGACGGACGTGACTCGAACCCAAATCATCCCCTTTCAGCTTGCAAAAAAAAAAAAAACCGCGTGCCGGTTCCATTTCTCACCTAATAAACGATAGAGATCTGGGCCTGCAACTATCCGATGATAGATATCCGGTGGAAAAGCGGGATTTTAAATAAAAAAAAGCAAAAGCACCAGCACCAATGTCGAAGGATGGTCGATCGTGGGCTCGACTGACAGGCCTTATTTATAAAAGCGATTGGTATTCAACGAGAGTCGGTTTCTAACCCTCACATTTTGACCTCTGCCTCTGGCCTGAACTGATGATCGCGATTATTGATACACCCTGTGGGTGTATGTGTATGTATGAAATGAAATCCTCAAAGCTCAAATGCTCGGAATACTGACAACGTATTTTTAAATCTACCACTTCAGCAAGTGTGCTTGAAAGATTCATTCCAAAAGGTGAGTCGAAATATTATTTCGTTTTTATATTCAGAATGTAAGACATCAAAGTATCTGAGAGTTGAGTGGGTATACATCAGATATAAGACAGATGTATAGTTGGGAGTATATGTAGATTGTGATTTTGCCAGAGAAGAGGGGCAGTTTAGTCAAATAGTACACGAAGTCTTGAAGTTATTCTATAACCAAAACCAGCTTAATGATTTTAGATACTCTAAGAAAGAGTAAGAGTAAGTTGGAAGACAAAGAAATTCTTTCATGAAATTTTGCATGGAGGTTGGAGTACCATAAGATAGTGTATGAAATTTAGTATTTCTAAATTGAAAACTTAAGATTTGCATAGTGGACAAACGAAAAAACATTCATCATTAAATCAAAATCAAATCATTTCTAAGAACTCGTTCAAACTAGGGGTTAGAAAAAAAACGGCCCAAAATAAAAGGCGGTTTTGGTTGTTTTTTATAAATAAAAAGGCAATTGACCGGTTTTCACCGGTTTCAGAAAATTAAGATTTTTTTAGTTTTAAATTTTTATATCAAAAAAAAATTAAATAAATATAAATATACATATTATGTATGTTAAGCAAAAAAAAAAAATTGCGTATACATACATAAATTTAATTAAGTTATAAACATTATGAACTTTCATAAGATCATTATATATTATTATTACAAATATTACGAATAATAAAATTTGTATTAAATGTCACAGCTTTAAAATGGTAGATCCTGAATACGTACAAATAATTAAATGATTAAAATAAACTACTATCAAGAATATAATAATATACCTCGTAGAAAAACTGTAATCGTGGAATCGTGAATAAGATCACTGCTGGGATTAATTTGATGCGCACAACGTCGTGTCCGAAAACGTAATTTACTATGAAATTTTTCCATAGTTCAAGTTTCTTCTTTTCTGTTTTAGCTTAAAACAGCAAAGGAATTAATTAGAAACGGCATATCACAAACATCATAAAGCCATAATAAAAAGTAGGTATAATTATTGGCAGATTATGACACAGCAAGAGAGGCGCATATCAATCTAGTAACAACTCACAATAATGTTTTCTATACTTTTATACCTGAACGCCCAAAATTTATGGAAATTATAGAAAACCCAATTTGTCGAAATTCTGAAAGGCCTTAGGTTCAAACCTTAGATTCAAGTATATTCAAAAGCATTGAAGGACATGTAAATTATATGTATTGGGATTATTAATATCGTTTCTTTTACATATGCAAATCCTATCTTAAAATTCACAAATCAATTATTTTACACATGATTATGATGCTTGAATGTAGCTTCACTTCTTATCAACCAATTCTTGATTAATTTGATGATGATTTTATGATTAATAGATATATACATATATAAATTTAAAATAGTTAAATTCAAATTTATATCTGGTAATCATAACACTAATAAAAAATAGCACATTCTACATATTCATGTATACACAGCCTCGACTAACTTGGCAACAGTAGCATTGGATGAATGCCGAGACACAATCGATTGACCTACACGTGCATACTGAAACGTTACACAATTAAAAGTATTACTATGTATGTAGGTTTAAATATAAAAGCAATTGTGATCGATTAATGGCAAATTAATTGGTTCGCAATTTTTTGTTCCGAAGCAGAGCGGCGAAGACACTCGGGTCAAATGACACAGTAATTAATTATTTGAGCAGTCGGATATTGCAGCGTCATCATTAATTTAATCTAGCCGGGTATTCTTTTAATCGTCAGTCTGAAGGATCCAGGCAGGGAAGGAGGAGATGGGGTTCTTTGTAGATTTTGGAGATTCGGAGGGGGTTTCGAATAAATTATGATAATGACGCAACCCTGATTGAAAACTCGCCCTTTCAAACGCCCACCCCCGCTCGGGCTATAAATAAGTGTTTTTCTACGGAATCATAATGGTGCGCAAATCGAAATTCGGGATAACTTCTTCTTCGTTCTCGCGAGGGGTTGTTTTCTATCATTTTTCATTAAATCAATCAGCGTGAAAATCTCATCTGATTTTCCGCGTAGGTAAAACCTGTGCGAGCTTTTCCTCCGCTCGTTCGCCCTTTTCCTCTTTTTCTGCTCCAAAGTCGAAGAAGCAAACGCAATAAAAAAAACCATTCATCTAAGTCAAAGCCACCGATAGCCTTTGCGAAGATGCGGTAAATCTATTCTCTCTGGCTCCGAGACGGTGTGCCATCCCTTCCTCATCATCCCTCATCCCCTTTTTAAATGCAAGGGATTAAGTTAAGATCGGCTCGAATGAAGGATGAAGCTTTAAATTTCAAAGAAGTCTCGCCTTTTGCTCGTTCTTCTGTGCGTCTCTCGTCTAAACTATGTAGTGGATTTTGAAAGCTGATTTACTTTCATATTATACGGAATGATACACGGCAAGGTACGTTTCTCAAGATGAAAATAAGAAGTTCATAAAAGTCATATAATTTCTCTACAGCATTTTCTGCACCTCTAATATTTTGGAAAGCCTGATTATTTACTATTTCTTTAATTTTTGATTCAAATCAACTTTGACCTACGAATGTAAGAATAAGATGATTGCACAAGTTTGTGCCCGATTTTCATGAACATTTTTACTGATAAACGAGCATGAACTTATGCAATTAACTAAAATGACTTCATTAATAATAGATATGTCATTTTAAACAAATATATGGTGAATTTTGAGATATTATAATTATTATTGGTATAAATATGTTGTATGGTTTGCAGCAGTTTATATTTTTATTTAACTTTAGATCACGACATTTGGTAAATTAGCTCATTTTATCTTGACTTAGATCGAAGACGGATTTTGGAAGGGGTCAGAGTCAAAAAATCAATTGATAACATTTCATAGAGAGATCAAAAGTAAAACGTGATAATGCTAAACAGTCTATATTTTAGTTTGATTAAGTGTATATTATAAATAGTAAATTTTTTGAATTCATAAAATATTGAAAATTTTAGTTAACAGTACACACTGTTGTCATATAATTTATGACAACAGTGTGTACATGAATAATTTAACTGATATGATAGAATTTATGTCAATAGTTTGATAAGCCGTGCTTGAGCCATTTCAGAATACATCTGTATACATACATATGTATGTATGTATATCACATAAATTAATTTTCAAACTATTTTTTTTTAAATATTTTATGAAAGTTCTTCGCAAAGGCAAGTAAAATATATACATACATACCTAACTGAAGTAATAATCTGTACATAATTAACATGTTTGTATAATTTAAATTTAGAGTTCTATTCAGAAGCGTTTATTATTTCAATGAATGAACCTATGAATAATAATAATTTTATGTACTATAATATATACAACAATCAAATGAATACACAGACAATGAAAATTCATATTCATGAAAGCTTCAGAATCAATGCGGATTATATATTGCTGCGTGTTGTAAGCATAATAATTAACGATAAATGTGCTCGAGAGTACAGAATTTCAATTATCGAAGTCATTAAATGCTTACATGAAATTTTATGATTTTCTCGGAATTTTACCAGCGTTGGAAATCTCTATCGTCATCACAATAATATTATATTTTATGAGATTGGGGGGAGAGTGCGGCCCGGTCGATTTGTTCTGTCAATACGCCACGCTGAGATATGAGTGGTCCCTGTCACCGCAAAGAGTGGGATTTGTGCCAGCCCTGGACGGCAAATTAGGGCCTCTGCAAATAAGCTCTCACGTCCGAATGATCCGCCTACGCTCGTTTTTCCCACTCTCTGTCAACTCGTACTTCGATTGCTATTAATGTGTGTTTATTTTTATATCTCTCTTCGAAGTGCGGATTATGAGAGTGGCGTGTTGGTGTGTTCATTTTATAACGCAACCGATTCTATGGAATTTTCCAAAAGGAATTAAGATTAAGTATAAGAATAAAAATATACTAATAAGTACTGAGCAAGAATTATTAAAAATTATAATGTTTATGAAATTAAGTTTTCAAAAATAAAGTTTTCAACGTCTTTTATTTAGAGTAATTCTAGCGAGACGATGACAGGGTAAATTGGAACATATGAAGACGCAAAACCGCTAAAAATGGTTACTAAATTACAGTTAAGTTGTACTTTTGATGAAAAAGTAAAATCATAGCTTAAGAAAAGCTCTAAAAATAAAATACTGGTTGAAAATCACTACTTTTAAGTGTTAAATATGAGATTTTTACGTTTTAAATTTAATTAAATATGCACACACAGAGTGTGATATAATATAATGTTTACGATTTAACGGCGCAATTAAAAAAATAGCTTTGCTCCTTGGAACGAATGATTTGTGCATTATAATAAAATAAATTGGGCATTTAATCAAAATATTTAATTTAAATAAAAATGTCAGTACTACTTGAATATGATTTGAAAACTTACAATCTAGAAACTTATTTACGTACAAGTTAAAAACCATAGGCAGCCCGTAATGGCATAATGGAAAAATATAAATTAGAAAAAATTATACATATTATACTAAATATGAATTTAAATACATATATACATATGTATGTATATGTATTTCAAAACCGAATAATTACATTTTTGATTGATGCAAAATAGTATCCTCCATTATTCGCATATGCTAAATTTATAATAACTTTTAACATTATATCATAAAAACAACATTATTATTACTTCATTTATTATTTTAATTTATTTAAAAATATAAAATTTTACATATCAAAATTTCAAAATGCCTCACATTATTACGCCGCATCCCAAACCTTCCCGCTTCATATATATGTACATAGTTATTTATATGTAGGTACAAGTAGACTTTATATTACTTTTACTGTTAGCCAAAAAATCGACGTAGCTTTAATTTATTTGGACAATGTTTAAACGAATACATTTCATCCGAGGCGTAGGCGTGGGAGTGACAAAATTAATATTCCAAAGCGGAATATTATTCTTTCCCAGTATAAGCCTATTTCGCTATCGCGTCTTCTTGGGTAAATAGTAGTACCCGAACAGGGGGGGGTTAGAAAACCACCCAAAGTAAGCCTACTCGCGAAGCCCACCCCAATTTCCAGCCCCTTCTCTCGGAGAAACCCACCCTAGACTGCCCCATCCCTCAGTAGGATGGAAAGCCACACAAGATGCTGCCGCTTATACTTGTTTTATGACGGCTTAGCCTGCAAACCAAACACGGGCTCCGGATCTTTGGCGAATTGTTCGTCGATTGAAACACTGTTGACTGAATCTCGTAATCGATTAATTCCATCGGCTTATCGGACCGCTACAATCTGACGAACTAATCACCACGAGAGGGCTATCTTGAACCGTTGCTGCGGTGCTGGGTATCGGGTTGATTGTTGGAGCGGACGATCGACGTCATATTGTGGGATTTGTCGTTGTTCTGAGACGTTTTAATGGCGAAATTACGGCTATTTGAGGCTGTTCCAATTTCGAATTCACTTCTGCAACATATCCAGTTAGAGATTTTTGCAGTGTGATAGAGAAATTTGGAGAATCCAATGCTTACAAAAAATCGTATCATTTTCACTACACACTACTGAAGTTAAATTTTTATATGGAAAATTGAATATGCATATGTATGTGGCGTGCCGTGAAATTCTCCCTGTTTTGTCGCACAGCCTTACGTGTGCGCGAGCAGGATACAAGGGGAACAGATGACGTCAGACCGAGTCCCCTTGTATCCTGCTCGTGCTTACGTAAGTAAGGCTGTGTGAGAAAAACAGAGATAATTTCACAAAACAGGTTAGGTTTGTGAGTTCATTCCCAAGAAGAAAAGGCGCCTTTTCGATTTGCGAAGATGACGTCATCATTAAAGATATTTTCTATACCATTCGCAATGAAGTTTTACACAATCCAAATGCAGTAAAATTTTCTGCATATTTTTGTAATAGTTATTGTACTATTTTTATTTTTATTATTTATGTATTTTATTTAATGAATCTCGTTTACATATTTCCTGCCATAGTGGCGCTTTAGGGAAACCTGTAAAGTGACTATGGTCTAAATTTAATTTGACAATTTGAAATAAATATATATATATATACAGAAATAAGGTTTCTAACTAATACAGGGTCTTTAAATAAATGTTTCAAATGAGTATCATTTTTTATGTAAGAATTATTTGCATATGTATATTAACAACACATGTTGACGCTTTGCAATTTAGCCTGGTTGATAACTTGTTTATGACTTGAACTTAATTTTTTGTTAGTTCTTTTTAAGCTCTTCAGTGATTAAAAATAGTTTTTTAGTAGCAATGAATTCACCATGTCGATTGTCAATCCTGGAAACTGATTATCTACTCAAGAAACGACAGAATATTATCGAAAAAATCAATATAAATCATTTTTTATGGAAAACTCATGAAGATTGTTGTTCACTAGACTCACCGACAGGTTCAATAAACTGGAACTGAACTAGAAATCATCACTAGGCTCATCAAACTCGTGTTACGTTCAAAACTATTTTTTTATTATTTAATTTTGGTTAGATTTAGTTTTGATATTATATTTTGAAAGGTTTTTATGTTTGTATTATATACATAGGTATAATATGTATGTTGAGATAATTTAATTTGCACCTTAAGAAATGTTTTCCAGATAAAGTTGGGAATAATTGGCATTTAAGTGGCCACTCATACAATAACATCCATGATATTGTTCGAGAGTTGCGTATCGATATCTATATTTATCCATTGGCGGCGTTCGTTAAAAGTTAGCAATATTCCAGCGGCGTTCACTTCCATCAAATATTGCCAAAATAATAATAAAAAAAGCTTTTCGCTTTTGATATTTGGACGTGTTTTCGCCGACCGCCGACTGTGGAGACCCTCGAAACAATTACATTTAAAGCCTACAAAAAAGTTTTGTGCAAGTTTTAAGCCTCGCTCGCAGAGATCGGCTTAACTCCGAGGCCGCCAAGTTTTCCCTTTTCCCGACAAAAGCTATGCGAAAAGCGCGGCGGCGAGGTCGTATTTTTCAGCGGAAAAGCCGCCGACGGACCTCCGAATGGAGGAAAATCTCGAAAAGAAAAGCGCCGTGCTCGCGTTGAATCGCTTTTCCGAAGAGATTCGAAATACTTTTCCTTAATACAGTGTCCTTTGGCGATATTTTCCCTGTCGTTGGAAGAACGGCTTCGAATTGAATGCCAATTCAATATAAACCAAACAAACATACATATTTGGATATACAATACGTGTGTTGCAATAAAATTCTAAAACTTAACTTTATAATATAGGAATGCCTCTCAATTTTCACTATAAATATTAAATTAAATTACAATAAATGTAGAAAAATTAATCGTATAAAATGTTAGAATTAGTACTATCTATCTATGTCTGTACATATGTACCTTTGTATATACATACGTACATACATATTTTTGTGTATAAATAACACCATTATCATCATAATTTATGGCCATTCCCCATTACCTGCTGGATGAAGGCCTTTTTAACACGCATCCATTCGTCTCTGTTTTGCGCAACTGTCACCCATCTCATCCCACATATTTTTCTAATTTCATCTACCCATGTTCCCTGAGGTCTTCCTTTTATCCTTTTACACTCTCTCGGGTATCATTCTAGCCCTTCTTTTGTCAACTTTTCGTGCATTCTTTTAGTTACGTGACTCACCCATTGCCATTTCTATGGCTTCACTTTCTCAATTATATCAACTAGTCTTGTCTTACTTCTCACCCACGTATTCCATTTCCAATCTCTCCTCGTTACGTCATCATTATTTTCTCCTTAAATACACATTCAAATAATAACTATGTAGAAATATGTAGAGTTTATCAACAATCGATAAATATAGATGAGCTGATTTTGTGTAAATAATAGATCACGAAAAAATCATCCAAGTTTTAGTTCACATCGATGAATGTATAACAAATGTTTCGATTGAAAATATATTTTGAAATATTGAACAAAGTAAACTAATTGTTGTAAAGAAACGTTGAAGATGAATTTTAAAGAAATCACTTGAAATTGCAGCAAACACTATGTAGTTATAAAATAAACAGCTAGTTATTAATAAAAATGTAATTAAAATGACATTATATTTTATATACGACGTAGTAAATAATTGAAAAATTTTAAATTGAACTTTAGGTTTAACTCGTGAACTCTTTGCTGATATACATATTGTGTATGTACGTTGGAGAACGTTTTAGCAACGATAATTGACGTAATATTGATTTCTTGTAGCTGTTGTTAAAACTGGTCTCCGTGACGAGCCAGAATGTTAAATTACAGAAAACGCAAATATCGGAAGGCAAAGATCGAAAATCGAAAGATCCGTTGCACCGTTTACCATGCACCCTTTTTTTTTGATCTTTCGACTTAAGATCTTTCGATTTTCGATCTTTCCTTCCGATATTTGTGTTTTCTGTAATTTAACATTCTGGCTCGTCACGTAGACCCTGTTAAAACTAGGACAAAATAATACAAAATCTTATTGCTAAATTGATATTTTCCTAAAGCAATTTTCCAAAAAATTTTCTCCATAAAAGAAATCGATCTTTTTTATTCGTACGCTTCAATACACTTTTGCAAATACAAGCATTTTTTTGTTGTTTCTATCAGTAAGTTTTCGTTAATTATTTATTCGGGGTCTGTTGCTTCCGGGATTATCTCACCGACTCTCGGATTTCAATTAGCCGAGATAAAGGAAATTCTTCTTGTATTGACAAAACAACCACGCTTAATTACATTTCGGCTTCATTGACGGCGCCGAAGCCAAAGGAAAACTTTGTTATGATTTCGGGGGTGTGGGATTAACGCTCGACACACAAACTTGTGTATTACCTATATTATTATTATTATTTATTTGACCCGGGAAAGCCTACACACCAATTAATACTACTCCATCCCACATCAAGTCGACCGGGATAATTGAATAAAATACCGTATATATTCTGATGTGAATTCCAGCCGTTGTAACTAATCCTACGTAAATGTTATTAAAGCGATGGTTAGTTTTAGCAGTGTGGTCTGAATAGGTCCAGAGTCAGGCATGAGCGCTCGCGATGCAATGAAAACAAATGGGGGAGAAATTTGCAAACGGATGTCAATGCTCGTGGCCCAATGGCCCGTAAAGTGGCCATCAGCGAAATATCCGAGCGGCGACTGTAAAATTCCGCGGCAGAACACTGACAGCTTCATGCGCTTCCGGCTCATTTAACCCTTACACCGCGCTTCGCATCGATTGTCGCACAAATTCACCCTTTCTCATAGCGACGGTTTCAAAAATTCGCAAGAATATACATATGTATGTATAGGTACTAGGCCAGATCGAAAAATACGAATTTTGAATTTTCCACCACGTACAAAAGAACATACATACATATGTACCTAGTTGGAAACTTGCATCAAGGGAACGTTACATAAAAAGTTTCATCGATTTTTAACAATGTCCTGTTTTGACTGATTAACCCTTTGATTGCTGACGTCTTTTCCGTTGAAAGCCCGCCATGCTGAAAATTTTGCCAACATTTCCAACCGGAATTATTTTGAAATCCAATAGAAAGCAGGAGTTAAGGGCTGAGGACTACCCTCTACCGTTATATTAAGATATCACCAATTCGTCACTAGTATGACACCATCATGTATGACTCCTTCATTGTAACATGATGTGTAATCAATGTTAACAATTAAAACGAATAACTAGTAAAGATAAGATACACCATTGATTTTTGGCGCACCTAATTTAATAAGTAGCACCTTTATTTTCTGGCACACCTAATTTAATAAATAGCTCCATTGATTTGTAGCACACCTTAAGCAATGAATAACCAAAATTATACAACACGTGTCTTCAACGTTGTTTTAATTAAGAGTACATATATTAATTCAATACTGTTAGAATTTAAGTTAGTCCGTAATCAGTTCTTGTACTGAATATATTAATAAATCATTATTTTTATTCAAACAAATCAAGATAACTACCGCCGAGGATTTTGAGTTTTGTAAAGGTGTGTTTAGTTTCTCAAATATATCTTGCAACAATATAAAATAAACAAAATAAGTCTATTAATGAATGTATTTTCCAAAAACTTGTTCCACCTTCTTCGTTGTTGTTAAAATGTAAAGCTCACAGTTTAAATGCCAAGACACAATCTAAAATACTCAGCAGTTAGGGATTTCCATCGGAAAATTTTGCTATGGTTATAAATTGAGAAATCCCGGTGTAAACCAGTCTTTATATACGTTCACAAATGAATGACATGGATTACACGACTCATTTTCAATGCATTTTTTTCAATAATCCCTGGAAAGGCTTAGCGGGGTAGTATATTCTTGTTTACATTGTACATGCTCAAAATACAACGCCTATCGGTGTTTTTCAGACCCATGGACTTGTTGGCAAAACGCAGATCGGTGTTGGTCAGCATTCAAATGGTTAACAGAATTCAAAGTTGCCATTTTGCCATTCTCAGCTTTTCGTCTGCTCGAACAGGAGTTTGTATTTTATATTTTTTGTTTGACACTTTTTATAGTCTTCTTCATCAAAAAACCACACAAGTATATTATTATTAATATACTAGTGTTGTGCCCGTCGATATTTAAACGGGTGGTTTCGGAAAAGGAATTAATACAGGAATTAAAATTAGGTTTTATGAAATCGCAATTGTAATATGTCACCAATTCTGTAAGTTTTTAGTCATGTCTATCACTTAGAAATATTATTATCAAAATATGATAAGCCCAATGAAATATGAAAGATGAAGCATGGGTTATAGCATATTAAATTTTTCAATAAAAATAGAAATAAGTCGGTCATGTGTTCGATTCGCACCACGGTCGTATTTTTTTTTCAAACATCTTTAAAATATAATTGATTTAATATTTATATTGAATTGTTTAATATGAAAAAAAGGCTGAAAGCCTCGCTTATTCAAAGTACCGTTATGTATTTTTATATGGCTTGACGTAACCAATTTATATTATAGGTCTGTTACCGAACAAATGCGCTTGTGTAGTGTCTGTGAATAAGTGCATAGCATGCTGTCACACTGCATTCAATAATAAAAGACGCTCTGTCACTTTTGCACACATTTACGTGAACGCGACAATTCTCTGTAACAGACCTGTAATATAATAATAGACCCGATGAAAATTTCAGGGTGTAGTATAAGTAAAAACTATCTACCTAACTACATATAAAACAAGAAGAGCAAAAATGATTAATTAGTTAAATTAGTTTTCAATAGATGTCGTTGAATGCTCATGAGAATATTTTATTAGAGGAAATATTGGTAGCAAAAAGTATTTATACATGTTTTTTCTTTATTCGATATTATTTTCTGACATTTTGTTGGTAGTGTTTTAGCTGTGATGTACATATGTTGAATCTATGTAAACGACTATTATACTACGGCGGGCGCTATCGCAGACATTCAGACAAACACATAGAATAGCGCTATTATACATAATATTTAAATGATATTATTCTGGCTTACAATTAGTTGCATAACTTATCGAGATGATTTATCGCATGTATAATTTGCTCATATAATATATGTATGTTATAATCATCCGAGCCACAAACTAGTAGATGATATGTTGGTAGACATTTTATCCTTATTGCGAACACCTTTTAAAGACAACTTTTTTAAAAATTAGGAATCTTTTGTCTGAAACAAATTATCACAGTAAAATGCTTTGATAAAAATATCGTAAGGTAGCAATGTGCGCGGTCTCCGTGACGAGCCCGAATGTGAAACGCCCGAAAACGCAAATATCGGAAGGCAAAGATTGAAAATCAAAAGATATTTATATTTTTGCAATGTCGAATTTTTTGATTTCGGTGATGGTTAGGTTGGGTTGGGTTAGGTTTGGTGAGGTAAGCATGAATTGTGTATATTTTTGTAATGTTGAATTCTTTGATTTCGGTGATGATTAGGTTAGGTTGGGTAAGGTTAGGTGAGGTAAGCGAGTTTTGTGTAAATCTTACAATCTCGAATTCTTTGATTTCGGTGAAGTTTAGGTTAGGTTAGATTGGTTTGGTGTGGTTAGCTAGTTTTGTGTAAATCTTACAACCTAGAATTTTTTTATTTCGGTGATGGTTAGGTTAGGTTGGGTTAGGTTTGGTGAGGGTGGCATGAATTGTGTATATTTTTGTAATGTCGAATTTTTTGATTTCGGTGATGGTTAGGTTAGGTTGGGTTAGGTTTGGTGAGGCTAGCAAGTTTTGTGTAAATCTTACAATCTCAAATTCTATGATTTCGGTGATGGTTAGGTTAGTTTAGGTAAGGTTTGGTGAGGTTAGCGAGTTTTGTGAAAATCTTACAATCTCGAATTTTTTGATTTCGGTGATGGTTAGGTTAGGATGGGTTAGGTTTGGTGAGGTAAGCATGAATTGTGTATATTTTTGTAATGTCTAATTCTTTGATTTCGGTGATGGTTAGGTTAGGTAAGGTTAGGTTTGGTGAGGTAAGCGAGTTTTGTGTAAATCTTACAATCTCGAATTTTTTGATTTCGGTGATGGTTAGGTTTGGTTGGGTTAGGTTTGATGAGGTTAGCATGAATTGTGTATATTTTTGTAATGTCGAATTCATTGATTTCGGTGATGATTAGGTTAGGTTGGGTTAGGTTTGGTGAGGTTAGCGAGTTTTGAGTAAATCTTACAATCTCGAATTCTTTGATTTCGGTGATAGTTAGATTAGGTTGGGTTAAGTTTGGTGAGGTTAGCGAGTTTTGTGTAAATCTTACAATCTCAAATTCTTTGATTTCGGTGATGGTTAAGTAAGGTTGGGTTAGGTTTGGTGAGGTTAGCGAGTTTTGTGTAAATCTTACAATCTCGAATTCTTTGATTTCGGTGATGGTTAGGTTAGGTTGGGTTAGGTTTGGTGAGGTTAGCATGAAGCTCGTCCCTGGAGTCGTCATTGAAATACGGGACATCGATGGGGCCACGGATGAGACAGAATTGATGGAGGCATTAGCAAGCGCTTCACCACATGTGGTGAGAAATGCGCGATTGATCACGTTCAAACCGGCTTATGGAGGCACTCAGATTGCGATGGTCAAACTCCCGAGAGACGATGCCACTGAATTGATTAAGGCCGGAAGAATTCGAATCGGATGGGTCAATTGTCGTTTGAGGCCCTGAGTCCATATAATAAGATGCTTCAGGTGTCGGGGATTCGGACACATTGCGGTAGAATGCGCCAGCAAACAAGACAGAAGCAAAGAATGCAACAAGTGCGGCCAGGAAGGCCATAAAGCTGTGATTTGTAAGAACGACCCACACTGCAGCATTTGTGAAGGAGAAAAAATAAGCAGCGGTCATCAGACTGGTAGTCGAAGCTGTGCAGCCCTCCGGACTGCTCTGAAAGGACGAACACAACAATGATCCGCATACTCCAGATCAATCTGAATGGATGCCAGGCGGCGCAGGATGTGATGATACAGACAGCAGAGGAGCGGCGAGCGGACCTCGTGATTGTGTCTGAACAGTACCGCAACATTCCTCATCGATGGTATTCGGATGCAAGCTCAAGATCTGCAATCTACACACCAACTGCCCACCTGCGAATCACGAATGCTGTTTCAATTGGCGTCCAAGGCTGGACGTGGGTGGAGATGAGGGGAGTGAGGTTCTATAGCTGCTATTTTTCTCCTAGTGCAACAATAGAGGAGTTCAAGAGAGATCTCGTCTGCCTTGAAGATGACGTGAGAACATCGACCTTACCTGTTGTCGTTGCCGGAGATTTTAACTCAAAAGCTCCAGAGTGGGGCTCTCAAAAAACGGATCGCAGAGGTATTTTACTCTCTGAAATGGCATCGCATTTACATCTGCATGCGGCCAACGTAGGAAGTGCTTACACGTTCGTTCGGGGCAGCACCGGATCGGTCATCGATGTCACATTTGCAAGTGAAACAATAATTGGCAGGATCCGAAAATGGCAAATGCTTGACAGCTACTCTCACAGTGACCATCGCTACATTGGCTTCGAGTTGGAAGATCGCCTCGCCGGGCCACAAATGTTACCTTCTAGTTCTGGCTGGGGAGCTCGTAAGCTGGACATCGTAGCTTTGGACGAAGCCGTTGCAGAACTAAGATCAAAAGTGACTGACGTCGCAAGCAGCGGGGTTGGAGCCGAAGACATTGCCAACTCATTAAATGACCTATTGAGTGAGAGCTGCGACGCATCGATGCCGAGACGCGGAGGTAAAAAGAGGCGCCCGGTCTTCTGGTGGACCGAAAACATCGCCATACTTCGCCGCGAGTGCTTAACCTGCAGACGCCGAGCACAACGACGGTCAAGCAATGAACAGCACAGAGTGAAATATCAAGAAGCCAGGATAGCTTTACGAAAAGCTATAAAAGAAAGTAAAGAGAGATGCTGGAAAGAGCTCTGCAAATCGATTGATGTGAATCCGTGGGGGAGCCCATATAAGATCATAAGGAAAAAGCTCCGAATTGGAACTGTCGATCCATATCTTGAAAATAAGGCGAGTCTTGAATTGGTCATAGATGGCCTCTTTCCGCAACACCCAGTGATGGAAAGACGATCGGCGAGCAGTACTGGTGATGAGATGCCGATTTTCACGGAGGAAGAAGTCGTAGCAGCCGCCAAACGAATAAATATTGAAAAGGCGCCGGGACCGGACTGCATTCCAAACGCAGTTATTAAAAGAATTGCCTTGAGCGATCCTGCGTTGCTGTTGACGACCTTCAATGCTTGTCTGTCGGAAGGAACCTTTCCAAAACCATGGAAAAGACAAAAACTCGTGCTGATTTCAAAAGGAAAGGGAGGCCCACCAGGACCTTCATCATACAGGCCACTCTGCCTACTTGACGGGGTAGGAAAGTTACTAGAGAGACTTCTCCTACAGCGACTACAACAACATCTAGAAAACAGCGACACAGGACTGTCATCGCAGCAATTTGGATTTCGACCCGGTCGCTCAACTATTGACGCGATCAGTGAAGTCGTAAACACCGTAAGACTTGCATGGCGTGGGAGCGTCAAGGCGAGCAAACATGTTGTGATGATCGCGCTCGACATAAAAAATGCATTCAACACTGCCAACTGGGGAAGGACTCTCGATGCATTAGTCACTATCAATGCTCCGGAAAAACTTATCAAGATGATCGAGAGCTATTTTTCGGACAGAATCCTTCTGTATGAATGCATGGGCAAAAAATACGAACGATCAGTCACTGCGGGCGTACCACAGGGATCGGTCCTGGGCCCGGCGCTTTGGAATGTAATGTACGACGGCTTGTTGAAGATCCCAATGCCAGATGAAACGAGCCTGGTCGCCTTTGCTGACGATGTCGCGTTGCTTGTCACCGCAAAGAACACAACATCTTTACGCCTAAGAAGCGAAGAAGCCATAAGAAGGGTTAAAAAATGGCTCGTGGATGCGGGCTTGGAGCTCGCCGTCCAGAAAACCGAAGCTGTATTCTTCACAAGACGTAGAAAGCTGCTGCCTCCTCAAATAACAGTCAACGGTTTTGAGGTGACGTTCAGCAGATCACTGCGGTATTTGGGAGTGCAGTTAGATGACAAACTACGCTTTGCAAAACATGCGGAAAAAGCGGGAGCTAGGGCGGCCCAAATAGCAGAAGACCTCGCCAGACTGATGCCCAACATCGGTGGACCGAAACAGAGGAGAAGAAAACTATACTGTGAAGTAGTACACTCAGTCCTCCTGTACGGTGCTCCGATTTGGGCGGAAAAAACAAAGGTTGAGTGGACGAGGCTCAGCCTCGCTAGAGTACAAAGAAGAGCTGCATTAAGAGTCGCAGCGGCATACCGTACAGTATCTGAAGATGCCATCCTGGTGTTGTGCGCCATTCCACCGATCGACTTACTCGCTCTAGAACGACAAGCGATCTACAGAGGTGAAAAGAAGAGTGCAGCCAGAGAGACAACGATGATCAAATGGCAAGACAGATGGAACAACTCAGAAAAAGGTCGATGGACACACCATCTCATCGGAGACCTAAAAGCGTGGTGCCAAAGAAAGCACGGCGAACTGAATCACCACACGACCCAAATACTCACAGGTCACGGGTGCTTCGGGACCTACCTACACAAAATAGGAAAGGAAACAACTCCGAAGTGCCACCACTGTGAAAACGAGAAAGACGACGCGGCCCACACAACCTTTGATTGTCCAGCATGGGAAGACGACAGAAGAACATTCAGAACTGTAATCGGCGTAGAACACCTGACGCCGATAAACATAATCTTCGTCATACTGGATAGCGCAACTGCCTGGTCAGCGTGGGAAGCATTTGCTTCGATGATAATGAAAAATAAAGAAGAAGCAGAAAGAACCCGAGAACTCGAAGGAAGAGCCATAAATGGCTAAGACAAAACTGCTTTCCCGAAGCAAAACATGAAAATGTGTCCGGGGAGCAGGGGAGTCAAGGGGGTGGGGTTTAGTCGGTAAAAATCCGACACTATCCTCCAGTTCGGGCTAGAGGATGTCTTTGGAAGATTCCCCACCTCCGACGATAAAAAAAAAAAAAAAAAAAAAGGTTAGCATGAATTGTGTATATTTTTGTAATGTCGAATTCTTTGATTTCGGTGATGATTAGGTTAGGTTGGGTAAGGTTAGGTGAGGTAAGCGAGTTTTGTGTAAATCTTACAATCTCGAATTCTTTGATTTCGGTGAAGTTTAGGTTAGGTTAGATTGGTTTGGTGTGGTTAGCTAGTTTTGTGTAAATCTTACAACCTAGAATTTTTTTATTTCGGTGATGGTTAGGTTAGGTTGGGTTAGGTTTGGTGAGGGTGGCATGAATTGTGTATATTTTTGTAATGTCGAATTTTTTGATTTCGGTGATGATTAGGTTAGGTTGGGTTTGGTTTGGTGAGGTTAGCGAGTTTTGAGTAAATCTTACAATCTCGAATTCTTTGATTTCGGTGATGGTTAAGTTTGGTTCGGTTAGGTTTGGTGACGGTAGCGAGTTTTGTGTAAATATTACAATCTCGAATTCTTTGATTTCGGTGATGGTTAAGTTTGGTTCGGTTAGGTTTGGTGACGGTAGCGAGTTTTGTGTAAATATTACAATCTCGAATTCTTTGATTTCGGTGATGGTTAGGTTAGGTTGGGTTAGGTTTGGTGAGGTTAGCATGAATTGTGTATATTTTTGTAATGTCTAATTCTTTGATTTCGGTGATGTTTAGGTTAGGTTGGGTTAGGTTTGGTGAGAAAAGTGAGCTTTGAGTAAATCTTACAATCTTGAATTCTTTGATTTTGGTGATGGTAGGGTAAGGTTGGGTTAGGTTTGGTGAGGTAAGCGAGTTCTGTGTATATTTTTGCAATGTCGAGTTCTTTGATTTCGGTGATGGATAGATTAGGTTGGGTTAGGTTTGGTGGCGCTAGCGAGTTTTGAGTAAATCTTACAATCTCGAATTCTTTGATTTCGGTGATGGTAAGGTTAGGTTGGGTTAGGTTTGGTGAGGTAAGCGAGTTTTTTTTATATTTTAACAATGTCGAATTCTTCGATTTCGTTGATGGTTAGGTTAGGTTGGGTTAGGTTTGGTGAGGTAAGCGAGTTTTGAGTAAATCTTACAATCTCGAATTTTTTCATTTAGGTGATGGTTAGGTTAGGTTGGGTAAGGTTTGGTGAGGTCACCATGAATTGCGTATATTTTTGTAATGTCAAATTCTTTGATTTCGGTGATGATTAGGTTAGGTTGAGTTTGGTTTGGTGAGGTTAGCGAGTTTTGAGTAAATCTTACAATCTCGAATTCTTTGATTTCGGTGATGGTTGGGTTAGGTTGGGTTAAGTTTGGTGATGTTAGCGAGTTTTGTGTAAATCTTACAATCTCGAATTCTTTGATTTCGGTGATGGTAAGGTTAGGTTGGGTTAGGTTTGGTGAGGTTAGCGGGTTTTTTTATATTTTAACAATGTCGAATTCTTCGATTTCGTTGATGGTTAGGTAAGGTTGGGTTAGGTTTGGTGAGGTAAGCGAGTTTTGAGTAAATCTTACAATCTCGAATTTTTTGATTTAGGTGATGGTTAGGTTAGGTTGGGTAAGGTTTGGTGAGGTCACCATGAATTGCGTATATTTTTGTAATGTCAAATTCTTTGATTTCGGTGATGATTAGGTTAGGTTGGGTTTGGTTTGGTGAGGTTAGCGAGTTTTGAGTAAATCTTACAATCTCGAATTCTTTGATTTCGGTGATGGTTAGGTTAGGTTGAGTTAGGTTTGGTGAGGTTAGCATGAATTGTGTATATTTTTCTAATGTCTAATTCTTTGATTTCGGTGATGGTTAGGTTAGGTTGGGTTAGGTTTGGTGAGGGTGGCATGAATTGTGTATATTTTTGTAATGTCGAATTTTTTGATTTCGGTGATGATTAGGTTAGGTTGGGTTTGGTTTGGTGAGGTTAGCGAGTTTTGAGTAAATCTTACAATCTCGAATTCTTTGATTTCGGTGATGGTTAAGTTTGGTTCGGTTAGGTTTGGTAACGGTAGCGAGTTTTGTGTAAATATTACAATCTCGAATTCTTTGATTTCGGTGATGGTTAAGTTTGGTTCGGTTAGGTTTTCTGACGGTAGCGAGTTTTGTGTAAATATTACAATCTCGAATTCTTTGATTTCGGTGATGGTTAGGTTAGGTTGGGTTAGGTTTGGTGAGGTTAGCATGAATTGTGTATATTTTTGTAATGTCTAATTCTTTGATTTCGGTGATGTTTAGGTTAGGTTGCGTTAGGTTTGGTGAGAAAAGTGAGCTTTGAGTAAATCTTACAATCTTGAATTCTTTGATTTTGGTGATGGTAGGGTAAGGTTGGGTTAGGTTTGGTGAGGTAAGCGAGTTCTGTGTATATTTTTGCAATGTCGAGTTCTTTGATTTCGGTGATGGATAGGTTAGGTTGGGTTAGGTTTGGTGGCGCTACCGAGTTTTGAGTTAATCTTACAATCTCGAATTCTTTGATTTCGGTGATGGTAAGGTTAGGTTGGGTTAGGTTTGGTGAGGTTAGCGAGTTTTTTTTATATTTTAACAATGTCGAATTCTTCGATTTCGTTGATGGTTAGGTTAGGTTGGGTTAGGTTTGGTGAGGTAAGCGAGTTTTGAGTAAATCTTAAAATCTCGAATTTTTTCATTTAGGTGATGGTTAGGTTAGGTTGGGTAAGGTTTGGTGAGGTCACCATGAATTGCGTATATTTTTGTAATGTCAAATTCCTTGATTTCGGTGATGATTAGGTTAGGTTGAGTTTGGTTTGGTGAGGTTAGCGAGTTTTGAGTAAATCTTACAATCTCGAATTCTTTGATTTCGGTGATGGTTGGGTTAGGTTGGGTTAAGTTTGGTGATGTTAGCGAGTTTTGTGTAAATCTTACAATCTCAAATTCTTTGATTTCGGTGATGGTTGGGTTAGGTTGGGTTAGGTTTGGTGATGTTAGCGAGTTTTGTGTAAATCTTACAATCTCGAATTCTTTGATTTCGGTGATGGTAAGGTTAGGTTGGGTTAGGTTTGGTGAGGTTAGCGAGTTTTGAGTAAATCTTACAATCTCGAATTTTTTGATTTCGGTAATGGTTAGGTTAGGTTGGGTAAGGTTTGGTGAGGTTACCATGAATTGCGTATATTTTTGTAATGTCAAATTCTTTGATTTCGGTGAAGATTAGGTTAGGTTGAGTTAGGTTTGGTGAGGTAAGCGAGTTTTGAGTAAATCTTACAATTTTGAATTCTTTGATTTCGGTGATGGTTAGGTTAGGTTGGGTTAGGTTTGGTGAGGGTGGCATGAATTGTGTATATTTTTGTAATGTCGAATTTTTTGATTTCGGTGATGATTAGGTTAGGTTGGGTTTGGTTTGGTGAGGTTAGCGAGTTTTGAGTAAATCTTACAATCTCGAATTCTTTGATTTCGGTGATGGTTAAGTTTGGTTCGTTTAGGTTTGGTGAGATAAGCGAGTTTTGAGTAAATCTTACAATTTTGAATTCTTTGATTTCGGTGATGGTTAGGTTAGGTTGGGTAAGGTTTGATGAGGTTAGCGAGTTTTGTGTAAATCTTACAATCTCAAATTCTTTGATTTCGATGATGGTAAGGTTAGGTTGGGTTAGGTTAGGTTAGGTTAGGTTTGGTTAGGTTAGGTTAGATGTTTCAATTGGCTTCCAAGGCTGGACGTGGGTGGAGATGAGGGGAGTGAGGTCCTATAGCTGCTATTTTTCTCCTAGTGCAACAATAGAGGAGTTCAAGAGAGATCTCGTCTGCCTTGAAGATGACGTGAGAACATCGACCTTACCTGTTGTCGTTGCCGGAGATTTTAACTCAAAAGCTCCAGAGTGGGGCTCTCAAACAACGGATCGCAGAGGTATTTTACTCTCTGAAATGGCATCGCATTTACATCTGCATGTGGCCAACGTAGGAAGTGCTTACACTTTCGTTCGGGGCAGCACCGGATCGGTCATCGATGTCACATTTGCAGGTGAAACAATAATTGGCAGGATCCGAAAATGGCAAGTGCTTGACAGCTACTCTCACAGCGACCATCGCTACATTGGCTTCGAGTTGGAAGATCGCCTCGCCGGGCCACAAATGTTACCTTCTAGCTCTGGCTGGGGAGCTCGTTAGCTGGATATCGTAGCTTTGGACGAAGCCGTTGCAGAACTAAGATCAAAAGTGACTGACGTCGCAAGCAGCGGGGTTGGAGCCGAAGACATTGCCAACTCATTAAATGACCATTGAGTGAGAGCTGCGACGCATCGATGCCGAGATGCGGAGGTAAAAAGAGGCGCCCGGACCGAAAACATCGCCATACTTCGCCGCGAGTGCTTAACCTGCAGACGCCGAGCACAACGACGGTCAAGCAATGAACAGCACATAGTGAAATATCAAGAAGCCAGGATAGCTTTACGAAAAGCTATAAAAGAAAGTAAAGAGAGATGCTGGAAAGAGCTCTGCAAATCGATTGATGTGGATCCGCGGGGGAGCCCATATAAGATCATAAGGAAAAAGCTCCGAATTGGAACTGTCGATCCATATCTTGAAAATAAGGCGAGTCTTGAATTGGTCATAGATGGCCTCTTTCCGCAACACCCATTGATGGAAAGACGATCGGCGAGCAGTACTGGTGATGAGATGCCGATTTTCACGGAGGAAGAAGTCGTAGCAGCCGCCAAACGAATAAATATTGAAAAGGCGCCGGGACCGGACTGCATTCCAAACGCAGTTATTAAAATAATTGCCTTGAGCGATCCTGCGTTGCTGTTGACGACTTTCAATGCTTGTCTGTCGGAAGGAACCTTTCCAAAACCATGGAAAAGACAAAAACTCATGCTGATTTCAAAAGGAAAGGGAGGCCCACCAGGACCCTCATCATACAGGCCACTCTGCCTACTTGACGGGGTAGGAAAGTTACTAGAGAGACTTCTCCTACAGCGACTACAACAACAGCTAGAAAACAGCGACACAGGACTGTCATCGCAGCAATTTAGATTTCGACCCGGTCGCTCAACTATTGACGCGATCAGTGAAGTCGTAAACACCGTAAGACTTGCATGGCGTGGGAGCGTCAAGGCGAGCAAACATGTTGTGATGATCGCGCTCGACATAAAAAATGCATTCAACACTGCCAACTGGGGAAGGACTCTCGATGCATTAGTCACTATCAATGCTCCGGAAAAACTTATCAAGATGATCGAGAGCTATTTTTCGGACAGAATCCATCTGTATGAATGCATGAGCAAAAAATACGAACGATCAGTCACTGCGGGCGTACCACAGGGATCGGTCCTGGGCCCGGCGCTTTGGAATGTAATGTACGACGGCTTGTTGAAGATCCCAATGCCAGATGAAACGAGCCTAGTCGCCTTTGCTGACGATGTCACGTTGCTTGTCACCGCAAAGAACACAACATCTTTACGCCTAAGAAGCGAAGAAGCCATAAGAAGGGTTAAAAAATGGCTCGTGGATGCGGGCTTGGAGCTCGCCGTCCAGAAAACTGAAGCTGTATTCTTCACAAGACGTAGAAAGCTGCTGCCTCCTCAAATAACAGTCAACGGTTTTGAGGTGACGTTCAGCAGATCACTGCGGTATTTGGGAGTGCAGTTAGATAACAAACTACGCTTTGCAAAACATGCGGAAAAAGCGGGAGCTAGGGCGGCCCAAATAGCAGAAGACCTCGCCAAACTGATGCCCAACATCGGTGGACCGAAACAGAGGAGAAGAAAACTATACTGTGAAGTAGTACACTCAGTCCTCCTGTATGGTGCTCCGATTTGGGCGGAAAAAAACAAAGGTCGAGAGGACGAGGCTCAGCCTCGCTAGAGTACAAAGAAGAGCTGCATTAAGAGTCGCAGCGGCATACCGAACAGTATCAGAAGATGCCATCCTGGTGTTGTGCGCCATTCCACCGATCGACTTACTCGCTCTAGAACGACAAGCGATCTACAGAGGTGAAAAGAAGAGTACAGCCAGAGAGACAACAATGATCAAATGGCAAGACAGATGGAACAACTCTGAAACAGGTCGATGGACACACCATCTAATCGGAGACCTAAAAGCGTGGTGCCAAAGAAAGCACGGCGAACTGAATCACCACACGACCCAAATACTCACAGGTCACGGGTGCTTCGGGACCTACCTACACAAAATAGGAAAGGAAAACACTCCGAAGTGCCAACACTGTGAAAAAGAGAAAGACGATGCGGCCCACACAACCTTTGATTGTCCAGCATGGGAAGACGACAGAAAAACATTCAGAACTGTAATCGGCGTAGAACACCTGACGCCGAGAAACATGATCTTCGACATACTGGATAGCGCAACTGCCTGGTCAGCGTGGGAAGCATTTGCTTCCACGATAATGAAAAATAAAGAAGAAGCAGAAAGAACCCGAGAACTCGATGGAAGAGCCATAAATAGCTAAGACAAAACTGCTTTCCCGAAGCAAAACATGAAAATGTGTCCGGGGAGCAGAGGTGTCAAGGGGGTGGGGTTTAGTCGGTAAAAATCCGACACTATCCTCCAGTTCGGGCTGGAGGATGTCTTTGGAAGATTCCCAACCTCCGACGATAAAAAAAAAAAAAAAAAAAGGTTAGGTTAGATGAGAAGGTTAGGTTGGGTTAGGTTTGGTGAGGCTAGCGAGTTTTGAGTAAATCTTACAATCTAGAATTCTTTAATTTCGGTGACGGTTAGGTTAGATTGGGCTAGGTTTGGTGAGGTAAGCGAGTTTTGTGTAAATCTTACAATCTCTAATTCTTTGATTTCGGTGATAGTGAGGTCAGGTTGGGTTAGGTTTGATGAGGTTAGCTTGTTTTTTGTATATTTATGCAATGTCGATTTTTTTGATTTCGGTGATGGTAAGGTAAGGTTGGGTTAGATTTGGTGAGGTGAGCGAGTTTTGTGTAAATCTTACAATCTCTATTTCTTTGATTTCGGTGATGTTTAGGTTAGGTTGAGTGAGGTTTGGTGAGGTAAGCGAGTTTTTTGTAAATCATACAATCTCGAATTCTTTGATTTCGGTGATGGTTAAGTAAGGTTGGGCTAGGTTTGGTGAGGTTAGCGAGTTTTGTGTAAATCTTACAATCTCGAATTCTTTGATTTCGGTGAAGTTTAGGTTAGGTTAGATTGGTTTGGTGTGGTTAGCTAGTTTTGTGAAAATCTTACAAGCTAGAATTTTTTTATTTCGGTGACGGTTAGTTTAGGTTGGGTTAGGTTTGGTGAGGGTGGCATGAATTGTGTATATTTTTGTAATGTCGAATTTTTTGATTTCGGTGATGATTAGGTTAGGTTGGGTTAGGTTTGCTGAGAATAGTGAGCTTTGAGTAAATCTTACAATCTCGAATTCTTTGATTTCGGTGATGGTTAGGTTAGGTTGAGTTAGGTTTGGTGAGGGTAGCGAGTTTTGTGTAAATCTTACAATCTCAAATTCTTTGATTTCGGTGATGGTTAAGTAAGGTTGGGTTAGGTTTGGTGAGGTTAGCGAGTTTTGTGTAAATCTTACAATCTCGAATTCTTTGATTTCGGTGATGGTTAGGTTAGTTTGGGTAAGGTTTGGTGAGGTAAGCGAGTTTTGTGTATATTTTTGCAATGTCGAATTCTGTGATTTCCGTGATAGTTAGTGGAAAAGACTTCGATAATGGTTTGATGTAGTTTATTGAAATGTAAAATTTGCACGTGGTGGTTCAGCGGAGCGTACGGAACACAAGTTGTCCGTACGCCGTCTGCTCGCTGACTCTGTCGACCGTCGCGTATTTCCGCTTGGGCCGACACTAATGCCAACTCGTCAATAATGCCAATCGACAATCAGTTAATAAGACTGTTTGCCACACGTCATTACAAAAGTCGGAACATAGTCCCACATAGGAAAACTGTTGAACAATACAGTTATTCTACAGAGTTACAGCATTACTGACGAGTCGTTTACAATAAATCATAGCTCTTAAAATGATTAAATAGAGGGTGAATAATGAAACCTTTGCCTCATCCAGTGTGAGGATAAAATCAATTTATTGGTTCAGTAATATTTCAACTTATAGGTATACCTCTGGTGAATGTTGTTTCTATTTACATTAAAATTTTTGAAATCTCCTTTGAAGCTGTGAATAAGCATTACAAGATAAGTTTACTTTAAAGAAGAGAGAGTGGACTGTATATGGTTTAAAACTTAAGCATTCCTCATCTTGATGTTAACTTAGACAATACAATGTTGACACTGTTACAGTTGTCAAGACAGATCAGCTATTACCGATCAACTAAACTTGATTAGTGAGTGTAATGCTCCTAAGTTAACTTGATTTCATCAACAAGTAGCACAAACATTGCTAAATTAAAAGTTAATTGGAAAGTCATTCATTCATTCCTACAAGCAGGAAATGAAGGCGAACTATGATTATAGATGTCTCTACGTTAAACATCGAAATGTTCAGTATTATAATATTTACTTATTCTATGATTCACATAAATACTATAAACAGTAAGAGTTAACTTATGTTTTCATAACAAGAAACATAAGACCTGCGGATGACTCCCGGCAGGTTATAATTAAGTAGACATGAAATAATTTAAGATGCTCCATTAAGTGTGGCTTGGAGACTAACATTAACAAATCATGAATCTAATTTTAACTGTCAAATTTGAACAGTTTATTTTAAACTCGGATATAATCCTTCCGAGTGATGACATGAGACAAGTCTTATATTATAAAGACAAAATGATTAGATTAAATTCGGAGATATATACTGCCGAATGTTAAAATGAAAATAGCTTAAATTATACACACAACACAATTAAAGTGAATTACGGAGTACTACTATTAACATTGAATGATTTAAACTCATGATTACATCTAATAAGTAATATGAGTTGGGGGTAGTGTCTTCGGGTTAAACTAAGCTACCGAAGTTGACGGAATTGAAGCTGCTGTTTCTCCTCCCTCTTGCTGATCTTCCTTCCTGTCAAGTGGTCCTTGTGGTAGAATCGGCAATGGCGCCACTAGATGACTGGACCGACGAAACTCTCCGCTGGCAGTAAAGACGTCGACGACTCGAACTCTGCCATCTGGTCCGGGATACAATTTAGTGACTCGACCCAAGACCCATCGGGTTGGCAGCATGTGTTCCTCCTTTAACAGGACCATTTGACCCACACTCAGATTGTTGCTCGAGTCCTTCTTCCATTTGTGTCGTAACTGCAAAGAATGTAAATATTCCGCCGACCAACGTTTCCAAAATGCTGCTGTGGTCAATTGTATCTGAAGCAGATTGGCATGGACATTAGTGTTATATTTAACCTCCATTGGAAGAGCGAGTAAGGATCTGCCAATTAAGAAATGTCCAGGTGTGAGGGGTAAAAGGTCTAGTGGATCCGAAGACAAGGGACTAAGAGGACGGGAATTCATGCAAGCTTCTATTTGAGTCAATACCGTACAAAATGATTCGAAATTTAAGGTGGTGGCCTTTAACACCTTGTTTAAATGAATCTTCATGGATTTAACCGCTGCTTCCCACAGCCCTCCCATGTGAGGCGCCCTTGGCGGGTTAAACTTCCAACGAATCCCTTCGGAGGCTACATACCGTAGTAGCTTCTCCTCATGAGGACGTTCGTAAATTAATTTTACTAAATTAACGAGTTCACGACTTGCACTGACAAAATTAGTAGCATTGTCGGAATATATCGTATTGGGCCTGCCACGTCTGGCTACGAATCTTCTTAAACAATTTAAGAAATTTGAACTCGTTAAGTCTCCGACAAGTTCCAAGTGAACTGCCTTACTGGAAAAACACACAAAGACACAAACGTAACCCTTAATTATCTTAGAATTCTTATTGCAACCACTCTTCACAGGAAAAGGTCCTGCGAAATCTATCCCCACATGACTGAAAGGAAAATTCGCAGTGGTACGTTCAAGCGGGAGTAATCCCATTAATCTATTGTGTGACAGTGGTTTATTTCTGAAACAAATGACACATGAACGCACCACTCCTTTGACCGTATTATGTCCGGCCAATGGCCAATAGGTCTGCCGCAATAACGACAGTAAGGCTTGAGTACCCAAGTGAATATATTTCAAGTGCGCATCTCGGACAATCATGTGTGTAAGTTTATGCTTATTTGACAAGATAATGGGTGACGTTGATAGAGTTGTTCCCAGAGGAAGTCTACTTCCAACACAAATTAAATTCTCGTGGAATAGAGGGGACAATTTAGCTAATTTACTGCTACTGGGAATTGGATGTCCCTTGCTCAGCAAACGATATTCCAATGGAAATGATTCCATTTGCGATAACCTTATCAAATTATTTAAAGCATCTTTTAATTCTAAAGCGGACGGTTCGTTATTTTCTTTAACGTTTAATTGTTTATTCCTTAGTGGCCGACGAACATATGATAAAACTCGAAGGAGTCTTGGAAGATGAGAATGTTTATCTATCCAATTATTTTCCCTCACAAGGGTAGCGTTAGTGACTACCCTTCTCTCTGGAAGATCTATTGTGATCTCAGGAGGTCTTCGAGGCCATCGTGATTCGTCTAATTTCAACCAACTAGGGCCGTCCCACCATAACGAATTATGATTTAATTCTGATGGTTGAGTCCCTCGAGAAATTAAATCTGCTGGATTGTCTGTAGAGGAGACATGGTACCACTCAATGGGTTGAGATATTGATTGGATTTCGGCCACTCGATTGGCAACGAAGGTGGTCCATTTACATGACTCTCCTCTAATCCAATGCAATGCGACGGTTGAATCCGTCCAATAATATTTTTCATTAATATGAATTGTTAATTGGTCTATTGTTGACTTCATTAACTTTGATAATAACATAGCGGAGCACAGCTCTAAACGCGGAATAGTTACAAAACTGAGCGGAGCGACTCTCGAACGAGAACACACAAGATGACATTTGGAATTTCCCAATTGATCAGTACATTTTACATAAATACAAGCACCATAAGCTTTCTCGGATGCGTCACAAAATCCGTGTGCCTGTATATTAATGACATTATTTAGTATTATCAATCTAGGAATTTTATAAAGTTTCATGACTGTATTGGATAATTGACAATCTTTCCATTTTTTGAAGATTGTCTGAGGAATGAATTCATCCCAACCAATGGTTTGTTGCCAGACAGATTGCATTAATATCTTATAATTAATTAACAATGGAGATAATAGTCCTAATGGGTCGAAGATCTGACTAATTACTGATAAAAAGTTTCTTTTTGTTATATTTTCAGTCTCGACTTCGGTTTGAACCTTAAATACAAAAACGTCTTCCCGCGGTTTCCAAAATAAACCTAAAGTTTTGTGTGATTCGTTAGAGAAGTTAAAATCTGAACAATCGTCAGCTTTAACATCCGTGATTATATCGGAGTTGTTCGATGTCCATTTGCTTAAGGGCATACCGGCTGATAATAATATGGTTTCCAGTTGAACCTTTAATAATTTACCAGCTTCAATAGTATTAGTTCCCGTGAGCAAATCATCAACATAAAAATCACGTTCGATCACTTTACTAGCGATGGGATATTTGTTTCTATTCTCCTCTGCTAACTGATTTAGACATCTAGTAGCTAAAAATGGGGCTGAAGCAGTTCCGAATGTTACTGTATTAAGCTTGTAATGCTTGAATTTACTCTGGGGATCTGTTCGCCAAATGATTCGTTGTACATTTTTATTTTTCTCTGCTATTTGAATCTGTCGGTACATCTGCTTAATATCCGCAGTAATCACGTATTTATGGAGTCGAAAGTTGAGTAGTAAACTTAACAAATCTGATTGGACACTAGGTCCCACCATCAAAATATTATTTAGTGAGATATTCGACGTTGTCTTTGCGGACGCATCAAAAACTACACGATATTTAGTGGTAAGGCTAGACTCCTTAACCACGACGTGATGAGGTAAATAACAATGAACCTCATGTGCCTCCGGAGGTTCACACTCTGACATATGTCCTAAATTTATGTACTCTTCTAAAACTTTATTGTATTCCATTTTTAAATTATTATTGGCTAAAAAACGTCTTTCCAAAGTTTTGTGTCTTTTCTCCGCAATGTGCAATGAACTTCCTAATACTACCGGGGAATTTTTATATGGTAAAGCTACACAAAATCTACCGTTTTTATCTCGTGATGTGTGTGCTTGGAAATGTTCCTCACATCTTTTCTCCTCAAGAGATTGATGTTTTACCATAGGAACCTGGTCGATCATCCAAAAGTTTTGAATGTGACTGTCTAATTGACTTAAGCCTATGTGGCTCTTCCCTGGAGCATTATTTACTTCGGGATATGGACCAACTATTGTCCATCCGAATTCGGTATCCTTTAAGATAGGCATACCTTTTCCTAACTGGATGGTTCCTGCTTTCATAGCATGAACGCAAATCTCGGCGCCGAGCAATAAATCGATTGGCGTCGGTTTATTCCAAAGGGGATCTGATAACTTGATTCCCGCTGGTATTGAAATTAACTGTTGATCCAGTTTCACAGTTGGAATTTCGCCAGTAATTTCTGGTAATACCAAACACAACACTTTGGTTGAGTAATTAGTGGTTGAAGACCTTATGGTCACCTTGGTGATGTGACGAATGCTACTTTCTTGATTAGCGATACCTACAATTTTTTGAGAGATTTTCTCTAATTTGAAGTTATTCTTCTTAGCGAAAGATGTGGTAACATAGTTGACTTGTGAGCCGGAATCTAATAATGTGCGACCCTTAACGACCGTTCCATTGGACGTTATAATGTCTACTTGTACCGTCGGTAAAATTATCTCCCTTTGAGAGAAATGAGTAGAATGAGCATTAATTGACTTCCTTCCCGTATTATTGGAACTAAATGTATCGTCCTGATGCAACAAAGTATGATGGTTTTGTTTGCACCTTAAGCAATTATAGTTAGACTTGCAATTTGTTATCTTATGCGATGAATTTAAACATTTAAAACACATGTTATTAGATTTAACGAATTCATTTCTTTCCATACTGGATTTTGCTTTGAATTTATCACATTTGCCTATGAAATGATTATTTCGACAGAATGCGCATGCGTTTACCTTACTTGATGGGTTTTTGTTCGCGACATGAGTTCTCATGATTCTTTGACGACTATGAGGGAATTCCTTCACCGTAGTTACAGATGCAGTAGATTGTAATACATTACATCTATTCTGCAAGAATGTCTCTAAACTTTCATATGGTGGCATTTCTCTGCTAACCAGCGATATTTCCCAGTCTCTTACTATATTAAAAGGTAATTTCCTTAGAACTAAACATGTTACCCATGGATCTAAAATTTCTCTCGCGTAACCCAACGATTCAATGTTTTTAATACACACTGTTACCTGATTCAATAGATTTCTCAATTCGATATGTGATTCTCTTGTGATTAATTTTAAGTCACAAAGTGAATTAATCCTAGTTTTGAGATTAAGTCTTGGTAAATTATATTGCTTGTCTAAAATACTCCAAGCTATTTCGTAATTGTCTGAGCTAATATCTAAACCTGATACAGCTGCCAAAGCGGGACCGATTAAGGATTGATGCAAATATTGCAATTTCGTGACATTCGAATATTCCGTTTTGTTTCCTATTATATTCTTAAAAGCTTGTTGAAACGATTGCCATTCAGATGGATCTCCCTGAAATGTGGGAATGGTTAACGTCGGTAACTTATCTCTAGCAAATTTAATTGTTGCTTGCTCTACCTTTAGTTTACTATCTTGAAAGGATTGGCAATCTAATGCTGCTTTAAGATTTTTAACTGTTATTGTAATTGCATCGTACTCTTCGTCTATTTTGGCCGCTTTCGATATGTCTGTAAGGTTATCTAAATACTCGTAATGGAGTTTTCGGACATAATCGTATGCTTCTTTAATGGTTTGATACTGTCCTTCATCTAATTCGGAGGATTTATCTATTTTTCCTTTTAGTCTTTGTACCGCGCCTGAATACCTTAATTCTATTGACGTCATTATAACTTCTACTTTATTTTCCTTCGCTAATATTTCTATCGATTGAGTCTGACTTCGAGTCTGATGTATTCTAGAGCTTGACCTGTCTCTAATAGGTTCTACGTCCCTAGTTGGATTTCGACCTTTATGCGACTTGGAAGTCGAAGCTTCTATTTCCTCGTTTTCAGCACTTGACATTTGTTTCAGAAAGTTGCACTATTTCGTCTCATAAATACAGTTATTCTCTACTATAGCTGTCAATTGAACTATTCGTAGAGATAAGGTAATAATATTCAATCATTAACCGTGAATCTTAATATTCTACTTTAACTATTATCACCAGAATCTATCCAACATATTTTGGAAGAAATAACAACCCTAAATTGGTGGGTGCTTGATTTAAACCACTTTGGGGCTACAAGTCTTGTGATTTATTTTAAATCACCACTGTTTCATCACACATTATGAAACAAAGAGATCTACCGATGTATGAATATGCCGGTATGTACTTGATTTAATCCACTTTGGGGCTACAAGTGTAATTCCACATTTATCGTGGAAGGGGGGGGGGGGGGGGAGGGTGTTTCTACACACATTAAGAAACAAAGATCTACCGATATGAATATACCGGTATGTACTTGGTTTAAGCCACTTTGGGGCTACAAGTATAATTCCACATTTATCGTGGAAGGGGGGGGGGGGGGAGGGTGTTTCTACACACATTAAGAAACAAAGATCTACCGATATGAATATACCGGTATGTACTTGGTTTAAGCCACTTTGGGGCTACAAGTATAATTCCACATTTATTGTGGAGGGGGGAGGGGGGAGAAAGTTTCTACACACATTAAGAAACAAAGAGATCTGCCGGTATATGAATATACCGGTATGTACTTGGTTTAAGCCACTTTGGGGCTACAAGTATAATTCCCCACGTGCTTTGCTAATTTTACACTACATCTGATTTTACACTTTTAATACGAAATTCGATGCGACCGATGAAACATTCCTTCGTAGCGCGATATTATTTTATACAATCGCGTTAATTAATTGTTATACTTAAAAACATATTTTAAAAACTAACCTACCCACATGATTGCCTTTTGAACAGATTGCCTGAGATTGAATACATTCACTTACTTGAATATCCTTTACGATGTTTATGTGATCGTTCCGATAATTTTGGATTACCTCTGTGTCCCATGCGTCTTTGTAGGTTATGTTTTTATTTATATATTTTCTGCGTCAATCACGCGGTCATGTACCTCTGTACATCAATCAATATATTGCTGAAATAGAAGCAAACATGTTATTAGTATTGGAAAGGTATGGATAGTAACAAAGGAACGATACCGATTTCTTAATTGACATCCATTTTTTCTCGACCACGTTTTTTCCTATTGGTTTGTCCGTTTGGTGTTGTGGCCTAGGTTACTGGTGTCCGGTTCGAAAGACCATCATGGAAAAGACTTCGATAATGGTTTGATGTAGTTTATTGAAATGTAAAATTTGCACGTGGTGGTTCAGCGGAGCGTACGGAACACAAGTTGTCCGTACGCCGTCTACTCGCTGACTCTGTCGACCGTCGCGTATTTCCGCTTGGGCCGACACTAATGCCAACTCGTCAATAATGCCAATCGACAATCAGTTAATAAGACTGTTTGCCACACGTCATTACAAAAGTCGGAACAGTTAGGTTAGGTTGGGTTAGGTTTGGTGAGGAAAGCGAAATTTGAGTTAATCTTACAATCTTGAATTCTTTGATTTCGGTGATGGTTAGGTTAGGTTGGGTAAGGTTTGATGAGGTTAGCGAGTTTTGTGTATATTTTGCAATGTCGAATTCTTTGATTTCGGTGATGGTTAAGTTAGGTTCGGTTAGGTTTGGTGAGGGTAGCGAGTTTTGTGTAAATCTAACAATCTCAAATTCTTTGATTTTGGTGATGGTTAAGTAAGGTTGGGTTAGGTTTGGTGAGGTTAGCGAGTTTTGTGTAAATCTTACAATCTCGAATTCTTTGATTTCGGTGATGGTTAGGTTAGGTTGGGTTAGGTTTGGTGAGGTTAGCATGAATTGGGTTTAATTTTGTTATGTCGAATTCTTTGATTTCGGTGATGGTAAGGTTAGGGTTGGTGAGGTTAGCATGAATTGTGTATATTTTTGTAATGTCGAATTCTTTGATTTCGGTAATGGTTAGGTTAGTTTGGGTAAGGTTTGGTGTGGAAAGCGAGTTTTGTGTAAATCTTACAACCTCGAATTTTTTGTAAGATTTGGTTGGGTTAGGTTTGGTGAGGAAAGCGAAATTTGAGTTAATCTTACAATCTTGAATTCTTTGATTTCGGTGATGGTTAAGTAAGGTTGGGTTAGGTTTGGTGAGGTTAGCGAGTTTTGTGTAAATCTTACAATCTCGAATTCTTTGATTTCGGTGATGGTTAGGTTAGGTTGGGTTAGGTTTGGTGAGGTTAGCATGAATTGGGTTTAATTTTGTTATGTCGAATTCTTTGATTTCGGTGATGGTAAGGTTAGGGTTGGTGAGGTTAGCATGAATTGTGTATATTTTTGTAATGTCGAATTCTTTGATTTCGGTGATGATTAGGTTAGGTTGGGTAAGGTAAGGTGAGGTAAGCGAGTTTTGAGTTAATCTTACAATCTCGAATTCTTTGATTTCCGTGATAGTGAGGTTAGGTTGGGTTAGGTTTGGTGAGGTAAGCGAGTTTGAGTAAATCTTACAATCTCGAATTCTATGATTTCGGTGATGGTTAAGTAAGGTTGGGTTAGGTTTGGTGAGGTTAGCGAGTTTTGTGTAAATCTTACAATCTCGAATTCTTTGATTTCGGTGATGGTTAGGTTAGGTTGGGTTAGGTTTGGTGAGGTTAGCATGAATTGGGTTTAATTTTGTTATGTCGAATTCTTCGATTTCGGTGATGGTAAGGTTAGGGTTGGTGAGGTTAGCATGAATTGTGTATATTTTTGTAATGTCGAATTCTTTGATTTCGGTAATGGTTAGATTAGTTTGGGTAAGGTTTGGTGTGGAAAGCGAGTTTTGTGTAAATCTTACAACCTCGAATTTTTTGTAAGATTTGGTTGGGTTAGGTTTGGTGAGGAAAGCGAAATTTGAGTTAATCTTACAATCTTGAATTCTTTGATTTCGGTGATGGTTAAGTAAGGTTGGGTTAGGTTTGGTGAGGTTAGCGAGTTTTGTGTAAATCTTACAATCTCGAATTCTTTGATTTCGGTGATGGTTAGGTTAGGTTGGGTTAGGTTTGGTGAGGTTAGCATGAATTGGGTTTAATTTTGTTATGTCGAATTCTTTGATTTCGGTGATGGTAAGGTTAGGGTTGGTGAGGTTAGCATGAATTGTGTATATTTTTGTAATGTCGAATTATTTGATTTCGTTGATGATTAGGTTAGGTTGGGTTAGTTTTGGTGAGAAAAGTGAGCTTTGAGTAAATCTTACAATCTCGAATTTTTTTGATTTCGGTGATGGTAAGGTTAGGTTGGGTAAGGTTTGGTGAGGTTACCATGAATTGCGTATATTTTTTAATGTCAAATTCTTTGATTTCGGTAAAGATTAGGTTAGGTTGAGTTTGGTTTGGTGAGGTTAGCGAGTTTTGAGTAAATCTTACAATCTCGAATTCTTTGATTTCGGTGATGTTTAGTTTAGGTTGAGTTAGGTTTGGTGAGGGTAGCGAGTTTTGTGTAAATCTTACAATCTCAAATTCTTTGATTTCGGTGATAGTTGGGTTAGGTTGGGTTAGGTTTGGTAAGGTTACCATGAATTGCGTATATTTTTGTAATGTCAAATTCTTTGATTTTGGTGAAGATTAGGTTAGGTTGAGTTTGGTTTGTTGAGGTTAGCGAGTTTTGAGTAAATCTAACATTCTCGAATTCTTTGATTTCGGTGATGGTAAGTTTAGGTTGGGTTAGGTTTGGTGAAGGTAGCGAGTTTTGTGTAAATCTTACAATCTCAAATTCTTTGATTTCGCTGATAGTTGGGTTAGGTTGGGTTAGGTTTGGTGATGTTAGCGAGTTTTGTGTATATCTTAGAATCTCGAATTCTTTGATTTCGTTGATGGTTAGGTTAGGGTGGGTTAGGTTTGGTGAGGTTAGCATGAATTGTGTATATTTTTGTAATGTCGAATTCTTTGATTTCGGTGATGATTAGGTTAGGTTGGGTAAGGTTAGGTGAGGTAAGCAAGTTTTGAGTTAATCTTACAATCTCGAATTCTTTGATTTCCGTGATAGTGAGGTTAGGTTGGGTTAGGTTTGGTGAGGTAAGCGAGTTTTGTGTAAATCATACAATCTCGAATTCTTTGATTTCGGTGATGGTTAGGTTAGGTTGGGTAAGGTTTGGTGAGGTTACCATGAATTGCGTATATTTTTTAATGTCAAATTCTTTGATTTCGGTAAAGATTAGGTTAGGTTGAGTTTGGTTTGGTGAGGTTAGCGAGTTTTGAGTAAATCTTACAATCTCGAATTCTTTGATTTCGGTGATGTTTAGTTTAGGTTGGGTTAGGTTTGGTGAGGGTAGCGAGTTTTGTGTAAATCTTACAATCTCAAATTCTTTGATTTCGGTGATAGTTGGGTAAGGTTGGGTTAGGTTTAGTGAGGTTACCATGAATTGCGTATATTTTTGTAATGTCAAATTCTTTGATTTTGGTGAAGATTCGGTTAGGTTGAGTTTGGTTTGTTGAGGTTAGCGAGTTTTGAGTAAATCTAACATTCTCGAATTCTTTGATTTCGGTGATGGTTAGTTTAGGTTGGGTTAGGTTTGGTGAAGGTAGCGAGTTTTGTGTAAATCTTTCATTCTCAAATTCTTTGATTTCGCTGATAGTTGGGTTAGGTTGGGTTAGGTTTGGTGATGTTAGCGAGTTTTGTGTAAATCTTAGAATCTCGAATTCTTTGATTTCGTTGATGGTTAGGTTCGGATGGGTTAGGTTTGGTGAGCTTAGCATGAATTGTGTATATTTTTGTAATGTCGAATTCTTTGATTTCGGTGATGATTAGGTTAGGTTGGGTAAGGTAAGGTGAGGTAAGCGAGTTTTGAGTTAATCTTACAATCTCGAATTCTTTGATTTCCGTGATAGTGAGGTTAGGTTGGGTTAGGTTTGGTGAGGTAAGCGAGTTTTGAGTAAATCTTACAATCTCGAATTCTATGATTTCGGTGATGGTTAGGTAAGGTTGGGTAAGGTTTGATGAGGTTAGCGAGTTTTGTGTATATTATAGCAATGTCGAATTCTTTGATTTCGGTGATGGTTAAGTTAGGTTCGGTTAGGTTTGGTGACGTTAGTGAGTTTTGTGTAAATCTTACAATCTCAAATTCTTTGATTTCGGTGATGGTTAGGTTAGGTTGGGTTAGTTTTGGTGAGGTTAGCATGAATTGTGTATATTATTGTAATGTCAAATTCTTTGATTTCGGTGATGATTAGGTTAGTTTGAGTTTGGTTAGGTGAGGTTAGCGAGTATTGAGTAAATCTTAAAATCTCGAATTCTTTGAATTCCGTGATATATAGGTTAGGTTGGGTTAGGTTTGGTGAGGTAAGCGAGTTTTGAGTATATCTTACAATCTCGAATTCTTTGATTTCGGTGATGGTTAGGTTAGGTAAGGTTAGGTTTGGTGAGGTAAGCGAGTTTTGTGTATATTTTGGCAATGTCGAATTCTTTGATTTCGTTGATGATTAGGTTAGGTTGGGTTAGGTTTGGTGAGAAAAGTGAGCTTTGAGTAAATCTTACAATCTCGAATTCTTTGATTTCGGTGATGGTTAGGTTAGGTTGGGTAAGGTTTGGTGAGGTTACCATGAATTGCGTATATTTTTTAATGTCAAATTCTTTGATTCCGGTGATGGTTAGGTTAGGTTGGGTTAGGTTTGGTGAGGTTAGCATGAATTGTGTATATTATTGTAATGTCAAATTCTTTGATTTCGGTGATGATTAGGTTAGTTTGAGTTTGGTTAGGTGAGGTTAGCGAGTATTGAGTAAATCTTACAATCTCGAATTCTTTGAATTCCGTGATAGTTAGGTAAGGTTGGGTTAGGTTTGGTGAGGTAAGCGAGTTTTGAGTAAATCTTACAATCTCGAATTCTTTGATTTCGGTGATGTTAAGGTTAGGTTGGGTTAGGTTTGGTGAGGAAAGGAAGTTTTGTGTAAATCTTACAATCTCGAATTCTTTGATTTCGGTGATGGTTAGGTAAGGTTGGGTTAGGTTTGGTGAGGTTAGCAAGAATTGTGTTTATTTTTGTAATGTCTAATTCTTTGATTTCGGTGATGTTTAAATCTTACAATATCAATTTCTTTGATGTCGGTGATGGTGACGTTAGGTTGGGTTTGGTTTGGTGAGGTTAGCATGAATTGTGTATATTTTTGTAATGTCGAATTATTTGATTTCGTTGATGATTAGGTTAGGTTGGGTTAGGTTTGGTGAGAAAAGTGAGCTTTGAGTAAATCTTACAATCTCGAATTCTTTGATTTCGGTGATGGTAGGGTTAGGTTGGGTTAGGTTTGGTGAGGTAAGCGAGTTCTGTGTATATTTTTGCAATGTCGAAGTCTTTGATTTCGGTGATGGATAGGTTAGGTTGGGTTAGGTTTGATGAGGATAGCGAGTTTTTTTTTTTTTAACAATGTCGAATTCTTCGATTTCGTTGATGGTTAGGTTAGGTTGGGTTAGGTTTGGTGAGGAAAGCGAGTTTTGAGTAAATCTTACAATCTCGAATTTTTTTGATTTCGGTGATGGTTAGGTTAGGTTGGGTTAGGTTTGGTGAGGTTAGCATGAATTGGGTTTAATTTTGTTATGTCGAATTCTTTGATTTCGGTGATGGTTAGGTTAGGGTTGGTGAGGTTAGCATGAATTGTGTATATTTTTGTAATGTCGAATTCTTTGATTTCGGTGATGGTTAGGTTAGTTTGGGTAAGGTTTGGTGTGGAAAGCGAGTTTTGTGTAAATCTTACAACCTCGAATTTTTTGTAAGATTTGGTTGGGTTAGGTTTGGTGAGGAAAGCGAAATTTGAGTTAATCTTACAATCTTGAATTCTTTGATTTCGGTGATGGTTAGGTTAGGTTGGGTTAGGTTTGGTGAGGTTAGCGAGTTTTGTGTAAATCTTACAATCTCGAATTCTTTGAATTCGGTGATAGTTAGGTAAGGTTGGGTTAGGTTTGGTGAGGTTAGCAAGAATGATAGTATCATTTACACACACCCACGGTGAATCGTAACACTGTTGACTGGAGACAAGAGACAAAGTTAGTGTTAAAGTGTCCATCACAACATAAACGTCTTACAACAGCTCATTAATAACAATAACAACTACGTTGCTAACGACTTGTTGCGATTACGGCTGATCAAAGTACCACTAACAACGACCAAAATAAATAGTGTGCGAGCGCGTACCGATTGAAAAATTAACGATCACGGTGAACTTTTTAGTCGGAGAAATTGGAATAATGACAACAATGGCTAGCATATCTTTGGAAATGTGTGAGATTACTGCTAAAGAAGCTCTCGAGCAGAAGGTATTCCACAAATTAGAATTAATTCTAATTGATCTCAATAGCAAAATACGTAAAAATACCTACGTTCCAATCAAGGATGGAATTGAAGAGGCAATGATAGCCTTTAATACATATAAAGACATAAAACTAGACGTGTTAAAGCATAGATTACAAACTAAAACACTAATAGAACTCAATCCCACCTCGAGCGATGTTTTAAAGAATCCTCCAAATGCTTTAATACCGGAAAATCCCGCAATCATGGACTCGGCATCCTCACTAGATCAACCAAAAGAGGATTCCTGGAAAGAAGTAAGGTCAAAAAGAAGGCGGAATAAAAAGAATAAAAGAACAAATGATACAAAGAACACCAACAACAACAACGATAGGCGTCAGCCAAACATTGAAAATAGCTTTCAAGATCGATATGCGCGATTTCCACCAGGCCCCAGAAATGAGGCTATAACAATAAAGTCAGACGGCACGGTGACATATGCAGACACCTTAAAGAAAATCAGAAAAGAAATTCCAATGGAGAATGTAGATGTTGCCGCTATTCGTCAAACAAAGGGTGGAGAAGTTCTTATAAAAATGCAAAAAGGAACAACAAAAACGGAAGAGCTAATGGGTGCGATTTCCGCGATTCTGGGCAATGGTGCGACTGTGAAGAAGCTCGTCCCTGGAGTCGTCATTGAAATACGGGACATCGATGGGGCCACGGATGAGACAGAATTGATGGAGGCATTAGCAAGCGCTTCACCACATGAGAAATGCGCGATTGATCACGTTCAAACCGGCTTATGGAGGCACTCAGATTGCGATGGTCAAACTCCCGAGAGACGATGCCACTGAATTGATTAAGGCCGGAAGAATTCGAATCGGATGGGTCAATTGTCGTTTGAGGCCCCGAGTCCATATAATAAGATGCTTCAGGTGTCGGGGATTCGGACACATTGCGGTAGAATGCGCCAGCAAACAAGACAGAAGCAAAGAATGCAACAAGTGCGGCCAGGAAGGCCATAAAGCTGTGATTTGTAAGAACGACCCACACTGCAGCATTTGTGAAGGAGAAAAAATAAGCAGCGGTCATCAGACCGGTAGTCGAAGCTGTGCAGCCCTCCGGACTGCTCTGAAAGGACGAACACAACAATGATCCGCATACTCCAGATCAATCTGAATGGATGCCAGGCGGCGCAGGATGTGATGATACAGACAGCAGAGGAGCGGCGAGCGGACCTCGTGATTGTGTCTGAACAGTACCGCAACATTCCTCATCGATGGTATTCGGATGCAAGCTCAAGATCTGCAATCTACACACCAACTGCCCACCTGCGAATCACGAATGCTGTTTCAATTGGCGTCCAAGGCCGGACGTGGGTGGAGATGAGGGGAGTGAGGTTCTATAGCTGCTATTTTTCTCCTAGTGCAACAATAGAGGAGTTCAAGAGAGATCTCGTCTGCCTTGAAGATGACGTGAGAACATCGACCTTACCTGTTGTCGTTGCCGGAGATTTTAACTCAAAAGCTCCAGAGTGGGGCTCTCAAAAAACGGATCGCAGAGGTATTTTACTCTCTGAAATGGCATCGCATTTACATCTGCATGCGGCCAACGTAGGAAGTGCTTACACGTTCGTTCGGGGCAGCACCGGATCGGTCATCGATGTCACATTTGCAGGTGAAACAATAATTGGCAGGATCCGAAAATGGCAAGTGCTTGACAGCTACTCTCACAGCGACCATCGCTACATTGGCTTCGAGTTGGAAGATCGCCTCGCCGGGCCACAAATGTTACCTTCTAGTTCTGGCTGGGGAGCTCGTAAGCTGGACATCGTAGCTTTGGACGAAGCCGTTGCAGAACTAAGATCAAAAGTGACTGACGTCGCAAGCAGCGGGGTTGGAGCCGAAGACATTGCCAACTCATTAAATGACCTATTGAGTGAGAGCTGCGACGCATCGATGCCGAGACGCGGAGGTAAAAAGAGGCGCCCGGTCTTCTGGTGGACCGAAAACATCGCCATACTTCGCCGCGAGTGCTTAACCTGCAGACGCCGAGCACAACGACGGTCAAGCAATGAACAGCAAAGAGTGAAATATGAAGAAGCCAGGATAGCTTTACGAAAAGCTATAAAAGAAAGTAAAGAGAGATGCTGGAAAGAGCTCTGCAAATCGATTGATGTGGATCCGTGGGGGAGCCCATATAAGATCATAAGGAAAAAGCTCCGAATTGGAACTGTCGATCCATATCTTGAAAACAAGGCGAGTCTTGAATTGGTCATAGATGGCCTCTTTCCGCAACACCCAGTGATGGAAAGACGATCGGCGAGCAGTACTGGTGATGAGATGCCGATTTTCATGGAGGAAGAAGTCGTAGCAGCCGCCAAACGAATAAATATTGAAAAGGCGCCGGGACCGGACTGCATTCCAAACGCAGTTATTAAAAGAATTGCCTTGAGCGATCCTGCGTTGCTGTTGACGACCTTCAATGCTTGTCTGTCGGAAGGAACCTTTCCAAAACCATGGAAAAGACAAAAACTCGTGCTGATTTCAAAAGGAAAGGGAGGCCCACCAGGACCTTCATCATACAGGCCACTCTGCCGACTTGACGGGGTAGGAAAGTTACTAGAGAGACTTCTCCTACAGCGACTACAACAACAGCTAGAAAACAGGGACACAGGACTGTCATCGCAGCAATTTGGATTTCGACCCGGTCGCTCAACTATTGACGCGATCAGTGAAGTCGTAAACACCGTAAGACTTGCATGGCGTGGGAGCGTCAAGGCGAGCAAACATGTTGTGATGATCGGGCTCGACATAAAAAATGCATTCAACACTGCCAACTGGGGAAGGACTCTCGATGCATTAGTCACTATCAATGCTCCGGAAAAACTTATCAAGATGATCGAGAGCTATTTTTCGGACAGAATCCATCTGTATGAATGCATGAGCAAAAAATACGAACGATCAGTCACTGCGGGCGTACCACAGGGATCGGTCCTGGGCCCGGCGCTTTGGAATGTAATGTACGACGGCTTGTTGAAGATCCCAATGCCAGATGAAACGAGCCTGGTCGCCTTTGCTGACGATGTCACGTTGCTTGTCACCGGTATTTGGGAGTGCAGTTAGATGACAAACTACGCTTTGCAAAACATGCGGAAAAAGCGGGAGCTAGGGCGGCCCAAATAGCAGAAGACCTCGCCAGACTGATGCCCAACATCGGTGGACCGAAACAGAGGAGAAGAAAACTATACTGTGAAGTAGAACACTCAGTCCTCCTGTACGGTGCTCCGATTTGGGCGGAAAAAACAAAGGTTGAGAGGACGAGGCTCAGCCTCGCTAGAGTACAAAGAAGAGCTGCATTAAGAGTCGCAGCGGCATACCGTACAGTATCTGAAGATGCCATCCTGGTGTTGTGCGCCATTCCACCGATCGACTTACTCGCTCTAGAACGACAAGCGATCTACAGAGGTGAAAAGAAGAGTACAGCCAGAGAGACAACGATGATCAAATGGCAAGACAGATGGAACAACTCAGAAAAAGGTCGATGGACACACCATCTCATCGGAGACCTAAAAGCGTGGTGCCAAAGAAAGCACGGCGAACTGAATCACCACACGACCCAAATACTCACAGGTCACGGGTGCTTCGGGACCTACCTACACAAAATAGGAAAGAAAACAACTCCGAAGTGCCACCACTGTGAAAACGAGAAAGACGACGCGGCCCACACAACCTTTGATTGTCCAGCATGGGAAGACGACAGAAGAACATTCAGAACTGTAATCGGCGTAGAACACCTGACGCCGAGAAACATGATCTTCGACATACTGGATAGCGCAACTGCCTGGTCAGCGTGGGAAGCATTTGCTTCCACGATAATGAAAAATAAAGAAGAAGCAGAAAGAACCCGAGAACTCGATGGAAGAGCCATAAATAGCTAAGACAAAACTGCTTTCCCGAAGCAAAACATGAAAATGTGTCCGGGGAGCAGAGGTGTCAAGGGGGTGGGGTTTAGTCGGTAAAAATCCGACACTATCCTCCAGTTCGGGCTGGAGGATGTCTTTGGAAGATTCCCCACCTCCGACGATAAAAAAAAAAAAAAAAAAAGGTTAGGTTAGATGAGAAGGTTAGGTTGGGTTAGGTTTGGTGAGGCTAGCGAGTTTTGAGTATATTTTGGCAATGTCGAATTCTTTGATTTCGTTGATGATTAGGTTAGGTTGGGTTAGGTTTGGTGAGAAAAGTGAGCTTTGAGTAAATCTTACAATCTCGAATTCTTTGATTTCGGTGATAGTTAGGTTAGGTTGGGTAAGGTTTGGTGAGGTTACAATGAATTGCGTATATTTTTAAATGTCAAATTCTTTGATTCCGGTGATGGTTAGGTTAGGTTGGGTTAGGTTTGGTGAGGTTAGCATGAATTGTGTATATTATTGTAATGTCAAATTCTTTGATTTCGGTGATGATTAGGTTAGGTTAGGTTAGGTTTGATTAATTATTTATTAGGTTTAGGTTTGATTAATTATTTGATTTCGTTGATGATTAGGTTAGGTTGGGTTAGGTTTGGTGGGGTAAGCGAGTTTTGAGTAAATCTTACAATCTCGAATTATTTGGTTTCGGTGATATATAGGTTAGGTTGGGTTAGGTTTGGTGAGGTAGAATTGTGTATATTTTTGTAATGTCTAATTCTTTGATTTCGGTGATGTTTAAATCTTACAATCTCAAATTCTTTGATGTCGGTGATGGTGACGTTAGGTTGGGTTTGGTTTGGCGAGGTTAGCATAATTTGTGTATATTTTTGTAATGTCGAATTATTTGATTTCGTTGATGATTAGGTTAGGTTGGGTTAGGTTTGGTGGGGTAAGCGAGTTTTGAGTAAATCTTACAATCTCGAATTATTTGGTTTCGGTGATATATAGGTAAGGTTGGGTTAGGTTTGGTGAGGTAGAATTGTGTATATTTTTGTAATGTCTAATTCTTTGATTTCGGTGATGTTTAAATCTTACAATCTCAAATTCTTTGATGTCGGTGATGGTGACGTTAGGTTGGGTTTGGTTTGGTGAGGTTAGCATAATTTGTGTATATTTTTGTAATGTCGAATTATTTGATTTCGTTGATGATTAGGTTAGGTTGGGTTAGATTTGGTGGGGTAAGCGAGTTTTGAGTAAATCTTACAATCTCGAATTATTTGGTTTCGGTGATATGTAGGTTAGGTTGGGTTAGGTTTGGTGAGGTAGAATTGTGTATATTTTTGAAATGTCTAATTCTTTGATTTCGGTGATGTTTAAATCTTACAATCTCAAATTCTTTGATGTCGGTGATGGTGACGTTAGGTTGGGTTTGGTTTGGTGAGGTTAGCATAATTTGTGTATATTTTTGTAATGTCGAATTATTTGATTTCGTTGATGATAAGGTTAGGTTGGGTTAGGTTTGGTGGGGTAAGCGAGTTTTGAGTAAATCTTACAATCTCGAATTATTTGGTTTCGGTGATATATAGGTTAGGTTGGGTTAGGTTTGGTGAGGTAGAATTGTGTATATTTTTGTATGGTCTAATTCTTTGATTTCGGTGATGTTTAAATCTTACAATCTCAAATTCTTTGATGTCGGTGATGGTGACGTTAGGTTGGGTTTGGTTTAGTGAGGTTAGCATAATTTGTGTATATTTTTGCAATGTCGAATTATTTGATTTCGTTGATGATTAGGTTAGGTTGGGTTAGGTTTGGTGAGAAAAGTGAGCTTTGAGTAAATCTTACAATCTCGAATTCTTCGATTTCGGTGATGGCAGGGTTAGGTTGGGTTAGGTTTGGTGATGTAAGCGAGTTCTGTGTATATTTTTGCAATGTCGAAAACTTTGATTTCGGTGATGGATAGGTTAGGTTGGGTTAGGTTTGATGAGGATAGCGAGTTTTTTTTTTTAACAATGTCGAATTCTTTGATTTCGGTGATGTTTAGGTTAGTTTGGGTTAGGTTTGGTGAGGTAAGGGAGTTTTGTGTAAATCTTACAATCTCGAATTCTTTGATTTCGGTGATGTTTAGGTTAGGTTGGGTTTGGTTTGGTGAGGTAAGGGAGTTTTGTGTAAATCTTACAATCTCGAATGCTTTGATTTCGGTGATGGTTAGGCTAGGTAAGGTTAGGTTTGGTGAGGTTAGCGAGTTTTGTGTATATTTTTGCAATGTCGAATTCTTTGATTTCGGTGATGGTTAAATTAGGTTGGGTTAGGTTTGGTGAGGTTAGCGAGTTTTTTTTATATTTTAGCAATGTCGAATTCTTCGATTTCGTTGATGGTCAGGTTAGGTTGGGTTAGGTTTGGTGGGGTAAGCGAGTTTTGAGTAAATCTTACAATCTCGAATTATTTGGTTTCGGTGATGGTTAGGTTTGGTTGGGTAAGGTTTGGTGGGGTAAGCGAGTTTTGAGTAAATCTTACAATCTCGAATTATTTGATTTCGGTGATGTTTAGGTTAGGATGGGTTAGGTTTGGTGAGGTAAGGGAGTTTTGTGTAAATCTTACAATCTCGAATTATTTGGTTTCGGTGATGGTTAGGTTAGGTTGGGTAAGGATTGGTGAGGTTAACGAGTTTTTTGTGTATTTTTGCAATGTAGAATTCTTTGATTTCGGTGATGATTAGTTTAGGTTGAGTTTGGATTGGTGAGGTGAGCGAGTTTTGAGTAAATCTTACAATCTCGAATTCTTTGATTTCGGTGATGGTTGGGTTAGGTTGGATAAGGTTTGGTGAGGTAAGCGAGTTTTGAGTAAATCAAACAATCTCGATTCTTTGATTTCGGTGATGGTTAGGTTAGGTTGGGTTAGGTTTGGTGAGGTAAGCGAGTTTTGAGTAAATCTTACAATCTCGAATTCTTTGAATTCGGTGATGGTTAGGTTAGGTTGGGTTAGGTTTGGTGAGGTTATCATGAATTGTGTATAATTTAGTAATGTCGAATTCTTTGATTTCGGTGATGATAAGGTTAGGTTGGGTTTGGTTTGGTAGCGTTAGCGTGTATTGTGTAAATCTTACAATCTCGAATTTTTTGATTTCGGTGATGGTTAGGTTAGGTTGGGTTAGGTTTGGTGAGGTTAGCATGAATTGTGTATATTTTTGTAATGTTAAATTCTTTGATTTCGGTGATGATTAGGTTAGGTTAGGTTAGGTTAGGTTAGGTTAGGTTAGGTTAGGATACTGCCAACTGGGGAAGGACTCTCGATGCATTAGTCACTATCAATGCTCCGGAAAAACTTATCAAGATGATGGAGAGCTATTTTTCGGACAGAATCCTTCTGTATGAATGCATGGGCAAAAAATACGAACGATCAGTCACTGCGGGCGTACCACAGGGATCGGTCCTGGGCCCGGCGCTTCGGAATGTAATGTACGACGGCTTGTTGAAGATCCCAATGCCAGATGAAACGAGCCTGGTCGCCTTTGCTGACGATGTCGCGTTGCTTGTCACCGCAAAGAACACAACATCTTTACGCCTAAGAAGCGAAGAAGCCATAAGAAGGGTTAAAAAATGGCTCGTGGATGCGGGCTTGGAGCTCGCCGTCCAGAAAACCGAAGCTGTATTCTTCACAAGACGTAGAAAGCTGCTGCCTCCTCAAATAACAGTCAACGGCTTTGAGGTGACGTTCAGCAGATCACTGCGGTATTTGGGAGTGCAGCTAGATGACAAACTACGCTTTGCAAAACATGCGGAAAAAGCGGGAGCTAGGGCGGCCCAAATAGCAGAAGACCTCGCCAGACTGATGCCCAACATCGGTGGACCGAAACAGAGGAGAAGAAAACTATACTGTGAAGTAGTACACTCAGTCCTCCTGTACGGTGCTCCGATTTGGGCGGAAAAAACAAAGGTTGAGATGACGAGGCTCAGCCTCGCTAGAGTACAAAGAAGAGCTGCATTAAGAGTCGCAGCGGCATACCGAACAGTATCAGAAGATGCCATCCTTGTGTTGTGCGCCATTCCACCGATCGACTTACTCGCTCAAGAACGACAAGCGATCTACAGAGGTGAAAAGAAGAGTACAGCCAGAGAGACAACGATGATCAAATGGCAAGACAGATGGAACAACTCTGAAAAAGGTCGATGGACACACCATCTCATCGGAGACCTAAAAGCGTGGTGCCAAAGAAAGCACGGCGAATTGAATCACCACACGACCCAAATACTCACAGGTCACGGGTGCTTCGGGACCTACCTACACAAAATAGGAAAGGAAACAACTCCGAAGTGCCACCACTGTGAAAACGAGAAAGACGACGCGGCCCACACAACCTTTGATTGTCCAGCATGGGAAGACGACAGAAGAACATTCAGAACTGTAATCGCCGTAGAACACCTGACGCCGAGAAACATGATCTTCGACATACTGGATAGCGCAACTGCCTGGTCAGCGTGGGAAGCATTTGCTTCCACGATAATGAAAAATAAAGAAGAAGCAGAAAGAACCCGAGAACTCGAAGGAAGAGCCATAAATAGCTAAGACAAAACTGCTTTCCCGAAGCAAAACATGAAAATGTGTCCGGGGAGCAGAGGTGTCACGGGGGTGGGGTTTAGTCGGTAAAAATCCGACACTATCCTCCAGTTCGGGCTGGAGGATGTCTTTGGAAGATTCCCCACCTCCGACGATAAAAAAAAAAAAAAAAAAAAAAAAAGGTTAGGTTAGGATAGGTGAGGTGAGCGAGTATTGAGTAAATCTTACAATCTCGAATTCTTTGAATTCGGTGATGGTTAGATAAGTTTGGGTTAAGTTTGGTGAGTGTAGCAAATTTGTGTAAGTCTTACAATCTCAAATTCTTTTATTTCGGTGATGGTTAGGTTTGGTGAGGTATGCGAGTTTTGTGTAAATCTTACAATCTCGAATTCTTTGATTTCGGTGATGGTTGGGTTAGGTTGGGTTAGGTTTGGTGAGGTAAGGGAGTTTTGTGTAAATCTTACAATCTCGAATTCTTTGATTTCGGTGATGGTTAGGTTAGGTAAGGTTAGGTTTGGTGAGGTTAGCGAGTTTTGTGTATATTTTTGCAATGTCGAATTCTTTGATTTCGGTGATGATAAGGTTAGGTTAGGTTAGGTTAGGTTAGGTTAGGTTAGGTTAGGTTAGGATAGGTGAGGTGAGCGAGTTTTGAGTAAATCTCGAATTCCTTGATTTCGGTGATAGTTGGGTTAGGTTTGGTGAGGTAAGCGAGTTTTGAGTAAATCAAATAATCTCGATTCTTTGATTTCGGTGATGGTTAGGTTAGGTTGGGTTAGGTTTGGTGAGGTAAGCGAGTTTTGAGTAAATCTTACAATCTCGAATTCTTTGAATTCGGTGATGGTTAGGTTAGGTTGGGTTAGGTTTGGTGAGGTTATCATGAATTGTGTATAATTTAGTAATGTCGAATTCTTTGATTTCGGTGATGATAAGGTTAGATTGGGTTTGGTTTGGTAACGTTAGCGAGTATTGTGTAAATCATACAATCTCGAATTTATTGATTTCGGTGATGGTTAGGTTAGGTTGGGTTAGGTTTGGTGAGGTAAGCATGAATTGTGTATATTTTTGTATATGTCAAATTCTTTGATTTCGGTGATGATTAGGTTAGGTTGAGTTTGGTTTGGTGAGGTTAGCGAGTTTTGAGTAAATCTTACAATCTCAAATTCTTTGATTTCGGTGATGGTTAGGTTAGGTTAGGTTAGGTTTGGAGAGGTTAGCGAGTTTTTTGTTTATCTTACAATCTCGAATTCTATGATTTTGGTGATGGTTAGGTTAGGTTGGGTTAGGTTTGGTGAGGTTAGTGAGTTTTGTGTAAATCTTACAATTTCGAATTTTTTGATTTCGGCGATGGTTAGGTAAGGTTGGGTTAGGTTTGGTGAGGTTAGCGAGTTTTGTGTAAATCTTACAATCTCGAATTCTTTGATTTCGGTGATGGTTAGGTTAGGTTAGGTTAGATTAGGTTGAGTTTGGCGCGATGATTAGATTAGGTGATGATTTGATTAGGTTGAGTTTGGTTTGGTGAGGTGAGCAAGTTTTGATCAAATCTTACAATCTCAAATTCTTTGATTTCGGTGATGGTTAGGTAAGGTTGGTTTAGGTTTGGTGAGGTTAGCGAGTTTTGTTTATATTTTAGCAATGTCGAATTCTTCGATTTCGTTGATGATTAGTTTAGGTTGGGTTAGGTTTGGTGGGGTAAGCGAATTTTGAGTAAATCTTACAATCTCGAATTATTTGGTTTCGGTGATGGTTAGGTTAGGTTGGGTAAGGTTTGGTGAGGTTAGCATGAATTGTGTATATTTTTGTAATGTCAAATTCTTTGATTTTGGTGATGATTAGATTAGGTTGAGTTTGGTTTGGTGAGGTGAGCGAGTTTTGAGTAAATCAAACAATCTCGAATTCTTTGATTTCGGTGATGGTTGGGTTAGGTTGGGTTAGGTTTGGTGAGGTTAGCATGAATTGTGTATATTTTTGTATATGTCAAATTCTTTGATTTCGGTGATGATTAGATTAGGTTGAGTTTGGTTTGGTGAGGTTAGCGAGTTTTGAGTAAATCTAACAATCTCGAATTCTTTGATTTCGGTGATGGTTGGGTTAGGTTGGGTTAGGTTTGGTGAGGTTAGCATGAATTGTGTATATTTTTGTATATGTCAAATTCTTTGATTTCGGTGATGATTAGATTAGGTTGAGTTTGGTTTGGTGAGGTTAGCGAGTTTTGAGTAAATCTTACAATCTCAAATTCTTTGATTTCGGTGATGGTTGGGTTAGGTTGGGTAAGGTTTGGTGAGGAAAGGGAGTTTTGTGTAAATCTTACAATCTTGATTTCTTTGATTTCGGTGATGGTTAGGTTAAGTAAGGTTAGGTTTGCTGAGGTAAGCGAGTTTTGTGTATATTTTTGCAATGTCGAATTCTTTGATTTCGGTGATGGTTAGGTTAGGTTGGGTAAGGTTTGGTGAGGTTAGCATAAATTGTGTATATTTTTGTAATGTCTAATTCTTTGATTTCGGTGATGATTAGGTTAGGTTGAGTTTTTGTTTGGTGGGTTTAGCGAGTTTTGAGTAAATCTAACAATCTCGAATTCTTTGATTTCGGTGATGGTTGGGTTAGGTTGGGTTAGGTTTGGTGATGTTGGAGAGTTTTGTGTAAATCTTACAATCTCGAATTATTTGATTTCGGTGATGGTTGGGTTAGGTTGGGTTAGGTTTGGTGAGGTAAGCGAGTTTTGAGTAAATCAAACAATCTCGATTTTTTGATTTCGGTGATGGTTAGGTTAGGTTGGTTTAGGTTTGGTGAGGTAAGCGAGTTTTGAGTAAATCTTACAATCTCGAATTCTTTGATTTCGGTGATGATAAGGTTAGGTTGGGTTTGGTTTGGTAACGTTAGCGAGTATTGTGTAAATCTTACAATCTCGAATTTTTTGATTTCGGTGATGGTTAGGTTAGGTTGGGTTAGGTTTGGTGAGGTTAGCATGAATTGTGTATATTTTTGTATATGTCAAATTCTTTGATTAGGTTAGGTTGAGTTTGGTTTGGTGAGGTAAGCGAGTTTTGAGTTAATCTAAAAATCTAAAATTCTTTGATTTCCGTGACGGTTAGGTTAGGTTGGGTTAAGTTTGGTGAGGTTAGCGAGTTTTGTGTAAATCTTACAATCTCGAATTTATTGATTTTGGTGATGATTAGGTTAGCTTGGGTTAGGTTTGGTGAGGTTAGCGATTTTTGTGTAAATCTTACAATCTCGAATTTTTTGATTTCGGTGATGGTTAGGTAATGTTGGGTTAGGTTTGGTGAGGTTAGCGAGTTTTGTGTAAATCTAACAATTTTGAATTCTTTGATTTCGGTGATGGTTAGGTTAGGTTAGGTTAGGTTTGGAGAGGTAAGCGAGTTTTTTGTTTATCTTACAATCTCGAATTCTATGATTTCGGTGATGGTTAGGTTAGGTTGGGTTAGGTTTGGTGAGGTTAGCGAGTTTTGAGTAAATCTTACAATCTCGAATTCCTTGATTTCGGTGATAGTCGGGTTAGGTTTGGTGAGGTAAGCGAGTTTTGAGTAAATCAAATAATCTCGATTCTTTGATTTCGGTGATGGTTAGGTTAGGTTGGGTAAGGTTTGGTGAGGTAAGCGAGTTTTGAGTAAATCTTACAATCTCGAATTCTTTGAATTCGGTGATGGTTAGGTTAGGTTGGGTTAGGTTTGGTGAGGTTATCATGAATTGTGTATAATTTAGTAATGTCGAATTCTTTGATTTCGGTGATGATAAGGTTAGATTGGGTTTGGTTTGGTAACGTTAGCGAGTATTGTGTAAATCATACAATCTCGAATTTTTTGATTTCGGTGATGGTTAGGTTAGGTTGGGTTAGGTTTGGTGAGGTTAGCATGAATTGTGTATATTTTTGTATATGTCAAATTCTTTGATTTCGGTGATGATAAGGTTAGATTGGGTTTGGTTTGGTAACGTTAGCGAGTATTGTGTAAATCATACAATCTCGAATTTTTTGATTTCGGTGATGGTTAGGTTAGGTTGGGTTAGGTTTGGTGAGGTTAGCATGAATTGTGTATATTTTTGTATATGTCAAATTCTTTGATTTCGGTGATGATTAGGTTAGGTTGAGTTTGGTTTGGTGAGGTTAGCGAGTTTTGAGTAAATCTTACAATCTCAAATTCTTTGATTTCGGTGATGGTTAGGTTAGGTTAGGTTAGGTTTGGAGAGGTTAGCGAGTTTTTTGTTTATCTTACAATCTCGAATTCTATGATTTTGGTGATGGTTAGGTTAGGTTGGGTTAGGTTTGGTGAGGTAAGCGAGTTTTGAGTAAATCTTACAATCTCGAATTCTTTGAATTCGGTGATGGTTAGGTTAGGTTGGGTTAGGTTTGGTGAGGTTATCATGAATTGTGTATAATTTAGTAATGTCGAATTCTTTGATTTCGGTGATGATAAGGTTAGATTGGGTTTGGTTTGGTAACGTTAGCGAGTATTGTGTAAATCATACAATCTCGAATTTTTTGATTTCGGTGATGGTAAGGTTAGGTTGGGTTAGGTTTGGTGAGGTTAGCATGAATTGTGTATATTTTTGTATATGTCAAATTCTTTGATTTCGGTGATGATAAGGTTAGATTGGGTTTGGTTTGGTAACGTTAGCGAGTATTGTGTAAATCATACAATCTCGAATTTTTTGATTTCGGTGATGGTTAGGTTAGGTTGGGTTAGGTTTGGTGAGGTAAGCATGAATTGTGTATATTTTTGTATATGTCAAATTCTTTGATTTCGGTGATGATTAGGTTAGGTTGAGTTTGGTTTGGTGAGGTTAGCGAGTTTTGAGTAAATCTTACAATCTCAAATTCTTTGATTTCGGTGATGGTTAGGTTAGGTTAGGTTAGGTTTGGAGAGGTTAGCGAGTTTTTTGTTTATCTTACAATCTCGAATTCTATGATTTTGGTGATGGTTAGGTTAGGTTGGGTTAGGTTTGGTGAGGTTAGCGAGTTTTGTGTAAATCTTACAATCTCGAATTTTTTGATTTCGGCGATGGTTAGGTAAGGTTGGGTTAGGTTTGGTGAGGTTAGCGAGTTTTGTGTAAATCTTACAATCTCGAATTCTTTGATTTCGGTGATGGTTAGGTTAGGTTAGGTTAGATTAGGTTGAGTTTGGCGCGATGATTAGATTAGGTGATGATTTGATTAGGTTGAGTTTGGTTTGGTGAGGTGAGCAAGTTTTGATCAAATCTTACAATCTCAAATTCTTTGATTTCGGTGATGGTTAGGTTAGGTTGGTTTAGGTTTGGTGAGGTTAGCGAGTTTTGTTTATATTTTAGCAATGTCGAATTCTTCGATTTCGTTGATGATTAGTTTAGGTTGGGTTAGGTTTGGTGGGGTAAGCGAATTTTGAGTAAATCTTACAATCTCGAATTATTTGGTTTCGGTGATGGTTAGGTTAGGTTGGGTAAGGTTTGGTGAGGTTAGCATGAATTGTGTATATTTTTGTAATGTCAAATTCTTTGATTTTGGTGATGATTAGATTAGGTTGAGTTTGGTTTGGTGAGGTGAGCGAGTTTTGAGTTAATCTAACAATCTCGAATTCTTTGATTTCGGTGATGGTTGGGTTAGGTTGGGTTATGTTCGGTGAGGTAAGCGAGTTTTGAGTAAATCAAACAATCTCGATTTTTTGATTTCGGTGATGGTTAGGTTAGGTTGGTTTAGGTTTGGTGAGGTAAGCGAGTTTTGAGTAAATCTTACAATCTCGAATTCTTTGATTTCGGTGATGATAAGGTTAGGTTGGGTTTGGTTTGGTAACGTTAGCGAGTATTGTGTAAATTTTACAATCTCGAATTTTTTGATTTCGGTGATGGTTAGGTTAGGTTGGGTTAGGTTTGGTGAGGTTAGCATGAATGGTGTATATTTTTGTATATGTCAAATTCTTTGTTTAGGTTAGGTTGAGTTTGGTTTGGTGAGGTTAGCGAGTTTTGAGTAAATCTTACAATCTAAAATTCTTTGATTTCCGTGACGGTTAGGTTAGGTTGGGTTAAGTTTGGTGAGGTTAGCGAGTTTTGTGTAAATCTTACAATCTCGAATTTATTGATTTCGGTGATGATTAGGTTAGCTTGGGTTAGGTTTGGAGAGGTAAGCGAGTTTTTTGTTTATCTTACAATCTCGAATTCTATGATTTCGGTGATGGTTAGGTTAGGTTGGGTAAGATTTGGTGAGGTTAGCATAAATTGTGTATATTTTTGTAATGTCAAATTCTTTGATTTCGAAGATGATAAGGTTAGGTTGAGTTTTTGTTTGGTGAGGTTAGCGAGTTTTGAGTAAATCTAACAATCTCGAATTCTTTGATTTCGGTGATGGTTGGGTTAGGTTGGGTAAGGTTTTGGTGATGTTAGCGAGTTTTGTGTAAATCTTACAATCTCGAATTCTTTGATTTCGGTGATGGTTGGGTTAAGTTAGGTTAGGTTTGGTGAGGTTAGCATGAATTGGGTTTAATTTTGTAATGTCGAATTCTTTGATTTCTGTGATGGTTAGGTAAGGTAAGGTTAGGTTTGGTGAGGTTAGCGAGTTTTGTGTATATTGTTGCAATGTCGAATTCTTTGATTTCGTTGATGGTCAGGTTAGGTTGGGTTAGGTTTGGTGGGGTAAGCGAGTTTTGAGTAAATCTTACAATTTCGAATTATTTGATTTCGGTGATGTTTAGGTTAGGTTGGGTTAGGTTTGGTGAGGCAAGGGAGTTTTGAGTAAATCTTAAAATCTCGAATTCTTTGATTTCGGTGATGTTTAGGTTAGGTTGGGTTAGGTTTGGTGAGGTTAGGGAGTTTTGTGTAAATCTTACAATCTCGAATTATTTGGTTTCGGTGATGGTTAGGTTAGGTTGGGTAAGGTTTGGTAAGGTTAGCATAAATTGTGTATATTTTTGTAATGTCAAATTCTTTGATTTCGAAGATGATTAGGTTAGGTTGAGTTTTTGTTTGGTGAGGTTAGCGAGTTTTGAGTAAATCTAACAATTTCGAATTCTTTGATTTCGGTGATGGTTCGGTTAGGTTGGGTAAGGTTTGGTGATGTTAGCGAGTTTTGTGTAAATCTTACAATCTCAATTTCTTTGATTTCGGTGATGGTTGGGTTAAGTTAGGTTAGGTTTGGTGAGGTTAGCATGAATTGGGTTTAATTTTGTAATGTCGAATTCTTTGATTTCGGTGATGGTCAGGTTAGGTTGGGTTAGGTTTGGTGGGGTAAGCGAGTTTTGAGTAAATCTTACAATCTCGAATTATTTGATTTCGGTGATGGTCAGGTTAGGTTGGGTTAGGTTTGGTGGGGTAAGCGAGTTTTGAGTAAATCTTACAATCTCGAATTATTTGATTTCGGTGATGTTTAGGTTAGGTTGGGTTAGGTTTGGTTAGGTAAGGTAGTTTTGTGTAAATCTTACAATCTCGAATTTTTTGAATTCGGTGATAGTTAGGTTAGGTTGGGTTAGGTTTGATGAGGTAAGGGAGTCTTTTGTAAATCTTACAATCTCGAATCCTTTGATTTCGGTGATGGTTAGGCTAGGTAAGGTTAGGTTTGGTGAGGTTAGCGAGTTTTGTGTATATATTTGCAATGTCGAATTCTTTGATTTCGGTGATGGTTAGGTTAGGTTGGGTTTGGTTTGGTGAGGTTAGCGAGTTTTTTTTATATTTTAGCAATGTCGAATTCTTCGATTTCGTTGATGGTCAGGTTAGGTTGGGTTAGGTTTGGTGGGGTAAGCGAGTTTTGAGTAAATCTTACAATCTCGAATTATTTGGTTTCGGTGATGGTTAGGTTTGGTTGGGTAAGGTTTGGTGGGGTAAGCGAGTTTTGAGTAAATCTTACAATCTCGAATTATTTGATTTCGGTGATGTTTAGGTTAGGATGGGTTAGGTTTGGTGAGGTAAGGGAGTTTTGTGTAAATCTTACAATCTCGAATTATTTGGTTTCGGTGATGGTTAGGTTAGGTTGGGTAAGGATTGGTGAGGTTAACGAGTTTTTTGTGTATTTTTGCAATGTAGAATTCTTTGATTTCGGTGATGATTAGTTTAGGTTGAGTTTGGATTGGTGAGGTGAGCGAGTTTTGAGTAAATCTTACAATCTCGAATTCTTTGATTTCGGTGATGGTTGGGTTAGGTTGGATAAGGTTTGGTGAGGTAAGCGAGTTTTGAGTAAATCAAACAATCTCGATTCTTTGATTTCGGTGATGGTTAGGTTAGGTTGGGTTAGGTTTGGTGAGGTAAGCGAGTTTTGAGTAAATCTTACAATCTCGAATTCTTTGAATTCGGTGATGGTTAGGTTAGGTTGGGTTAGGTTTGGTGAGGTTATCATGAATTGTGTATAATTTAGTAATGTCGAATTCTTTGATTTCGGTGATGATAAGGTTAGGTTGGGTTTGGTTTGGTAGCGTTAGCGTGTATTGTGTAAATCTTACAATCTCGAATTTTTTGATTTCGGTGATGGTTAGGTTAAGTAAGGTTAGGTTTGCTGAGGTAAGCGAGTTTTGTGTATATTTTTGCAATGTCGAATTCTTTGATTTCGGTGATGGTTAGGTTAGGTTGGGTAAGGTTTGGTGAGGTTAGCATAAATTGTGTATATTTTTGTAATGTCAAATTCTTTGATTTCGGTGATGATTAGGTTAGGTTGAGTTTTTGTTTGGTGGGTTTAGCGAGTTTTGAGTAAATCTAACAATCTCGAATTCTTTGATTTCGGTGATGGTTGGGTTAGGTTGGGTTAGGTTTGGTGATGTTAGAGAGTTTTGTGTAAATCTTACAATCTCGAATTATTTAATTTCGGTGATGGTTGGGTTAAGTTAGGTTAGGTTTGGTGAGGTTAGTATGAATTGGGTGTAATTTTGTAATGTCGAATTCTTTGATTTCGTTGATGGTTGGGTTAGGTTGGGTTAGGTTTGGTGAGGTAAGGGAGTTTTGTGTAAATCTTACAATCTCGAATTCTTTGATTTCGGTGATGGTTAGGTTAGGTAAGGTTAGGTTTGGTGAGGTTAGCGAGTTTTGTGTATATTTTTGCAATGTCGAATTCTTTGATTTCGGTGATGATAAGGTTAGGTTAGGTAAGGTTAGGTTAGGTTAGGTTAGGTTAGGTTAGGTTAGGTTAGGATGAGGAGGTGAGCGAGTTTTGAGTAAATCTCGAATTCCTTGATTTCGGTGATAGTTGGGTTAGGTTTGGTGAGGTAAGCGAGTTTTGAGTAAATCAAATAATCTCGATTCTTTGATTTCGGTGATGGTTAGGTTAGGTTGGGTTAGGTTTGGTGAGGTAAGCGAGTTTTGAGTAAATCTTACAATCTCGAATTCTTTGAATTCGGTGATGGTTAGGTTAGGTTGGGTTAGGTTTGGTGAGGTTATCATGAATTGTGTATAATTTAGTAACGTCGAATTCTTTGATTTCGGTGATGATAAGGTTAGATTGGGTTTGGTTTGGTAACGTTAGCGAGTATTGTGTAAATCATACAATCTCGAATTTATTGATTTCGGTGATGGTTAGGTTAGGTTGGGTTAGGTTTGGTGAGGTAAGCATGAATTGTGTATATTTTTGTATATGTCAAATTCTTTGATTTCGGTGATGATTAGGTTAGGTTGAGTTTGGTTTGGTGAGGTTAGCGAGTTTTGAGTAAATCTTACAATCTCAAATTCTTTGATTTCGGTGATGGTTAGGTTAGGTTAGGTTAGGTTTGGAGAGGTTAGCGAGTTTTTTGTTTATCTTACAATCTCGAATTCTATGATTTTGGTGATGGTTAGGTTAGGTTGGGTTAGGTTTGGTGAGGTTAGTGAGTTTTGTGTAAATCTTACAATTTCGAATTTTTTGATTTCGGCGATGGTTAGGTAAGGTTGGGTTAGGTTTGGTGAGGTTAGCGAGTTTTGTGTAAATCTTACAATCTCGAATTCTTTGATTTCGGTGATGGTTAGGTTAGGTTAGGTTAGATTAGGTTGAGTTTGGCGCGATGATTAGATTAGGTGATGATTTGATTAGGTTGAGTTTGGTTTGGTGAGGTGAGCAAGTTTTGATCAAATCTTACAATCTCAAATTCTTTGATTTCGGTGATGGTTAGGTTAGGTTGGTTTAGGTTTGGTGAGGTTAGCGAGTTTTGTTTATATTTTAGCAATGTCGAATTCTTCGATTTCGTTGATGATTAGTTTAGGTTGGGTTAGGTTTGGTGGGGTAAGCGAATTTTGAGTAAATCTTACAATCTCGAATTATTTGGTTTCGGTGATGGTTAGGTTAGGTTGGGTAAGGTTTGGTGAGGTTAGCATGAATTGTGTATATTTTTGTAATGTCAAATTCTTTGATTTTGGTGATGATTAGATTAGGTTGAGTTTGGTTTGGTGAGGTGAGCGAGTTTTGAGTAAATCTAACAATCTCGAATTCTTTGATTTCGGTGATGGTTAGGTTAGGTAAGGTTAGGTTTGGTGAGGTGAGCGAGTTTTGTGTATATTTTTGCAATGTCAAATTCTTTGATTTCGGTGATGATAAGGTTAGGTTAGGTTAGGTTAGGTTAGGTTAGGTTAGGTTAGGTTAGGATAGGTGAGGTGAGCGAGTTTTGATTAAATCAAACAATCTCGATTCTTTGATTTCGGTGATGCTTAGGTTAGGTTGGGTTAGGTTTGGTGAGGTAAGAGAGTTTTGAGTAAATCTTACAATCTCGAATTCTTTGAATTCGGTGATGGTTAGGTAAGGTTGGGTAAGGTTTGGTGAGGTAATCATGAATTGTGTATAATTTAGTAATGTCGAATTCTTTGATTTCGGTGATGATAAGGTTTGATTGGGTTTGGTTTGGTAACGTTAGCGAGTATTGTGTAAATCATACAATCTCGAATTTTTTGATTTCGGTGATGGTTAGGTTAGGTTGAGTTTTTGTTTGGTGGGTTTAGCGAGTTTTGAGTAAATCTAACAATCTCGAATTCTTTGATTTCGGTGATGGTTGGGTTAGGTTGGGTTAGGTTTGGTGATGTTAGAGAGTTTTGTGTAAATCTTACAATCTCGAATTATTTGATTTCGGTGATGGTTGGGTTAGGTTGGGTTAGGTTTGGTGAGGTAAGCGAGTTTTGAGTAAATCAAACAATCTCGATTTTTTGATTTCGGTGATGGTTAGGTTAGGTTGGTTTAGGTTTGGTGAGGTAAGCGAGTTTTGAGTAAATCTTACAATCTCGAATTCTTTGATTTCGGTGATGATAAGGTTAGGTTGGGTTTGGTTTGGTAACGTTAGCGAGTATTGTGTAAATCTTACAATCTCGAATTTTTTGATTTCGGTGATGGTTAGGTTAGGTTGGGTTAGGTTTGGTGAGGTTAGCATGAATTGTGTATATTTTTGTATATGTCAAATTCTTTGATTAGGTTAGGTTGAGTTTGGTTTGGTGAGGTTAGCGAGTTTTGAGTTAATCTAAAAATCTAAAATTCTTTGATTTCCGTGACGGTTAGGTTAGGTTGGGTTAAGTTTGGTGAGGTTAGCGAGTTTTGTGTAAATCTTACAATCTCGAATTTATTGATTTTGGTGATGATTAGGTTAGCTTGGGTTAGGTTTGGTGAGGTTAGCGATTTTTGTGTAAATCTTACAATCTCGAATTTTTTGATTTCGGTGATGGTTAGGTAATGTTGGGTTAGGTTTGGTGAGGTTAGCGAGTTTTGTGTAAATCTAACAATTTTGAATTCTTTGATTTCGGTGATGGTTAGGTTAGGTTAGGTTAGGTTTGGAGAGGTAAGCGAGTTTTTTGTTTATCTTACAATCTCGAATTCTATGATTTCGGTGATGGTTAGGTTAGGTTGGGTTAGGTTTGGTGAGGTTAGCGAGTTTTGTGTAAATCTTACAATCTCGAATTCCTTGATTTCGGTGATAGTTGGGTTAGGTTTGGTGAGGTAAGCGGGTTTTGAGTAAATCAAACAATCTCGATTCTTTGATTTCGGTGATGGTTAGGTTAGGTTGGGTTAGGTTTGGTGAGGTAAGAGAGTTTTGAGTAAATCTTACAATCTCGAATTCTTTGAATTCGGTGATGGTTAGGTTAGGTTGGGTTAGGTTTGGTGAGGTTATCATGAATTGTGTATAATTTAGTATTGTCGAATTCTTTGATTTCGGTGATGATAAGGTTAGATTGGGTTTGGTTTGGTAACGTTAGCGAGTATTGTGTAAATCATACAATCTCGAATTTTTTGATTTCGGTGATGGTTAGGTTAGGTTGGGTTAGGTTTGGTGAGGTTAGCATGAATTGTGTATATTTTTGTATATGTCAAATTCTTTGATTTCGGTGATGATTAGGTTAGGTTGAGTTTGGTTTGGTGAGGTTAGCGAGTTTTGAGTAAATCTTACAATCTCAAATTCTTTGATTTCCGTGACGGTTAGGTTAGGTTGGGTTAAGTTTGGTGAGGTTAGCGAGTTTTGTGTAAATCTTACAATCTCGAATTTTTTGATTTCGTTGATGGTTAGGTAAGGTTGGGTTAGGTTTGGTGAGGTTAGCGAGTTTTGTGTAAATCTTACAATCTCGAATTCTTTGATTTCGGTGATGGTTAGGTAAGGTTAGGTTAGGTTTGGAGAGGTTAGCGAGTTTTTTGTTTATCTTACAATCTCGAATTCTATGATTTTGGTGATGGTTAGGTTAGGTTGGGTTAGGTTTGGTGAGGTTAGCGAGTTTTGTGTAAATCTTACAATCTCGAATTTTTTGATTTCGGCGATGGTTAGGTAAGGTTGGGTTAGGTTTGGTGAGGTTAGCGAGTTTTGTGTAAATCTTACAATCTCGAATTCTTTGATTTCGGTGATGGTTAGGTTAGGCTAGGTTAGATTAGGTTGAGTTTGGCGCGATGATTAGATTAGGTGATGATTTGATTAGGTTGAGTTTGGTTTGGTGAGGTGAGCAAGTTCTGATCAAATCTTACAATCTCAAATTCTTTGATTTCGGTGATTGTTAGGTTAGGTTGGTTTAGGTTTGGTGAGGTTAGCGAGTTTTGTTTATATTTTAGCAATGTCGAATTCTTCGATTTCGTTGATGATTAGTTTAGGTTGGGTTAGGTTTGGTGGGGTAAGCGATTTTTGAGTAAATCTTACAATCTCGAATTATTTGGTTTCGGTGATGGTAAGGTTAGGTTGGGTAAGGTTTGGTGAGGTTAGCATGAATTGTGTATATTTTTGTAATGTCAAATTCTTTGATTTTGGTGATGATTAGATTAGATTGAGTTTGGTTTGGTGAGGTGAGCGAGTTTTGAGTAAATCTAACAATCTCGAATTCTTTGATTTCGGTGATGGTTGGGTTAGGTTGGGTTAGGTTTGGTGAGGTAAGCGAGTTTTGAGTAAATCAAACAATCTCGATTTTTTGATTTCGGTGATGATTAGGTTAGGTTGGGTTAGGTTTGGTGAGGTTAGCGAGTTTTGTGTAAATCTTACAATCTCGAATTATTTGATTTCGGTGATGGTTGGGTTAAGTTAGGTTAGGTTTGGTGAGGTTAGTATGAATTGGGTGTAATTTTGTAATGTCGAATTCTTTGATTTCGTTGATGGTTGGGTTAGGTTGGGTTAGGTTTGGTGAGGTAAGGGAGTTTTGTGTAAATCTTACAATCTCGAATTCTTTGATTTTGGTGATGGTTAGGTTAGGTAAGGTTAGGTTTGGTGAGGTTAGCGAGTTTTGTGTATATTTTTGCAATGTCGAATTCTTTGATTTCGGTGATGATAAGGTTAGGTTAGGTTAGGTTAGGTTAGGTTAGGATAGGTGAGGTGAGCGAGTTTTGAGTAAATCTTACAATCTCGAATTCCTTGATTTCGGTGATAGTTGGGTTAGGTTGGGTTAGGTTTGGTGAGGTAAGCGAGTTTTGAGTAAATCAAACAATCTCGATTCTTTGATTTCGGTGATGGTGAGGTTAGGTTGGGTTAGGTTTGGTAACGTTAGCGAGTATTGTGTAAATCATACAATCTCGAATTTTTTGATTTCGGTGATGGTTAGGTTAGGTTGGGTTAGGTTTGGTGAGGTTAGCATGAATTGTGTATATTTTTGTATATGTCAAATTCTTTGATTTCGGTGATGATTAGGTTAGGTTGAGTTTGGTTTGGTGAGGTTAGCGAGTTTTGAGTAAATCTTACAATCTCAAATTCTTTGATTTCCGTGACGGTTAGGTTAGGTTAGGTTAGGTTTGGAGAGGTTAGCGAGTTTTTTGTTTATCTTACAATCTCGAATTCTATGATTTTGGTGATGGTTAGGTTAGGTTGGGTTAGGTTTGGTGAGGTTAGCGAGTTTTGTGTAAATCTTACAATCTCGAATTCTTTGATTTCGGTGATGGTTAGGTTAGGCTAGGTTAGATTAGGTTGAGTTTGGCGCGATGATTAGATTAGGTGATGATTTGATTAGGTTGAGTTTGGTTTGGTGAGGTGAGCAAGTTTTGATCAAATCTTACAATCTCAAATTCTTTGATTTCGGTGATGGTTGGGTTAGGTTGGGTTAGGTTTGGTGAGGTAAGCGAGTTTTGAGTAAATCAAACAATCTCGATTTTTTGATTTCGGTGATGATTAGGTTAGGTTGGGTTAGGTTTGGTGAGGTTAGCGAGTTTTGTGTAAATCTTACAATCTCGAATTATTTGATTTCGGTGAAGGTTGGGTTAAGTTAGGTTAGGTTTGGTGAGGTTAGTATGAATTGGGTGTAATTTTGTAATGTCGAATTCTTTGATTTCGTTGATGGTTGGTTTAGGTTGGGTTAGGTTTGGTGAGGTAAGGGAGTTTTGTGTAAATCTTACAATCTCGAATTCTTTGATTTCGGTGATGGTTAGGTTAGGTAAGGTTAGGTTTGGTGAGGTTAGCGAGTTTTGTGTATATTTTTGCAATGTCGAATTCTTTGATTTCGGTGATGATAAGGTTAGGTTAGGTTAGGTTAGGTTAGGTTAGGATAGGTGAGGTGAGCGAGTTTTGAGTAAATCTTACAATCTCGAATTCCTTGATTTCGGTGATAGTTGGGTTAGGTTGGGTTAGGTTTGGTAAGGTAAGCGAGTTTTGAGTAAATCAAACAATCTCGATTCTTTGATTTCGGTGATGGTTAGGTTAGGTTGGGTTAGGTTTGGTGAGGTAAGAGAGTTTTGAGTAAATCTTACAATCTCGAATTCTTTGAATTCGGTGATGGTTAGGTTAGGTTGGGTTAGGTTTGGTGAGGTAATCATGAATTGTGTATAATTTAGTAATGTCGAATTCTTTGATTTCGGTGATGATAAGGTTAGATTGGGTTTGGTTTGGTAACGTTAGCGAGTATTGTGTAAATCATACAATCTCGAATTTTTTGATTTCGGTGATGGTTAGGTTAGGTTGGGTTAGGTTTGGTGAGGTAAGCATGAATTGTGTATATTTTTGTATATGTCAAATTCTTTGATTTCGGTGATGATTAGGTTAGGTTGAGTTTGGTTTGGTGAGGTTAGCGAGTTTTGAGTAAATCTTACAATCTCAAATTCTTTGATTTCCGTGACGGTTAGGTTAGGTTGGGTTAAGTTTGGTGAGGTTAGCGAGTTTTGTGTAAATCTTACAATCTCGAATTTTTTGATTTCGTTGATGGTTAGGTAAGGTTGGGTTAGGTTTGGTGAGGTTAGCGAGTTTTGTGTAAATCTTAAAATCTCGAATTCTTTGATTTCGGTGATGGTTAGGTTAGGTTAGGTTAGGTTTGGAGAGGTTAGCGAGTTTTTTGTTTATCTTACAATCTCGAATTCTATGATTTTGGTGATGGTTAGGTTAGGTTGGGTTAGGTTTGGTGAGGTTAGCGAGTTTTGTGTAAATCTTACAATCTCGAATTCTTTGATTTCGGTGATGGTTAGGTTAGGCTAGGTTAGATTAGGTTGAGTTTGGCGCGATGATTAGATTAGGTGATGATTTGATTAGGTTGAGTTTGGTTTGGTGAGGTGAGCAAGTTTTGATCAAATCTTACAATCTCAAATTCTTTGATTTCGGTGATGGTTGGGTTAGGTTGGGTTAGGTTTGGTGAGGTAAGCGAGTTTTGAGTAAATCAAACAATCTCGATTTTTTGATTTCGGTGATGATTAGGTTAGGTTGGGTTAGGTTTGGTGAGGTTAGCGAGTTTTGTGTAAATCTTACAATCTCGAATTATTTGATTTCGGTGAAGGTTGGGTTAAGTTAGGTTAGGTTTGGTGAGGTTAGTATGAATTGGGTGTAATTTTGTAATGTCGAATTCTTTGATTTCGTTGATGGTTGGTTTAGGTTGGGTTAGGTTTGGTGAGGTAAGGGAGTTTTGTGTAAATCTTACAATCTCGAATTCTTTGATTTCGGTGATGGTTAGGTTAGGTAAGGTTAGGTTTGGTGAGGTTAGCGAGTTTTGTGTATATTTTTGCAATGTCGAATTCTTTGATTTCGGTGATGATAAGGTTAGGTTAGGTTAGGTTAGGTTAGGTTAGGATAGGTGAGGTGAGCGAGTTTTGAGTAAATCTTACAATCTCGAAATCCTTGATTTCGGTGATAGTTGGGTTAGGTTGGGTTAGGTTTGGTAAGGTAAGCGAGTTTTGAGTAAATCAAACAATCTCGATTCTTTGATTTCGGTGATGGTTAGGTTAGGTTGGGTTAGGTTTGGTGAGGTAAGAGAGTTTTGAGTAAATCTTACAATCTCGAATTCTTTGAATTCGGTGATGGTTAGGTTAGGTTGGGTTAGGTTTGGTGAGGTAATCATGAATTGTGTATAATTTAGTAATGTCGAATTCTTTGATTTCGGTGATGATAAGGTTAGATTGGGTTTGGTTTGGTAACGTTAGCGAGTATTGTGTAAATCATACAATCTCGAATTTTTTGATTTCGGTGATGGTTAGGTTAGGTTGGGTTAGGTTTGGTGAGGTAAGCATGAATTGTGTATATTTTTGTATATGTCAAATTCTTTGATTTCGGTGATGATTAGGTTAGGTTGAGTTTGGTTTGGTGAGGTTAGCGAGTTTTGAGTAAATCTTACAATCTCAAATTCTTTGATTTCCGTGACGGTTAGGTTAGGTTGGGTTAAGTTTGGTGAGGTTAGCGAGTTTTGTGTAAATCTTACAATCTCGAATTTTTTGATTTCGTTGATGGTTAGGTAAGGTTGGGTTAGGTTTGGTGAGGTTAGCGAGTTTTGTGTAAATCTTAAAATCTCGAATTCTTTGATTTCGGTGATGGTTAGGTTAGGTTAGGTTAGGTTTGGAGAGGTTAGCGAGTTTTTTGTTTATCTTACAATCTCGAATTCTATGATTTTGGTGATGGTTAGGTTAGGTTGGGTTAGGTTTGGTGAGGTTAGCGAGTTTTGTGTAAATCTTACAATCTCGAATTCTTTGATTTCGGTGATGGTTAGGTTAGGCTAGGTTAGATTAGGTTGAGTTTGGCGCGATGATTAGATTAGGTGATGATTTGATTAGGTTGAGTTTGGTTTGGTGAGGTGAGCAAGTTTTGATCAAATCTTACAATCTCAAATTCTTTGATTTCGGTGATTGTTAGGTTAGGTTGGTTTAGGTTTGGTGAGGTGAGCGAGTTTTGAGTAAATCTAACAATCTCGAATTCTTTGATTTCGGTGATGGTTGGGTTAGGTTGGGTTAGGTTTGGTGAGGTAAGCGAGTTTTGAGTAAATCAAACAATCTCGATTTTTTGATTTCGGTGATGATTAGGTTAGGTTGGGTTAGGTTTGGTGAGGTTAGCGAGTTTTGTGTAAATCTTACAATCTCGAATTATTTGATTTCGGTGATGGTTGGGTTAAGTTAGGTTAGGTTTGGTGAGGTTAGTATGAATTGGGTGTAATTTTGTAATGTCGAATTCTTTGATTTCGTTGATGGTTGGGTTAGGTTGGGTTAGGTTTGGTGAGGTAAGGGAGTTTTGTGTAAATCTTACAATCTCGAATTCTTTGATTTTGGTGATGGTTAGGTTAGGTAAGGTTAGGTTTGGTGAGGTTAGCGAGTTTTGTGTATATTTTTGCAATGTCGAATTCTTTGATTTCGGTGATGATAAGGTTAGGTTAGGTTAGGTTAGGTTAGGTTAGGATAGGTGAGGTGAGCGAGTTTTGAGTAAATCTTACAATCTCGAATTCCTTGATTTCGGTGATAGTTGGGTTAGGTTGGGTTAGGTTTGGTGAGGTAAGCGAGTTTTGAGTAAATCAAACAATCTCGATTCTTTGATTTCGGTGATGGTTAGGTTAGGTTGGGTTAGGTTTGGTGAGGTAAGAGAGTTTTGAGTAAATCTTACAATCTCGAATTCTTTGAATTCGGTGATGGTTAGGTTAGGTTGGGTTAGGTTTGGTGAGGTTATCATGAATTGTGTATAATTTAGTAATGTCGAATTCTTTGATTTCGGTGATGATAAGGTTAGATTGGGTTTGGTTTGGTAACGTTGGCGAGTATTGTGTAAATCACACAATCTCGAATTTTTTGATTTCGGTGATGGTTAGGTTAGGTTGGGTTAGGTTTGGTGAGGTTAGCATGAATTGTGTATATTTTTGTATATGTCAAATTCTTTGATTTCGGTGATGATTAGGTTAGGTTGAGTTTGGTTTGGTGAGGTTAGCGAGTTTTGAGTAAATCTTACAATCTCAAATTCTTTGATTTCCGTGACGGTTAGGTTAGGTTGGGTTAAGTTTGGTGAGGTTAGCGAGTTTTGTGTAAATCTTACAATCTCGAATTTTTTGATTTCGTTGATGGTTAGGTAAGGTTGGGTTAGGTTTGGTGAGGTTAGCGAGTTTTGTGTAAATCTTACAATCACGAAATCTTTGATTTCGGTGATGGTTAGGTTAGGTTAGGTTAGGTTTGGAGAGGTTGGCGAGTTTTTTGTTTATCTTACAATCTCGAATTCTATGATTTTGGTGATGGTTAGGTTAGGTTGGGTTAGGTTTGGTGAGGTTAGCGAGTTTTGTGTAAATCTTACAATCTCGAATTTTTTGATTTCGGCGATGGTTAGGTAAGGTTGGGTTAGGTTTGGTGAGGTTAGCGAGTTTTGTGTAAATCTTACAATCTCGAATTCTTTGATTTCGGTGATGGTTAGGTTAGGTTAGGTTAGATTAGGTTGAGTTTGGCGCGATGATTAGATTAGGTGATGATTTGATTAGGTTGAGTTTGGTTTGGTGAGGTGAGCAAGTTTTGATCAAATCTTACAATCTCAAATTCTTTGATTTCGGTGATTGTTAGGTTAGGTTGGTTTAGGTTTGGTGAGGTCAGCGAGTTTTGTTTATATTTTAGCAATGTCGAATTCTTCGATTTCGTTGATGATTAGTTTAGGTTGGGTTAGGTTTGGTGGGGTAAGCGATTTTTGAGTAAATCTTACAATCTCGAATTATTTGGTTTCGGTGATGGTTAGGTTAGGTTGGGTAAGGTTTGGTGAGGTTAGCATGAATTGTGTATAATTTTGTAATGTCAAATTCTTTGATTTTGGTGATGATTAGATTAGATTGAGTTTGGTTTGGTGAGGTGAGCGAGTTTTGAGTAAATCTAACAATCTCGAATTCTTTGATTTCGGTGATGGTTGGGTTAGGTTGGGTTAGGTTTGGTGAGGTAAGCGAGTTTTGAGTAAATCAAACAATCTCGATTTTTTGATTTCGGTGATGATTAGGTTAGGTTGGGTTAGGTTTGGTGAGGTTAGCGAGTTTTGTGTAAATCTTACAATCTCGAATTATTTGATTTCGGTGATGGTTGGGTTAAGTTAGGTTAGGTTTGGTGAGGTTAGTATGAATTGGGTGTAATTTTGTAATGTCGAATTCTTTGATTTCGTTGATGGTTGGGTTAGGTTGGGTTAGGTTTGGTGAGGTAAGGGAGTTTTGTGTAAATCTTACAATCTCGAATTCTTTGATTTCGGTGATGGTTAGGTTAGGTAAGGTTAGGTTTGGTGAGGTTAGCGAGTTTTGTGTATATTTTTGCAATGTCGAATTCTTTGATTTCGGTGATGATAAGGTTAGGTTAGGTTAGGTTAGGTTAGGTTAGGTTAGGTTAGGTTAGGATAGGTGAGGTGAGCGAGTTTTGAGTAAATCTTACAATCTCGAATTCCTTGATTTCGGTGATAGTTGGGTTAGGTTGGGTTAGGTTAGGTGAGGTAAGCGAGTTTTGAGTAAATCTTACAATCTCAAATTCTTTGATTTCCGTGACGGTTAGGTTAGGTTGGGTTAAGTTTGGTGAGGTTAGCGAGTTTTGTGTAAATCTTACAATCTCGAATTTTTTGATTTCGTTGATGGTTAGGTAAGGTTGGGTTAGGTTTGGTGAGGTTAGCGAGTTTTGTGTAAATCTTAAAATCTCGAATTCTTTGATTTCGGTGATGGTTAGGTTAGGTTAGGTTAGGTTTGGAGAGGTTAGCGAGTTTTTTGTTTATCTTACAATCTCGAATTCTATGATTTTGGTGATGGTTAGGTTAGGTTGGGTTAGGTTTGGTGAGGTTAGCGAGTTTTGTGTAAATCTTACAATCTCGAATTCTTTGATTTCGGTGATGGTTAGGTTAGGCTAGGTTAGATTAGGTTGAGTTTGGCGCGATGATTAGATTAGGTGATGATTTGATTAGGTTGAGTTTGGTTTGGTGAGGTGAGCAAGTTTTGATCAAATCTTACAATCTCAAATTCTTTGATTTCGGTGATGGTTGGGTTAGGTTGGGTTAGGTTTGGTGAGGTAAGCGAGTTTTGAGTAAATCAAACAATCTCGATTTTTTGATTTCGGTGATGATTAGGTTAGGTTGGGTTAGGTTTGGTGAGGTTAGCGAGTTTTGTGTAAATCTTACAATCTCGAATTATTTGATTTCGGTGAAGGTTGGGTTAAGTTAGGTTAGGTTTGGTGAGGTTAGTATGAATTGGGTGTAATTTTGTAATGTCGAATTCTTTGATTTCGTTGATGGTTGGTTTAGGTTGGGTTAGGTTTGGTGAGGTAAGGGAGTTTTGTGTAAATCTTACAATCTCGAATTCTTTGATTTCGGTGATGGTTAGGTTAGGTAAGGTTAGGTTTGGTGAGGTTAGCGAGTTTTGTGTATATTTTTGCAATGTCGAATTCTTTGATTTCGGTGATGATAAGGTTAGGTTAGGTTAGGTTAGGTTAGGTTAGGATAGGTGAGGTGAGCGAGTTTTGAGTAAATCTTACAATCTCGAAATCCTTGATTTCGGTGATAGTTGGGTTAGGTTGGGTTAGGTTTGGTAAGGTAAGCGAGTTTTGAGTAAATCAAACAATCTCGATTCTTTGATTTCGGTGATGGTTAGGTTAGGTTGGGTTAGGTTTGGTGAGGTAAGAGAGTTTTGAGTAAATCTTACAATCTCGAATTCTTTGAATTCGGTGATGGTTAGGTTAGGTTGGGTTAGGTTTGGTGAGGTAATCATGAATTGTGTATAATTTAGTAATGTCGAATTCTTTGATTTCGGTGATGATAAGGTTAGATTGGGTTTGGTTTGGTAACGTTAGCGAGTATTGTGTAAATCATACAATCTCGAATTTTTTGATTTCGGTGATGGTTAGGTTAGGTTGGGTTAGGTTTGGTGAGGTAAGCATGAATTGTGTATATTTTTGTATATGTCAAATTCTTTGATTTCGGTGATGATTAGGTTAGGTTGAGTTTGGTTTGGTGAGGTTAGCGAGTTTTGAGTAAATCTTACAATCTCAAATTCTTTGATTTCCGTGACGGTTAGGTTAGGTTGGGTTAAGTTTGGTGAGGTTAGCGAGTTTTGTGTAAATCTTACAATCTCGAATTTTTTGATTTCGTTGATGGTTAGGTAAGGTTGGGTTAGGTTTGGTGAGGTTAGCGAGTTTTGTGTAAATCTTAAAATCTCGAATTCTTTGATTTCGGTGATGGTTAGGTTAGGTTAGGTTAGGTTTGGAGAGGTTAGCGAGTTTTTTGTTTATCTTACAATCTCGAATTCTATGATTTTGGTGATGGTTAGGTTAGGTTGGGTTAGGTTTGGTGAGGTTAGCGAGTTTTGTGTAAATCTTACAATCTCGAATTCTTTGATTTCGGTGATGGTTAGGTTAGGCTAGGTTAGATTAGGTTGAGTTTGGCGCGATGATTAGATTAGGTGATGATTTGATTAGGTTGAGTTTGGTTTGGTGAGGTGAGCAAGTTTTGATCAAATCTTACAATCTCAAATTCTTTGATTTCGGTGATTGTTAGGTTAGGTTGGTTTAGGTTTGGTGAGGTGAGCGAGTTTTGAGTAAATCTAACAATCTCGAATTCTTTGATTTCGGTGATGGTTGGGTTAGGTTGGGTTAGGTTTGGTGAGGTAAGCGAGTTTTGAGTAAATCAAACAATCTCGATTTTTTGATTTCGGTGATGATTAGGTTAGGTTGGGTTAGGTTTGGTGAGGTTAGCGAGTTTTGTGTAAATCTTACAATCTCGAATTATTTGATTTCGGTGATGGTTGGGTTAAGTTAGGTTAGGTTTGGTGAGGTTAGTATGAATTGGGTGTAATTTTGTAATGTCGAATTCTTTGATTTCGTTGATGGTTGGGTTAGGTTGGGTTAGGTTTGGTGAGGTAAGGGAGTTTTGTGTAAATCTTACAATCTCGAATTCTTTGATTTTGGTGATGGTTAGGTTAGGTAAGGTTAGGTTTGGTGAGGTTAGCGAGTTTTGTGTATATTTTTGCAATGTCGAATTCTTTGATTTCGGTGATGATAAGGTTAGGTTAGGTTAGGTTAGGTTAGGTTAGGATAGGTGAGGTGAGCGAGTTTTGAGTAAATCTTACAATCTCGAATTCCTTGATTTCGGTGATAGTTGGGTTAGGTTGGGTTAGGTTTGGTGAGGTAAGCGAGTTTTGAGTAAATCAAACAATCTCGATTCTTTGATTTCGGTGATGGTGAGGTTAGGTTGGGTTAGGTTTGGTGAGGTAAGAGAGTTTTGAGTAAATCTTACAATCTCGAATTCTTTGAATTCGGTGATGGTTAGGTTAGGTTGGGTTAGGTTTGGTGAGGTTATCATGAATTGTGTATAATTTAGTAATGTCGAATTCTTTGATTTCGGTGATGATAAGGTTAGATTGGGTTTGGTTTGGTAACGTTGGCGAGTATTGTGTAAATCACACAATCTCGAATTTTTTGATTTCGGTGATGGTTAGGTTAGGTTGGGTTAGGTTTGGTGAGGTTAGCATGAATTGTGTATATTTTTGTATATGTCAAATTCTTTGATTTCGGTGATGATTAGGTTAGGTTGAGTTTGGTTTGGTGAGGTTAGCGAGTTTTGAGTAAATCTTACAATCTCAAATTCTTTGATTTCCGTGACGGTTAGGTTAGGTTGGGTTAAGTTTGGTGAGGTTAGCGAGTTTTGTGTAAATCTTACAATCTCGAATTTTTTGATTTCGTTGATGGTTAGGTAAGGTTGGGTTAGGTTTGGTGAGGTTAGCGAGTTTTGTGTAAATCTTACAATCACGAAATCTTTGATTTCGGTGATGGTTAGGTTAGGTTAGGTTAGGTTTGGAGAGGTTGGCGAGTTTTTTGTTTATCTTACAATCTCGAATTCTATGATTTTGGTGATGGTTAGGTTAGGTTGGGTTAGGTTTGGTGAGGTTAGCGAGTTTTGTGTAAATCTTACAATCTCGAATTTTTTGATTTCGGCGATGGTTAGGTAAGGTTGGGTTAGGTTTGGTGAGGTTAGCGAGTTTTGTGTAAATCTTACAATCTCGAATTCTTTGATTTCGGTGATGGTTAGGTTAGGTTAGGTTAGATTAGGTTGAGTTTGGCGCGATGATTAGATTAGGTGATGATTTGATTAGGTTGAGTTTGGTTTGGTGAGGTGAGCAAGTTTTGATCAAATCTTACAATCTCAAATTCTTTGATTTCGGTGATTGTTAGGTTAGGTTGGTTTAGGTTTGGTGAGGTCAGCGAGTTTTGTTTATATTTTAGCAATGTCGAATTCTTCGATTTCGTTGATGATTAGTTTAGGTTGGGTTAGGTTTGGTGGGGTAAGCGATTTTTGAGTAAATCTTACAATCTCGAATTATTTGGTTTCGGTGATGGTTAGGTTAGGTTGGGTAAGGTTTGGTGAGGTTAGCATGAATTGTGTATAATTTTGTAATGTCAAATTCTTTGATTTTGGTGATGATTAGATTAGATTGAGTTTGGTTTGGTGAGGTGAGCGAGTTTTGAGTAAATCTAACAATCTCGAATTCTTTGATTTCGGTGATGGTTGGGTTAGGTTGGGTTAGGTTTGGTGAGGTAAGCGAGTTTTGAGTAAATCAAACAATCTCGATTTTTTGATTTCGGTGATGATTAGGTTAGGTTGGGTTAGGTTTGGTGAGGTTAGCGAGTTTTGTGTAAATCTTACAATCTCGAATTATTTGATTTCGGTGATGGTTGGGTTAAGTTAGGTTAGGTTTGGTGAGGTTAGTATGAATTGGGTGTAATTTTGTAATGTCGAATTCTTTGATTTCGTTGATGGTTGGGTTAGGTTGGGTTAGGTTTGGTGAGGTAAGGGAGTTTTGTGTAAATCTTACAATCTCGAATTCTTTGATTTCGGTGATGGTTAGGTTAGGTAAGGTTAGGTTTGGTGAGGTTAGCGAGTTTTGTGTATATTTTTGCAATGTCGAATTCTTTGATTTCGGTGATGATAAGGTTAGGTTAGGTTAGGTTAGGTTAGGTTAGGTTAGGTTAGGTTAGGATAGGTGAGGTGAGCGAGTTTTGAGTAAATCTTACAATCTCGAATTCCTTGATTTCGGTGATAGTTGGGTTAGGTTGGGTTAGGTTAGGTGAGGTAAGCGAGTTTTGAGTAAATCAAACAATCTCGATTCTTTGATTTCGGTGATGGTTAGGTTAGGTTGGGTTAGGTTTGGTGAGGTAAGAGAGTTTTGAGTAAATCTTACAATCTCGAATTCTTTGAATTCGGTGATGGTTAGGTTAGGTTGGGTTAGGTTTGGTGAGGTTATCATGAATTGTGTATAATTTAGTAATGTCGAATTCTTTGATTTCGGTGATGATAAGGTTAGATTGGGTTTGGTTTGGTAACATTAGCGAGTATTGTGTAAATCATACAATCTCGAATTTTTTGATTTCGGTGATGGTTAGGTTAGGTTGGGTTAGGTTTGGTGAGGTTAGCATGAATTGTGTATATTTTTGTATATGTCAAATTCTTTGATTTCGGTGATGATTAGGTTAGGTTGAGTTTGGTTTGGTGAGGTTAGCGAGTTTTGAGTAAATCTTACAATCTCAAATTCTTTGATTTCGGTGATGGTTGGGTTAGGTTGGGTTAGGTTTGGTGAGGTTAGCATGAATTGTGTATATTTTTGTATATGTCAAATTCTTTGATTTCGGTGATGATTAGGTTAGGTTGAGTTTGGTTTGGTGAGGTTAGCGAGTTTTGTGTAAATCTTACAATCTCGAATTTTTTGATTTCGTTGATGGTTAGGTAAGGTTGGGTTAGGTTTGGTGAGGTTAGCGAGTTTTGTGTAAATCTTACAATCTCGAATTCTTTGATTTCGGTGATGGTTAGGTTAGGTTAGGTTAGGTTTGGAGAGGTTAGCGAGTTTTTTGTTTATCTTACAATCTCGAATTCTATGATTTTGGTGATGGTTAGCTTAGGTTGGGTTAGGTTTGGTGAGGTTAGCGAGTTTTGTGTAAATCTTACAATCTCGAATTTTTTGATTTCGGCGATGGTTAGGTAAGGTTGGGTTAGGTTTGGTGAGGTTAGCGAGTTTTGTGTAAATCTTACAATCTCGAATTCTTTGATTTCGTTGATGGTTAGGTTAGGTTAGGTTAGATTAGGTTGAGTTTGGCGCGATGATTAGATTAGGTGATGATTTGATTAGGTTGAGTTTGGTTTGGTGAGGTGAGCAAGTTTTGATCAAATCTTACAATCTCAAATTCTTTGATTTCGGTGATTGTTAGGTTAGGTTGGTTTAGGTTTGGTGAGGTTAGCGAGTTTTGTTTATATTTTAGCAATGTCGAATTCTTCGATTTCGTTGATGATTAGTTTAGGTTGGGTTAGGTTTGGTGGGGTAAGCGAATTTTGAGTAAATCTTACAATCTCGAATTATTTGGTTTCGGTGATGGTTTGGTTAGGTTGGTTTAGGTTTGGTGAGGTATGCGAGTTTTGAGTAAATCTTACAATCTCGAATTCTTTGAATTCGGTGATGGTTAGGTTAGGTTGGGTTAGGTTTGGTGAGGTTATCATGAATTGTGTATAATTTAGTAATGTCGAATTCTTTGATTTCGGTGATGATAAGGTTAGGATGGGTTTGGTTTGGTAACGTTAGCGAGTATTGTGTAAATCATACAATCTCGAATTTTTTGATTTCGGTGATGGTTAGGTTAGGTTGGGTTAGGTTTGGTGAGGTTAGCATGAATTGTGTATATTTTTGTATATGTCAAATTCTTTGATTTCGGTGATGATTAGGTTAGGTTGAGTTTGGTTTGGTGAGGTTAGCGAGTTTTGAGTAAATCTTACAATCTCAAATTCTTTGATTTCCGTGACGGTTAGGTAAGGTTGGGTTAGGTTTGGTGAGGTTAGCGAGTTTTGTGTAAATCTTACAATCTCTAATTCTTTGATTACGGTGATGGTTAGGTTAGGTTAGGTTAGATTAGGTTGAGTTTGGCGCGATGATTAGATTAGGTGATGATTTGATTAGGTTGAGTTTGGTTTGGTGAGGTGAGCAAGTTTTGATCTAATCTTACAATCTCAAATTCTTTGATTTCGGTGATGGTTAGGTTAGGTTGGTTTAGGTTTGGAGAGGTTAGCGAGTTTTGTTTATATTTTAGCAATGTCGAATTCTTCGATTTCGTTGATGATTAGTTTAGGTTGGGATAGGTTTGGTGGGGTAAGCGAATTTTGAGTAAATCTAACAATCTCGAATTCTTTGATTTCGGTGATGGTTGGGTTAGGTTGGGTTAGGTTTGGTGAGGTAAGCGAGTTTTGAGTAAATCAAACAATCTCGATTTTTTGATTTCGGTGATGGTTAGGTTAGGTTGGTTTAGGTTTGGTGAGGTAAGCGAGTTTTGAGTAAATCTTACAATCTCGAATTCTTTGATTTCGGTGATGATAAGGTTAGGTTGGGTTTGGTTTGGTAACGTTAGCGAGTATTGTGTAAATCTAACAATCTCGAATTTTTTGATTTCGGTGATGGTTAGGTTAGGTTGGGTTAGGTTTGGTGAGGTTAGCATGAATTGTGTATATTTTTGTATATGTCAAATTCTTTGATTAGGTTAGGTTGAGTTTGGTTTGGTGAGGTTAGCGAGTTTTGAGTAAATCTTACAATCTAAAATTCTTTGATTTCCGTGACGGTTAGGTTAGGTTGGGTTAAGTTTGGTGAGGTTAGCGAGTTTTGTGTAAATCTTACAATCTCGAATTTATTGATTTCGGTGATGATTAGGTTAGCTTGGGTTAGGTTTGGTGAGGTTAGCGAGTTTTGTGTAAATCTTACAATCTCGAATTTTTTGATTTCGGTGATGGTTAGGTAATGTTGGGTTAGGTTTGGTGAGGTTAGCGAGTTTTGTGTAAATCTTACAATCTCGAATTCTTTGATTTCGGTGATGGTTAGGTTAGGTTAGGTTAGGTTTGGAGAGGTAAGCGAGTTTTTTGTTTATCTTACAATCTCGAATTCTATGATTTCGGTGATGGTTAGGTTAGGTTGGGTTAGGTTTGGTGAGGTTAGCGAGTTTTGTGTAAATCTTACAATCTCGAATTTTAATGATTTCAGCGATGGTTAGGTAAGGTTGGGTTAGGTTTGGTGAGGTTAGCGAGTTTTGTGTAAATCTTACAATCTCGAATTCTTTGATTTCGGTGATGGTTAGGTTAGGTTAGGTTAGATTAGGTTGAGTTTGGCGTGATGATTAGATTAGGTGATGATTTGATTAGGTTGAGTTTGGTTTGGTGAGGTGAGCAAGTTTTGATCAAATCTTAAAATCTCAAATTCTTTGATTTCGGTGATGGTTAGGTTAGGTTGGTTTAGGTTTGGTGAGGTTAGCGAGTTTTGTGTAAATCTTACAATCTCGAATTCTTTGATTTCGGTGATGGTTAGGTTAGGTAAGGTTAGGTTTGGAGAGGTAAGCGAGTTTTTTGTTTATCTTACAATCTCGAATTCTATGATTTCGGTGATGGTTAGGTAAGGTTGGGTTAGGTTTTGTGAGGTTAGCGAGTTTTGTGTAAATCTTACAATCTCGAATTCTTTGATTTCGGTGATGGTTAGGTTAGGTAAGGTTAGATTAGGTTGAGTTTGGCGTGATGATTAGATTAGGTGATGATTTGATTAGGTTGAGTTTGGTTTGGTGAGGTGAGCAAGTTTTGATCAAATCTTACAATCTCAAATTCTTTGATTTCGGTGATGGTTAGGTTAGGTTGGTTTAGGTTTGGTGAGGTTAGCGAGTTTTGTTTATATTTTAGCAATGTCGAATTCTTCGATTTCGATGATGATTAGGTTAGGTTGGGTTAGGTTTGGTGGGGTAAGCGAATTTTGAGTAAATCTTACAATCTCGAATTATTTGGTTTCGGTGATGGTTAGGTTAGGTTGGGTAAGGTTTGGTGAGGTAAGCATGAATTGTGTATATTTTTGTAATGTCAAATTCTTTGATTTCGGTGATGATTAGATTAGGTTGAGTTTGGTTTGGTGAGGTGAGCGAGTTTTGAGTAAATCTTACAATCTCGAATTCTTTGATTTCGGTGATGGTTGGGTTAGGTTGGGTTAGGTTTGGTGAGGTAAGCGAGTTTTGAGTAAATCAAACAATCTTGATTCTTTGATTTCGGTGATGGTTAGGTTAGGTTGGTTTAGGTTTGGTGAGGTAAGCGAGTTTTGAGTAAATCTTACAATCTCGAATTCTTTGAATTCGGTGATGGTTAGGTTAGGTTGGGTTAGGTTTGGTGAGGTTATCATGAATTGTGTATAATTTAGTAATGTCGAATTCTTTGATTTCGGTGATGATAAGGTTAGGTTGGGTTTGGTTTGGTAACGTTAGCGAGTATTGTGTAAAACTTACAATCTCGAATTTTTTGATTTCGGTGATGATAAGGTTAGGTTGGGTTTGGTTTGGTAACGTTAGCGAGTATTGTGTAAATCTTACAATCTCGAATTTTTTGATTTCGGTGATGGTTAGGTTAGGTTGGGTTAGGTTTGGTGAGGTTAGCATGAATTGTGTATATGTTTGTATATGTCAAATTCTTTGATTTTGGTGATGATTAGGTTAGGTTGAGTTTGGTTTGGTGAGGTTAGCGAGTTTTGAGTAAATCTTACAATCTCAAATTCTTTGATTTCCGTGACGGTTAGGTTAGTTTGGGTTAAGTTTGGTGAGGTTAGCGAGTTTTGTGTAAATCTTACAATCTCGAATAGTTTGATTTTGGTGATGGTTAGGTTGGGTTAGGTTAGGTTTGGTGAGGTTCGCAAGTTTTGTGCAAATCTTACAATCTCGAATTTATTGATTTCGGTGATGATTAGGTTAGGTTGGGTTAGGTTTGGTGAGGTTAGCGAGTTTTGTGTAAATCTTACAATCTCGAATTTTTTGATTTCGGTGATGGTTAGGTAAGGTTGGGTTAGGTTTGGTGAGGTTAGCGAGTTTTGTGTAAATCTTACAATCTCGAATTCTTTGTTTTCGGTGATGGTTAGGTTAGGTTAGGTTAGGTTTTGTGAGGTTAGCGAGTTTTGAGTAAATCTTTAAATCTCGAATTATTTGATATCGGTGATGGTTAGGTAAGGTTGGGTTAGCTTTGGTGAGGTGAGCGAGTTTTTTTGTAAATCTAACAATCTATAATTCTTTGACTTCTGTGATGGTTAGGTTAGGTTGGGTTAGGTTTGGTGAGTTTAGCGAGTTTTGTGTAAATATTACAATCTAGATTTCTTTGATTTCGGTGATAGTTAGGTTAGGTTGGGATAGGTTTGGTGAGGTTAACGAGTTGTGTGTAAATCTTACAATCTCGAATTCTTCGATTTCGTTGACGGTTAGGTTAGGTTGGGTTAGGTTTGGTGAGGAAAGCGAGTTTTGTGTAAATCTTACAATCTCGAATTATTTGGTTTCGGTGATGGTTAGGTTAGGTTGGGTAAGGTTTGGTGAGGTTAGCATGAATTGTGTATATTTTTGTAATGTCAAATTCTTTGATTTTGGTGATGATTAGATTAGGTTGAGTTTGGTTTGGTGAGGTGAGCGAGTTTTGAGTAAATCTAACAATCTCGAATTCTTTGATTTCGGTGATGGTTGGGTTAGGTTGGGTTAGGTTTGGTGAGGTAAGCGAGTTTTGAGTAAATCAAACAATCTCGATTTTTTGATTTCGGTGATGGTTAGGTTAGGTTGGTTTAGGTTTGGTGAGGTAAGCGAGTTTTGAGTAAATCTTACAATCTCGAATTCTTTGATTTCGGTGATGATAAGGTTAGGTTGGGTTTGGTTTGGTAACGTTAGCGAGTATTGTGTAAATCTTACAATCTCGAATTTTTTGATTTCGGTGATGGTTAGGTTAGGTTGGGTTAGGTTTGGTGAGGTTAGCGAGTTTTGAGTAAATCTTACAATCTAAAATTCTTTGATTTCCGTGACGGTTAGGTTAGGTTGGGTTAAGTTTGGTGAGGTTAGCGAGTTTTGTGTAAATCTTACAATCTCGAATTTATTGATTTCGGTGATGATTAGGTTAGCTTGGGTTAGGTTTGGTGAGGTTAGCGAGTTTTGTGTAAATCTTACAATCTCGAATTTTTTGATTTCGGTGATGGTTAGGTAATGTTGGGTTAGGTTTGGTGAGGTTAGCGAGTTTTGTGTAAATCTTACAATCTCGAATTCTTTGATTTCGGTGATGGTTAGGTTAGGTTAGGTTAGGTTTTGTGAGGTTAGCGAGTTTTGAGTAAATCTTTAAATCTCGAATTATTTGATATCGGTGATGGTTAGGTAAGGTTGGGTTAGCTTTGGTGAGGTGAGCGAGTTTTTTTGTAAATCTAACAATCTATAATTCTTTGACTTCTGTGATGGTTAGGTTAGGTTGGGTTAGGTTTGAAGAGGTTAGCTAGTTTTTTGTATATTTTTGCAATGTCGATTTCTTTGATTTCGGTGATAGCTAGGTTAGGTTGGGATAGGTTTGGTGAGGTTAACGAGTTGTGTGTAAATCTTACAATCTCGAATTCTTCGATTTCGTTGATGGTTAGGTTAGGTTGGGTTAGGTTTGGTGAGGAAAGCGAGTTTTGTGTATATCTCACAATCTCGAATTCTTTGGTTTCGGTGATGGTTATTTTAGGTTGGGTTAGGTTTGGTGAGTTAAGCGAGTTTTGTGTAAATATTACAATCTCGATTTCTTTGATTTCGGTGATAGTTAGGTTAGGTTGGGATAGGTTTGGTGAGGTTAACGAGTTGTGTGTAAATCTTACAATCTCGAATTCTTCGATTTCGTTGATGGTTAGGTTAGGTTGGGTTAGGTTTGGTGAGGAAAGCGAGTTTTGTGTATATCTCACAATCTCGAATTCTTTGGTTTCGGTGATGGTTATTTTAGGTTGGGTTAGGTTTGGTGAGTTAAGCGAGTTTTGTGTAAATATTACAATCTCGATTTCTTTGATTTCGGTGATAGTTAGGTTAGGTTGGGATAGGTTTGGTGAGGTTAACGAGTTGTGTGTAAATCTTACAATCTCGAATTCTTCGATTTCGTTGATGGTTAGGTTAGGTTGGGTTAGGTTTGGTGAGGAAAGCGAGTTTTGTGTAAATCTTACAATCTCGAATTATTTGGTTTCGGTGATGGTTAGGTTAGGTTGGGTAAGGTTTGGTGAGGTTAGCATGAATTGTGTATATTTTTGTAATGTCAAATTCTTTGATTTTGGTGATGATTAGATTAGGTTGAGTTTGGTTTGGTGAGGTGAGCGAGTTTTGAGTAAATCTAACAATCTCGAATTCTTTGATTTCGGTGATGGTTGGGTTAGGTTGGGTTAGGTTTGGTGAGGTAAGCGAGTTTTGAGTAAATCAAACAATCTCGATTTTTTGATTTCGGTGATGGTTAGGTTAGGTTGGTTTAGGTTTGGTGAGGTAAGCGAGTTTTGAGTAAATCTTACAATCTCGAATTCTTTGATTTCGGTGATGATAAGGTTAGGTTGGGTTTGGTTTGGTAACGTTAGCGAGTATTGTGTAAATCTTACAATCTCGAATTTTTTGATTTCGGTGATGGTTAGTTTAGGTTGGGTTAGGTTTGGTGAGGTTAGCATGAATTGTGTATATTTTTGTATATGTCAAATTCTTTGATTAGGTTAGGTTGAGTTTCGTTTGGTGAGGTTAGCGAGTTTTGAGTAAATCTTACAATCTAAAATTCTTTGATTTTCGTGACGGTTAGGTTAGGTTGGGTTAAGTTTGGTGAGGTTAGCGAGTTTTGTGTAAATCTTACAATCTCGAATTTATTGATTTCGGTGATGATTAGGTTAGCTTGGGTTAGGTTTGGTGAGGTTAGCGAGTTTTGTGTAAATCTTACAATCTCGAATTTTTTGATTTCGGTGATGGTTAGGTAATGTTGGGTTAGGTTTGGTGAGGTTAGCGAGTTTTGTGTAAATCTTACAATCTCGAATTCTTTGATTTCGGTGATGGTTAGGTTAGGTTAGGTTAGGTTTGGAGAGGTAAGCGAGTTTTTTGTTTATCTTACAATCTCGAATTCTATGATTTCGGTGATGGTTAGGTTAGGTTGGGTTAGGTTTGGTGAGGTTAGCGAGTTTTGTGTAAATCTTACAATCTCGAATTCTTTGATTTTGGTGATGGTTAGGTTGGGTTAGGTTAGGTTTGGTGAGGTTTGCAAGTTTTGTGCAAATCTTACAATCTCGAATTTATTGATTTCGGTGATGATTAGGTTAGGTTGGGTTAGGTTTGGTGAGGTTAGCGAGTTTTGTGTAAATCTTACAATCTCGAATTTTTTGATTTCGGTGATGGTTAGGTAATGTTGGGTTAGGTTTGGTGAGGTTAGCGAGTTTTGTGTAAATCTTACAATCTCGAATTCTTTGATTTCGGTGATGGTTAGGTTAGGTTAGGTTAGGTTTGGAGAGGTAAGCGAGTTTTTTGTTTATCTTACAATCTCGAATTCTATGATTTCGGTGATGGTTAGGTTAGGTTGGGTTAGGTTTGGTGAGGTTAGCGAGTTTTGTGTAAATCTTACAATCTTGAATTTTAATGATTTCAGCGATGGTTAGGTAAGGTTGGGTTAGGTTTGGTGAGGTTAGCGAGTTTTGTGTAAATCTTACAATCTCGAATTCTTTGATTTCGGTGATGGTTAGGTTAGGTTAGGTTAGATTAGGTTGAGTTTGGCGTGATGATTAGATTAGGTGATGATTAGGTTAGGTTGAGTTTGGCGTGATGATTAGATTAGGTGATGATTTGATTAGGTTGAGTTTGGTTTGGTGAGGTGAGCAAGTTTTGATCAAATCTTACAATCTCAAATTCTTTGATTTCGGTGATGGTTAGGTTAGGTTGGTTTAGGTTTGGTGAGGTTAGCGAGTTTTGTTTATATTTTAGCAATGTCGAATTCTTCGATTTCGATGATGATTAGGTTAGGTTGGGTTAGGTTTGGTGAGGTTAGCGAGTTTTGTGTAAATCTTACAATCTCGAATATTTTGATTTTGGTGATGGTTAGGTTGGGTTAGGTTAGGTTTGGTGAGGTTCGCAAGTTTTGTGCAAATCTTACAATCTCGAATTTATTGATTTCGGTGATGATTAGGTTAGGTTGGGTTAGGTTTGGTGAGGTTAGCGAGTTTTGTGTAAATCTTACAATCTCGAATTTTTTGATTTCGGTGATGGTTAGGTAAGGTTGGGTTAGGTTTGGTGAGGTTAGCGAGTTTTGTGTAAATCTTACAATCTCGAATTCTTTGATTTCGGTGATGGTTAGGTTAGGTTAGGTTAGATTAGGTTGAGTTTGGCGTGATGATTAGATTAGGTGATGATTAGGTTAGGTTGAGTTTGGCGTGATGATTAGATTAGGTGATGATTTGATTAGGTTGAGTTTGGTTTGGTGAGGTGAGCAAGTTTTGATCAAATCTTACAATCTCAAATTCTTTGATTTCGGTGATGGTTAGGTTAGGTTGGTTTAGGTTTGGTGAGGTTAGCGAGTTTTGTTTATATTTTAGCAATGTCGAATTCTTCGATTTCGATGATGATTAGGTTAGGTTGGGTTAGGTTTGGTGAGGTTAGCGAGTTTTGTGTAAATCTTACAATCTCGAATAGTTTGATTTTGGTGATGGTTAGGTTGGGTTAGGTTAGGTTTGGTGAGGTTCGCAAGTTTTGTGCAAATCTTACAATCTCGAATTTATTGATTTCGGTGATGATTAGGTTAGGTTGGGTTAGGTTTGGTGAGGTTAGCGAGTTTTGTGTAAATCTTACAATCTCGAATTTTTTGATTTCGGTGATGGTTAGGTAAGGTTGGGTTAGGTTTGGTGAGGTTAGCGAGTTTTGTGTAAATCTTACAATCTCGAATTCTTTGATTTCGGTGATGGTTAGGTTAGGTTAGGTTAGGTTTTGTGAGGTTAGCGAGTTTTGAGTAAATCTTTAAATCTCGAATTATTTGATTTCGGTGATGGTTAGGTAAGGTTGGGTTAGCTTTGGTGAGGTGAGCGAGTTTTTTTGTAAATCTAACAATCTATAATTCTTTGACTTCTGTGATGGTTAGGTTAGGTTGGGTTAGGTTTGAAGAGGTTAACGAGTTGTGAGTAAATCTCACAATCTCGAATTCTTTGATATCGGTGATGGTTAGGTAAGGTTGGGTTAGGTTTGGTGAGGTTAGTGAGTTTTGTGTAAAACTTACAATCTCGAATTCTTCGATTTCGGTGATGGTTGTGTGTTGATGAATGTGTGTTCGCAGAATACGAGAGGAAAAGCCTGTTCCTCTTGTTCCTGTTGTATCCTGCTCGCGCAAATTAAGTGAGTATGTACCGTTTACCATGCACCCTTTTTTTTATCTTTCGACTTTAGCTCTTTCGATTTTAGATCTTTGCGTTTTCGGGCGTTTCAAATTCGGGCCCGTGAGGGAGACCCTAATGTGCGATCGATAAATCGGATTATCACTCCGTCTGTGAATCCTTTGAAAAGTGTCTTCGTAAATGAAATTGAATACAGATGGGACAATAATTGAGATTATTTGATTGTTTGGGATTTGAATTCTCGAAATATCGGAAATTATAAGTAGCTTATCAATCACGGATTATGTAAGGATCTGCCAGCCTTTGAAATGTTGACAAAATACGACAGACAGTTGAATACATAGATTGAAATTAATTCGGAACGTTTTCCAAGAATTAATTCTTTTAATTACAAAACCCATCTGGATTCGCAAAGACAGCTCATTCATAACGCATCAATGAAAAGACGAATCGTTGGCCATTTAGCGCTCCAAGGTCGCCATTGGCCTCATTAATATCCAGAAATGGAAACGGGAATCAGGCAAGGGCGTGAAGCGCAACCCCATCCCCCACTCGTCCCGTCCCATCCCGCCAAAGACCGAGGCAATCAATAATTGTCACCTCTGGCACTGCGTCCAAGGGATGTGGCACATAAATCCGTCGACCGCAAAACCAACCCCGTCAGTTTCCATCTCCGACTCTGACGAAATGTTTAGAATCGCTGGTCGACGAAAACCGATCGAACCTACGTGGTGATAAAATACAATAATAATAATAAAATACAATAATACGTGATGATAAAATACAATGTGATTCAAATTTTTATTGGTATTCGTACTGTTATTAAGAATTCTTTATTAACTGTAAAGGGAATTGTTTTCATGTGGCGTCACGCATTACAATTTTTTTGCACGATTCAATTCACCTCACCTCCCCCTCTTCCACCTCTACCTAGCCCCATTTTTGAGATTTACCTCACAGATTTTACCTGATTCTCACCTAGTATATGTGTAGAAAGTATTACGTTTTCATTATGTAGTGTGTATTGTAAAACACTGTTTGGGTATCGGATCTATGTATCCTAGTATGGTTAATTTTTTGGAATGTTGAACTTCTTGGCCAGCACTTAAAATAAAATGACAGTATTCAATATTGGTATTATGTTGCTATAAACGTTGGGATTACGATGTTTGAGTTGAAGTATTGTCTGGAGTTTGAATAGAAGTTGTAGTTAAAGTCGAAGTCATAGTTAGAGTTGAAGTAATAATCCAAGAAAGAAGCCTTGTAATAGTCAAGACGAAGTAGTTTTTGAAATTGAGATTCAGACACTTAAATTGCAGTTTAAGACTTAAATTTGTCTTTGCAGTAAAAGCTAGATGGAATTGGATGGAATGTACGTACATACATATGTGTATGGAGTTGAAAGAGTCGAAGTTGAAGGATTTGGAGTCAGATGTGTTGGTTTTCTCCACAACTCGTGGAAAATGTTAACTTTTCCTTACAGCAAGAAAGATTAAATCAATTTTTAAAGTGAATTATTTTTTCTGTCGGCTTTGGAGTAGATTTAAGTATAAAAAATACTAAAAAAATAAATGATAAATAATAAATGATAACCTTCATATTTGAAAGTGGGATTAGTCCACTTTTTTTCATTTCGAGAAATCTTTCGCAAAATATTAAATACAATGTTGCGTTTAACAGTAATAAAAACAATACTGGTGGCTTGTAATACGATAATTCTACTTCTCCGAGATTCTGGAAATATTGAATTGAAAGAAGTGATAACAATTTGTGAATTAAGTCAAACAGATTTAGTGTTTTTGGAAATGAATATTGGATTTCTGCCACTTTTAAATATAACAGCTCATTGGTACATATATGTACATATGTATATAAACAATAACAGCAAAAATACGTATAATAACAATTCCTATCGCCCAAATTTCCCAACTCACGCCTCAGCGCTCCGTTGAAAATTAGCCAGCCATATTAAAACACAAGATTTCCAGGTATTATTATAATAATATATTATACAAACTCCAGAGGTACCCAACGGTCCGCTTTTAATGCGTAATAAATAATACCCAAAACTTAATTAAACGAGGATCACGCTAACAAGGCAACGCTACTAACTGCGCGCAAAAGTTAACACTACATAGAACACGCCAAGAATTAAAACCACCCCAGCAAGACGAGACCAAAACTCGAAAATTAAAAGCAATTTAAAATTTAAAAAAACCGAGCAGATCAAACCGCTCGACAACAAATCCGACTGGTAAAAGTTCCCGGACAAGAGCCAACCTAATCCCGGTTGTAGGGGCCAGCGGAGACTTGACCCCACCCTTCTAATGGTTAAAAGCGAAGTTGGATCTAGGGGTCAAATCCTCCCGTGAGTCCTCGGATTTCGAGATGGCCAACAATGGCGTCCAAATGAACGATCCTCTCGATTAGCGCGAGGAGATTCCATCGCGAGCCGGCTTTGGACCGGTGGCTCCTTGTTAATTGGCGACACCACAGCTACGGTGCGGTTCTTAGGACAACCATGCGTTCTAATATGGACGGGAAAATCCCAATTTCGAGTCCTCGAACGATTATCGTCCGGTTTAACAATTTCACGCACGGTTGCTTCTGTATTTTCGATGGAAATCGGATTCATATAAAGTGTTGGATTTTATACTTTTGCCAGAAACACTAGAGTTGAATGGCTTAAGTAGTGGCTTCTTAATGTTAAAATAGTCATGGTTGCAAATATATTTTTAGGAAACAAAGCTTCAGTTGAAATAAAAATGAATGTAATACTTTCAATCTGCGTCTAATTGAACACTTTGAATCCCAAATAAATGGAATTGAAGTTTTTATACTTTTTGTGACTAAAGATTGGTTGATAAGCTAGTCCGCTCATGTAAGATTTGTGTTTCTAGCAATTAATTGGTTGTAAATAATTCATTTTGTACAATAAAAAACTTCTCTTTCAACTGACAAGGTTTTTGTTAACAATATATGAGCCGTTGTATTTGAAATTGGCGCAAGTCCACTTTTATTCATATCGATAAATATTTCGCAAAACACTAAATAAAATGTTTTTCGTTTTACAATATTTGAAAATACTTAGTGGCCTGTAATCCGTTTACTTTGCTTTTCCGAGATTCTGGACACATCGAACTAAAATAATTGATAAAAATAAGTCAAACAGAAATAGTGTTTTTGGAACTGAAAATCGGACTTCCGCCACTTTCAAATATAACGGCTCATATTTTATTTTATTTTAATTTTACATAAATATATAACATGAAGGCTTGACAGGAAGACTACAATGCGCCTTCCTGGAAAATTAATTAAAAACAATGCAGAATTTTATTATAACATAAATCATTGTATTTCAAGAAGCTGAAGAACAGGAAATAACAATTAATTAATTAATTAATTAAATAATTAATCCATAAGTATATATTACAATCCCCAGGTGTTCGGGATGAAGTATTGACAAACGATATTATTTTTTTTTAAATGATTCAAATTCATTCGATGAATGGATTGAAAGATTTTTTCTTATAAAGATTTTTTTATTCTGAGAAACAAAGCAGTAGCATCTTTGTAGGATCTGTAGTACATAACATCTTTTGTGAAGGGGAATTGCTACAAACAAATCTTTCATATTCATAGATTTATGAACAGCCTTCTCTGCCGACGATTCTCTTCGTGAGTAGGTTCCTTTTAAAGAAGCTGCATTGGTAAATAATCCACTTTTTGCTTCTCCGAATTTATATAATCAATAAAGTAAAGTTTTTAGAATTTATTCCTATTTAGTTTTTTTTTAAATAAAATCTGACTACTTAAATGAAACTAAAAAGTTGGGGAAAAAGATATGAAAGTTGTGTTCATTGAAGTGAAAAATAAATAAAAAATTTGAACAGTTAAAATTTATCCTCAACGCCTAAATTTTTAACTCTAACCTAAATATTATTGTAATATTATAAAATTATATACAAATATTTACATATATTATTTTGCTATACATATGTATATATGTACATATATATGTATGTACATATATGTATATGATTTAAAATATGTAGCTTTCAACGAAATTGAATATTTCATAGAATTTAATACAATTATAAATATTATATTGTTTGCATACAAAATGAAGGAACGGGCTTTCATAATATTTCTCAAATTTAATTTAGTTTTCCGAAGGGTTTACAATGTATGTATTATATAAATTCGTAATAAAATTTATCAAGTATTCCATCAATTTAAGTACAACACGTAAAAAAGCACTGCTATAAATAAATAGCGTTCAAAATAAGCGAAGAGATTGTATGAAATTTTAATTCTGTTTTCAGTCGTTTGGATCTCAACTATGTGTATTACACAAATATTATGAGAACCGTTCAGAATAAATTTTTAATACGATTTACACAGAAACTTATCTATAATGAAGCACTTTACAGCCTTAGAAAGTCTGTATTACAAAAAGAGCGTATCGTATATTAGAATATTTGCGCACGAACACATCAGCGTATACGATCCATAAAATTCGTGTATTTTTTTTCTTTTTTTTTAATAAAATTTTCGCATAAGCCGTGGACTTTTTTAGTGTACAGCCTGCGGTGTCGCGTCAATTTTTACTGCCAAAAGATCGAAAAGCGAACGAAAAGTAAAACGCATAAAACACACGTGGGTTTACGGCTCCAGGCTGTCCAATCTAGCGCACCGAGGGTGGAACATCTTAGCTTCTATAACCACCCCCAAACCACCCCCTAACTTAAACGGATGTATGTCTAAAAAGCTAAAACTTATAGGGGTAGTCATGTGCGTTTTCCAATATTTATCTCTAGACTAGACTATATAGGATATTCAAAAAGTTCATCGAACATGTAAATATAGTACAGCACTTTATTTAAGTTACAATACTTTTCTAAATTATGTTGCAACTCTTCTAAGTATTCCCGGTAGTAATCGGTGTTTGATTTTAACTACATCACTATAGTTTGCGCAATAACTTTGGCATAAAAGCTTGTTAAAATTTAACTTATCTTTTAGAATGTCCTCTTTGATCTGACGAATATGCTTATAGTATGAGCTGTCATATGCACTGCTATTCAATTATTCCTTTTTTATTAAAGCTTCCACGGTATGAATATTTTCTACAGAAATTAAATTTTACGGTCTCTATTGTGACTGTCGCCTTTGATGTACTCTTGAGCCTCGCTAAAATGATAAATCCATTTATAATGAGTGGTTATCTTTGTGGAATTGCCTCCGTTAACATCTGGGATAGTCTTAGTATTATATATAAATACATACATACATATATATATCTATATATATATATATATATATATATATATATATATATATATATATATATATATACATATAAACATATACATATATATTTATTAATGTCAGGGTTTTTTCAATCCAATCTAATTTTAGCGTATACTTCAAATGTATCTAACTGCTGTATCACTTTGCATATATTCAATATAAATAAAGCATTCTATTAACGAATGACGACAAATTTTTAGAAATATTTTGAAAACTATTACGTATGTATGTTGACTTGAATTTGGAAATACAATTTGGCACATCGAATATGTACTGATTTTATCTCATAACATACTGAATGTAATAATTCATTGACCTGTCTATAAAATTGTCATAATAGTACGAATCTATTCTATTGTGATTTATATGAATGTATTTGTAAATAATAAAATATTTACATACTCGAATAAAATTGTTTTGAATTTTGATGTACATATGTTTATGATACAAAAAATTGCGTCATACGCCATTGTTTTAATATTTCATATTGAAAATTTGATTTATATAATTATCAAAATAGTCGGAAATAGTCGATATCTACATACATACATACATATACAGTTGATAGATTTGACTTTCTATTAGCCTGTCGTAGCGTTTTAAGCTACGAGAAATATTACCGTAAACCTGACGAGATTTTCCTGCTGATAAATCTAGCCATCAGTATAATATCACGATTTAATCAGAATGAAAAAAAAATAATAAAATATGAACTGTTCCGCTTTAAAAAAAATTCGGATATGACTGACCCAGGAATTAATCTACATATGTATTTGAGGAATATAAGAAGGTTACAAAACAAAATTCGATAATTAAACATTCATAAACGTTCCTATATACCGGCTATGAGAGCATTTTCGATACAAACAGAGCGCAAATGTAGGGAAACTTACACAAGACAAAAGTTTTACTTCCGGCTGTCGGATTTTGTTCAAAAAAATTTTTAATTCTTAAAATCACTATATGTATTATACACATTAAATATCAAAAAGATAAAAATAATTAAACAGATCAAAATAAAATAATGAAATATTGCTTAAAAAAAATGACTACTTTCGGTTTACGAATTCTGACCAAAACCTTATCAAGTTAGTACATAAAGAATTTAAATATAAATTTTCAGCTTCATACGTTCAGGGGTGTGAAAAAAATCGTGTGGTCACAATATTTTGACTTTTCTTTTTGACAAGAGGAAAAATCCCACTTCCGGTTTATTAAATTAAAATTTATATTATTTTTTTTTATTTTCATCACATTGACACAAGGATCAAACTTGAATTTTCCCGTGAAGATTACACGTCTATAAGGGATTGAAAAAAATTGTGGAAGAAAAATCAAACAAGAGTAAACTGCCACTTCCGGTTGACGGATGCTCACCAAATTTTATATACATAACGGTGGCCGTCACCGCATCGAAAGTCGAAAAATCGAAATCTTTATTCTTGTTCGTTTACCATGCATGCATATTTATTTATTTATATATTTTTTACATATATACCAGGAAGGCCTTACAGGTTACCCCAATGCGCCTTCCTGGCCGATTACAAACAATGCAGCATTTTTTTTTATTATAAGTCACTGAATTACAAGACACTGAAAAACTCGCAAATTAACGACACATCTATGAATTGTACATACATTTTATTGTACATTAATCAATCTCAAATAGTGGTGACATAGTAGGTAGGAAGGATATTTAGCCAATTTTACCGGGAACCTTTTCAACAATGAAATCAGAGAAAATTGGCAAACTTTGATAGGAAACGATCGAGCTGGAGTCACAAATATCCAGGTCTGACCAGAAGCACTACAGATATACTCAGAAAAATTCTTTTCAATCGAGGTTAGCTCAGCATATGAAGAGCGGGTATATATATTAGTGGCGTGCGGTAAAATTCTCTCTCTTTTTGCCGTAGAGCCTTACTCAATGTGCACGAGCAGGATACAATAGGAACACGCTGTTCCTCTTGTATCCTGCCCGTGCACATTAAGTAAGGCTGTACGACAAAAAGAGAGAGAATTTTACCGCACGCCACTGATATTTATATTACCGGTCTCCGTGACGGTCCCGTATTAATGTGCGTGCGCAGAATATAGGAGGAAAAGCCTGTTCCTCTTGTTCCTGTTGTACCCTGCTCGCGCAAATTAAGTGAGTATGTACGTGAGTATGTACCGTTTACCATGCACCGATTTTTTTGGATCTTTCGACTTAAGATCTTTCGATTTTCGATCTTTGCCTTCCGATATTTGTGTTTTCTGTAATTTAACATTCTGGCTCGTCACGTAGACCCTTGTATTACATATACATATATACATGGTACCTTTTACCATGCTTACATTCTTTTCGATCTGTGCTTTCCGATATTTGCTTTTTGATCTTTCGACTTTCGATGCAGTGAACCAGACCCAGTATCGAAAAAAATTGTGGAAGAAAAATCGAACAAGAGTAAACTGCCACTTCCGGTTGACGGATGCTCATCAAATTTTATATACATTGTACATATGTATATATAACTTGGTATTAAGCGTAATAAGCAAGTCAAGCTTAATATATGTATGTATATATTTTATATACATATGTATATATGTATGTATATATGTAGGTGTAGCATATGTGGTTTGGAGTGTAGTTTAAACGAGGTTGGGTGTGGGTGTGTCGAGTTAGGAAATCAACCTACCTATGCAGTCTTGTTATGCATCCAATTTGCCGTATATAGAGGGGGCTAGTGTCGGCGTCTTATTCCACCGGGGACGCTTCCTATTACTCGGGGGGGTTACCTCGCCTGGCCTGGGACGTTATAAACGTAACGACTGTCGGGGCGAAATTGAATGACTTGGTCAACTGCTGCACTTGTGCCTCCGTTTTGCAACCCCTGGCGACGATCAATGGGACCTGCACTGCACCACCCCCTAGAGCCACCCGCCAATCCACCTGGGTGTGTATGTACTTTCAATTTCATTGCAGCTTAATAGCATTCAAATCGAAGTGAGACGAAGTGAATTTGCACTATATGCTATGAGTGTTGAGTTTATTACCCAGTCAGGTTTGGTTCAAAGGTTCATTGATATTAGATTTTCTTCAAGGCTTAACCCCACAGTGCGCGCTGATTCATATATGAATCGAGTGCTTTTTATTTTATTATTATTTTCGTATAGCAAGTATTATTTGACAATTTTCGCGTTGGTGCATATTCGAATCAACCGATCATACGATTTGAGACGTTATATGGTACATTCAAGCACTGTACCGTTAAACCGTAAAATTTGGCAGTTTAAAGTAAAATTCCGGCGTTTGAATGCAATACACGAACAAAATATAGTTTGTTACAATTTTTAAGTTACAATTGTTATTTATAATCAAGGTAGGTGATAAAAAATTTCAAATATAAAATATATACATAGATATAAACTTTACAAAAAAAGAAATATACGAAATATATAAAATATAAAAAATACAGTAATTACACTGAGCAACAAAAAATCACGTTTTTGAGTTACTAGAGCAGAGACTAACCAATCTTTACTAACTTTGACCCATTTAATTCGAATATGATAATGATTTTTGTTGGTTGGTGATCGTTTACGAGATATGAGTGTTAATTCTACTTCTACAAAGTGAAAAATGCGCGAATTTTACAGTTTTTTGGCTTTTGCGGTCTTTAGCTCAAAATTTAGGATTGTTACGCTTAAAGTGAGTAGCGGAATCAATAGTCAGATATTTTTCCTATTAATTTTTATATTTCATTGCTTTAAAATACTTATAATTAATTGTCTAGCGAATTTTAAAAGTCAAAAATATATTTTTTTTTACGGATTTTTTTTCCGTGCTATTTTGCATTTATTTGGCAATTTTTTTATTTTACCACGTTTATAAAGATTGGTTTTATATTTCAATATTTTTTTTTTATCTAAACGTACTAACTCGAGCGGTAATTGCAATTTAAAGGCTTTCGTTGTGTATACGTATGTAACGTTCAATAAATATTTATATTTTATAATTGTCTAGGAAGACGCATTTGGGTTTAAATTTAGTGAATAATATGTAAAAATTTTAAAGGAAAATGCTATACAAACTCTTATCTAAAGTAAAATAATTACAAAACATCGAAATTTTTTTAGTGTTGACTTTATTCGTCAATATAAACTTAATTGGTTTTATAATGGTTTGTGAATGCTGTAATTTAATTTATTTTAATTAATCTTATTAAATGATCGACTAGATTGTTTTTTACGGGAGGGGGGGGGGGTGATAAATGCATTTAAAATTTCAGTGTTCTATGTACATTTTTTTCATGTATTTTTTCATGTATGTAAGTGTATAATGTATACCCATGACTCAACTTGAGTCAATTAGCTATGTTTAAGTATTTTAAATAAACAAACTGTTTTTCGAATGATCTACAGTACCTACAGCTTGTAACCACAAGAATTACTCATTGAATCAAGTTGAATACCACGTCGAAAGCTAACAACAAACTCGGTAAATATAAACAGCATCTGAACGGAACGCGATCCAGAGCTCCCCCTCGGAGGTTGGAGCGTGGCGGCGCGCATAATCCGAATTAATTAGAAATCTCTTGGTCTGAAAAAGAGCATCACACACATGCAAATAAGGTCGGGGTGAGGTTAAGGGAAGAGGGTGGGAAAAGCTTCTGGCGAAATTTGAAAGCGTTGTCGTGTAGTGAGCTTGAGCCCGGCGGACACGCGGTCGAAATAATTGACTGTAGGGGCGGGCGGTTAAACCTATTTGAAGACTCGACACTTTCTCTCTCCGACAATCCAAGACCGGTTGTTGGGGGTTGTAAGACCATCCCCTCTGTCGTCGGATGCTGCTCGCAATTTATCAACATCATCAGGTTAAATCCACCATGACAATTCAACGAGAACGCGACGAATAACCAGATTCCGCTCCCCAGACGATATATCCGCGCTCGCTGGAATTAACCGTATGCGATTTCGCTCAAATGCTCAGATATGCCGTTGTTTCGCAATTTAAGGCTGGGCAAATTGTCGTATGTAGTTTGGTGTATTTTATATACATAATTTAAATTTATTTATGTATATTAAGTAAGTTAATTAATGCTTGGGACAAGATATGTTTAAACTAGTATTATTTTGCCACCCCTGCCACGTATTCTACCCGATTTCAATTTTATATGCTTATATAGAACGTTTTTATTACTTTAAGATAAGTTTAAACTTTTAACTTTGTAGAAGTAGAATTAATTTCATAGATATGAGACAGAAGACTAATTTTTAAATGAGATCATTTTAACGATATTTGTGGTAAATAAGATAGAACATCAATACCATCCGTTGATTAGCCACTTCGTTGCTGCATGTTTTTGTAGTCACCTCTATCGAAAATATTCAAAAATTTACGAAAAATATAGATTTTTTTTCAACTAAAGTTTTAAAAACTTGTTTCAAAATTCATATGTAGCTGTCATTTTAAAGCAGCTAAAATTAATTTCAGCTTAATTTAAAGTGTGCGTACGGGCTGGCGCGTCGTGATTTCGAGCCTAGCTCAAGCGCCCACCGGTGGTCGCACGGTGAGTGGTTGGGCTAGGTTAGTTTTAAAAATTATTATTTTTTTGATTTTAGGTTAAAAGTACCCGTATAAAAAGTAGAGTTTTTCAAAAGATGTATTGCAGAAAAGTGGTCTTTACACAGATTTTCAACAATATGAGTAGTTAACGTTGTGAAATAGGTAAATTTAGGCTAATAAATGTTACTAAGGTACAAAAGTGAAACAAACACTACTTAACCTATTAAAACAACCTATCTACATATATAATGAGGGCTTAGTGCAAACGATCGAAAAGCGCCAGACAGATTAACTGGATAGCTGCTTTAAACGCAATTCTCGACTTCACGAATGAAAAATTGCACATCAGATGACGAGTAACCTTTCGATGTGCACAGATGCAATTATTAAAATGGTAATTATTAAAATTGAGTTGGATCTTTCTGGCGAGTTTTTAATAATTTAATAAGGAAAAATTCGGAACTAAAGTATAAGAAGCACAGAACGTATACAGGGTAGGTATGTCGGGACTTCGGGTAGATTTGGCTTAGTGTAAGTGCGAGCAGTGCGCACGCATACGTACGTGTCGTTAATCTGTGGTTCAGTCTGTCTGGCGCTTTTCGATCGTTTGCACCGCATCGATATAATGAATATAGTGTTAAATATTATTTTAAATAAAAATGACGTCATTATTAGATGAATATAATCGTATTTCAATTACTTATCATACACATAGTAAAAAAATTTTGAACGCAAAATTTCTCGAAATGAAGAAAAGTGGATTTTTTCTTTCAATTTACTGGCTATATTGAATATTATGCATGTTGTTTAATATGCATTGAAAACTGCAACAAATTCATAAAAATGATTATTCAGTCGCAGTTCAACAAGCGAAAGTCCTAATCACATTTTACCCACAGATCCCTCCAGGATGCGAAATTCATAGTGACAGTGGAATGTTTCAGCTGAAATCTAATCTACAGAGATATAATCTCTATAAATTAGACCCTTTCAGCGTCCGTTGATATCGACGAGCACCTGCCGATATCAGGGTATAATAATAGCTACACTAATCCACACCGAGAGCAGGGGCCATTACAGTTAACCGTTACGAACTAACCGGACGCAATTAACCGACGATCAATTATTATTTCGCTAAAATTCAGAACCGAAAGCCCACCCCCCGTTATCTCTATCTAACCGTTAAGTTAAAAATAGGATCACGGTTGAATGGTTGATTTTCGGATGGGTCGTGGCGTTTTCATTGGTGGCATCAATCAATACGATGGCCCCCATAACTCACCCAGTTTGGGGCACCACCACCTCAATTACCATTAACCAGTCCAAGTATTGCCTAATTTCTACGCTTACGACCGACGACTACTTCCTGCTACTTGAAGTAACCCTTCGTTGCCTGGTCGTGTTCGGACAGAGACGGATTGCACTGAAGTTGACGTTTCGACCCCATCAGATTCGGTATTGGGAGCGCTGCATGGTGCAGCGAGGTAATTTATGTTTTTTGAAACCATGTTTGAATTTATACCACTTTTGAGATTTGTCAGAAGTAAATTTTTTGTTTTATGATATGTGCTGCTACCAGACTATCGGATACTTGGGGGATAACTAAACTTAATCTATTTAAATTTTTAACATAAAACAGTTTAATTTATATTCGGTTCTTTTAGTGAAGCTTTGGTAGTCTTCTATTTTGAAACAAATGTTAGTCCACAAAGGAAACTACATACACATATGCTTTGAAATGACGAAGAAAGCATTTGAATGATATATAAGAGGATGTAAAAAAAAAATAATAATAGAGTACATATTATAATATGTATGTAGGTGCGTTAAGTAAATTGGAGTTTAAAGCAGGTTTTCTTAAACTTTATATGGCCAAAGGCCAATATTTAAAAAAGGTAAATTTTTCATGAACCGTATGAGATTCGTACAAGATGGAACACTTCTAAACTTCCGTCTTCTCAACTATTAAATTATTTTAGGAACAAAATAATGAAGTTTTTAGAAAAAACTTCAAACTTGTATTCTGCGCGCGCACATTAATACGGGCGGAAAAGCCTGTTCCTCTTGTTTCTGTTGTATCCTGCTCTTTCTTTCGACTTAATATCTTTCGATTTTCGATCTTTGCCTTCCGATATTTGCGTTTTCTGTCATTTAACATTCTGTCTCGTCACGGAGACCGTTTCTCGATATGCCAAGATCTATACTTCTTTGAGTGCAGCATTCTCGCGTTCAATGCCCAAGTTTCACATTTTTATTAATGTGTGGAAAGATTTTTTAAGCCAAAAATTTTACTACATTAGGTACTTTATATGAAAAATATCTTTTCGTTCGTAAGATATTTCTTTCTCTTTCTGTTTGATGAATTGTATGGGTCGTAGACTGGGTATTGCTGGTCTAAAGGCACTCTATTCTAATTTAATTCGTCTTCTCATCTACTCTTTCTTATTGTTGAATATGTTAAAATCTTAGCATAAGATTTCAATGTACCTTATGTAATAAATATAATAATAATAGTAAGTCGTCGAATATATATTTTCGTTTCTTCAAAAGTTATATGTACAATATTTGTACATTTAGCAGAAACTTGATACTTTTATATAAGGAGATGGGATAGTCGTTGGATGTACGTAGACAGTTTTTTCTCGGTCGCCAACCTTTTCAGTGACGACTCGGAATAGCAAAACTTTTCCAATGAAGAGACACTCGATAGCCTTTTTCCATTTCGCATATTGCGTTTTCCGGTGCGTTGAGAAGAAAAAAAAACAAGGACAAAAACAGATATAGAATTCTCAAAAATCACTTTCGCAACAAACATGTGGAGTGCCGTGCAAAAAAATAATCGTATTAAGCCGCCGTGTGAGAGACGTTGAAAGTTGAAAGTTTCTCGCGCATTTTTCACGCCAAAGTGGGGAGAAAACTTAACCCATTTCCATCATTTTTTATGAAAATAAGAAAATTCTTGCACCACCCCGGTTTTTCCTCTTTCTTTCAGATGGGGGGTGAATTTTAACGTTCGCCCCACACGCTCTGCTTGATTTAAGAACGTCATCAGTTCACCCTTCTTTTTACTTTCCTCTTCGCAACTTTCACTTCGACTTTCCTCTCTCAATCAAACTATTCGACTAATATATATCGGGATCGCATATTTTCAATCGCCTATCGGTCAGATTAACACCCATTACTTTACAGTACGTTTAGAACTATCTACACTTTTGGAAAACCTTCATTTTGAACCCAACGTATGTATCTTTGATCCTATTAAAATTACTCTTGAAATTTTGAATCTCATGTATTAACTTTCAATACCCACATTTTGATACAGGATCTGGTACAAATTACATGTTTTATTTATTAATTAGATTTATGCAATCAATAAATGAGTGGTTACATAAAATTTTAGTATACATATGTAAATTGACTCCGTTTCCAAATGGTAATATTAAAATGCAACCTCTCCTATATACATATGTGTGAAAGTTAACGATATTGAAAAAATTCTCATTGCGGTTTATATAGAATAAAATTTAATCTTTCTCCGTTAGGAAAGAAATAACCTTACGAAGAATCCTCCTCGTCCCATTAACCACATTGGCCTTATCTCGTTTCCGGTGCTTTTTCTATAACGCGAGACTACGCCATATCGGCTGAAAAAAGATTATTTCCTTTTTTAATCGTTACCGTCTTCCACTATATCCATATATCGGAAATTATATGAACTCCTCTCGAATAGGCAGGAAATAAAGAGAGAGAGAGAAGTGCGTGCTTGCTACTTACGAACCAGACTCCAAGCATTATCGTACGTTATATTATACCAATTATGGTTTTCTCATAGTCGACTTGCTATATTGTGTAGTTTAATGATTATTTCGCTAATGGGAATAAATTCCATCATACTGAAAATTCATCTTAAGTCGAGGATTATTAGAGGGATTATACTATATTATATTTTTATTTAAAAATAGAATATAATAATAAAATTGTTTCGTTTTTAAATAAAATACAACGATAATGTAAACTGTATCGAATTTTAAAGTGTCGAGGATTTATAATTGTTTTTATTTCATTTTTAAGTTGGAAATGTTATAATTTCCAAAAAAAATAATTGCATACATACATATAATATATAGATGATGGCTAAGATGACTCTTTTGCGCATGCGCTCTACAGCTTTCTTCAATTCGTCATAAATTTTTCATGCGGTTTCATAATCGATAAGATATTTTTTTTTTGATACTGTATACTTGAAAAACCATTAGAAATCAGTGTTCGCTTGGGATCGAAGCGGTGAAGATAAAATAATGTACAAATACTGTTTAAAGTGGTTTCGGTGATTATTCCGCACAAATTGATTACGGAACATTTGGTACCTGAAAATTCTATCCACCGAGAACTATCATACAAGATTTTCGTGGCAACGATTGTCAAAATTATTTGTTTACCGTTTAAAGTATGTTTGAATACCGGAAGTAAAAAGGATCTAAGTGCCATTTTTACGATTTTGGGATACATCGTTTTGTCAATGGATTGTACAACAATTTTATGAGCAATACAAACTGGCTCTTAACTATGTACATACATATATCTGACAAAGTATTTTTGGAAATATATTGATTAGTGTGTGAGATAGTATATTGGAAATTATATATTAGATATATGTACATATGTACATATCTAATATATTTATATGTAAAATCGAAAGAGATTTTGTAACTATTATTGGTTCATATTTTTTGATTATTCTTAATTTGCTGAAACTTATTTCAGCCATGGCTATTGTCGCTGGCGTAAAGCTCGTATAATACTTGTGACTTTTGACTGATAAACTAGTATTCAAAGTCGCAGTTTGGTCTGTGGAGTCCCATACAAAGTGCGCCACGCTCACAACGAGCATTTGAATGGCGGAGCAGTCTTTTCAGAAAATCGTCATTTTTTTCATGGTCCCTTCATTATTTTCTAAATAAAAATTGTTGAGAGCTTCCTTACATACATATCTTTATTTTGAGCACAAAAAAGCCTTTATTTTATGCACGCCCGGTGATATTTATATACTATTTACACATTTATATGATGAAAAGCACCACAGACAGTCCTCGAACTTTAAACACGTAGGAAATCGAATTGACCCGAGTTACCGAAACACTAAGCAGTATCGTTTTCGAAATAAGCGATCGGCTCTCGGCATAATGCTCTCACGACCGCCAAAAGTTATGGCGCAAGGCGCACATGGGCGCCATTTCCCCATCATAAAAGAGACTGGCGAAACGGCCCAACGGTACATAAAATATTCAGGCATGTTTTCTATTTCCTGGTCCCTGGGAAAATTGAAGCCGTGTCCCACTTTATTCAGTTGCAGTCAGTATTGACCCACACGGCTGCACTCCACTTGGAAATTGACAATTACATTCAAAACCGAATCAGCGAGGCAAACTTGCACAGGATGTTCCAAACGACATTTCAAGTGCAGGGGCGACTTAAGACTTTAAGTCAAGCTGACGCCAAAGGGGATTTCAACGGTCGAATGGCTAAAGTATGATCGTCTTCAGAGTCAGATTGAAAAGTCACAGTGGTTTTTGATATTACTAAATCATATCTACATACAAGCAATATACATATATGTAGCTCAGTTGTTAGCGAGTGAAAGTGAGCCCTGATAAGACTTCGATTTGAAAAGAATCATACGTTATATGATTTGATGTATTTCTGCGATGCTGCTGGTTAGATTTGGATACAAAGATTTTCGAACAAATATAATACGTATATATAATAGTTTAGAATCTGCGTGAGCGTAAATTTCAGTCACTTTACATATTATAAATACACCGTAGAGGAAACTAAAATATGTATTGTTACATATTCCAAGCGCCATATTCTCGAAAGCCTTTATACGAGAGCCTATTGTAAATCGACTACCTTTATATTATATATTACATGACATAAAAAGGTCACATTGTACTCTCAGATGTATAAGGTCAATTGAAAACACTTAATCGAATACAAAGGTTAAAAGGATGTCCTTTCATTGAAACGTTTCGTAATTATTTACTCTTTAAAAATATACGTCGATTGAATTTTAAAATAGGGCGATAAAATATACAATATTACAGAATAGTGTAATGTTTTAGAATATCTGAAGGAAAAAATCGGGGCCGTTAACATTCCTTTGATTTATACAGTATGAAATATTCAAAACGGCCTTTTTTATTCACAAAGATAGTATCTCAGAAGAAACGCTACATTTATTTTTTATATTGCCATTTTGATTTCCATTATTTTGCAATACAAAAGCAATGCTGGTGTGTGTGTGTGTATGTAAAAGTGCCATGATGTTTTTTTTATAAAAAATATATACATTCTAAAATATAATGGAAATTAAATCAGTTAATTTTAAGCATCCTGTCGTTGACAGTGAAAGTCACAATTGTGCGTTAAGGCGAAATCAAGCTCTCGTCTTAACGAAAAAAGCTCATCTGTTGACGAGTCTCATAATGAGATATCAGCTCTCGTCAAAATTAATTATTTTCGAAAGGGCTGATTTTGCCTTTTTTGTGTTTTCTCTACGAAGTCGTCTCTCCCGTTTGCGCCTTTTCGGTTGTGAAAAGTGTCCGCGAATTTTTAATACGATTTCCGTGCTCCGTTGGCGAAATCGTTAATTTGGACCCATCACGACTCGTTTAAATGAGACAACCGTTTTAAACTTTGCTTTTCATTTTTTTGCAACGATGTATTTTTCATGTTATTCTATGCTGTAAGTTTATAATTTTAGTAAGCATTATGATTCAGCGACAATTGATTTTATTATATGTAAATAGGATTGATGAAATTGTGTTAGTTCATTTTCAGCGTTCATGAAAGTTTTATATATAATATGTATGTATAACTAGTAGAAATTTTCAAATGATTTTTTTTACGCATGGCGATATTTTTGCATATGAAATTAAAAATAAAAGAGACCGCCTTTTGCACGAGACTAAGTGAGTGGCGGATGTGTAATTTACATTTGCATAGGAAACACAGGCGTCTGTGTATTTATGGGGCGCCGACGTACAACAGGACTATTCCTGTCTCCAGGACGAATACATGCAGGGGTAGTCAAATTGAAACAACAAAAAAGTCGAATAACAAAAATAGCACATATTTAAAGTGAAAGTCTTTTTATAATTTTATTACAAACCTCCTTTACATTTCACATTATTTAATTATACATATCTACATATCTAATATGTAATTTCGAAAGAGACTTTGTCAAAATGTATGTATGTATGTATGTAACTATTGGCGGTTCGTAAATTCGTGACGTCATCGAACAATAAAACTGAATGAATATGCAAATCAATTTAAATACAATAAAACTATTCAAATAAATTTAATAAAATTTTTATTATTAGATTGGCCATGTTTAAGCGGTTTATATTACAAATACCGAGCGAAGCCGGGTAAAAATATTAATAAATAATATATGTACATATGTATATGTATATATATTTTTTCCATTAAAATCATTACAAAAACTCCCACTAACAGTACTAAAAATATAAAATTGGTGCATCCGTGTGAAATCCAAAATATAATACGTAATTTAAAAAATAAAAAGGCACCTGGGCGAGATTCAATAGATAACATCACAATCAAACAACTTCCATTTAAAGCTTTAGTCTCACTATCTAAAATATTCAACGCATGTTTACTCACCGGGTATTTCCCAGAATACTGGAAAACAGCCAACGTAATTCCCATACTTAAGCCCGATAAAAGCTCAAAAAACCCGGCCAATTATCGACCCATTAGCTTACTTTGCACGCTTTCAAAAATTCTGGAAAAAATAATCTACACACGTTTACTTAAAGTCGTAAATAAGAAATTAATAAATGAACAATTTGGATTTCGCACTGGACATTCCACGACCCAACAACTAACAAGACTAACTGAACACGTGACGAAGAACTTTAATATGAAGAGAAGTACCGGAATGGTATGTCTCGACATAGAAAAGGCCTTCGACACGGTTTGGCACGATGGACTCATTCATAAGCTCCTTATTAACAAAATACCAAACTACCTAATTCTCATCATCAAATCGTACTTAACTCGTAGAAAGCTAGTGGTTAGCGTAAATAATGAATTATCGTCTCCAAAAATAATCGCAGCTGGCGTTCCGCAGGGGAGCTTGCTTGGCCCACTCTTGTTCTCCATATATATAAATGACATACCTATTCCAAAAAACTGTCACATAGCCCTATATGCAGATGATACAGCTTGCTTCACAAGTAGCAAAAAACCAGACACTATTCTTAAAAATCTTGAATTTGCAATTAAAACAATGACTGAACACTTCACTAAGTGGAAAATTCAAATTAATCAAACCAAAACAGACGCCATATTCTTTTGTGTTAGAAAACATAAGCCAAGTTCAGATCTGAAAATCCCCTCTGGAGAAAGTCTGAAATGGCAGTCAGTAATAAAATATTTAGGAGTAACGTTTGATAAAAGAATGAGATGGGCACCTCACATCGAGGCAGCGAAATGCAAGGCGATGCGGGGTATATCCTCAATATATCCAATATTTAATCGCCATAGTTCTTTATCAACGCTAAATAAAATAAAATTATATCGCGCGCTCATATTACCATTATTAACCTATGCTTCACCTGTATGGAATAACGCCTCGAATACTAACCTTTCCAAGCTCCAAGTAATACAAAATAAATCCCTTAAAATAATTTATAATACACCCATATATACTAACCTGAAAAAACTGCATGCTATATATAATATTCCGTTTGTTACAGACATTACTAACAAACTAACCAGTAGATTCTATGAAAGAATCACTAATAACCATACTAACACACTTGTGAAGAGTCTCGGTGATTACAATAAAATGTCTATACCCTTCAGGTATAAACACAGATTACCTAAACACAATCTGCTTTAGGTCATCGACTTTAGATAGTCTTTAATTAATATTATGTATTAGATGTATTATGAACATTTATAAGGATTGTAAATAGGTTTTTGAGATCTTTTTCCTATTATGCTTTAGATTAACATTAGAATAATATAATACTGTGATTACTAACCAAATTAAATTAAAATTGTAAAATAGAAAATGATCAGTAGATCAGTAGCTATTAAAATAGATATAAGATGTATTGTGAACATAATTTCGTAATAATAAAAAGCATTTAAAAATCAAAAAAAAATATATTTTTTTATTTATTTTTTAATTCAATCAAACATGTACACTCGCCGTTACAGATCGCTCTAAAGCGACGAGTGTAGTAATACTGATATAATACAATAATACAACTAATACAAGCATTTTAATACAATGTGAATTCAAACTAGTATTATTCACGGTGACATCTATGGAGAAATCTTTACAGCATTTTTATTATATAAATTGGCAAACCTCATGACGCTGAATTACTTGAGATTTGCAAGAGAGATTTGAAAGGAGATGCCAATTTACAGGAACCGTTTCAATTAAAATCAGAAAAATTGGCAAAAACGACCTGGAGTCACGAAGCAAGGTCTGGCCAACAGCTACTAGTGGGAATCGAACCGTGACCACTCCACTCGAAGCATATGCTAACTAAAGCATTGTATATGATTATATTGTATATCCTGAAGGTCTAACAAGCAAATCCCAATGTGCCTTCCTTGCTAGTTACTTTTTTTAAACATTTATAATGTAAGTAATTTTACAGAGCATCATAGAAACATATACATATTATGTATGGATAAATTTGACAACTTTAATAAATTAGCATTTTTGTAAAATTTTGTAAATGCGAATTCGGGATGCGAAAAAACTAGAAATTTGCGAGAAACAGATCAAGATTATTTTCTTTTCTCGAGAAACAGCCAATTTGTTGGAGCTGTTGCAATGAAAATCAGATGAATTGGAAAACTCTGATAGGAAATGATCGACTTGGAGTTACATATCCAAGGTCTGGCCAGGAGCACCGGGCAAGGATTGAACCAGTGACCACTTGGTTTAAAAGAATCACATGCTAAACATATATGCTGCTGATATCACTAATACACACAGATTCTGGTTATCTCTGTCTAATGACAGACTATATATAATTTCAAGAGCAGTTAGGTTGTTCCTTACAATTAGCTTAGTTCCATAAGTTAGAATATTTCCTCTGAATGATTTAATAGGAGGAAGGGTTGTGTTGGATGTGCAATACTCCTGTGATTATTTAAGTTTATCTCTTTCAAACTCATTGTAACAAGTGGAGCACGCCATGCACCGCTACCTTCACACCATTCTACGTTACTTACAAATATCGAGGTTGATTAACAGTGGGCTCAAATTCACTCGCAAGTATAAGAAACAAATTGAAAGATTTAGTTTGACAAAAGTATGAAAAGGGATTTTGATATAATGGAGAGAGAAAAGAGATTGAAATGGCAATGCATGGGTCACGTAACTACATATGTATGTAGAAGAACGGACGATAGATGAACGAAAGATGTGGTTGAGTGGTACTCGAGAGAATGTAAAATGGTGCAAGAAAGGCCACAGAAATGATGGGTACATGATATTAGAAAAATGGGTGGATTGATGTGGACGAGGTTTGCCCAAAACAGAGACGAATGGAAACGTGTTGGAGTGACGTTAATTTGGCAGTGGATGGCAAATGGCTGTAAATGATGATGATGATGGTAATATTTATACGTTTGGTTGACCATATTGGTGTATTGTGCGATTCACTATGATATTGTCGTAAAATAAATAAGTGAAACATAAAAGAGGTATGTAAAAATAGCACTGAATGAAATCCAAATATTTTTAAAATTTGTATATGAAGTATTAGTTTAGTAAGAAGTGTAAAATATTGTAAGTAACATAACACGGAACATGTTTGATCATTCTTAATAGAGTAAAGTAATTGCTTGAATATATTTTTTAAAATGAATATTGTAATTTGCTACTTCAGTTGCATACGTATGTAGTTATATGTTGGGGAAGCAATTTAAATAATATACAAATACATTTTTGAATTGGTCCCTAGGTGAGATTATGAGATTAGGAACCGCTGGCTGTGTGCCGGGTTTGCACCACCCACCCATCCGATCTTTCCGAGTAGACACTCTCTATTTTATGAGTTTGTTATCTCTCACTCGTTTACTTCTACGTCTTGGATACGTATACATTTTATACGAGCATGTGTTTGTACGTATAGGTATGTATGTAAGTATAGGCTAGGTCGTGCCAAACTGAACCTCCTGCCTATCTAAATATGTACATACATTCAGTTCTAAAAAGACCGATGTCAAATCTCGAACATATTAGCCTCGTAATGTCGAGCAGGTTTTGCCGGGTCAAATTTATTTTTTGAATTTAGTGAGCGTAAATGAAGTATTTTTATTGAGTTTGGCCGTTTTGGAACCGAGCCACATATATTTTGTCGTTCGGAAAATGTGTTCCGAATATTTTCATCGCCCTCATTCGAGGCACGTCATTTTATAATGTCGTAATTCAAGTAACCGTGTTTTTTTTTGTTGTTTTTATTTTTCTTCTTTGCCTTTCCCTTTTTTTGTTCTTTCGCGAAAACTCGCTGAGCTATGGCGGCTGAACCGTGACAAAACTTCCGGTTTTTACTCTCGAACAAAAAAAAAGGAATAGTAGTGGGAATAGTTCGACGATAAATTCTCAAAGTATTTCCATTTTTGTAAACATGTATGCGATAAATTCAATACGGAATTACGGAATGGTATTGGAAATTTAATAGTATTTTAATATTCAGTATTAAATCTAAGTAATAATAGTCTTTGGTACTATTTGAGTTTATTCTGTTTACGAAAGCTCACCTCCACTTCACGGAAAAGATGCGCACACGAAGATTGTGTACTAGCCCCTGCTTCTGCGCATATTTTAAAAGGAGTAGGAATGGGTCTTCGTAAATGGAATGATCTCCAGTGCGAGTACAACATTCCAAGCACATCTCGGATTGCATTGAACTTTATACAGTATTTTGACATTCAGTGGCTAAGTTTTGCATAAAAAATAACAGGAAATCCACATTTTCTACATATAAAGTAGACAAAATAACATTCACCATAAGATAAAAGCGACTATGTAAATGATTCGTATTTTGTATAACGGATTACTTTATATATGAGCCATTATATTTGAAAGTGGCGGAAGTCCGATTTTCAGTTCCAAAAAAAACTATTTCTGTTTGACTTATTCACAAATTGTTATCACTTCTATTAATTCAATGTGTCCAGAATCTCGGGAAAGCAGAATAAGCCTATTACAGGCCACCGGTATTTTAAAATATTGCTAAACACAAAACATTATATTTAATGTTTTGCGAGATATTTCTTGAAATGAAGAAAAGTGGATGTATGCCACTTTCAATTACATAGGCTCATATATCTATGAGAGCTGGATAGTAAGATACTGTATTTTATTTTCAAGTATGACTTTTATAAATATGCAAATACTATCTTCTTGTACACATCTTGTCCAACAATGTTTCAGTTCTTTTATCCAATTCGAATCATTTAATCCTTCAAACTAACATATCATCTTTTAAAAAAATATCGTTCGGCACAGAGAATTTCATTAGAGTTTTAATATATAGACCCTGTCCTTTTTATCATTGCCTATGAAAAAGAAAGATTTCGAGTGAAAGCATTTTTTTTCATTTTGAACGTCAACCTCAATTCCAAAGTGTTTCAATTCAAAATAAAATAGTAACGACACACAGCCATTTTACAAGCGTTGTAAAATCACTAGACATACATATGAACATACATATCTTCCCTCCGACATTTTACAGGCCACTCAAAGTGTGGTCCCTTCTATTGTGGATTCTAAAGTCGATTGTATCCGACCGAGCACAAGTTCGGCAATAAGGAGGCTGCGTCATAACTGTAAAAATTTAACAGCGCTGTAAAATTTTTAAGTTCACATATGAATTTTTACGTTTTCGTACGCTTTATTGCGACTGCTGTGCGATATAATTGGATTTGCGAAATGTGGAACTGGAAAGCGATTTTAGCGTGGTCAAATGTGTATATTTTTAGATAGGGGATGAACTATTTGACGAGGATGCAACAGAATGCATCCGATGCAGCATATGGCGACTGCACTCGGCCATTAAATCGTAATGATTACAGCATGTTTCAGTACGACATATATGATATATAAATAAAATTGGCAATATTTTCACCCCTACGATCGATTTAGATTTTTTACATGTGTATATGAAATTTAAATGCGTTTGTGTTATATCTTATGTAGATATATGTAGATGTAGAAAATTTAACTTATGAATTATTAGATGTTATCTTGAATGTGCTGCTATGTGAGTGTCAAACTCATTTCTATACTTGTATGATGCAAGTATATAAATAAGTTACCCCTGTCGACCGAATTTGCTCAAGTTATATCATCAAACTGCATATGAAAGGTCTTAGAAGATATGAGTGTACCAAAACAATTAATAACACTCATTCATAAGTTAGAATAGATGAGTTAGAATAGACGGGGATGCATACTGTCTCCTGATCTTTTTAATATTTATGGGGAATACATAATGAGAAGAGTACTCAATGGATGGGAAGGTGGAATAACAATAGGTGGCAGAAAGATTTATAGACTAAGATTTGCAGACGACATGACGTTAATGGTCAGCAATGAGGATGAAATTTCTGAACTACTTCGTAGGCACTTGGGTCTAGAGATAGATCAAAATCATATTCGTTGACAGACTCTTATAAAGTCCAACGCTCCAAAAACTACGACGACTTTATCTACCTAGATGGCTTGATCTCAAGCGTAGGAGGATGCCGATCGGAAATCCGTAGAAAAGTAGGAGTGGCGAAAACGGCGATGGCTAGTCTGATAAAATATGGAAGAACCGCTCTTTTAGGAGAAGATTGAAAATCCATCTGGTGCGATCTCTGATGTTCCTCATTGGATTGCACGGAATCAAGAAATGGACTCTGCAAAAAAAAGAGTAAGTGACATTCTATATGCATTCGAAACGTGGTGTTGGAGATGGATTTTCAATCATATGGCCAGGAAGAATGTGGGGAGTCTGGAGAGGCTGGTAGTCACCGGAACGTTGGAGGAGAGGCCAGCGAGAGGTCGGTCTTCCAAGAGATGGTCAGACCAGATCAAAGAACTAACGGGATTGTCCCTTAACACCGCCTTCAGCTTGGCACAGAATCGGGAGGAGTGGAGGTGGATCGTTTATCAAACTCAAGATGACATTAGTGACAACGACGCTCAGCATTGAGCAAATGAGGAAGAAGTAAAGAAGTGAATATCATCAAAAAAAGTACAAATTCTGAACACACTGTAGTAGACAAATATGAAAGTACACAACTTTCGATGCGATATTTTCGGACAAATACAACGGGCTCACTGCTACATACTAGGCGCTACGTCAATTTGAAAATACGAGCATTTCACGGACACACACATACGGGTACTCAGTGTAAACTGGCATTATGTCGGTAAAATCTCACAGGGCAGTATGTTGACAGAGGATGATCGTCCCCGGAATATATAATAACCGGTCCCCGGAGGGTTGTAGCCGCGTTTGACAGTTCTTCGTATACGTTTCTATTTAAATCCAAGGGTTTTCGAGCACCTGGCCGCGGATTACGACCACTTCGGCGTAAGCAAATACGACGACACAAAAACCTTATAATATTTTCGTGGGGGTACCTTAGTACCCTTTTAAAATGCGGTCGCTAAGGGTCCGAATTGCCGTCACACAGCTCGTCGAATGGCGCCCACAATGACGCACTTATCTCACGAAAATGCCTGGTTTTTTTTTTGTTAATGCTATCTTTTCGCTTAAAATGTGATGGCGAAGCTTCTAAAGTTTTGAGTTTCCTTTTATGAAAATAATAATTTAAAATGATATACGACTTAATACAGAGATGTTCAAGCTTTTCAATTCTTTAAGGGTATCATACATTTTCTTTTAAGGGTTTTCAAGATTTTTCTTTTATTATATTTTCAACACTCGCATTAAAGTAAAAAAATCATAATCATAATAGAAAAAAAATGGAAAACAAATAATGAATACTGGACTGATTAGACCAAAAACGAATATTGTGACAATACTTTATGAAGAAAGGCTATAAAAAAGCAATTATTCATTCTTTAAAGACTGTAAGGGCGCAGACACTGAATCGTAGATATTATATGTAGATACATTAATACATATATGTAGAAAGGAACGTCTAGGTTGACTCCAGATCATGTCATTTTTACTAACCTCTTATACGTTTCACATGGTTTTTACATACCTCCTTTACGTTTAATTAATTCGTACGATCTTATTATTTCGACAAGTTTCTCCTACCTTTCTTTAAATATATGAATCACCTTTAGCGTTCACTTTTAAAATTATAATAATACAAGGATAAAATATCATCGAAAACACCCCAGGGGGGCGAGTTTCAGTCTGGGTCACCATAGCATATATCAAGCGCGTTAGCGTTTCCTTACATGTCTAAAACAAAATAGTTTTGCAGAAGATGTATAAAGATAGAAGAAAGAGAAGTGAGTATATGAATATTTTGTCTTATTATGAAATACATATGTATATATACACAAAAATTCCTTATTCATATATTTGTTAGTAAATATACGTGTATATAATTTAATTGAATTTAAAATAAAAATATTTTTTCATTTGCCTAAATATGTAAATCACTTTTTTTATTACAATCTGGAGTAGTGATAATTTTTATATAAGAGTTTTCGATACTTAATTTTTAAACAAGCTTAATAGGACCCTATTTATATTTTAATTGTCATATTTAAAAGCTCTAAAATGATTTCAGTTAATTTAAAAAAAAATTTCCATCGCAGATATTGATTTATTTTATTTTATTTATTTTATTTAAATAGGCACACATACAGAATAAAATATAAAAAGAAAGTTGTATAATGAGACAAAAAATAATAATAAACATAAATAAAAATATAATATTCCATTTACAGTGAGCACCACATGGTGATATAAAAAAGTAAAATTACAAAAACAAGATATTATATAAAAACGATTTATTGATACGCTTTCATTTTTGATAAAAAAATCCACATGTTTGTGTTCATTATAGTTTAGGCGAGTTTTAATTTTGAAATGCTTCAATTAAAAAATAAATATAATTAAATAGAATATACAAATATTTAACCACGGATAAATTGAATTTCATCTCACAAAACACAAAAAAAATATATTTAGCTTACATATACCATATTTACCGATTCAACTTTTTCTTTGATGTCATTACGCCACAGAAGAATTTGAAACGTCATTTAAAATATAATATTATACATTTACTATTAGCTTGTTTGACAGCTGTGCATAATCTACATAATCCAAATAAAACCACCAGGTAAAATTAAAATTTTTACAATATGAAACATCAGACTCCAAGATTTTTCTGTATACCTACATATGTATGTACGTATGTAAGTCTGATTGGCACGTTTGCACAAACGCTACACATTTAAATGACCGGGACACGTACTTGGGGGGGGGGGACACGTGTTAAAATTAACAAACCATGTCACGTATACAAAACCACTCAACAGTAACATTAACAAATATATCCACAAATGTACAACATATGCCATACGATTGCTTCATATTGTGTTCAGTGACCGAATGATGGATATGTATGTACATACAATATGTATGCACATATGTATGAAGTGCGTGACTGCTTGACTTTTGGTAAACATATGTACATAGAAGAATCAACAATTTATGTAATTATATCTTAGTATTATTATCTGTCTTTATATTCCACAGGGTTTCAAATATTCAATCTTCAATTAATTAAATCAACATCAGCAATCTGTTCAACGGTGAACTTAGTGGACAAGGGCATAGTTATGGCAAAGTTTACATTCTACCATATCGCGGAAATGTTTCGCAAAACTTTACGCCTGAAATGTTGGTTAGTGGTTTGGTTCCTAACACACATACAAATTCGGCGATGCTAAAACGCTTTATCGATATTCGTATATTATGTATAATTGCAAGTTTGAGATGCTTCCCTTTAGTAGTTAGATCTATTTCGGTTCGAAGAGCTATTATATAAAATACAATCTGATTTTCAGGAATTAATTTTATTTATTTTTATTTTTACGCACACATTTCGTAGACTTATAAAAGTTTCAATTTATAAAGCACAATATAAATATGTGTATATTATAATATTAGGCTTATTTTGATAAGTTGCGAAGTGTTTTCGGACTCCTCAAAAGTGTCTCGCAAATTTTCGTAATTATGACTGACTGGATTTAATTAAAGTTAATAATTTTATATACAGAATTAACTAGCAGAACTTGGCGAAGAATAAGGTTAAAACTTTTAAATCTGACAAACAATATTACATAATTAATTTAAGCGCTGAACTTTAGCAAGGCAAAGACAATGGGGATTCGTCGATAAGGACACGTTTATGTGCGACACGAAATTTCTCCGCGGGGAACGAGATTAGAAGCAGAGAAGCCAGAGAAGGAAAGAATTACTTTATAAATAAAATATGAATCGGCAACCGGTTGCAGAGTCCATATCGTAAAAACGAAGGAGGAGAGAACGTTCTGTAGTTAAGTGGACAGAAAACAAAGACACAACAGCCCAGGCGAAGAGTGCTACCCATGAATAACATTTATAGCACCTATGAGATAATTTTTGTTTGTTTCTTTTTTCGCAAGCGTCCCACGGGATTGCCACTCGTTGAGACGAGGCTCAATCCTCTTTATTACTATTTTATTCGTGTCTCGGCGAGAAAAGTCAAAGGCAGCTTTGATAATAAGAAAAAAATCCCGCCACCATCTAAAACTGTGTGTGGTTATGGGGGTTATTTGACGGAGACGCTCCTTATTGTTTCCACATTCATAAATCACCGTTTTTGGGGAGTCATCATATTTTTTTATCCCGTACCGATTCTCAGGCATTGTGTGCTTTCGGGCTGGCTCAGCGGAGGCCGGAAAAGCGGCCCGAATTGAGCTAAGTGTGCCACTTTTTGGACGATAAAAAATTAGGCAAGTTGGAGGAATTCTGAATTATTTTATTTTGAGCCTTTTTTATTTATTCGTCATAAATAATTGTCACGTTGTTTTGTTTCTTGGTAAATTTAGTAATGATAAAATCAACCTTTGGAAATGGTACTGCGAAATATTAGCACTATTCACAAACAGGCAATTATGTATAATATTATTTATACAACAAACAGAAGAAGTTTGTTTATAAATTTATTATTAAACAAAAAATATAAACTTTAAATTTAAATAAAATAAAATTAATATCAAATTTCAATTATGTATGTTCATGTTATTTTATGTACATACATATGTATGTATGTATATTCATTCTATTATTTTTACCTTTATATTGAAACATGAAAAAAGGGCTTTTCATATTATTCAAATACCGTTATTTGTTTAATATATATCTTAAACTCATTTTACTTTTTTCAATTAAATTAAAAATAATCACAAATCATATAAATTTACCGAAAATACATATATTATTTTGTAAAAAAAGAGTTTTAAATTGAAAATACATCGTATGCATCGTTAAAATGAATAAATAAAGCATTCAAATGAATAAAAAGCATTCAAATGTGAAAATTAAATTTTTATCGAAGTGATAAAAATTGAATTATACTGTACCTAATATTTAAATCGAAAATAAATAAAATATTCATATATATGTATATATGTATACACACTTAAGTGCAAAGCCTTAAATGGTTAATCGCTCATATCATTTTGAATATTTTGAGCCACACATGCCTCAGTTCAAAGTTTTATGGTATTTTTTTGTATTTTATTTTTAAAGATTTTTATTAAAAACACAAAAGTCTCACAGTTAATCAATAATACTGCTAGTTAAGAGTGGTAAGTTAGTCAATTATTTTGTTTTTTGTTTTTCTATTGTTTATTCAATCAAATAAAAACAAATACAACCATCAGTGTGTACAGAAAAAAAATATTAGGGGCACAATAAGTTTTCAAAAATATGTCAAGTGAGAAAAAACTGATATATTTTTTGTATTTAAAAAAATAACAAAATTTTTCTAAAAGGCTCTCTTTTAAGATATCACTCATGCAGATGTCTTGCCAATTATCAGAATTAGCGTGTAAAAACCAAATAGAGGGAGCGCGCTAAACAAAGGCTTTAAAGGCTTTACAAGAGACTTTAAACTTCTAATGTAAAATAAAACAAAAATTTTGTTAAAAATACATATGTATTTTATATTTTGTCAAACTGCACTTTTTAAAACAATTATATTTCGAACAACAACTATGCAGAATTAATATTCCTACATGTATATATGTACATATTTTTTAAGCTTCTTTTTAGTTTCACAAGATGTTAGTTCATTTGCCAAATTTTGTGAGCTGATTTTGAACCACTTCCACTCTTCTGTTCACTTTGATATTTTACTGATATCCAAAGGCTAGCAATATTTAAATATATAGAAATAAATAGAAATATTTGCATATAAAATAAGCAAATATTTCCGAAATAATGAAAGAGGAATTCAATCAATTACGAAATCCTTAAAATTTTATTAGAATCATCGGTCAAATCGATGTGATGACAATGGGCCTGTCGAAACGACGTTCGCGCCACCCATACGCAATTTCACACGTCAAATACATAATTTATATGTAGTTATAAACAACTAGTTTTAAGAACACTTTTTCACACTCTTGTATACAATGCAATATAAAATTCAAAATCCAATCAACAGACATCCTTTATTTCTTAACACGACAGCACTGATTCAATGCGCTCGCATCGAATCTACATGCATATGTACATATATAATATCTGCAAGAGATTCAAATTGCAAATCCACATACATAGATACATACTTTTTAAAGTTTTACGCTTCGTCTGTTTTATCGGCAGAAGGTCGAAAGCCGGAATATAAACCCGCCATGCGTGAAATTGATAATCAAGCTAGGAAATCTGGCTGCCGCGGCGTGTGTACACGTGACACGCGAAATATTTCGCATAATCCATCAAAAGTTCCACATAATAATAATTTATCTCGCGAGAAATAATTTCGAGGGCTAAGTATGTTTCTCGATTGATTAATGAGCCGTCGCGAGTTTAAATTCAACGGTTAAACGGCTTCCAGTTAATGTAACCGGTGACTCGCTTAATTTCTTTCCGCTCAAATTAAAACTTTACAGACGGGCTTATTAAAATAGGAAATTTAGCCGAATGATGCCTCAAGGATTCCAGCTCCATTGTTTGCCGGCTTCATGCACGTCTTCGATCGAATCGTGATAAATTACTAAAATTATATTTTTGCTCTTTTTGAAATTGTTATTTTCGACGAGTTTTTTTTGTCGCAATGTTCTTTTTTATATTACATATATACATATGTACATGTATATATGTACATACCAATTAGAGAGGTCTTCAGCTTTTTTTTTTTCATATTAAACGAGTCTCTTGGTGAAAGCTTTATAGTATTATTCTACTTTTCCGAACTATCATAAAATTTGATTAGATCGCCGACTTTAGAGAGTTGATAATATAATACTAGAATTACTAACAAAAAACAAAATAAAATTGTAAAATAGATAATGATCGGTAGATCAGCAGTTATTAAAATAGATTAATAATTTAGTAATAATAAAAAGCATTTCAAAATCCATTATATATTTAAGAAAAATCTACATAAACATACAAATTGTTTAAATATATAAAAAAATTGAGCTTTAATTTGAGGCAAAACTCATATGCTATACATGTACATACATATATTTTGAAAGGATACAAGAATTTATCCCACTCATAAGACGCACTTTTATGTAGTTACGAGCTGCAATTCGAGCTTAAGCCTTTTTAGACTTTCCCCTTGACTTATCCCCAACGAGCAGAAAGCTCTCCCTCACCAGATTTGTCCAGTGTTTGTCCGAAAAAGGAGCTTTCGGTTTCACTTATACATCCTCCCTCATCCCCCGGGGCACCAGACGAATATCTTCGGATAATAATCTTCCCCTTTGTCCACGGAGCAACCTTTGTTCGTCAAAGTCCAAACGATGCACAAGTTCGACCAAGAATACACACTCAGATAGCTTTGTAAGCCGCTTCGAGAACCGAGCTTTGCGAAGGCTCAAAAGAGTGCACAATCGATACCATGCAACTGCAAGTAGTACCCAAATAAATAAACATGTGTATAAGTATGTATATGTATAAGGGGTGTTCTAAAAATGTTTCTAAAAAGTGATTTATTCTTTAAAATATGTTCAATTGACATTTAAGAGTCTCAAAAAGCTTACAGTCGCATCAGTTGATTATAAACATAGCATTCTGGTCACAAATATCAACCACTTTTTGCATTCTTATGTATTTATAACTTTGGGAATTAGTTTGACATGGTCAGTTTTTGCAATTGCTGTGAATTTTGTAGCGTGTGATTCAGTGCGTTGCTCGTTGGTCGCTCGAGGGTTAAAAAGGCGTATCATCTCGACGGAAACATTGGAGAAATATGGGGAAAACGTTGTCAATCACATGGCGTATGGGCAACATCAAACAAATTCGACTTCCTCACATAAAATAGGCAAAACTGCCGACCCAGGAATTTTTAGGGATTGCCCCGAATCATACACATGGATACGCACAAATCGAACTCTATACACTGCTGCGACTTTACATATGTACAATGTTCGTAATATATATGTATATGAATCGTGCAATTTTTCCGCGATTTTTATATTCAAATAGTGCATAAGATAAATTTTAAAAGCAGATCATGCACTAAATTTTTATGAAACCATTCGAAATGAAATCAAATATAAATATGAACATAAAGATGTTGTACGCTTGGATAATAGTCGTTCTATTAATACGGCGATTCTCAACCTGGGGCTCTTTGCCAATGAAGTTGCGGTTAGTAAACCTTATCAAATAGAAATATTTTGACTTGAAGCTACTATTCAATATTCGAATATTTGGTAACCCTTTAAATTGAAAAGATTCTTATGACGAAGAAGTGACAAAATGTTAAAAATATTTTTATTGGTGAAAATTACATCGCTAAGTTAGATTATATGGTGACTCGGTTTTAAAAACTAATATAATATTTGAGAAATCTATTGGATCTATAAACGATGCTAAAATAACAATTTTTTTAATGTGAAAATATATGTACATATTAATATATGTAACTATGTGGATATATTTATAAAACATATCACTAGTTACCCATGCACATACATGGGTAACTAGTGATAGACCCGATGAAAATGTCATCGCGTGTAATATAGGTTTTTCATTCCAAATTGTCCCTTTTTCATTTCAAATTGACCCTTGAGATTGAAAACGGGTCAATTTGAAATGAAAAAGGGACAATTTGGAATGAAAAACCTATATAAGTAAAAACTATCTACATATATACATATATATAGACAATAAAAAACAAGCAATAGAAAAATTAATTTATTGATCAGTAGATGGCGCTAAATGCTCGTGGCACAATTTTCCAAGAGGAAATATGGATGGCAAACAATATATACATATATAGGTTTTTTCTTGACTCTACTACCCAAATCTTATAAATCCTCTTTTGAAATTATATATTAGATAATATATAATATAATGTAAATTTTCACAGTTTCAAATACAATTACGCAATAGTTTCCTGTTTGTAATAATCTACAATAAATTCAGAATAGATATATCATCATATATATAAAGACGGTAATCTGTGTGTGTGTGTGTGTGTGTGGGTGTGTGTGTGTGTGTCCTAACTCTCGCCGAACATAATGAATGAATCGATAAAAATCGATAAATTCATTTTTCGACGAGACGACTTTGTCGCGACTCGAACCGATCACCCCAAATAGCCTGAATATGGGCCTAAATTGAGATAATGGTCACGTGCATCACGCCAAATCCAATTCTTCATTTCGCCTTTTTTTTTAAACATTAATTGAAATATTCCTTCTCTCCCATATAAAAATACGTAATTATAATAATTTTTTTTAGCGAGGTTTTGAACCATTTTTTTTCTTTTCATATAAAACAATTAAATATATATTTTTAATTGAAATTATTGAAATTAATTTATATTTTAGCGATATTTGAAAAATAAAATAAATTCCAAATCACAGAATCGAACTACGGCCCCCACGCCCAGAACAGGTTCGCTAGCCATTAGACTACGGCCTCGACAAAAAAACGCTCTAAAATTACTTAATATTCGATTATCCTTTAGAAGTATGGGGAACCAATCATTCGCGTATCTTCGGCTTTCGTCGACAATCGACTTTCGTTTGAATCGATTTCCGATTCCTTATGATCAACCATCAACCAGTATGGGGAACAATTTTTTTTTTTTTCATATTTTTCATTTTTTTAATTTATTTCATATTTTTCAGTTTTTTTCAGTTTTTTTCATTTTTTTTTCATTTTTTTTCATTTTTTTTCATTTTTTTCAAATTTTTCATCTTTTTCATTATTTCCATTTTTTTTCATATTTTTTCATTATTTTCAGTTTTTTAATTTTTTTTTAATTTTTTTCATATTTTTCATTTTTTACATTTTTTTCATATTTTTCATTATTTTCATTTTTTCATAATTTTCGTTTTTTTGTGCCTTTGTCTTTCCGAAACCAGTCGATTCCATATCTTTAACTTTATTTTTATTCGAGTTTCAATTTCTTTTCGAAACCACCCGTTGAAATCAACGGGCCCTACACTAGTGTATGTACATATATTGATAATATGATAAGTTCCAAGAACTTCGTTTTAATGATATTCGAATGACTACATACATATGTATGTATGCACATACATTCATATAATATAATAATTGACAAATATTTCTTTGCCTAGAAAAAAAAATATTTTTTAATTTATAAGGCAAATATAAGGAAATGGGGTTGGCTGTTGATAAAATTTATTTAATTTTGAAAAAATTAAGCAGCCCGTCGCAAATCAGTACATCAAAACTAAAAGCCAACAACAACAAAAAAAAGAAAACGAATAAGAAAAAAGATTTTCGCCCAACGTGGGGCTCGAACCCACGACCCTGAGATTAAGAGTCTCATGCTCTACCGACTGAGCTAGCCGGGCTGATGACCACACTTTCCAAAAAACACAATTTCAAACAAACATTAAAAGATAGAGAATTTTGACTGAGCGCCAAAAGTCGACAAACATAAACAAACATCACACAAAGATAACCTCTGAGCAGGTTACGTGCCAAAATTACGATAGCGAAAATAAAACGTTACATTTTTTGCACGACAACTGTACGTACCGCTCTGAACGACACATACACACACATACATAAATATGTACATATCTACAGAGGGAAATTCATCCCTTGGAATATGAAGCTTAATCTTATTTGCGAGACAATATTCTCCTTTAGCCACGAGATAGACAGAGCGCCTTCCCATTTGATTGATAAACAAAGTTATAAACGTTGAAGCAGAGTCGTGTCGTGTTTTTTCCTTAAGGAGAAAAAATAAAATAAAATAAAGAAAAATGCGTACGTTTCGGAAAAGCCCCGGTCGAATCGACGCAAATTCACTCGCACAATAAAAAGGAAAAATCAGGGTTTTACTCGTCGCATTTCCCGGTTTATCTGCAATAAAGTAAATAATATAGCCGAGGTCCCGATATAGAGACGTTGTTTATTTGCTGTGTTTATTGTAAAATGTGATTGCGACGAATCAACGTCGTGTATTATTATACATACATATATACATATGTGTATATTTGTTTGGCCACGATGAAGTGTCTCTAGGTAAATGGGTTACTCTTGGATTAGCCTATTTACTGGGTCAATTTGCCAAATGGACTACGTAGACACTTTATACGTAACATTCATCTGAGTATATTGTTGTTTTATATGTAAGAAGCATTTTCTATTTATCTTTTTACGTTAACGTTACCCTTATCAGTAATATTTTAATGTTCACAATATTTATATTTTTTTTCGTAAAGTAATAATATTTAATGGCGGTAAAATACAACAAGTACGTACTCGTATATTGTAATTATTTTTGCTTGTGATTATTTCATTTTGGGTATATCAAAAACTATTTTTCAATGTATGTATGTATATAAATATTTAAATTTTTTGTTCCTAATTGAATTGTCATTTAATAAAAGTTAGCATTTTAAGATTTATAAACATTACATAACTAAAAGTTATCAATATATTTTGGTTATATATTATATACATAGATATTTTTTATTTTAAATTTTCAGGAAAGAAAATATACATATATGATCAGTTTTTATATGTTACATCGATTGGTCAGTATTTCAATTAAATAGTAATTTTAGATTTAAAGTTCTATTATTTTTTTTCTTTAGTGTGAACCACTGTGGCCACAATGGTCGAAAACAGAGCACAGTTTAAATATACAATTATACAGAAAAAAAATTATGCATAATACATAAAAAAAACACAATAGCATCAAAAGTTCAAACAACGAAATATGTAGTCACAAAACATATAGGTACAATAATAGTTAAATATAAGGAGAAAAATTAGGAATGTTTTCATTAACAGTCAGCACTAATATAGGTTTGTATACATACATATATGTTATGTAAAAGAACCAGCCGTGAATACGTCAACATCCCCGTGAGGCCTGAATAAAAGAGAAAATATCAAAATTCACACAAACGCCACATCCAATTATGAAAATTATGATGAGCACAGGCTACCAGACATATGGGTTTAAATAGCCTTTGAGAACCTGCTCTCACTGGCTGGAAAATATTACATGCAGGCATGGCAGCAACTATTTCATTAAGAAGTCAGATAGATCTTGGAATACATTGGAGCCATCCGATAAAGAACTGTGCTGGCAGGAGGTACAACCATAAAATGATGATGTCTACCACGCATATAATTATTAGGGACATAAAGTCGCAACTATTCCAGAAATGATAGGAATTACCACGTAGAAGCTGGAGCACAAAACGAATTAATGAGAATATTTTTCAAAGTTCATGTGCTATTTATTACGTATGTTAAAATGATTTCTCGAAGCTGAAAATACGTGAGTGATTTTAAAATTCCATTAATCAAAAGCTACTGACTTTATATATGTATGTATTTGTGTTATTCAAAGTCAGAGTTAAATCCTATAACTTTTTCGTTACACAAAAATAAAACAGTGAAGTGAATCAAAATAGTTTATAGCGGTTAAAGAACAAAGAGAAGTGGCAACTCTTGTCTGCCTCATTAATTTTTCGATGGACTGTCTAACACTCCATAGACAGTTAGAGAACCATTATTGAATATTTCAATACTAAATGAATACAATTGCGGCAGTATTTGTTTATGCTTTGAAAAGACTCTACGTAGCTAATTGGCACTTGAATTTTTCCTTGCAAAATAGGCAATCTCACAGACATCGACAATGTCCTCGCCAGCCAAATTGCTTTCAATGTGAAAAAAGGTTCACGTTTTCCGTCTACACAATGTGTAGCATCGTAAATCTATCTATTTTACCAGGGTAAAAGTTTCGCAAACCCCTCTCCCGTTACAGACGCACTACGCGAATAGTTTTCTTTCATCCTCTTTTAAATCTCCGAGAAGAGGTTGCAGGGGGCGGGGAGGAGATGGAGGGAAATTTTTATCGTAATGCAATCGCCGAAAGGGAAAGAGATGACTTATTTCCGGGCTGCCGAAGAATAAGTCTATCCCGCGGATTCAATTAAGTGGGAAGGGAGGGTGGCCGGGCTCGCGTGTCAACCCCGTCGACGACAAAAGGCGTCCATAAATCACCCCATAGATAGATAAAACCCCATCGAGGAGGAATGCCTATCGAGAGATGTGCAAGGGGAACGTCTCGGTCTAGACTTTTGACCGACCCGTTCAAATATAAATCATTTTTCGTCGGGAGATTCGAGCCGGAACCTTTGCTCCGTTCGATAGATTTGGAGCTGATGATGACTCAGAACATTTGTTTTTTGTAAAATGTTATATAATATGTTAAGATAGGCAGAAGACAAAACTATACAGGTGAATTTACAAATAAAACACACCAAGCTCAGGCAAAACTCAATAAGGGAAAGTACAAGTGACAGAAAAACTATATCTTCAAGTTTGAACCAGGTCACATTGTATATTGTATATTCATATATTCGATTTTGGCATATTAACATTTCGACAATGCGATATTTCCTCTTGCAAGAGCGCACACTTCTTACGGACCAAACAATCTGGAGAAATCGGGAAAGCGTGCGGTGGGTGGGTGAGGGTAGCTATAAAAAAGACAAATACCTACTTTTCCTCCTCACAGTTTCTCCCCGTGGCTCACCCCACGGGACCCTTAATAGCCATTCCGGGTTCGAATAAGGACACTATATTTCCCGGTAATTGTCTTGTTTTCATGTTTCTCTCAACTTTTTGCTAGCTTTCCCTTCGATTATCAGGAAGTCGAACTGCCCACCTCCCACGCACACACCCTCTTTCCGTGCTTTCATGGGGTTGACTCACATGTTTCTGCACATTCATACCCTCTCGATCGATTCCGTTTAAGGGATTGTATCGTTTGCCTTCATAGCGTGAGGCTGTTTTGATTTCAGTGAGATTTCAGTCGAAACTTCGATATTAGTTTTACTTTATTTATTTTACTGTGTAATGGGCCAAAATTATTTTCATAATTTTAATCAAAACTCAAATCGTTTTCACGACCCAATTGCTATATGACTTTTTTGAAATTTTATAAAGAAATATTTTAAGTAATTAATACCTATCCAAAGCAAATGTTTTGTAATTACACTGTGAATTCACAATATAAATTCAATTAATTAATTTTAAAACATTATATTATTACAATTACTATTAAAACATTATTGTTGTAAAAAAAACTTCTGAAATAAACAATACTTTGAAACTCTATAATTATTATACATACAAGAACTAGAAATTTTATATATGTACAGTTAATTTAATGCCATAAATTATTATTTTTATAATTACATTGTGAATTGGCCGTATTTATGAACCAACGACATTAAAAACATTTTTAATTTAAATATTATACAAATATTATTTAAAATGAATATGACTTTAAAGAATCGCTGAAATTATTTAAGAATTATGTAGATACATACATACATATGTATACTATGTATGTAAATATAAGATTGAAATTCTCTTTTAAAAGATCAGCTCTATTATGTATTATTTTTTTTAATTTAACAGATACATAAGTAAAATATTTATTTGTAAACAAATTCAATTTAGATCATTTTTAAAGTTATAAAAATGTTATGCAACAAGTTTTTGGAAGTTCATGACGCTATTAAGAAATTCCAATTATTATATTACAATATATTTGCATACATACATATAATACGAATGTACATATGTATACAATGTATGAATGTACATATGTATGTATGCATTTTTTAAAAAATAAAGTAGTAGAATTGATTTTAAAATCTTTGAAGTCTAATAAACTTTATTTTTCTTAACTAAATTTTCCAAAAGTGAGAGTGAACAAAGTAACTTTGACCACTGTGTATGAAAGTGAGTTGTGAAGGGGCAGTGGAAAGCCGGGTTTCGATAGTTAGTTGTCATCGCTACGATCTTTCCGAAGATTCCGATGTAAATTTTAACGTGTTCGTTAATGATTAAACTCCTTTAGCTTCATGTCGGAGACATCAACTTACTTCAATGTTAGCTAATCCCCGTATATCGGTAGGATATCAAAGCGACTTGAAGTGGTTCAAAATGAGATCAGAAATTTTGGACGGGCAGGAATGTCAATAAACTAACACAGTGAAGATAATAAAAAGCTTGCAAACATTTGCACATGAAATCACTACTGCTATTCGAATAAGAGCTAAATATAATTTTATTTATTTAAAGATCTTACCTAATAAGCCTCAATCCCTAACTAAGGTCTATAGCTCGTAATATTAGCCATATCGAATTTTTCTTTAATAAGTAAGCAGCTCGTATTGACGTTTGCTTCCAATTGCATTAAAGGAAACCCTGCAGGCGATGAATACAATTCCATACATTTTTCTCAAAGCATCATAGATCACATATGTACATATAAACATATGTACATACATACATACATACATAATATAGGTATACTTGCTAATAATAATAACGAGTTCGCCGATCGAGCATTCGGCGAAATTTACGACAATCGGTCCGCTTTTACAAAGACCTCATCTCGCGGGGCATTTATGTATCCCATTTTTGTACCGGAAACGAAATCGCCCGAAGCCTTCCCGCGGGATTTCTATGGGATAAGGGACGGGTCCACGTTTGCACAGTGCAAGTTCATCTTTGGCCATTGTGAGCTTCCTTTTTGTAGCGAAATGCACTTGAATGTCCGCCAGCTGTCTCGGCACTTCTTCATTCGACTTATTTTCTCCTCCCCGACGACAAAATTATTGCCAAACTTCGCTTCTTCTCGAAATTTACTTTTCGCAAAATATGCGGCACCAACTTTTTCGATTTGCAACGTTTTTATTGTAATAGATGAAGTTCGATCTTTGTGACAAACATTTTACTGTCTGTCGTGTTGATAAGTGCTTCGAAAAGGGTGTTTAATCCACTCGTTTCCTGTTGACTTATTATGAAGATAGGATATAAAGGATAAGGATATAAAGGATAAGGATATAAAGGATAAGGATATAAAGGATAAGGATATAAAGGATAAGGATATAAAGGTTTATAAAAGTGGTGTCAATTTTATTTATTTGTAATTAGAATTCAAAAACCACATTTGACAAAAAACGGAGGACAGTTGTTAAAAAGTTTGGGAAAATTCTCAAATTTAAATATCAGCTATCAGCTAAGCAGTATTGAGCATTTCTGGAGTAGACAATAGGTTATATTTAAAAAATTTAAATCGCAAATTTGAATTTGAAATTTTTGGGGACGAGGCTTTAAAAAAGTCCACAAATGATATAAAGCAATAAAAACTTGAGATTTATATAAATATAGTCATAATACATTTATACGGATTTTAAAAGTGCCTTTGATAAAATCGATCACAATATACATATTAACAAATTATGTAGATTCGGTTGGTATAAAAGGATCTCTTCTAAAATGGCTTAAATCCTACATTGGTAATAGGTCGCAAATAGTAATGACCAACGGCTATAAATCACACACTTATTATGCTACCTCTGGTTTACCGCAAGGATCCCATCTTGCTCCCATTCTATTCTTATTTTTTATCAATGACATTAGTTTGGTTATCAAACACTCCAAGTTTGCACTCTTTGCAGACGATCTAAAGCTATATATCACCGCTTTGACTACATCATGTAGACAATTTCAATCTTCACTATCGTTGATATCGATATCAAATGGATTTTAGTAAAATTGAAACACTTAAATTACTCTTAAAATCTACATATATAAATCGATCTTCAAACGCTTTCTGTAATAATTTAATATTGTGAATACAGTTTTCGATTGGAAAATTCTGAATAGGTATAGTTTTAGACAAATAGTATCAGGACAAGGAAAACAAATGACGAACGGTCGTCAAACAAAAGAAGAACGGAAATGCTTTTCGCATTTCATTAAGTACCTGGAAGCCATATTCCAATAGAATGCACGTGGTTGACAGTTTCGCGCGGTTGCACGACAAACTCTTAAATTTTTTGTATTACAGCCAAAGTATGAAGACACAGAGTGGGTGGAGAGAAAAAAAAGCCGAGAGAGCGTAAAGGAAAATATGAAAAACCGAAAGAAACTATTTATTCAGCGGGGATAAACCTGAGAGGGAATATTCTGCGAAAAGTGAAGGAGCCGTTCTCGGGGTAGGATTCATTTATTTATACGCAGACTTTGTTTTCTTTGAGAGAGAGAGAGAGAGAGAGAGAGAGAACTGTACGTACATATATGTGAGTACATAGCATGCCAAGGGCGATATATTCAATCATTTTTTTTATATACATATGTACATACATATATATGTACGTGTTTTTTCACCGTGCAGAAAAGTAGAAATAATGTTGACAGAGGTGTCTTTCATTTTTTACAGATTTTGATCCGTCGCATGTGGATGAAATAAAGTGCGATTATCTACCAACGCTTTTTCATTTCCAAATTCATTTCAAAGTACGTATTTTTAATACACATAAGCATTTCAAATATGGAAAAAAATACCGAATAATGTTTTTGTGAATTCACTCAATGTATTTTTCACATATCTTTAACGAAATACTACGAACTGACTATATATCCATATACATATATGTACATAAGTCACAGGACTAATCAATTATTTGTTGCACAAAGCCTTATACTTGTTTTATACACTCTGGTCCACGGGAAACGGACGTTTTTACAATGTATGTACTTGGCATCTGGAGAAAAGAGGAACCCGTACTGATATTTGTTCGACTTCTCACTTCATGCTATTTAGGTAAACATGGTAAACAATTTTCTTGAACCAAAACTTCGAAAACGAGAAATTGACAGGGAAAATGTACGGTTCCAGCAAAAAGAGGTGGGGCAGTTATTGCTCATACAAACAAATTTCAATGACAACAGTTCGAGCGCTGTATCAGTGAACCCTAATCGGTTATTTCACGTTTTGGTCTATCGGTCTGCCCCTTTCCATACATGATTTTTATCTTAAATCACGCGCGTACAAAGGAAAGTCACGCACACTGTATTAACTGAAGACCGCAATACAAAATGAAATCGAACAAATCAACTAAGAAACACTCAAAAAGGTGGAGGCGAATTAAAGAAAATGGCTCCGAAAGTGTGTTCGTGAAATCGGTTATCATTTGAGTTATATAATTTTTCTGTACATAAACATTTCAAAGTGGCAAACTTTTATTTTAATTTATATGTAGGTCAATAAATAATGTTTACACAAAAAAATGATGAAAAAATATTTTATTTATAATCATACGTTTTTTGTGGACCACCATTACTAGAGGTAGGATAGTCACAGTGCTATCCATTGTTCGGCAAACCTTTAACAATGCATTTACAACCTTTGAACAATACACGGCCCCCTCAGACTCCGGTGACTAACCATTACATTGCAATAGATTTAGGCACAAAAAAATTCATACATTTTTCAATCAATTTTGACGCAATATTGCGGATGTACTGTAAGCCATATACTTAACTTATTAGTATCGGTATACAGTATCATTGTTAATCTTTTCAACAATAGCAATATTGGTGCTATTTGAAAGATAATCTAGAATTTAAAGCGATTTTAAAAGCGACATATTTTTGACACCAAATTTCATTCTTTTTCGCTTCATTTTGACGCAATAGTGTGGACACTGGACTTACTGCACATTTTGTGGTATCATTACGAAGCGATTGAAATCAATTTTAAAACTAACAATATGTACATATGTCAATGTATATGTATATATGTATATACATATATAATTATGTACCTTTACGAATAGACGTAATTCTGCGACAAAAAAAATGAACAAAAGAATTAACAACTGTTGTCGCTGCGGATTTGAACGAAGGAAAACCAACCTGTTTCGTACTAATTTCGGAAGTAAAATATTCACCTGTTTAGTATGCGATCCGAAGATACAGCCGCGGGCCGTGTGCGACCAGAATAATAAGTCCTGAAGGGGGTTGGACGTAGCCTGAGGGTTAGAAGGGGCTCGGTGGTCCCTCGTCATAGGGTTTCAGACCTCTGGACGTGGAAATAAACGAAATTAAGAGGAAATAGAATCAGGGGGACACGAAAATAAAGAACGTCCCGCAGGAAATGGGCTGCGGCTTATGCTTAAATGTGTCTCAGGATTTCTTAAACGCTCAAAGTATAGGGGCAAAGGCGATAATAAGAAATTTGTAACTTCTACCGAAAATTCCCACCCCCTATATATCGGCGATGGCGAACCATTTGAGATTCACTAGTCTAAAATTCAGACGCTGCATGAAAATCATTACCCATGTTCATATGAACTGTGGAGCTTAATGTTTTCAAAAGAAGAAAGCCTCTTAAAAAACTATCCCTCACCTTTTTTTTTTGATAAAATTTATAAACATACTGTAAAGTCTCTTGTTAGAGCACGCTTCCCGTTCGCCTCCCACCGCTACTCTCACCTACACAACAAGTCACCTCCCAGTCTGCGGGAAAACCTGCTGCCTAAAAATAACTCGGCTTTTTTTAAATAAAAATATTTTATATAAATTTTTTTACAGGTCTAAAAGGTATACCTAATGCGCCTTCCGGGCCAATTACAAATATCGATAAACAATTACATTTATACAGTATCACAGAGACATCTATTTTTCAAGAGACATCAAATTTTTGCAAGAAATACATTAATTTTACAGAGTGGGTTAGCATGTTTATATAATAAATAGTGAATAGCCCGATGAAATATCATCGCATGGGTATAAACTTATTATATACCCGTATAAAACTAAAAAAAAAAACCGGAACCGGAACCGTTATTTTCGTAGACTCTCATAGATAGTTTTCAATTCTTTATTTGTAATAATTTTCAATTATTAAAGTAAACGTTAACAAAATGTAATATTTTCCGATTATACACAAACGGTAATTGACCTCGTAACGTTGAATATTATTATTACACATAACAAATTACGTGCATATACATATGATGTGTATTTACAACACGTATTCCGGGCGAGGATATGGCGTGAGGACATTGCGTTTGGATCGGAGGGTCCGAGGTTCGATTCCCGGCGCCCGCGGTGAATGAAATCATTTTTTTTCTCGAATATCGTCAAAATATAAATAATTTTAATTATAATTTTAATTTAATTGAAAATAAATATATAAAAAAATGGTTCAAAACCTCGCTAAATGAAATTATTAAAATTATGTATTTTTATATGGCAAGAAAGAATATTTCAATTAATGTTTAAAAAAAAAGGCGAAATGAAGAATTGGATTTGGCGTGATTTCCGTGACCATTAGCTCAATTTAGACCTATATTCAGGGTATTGAGGTGATCGGTTCGAGTCGCGACAAAGTCGTCTTGTCAAAAAATGAATTTATCGATTTTTATCGATTCATTCATTATTTTCGGCGAGAGTTAGGACACACACACACACACATACACACCCACACACACACAGATTACCGTCTTTATATATATATATGATTAATAAATTCGAGTTTGTAAGAAACATGATAAGTTGCCAATTTGGTGGAGCGTTCAACGAATAAGTATATCAGTTTAATTGGCTAATATGAACATCAATTAACATCCACAGAGACATCTATGGTCAAATTTGTAACATTTATACAAATCATTGAAATTTTGAGACGGTGAATAACTCAAAATTTGCGAGATATGGGTAAAGGTTGACAATTTGTTGGAATCCTTTCAACGAAAACCAGATAAATTGGCAAACTCTGATAGGAAAAGACCGACTTGGAGTCACAAATATTCAAATCTGACCAGCAGTACCACATAAATACTTCAAATCATATAATATATTTCCAAAGCCTGACACAACTACACACAAATAACACAACTACCTTCGTTATAGGGGAATTTTTTTCAAGTAGAGCCTTTGAAGCAAAAAAAATTTTTTCCAGGAAAAATGATTCATATTTACATAAAAAATATCTCGCATGCCAGACTTAACCACCGCTGTCTTATTCAGACCATCCTTGCATTGGTTACGCCTTAGATTTTTCAGTAATTCGATAAGTCAATAAATGACGAGGGGTTCCTATTCAAGTACTAGCACACTCACACACCTAAATTGGATTATGAATAATGCGATTACAACAAAAGCACACCAGACGACGACAGCATACAAAAATGTATACGAAATATTATACCGTTACGAATAAAATTCAGCACAAAGTGCAGTAACAGAAGACGAAAAGATGCACATTGCAGCAACAACCTTTAGTCTTTAGGTCATTTGTAGGTGCCGGCGCCAGGCGCCTCATTACTATTTAAATACGAATTCAGACAAGCGAGGATAGGAAAGGAAAGGTAGGTAGCAGATTTACATTCTCACTTTATCCATATAATATGTATGAGAGAGTGGCTGAATAGTGTGTCTGTGTGTGCAGCAGAGCTGATGCTGCATAAAAGATTTAATGAGGCGGCCGCGAGCGGTGTCGCGCTCGAATAATCATTTCACGGTGAGCTAACCCCACCCTATAAATCTCCAACTAAAACCATTAAAACCTTATTTTAAACGAACTCCGAGACCGGGATCACTCTGGGATCCTCGAGGATCCTGCGAGATCCGGCCAAGACTCTCACACCCCGACCGAACCCCATTCCAGAGTCGCCAAGTATAATAACTTGAGCGAAATTAATAGTTCGTCGATAATCGTAATGCGGACTAGTGTTGTACTCGTTGATGTGTCAACCGGTAATTTATAAAGTATGTTTCGTTGTGTATTTTGTAGTGTTTTTTAAAACACTACAAAATACATGAACTAAGCATTTTTTTTGACATTTTCGTAAAATTGAAATTTCACAAATTGACTGTAGTGTACATACTAGGGTTTCTGACCCGGGTCGACCCGGGACAGACATTCCCGGGAATTCACGGAATTGTTGTTGTCCCGTGTCCCGGGAATTCTTATCTTTAATCCCGGGAATTGGATTTAAATTAATCTTGAAAACATACAACATTTTCACGACTGCACGAAGGGAAATAATAAATCAAATACAAAAAGAATCGTAAAATATTCTCAAAAATTAAAATCGAAGAAAGAAGAAGCCTAAAACTTTCTTACACAAATTTTAAATAACTCTAATTTTATACCGACCAAACATTCTTTAAATGTTGTAATAAAAGCGAATGTATATCCTACGGTGAAACTATTATGAAGCGAGTATATTATAAACTGTGTGTTTGACGATGAATGAAGAATTAAATAAGGAGTTATCAAAGACGAATATACAAAATAACGTAAATAAAAATAGCCTCGACTTTAAAAAAGATGTTAAAATATACATGCTGTCAGGAGAAAAAACCAATAATTTAAAATAAGAAGAGGTTAGTAAACATTGTTTTCGTCCCTTTTAACAATAAAACCAACTTCGACCGAAACTGAAAGAATTTTTTCCATTGCCGAAAATTTTTGTACCAAATCCAGAATCAGACTTTCGGGTTCACATTTAAATATTTTAGTATTCTTTAGAAGCTACTTTTAAAATTACATTTTTTCAAGTTAATAGATATATTATGTATTGTTTTGTAAATAAATAAATATTTTTTTATTAATAAAAAATATAAAAAATATGTCCCGGTATCCCGGGAATCCCGGAAATGATCCCGGGCTCTGTCCCGTGTCCCGGGAATTGAAAAAGTCCGAGAAATCAGAAACCCTAGTACATACATACATACATACATACATATATACGTACATATATACATAATTACATACATATGTACATATATATATATTGTTACGTAGGGGTGGGTGGAGGATTCAAGTAAAAGGCCAAAGTCGTTTCACAGCATTTATTGATGATTAAAGAGATACACACACTGGCAGTGCTCAGTCCAGAATGTCTTGATATCGCCTAAGTATCGCCTTATAAGGGATAGGTCTCTCAGGACATCTTCGACTTACGATTTGTTTACCTATTGTTATGGTCACGTACTCGGATATGTATTCCCACGATACTCAGACCCACGGTATGGGTCACTTCTGAGAACTCCATGGAAATGCGACCGAGTACCGCTATCGCCGCATTCATTGTTTAGCCGACTTGCACTTAAGCCTGTAGTTAATCCTTGAAACCAATTATAATGGTCGCACAGTGTCAGGGATGCGTCTCGGCTTAATCCGATTGCACTTAACCGGCGGCCCTTTACTAACCTCTTATTTTATTATACGTAACAATATTATATAAATTCATGTAAATTAGATTTGATTTGGCTAAATTGAGTTATTTATGCGATTTTTTTTGGTTTTTTATATTCTATAAGATCAAAATGCTAATTTTTAAAAAATTCAATAGTACAAAAAAATCTAAATTTTCACATGAAATCACGAATAAAATTTTCTAAATAAGACAAATTGAAATTTCATCGGGCAAATCACTAGAAAGTAAACAATCCAAAGGAATATAATGAAAAATAAAAAAAAATTTAACTGCAGTCCAATTTTACATATTGTACAGGTACAAGTAGGCCAATTATACATATATGGTTAATATACATATGTATGTAGTATTTGAATGTATGTTGTTTGAGAAGTGTTGTACATTTTTTCATCGTATTATGTTATATATTAAATAAAAATCCGGGTCAGGAGAATTGTTGACCCAAATTGGACTCCAGTTGGATTAACTGCGCGCATATATGTACATACGTATGTATGTACCCACTCATATGAGGGTAATAAAGAAAATTAATCTAGAATCATATTGCGCTCTAGTTTCTCGAAGAGACAACTATTAATTATAAATGTATATATAATATACATACATATATGATAATATATAAATTTATTTTGTTTATATAGTGTATGAAGACCCAGGAAAATTGGTCGTTTAAGGAAAAATAAGAAATTTTAGACTCAGTTTCAGAATATTGAACTATCCAGCAAATAAGCCTTTTATCCTTTTAAAATAATAATTTTTATGAAAAGTTTGTCTTTTCATACATACATTGAATTCACTGAAACAAAGTGCAAATTTCAAAAATTTTGCTGTCGATAAACTTGTAATTCTTATTTTTTTTTGGGTTTTGGTTATATGGTTTTTATTAGTTTAACTTCGTCAATTAGTCTGACAAATTTCCTAAACTCTTCCGATCTACCATTACGAGAGTCCTGATTGATTGATCCATTTTCTGTTTCTTTTATATAATCTTTATCCAATATTATATCACTTTATGTTTAGTTATGTACTATTCTATTAAGTCATGTTTTAGTTTTTATTCTTTTCTTTTTCATGTGTTTGTCTCTATGTACCAATTTATGTAATTTGTAAAAATCTAGAAATTGGGCTCAGATGTTATTTTATTTTGTTACATTTATTGTTTATTTTTATGCATTCCTACATCTGTTGTCTATTGATTTTTCAATAAATAAATAAATAATACAAATTCATAAAAGAGATTTTTCAGCAGTTAAGTCTCACGCACAAACTTTGGATGTGACATTTGACGAAGCTAGATGCCTCGGAACACTCTACGAAAGACAAACCAATTGATTTTCCGAGAATAAATCATTTGTCACGAGCGAGTGACATGCGAATACTGAATGCGCATCTAAATGCCAGAGGTCAAGCGGAAGTTGTCGATCATTCCAAAAACAACCGATAGGCATCGCCACTGAAACGACTGAGTTCAAGCGTTTCACTCTAGATTTCTCTAAATTATTATTATTAATCGTAATATGAGCCGTTATATTTGAAAATGGTATTAGTTCACTTATCTTCACTTCGAGAAATATTTCACAAAACATTAAATATAATGTTTTGCGTTTAACAATATTAAAAACTACTGATGGCCTGAAATACGTTTATTCTGCTTTTCCGAGATTCTGGACATATCGAATTAAAAGAAGTGATAACAATTGTTTTTGGGTAACAATTGTAACAATGTTTTTGAAACTGAAAAAACTTCCGCAATTTTAAAATAAAACGGATCATATGTAGTCCATATAATTATGAATTATTAGATTTATTTATATTTATTATTATTACATCTAAAGTTTAAAAATACTGTAGCGTAGACGTAGAAGAGGGGATTGAAGAGAGATACGTAGTGAGTAATAATAGTGGTAGTTTAATGTTGATCCGTCAACCAGGCAGCTCTGAATGAACCATGGAGCAAATCCGCCGAATATTTAGACACGGCGTGTATTTTTAATACAGAGAGATCATTGGTCACGAGCGCTTATTGGCTGTTATACGCAACTCGCTCATACGCCGAGACAATTTTAGCACGAACGCGCGATAAGGTGATGAGTGCTAGTAAATCAGTGGTCGACGAGCACCAATCACCTAATAATATCTACGTCACGATACTAATAAACATAAAAAAAATTACATTTTTAGACAAAAAAAATTAAGTCATCAAATTTTCCACTTAACCCTATATGTATACATATGTGAAATATTATACAATCACATGCAACTTTGACTAATTACATGCCTGAAATCCTAAAACAACACAATCTATGAAATTAACAATTCAACAAAGTTTCATAAGACGCCGCGATGTAATGAAAACACTATACCGGCGCTGAAAATAGCTGAAAATTAGTGTGCAGTCAGTGTGCATGTCTCACTGGGCGAGAACTCATTTAGCCGGCTTCGTGATCTACAGCTGAAATAAAATGCTGAAAGCCGCCTCCTACCCTCAAAGGTCTAACGCTGACTTATTATCTAATATAAGCACCTGCGCAATGTGCCTATACACATTTACCCCCCCCCCCAACTATGTACGTATAGTACATATTATGGGTACGTGAGATTTCGCTTAAGCAGATTCTTTGCGCGCAAAAATACGTACACTGTAAATATAATTTAGCCTGCTGTGTAATTTACACGCCTGCTCTGTGTACCTCTATCTACCTGCTTTTAAGCTCAGCGTGTTATAAACGTAATATGTATTATATATCAATGGATGCATAAAGTTTCTGGAAAGAAGGTTTTTTTTATAGGTTTATATAAACTCGGGGTAGCTTAATTTAAAGTTTTTAAACTTAAAATTTAATTTAATTAAATTTATAGAGCTTCGGGTAATGTTTAAATACGATTGTGGTCGATCTTTAATGATTGTTTCACTTATACTTTAGTGCTATTTTATACCTGAAAAAAAACTAAGATGTCTAAACCCTTTAGGTATACATATACATAAAGATTACCTAAACACAATTAGTTTTACTTTTTAGTCACTTCCAAAACGTAATACTCATGTATTACGATGTAAAATACGCATTATGAACATTTACAAGAATTGTCAATAGGTTTAGAGATATTTTACTATTAATTATTTAAAAAAATAAAGAAAGACGAGAAAAAATTAAATGTATGTAAATGAATATAAATTGTAAATTGTAAATTATTCCAAAAATACATTTTTACATAATCATAAAAAACAATCGCATTATAATAATAGCAGATAAAGCAATAATATCAAATAATAAAATAAAAAGAACGGAATGTCTATTATATTATACTATAAGACGATATTATAAATACTAAGTGAGTAAATGAGTAAAATTATGTATATTTTTTACTGGATCAGTAGCTGAATATGTATTAGAATAGACCTAATATGTATCATGAACATATGTATATAATTTACGAACAATAAACAGCATTTAAAAAACAATCAAAATCAAAACCTGGGTAATGCTGGGTAGATGTGTAGGTATATGTTTTACATAGCTTATGAGTTGAAAAACAAATAAGAAAAGTACTTTTTGTCAGGGCTAAAAATCTCTGTTTTAAAATTTTATTTGGGAAAAACCTATCAATGAATGACGGTTTTTCGGGAAAAACGTATTTAAAAAAAAAGTTTTTTTTCCAAACATATCATTATTTTAGGTTTAGAAGTAGACCCAAAGTACATATGTAGTTCAAATATTAAACTTCTTGATTCATATTTATTATGTTATTAAAATATAAGTTTGTGAAAAATGGAATGTTTTAGTTAGATTACCATGAGACAGCATTCTAGATTTGGTGAATTTTAATAATTGATTATCATAGTATATATTAATCTTCATAGTAGTAATAATTAAAAAAAAAACAGTTTTTTACAAACAAACAGACTTTACTTGGTGAAAGTTGTGAAAATAGCTTTCATAGGGATCTGATCATTTTCAAAACCTATTTACAATACAAGTTAGAAGAACGAAAGATTAAATACCAAATTTGGTAGATTTATATTGAAAATTGTGAAATATCAATAGAAAAATAAATAAGATACATACAAACATACATATGTATGTATGTATATGTATGCTTTTGTATGAAACACCTTCGATTCCCAACTACTCCAAAACCCGTCTATGATCCAAGTCAGGAAACTACTTAGAAAATCATTGATTATAGTTAGCAATCAGTAATTTTTTTTATTTAATTATTTACTTTATGTCGAATTTTTATAGATTTTCCGGTACCTAACCGCAAACACAAAATACAATCGACACACTTTCTCCAAATCGCTCGAGTAAACTTCATCAACCCCTCCGCAACACGCCCACAAATAGGCAATAATATATAAAATTAGGATTAGGCTTTTCAGAAGCTTACAGCGAACGGCTTATATAAATATTTATAGTATAAGAATGCGAACAAACAATAATATCCCATCAACCCTAAAGCGTCCGGACGCACACGGACAAATATCGTGCGAACGATTACCACCATTCCGATAGGGTGGCGAAGAAGGGGGAGGTGAGGGGGCTAAGAGCCCAAATTCCGAAGAAAAATACGTGTTGGCGAGCCGAGACTCACCTGCGACACGTCGGGTAACCGGATCGCATAAACTAGGGACCACTGGGTAACTAGGTGAACAACCCTGTCGGGTCTTGCCCATGACTGGACCCCTGAAACACCTCTTCACCCCCCCCCCCCCTTTTCGGGTTACGACCCTCTGCTTGTGCATTAATCTACCCTTAAAGTGGTACTAAGGTGTTTAGTGTTTCGATTCAGTTACTTCGGTTATATTTTATTTTTAATTTAATTCACCTATGTATATACCTATGTATGTATAGTGTAAGAGTAATTTCATTTAATTTGTATGTGATGCGTATATCAAAAATCTTAATACATACATACATACATGCAAATGCATATATAAAAATAATACTTGTTTTTTTGTTCACTATATAAATGCACAGCTTTCTAACTTGGAGCCACCAGATTTATTAAAAGTCAAAATCAAAAATTGGATTGGTTTTGAAACGCTCGGAGCTTGGAATTGAAGGGGAGTTACTGGACAAGTGTATTTTCAGTTATAAAAATCTACAGTTTTCAAATTCGTATATTACATATACATATGTACATCATGGTACCCTAACTAAGACCATAGCCGTGTTTTAGATGAGTTCAAAGCCCTTTGAATGTTTTCTTCATACCCAACCATCAACCGCTCGACAAACGCCAAGCTCAGAAATATCCGACTATGAAAATTAATGTGTGTTTACATGTATATGGTGAGTATGTATACACAAGAAAAACGTCCGAGCAACGGCAGGCAGGTTTTTTGTCGTGGTTTCGATAATAGGACCACAAAATTTGGTATTCTATCTCAAAGTACTCTGAAAATTATAAAAATATCCGAAATTCCTACGTTTTTGGCTTAGTGCTAAAAAATATAATATTATACTGTCTATGTATAATATTGTTGCGTGGAAGTGAAGACGGGTTTCCGAGATCGGAGTGAAAGACGCAGTGCGTAATAATAGAGGACATTTAATGTTGATCCGTCAACCAACCAGCTCCAAATGAAGTACGGAACAAACCCGCGAAATATTTATGCACGGCGTGTACTCTCATCACTAAAGCCCGGATAACCAGCGTGCCGTTCATTGTTCAAATGTTGTAAATGCATTGTTAAAGGTTTGCCGAACCTTTTTTACAAAGCATTTACAAAAATTGAACAATGAGCGGCGCGTTTTGGGTCCGTACTCTACTCATCACAGATAGATCATTGGTCGATGGGTCGCGAGCTCTTATTGGCTGTTGTACACAGCTCGCTCATACGCCAAGCCAAGATCAGGCGATTAGTGATGGTAAACTGGTGGTTGACGAGCAGCAATTACGTTACAATATTTTTACTTTATCTACATATGTACGTAGTAACAATAGATGAAGTTTTGTGATCGTGCGAAAATTCGAACTCGAGATTTTGACTGATTCGAACTCAGAATCGATTACTGATCACGTTTTCATGATCTAGAAAAAATGTGTGTGTGTCTGTGTATTTTGGGGATTTTTTTTAAATATATAACTATCATGTCAGCAGCACTATCATTTATTACAAAATGTATTTATACAAATTGTATGGCAGAAGAATAATTAATGATATCTTATGTTTATTTGATATTCTTAATGGCATCATCGACTGCTCTGAATTGGTGAGCTTAATCAGATTCCATGTACCGGGAAAATCAATTCGATGTAATTCTTTTCTTGATATTCCTACGTTTACCACCAATTATTCATCGAACTCAACCATGTCAAAGTTGCACAGACTGGGTAATGAGCTTTAAATATGTGGAATTTGATGTGTGATGTGAATGAATGTAATGTTGAGGGGTAATGGCAAACAGTGGTACACATGAGTATACACTGTTATGAGTAAAGCCCGGACCCTGAGGGGGCTGTATATTGTTCAAATGTTGTAAATGCATTGTGTAAGGTTTGCCGAACCTTTTTTACAAAGGATTTACAACAATTGAACAATAAACGGCACGCTTCCGGTCCTACCTCTAGTTATGAGTTGGCAGAAGTGACGCCAGTCAGTAGAGTAGAGGTGGAGTCACGGGCCGCGCTGTCAAGGCTGGCGGATGCGTATTGCATTGTGTTATATTGGACAATAAACGTATAAGGTTGTACTAAGATCGCCTTTTAATTGTCTCTCTCCTGCAATCCTCCCTACCCGAACCCTACATATATTCAATTTATTTAATATCAGTAGATGTAAGTTAAAATACGATTTATCCAAATATATTTTTTAACATGTTGTAGTTTCTTTTTACAAGGTTTTTATTTAGTTTCTGACAAACTTCTTACACCGATCGCTATGAAACTCGCGTTGAAACTTAGAGCTTTGCGAGGTTTGGCTGCCGATAGAGATTTCAATTGGAAGTCGATGGTGAAATATAATCGCAATAAACACCTTTAAGAACCCAAAAGTTTTGAGAAGGTGACAGCTCACCCACTCCAATAGCCAATAACCTTGTTTGTATGACTTTCTGCCCCCCACTAATTTTGTCACATGTCAATTGTTTAAACGCCTATAACTTAATCACGTTCTCACATATCTTAAAAAAAATTTCATTATAGGCCCTCATTATCTCTCATATATATTTTTACTTCACTAATATATAGGTTATTTTTGTCTTTCTTTATATTTTTTTTAATTTAATTACTAGCTTTATTTGTATTGTATTTTTTTTCTTTGCGTAAAATGGTCATTTTTTTTGACCGTATAAATAAATACGTTACCCCTATACAGTAGCCGAGTTTTGTGAAGGATCAAAACCTTTTTAAGAATTTTTTTTCTAAACTTCCTATACCCGAGCAAGGCCTAACATTTCTCATAATCATAAAACACTCACCACTGCGATGATAAATACATCTATGAAACTTTTAGTGACAGTTAGACATGTCAAAAAAAAATTCTAATGAGACGATCAATTCGTGGGGTTGATAAACACAATATAATCCCGGGAAAATCCAGGAACTGCATACATAGAACGCATATGTATAATTAAGATATGAAACTATGTACGTATGTATGTATGTTGTACAATGTATGTATGTAGGATGATGTTCAACGTTCGCGAATTCGCCTCGTGTAACAATGCCACAGAACATGAGCACCGGGGAATTGGGACGTTGCAAAAACGCAAATATGAGTTTACAACACCCCAAACGGCTTAACAAATAACCTCTATATTTTTACAACCACCCCGATAATACACCGTATACATACATATGTACGTTCGTGTGCCATATAAGCGCAAACAACTTGATTACTACTCAAAATACGAGACGTGAATCTCGGCTACTTTGTCTGACGAAATCCTCTTTCATTCCCTTCTCTCTCCCTCTCGCGTTCTCATTCTACAATACTATACAAAAAGGAAGTATCCTTAAGCGGGTCACGGTCGAATTCCTCGCTATAAAGTTTCGACGTAATAAAGTCTACGATGAATAAAAGGAAAAACACGCATACATGTTAAATTTATTATTATTGCCGAGTTCGGTGTATTTATTGCTGGGCGTTGTGGATTTTTTTTTTTTTTTTAATTTTTAGTCTGCGTAAACGTCGATAAGGTCGAATCGATCTCTCTCTCTCTCTATCTATATACATACATAGTACGTGTCTATATGTATGTATGTTTGTTTTGTATGTACGTAGACCGAAGGTAAACAGTTCAAAGGGTGAAATATTCACTAGCTCGGTACAATTAACTCAATTTAACGGTTAATTTATTGCCCGGTGATTCGAATCAACGGCAAATGATGTTTTTACAGGCGTATTTTTGTACGTGTACTTCTATAAAGATCACGTCTTTTTTCTACGGCTAAAAATATTTTTTAGACTGTACATTATATATAATGAAGGGCAAATAATATCAAATTTTATATGAAATACATACATACGTATATCGAAATAATTCACTGAAACCGAATCGACTCATGGAGATTTTTCATGGACAACATTCATGTAGATTTTTCTCAAAGGTAAATATACATATATGTACTTAAAATTTTTTATGAAATTTAAATAAATAAAACTAGCAACATTGCTGAGTGGTTAGCGTATAGTGCTATCAACTGAGATCAATCATGGGTTCAATCTCTGACTCAGTGCTGCTGGCCAGACCTTTATACATATACATATATGTATGTATGTATGTGACTACAGGTCGATCGTTTCCTATTAGATTTTGTCAATTTATCTGATTTCATTGTTGAAACGGTTCCAAATAAATCAGCTAACTATCCTCGTTTGTCATTTTTATTTGATATAATTTCAAAACTTATAATCTACAAACATATATATATGTACATATGTTCAAGTTTAATACCATAAGTGTTGCTTATTGAAACCAGTAATGGCCTCAGGAGAAAATATAAATTAAAATATATACTAATATTTTACTAAATACGAATATAAATAAATATGTATTTCAAAAAGTAAAAAATGAATTTTTGATTGAGGCAAAATAGTACATAAAATAAAAAAGTCCATAAATATGTATGTATGTCCAAATTGGGCCATAGGTGTCATCTTGGAGCAAAACCCGTAAAGGCACCATGGTAAATATTTTTTTATAAAAATAAAAAATAAAAAAACTTACGGGTAAATTATCTCCGTGGGTTATAATCAAATCTCATACCTTCACCGCAATCTAAAAAGTTAAATATAAGATTTAAAATTAGCATACAGATATTATTTAATAAAGTCTAATAGCAATATGAAATATTGCTATTAAATTCACATGCTAACAAATTCACCATTTGTACGTAGTCTCCATAGCAATAGTTTAAGCGCATTTGCCAATGATCTTCTTCAATATTAAAAACCATTGCACATAATTTAATAAACACTGATATTTATTTTTAGTATTGTTTAGAATTATATATTAACAATTTTTAAATTTAAATTCACTTCATACAAAAACAAATGAGTTTATTTTTCACACGCAAAGAAAAATTTCAACAAATAAATATTTAAAATTATTATTAAAAGCCCGCACTGAAATTACTTATTATCACAATACGTAGGTAATAGTCACTAGAAACCGGTAACGAAGATGATTTATATGATGATGATGATGATGAAACACGAGAATGCTGCGAACGAAGTACGAAATCGAAGACGATTTGAATATTCGATAAAACTTTAAGCGACACTTAAACTGCGAAAGACTTTCTTGAAAATTTACAGCTTCATTCGCCAACGATAAAAGTGTATTGATTGATTTTTATGACAATCAATTGAAACGTCAAACATTCGCGTAACATGTTTGCGTAATGTGAGGCTCGCCTGTTATTCGTCGACTGAAATTGAATAAAAATAAACAAGTGAATTATGTATATTAAAATAAAAAATGTGTGCATTTGAAATGTTGTTTATTTAAACGCATTTCTTTCATTTGAATGTGCAAATTTGAGAAAAACATTACATATGTACATGCAGATCCGGCTCAAAGGTGCAGCAGACTAGGCACTGTCTAGGGGCGCCATAGACAAGGGGTGTTGCGAGGTGCCCCCATTTTTATTTTTTGATTATTAAATTGAAAAATTAAAAAAAAAATAACTTGGCTTACTTTGAACTTATAAAACATTTTATATTCAACTTAATTTTTCTACTCGAAGTAACAATACTGATTGTAAAATATAATTTACGAGGACCGCAGGAAGTTCACTGTCAAATATCAGCGACTCACCAATAAAACTTGTCAAACAAAAAACTGTAAATTGGAATTGTATTTTATATAAAATACCGCTGAAACATACATACATATGTATGTATATAAAGTGAAAACATATTTCAAGTGAAAATATATTTTTACTGGTAAAAATATATATTTTTACCAATTCAAGCAGTGAAAATGTATCAAACAATGAATTTACTCTATAAATAAATTTAACTCTATAAATATAATATGTAATATATAATCTATTTAACTCTATAAATTTAACCCTAAAAACCCAATCTTAAATGAATAGGGCCAACCCTTACTTAACCTAACCTATCCTAACCCTTAACTAACCTAACAATCTAATCTTAAATTAATAAAACCAACCCTGCAAAAGTAACTGGTTATGACTTCACTGAAACGTCAGTGAAAATATATTTTCACTTGAAATATAATTTCACTTGAAATATAATTTCACTGTGAAATATACATACATACATATACATATATTATGGATATATTCGCTTAATGAAATTAAATATCTGAACCAATCATATTCGAAAGAAAAAATATCACTCTATAAAATTTTTCAATTCATTGTTGAATATAATTTATTGTCTTCATTACCGAATTTTTTCATAGTTATCCGTATTTCCTTCATTTTTATACATAAAACGTGCCTATTTTGAATAAAAATTTTAATCTATCTAATCTCAATATACTTTTCTTCAAAATAAAATTTAAAGAACTTTCATGAAATTTATTGTTTAAAAATTTAAGCGGGGGAGGGTGGAGGGGGCGCTGAAAACAATTTGCCTAGGGGCGCCATATACTCTCGGGACGGGCCTTCATATCCATATGTACATGTCATGTCATCCACATGTCATGCACATACATATACATACATGTAATAGTTTCGTAACTGCAACTATTATAGACAGATTACTTCTTACTTTTTTAATTATTAAACTAAAACCCTTGTCGGCTTTCAAACTATGTACTACATAATTGCAATCGTATCTACTGCTTTAAAATTCTATCACGTCATTAGTAGTAATTTAAAAATTTTAATGTATCTAATTTCATTTTCTTTTTTTGCGTTCAAGCAAATCGATAAACGGCTCGCCAATTTTCAAAAATCTTGTTACATATGTACATACATATATACATTTGATAATAAATGTACGCAAATTTGTCCTTTAAACATAAAAGATTTATTGGTATCATATCTATTGAGTTTTATAACATACATACATGTACGTAAAATGAAATGAAGTCTTCTTTTGGTATACTGACTTTTTATTTTTACTATAGAAAGGTTAATGAAATCAAGCAACGAATTTGTGCAAAATTAACATTGAAAGGGGACAAGTCGAAAGTTCGTTGTCAAAACATTTGTATTCGGGGGCGTTGAAAATTCTATTGTTCGAGCTGCGAAATTTTCCGAGTTGCGTTCCATCAACGAGACGTTCACTTGTGAAATTTTCATCCTGAAAGCCTCCTTTAGCTCGGCAATAATTTCCACATTTGTGAGCTCGCGCTCTAGTTTTCCCAGATGGAAATGCGTCTCGCGTGACGGAAGAGAATGTTGCTCCCGATTTATGGCGACGTTAAAAGTGTTGCAGACTTGCTTGCTTCGGAACAATTCGCCATTTTCCAGGAAGGGTGGGAAGTGGAAACGGGAAGAGGAGGACTAACCGCAATCAAAATGCGTTCAAAATTTATACGAAGGCTCTAACTGCGACTTGTTGGTCGGCTTGAAGGATTTAACGCCCTGAGAATAGGACCCAAATTAATTTCAACTATGCAACGAACCGTATTAATTATATTAGAAATGTTTTAATAACACTTAGTCTATTTGGAAATTCTTGTATTGCATATTAATTTACAGTATAAAGAACATTATTATAGTAGGATTCATTTCATAGCCAATATATGAAGGTATTCAGACATTTATAAAATTTCCTCGTTTCAAAATTATGATTTGATGTCGACCGTAAAAGGAGTGGTTAGAAGCCTGATGCAATATTTTAAATCGGTTCGTTGGACCACATCATCAAAAATTCGATTTTACGATACGTCGAAACTTGGAGGATGTAAAAGCCTTAAGTGCACCGAGCGTGCAAATATTTATTTTACAGTTGGAAAGGAATAACGTTCAGAGTGCAATATCCTTGCAAATTTTATTCTAAGAACCAAAAGAAAATAAGGATTGTGAATTTTGCATAGAGAGAGGTGGACTCATTCTCATGCATTTTAATAGAAACAAATGATTCATTCATACATATGTATATATGTATTATACATTGATTTTTTATGCATAAGCGAATTAGTATGTATTTATTATTTGTGTATGCAAATCTACAGTTTTCATCTTAGGTTCTTCACATTTGGTGTACTTTCTCATGATACTGTAACTCGCATCGTAGATTACAAAATTTTCTGAGAACATTTTATCATACTATATTTTTAGCTTTTTTATTAACTTTACTCCAACTTTGCAGTTCAACTATAAATACTTTAGCTTTGGATTATAAATATGAATACAAAAGTAAAATATTTGAACTAAATATGCCCTTTATACTTTCTAAAAACTTTCCAGAAAAATGGTCATTCGTTGTTTAATTTTGCCATTCAACTCTTAAAACAGTAGGACTATTAGCAAATATAATAACCTTGCTGATACTATCCACTTATTGTAGAGCTCTTCAACTAAATGACATCATTACTCGGGTATAAAAAAACACTAAAGTACAATTGAGCCGTTATATTTGAAAATGGCGGAATTCCGATTTTCAGTTCCAAAAACATTATTTCTGTTCAGCGGAATAAACACATCGCAGGCCACCAGTATTTAAAAATATAGTTAAACATTATATTTATTGCTTTGTGAAATAATTCCCGAAATGAAAATAACGGCTAATGTTTTTAAAATTAAAATACAGATTAAACAATTAAATAAAGTGCCCACAATTGATTAATCTAAAGCATATATAGTTTCTATTAAATTATAATTTTGAATTAAAACCAAATGAGGTACATAGAGTAGTAGGTGAGTGCAATATGACTAGTTTATTATAGAATCGAATTACTGTTTTCAGACGTACGTTAGGACGAAAATACGCTTTCGGAAGTCGAGAAAACAGACAATGTCAGAACTAAAGCGGCCTAGCGCGTCACAATTAAGGCTTCGAGGGCTTTTCTATTGTTGCCTGAATGCGTTCACGGAAAAACAACTTCTATTGGGAGGAAAATTTATCAAATTGAGTGAGAGCGTGCCCTCGACGCGGCTCAAGCACGTCTTGCTTAGTAGGATTTAACCGTCATATACAAAAAAAGAAATCAAGATCTATTTTCAGATATGTACATACATATATATGTATGTATGTATGTATATATAAGTGATTTATCGGGACAGTTTCACTTTGGGCGAGTCGCACCTGTAAAACGTGTCAGTTTGGAGATTAAGACGTCGCCGACACAGGCGTATAAATAGAAAAAGTGAGGAAAATGCGGAGTTTTTCCGGTTCGACGTCGACAGAGTAATCCGGAGACGGCTTTCAGTCGCTGAAAACTCGAAAATCTCTTCGCGAGAAGCACAACTGAATATGTTGTGTGTGCGAACTGAATTTAAATTCGCAGACTCCGGGTTAGATAGAGGAGAGTGGGACGCTCTGAAAAAAGTTGTGCAAAAAGAAAGGCAAAACAATAGTTTTCAGTCTGAAGGATGTTCGAGTGCGGGACGGGTTTTAAATTATGTTATGCAAATCGGCATACGTGTACGAGAACGTATTGCACGAATTCTGTAACACACGTACTATTGCTTCGTATTACGATTTCTACAGAATGGATTTCATATATAGCGAGTTTTGGATAAGTGTCAACGGTTAAAATTAAAAATCAAGATAAAATTCACATTCAAGTGGTACTCACTTTTCCAAAATTTATATCAAATAGAAACTTCTTAATAAGAAAATAATTACATTATTTTAAAGATTTGTATGCTTATTCTATATCACTTTCATTAGGGTTTTTAAACCGGAACATCTAGCTCTATAAACTGATTATAGAGTGAGATGTTTCGGGTTCACTCTATTATCCTTGTTATTAAATTTAACAAAATATGATATTATGAAGTAACTACTTACCCTTTTAAGTTAAATTCAACGTAAAGGAAATGCACGCAATGCATCCATTACCCGTAAAAAATATGCTATTGCAGTAAATTAAATGCTCTACGAACGACACAGATTTATCTAAAAATCAACGAGTTGAATAAAAGAATACAGAAAATTATATTGAGATTGCCGTATCTCTTCATATCTCTTATGTAAATATAAGTGCATAGAAATATCTGTATATCTTATATAAATAAATATTTCTTTAAAATACGGCGAATACGTTTATATGGCTGCGACCAGCTTTCTCGATATTGATTTTTATGAATATTGGAAAAATTAAGAGAAAAAATGAAAATCCGCCTATATTTCCTTTGTCGCCGGAGTGTTGGGAGAGTGAGGGCTTGTCACAAAAAGCACCACTAATTAAAACGACAAAACCAGGCCAGGCTATAAGTTAAATATACAACCATAAAAATCCATCTGTCAGAGCGCACTTCATATCAAGTTTCGCCTTTTCAATTAACTATGGACTATTGCGTTCGTTAATCGAGATAAAAAAGTCTACAGATGCCAGATTTAATTAATTATTCCCAGGACGAGATTAACTTTTAATAAGATCGCTTTTCGACCACTTAAAGTCGTCTATAGAAGGTCGTCTTCTGAAAATTAGTATCATGAAAAGGCGATATAAAAATATCACTTTACGACGCGCCATATTACTGGGCAATTTAGCAAACAAAGGCTCCTTTCGAGCCGAGGCTAAAATACGCTTCCTTTTGAATTTTTTAAAATTAATATCAACAGCGTTGCTTATTTATTAAATTAAATACGGTTTCGGGAAAATGTCACTGGCATTCAAATTTAATTTTAAAAAACCACGAAATAATCGCCACCTTGGATTTATTTATTTTTTTTTTCGAACATGATAAAGTTCTGGAACGTCAGATAATCTCGTAGCTTTTTACCATATTGAAGATGGTTTCGTTCTTAAATTCAATCATGGGTTAAGCTCATCCTTTTCGGGCGTACCTTTGATACCAGGTAGCGTATATGCAAACTCAAACGAATTATCCAAAACCCGAAATACATCAACCTGGAAAATTCTGTCTTAACACTGTCGGCAAAATTTTCCGCGGAAGATTCTCACACACACATATTTACATACATAAATGAAATTATTTTTTCGGCTTGAAAGGTTTTGTACCGTGGGAAAATACACCGATTTAATCAGCACAATACATATATATACACATATGTAAATTACTTGTAAATGTTAGCCATTGAACTAAAGATTTGTCTACAGACTATTTTCTTATAGGGTGCATAGTCAAGACATTTGTCGTGGCTTGAGACAATAGAAAAATAAAAAGAGACAAATCTTGCAATCGTAAAATCGCAAAGGTATCTATTAAAATAAAAAAATTAAAGGCGCCATGATACAGCTACAAAGTTTAGGCCGATCTTTAATATTATAAGCTGTCGATTTATCTATAGATGTCTAATTTTGAGTGTGTTTTAAAAATTTTCACGGCTTCTCTTATCTGCAGCTTAAAACGAGTCCATCTATTTTTCCAAAAGGCACGCTTTGTACTTTCATTATTTATTTTTGAATTTAATCTGACGGCTCTAGGGTTGGCGGGAGATTTATCCGGCTAAAAGGGCTCGTGATTTCCAGGGGTGTTTGGGGGGAATTTTTGGTACCATCGTACTTTATCAAAGGCCTCGTATTATTCGGGTCAAAATTCAAGGATACCCTGACTGTACTCCGATCAATGAAAATATCTCATAGATAATATTGATAATTTGTAATTTAAATTTTTAATATAAGTTGAGATTTGTCGCCAGATTGGTCTCTCTTAGAATTTATATTTTATTTTATATATATACATATATGTATATGATGTATTCACAGTAGCTTCAACACCCATTATCCGATATTGAAATGAAGGCGAATCAAAGAAACAAATATATGTATATGTATACTTACATAGATAATATATTTAAGCAATCATAGGAGCTGGTGACTGACCCATACGTTGTATGATTTGAAGTATTTCTGTGGTATTGATGAGTCAGCTGGCCAAACCTCTATTTGTCACAATTGTATGTTTTAAAAATTTATATTCAATATACGTACATATGTATATACAATATTTAAATAAATATGTACAAGTTTTTTCATAATTTTCGATTTGGGGCAACGTGTCATGGCACTATGGCAAAAATGAAACAATAAAAAAATGGATCTTTATAATACGAGGACATGGAATGAATTGAACTGTTTGTTTGTTGGAAGTTATCATGAAGATAATTGAAATAATGTGTTAGAAAATAAACCAGGATCGTTCACTTCAGCTGATCATGAAGCATGTCCGGGAGCCGATGTGAATTTAGAAAAAAGAGACAGGAAGTTGAGACTGCTGTGAATTAAACAGTGTTGATTGATATTTGAAAATAAAGAGATAAAACTGAACTTTCATATGTGTATATTTTAATAATTTAATTAGAAAGAGCGTATTTTTCTTACACTATTTCCATAAAGAATGAATAGCCCCATAGAAATTTACACTTACATAAATCGAGCTATTCATCCCTTACACAAGTTAGTAAGTAAAATATTATAGTATTACATGCAAGTAAGGGATTAATATCATGATTTTAATTATAAAATATATTGGGTATGTAATATGAGGGTTGAATGTGCGAGATTAGGTCGGAAAATAGCCGTTTCGGTGCACCGTGTGTTTTCTCCCGGCTTTGTTTGACCGATGCCCACAGTGGCGTCTACCGACACTGATGAAACGACCAATAAATTCCACCAGGGCTTGACCGCCATAATAAAAAATACGAAAACGAACTGAAAAACCCTCGATGGGATAGGTATGACCGATGAAACAGCCTCCCCCCACCATCCCTATGAAACTTCCAATCAATAACTGAACGTTTATTTCCGCGCTCTATCATGCTTTACACTGACTCTATTTACAGCAAGTTTTTAATATTTCACCTAATTTGAGATTTTACTTTGTAGCCTTCAGATGAAATGTAGTGTGAAATTGAATATAGAAATGGAAGGGTAAGATATTTTTACTTTATCTACATACGTACGTATTAGCAATAGATGAAGTTTTGTGATCATGCGAAAATTTAAGCTGGAGATTTTGATTGATTCAAACTGAAGTGGCAGTTAACTCTTGTTCGATTTTTCTTCTACTATTTTTTTCGACCCCTTAAACATGTGTGCTCTTCTCGATAAAGTTTATGTATAATATTTGTATCAAAGTGATGCAAATGAAAAAGTAATTATTAACATTAATAAACCGGGGGTTTTTTCCTCTGAGAAAAGTCAAAATTGTTATGACCATTTTTTGTATATTTGTATTCGTTATGTACTAAGAGTTGATAAGGTTTTGGCTAGAATTCGTAAATCGGAAGTAGTAATTATTTTAAAACAATATTTCATTATTTTATTTTGACCTTTAAAATTATTTTTATCTTCTTGATATATATATGTATATGTATGTGTATGCTACTTATAGTAATTTTAAGTATTAAAATAATTTGTGTTGTATAAGATTCCTTATATTTGCGCTCAATTTGTATTGAAAATGCTCTCATAGCCGGTATATGTGAACGTGTATGTATTATTATTTTATTCTTCAAATACATACATATGTATACAAATTTTTTATGCCTCAAATAATCATCATTAATCTCTTAGTGAGAATCTGGCTGTGAAAAATTCTAATGGTTAATATTTACGCATATAATTGATGTGAGGTTTGTTCATCAGATTTCTCATCGCGTCCACGTGCACCTTGAAATTCCAAAAATTTTGAAAGGGGGACTTTTGCCGGTGGAAAATGCCGACGGTCGAGTGGTAAATGAAGCGGGATATTTTCCGGGAGAGGGAGGCCGGAAAAGCTCTGTCCTCTGAACAATTTTCTTTGAAGGCGAAAAGCGACCGCGGAAAAATGAGTCACGCGGAAAATTCAAACGACACAATGGACACCGGGGCGAGACCTTCATTCGTCACGCGCGCTCAACATGTGCCCCAAATAAATATGTATGTATAAACCTATTAAAAATCTACACTTTCATTGTAAAGGGTGATGCAACGGTTATGTTGGACGTTTTTATTATACAAAACATGTATTTTATGATATAAAATTGGAAATCTGAATGTTAAATATGCATATGAAAATTATACTTGGAATTGTGTACATATTGTTTCAACCTGAATTGTATTCAATGCAATGATGTATTTGCAATTTTTATGGCTCAAATTGAACGAAATGGATGTGGTTTAAACAAAAAGTCATTAATCGTTTTAATGCATTTGAAGTTCAATGACTGCATAATTTCCAAAAATAGTGATGTTTTTCAATATGAGACGTTATAATTGGAAATGACATAAGTCCACTCTTCTTAATATAAATAAATATTTAATATAAAGCTTTGCGTTTTACAATATTTAGAAATACTGGTGCCCTTTAATACGTTTATTCTGCTTTTCCAAGATTTAGGTCAAATCGAATCAAAATAAGTGATAACAATTTGTGAATAATGTCAAACAGAAATAGTGTTTTTGGTACTGAAAATTGGTCTTCAGCCACATTCAAATATAACGTCTCATATATAATGCGATTAACTATTTTGTCGTTATTTTTAAAATATGCTAAGTATAATCTAAAAACACCTTGCGGCACCTTGAAAGACAACATTCAAACTGCCAAATGTAAATGTAAAGATTTATTGTAAACGGAACTGTATTGAAATATAAATGAAACGATCTTTCGGATAATTAGAGATAGCTTTCAAAAATGAGCATACAATTTATATGACTCGGTATTTCAATATAATATATGTATGTATATATGTATATGATTTCATTTACCATTTCACATTATGATCTCAAAAGCAAACACTCGACTCTATTAAAAAGTGACTTCAAAGACAATTAGTACAATTAGTAGAACTTCAAAAAATGTATACATTTTTAATTAAGTACAGTGCTAAAAGGGAGAAGGAAAATAAACACCATTCACATTGCATACTTTCGATTGTTAGCCTAATTGCCGTAAATTACACGAAATTCGGTGAAACGTAACGGAAAAATCATTAAGAAGAGAGAAGGAGGAAAATTCGCGCTTCAAAGGAAAAATTTGCCTTTTGAGTTTGCGGTATTGCAGGCGCTTCAATTAATTGAATTTTTCCGAATATACAAGCAATGTGTATACAATAAATGTGTACACGCATCTAAGCAAAATAATCGATTTTGTAAGATTACATAAAGACATAAAATGTGATCGTAAAATTTGTATATATTTGATGGGTGAATTTTTACGACATTTTTTAATTTTACAGCTATTTTATGTGAATTTAAAATACAAAATGTGCTTTTTAAGTAGACGATTTTATGCGTTTAATTTGATCGACGATTACTACTATAAATTCATATTATATAAATTTATATACATAACTACAATAACTTTTTCGACTCATTTTTGCATTTTATTTATAAACGACTGTTTAAAGTATGTGTGTACGTATAATATGCTTTTAAAAATTACTTGAATAACATTGTATTCAAAAACGACTTTTAACATTTGGCGAAAGTTTCAAACAAACTTTAACGTACGTATACTTTCAAACTGTTTTTCGCACAATCTTTTGAATGCTAGCAGAAAGATATTCAAAAAGTATGGTAATTACACAACATTTCAACAAACTAAATTAACTAATGGTAAAATAATTAATCAGAACTTTTTGCACATGTGTATGAGAAAAATGTTTCATTCCTTTAAATTTCTGCATTTTGGTTTGTCCAAAATACAATATACATACTTACAACTGTTCTGAACCAAATTTTGCATAATTAACCATTAAGAATCTTTGGAACATAACCCGCTATATTACATTTCTATGTCTACCCTAATTCATCTTCTCGACACATGAGACAGTTACCTAAAATTGGCAAAGTATCAAAGTTGTCATAATAAGGACTAGACGACGCATCTTACAAAATAAATACAATTAATCATACACGAGCAAAGCAAAGCACTCTAGTCAGTAATTATTATGTAAAAAGAAAACACTATGGTATTATATATTATAAGTTAGTATAAAAATTGAGTCAATCAAAAATTGTATACATATATGTACTTTCCACTGGTTTAATTTAATTTAATCTATAATTTAATAAAGTACAAATTTGCACTGCTTTCTTAATATGGGTGATTTTATTTATCCCATGAAAGGGTGGGGCGGACACAATTAGAATTATTATTATATTAAAAATGAACATTTCAATTGAAAAGTAAATATTGGCAATCGAACAGCGCAATAGCATTATTCCACAAAATCATGTTTTGAAGATAATGTCACTCAGTTAACTTCAGCGCGTTGTTGAGCTTCGTCCATTGCTTTTTAAGCTTAGGATTTAGTTTGAAGTTCTACTCAAATATTATCCTACAATTTCAGGACGGTGTGGGACCATCTTTTCATCTTCAATATCAATTTCATCTTCAAATAGCCCCACACGAAGTAAACCACATTGATAAGTTGGGAAAAATTGGAGACCAGACTACATATTTGAAACAATTTGCAGTAATTTTGTTCAGTTGCGCTAACCCGGTCTGGTTCAAACCATACTAATATTTCAGAATTTCCAATCAAATATTCCATAACTAGCCACGAGGTTATGCTGAGGAGAGTAATGGATTACGTTCGACATCGTTTTGAGATATTGCCTAAGCTTGTTGCATTATATATGTATTGTAAGATTAGACAACGTCTTCAGAAGACAAATATCACACATACCAAAGCAAAAGACAAATGCGTTTATATATTTTTGTTTCAAAGTGCACTTGTTGCTGAACTCCCCTATCTGGCTTTCAGGTGTGAACTTTGCCACGATGGAAATAATCCCATTCCACAGATACTATTCATCTATCTTCATTGTTGACACTCGGTTGGCGGCTATTTATATACATATATGTACATATACATAGACGTGTTTATATATAATATATAAATGTACATAGTTGTGTCGAAAACGGTAACAACAGACGGCGACAATTTATTCGCGTTGTGTTTGTTTGTTTGCTGTCGGTTTTCCTCGAGGCGAGTGTGCGCTCACGTTTAGCGCCAATTAGACAACAACGGTTGTTTTGCACAAGCTCACAAAGTAAGCTCGCAGAAACGTGGCTCGTATTCTATTATGTATATTCAAACCGATAGAATAGATAGACTGAAGATGCGTGGCATATGAAAACATTTCGAAACTTTCTGAAAACGAGCGAGCTAGCGGCTAAATCAATACAACTCGAGCGCTCCCCTCGTAATACAAGCTTCGCGTAATATAAAGTCGATTTTCAGCATTTTAAAATCAACATTTAAATACTTTATTTGAATGAGAAATTATTTTATTTAGAAAATAGATATATTGAGGTGTATAAAAAGGATTTTATTTAAATGTATTTATCAATAGTCGAATTGAAAGGTGTTGCTCGGATAGGCGAAAGTTGAAAAATACTACATATCGTACAGACGTGCCAATTTTATGGTTTCGTCGCCTGTTGGCAGGGGCATCAAGCTCCTCAACCAGATTTCTATTAACGTGGATTTGTTAAATCTATAATATGCTGATCTGGTTGAGGAATTGTATGTAATATGTTCTCTCTTTGTATTTGTTTTATATTTATGCTATCTTTTTTTGTTATTATGCTTCATTTTATTTTCATCTTACTATATACTTTTTCTTTTTTTTGTTTAGTCATAGTGATGACTTGGAGCTACTTTGTAATGTCACTATGGCGAAATTGTAATAAATAAATATGTTTGAAGAGCATAAGATAGTTTTAAATATTTTAGATTTTTAAAACAGACATTCGAACAAAAAAATATTCATTTTTAACATTTTTTTTGTCAGAATCTACATATCTAAAACATATTCTATACAAACAGCTGTAGGAACGCCTCGAAGGGATCTATGTACACATACAACCAATAATACATATCATAATCTTGTTTTAATTTATATATATTTTATTCTTTTTTTCCTTATGTTCATTTTTATATACTATTTTTCTTTTTTATTATTGTATTTTTCTGCTTTTGCCTGTTATTTATTTTTATTCTGTTAAATAATTTTCTAACTCTTGTTTTCTTATGTAGGCTATTGTAATGAATCAGGTTCTTCCTGAAATGTCACAATGGTCCAAACTAATTCTTAAATAAATAAAGATTCTATTATTTTTCGTTATATTTACTTTTCAGTTACATATATTCTATATAAGTCTTTATCATTATAGTGTTTCTAAATATGAGATTTTTTTGTTATTATGTATGTTTGTTTGTATGTCAGCTATACAAAGCCACAGACATAAGATCACCTAATTTTATATATACCTGTATGTATGTAGTGTCTCATGGTACCTTAATTTAAATCGATTTATAAAGGTATCTGAGGATTTTTTTGAATTGACCGAACAATGCCGGTCATTGTTGTTCACATCATAAACTGTAGCCGATTGCTCAGCCGAATGTGAGTTTGAAAAAATGAGCAATTTTTTCAGATTTTTTTTCGTATACTGTTTTAATTAGTGCACATTGAGATGAAATACGTAATTTGGGACTCTAAATTTGAAAAGGAGACAAATGAATAAAAAAACAAACGTAATTTTTATATACATATACATATATGTATGTAGATGAAACGTTAGTTCTGCAATGTTACAGCACTGGAATTTATCGCGCCATTTAATCAAACTTTCATTGTGATTAAGATTTGATTTTTCGGTGTCGAAAGCTACATTTTTATGCTGGGCCAATCTCATAAGCATTTGAGATAAATCCCACGGTATTCAGCGTAGTAAAAGTTAAATGTGTATCCCGGTTAATGGAATCGGTTTGAGGTTAATGTTTCCGCGCACAACTCCCGTGGTAATCCCAGCCACAAATGAAACGATATTTTTATTACGATCACTATTTCTCTTGCCCGATTCTTTTTTCCTGAGACGAGAATCCAGCAAATTCCCGACACTAATCCCGTGTACGTTTTAATCAAAAAACTTAACGCGTGTGCGAGAAACTTTCGCTAATACTCGCTAATATCTCCGACGCGGTAAGACCTACATCACGTGGAAAATCTTTACGAGTTTTCTTCTTCGGAGGATTTAAAAGCGAAGAGCTCGCGGATAATTTTAATTTTAATTTTTAAATTTTGCCAGAAAATATCGTGACTTTTCGGACTTCCTTTTGGCTGGCCGTAAATTTTTAATTCAGATGTTAAAATTTAACATTTCGCTCAAAGTCCACTTTCCAACGGGTATGAATTTTTTATTTCGACACTGAACAAAGGTAAATGTTAAAAATTTAAAACGGTTCAATGGGGTGGAATCGGACAAAATAAGTATTAAAATACTTGGAATTATTAATACAATTTTTAAATGATTAAGAAATGGTTATATTAATATGTATATTTTTAATTTGAAATATGTTTCGTTTTGTTTCTATTTTCAACTATAAAAGTAATTTATTCAAAATAACCAACTTTCATATATTCTGCTAAGTTATGTGGTATATCTCACATCTTATGTACAATAATATTTAACCTCACGTATTGTCTAATCTTAACTATGTTGAAGTCCAAAGTATTATCTTTATGGCTGCAATAGTATTTTTCTCACGACACTCAAATATCATTATCACTCTTTATCTGTATAATTAATTATGTTTATCTACTCAATATTGTCTCGATACTGTTAATTTCTTAATCACTTTGTTGTTTTACCAAAATTCTGTGATTGGTTAAAGCTATCATTCTTATTGTATAAATGCCCATGTTAGTTGTATTGAACTTCACTTGTGTTAGCACTTCGAGACTAGTATCTTGTAATACAAACTTGTACATTAATCTTGTTTATACTTACTGCTATTATTTAAAGAATATAATCATTTGACAAAATCTGTGACTATAATATTCTTATACCATCTCTTACTCGTCTCCGTAACAGCTAAATTTGAATCTCTTATAAATTAAAAATTGTTATTTATTGTAAAAACTAGGACATGTTGAAGTTACAGTCCAAGTGTATATGTCGTTAGTTTATGAACATACTAGTTTTTTCATACACGAATTAATATGGCCAGTTCAAGTATACAATGACAAATGAACTAGTTTGCTCATGCACAAACTATTAGGCATAGTTTTAGTATTCTCAATCGTTTGTCGCATCATCTACATATGTATGAATTGTATTACCTTATATTAAAATATTTTCAATGTTAGCGGAAACGGGAATTATAGCAACGTTTTAATGTGGTATAAGGATTTAAACATGTCAAAGGTCAAACGTTTTGCCAGCTAAAAGTTTCTCACGACACCTGGCGAGTCCATCTGAAGATTTTGCTTTTGCACTTAAACTAAAACCAATAGTTCGTGTATTAACAAACTAGTATGTTCATGAACGGACCGGAGTCAACACCGACTGGAACGTATACATACATATGTATGTAAATACATACACAGATAGATTTTTATTTTTCTTCCAGTGAAAGTATCATGATTTTTTACTGTTAGAGATACAGGATAACCTTAATTGAGATACATATAGCTTACAATTTTTTAAGCTTTTTCTACATTACAAAAATAAATCATTTTTTTCAATAGAGATATCTCTAATTAAACGGTGTTCATATGTATGTACATATGTATGTGTGTACCTATATGTACCTATGTACTATGTTCCGTTTTATGTGACTGCTGGTGTATGTACCTATATGTACCTACATGTACCTATAGATTGTTTATACTAACATATTTATGTCAATTGTGTACTAAATTTGAATGGTTTAAAATCACCCAATAATTATTTAAGCTATTTATTGAACTATTTATTTAATTTAAATCTCCTCTAAAGTCTTTTTGATTTTGTATGAGGAATTTGAATAGGGAAAGCATTATGACTTACTTTCAATGCATGTGTTAACTCATTTGCGATGTCGTAAAAGTCAAAATTCAATCGCAATAAATTGGTGTTGTGATTTTCTTTGTAAATTAAAAGAATACAAGGTGTGCGGAGAAAAAACCGTTGCTGAAAATAAAGTGTAAATCTCGCTTTGCAAGTTCTTGCGTTTGTGACGATGAAATTTAAATAATTGAATTTAACTCGAAGCAATCTCCAAATCGGATTATCAACTTTACACGTCTGCTTAAAAAGTTTAATCTCTCTTCCGTAAGCGTCCGCGCTTTCTGCGAGCTTATTTTTTGAAGTGAAAAATCTCTCAATGTATGTATGTACATATATAAATAACGTTTTTTTTCCCTGTGCTATTATTCTTTCGCGACGATATTTTTCAAAGGCAAAGCTAATAAACGGCGGCGTTTAAAAAAAATGTACGCCCGTCGATATTTGATATACGAGCTTGCGAAAGTCGGTCTAGTAATAACCGGATCTCGTGGGATTCGAACTGCTACATCGGGAATGATGAGTTAGTCCTAGGAATTATGGGATTAATTGTCCAGAGTCGCGATTTTCCAAGCCGGTCGTCGGAAAAGCGGACGTAGCAGCTGAACGTTCACTGGCCACGTTGCACGTTTCCGGAAAATTCTATAGTATAGTATAGTAACAAATTTCTTCACATGTAGAGGTATACTATAATATAATATAATAAAATGAAATATAAAGTAAATTACCTTATACAGAAAATTTAATAAATATATATACCGTAAAGTTCACTAGCCAAAATATAAATTTTCCACTTGCATTCAATTTCTCAAGATATCATATAAATTTGATTATTATAATTTTTTTCATTCATATATTCATACATTCGTTCATTTATTTTTATTCATTCATATAATATAATACATAAACTCTTTGAAATTGCTCCAACAATACAGTCTTATTGGAAAGCTTCTTTTTTATATTACGTTATTATTATTGAATGTATACGTTTCGCACGATCGTAGCGTTGGGATATCGGCTCACGCGTCTCGCGGACCAAATCAAATATTTTCACAGCGCTTCTCAAAATTTAATTTCATATTTCGTCGATGTGAGGCTGAAGTGCGTCAACCTTATTTTTTTTTGACGGTCGGTTGACCCAAATTTGATTTATATATAAGACGCAGACGGTCTCCGTCACAATGGTCTCACTAACTTTTACTCACATATAATAGGGGAAACTTGCCTATAACGGGCGAAACCTCAGGTGAAAAATATTATAAAGATAAATATAAATGTATTCCTAACATAATAATGATTGAATTCGAGAGATTATTACAATCAACTTATCGAATAACCATAATATTTTCCATATAAGATACATATGTATGTGCTCCTTAACGAGTTTCTATTAGCTGCTCCACATGCATACATAAATTTTTAGATAAGATTATTATTTCACGTGTTTATTCATTATACAAATCTACAGTTTTAAATTTAGAATACCTAATTCAATATTCCCCATGTTAATACAACTTAAAATCAATTTTATTTCAAATTTAACCCCCTATTCACAATACGCTAAGCTATTTGGCTATTATTTCATAAAATTTAGTAGTTTTTTGATACATAAGCTAAAGTATAATAAGTGCTAGATATTAAAATATATAATAATTTAAATAAATTATTTAAAATAAATGATAATTTTCTGAAGCAACAAGTATTGTACTAAGAACATATGTATGTACTTCTATGCAGCTCAAATGCAACGCGACGATTATAACAAATAAATTGAGTAAAAATAAATATATTTTTTTAAACTTTGTATATATAGCAAATAGCTAATGGTGTTTTATTTCATTAAAGAATAGTAAAAAAAATGACAAAAAAGTGGCTTTTGACTTTTGGCTTTTGAATTTATTGCATTTTTATTTCACTAAAATTTATATTTTTACAATGGTGCCATCACACGTTGCCCCATAGTGACACATGATTTCACTTGTATATATATAAATTCCATATATCTTCTATATATGTACATAAAAATCAATGTTTGTCTGTTTGTCTGTCTGTCACGTATGCGTTTCCATACCATTCAACGATTGCGATGAAACTTACTTGCGTTATTGTGTGTATGCCCGTGATAGTTCCAATAAAAAAAACGTCCAAAACGGGAACGGGAACGGGAAAACAGGAATGAGTGGCATTGCAACGCAATAATTTCAACAATGACATCAGATAAAATGGCAAACTTTGATGGGAAACGATCATCTTGGAGTCACATACATATATCCAAGTTTGATCAGCAGCACTGCAGAAATACTCCGAAGAAATTCTTTACAATCGAGGTCAAACCAGGACTTTTCAGTCGTTAGCATTACCCGGGACCTTTCAGTCGTTAGTATTAACGCAACTACCGAGTTACTCTATTGGCTACTGGCCTGTTTTTTATTACAACCTTAAAACTACATACAATACAACATTCATAGCATTCCAACATGGCCAGGATAAAAATTATTGGTTTCAATCATTCTTACAATTGATATTTGCAAATATACATATGTAACCAACAGCATAAAATGGTGGTTATCATTTAATGCATTCAAACAACGTGGTCACGGGTTCAATTTCACCGGTTGCTGCTGGACAGACCTTGGATATGTGACCCCAGGTCAATTGTTTCCTGTCAGAGTTGCCAATTTATATAATTTTCATTGAAAAGGTTCCAACAAATTGGCAACCTTTACCCACATCTCGCAAATTTCGTTATAAGTTATTTTACCATAGATGCAAATTTTAGCATAGATGTTTCTGTGGATGTTAATTGATGTTCATATTAGCCTTATATAATAATTACAATATTTGTGTACAATGTTTGACCATAGATGTTAATCAAATAAAATAAATTGAATAAAAATGAAATAAAATTTAAAACACATAAGTTTGGTATATGTAATTATATGTGTACATATAAAAGTGTCATTTGAGACCAGCCTCCCTTGCATGAGATGTCTCCACTTGTGTATCCGAGGGGAAATTGTGTTATGTGTAACCCAATATACGTGCGGGGAATAGCCGCGGAACGAAATTCGCGTCCGCGAAATTCTAGCGCTACCGGTGCAACTTTCGAAAATTCCATTTTTATCGGAGCTTTTCGACAACTTTAGGTTCATTCGGTTTTCAAATTTTAATTGCATTCCCTTTGGGAACCGCATGTCGGTGCGGTACGATCGGCGAAATTTTGCTATGGAAGTGGTTCGGTTCTGAAAGAGCTTATGTCACATCGAGTGCATGTAACCAATGGAGGATATTCATATGTATGTATACATATATCTGGGTATGTGATGGTGCAAAGTAATGTTAGTAGAAGTCAAATAAACTGTAGAATGAACATACTTTGAAAAACTTTCACAGACAATGGTTCATTCAGAACAGGGCTACTTTATTAGGTATGAACGTTCAGGACTGAGGAAAAAAAAGTTGGTGGAAAATTTTCGGGCAATGTGAATTTTTTAAATTCCTCCAACTGCAGTTTGAATGCGATGAAATTACCTCGAGTTGGGGGTGGAGATGGGGGGGTTGTTAAAAATTAGACTCTTGCGGGTGACGCGTGCTTGGAAACTTTCCCGTTTGAATCACATCAAAAAAGAAAGTTATTTTGATGCCGCATAATATACCAACGGAGGCGATTACGCTAGAACAGCCATTTTCAACAGTTTTTTCTCGTAAAACATTAAAATATGTAAGAGAACATAGTTGAGATTGAATCATAAGCCCTCTACATATACTTAAATTTTCAATAATTAATCTTGAAGTAGTGTTTTTCTGTATGTTTCGAAACTTATCACAAATCCAATATTTTTATAATTTTAAAAAGTTACAGTGTATAATCCAGAGATTAACATAAGCTATTTAATTTTAATAATGTGAAAAGTATAGACATTAAAACATATGATAAGAAATGTATAAAAGAACAATGGTAGCAATAGATCATGTGATGCCTTCAATTTTGTGGTCACGGGTTCTATCCCCTATGTTGCTGGTCAGACTTTGGATATGTGACTTCAAGGTCAATCGTTTCCTATCAGAGTTTGCCAATTCATCTGATTTTATTGAAACGGTTCCAACAAATTGGCAACCCTATCCAATCCCTTTCGAAAAAATTCCAGTTATTCAGCATCTCGATTTTCGCTGATTGGAAAATGCTGCAAGAATTTGTTCATAGATGTCTCTGTGGCTGTTAATCGTTTGACCATAGATGTCGTGTTTAATAAATGGGTGTATACCTGTTTAAATAATTAGTAAAAATAAATAATTCTTAATCTGTATAGCAGACTCATCGTGTTGGAGCAATTTATTAGACGAGTGTGCATTATTGATTGAATAAATAAAATAAAATAAATAAAAATGTTACAGTTTTACATATGCTTAAAAAATCTTTATTATATGTACGTGCACATGTAATTTTTTTTTCGCATTCATGGAATAAGTTAATTCGCTCAAGGATTTGTATTAAGTAGATATGAGTACAAAGCAAATTAGAAAACTAATTTCGACTCGGAGGTTGAGAGATGGGTTGAAAAAAAATAATGACTTTAGATCTACATACATATAATCAAATATAGACGAGTATTTTATGAGAAAAGTTACATTACGAAGAATCATTTTGTATAGGACATTAATAATTGAATAAATCCTCATACAGATTTATATAATTGATATTCGTATTGAGTAGATTTATCAGAAAAGCCTCAAAGATATTTTAATTTATTTATAACAATTTTTCCATAGTGACATTACAAGTTCCAAGTCGTAACTATGGCTAAACAAAAAAAGAAAAAAGTATAAAATAAGATGAAAATAAAATAAAACACATAAAAAAACAAAACTAACATAAATATAAATAAAAAACAAATACATTAATAGAACATGTAACATGTAACTCAGCATAAACTTACATGGGTTTGGTAATATATGTGGTTTTAAAAAAATATATGGGTTTGGTAATATCTAATGTATCTAAGCAATATCTAATAGTATCTATAATAATATACATATCTAAGTTGGCTGGGAACATTGAAGCTCAATTCTGCAAAAAATTGAGGATTGCTCACCAAACCAACCAGTAAATATGTACTCAATATGATTTTTTTCACAACACAACATTCAAATGACCCTACATTTTGATTTTCATTTTAAGAAACACGTAGTCTATCGATTTAATGGCTGGATTGAATTGTACATAATTTAGACATCTGTCCAACGTCTTTACACACATTTTCTTCGATGTGTGGCCGTGCTTCTTACCCGTGTGTTCCTTTTTATTATGTACGTATTATCTAGCGGTTGAGAATAGCCGAGCTAGAGATTTGAGGGATGAGAGTGAGGAAAACAAAGCCGGCGGCGGCCACAAGTCGGATGGGTCGGATGGGCTAATGTACAAGTGTTTCTGACAAGGAATTTATGATTTTAATAAAATGCCCGAAGCCTTCCGCGAGTAATTGGAAAGCAAGGGAGAAAGAAGGAGGCAGAAATAGAGATGAGAATAGTGTAGGTAGATGCTAGACGATTCCACCCCCTATTCACCCACCCTCGCTAATGACACGCCGCGTACGTGATCGTAACTGCATTCTGGGTGCAACGTGCATCTACCAAGTAAGTGGACCATGCTCCTAAGCGAATTCGTCTTTCTTAATAATGCAAACGCTGGGAGATATGTAGTTGAAAACTTTACTACCATGGCGTTTCCTTGTAACGACTAAACTTATAGCACTGTAATGTATGAATGTACATGTGTGATGCACTGAGACCGATACATCAATTTATGAGGCGACGTTTAGACGTAATTTATCTTATACTTGACAAAGGGGTAAAAACATTAAGCTTTGGGATTTGCCGAAATTATGTTAGAAATGATGTAGAATGGAAACTGAAAACATGGAGAATGCATTACGGTTTTTGCAAGTTTTTAAATTTGCTGATCCACATACATATCTATCATCACTTTGAATTCCGTGTAATTGAAAAGCGATGTGCATCTATTTTCATACTGCTGTCTTAGATTCTTTAACAAATAAATTATGTGTCTTTCTTCACCCTTGAATTATCTATAATATCTATAACCAACAGCGTGGTCTAGTGGTGAGTGTTGTATTCTTTCGTGCAAGGTGTCACGGGTTCGATTCCCAATAGAGTCTCGTAGTTGGCCAGACCTTGGTTTGTCGAGGTCGATCGTTTCTTATCAGAATTTTCGGTTCCCGTAAAATTGGATTTTCCTATCCAATTTTCTGTTGCAAACCTTGAGTTATTGTTATATCTCAGGTTTCGCCAGATTTCTCTCCATAGATGTATCTGTCTCTGTGAATGTAAAAATTCGTACTGTTACATGAAAGATGTTATTGATGGTATTGTTTACGATGTTTGTAATGTCTGACCATAGATGTCAGGTGTTGTTTCGATTTACATGTGTATGTATGTAATAATTATGTATTTAATATATGTAATATATAATTTCTCGATTCTTAATCTGTTTGGCACACTCGCCACTTTGGAGCAATCTATTAGGCGATTGTGCATGATTAATTGAAATAAAATAAAAATAAAATTTCATATAATTTAAAAACAGGCACAGACAAACATATAATTTAAAAACAGGCGCCCTCACAAAATCGCTTGGACGAAACCGCGCAACGATAAAATCGTGCAAACCAAAATAGCACGGCGACACGCAACACATATATAATAAATATGCTGCCTAGATTTTGAATGTGACATTTCATAAAATATTATTTGATACGCATTGTTTAGGTAAATTTAACCTCATATTGTAATCGATTTATGGATGCGGTGCATCCGCTCTAAAATCGCCAGAACGACAGATTAACGGACGGTTGCTTTAAATGCAATTCTCATCTTCTCGAATGATTGCACATTGCACATCAGATGACGGGTAACCTTTCGATGTGCACAGATGCAATTATTGTTTTATTTATTTTATTTTATTTTATTTCATACCAGGAAGGCATTACAGGTAAACCCCAATGCGCCTTCCTGGCCAAATTACAAACAATACAGCATTTTTTATTATATACATAAGTCGCTAAATTACGAGACACTGACAAACTCGACAATTAACGAGACATCTATGAATTGTACATACATTTTTATTGTAATATTTACATTAATCATACTCAAATAGTGGTGACATAGTAGGTAGGAAGGATTTTTAGCCAATTTTTAATCGGGAATCGTTTCAACAATGAAATCAGAGAAAATTGGCAAACTCTGATAGGAAACGATCAACCAGGAGTCACAAATCCTGGTCTGACCAGCAGCATTACAGATATACTCAGAAAAATTCTTTTTCAATCGAGGTCAGCTCAAGGGATCGAACTCGGCGCCTCTCAGTGTTAAGCAGAAGCTTAACGACCGAGCCACGCTGCTGGCTAATTAAAATGGTAATTATTAAAATTGGGTTGGATCTTTCAGGCGAGTTTAATAAGGCGAGATTCGATAAGTTCCGAATCTTGTCTTATTAAACTCGCCAGAAAGATCCAATTGAGTTTTAATAATTTCATCTGTGCACATCGAAAGGTTACTTGTCATCTGGTGTGCAATCTATCATTCGAGAAAACGAGAATTACGTTTAAAGCTGCCTTTCTGTTAATCTGACGATTTGAGAGCAGATGCACCATTCCCGTAGGTATATATACCCATTTATATTAACACGACATACATACATATATTGTCAAAATTGTTCAAAAGTATTATTCAAGGCCATTTAAAAACATCGACTATCAAACATTAAAATCAACATAGAGATATGAACACATTTTTGCAGCATTTTAAATATCAACAAATTATGAAATACTGTAACTTACTTATTATATTTTGTGAGAAATAGGATAGGATTTCCAATTTGTTGGAACCGTTTCCAATGAAATCAGATAAATTGATAAACTCTGAAAGGAAACGGCCAGCAACAAAGCTAGGGACCGAACTCGTGATAGACCACACAATCGAAAGCACTACATGCTAACCACTGATCTACATATGTACATATGTTGCTGGTTAATAACTAGAAATTGACATTTCTCATATTTAATGATACAAATATCGTAAAAGTACCTTTATATTATACATACACATGTACATACATATATAGCCAAATATTTCTGAATCAAAATTCATTGGTAAACCATGCAGAATAAATTGTATCGGATTCAAGTTTTTAAAACAAAAATTGGTTTTTCTTAGTATACCAACAATATGGACGTGAAAGAAAATGGATAGTAGTTTGAAAATAGTCATCGCAATTAAATATCAGACTGCAAGTCAGAGAAGGCACTTGTAGCAAGTTTCAAGCGCTCGAAGATAAATTGATAGAATGATAGAGGTTAGAGAGAGATCGCTTGTACAAACCGACATACCACCCTCTCCCCTCTCCCACCCATCCCCCTGTACTTCCAGTTTGATAATTAAGCTAACACATCAAAAGTTTAGCATCGTCCATTGCCAAGTTGGAGTTTGTCTCCTGGTGTGGCGGCTCTATCTATCCCGCCTCTGGCCGCCACTCCGACTTAACTAATATTATCTCGAAAACTTTGCCATACCACAAGCGAGAAACAACCTCTTTTGCTCTCCATCTACCTACCTTGGTTATCCACGGAAGAAACAACCGGAAAAAACCGGATATCTGGCCGATATAAAACACCGGCAACATCTGCCGCCGGTTTTTAAGCGCGAGATCAAAGTTAGCCCAAGCAGCGATAATATTTTCAAACTTGTGGAATCTGAAAGTTTCGTCGGATAATATAAAACATGAATTTTAAAGGTATCGTTTGGTTTACAATCTATTTAATGATTCATTTTGACGTTTTAAGTGGCGTGTATGGGGCCACATTGTGTTTTTGAACTGTTACATCACTACATGGTATGTATGTACATAATATATACATACGTACATATGTATGTATGTTGGTAGTAAAAATTTTTGCCTAAATATGTATTTACATATACATATATGTATACTCGAAACATTTAATTAAAATGAGCATTTTACTTAAGCTCAATGGAAGTTTTTTGTGTGTTGCATTTGAGCAAAATTACCTTTTGAATCTCGCCAAAAACCGTAATAAAACTTAAGCACTATTCTCGAAAGTGGCATCGTGCGATTCAACCTCACATTGAATCGGTAAAGGAAAAAAAATAAAACGGTAATACAACCGCATTCCATCGGTTGCGTTTAGGAAACGGTTATGTTGCTTCGACATAATTAATTTTCCGGGAAAATGGATTGCGTTTGAACTACATTTGAAAGCACACCGAAAGCAAATCGGAATCCACATAAGACTCGCAAAACCTTAAACAGCAATAATCAATTCACAATCGTTTATTTATTTATTTAAGTTTGGATCATTGTGGCATTACAGAAATCCCTAATACGCCGCAAATGTCGAAAGTAAAACAGATATACAGATATAAATACATTTATACATAATCATAAAAAAAAACAATAACATTAACAATAGTAAAAATATCAAATAGCAGAATACATAGTGGGGAATATTTAGCATCCACAGCCAGTACCAATATACATATAGGAACCAGTCTTAAATAGAAAACATACGTGCGAGGCCCAAATGGAAGAGAGAAGATCATTCCACTCAGATCATACATACATACATACATACATACATCAGCGCAGGCTACCAGACATATAGGATAAAATAATCTTCGATAACCTACGCTCACTGATGTGGAAAATGTCATATTCAGGCACAGCAGCAAAGATTTTATTGAGAAGTCGGATAGCTCTTGGAATGGGAGCCATCCGATAAATATCTGTGCGGGCAGGAAGTACAACCATCAAATGATGATGTACATACCTCCAATCGCATAATTATTAGGGACATAAAGTCCCACTGTTCCAGTAACGACGGGCATGATTTATTACCAAATAGAAGCTGGATAAAAAAATGAATTCATGAGAAAGTTCCTCGAAATTCAAGGGAATGATACCCGAGCATGCCCATAGGAAAAAATTGGGGTAGAGATATGGGTTATATCCATACTCTTTCCTATAAAGGAAACAAATAATTGCTTTTTACACTTTCTCAATCACGAGTGAGTAATTTGCATTCTGCCGATTCCATAAAATCGTATTATACTATAGTTTGCTATTCATAGGCGAGTTAAAAAGCAAACGAGGAGACAAAGGGTTGGAGAAAAACCTTGCATATCTTGCATACCTTAGATAAATCCGAGTCCACGAAATGAAACAACATTGACTGTTTTGATTTGGTTGTGAAAGGTGAGTTGATGTGGTTGTGAGAAGTGAGGACCAAAGCAACCATATGTAAATACATACATACATATGTATATAGATTCCACACGCTTTAACAAGACGGATCCAATGGAATATCCGTGACAATAGAGCGAATTTGCACGTCCATTACATTTATTAATATTATGTTCCAGACCTTAAGTAGAACTGAGCTCCAGGACAGAGTTAATATCAGCTGAAAGAAGAGAGACTCGCCTCTCATCCTTGAGTGAAAATAATAATTTTTCGTCGTTAGGAAAAAAGATACATGATGCATTGGATAGGACTCTAGGGAGGTTATTTATCAGAATCGTGAATTGTAAGGGATCTAAAGTGGCCTTTACTTATTAAGATGTATTTACATATGAACATTTTAATACGTATAAGTTAACTTGCATGGACATCATTATAATCATCATCATTTACCAAATACTCTTCCATTTATCTCTCTTCTGAGGAACATTAATTCATTTAACACCATACATTCTCCTTAATTCGTCACTTGTGGTCTTTTTTGTGCCCAATTACACTCTTTTGGCTACCATTCTAACACTCTTGTCCATTTTTCTAGACACAGTCAATCCGTTGCGATTTTAATATCTTCACTCGCTATACTTTATAAATATGTACTCTAATCTAATATAACTCTAGAAACCAACCAGGAAATACTAATTTGAGTGCATTTCTGGTCCAACAACAGCATTCATTCGGGAAATTACCTCGTCTTTTCAACTCCCTTTCCTTACATGTTACTTATTGAAATACATACAACGAACTTTTTCGTATCGATAATGATTTTCCCGATTTAAGACGAGTCGAGTGAGATTTTATTGTGCGTATGTATGTATGTATATACACATGTATGTACATACATACATACATATGTGTGAATATAAAGCGAAACTCTGAGAAAAACTGATAAAAGCCAAAGCAATAGTAGAAACATTTGGCTGGCAGCTAGCGTGGGCGATATGACTACCTTCAATATGTTGCCTCGGCTTATCGAAATCGAAATCTCTGGCTGGGTCTTTTTTAGCTGTCCCCGACGGCTAGGCGAGGGGAATCGTGGGAGGGGAGGAGGGAGGTGAGGGCAAATTTCCCAAATCCTTATCCAGAAATAATATCGCCGACATCTGACGTCAGCCTTAAATACTGGAAGACCATTTCCGGTGACATTCACTCGGCCGACGTCTCAATAACTTCCCTTATGTATTTTTATATACAGAATTGGAGTCAAATTATGAGTGAAAGTTGCAGAATTTCACCCTCTGCGTAAAAAAATGCTGAAACGTTAGAACTAACTACATTCCTGAAAAAAATTTAAAATTCATATAAAATTTCTGACTGACGATAACTAATTGTAATTATTTAAAAGCTTGATTATTACTATATTAAATTGTGTACATTACTATATTATACATACGTGTTTTAAAAACCACATATTTTGGCATGAGTCTGACATCATACTCGCGTATGTAATAATTATCATCAGGTCAACTTATTATTATTACTAAAACCACCACTCTTGATTTATTGAATGAAATTATTATTACGTTATCTGGTCAATTTTCAATTTTTAAATTTTTTAAATTTTTACATACATACATACATGTACATCATATGTGCCATTACAGGAAATACCCCAAGATGACACATATTGTTAGATTAATTTTTATACATAAGTGCTAATAATTTTTCAAACAAAAAAATTGATATAGCAAATTTGCTAGGAATACATTATGTAGATAGCATTTAGAAGATTCAACATGCTAATAACTCAAATTTTCGAGAAACTGAGGATAGGATATTAATTTCTTGGATCCGTCACAACAATTAAGCTAGGAAATTCAGAAAATTCTAACAGTAGACGTTTGATTTGTGTTTTTTAATATCCACAAGATCGGAATTGGCCGGAACTTGAAACCACGATCCACATATGCTTGTACTGGTATGCACTACATTGTGGATTAATTAATCAAATCGAATATATTGAAAATAATTGGATTTTACAATCGTCCAAATTGTCCCAATAAACGATCAATAAATCTAAACAGAATGATGAGAAAAATGAATGAAGCACACAACAATACAAACATGTGTACGTATACGATTCAGAACGAAAAGAAAGATCGCGTTATTTTTCGCGAATATTAACATTTAGTGCGAAGAAAGGTCGACCGTATTAATTTTCCTCGATACATTTTCTTCGACGAATAAACGAAGCTTTCAGCGTTTTCGCTCATCGCAATTTTTATTTTCCTTTTCCTTTTTATTTTTCCGGCAATGATTTGTCCTCGTTCATTGTGCGAAACATCGTTTTTTTCCGTCGCCCTCCCCCCGAAACCCCCACCTCCCCCGCTCGCACTAAATATTATTAGGTATATACTGCGTTTATATACGATATTATATTTTTCGGTATTTGTAGATGGTTTATTATCCTTTGTTGTATCAAAGGCGTACAATAAATAAGAAACGATGAAAAGAATGACGCTGTCCGTAGCAGGCATTGCGCCAAACGTATCTATCTATCTATCTTCCTTGTACATATGTACATACATATGTACAAATGTACATACAAACGCATGTACTCACACACATACGTATATTTCATGTTTTACCTTATCGATATTTTTAGCACAAAAATAATTTTATATTACATAATTATGCACAAATTAAGAAAAACAATGGACTAAAATAAGTCAATATGTCAAGAAAAAAGCAGTAGTGCTACTAGTATTAGTGTTAAAATAATTATGGTAAAAAAAGCTTTTTATAAGTGTTAAATAATAATTGTTATAAAAAATAAAATAATAGTAAAAAATGTAATTAAATAATCTTCGTACTCCCCAAGTTTTCATATTTGATCAAATAAAAAAAAATCTTAGACTATTATCTCATTTTTTATTTTTATTTTTTATTCAACACTTCTTGTTTTTTAAAAGATTTTTTTACCATTATTATTTTATTTTATGCTTTTCCAGAGTTCCAGAATTGTGTATTTTGTGACTAAAGTTAGAGCAGTCTATTTCTTCAATACATAGTACATTTAGTAATTTCTCTTTGCCATGTCATGTCATCATAGGCTTACCCGGCAGCAAAGAGTCTTGATTCTAAGTATATTCTTATCGATACTCTCATTCCTTTGGATTGCGATCTCAATTGGTCTTCCAATGAGGAGTGTGAATGCTCCAGAACATCTCTCTACAACAGTCTATGCGCCAAGTTTTGGCCAAAACACTAAAATAGTTGGGCCACGAATATTAGCAGATTACTCTATTTAATCTTTTAGTAAATTGAAAACGAATGTGAGAATGTATAAAAGCTTGTAATATAGAATATATAAAGCTTGTAATATTATAATGAGATGAGAATAAATGAGAATGAAAAAAATAACTGTTATAACTGTGTTTTGTGAAGAGGCGATAGACAGACGTGTTGCTGTCATCGCTTTGATTTGACACAAGATTCCGATGTAATTTTTAATGAGTTCGTTAATGATTAAAATCCTCTAGCATCATGTCAGAGACATTAGCTTACCTGACTGTATGCCGGTAAGATATAAAAGCGACCTGAAGAGTGGAAGTGGCTCAAAATCAAATCACAATTTTTTTACGGGCAAAAATTTTACTGAACTAACAGAGTGAAGCTTATAAAAAGCTTGTCATAAAAAGTGATGTTTTGGTGGCAGCTAGGATACTTAGTTGTTGAGATCTATGTTTAATTGAATAAAAAATGCACTTGAAACTAAATTATAATTGAATATCAAATCGAAATCAAGTTTGCGGATTTGTACGACATTAAATGGTATAGTAGTTAGGTGTGTAATTGGAGTTCAGGGGTATTCAACGAGACATCAGAGCGCACGCGGTGCCGCATAGTGACGCAGTTGGCGACAGCTGCTTGTGTCATATAGCGCACATCCGATTTTAAGTTTTCGAATTAAATTTTCCCACGCTAAATATGTATATGTATGTATGTGTATTATGTAGGTGATCCATTTTATAGTATAATGGATGACTGAATCGAATATATTTTTAAAACATCCCATTTACATACATATATATTAGCCAGCAGTATGACTTAATGATAGCGCGTATGTTTAGTACTAAGTGATCAGTGGGTTCGATCCCCTATACTGCTGGTTAGGGTATTTGTGACTTCAAATCGATCGTTTATTATCAGAGTTTGCCAATTTTATTTGATCATTGTTGAAACGGTTCCTCAAAATTGGCAAAAAATCATCTTTCCTGTTGTCACGAATCTTCTGTATTTATTGTGTGTATAATTTGTAAAAATTATGTATAAAATCTAAATCCATAGATGTCTCAATGGATTAATTATATAATTAATTAATTAATTAATTGTTATTTCGTGTTCTTCAGCTTCTGGAAACACAGTGATTTATGTAATAATAAAATGCTGCATTGTTTGTAATTAATTGTCCAGGAAGGCGCATTGGGGTCTTCTTGTCAAGCCTTCCTGGTATATATACATATATATGTAAAATAAAATAAAACAGAATACATACCTACAGAGTAGGGAAGCAATTAGACGATTAGCTTACACTTTTATAGTAAATGCTTTCTAGTTACATACATATATTAAATTCTTGATTTTTACTACCATATTGGATGATAGCGACATAATAGGTATCCTCAATTTATAAAAATAAACAAAGTCATATTTTTAAAGATAGTGTTGATAGGATAAGATGAGCTTTTTCAGACGAATCTCAATACGTTGCTGGACATAATATAATATTTTTTTAACATAATCTTTGTTTTTTTACAAACTATTTATTAGTTCACTCTGTTAGTTCAGTGAAATTCCTGCCCGTCAAAAATTTATAATTTGATTTTAAACCACTTCCATTCACCAGGTTGCCTTGATATCTTACCGACATTCGGAGGTTGGCTAACATTTAAGTAAGTTAGTGTTTACGATATGAAACTAGATGATTTTAATCATTACGAAATCATTAAAAATTACATCGGAATCTTGTGTCAGATTGAACAGCTAACCATCTATGTATATATGGCTTTCTATTGCTTCTTTACAACTCACTTGTGATCATACATACATACATACATCAGAAATACGAATAGGTAAAATTTCAAGAAGTGAGTCAGAAACTGACGAAATTTAGGGTAGATAAAAGGAAACGTCAGCGTAAATAAAAATGATTTTTTATTTTATATACGTAATGCAAAACTAGAAAATATTTGCTTTTCAATATATATTCATATTTAATATACTAATCGATTAGTCGTTTCCGCTATATAATGTATGTGTTATTATATCATAACTTTCTCAAGAGATTTCTCAATTCGATAGTAGACAGTATTATAAGTAAGAATCCATAGTATCTTAGTGTACAATATAAGTAGCTATCCTTCGAATATTTTCCGAAATGTAAATGCTTTCGGTGCGCTTTGAACTGTTCGAACTGGTGGTGAAACGTCCCCTCTCTCTCTCCAGGACATTTTTCCAGGAAGTGAGATATAAATTGTGAAGTGGAGACAGGGGCGGCGGGTAGTTTAGAGGCTGGGGAGTGACTTTCGATCCGCTCCATTAGGACCACTGGCGGAAGTGATGCAGTTTTCCCTTTTTTCACATTTTTCCCACCCGTCCGGAAAAACTACGAGTCGTGCGCCTTTTCCCCGCGCACTGCGCTAAATCTCATTTTTCACAGCTTATCAGTGTCTATTACACGTGTTCAAATATTCGTATAACTGTGTGGAATCGTTGCACACCCTCGCGTGATTTTTCGCAAGCGACATATTGCCAGAAATATTATATTATCGCCCACATGATATCTCTACTATGTATGAAGTAGTTCATACATATATTCATACATAATAGTAGTCCTCGCTTTGTTGAAAAAATTCGTTTTTATTCAATATATCAATATATAAATTAAATCTTTTGATAAAAATCAGTGTTATTTGTTTCTGTTAGTGATGCAAAATAAGCATATAAATTTGAATAATGGATCTCAAAAATTAAACATAAAATTTCGTTCTCTTCTGGATTGTATTAAGATAATTTTTATTGTATTTTTGCACATACTGTCGCACTGAATGTATTACAATTTTCTACTACCATTTAGAGGAAATTTTCAACAGAAGGAAATAAACTTATTCGAATTATTATTCGATGTATGCTTGGCATAACGAGGAGATATAGGAAACAGACTTCGTGGGTGGGAATTATGATACGGGTAAAGGATATAGTGAAGAGTGTGAAGAGATTGAAATAGCAATGCGCGGATCATGTAGTTAGAATAATGGACGGAAGGTGGACAAAATAAGTGCTAGAATGGTACCCGAGAGAATCTAAAAGGGTGAAATGAAGGCCGTAAGGAAGATGTGGAGACGAAATTGATGAGACTTGCGCTAAACAAAATTCGAATAGAAACGTGTTGGATAGGCTGTAATTAAAGATATTGATGATACAAATAAGGTGTAATTTTTTTGAAAAAAACTATTTTCATCAAATTTTGCACTCAATTTAGAAGGTAGTTGAAGAAAATAGCTGTTTATATTGTTTGTTAATTTATATTTTTACAAAAAATGCAACCAAATATCATATTTTTAAGTTGTATACAAATTATTGATACTACTTATCAAAAATATGAAACTTAGTTTATAATGAAATATTTAGATTTTTTATTTTGTATAATTTTTATGCTACCAAATTGAAAATGTCAATTTTATAATAACAAATGGGGAAAAATTACCAAATTGATCAATTTCAATATCGCATTTATACTCGGTGTGTCTGAATTTGTTTCAGTTTCGATTAAGCCCTGTGTTACAGATATGTTTGTTGGTACTCAATTATGTAGGTGTGATTCGCAACATCTCAGTAATACAGAATTTTTGCTTATTTGATTATATTGAAAATTAAAGGTCACCGTGGGATTCCGATCACGAATCCTCTATAAGCCTCCACTTGATAATTCCATCCCCTTCTTATCGTTTCAATATAATTTTCAATGGCAAATATTCACGAAAGCCCCGCGGGAGACGAACAAAGATTGAAGTAGCAATACACAATGTGCCAGAGTCGTCTCTGTGAACTCAGACAGTCTGCAAACTCACTTCCGAACAGGTGAGATACATTTTCCATAGCTCACAAAGGGGATAAGAAACGACTATGAATTTTCGCAAAGCGCGAGTGTATATTTCACACGCGCGCAAAAATTGCCTTTGATAATATTTAAAGTATGAAAAATTTAAGTTTGCACAGCTCAAAGGGACACACACACATGCGACGGCTTGACAAATATTTGCTCGAGACGTAAGACGTTGCGTCGCTCTTGTACTTTATGTATGTACATACATATATACATACAAAAATATACAGAGTGAATTGTAAGTACTACGCATATGTATATGTGCATATAAAGATGCTTTTTACATTGAGAATATATCTATTAACATACATAAAAATACAATTATATTGCTGCTTTTTAAATCGAACTTTTGTTCTAGTTGTATTATATAGGTATTATTAATGAAATTATTATAATAAAAATAGGTGTATATGACGAGGTTTCAAGGTAAATGTTTTCTCAAATTAGACTTATGTACATATATCCATAGATTTTTTGGTTATAAAATAGCTTCATCTTCAGCTTTCTAGATAAAACTGACAAATATGAGAATTACCCGTTTGATAGTACATGTATAATATAATATGATGGCCAGCTTGATACTCGTTCCTTATATTGGTCAGGTAAATGGCGTATGACATAGACATATATGACGATGAATTGAGGGATGAGTGAGTATTGGAGATAAACACCATTAGCTAACATAGATTTCATAGGATATTTTATTCTTGTTAATTTTATTTATTTATTTTTTACATATATACCAGGAAGGCCTTGCAGGTAACCGCAATGCTTCTTGCGCCTTCCTGGTCAATTACAAACTTTGCAGAATTTTATTTATTTTATTTTTTTTATTATTATACAAGTGGCGTAATTACGAGACACTGAAAAACTCGCAAATTAACGAGACATATATGAATTGATATTTAGTAAATTTTATCGGGAACCGTTTCAACAATGAAATCAGAGAAAATTGGCAAACTCTGATAGGAAACAATCGACCTGGAGTCACAAATATCCAGGTCTGACCAGCAGCACTACAGATATACTTAGAAAAATTCTTTTCAATCGAGGTCAGCTCATGGGATCGAACCCGGCGCCTCTCGACGCGAAGCAGAAGCTTAACGACCGAGATATGCTGCTGGCTAATGTTTAATATGTTTCATTTATACCATAGGTGCCATGGCAGGATGTCCCAACGTGACACATATGTTCAAATTTAAACATCAATAGATAAATTTGGATTTGTGACGAATTTGCGAGAAACGGATGCTGATTTTATTGGAACCTTCACAACAAATAATTTAGATAAAATGGCGAACTCTAACATGAGACGATCGATCTGGATTTAATAACCGTCCAGATCATGCCAGCATATTCAACTCGAATGATTACACGATTCCAGCCGGGATTTGAATTCACGACTTTTCTCTACTGGTAAACAAGAGGCAAAAACATATATAATACAATTTCTAAGGTGGATTATTTGTAATGGAACTTTTACCATTTAAAAAAATCGACATGGAAACCAGTTTGCTAAACTAGTCTTTTTATCAATAAATTAGACTTTTTATCAATATTTAGTATTTTACCCGCTTAAATATCAGCGGGTAAAATACTAAATAAGTAAATTGTACGGTAGTTTTTTCAAGACAGGTCAAAAATGGTTCAAAACTAATGTGTGCGTTACTTGCGATCCGTCTTGGGCTGGGTTGGAATGGAATGGAGGGGAGTTTGAGAGGGATTTCAGGTGGGGGGAGGGGGTCGAATGCTAAATACTGAGAGGTGCGTGACCGGATTTCCGGATGAGGAAAACTTGCACATGTTAGCCGGTGTTAAGCCGAGCGTGCGAAACGTCGGAAATCTTGCAAACTAACGAGACAAAATGGCCGCGACACGCCAGTTTTAGCCTAATTGAGTCTACGGACTAAACACTGTGACCTGCGTAGGCGAGAACGTTCTACGATGTGCGAATTTCAATTTAAGACGGTCCAAATTCGGAGTTTCGGAACTGTTGAAGTGGCATATTGAAAAATATTTGAAGTAAACAGCTTCTTAGATTGGCGGTAGTACATATATTCATACGGTAATGACTTAATGAGTGGTTTTACTTCGCCAAATCAAAAGATAAGCTGTCGAAATTTGACCCAGCAGTCTTAACATAATAATATATTTGTATAGGTACTAAAAAGTTTCGTGTATTATTTAATAATATTTGGTGACTTTGAAATGATTAGAACGATTGTATATTTGTGAGCAAAGCCTACGAATGATAAATTGTGCTTCATGTGTGAGCTCTATTATTGGGGAAAAACACTTTTTTGGTGAGTATATACTATACATATAATATTAAAAAATTTTTTACATGCTGATTTATCACTCAAATGATTGAAACATGCGTTGAAAAAACCTACTAGTGAATCGTCCCAATAATTTGTACAACCAGTTGGAAGACTTTCAGCACATGTGGTCCAGATTAGGTGCAGATTTAACAATAAATTCAACTCGTACAATATTTGAACCCCAAATATGACTCGACTGCAATTTAAGAAAGGTATGATTTCAGTAGTTGCAGAAAAAATTATAGAAATTGATTGACTTTATATATGCTTCTGATTCAAATTCAAAAATATACACACTTTCACAGCGAAATGTTTAGAACAAATGTACGTATGTATGTGTTGATTTTATTATTTTTCAAATATGTAAAAATATTCAAGCTACACACACAATTCCTAAAATCCAAAATACAACGTGAAAAATCCCTCTAATATTGTACTTAAGTTCCTTAAATCTTGAAAGCAAATACATATGTATGTTTAATGTTAAATATTTATACATTGTAAAGAAGTTATTAAAATAAAGACTTTAAACCTTAATATGTACACATACATATATACTGTAAGAGAGGAAAGGAAATAAATAAACCTTCGTGAATCTTTAAGAGTTTTAAACTAAATGTGTTTTTCCGAGGATTTCCCCGCAAAGGCGTCTTAGCATAATTCAAACAAGCGGAAAGTTATACATATATACTCGAATAAAAAGTTTTAATTAAAAAATTATAATATCCAATATGTGTAATATTTTCAAGTTCAAAAAATATCATTGGGACATTGTGAAGGCTATTTATATTCTTTTGATATGATTTTTTCCGAAAGTGTCTTCATTAATATTCATTATCGGTGAACGTATACGCGTACGCTCAATACACGACGATAAAATATAATATAGGTAGCTTGTCATTAGAAGGTCCTTTTTTTTAAGGGCACTGAAAAAAATTAGCAGGGACACGGCCACGATCCCTGTCCCATGCCGTCAGTAGCCTTTTGTGTCCCGTACTACACAGGGGGGAAAAGTAATTATGGAACGGACAAAAAAATATATAAATATATAGAGAATGGGGCAACACACACAAAACATGATCCCCACGGTACACAATTTGATGACCCATCTCAAAAGCGCCGTAGTCGACTATAATTCCCAGTTTTTTTTGCCAGCCGTTCAATTTACATACTGAAAAATCTAATTTTCCGCCGACGGAGAAAGGTCCGTTGACGGCAAAAGGTTAACGATCGCTCTAATTTGGCGAAATTGAATTATAATGGAGCGATATCGAATACCAATTGTTTTTCATTCATCAACCCCGAACGTTACCTATTTTTATTATTTATTAAACACGATTTAAATTAGCCATTTGACTTTTTGATTCAGTGTTCAGTAGACGATGTAAAATATTTACATAAATTAATTTTAATCTTCTTTTGTATTACATGAAGATGAGAGTTTGTCCTCTATGTAAATCTACAGCTTTTAATTTAAAATAAAATATTTTAATACGATTATGTTATCGTAACTCAGATCGTAGACTACAAAACTTTTTGAAAGGCTTATTTTTTACTTTGTCCTCAACTTTCATTCACCCAAGCAATGCATGGCAATTCGATTAATACTTTCTAAAATGCTATATATTCCAGCTAAGCAACTAATTAAAAAAAAATTTTTTTAAAGAAATACTTTTTTTTTCATAATTGAATTTATCATCAAACTTCTGATGCAGGAAAAAACACGTTTTTCTCAAATTTTTAAACAGAAAACTTTTAAAAAGTGTGTTTTAAATATAATTAGAAAATCATTGCTCAAAAAATCTCTTTTAATTATACTGTAATTTAATTTTTTCAATATTTAAATCATAATGCAACAATAATTCCATCTATTTTAACCATTATTCCTTAATCAACTGTTAAGTTAAACTTTGAATTATTACGGTCAATATCACATCAGGTTAATCCCTTGTAAAAATTGTCACATTTAAACATATGAATGTGTATATCTATGAAAGTTATTCATATAATGAAATAAATATAACGAATGAAATAGATTATATATATTTTTTGAATAAACATATACTACAATGTCTTCACATGGTACCCCAATATGACGCTGCAGCCATATAATATATTTGTACATATGTAGACAAGAATATACACAGAATTATACAATGTATTATATAAAATCAAAAAAAAACATTTCATTTTATTTAACACAAAACCCAAGCTTCACTTACTACCCAAAATATTTAAAGAAACAAAAAATAAAGAAATAATAATAAAAAAAAACATTAAAAATTAAAAATTAAACAAAATTGAATAGGCTTAAATTAAACTAGGAATGAAAAAACAATAAACATTATGTACATATATACATACATATACATAATGTTTATTGTAAATACATTAATGTGTTGCAAAGTTTAAATAAATTATGAATATTATTATAATAGTTTATTAATTTAAATAAACTATAATAATAATAATAACATACATGTATGTGTGTATGTATGTATGTGTGTATGTATGTATGTATGTATGTATGTATGTATGTGTGTATATATATATATATATATATATATATATATATATATATATATATATATATATATATGTATGTATATGTGTATGTGTATATGTATATATATACATGTATGTATGTGTGTATGTATGTGTATATGTATGTATGTGTATATAAGAAAGCAAACTGTTTGTGGTGTCGCGGATTTGTCACCACAATGGTGGGCATAAAGCCGAGTCACTTATTTAAGTAGACATAGCAGGTACATATGTACATAGATATAATACGTGTGTTTAAAATGAATAAATTTCTTTAATAAAAAAAAAATAAACAAATGAATGTACAAGATAAAATATTGTTTACTCATTTACTTGTCTGCTATAAATATCTGCAGTTTTATATTTAAAACTACAAAATTTTGCCTTTCTGAAAACGTTTCATTTTTTCACCAAGCAATTCAACTTGGTTTAATATAAAAAAAAAATAATTAATGTAGGATTTAATTTATTTTCAAACGACATCATGTAAGCTTTCAATTAATTCATTTTTGATAACATCATATACGAAACAATTTCCCGGGTTAATATACCTATATATGTATTATACGTATTGTATTGTAAAATGCCAAATTACTTCAACGTGTAAATCAAGTTTAAATCAAAACCGCTTGGAGTGTATTAAAATGGTGTTTTAATTTAAAAACGCGTCGGGTGTCAGAGTGCAGGGGAGCGCATTCATTATGCGCGGTGACCGGCCGTTTTTTACCCCTGGCTTCGGTGGAAATTGCGCGGGCCCATAATGAATTGCCCTGATATTCAAATGCGTGAGCTCGGAAAATACACGGGGAAAATGGGAATAAATAGGAGCCGGCTTTCCACCGCCACCTGTGAAAATGACTAACGGCGACGAGTTATGCCCTACTAACGTACTCGAATATTAAAACACCATGGAAAATGCAAAAGAACTGACATTACTACTTCTACTACTACTACTACTATTAATATTGTTATTTGCATACCTACAAAATATATATACATACTAAATTTATGAATTATAAATATAATTTATACTTTTTAGAATTAGAATGAAATATCATTATTGATTGTATAGGTAGCATAGTCTAAATTAAGCATTAAGGCTGAAGAAAAATAATCTAAGATTATTTTTATTTGTATAAAAGGTTAATTTACTACTTTTTAATAAAACTTAAATTCCATTAGGTAATATAAAAGTCAACTTGAATGCATTAAGAGAAATTTCTTTTCCTCGATAGCTTTAAATCTTTTTCATTTGAGATTACGAGTCAGAAGAACTTATTTCCACTGCACAAATGCAGATGAAATTGTAAAAGAAACTGAAGGCAATCTTCTTTCAAAGTCGCATTAATCCTATAAAGAGCTTATAATCAATACTAAGTGTATGTATGTATGTAAGTACATACATATATGAATTTATTTCAATAAATTGAAAATATACACTCTTACAAATTCGTCACGTCGAAGCATGTAAGACGAACAAATTTAAGACACAAGATACATATGTATTTGACCGGGGACTGCTAGAACGATGCACTTGCATCCCCTGGTTCATAAATATTTGAATCTTGGACATAAAATAGGACGAGGGGTTGACATAACGACTGCATCTCCATCCGCACGTAACCTTCGCTGCACTGAACCTTAAAAAATTAACTGGATTTCGTGCACTGCTTACCCTTTCGGAAACTTTCATTCAATAATTAATCACCCAGTACGGATGTAATAAAACTGCAATATCTCGCCACGAATTATTCATAGCCTGGAGATGAACAGTGAAGGTAGTCTCTCATCCATAATTAAGTGCTTCATGTATATGTATATGAATGCATTCAGATACTATAATTACTTTAAATGTGCTTAAATAATAGCGTTTTAGCACTATTATTTAAGCACAAAGGTAATAATTAAATCGCCATTTGAATAGGCAATTTTGAAGTGATCAACAAAAATTCAATGCTAATCAATTATTTCTATATTTTCCCAAATTTAAAAAATATACTTAGTGGTAAGCGATTTTATTCATTTTTTTTTAATTTAAGTACATTCTATATGATATTTTCTGGCCACAGTGCCATATTGGGGTGACCTGTGAAGACACTGTGGTATACTTGTGTATTAAACAAATAAACAAATATAGACACATACACATCTTCCATAATGTGTACGTGCCGTATTCGAAAAATCAGTAACCGACACGGTTTATTCATATTATACAGCAGTACCGAAACTAATCGAGCAAAACCGGTTTTCTTTGGCCGATGTGGAAATATTCAAACAAAATGGCGAGTGCACCTGTACTAATGAAAGTGCTTCCATGCGCATATGAATATTTTCGGAAACGTCATATTGTGACAATATTGATTAGAAAATACGACGCAAGCTATGTCGCGCTCTGTAATGTGTGTTTTTGTAAGTCGATTTTGCCTTGCACTCGTCCAAAACAAGTATGAACGTGCCAAAAACGGACGGTGCTGTATAGTATAAATCGAAGTTGTTTTTTCCGTGCAGTGCTGTGCTAAGCTGTTGACTTGAAGTACTGAATTATATAAACGAACTTTGCGGAAATAAATTAAATATAAGTTTTCCCAGAAAGAAAGATACAGCTTTTCACTTTTAGATACACAACTTTTCAATCGACCTCCACAGCGGTAATATTCTAAAAAAATATAATTTTTGAATGTTAGAAATGATACTATACTTTTACTGGAATTCTTTTATAATTATTTTGGGTTTAGCATAAAATCTATGAAAAAAGTTATTAAATTTGATTCACTTCAAAATGAAGTATTCGATAAATGCCAGTATTTAATTTGGTTATTTTATTATATAATAAATAAGACAAACCGCCAGTCATTAGAGTTATTTAATTAAGTATCAGTATTTTAATTAAGAAGTCAGTTTATTTTATCAGTTACTTTGAAATTTGAAATTCTTCTATGGTGCTTTTAAGCATAATGAAATATAAGTGATTATAACCGAATATTTTTATGAATCCAATGAAATGATTTTATGACCAACTGTAATAAATAGCTGACTATACATTTTGTTTCTGCCATGAATATTATTATTAGGAAATAATATTACATTTTCATAAAAATGATCATTGTTTTTCCATTCCTTTAGAAAATACAGACTCTTTGACACATGCACACTACTCTTTTTCAATTTTCCTGCCGGAAATTATCGATGATAAGATTTTTTATGCTTATGTTTTTTGACATTTTTCCATTTTCTTTCTCGACATTTTAATACACCTTTTGGTGGGTCGTATTCTCGCCGAAGAGTCATCGTTCTCTAGACAGGAAATTGAAGAAGGCTTCTTCGACCCACATGCATTTACTGCCACATTTTTACGTCGCTCGTTTTGCCGTTAATGACGCATTGCTTGCACTGAAAGTCGACGATAACGAATCGGAAAGTCGTTAACCAGCCGAGCTTTCTGAGAGCTCAATAAAATTTACCATAAAAACAGCATTATTAATCATACTAAATGAACAACAACAACAACAACAGCCTGGAACATAATCCTCAATTCCACCAATTGAGAGAACACATTCATATTTTATTGCAATTACATACACCTACATACTTATATATGTATATATGTACATATACGAAATACATTATTTTTTGAAGTAGAACTTCTTTACAAGTGGTATATATAATAGAATTGCTGAACGAAAAATATGACGATATAGCAATTAATTCAAGTCTCATGTATGTATGTAGATACTTACATAAATAGCTGCTGCACTTGAATTGGAATTCCAAATGAATGAAACAATTTCGTTATAAGAGGAAGTTACACATTTTAAAATGAAAGGAAATCGTCCCTTTCACAAGCGAAACGTTTCGTACTATTGAACGCAAAAACAATGATCAATACTTTCGTTTGTTCGCTTTTCAATTTTCCATCTGCAAATTTGAAATTTCACAAGAAACAAAACGCCGAGACAAACACTCTTATGAAAGTATTGCCGTTCGGCCGTCCCCTCAACCTATACAAACAAAAAAGCTACGACAAAAACTTCAAATAATGACAAAATCTGTCTCCCGTTCAAAGGCGATTAATTATTTTCAAGTGTTTCCGAAAACAAATCGAGAGTGAACGGCTATAGTATTTCGTCAGAATTGAATAAACGCAAAAACCTTCAACAAAAAGCAACCTAAATTTGATGAATTTTTTATTTATTTATTTTGCACACATACACAAACAACTGAATATTTGTATGTATATGAATATTCGTATAAATATCTGAATATTTGTATACTTGATATGTCGGAAAATTTTAAAAGAACTTTAAAACACAGTAAAGACATACAGGGTGTTTGCCAAAGCGATCGTGTGGCGCATCATGTGACGCCAGGCTGAGCGACGGGTGACACATACACACTTCATTCATCATTTCGAACAGGCTCGATTGGTGAACGTGTAATGCGCGCATTCTTTATGACGATTAACATTACGTACACTATATTTACACATACATAACATACTAGTGGTATTACCCGGTTTCGCTCGGTATTTGTAATATAAACACCTTAAACATGACAAAACAATCTAATAATAAACATTCATTTGTTTTTTTATTAAATTTATTTGAATCGAAAAAAATATAATATTCAATCAATTCAATTGTCGTCATAGAAACTTTGTTTTATTTACGAAGTTCCCAACCAAAGATACTTACTTACATATATACATATGTATATACTTATATACTTACATACAAAGTCTCTTTCGAAATTATTTATTAGACATTGTATTTGTGGATGCGATGCATCCGCTCTAAAATCGCCAGACAAATTGAACGACAGATTAACGGACGGCTGCTTTAAATGCAATTCTCATCTTCTCGAATGATAGATTGCACATCAGATGACGGGTAACCTTTCAATGTGCACAGATCCAATTATTAAAATGGTAATTATTAAAATTGAGTTGGATCTTTCTGGCGAGTTTAATACGACAAGATTCGATACGTTCCGAATCTTGCCTTATTAAACTCGCCAGAAAGATCCTACTCAATTTTAATAATTGCATCTGTACACATCGAAAGGTTACTCGTCATCTGATGTGCAATCTATCATTCGAGAAAACGAGAATTACGTTTAAAGCTGCCGTTCTGTTAATCTGGCGATTTTAGAGCGGATGCACCAAACCCAGTATTTGTATTATGCTTTGTATATACGCATTGAAGGATTAGAATATTCGATGATATCGATGTCGTCGTTATTGAAACTTTGATTTGTTTTCGATGCTCGCAACAAACATTTAAACCTTACATATGTACATACATACATACAAAGTCTCTTTCAAAATTATATATTAGATAAATTAATTTAAATTCGTGTATCAATTCCTTTCCGAAACCACCCGTTGACGAAACAACGGGCTGAACACTAGTTAGTAATATTACTACTTTCACAGACAGACGCAGACCTACGTCAAAAAAGCACAAAAAAAGCGTTACGTACGTTTGTAACGCTCCTACAGAAGTTACACTCCAAAAATATAAAACAAAACTTTAAACCCCATTCAATTTCAATTGAAACATTTGAAACGTTTAACCCGACAAAGCGAGTATTTTCGAAACAGCCTGTACATGCAGAGACGCGCCAGAAGTGGAGCGGCCCGTTAAAAAGTATTCTGTGTAGGAGACGTTTTATTTGAATTCGCCTTTGCCTCGGAGGGCTACAAGGCAATGTTACGCCTCCGGGAGGGCATTAAGTCCTTCCTACCGTGTAAAAATGTGTCGTCGCGGCTAAATGACGCGTGAATGCAATTCTATGTACCAATATACATACATGCATACGTATATATGTATATTTTACATAGTTGCAGTGCCGTAATAAAAGCCGGTTGGCAATGACTGCATCTGGCCCTAGCTGAAAACGCTAATTGATCGCCAGTCGTTATACGATTTAATTGCGAACTTAATTTTACGAAACTCGGTTCGTTCGCAATTTTTAATGGCCGATTTTCTTCCACTATTTCTCCTATGCATGGTCTTTTTGGGAAAATCCTCCATTGAATTTATTACACTTGTAGTCAGAAAAAGCACGATACCTTTTGAACGGGTCTACGTGACGAGCCAGAATGTTAAATTACAGAAAACACAAACATCGGAAGGCAAAGATCAAAATCGAAAGATCTTAAGCCGAAAGATCAAAAAAAGGGTGCATGGTAAACGGTACATACTCACTTAATTTGCGCGAGCAGGGTACAACAGGAACAAGACGAACAGGCTTTTCCTCCCGTATTCTGCGCGCGCACATTAAAACGCTTTTGAACATATTTGGACATGTTGTTAAGCGTACAACAAAATCTACATAAACACTAAATACACTGAGCAACAAAATATCACGTTTTTGAGCTACCAGAGCGGAGACTAACCAATCTTTACTAAATTTGACCCACTGAATTCGAATATGATAATGATTTTTGTTGGTTAGTGATTGCTTACGAGATACGAGCGCTTTAAAAAAATGCGCGATTTTATAGTTTTTTGGCTTTTGCGGTCTTTTTACTCAAAATCTAGTATTGATGTGCTAAAAAGTGAGTATTGGAATCAATAGTCAGATGTTTTTCTATCTTAATATTTTTTATTTTATTTACACGTACTAACTCGAGCGGTAATTGCAATAGAAATGCTTTCGTTGTGTAAACACTTGTAACGCGGATAGCGTTGGTGCAAGCGAGATGGCATGTAGTCCGACCGCTGTACTCTGAGGTGAATTACATGCTTGCACCATGTAATATCACTATTGTAAGATTGGAATAAATAAATAAATATAAATATTTCTTTACAACAAATAAAAAGCCGAGTGTTTGGAAGACCACGCAGAATGGAATTTTTAACTTTTACGTTGTAAATTTAGACAAAACTGAGGTTGTTTTCAACATGTTTTTATAATGAATAAGTGTTTTGCCTTGTTTGGATTTTTTATAAAAGAAATTTTCTTATACATACATACATATTTGCAGAGCTTTTTTTTGAAAAAAAAGGTGCCAGAACTCACTTATTATCAAGTTTTTTATTATAAAAGATTAAATTCAAATTATATTACATAGAATATTCGTTTGAAACATAAAATTCCGAGAAAAAAGGTGCCAGAACGCCGTTCCACCACGTTACATGGGAAAAAACCCCTGTATATATGTATGTATATAAAATCCCTGAAACTTTAAATACTTCTCATATTAATGACTTGAAAACTATTCAACCAAAATGGGATGTATGTATTTAGGAAAATTTCATCTTTTTCGCATATACATACATACATATGTACATATACATATAAATATGTACATATGTACATATACATATAAATATGTACATATGTACATATACATATAAATATGTACATATGTACATATATATTGAAAAATATTGATATTGAATATTTCAATTGAAATACACAAATTTTGATACAAAAAGTAGAAAACAAGTGAAAGTAGTAGAAAGTGAAAGCATTTCAAAACCCTGGTTTCGAATCGAATGTAATTCATAAATAAATAAATACGAGGTGGTGGCACATATGTAGTTGCATTTATTTTATATTATATTACCCAAGTCTTGAGAAAAATCGGGCAAAGTTGGCTTACGTCCCCCCGAAGACCAGAGCTGAGGACACGCCGTCAGATTACACGGCAAACGCCCTTATCGAAAAATTAATATTTAAAATCCTCCTTTGAATTTTCAATTTCCACTTGTATTTTCCAGCCTCCCCGTGAATACTTTCAATGGTAGTTTCGTGTGCGATGGGAAACGGAGGGGGAGGAAATTCCCCACATTCGCCTCCTCCGACCTCATCCTCCTAACTTCCTACATTTTCCATTACATTGACGTTTCTCCTACGCTCTCTCTTCCATTCATTGTGCACAACGGCCGCCATTGAATCGAAAAAGCCTATATTTTCAATTTCGGATGTTTACAAAAGATATTTTGCGTATTTTATTTCCACCTCAGACCACTCCCACCCACCGTACTTTTCCCGCCGTTGATCTATCCCGCTTACACCACGTTTGCATTTTATTCTTTTCACTTTTGAAAGAGAAGGCGAATTTTCCCATTGCGCGCCTGCAGATTTACAATCACTGCTGTAAATGATATACAATAAGTGATTTTCAGAGAATTTTTTGAACCACTTACTTCTAATCGAACGAAACACAAAGAAAACACTAAAGAACGATTTTTTAATTAAATTACACAACATTATATCAATAAATATTTCATCAAACTTAAGGTAATTTAAACAATAATTTGAGTTTCCTATTTGCATATAAGCTGTGGATCACCAGTTAAGAAGATCCGATTTAAACCCGATTTTATTTTATAATAAGGTTTTTATAAAATGCAAATACATAAACTTAAATTTCTTACACGCAAATTAGGGAATATCATAGGTCTTAAATGATAAATAAGTATATTGAAATAATTTTTCGAACAAAAACAAACCAAACCAAAAATAATTTCATTTGAATACAATAGTTTGTAAGCCAAAGTAAATATACACACATACATATGTATATATTATTTTATTAAAATATATTTGATATCGTTTTAAAGTCCTTTCTTCCTTCATATTTGATTTTTGAATCCACAAATAAATATAATAAATTAATTATATCTAAATTTTAAAATTAGCCAGCAGCACATTTTTCGTTCCTGGGTTCGATCCCGTGGGTTATATATTCCCACTATTAAATATTATTATACAAACATACATATTCCGAATATTTATATAGTGCTGCTGGTCATACTTGAATATTTATGATTCGAAATGATTCGCTTCTTATGAAATTTTGTCAATTTAGCTGATTTCATTTTTGAAACGGTTTCTCATCAAATTGACAAAACCATCCTACCCACTTCGATACCAATATTTGAAGATTATTTAAAAAAAATTACAATCTATAAATTTATATATGTATGTATGTACAAATTTAATACTGTAGCATATGCTAAAAGGAGCCGCCGTTATAATTGGTCTTCGAGGATTATCTTCAGTGCTGTCGGCTAACAATGGAGACCCCTGATTGGACTTAGTGGTCGGTAACGCCACTCCCGCTATAGTACTCAGAACCGACATCACTAGACCGTGGGACTGCATATCTGGTACGTGACTATAACAATAGGTAAACAAACGTGTCGAGGAAGATGCACTGAGTGACCTGCCCTTTATAAGCAGTTACTTAGGCCATACCAAGGCATTCTGGACGGATCACTAGCAGTGCGTGGATCTCCCGAATCACTCAATAAATGCTGTGAAGCGACTTTGGCCTTTTATTTGGATACTCCACCCACTCCTACGCAACAATACCATAGATATGGCTCAGGGGCAGATCCAATAATGGCATCATGGGAAAATATAAAATTGGCTACGTCACATTTCACAAGAAAAAAAGATTAAAACAATGAACGAAAAAACACAGTAAATAATTCAAAACTTTGCGTTTTAAAATAATTTATTTAGGAATAATCAAACTCAAACGTTACATTCAATTAACATGATTTTAAACTCAGTTTTAATTATTCTATTATACAAGTTAAAATTAAATTATTCGAAAATTATAACAATGCAATAATAGTACAGACTTATTTTAAAACAGCGATAAAACTCGAATGAAATTCCAAACAGGATAAAAGTTTCAAAGTTATGTAAGCTGAAAGAACTATTGTTAAACTTTTGTTTTCATTTTTTACATTTTTTTTTTTGAGAAGGCGATCAATATAAGATTACGCGCTATGAATATAAAAATTCTTATAAATATTTTCGCCGAGGAAAACTTTTTCTTTTGACGCGAGCCTGGATTTTTTAATGCAGATACCAAATTTAAATAATCGTATACACGCAAATAACACGATGGAAATGTCCCCGCGGCGATCAATCCCGCGTTAAAGCTCGTCCCTTTTCCCATCGAAACGGTTCTAATTAGAGGCATCGACGAGTGCGTTTAATTAGACACGTCCACCAAATTAGCCCCTCATTAAATTCATTCTGTTTTCCCAATTCAAATTAAATCCAAAACGACACTGACAAAACCATCACATTATACGGGGGACGTCCAAAAAGTTCTCAGAGAATTCAAATAAAAACACTACACACTTTAGAAGCAAAACTTCATTATACACAATATATAACCAGTAGAGTAGACTAGTGGTTATCAATTTATCATATAATGCTTTGAACAATGTGGTCACGGGTTCGAATCCCACTCGATTTGTGACAAGGTCGATCGTCTCCAATCAGGGTTTGCCAATTTATCTGATTTTCAGTGATCTGAGTTCCAACAAATTGGCAACCTTACCAATTTTCTCGCAAATCTGGAGTTTTCAGCCATCTAGAAATTCGCTGAATTGTATAAAATGCTGCAAATTCGACCATAACTGTCTCTGTTGATGTTTGATATTGTTTTCTAAATGCTTTTTATTATTCCGAAATTATGTTTACTATACATCTTATATCTATTTTAATAGCTAATGATCTACTGATCATTTTCAATTTTACAATTTTAATTTAATTTTGTTAGTAATCATAGTATTATATTATTTAAATGTTAATATGTATAGCGTAATAGGAAAAAGAGCTCAAAAACCTATTTACAATTCTTATAAATGCTCATAATACATCTAATACATAGTATTAATTAAAGACTCTCTAAAGTCGATGACCTAAAGCAGATTGTTTTTAGGTAATCTGTGCTGTGTTGATGTTAATAGATTTAATAGATTGATGTTGATGTTAATAGATTCACTGAATTTTGCGGAATTGTTTAAAAATACTGCAAATCTACAAATTTGACTATAGATGTGGATGTTAATTGATATGTATTTACATAATTGCTGTAAATACATATCAACTGGCTGTAGGTGCAAGACATTCCTTATGTTATATTTTATATTTGATATTTTCACGTTATCTGTTATTGTTAAATGCTATTGTTTTTTTTATGTTTATGTATGGATGTATTTATGTTTATGTATAAATGTATTTTTTTTATGTATAATTGATTAGTATATTATTTTCGTTATGTATTAATTTATGTTCAATTATTATTTTGTTTTTTTTTTTGTGTTATATTTTTTGACAATTGTGGCGCATTAGGAATTCCAGTAATACTAAAATGGTCTGAACTTTAAAATAAATAAATAATTGATATGATTCATAATACAAATAATACTTGTATAAAATGTACAATGTTACTGGCCAGGAAGGCGCATTGGGGTTACCTGTTAGGCCTTCCTGGTATAAATTAAAAATAAATAAATAAAATACATACCAAGTAGGAAATTGGTTAAATCATAGATTTCAATAGGTTTTGTTGATTTTATTTAATGAATCAATTAATAACTAATGAGCATTATATTTTCGATTAAGAACCAATTCGAACTTTCCTTAGAAATACATATTTATTATATTACATTTTATGGTCCGTTTTTAATATGATAATTTTGAACGTAGTAGTCGCTAAGAGAATCGTCGATTTTAATTGATTTGGGTTTTAAGTTTTATAATCGCGTCGTTCCGGTTTGGAATGATTTGGAAATGCTTTTGTGTGTTCGATTGATTCAATTGATGCAACATTAAATGTGCATTGTCTCGGAATGCACGCAAAAGCGCATTGCGGCACGTTTAACTATTCATTGCGTTGCCGTTTCAATCACCTGTCATTTAACACACACACGCAAATTGGAAATCAAGGCATTATTATATATAATTAATATCGATTCGATGAAAACTGCATATGTACGTAGCATAATTATTTATTTATTTACATAGATACCAAAAAGGCCTAACAGGTAAACCCCAATGCGCCTTCTTAGCCAATTGCAAATATTGCAGCATTTTTTATTACATAAATCGCTGAATTTCGAGATGCTGAAGAACACGTAATTAACTATTAATTAATTAATTATACCATAGAGACATCTATGGATTTAGACTTGTATATAAATTTTACAGATTGTACATAAATCAAATTCAGATATTGGTGACCTAGTGGGTAGGTAAGCTTTTGCCAATTTGATGGAGGAACCGTTTCAAAAATTAAATCAGATAAATTGGCAAACTCTGATAGGAAATGATCAACTTGGAATCACAAATATCCAAGTCTGACCAGCAGCATTGAATATTAGCACTGGATCAAACCCGGTAGCCTCTCGGTGCTTAACATAAATGCAACCATCGAGCCATACTGCTGCCACAAAGCACCAGCGTAGTGCAATGATAGAGCTATTGCATACCAGTAGAGAGGTAATGGGTTCAAGTCCTGGTCAAACACACTGCTGGCGAGATCTTTTTGGGTTTTAAAAGACAGATCGACCGTCTCATGTTAGAATTTTCCAATTTTTCTATCTTAATTGTTGTGATGGATCCAATCAATCGGTATCTTTCTCCTCAGTTTATATCAAACTAGTTGTTTAACCCGGCTTCGCTCAGTATTTGTAATATAAACAACTTAAACATGGCGAATCTAATAGTAAATATTCATTTATTTGAATCGAAAAAAACCCGACTCGTCGTCATAGAAATTTCGACATTTTTAAGAAGTTCCCAAACAATGTTTTTTACATACATACAAAGTCTCTTTCGAAATTATATATTAGATTTGAGTTATTTGCATCTCGAATTTATTGAATCTTATAAAATGCTACCTACATAATGTATTTCTCGCAAATTTGCTGTGTATCAAAAAATTCTTGATTGCCCATAGATTTCTTAATTGTATTCTATGTCCTGCTATGTATGTTTGAAAAAATTTTTGTATTATGTACAAAAGTAATCTTTTTTTTTTTTTTTTTTTTTTCATACCAGGAAGGCATTACAGGTAAACCCCAATGCGCCTTCCTGGCCAAATTACAAACAATACAGCATTTTTTATTATATAAGTCGCTAAATTACGAGACACTGACTTAAACTCGATAATTAACGAGACATCTATGAATTGTACATACATTTTTATTGTAATATTTACATTAATCATACTCAAATAGTGGTGACATAATAGTGGTAATCTAATCATATGTGTCGCCTTTTAGTAATTCCTGTCATGGCACATATGTTGTATGCTCCTACATACATACATATACATATGTAATAAAAAAAAAACAACATAAAAAGTATATATGCTTAAAATGTGTTTGTATGTATAAGCCGGTCTCCCTCACGGGACTCCCGAAAACGAAAATATCGGAAGGCAAAGATCGAAAATTGAAAGATCTTAAGTCGAAAGTTTAAAAAAAAGGGTGCATGGTAAACGGTACTATGTATATATAATATATATGAGTGGCATGCGGTGAAATTATCTCTCTTTTTGTCATACAGCCTTGTTTAATGTGCGCGCGCAGAATACGGCAGGAAAAGCCTGTTCCTCTTGTTCCTGTTGTATCCTGCTCGCGCAAATTAAGTGAGTATGTACGACAGGGGGAGAGACCCTTTTTTTATCTTTCGACTTAAGATCTTTCGATTTTTGATGTTTGCCTTCCGATATTTGCGGGCGTTTCACTTTCGGGCCCGTGAGGTAGACCCGTTGTATGCTCCTACATACATACATATACATACATACATATACATACATACATATACATACATATGTAATAAAAAAACACAATATAAAAAAGCATATATGCTTTAAACGTGTATGTATAAGCATATGCAATATATCCACCTTTTTCAATTTTGTAAAATTCCAATAAAGTTATCCCGGAATTTCAGTTCAAAGTTGGCCGCCTTCAATTTCGGCCTGATCTCACTTTGTTATTGTTTTGCGTCGAAAATTCTTTTGAATTTCATCGCCTTTTTATCTTTCGCTCTTATCCTTTTTATTTTGGCGAAGGTCGCGCGCGCAATTAGTCAAATTAAGGTAAATAAACTGTTTTTTTTTCTCGCATCACCTTCCGACGCGCCTTTGAAGATTTTCGAAAGACGAGAGCGTTGGAAAGGGCCCCGCCTGTGAAAGGGCGTTCTAATGGAATTTTCCCTTTTTTTTGACAAAGCCTTCCCGGAGCTTTTCACCGGGGTAAGCCTTTCATCATACACCCAATCCCCCCCCCCCCCCTCTTCTACTCTCGAGTGGACGGAAAACTTCGCTTTGTCATCAGTACATTGACCTGCAATCACTGTAATTTAGTGACCAGACGTGAGCCATTAATGGGGCTGGACCGACACCGTCTTTCAACCTTTCTTCATACCATCGAGAATGGGTCTGAACGGCCTCCAAAATGTCTATATATAGCCTTCAGAGGCATAAAAACTACGACCTGCGGGCCAAATTTGCCCCAAAGAAAAAAAATTAAAACAAAAAGTCATTTTGTATTACATACTACTAATTACATTTTAATAATCAATTTATGTGTATTGTGTATATGTTACAGTTGAAGTGGATATTCTGGTTGTATGTAATATATTTCGACTAGTCTGAATACATAGTTGAAGTTTGTTTTCAGTTGTAATATATTTTGACTTGATGGAATATATTCCGTTTAGCCCGCGTAAGTTAATTCATATGGTGAATTATGTACATCCCAACTGCTCAAAATATAATACAACTGATAATATAGTTCAACTATAAGTTGTTACCAGATTAGATGTAGAGGTAAAGTTTTCGTGAAAACGTCACTAGTAAATTGAGTTATAAAGTCACATTTTTGTTTTGAACACATCCTTAGCGTTATCTCATTATCATAATTCGTAATACTTAGCAAATATTTACGCATTATTGAATTTTAAACCATCAGAACTGTCAAAACTCAACTGTAATATTAAAATTGACACACATTGTTGAAAGTGTATTTGCGCTTGTAAAGTTCTAATTTACTAGTTGAATTGTATTAGAATATGAATGACCTAAAACGCCAGTTGAAATTTATTACAACTAAAAATACACTTCGACTGTAACATATTCATTTACATGTTGTTCTACTGGTTTGTTCGCTATGCAAATGTATACTTTTCAATTGAGAACCATCAAATATGGTATACTACTAACCAAGGAACAAGGGGCATCAATTTCTCAAACAAAATTTTAGTAGGTACTAAAATTATAATTATTTGTTTAATAACAAAGGGAGTAAGTTTTGACCAGGTGCGGAACAAAACGCTTTTGTATAGTTAATTGCAGTGACGTCACCTAATGGATGTTTATGAAATATGAAAGTTTGATAACTTCCAATTGGCCTCTTACACTTCAATGTGTATTTAGTATTCATGCTAATCATTTGTAGAAGGGTGGAAGGTGAGGAATGTCATTTATTTATTTACATATTTTTGCCACAGTGACTAAACAGAATCCTCTAACACGTCACTGTGATTAGACATATAAGTATAATACAAATACTTTATACATATATGTAGGAATACAGACATATAAGCATAATACAAAAACTATATATAAGATATTAGTGAGACATCTATGTTAAAGAAAGTAATTGCTTGAAATTATTTAAAATTGTGGTGACATAGTGGGTAGGATGGCTTTTGCCAATCTGATGATGGAACCGCTTCAACAATGAAATCAGATAAATTGGCAAACTCAGAAAAAACTCTATCAAAATCGAGGTCAGCTCACGGGATCGAACCCGACAAACTCTTGGGGCTTAATATCAACACAACCGCCGAGCCACGCTGCTGGATAAGAGGGAAAAAAATGCAAAATCGATTAAGTTAAATACATTTTTTTTCGAATAAATACTGAACATATTATATTATAAATAAAAACATTTGCTGACCCCTGATTTGCACGAAACGGAGCTGTGGAAAAATAATCATCTTTATGTTTTGCGCGTAGGTCGTTGTGTTTTTCGCCGACGGGGGCAACTATTGTTATTTATTAGCAGATTCGTTTTGGCAGACGAAAAACAACTCTCTGAAGAAGGGAGGGCAAAAAAATACGAAATCGAACAATAGTACAGTATATTTTAAAGGAAACGTTCTTCGGCTATACTCGGTATAGTTACATATATCGTCTATACATATGCGACGACTTCCTGCAGTAAACCAGACTGACAGATGATTTCCTCTCCAAGTCGTTTAATCTTCTACCCTTCTATACGATGCCGATATGTGTGCGAATTCGTACGATTGTATTCCACTACATGTGCAATGCACGAGAACAAAGGAAAATATCGTTTATTTATCGTATTGTGGAAATTCAAAATGAAATTCGCGAACTACCACGGTTTTCTATTCGTTGCTCTTAAGTATCCAGCATCGCTTGAGATGCGGCACTTATTTAAAAATAAACTCTTACATTTTTATAAAACACTGTTGACGATTTTAAAAGAAGGAAAAACAAATTTAACTAAAATTTTTCATATGAATAAAATTCACACATGCAGTTCAAAAGAAATTAAAGAAAAATACTCAATACCTTAATAAGGATTCAAATTTTAATCTTCTTTGATATGTAAAATTTGTGTCAAATAGTACAATAGTAGCCAGTAGAATAGCTCGGGGGTTGCGTTAATGCTAACCATCGAAAAGTTTCTGTGTTCAAGTCATGGGTCAAGTCCATTGAAGAGAATTTATTACGAGGATTTCTGCAGTACTACTGGTCAAATTTGGATATTTGTGATTCCAAGTCGATCGTTACCTATCAGAGTTTAACTGATTTCATTGTTGGATGGACCGGTTTCTCATCAAAAAATTTTGCCTACTCTCCAGGGTAAACCTACGAGCCTAGAAAACAGGCACGCCAACGGATCGGGGATGCTATGCTGGGCAACTTGTCCTTAATAAGGACAAGTACACACGGTAGATCATATTATTTTGGAGTGAGTGGTGGTCCCATGTGGTGGACCTCTGGAATCGTTGAATAAATGCTGTGAAGCGACTTTGGCCTTCCATTAGGATCCTGAACCCACCCCTACGCAACAACACTAAATAAAATATTAATAAATAAAAAAATATGGTGGTCGGTAAGTAATTCCATCAATCGAACATATCATACATATAATTTCGCTATTCCGTCTGTGTCACTGTGTGTCGGAGATAACGCCGTACTATAATAGTCGTTTCGATTTGACATACATGTGTACTTAAGATTGACCACTTCCAACAAAACGACATACGAATGTATGTTATTACAAATAATAACAAAATAAAAAAGTTCTATATATAATGTTCGATGCGAATGTTTCCGCTAGGAAAACTAGACCGAAATAATTAAAAAAGAATATACCGCAATCTATTGAAAATTGATTAAATTAATTAATTAATTAAATAATTTTTCTATCGGTGTTTTATATTGTTTATATGTAGAAAGGTAGGTAATTTTTATCTTTTTTTTCAAATTAAACAATTAAATATAAATATTAAATTAAATATATTTAAAAGGTATTTGAATAAAAATTGGACCACGTGGGGGATCGAACTCATGACCGATGACACATTTATTTTAAATTTTTTACTTTATCTGTGTACGTAGTAACAATATATGAAGTTTTGTGATTTTGACTGATTCGAACTCAGAATCGATCACTGATCACGTTTTCATGATCGAGAAAAAATGTGTGTGTCTGTGTCTATGTGTCTGTGGCCTGTATATCTGTGTGTCTGAATGGCTGTGTGTGTCTGTGTATTTTGGGGGATTTTTTAAGTGGATCAAATTTTTAAGTTGACCGAAAATGGTACCTCCCCTTATAGGTTTCCTCTTTTTTTTAAGTTTTTGAATTCAATTATTTCCCAAACGGCTTATTAAATCAGATTGAATTTTTTTTACATGTAATAGAAATTGTAAATTTTATAGCCAAATATTCTTAAAATATTTTTTCCTAAGCCGGAATTAGTACTTTTCTCTAGATAATCGAGGTGTTTTACGTTTTTCTCAGAAACCTTTTAACTTATTGAACTGAAATTCCATATCTAGAAGTTAAAGCTTAATACCAAGTTATTTATAAAATTTAGTCTTGCACTATTTTTTTCTACCCCTTAAACATGTGTACTCTTCACGAAAAAATTCAAATATAATTCTTGTACTAATTTAATGAAAACAAAGAAGATTAATATATTTATTGAACCGGAAGTGGGATTTTTTCCTCATAGAAAGGTCAAAAATGTTGTGACCACGATTCTGTCCACACCCTTTAACGCATCCAGCTGAAAATTTATATTTGTATTCTTTGTGTATTAACTTAGAGCTGATTATGTCTTGGTTAGAGTTCGTAAGCCGGAAGTAGTATTTTTTTTAAAAACAATATTTCATTATTTTATTTTGAGCTTTACAATGATATCTAATGTGTATAATAATTATGATGATTTTAAGTAATAAAAAAATTTCAAACATTGAATTGTGTAATTTTCCCTATATTTTCGCTCAATTTGTATCGAAAATGCTCTCATAACCGGTATGTGTGAAAGTCTATGTACATATGTTTAATTATTGAATTTTGTTTTGTGACCTTCTTATATTCCTCAAATACATAGATAAAGTCATGGGATGGTCACATCCGAATTTTTTATTTTGAAATCGTCTTCCTGTACATAGTGTTGATGTTAAATTTCATCATTCGTCATTCATTTTTATTCTCAATATGGCGTCCATATCTAATGTTTACGCGTTTCACATAAACATCGTCATTAGTTTATGATTCTGTTTAATTTGTAATTATCGTATGATTCATGTTCTTAATATTACACGGATATTTTTAACACAATATTTACTGTATTATGAAAACATTTATCTTATTTTGAAATCATACATGTATTTTCTTAACGTTCATTAGTACTGTTTATGTTTTTGTTCCATCAACTCGAATCTCATTTAATTTAAATAAACAACGAATATAGAAAATAAATAGGGACCAAATCAATATTATTATTATACTATTTTATAGTATCCTATCTCAGACTGTACACTTGTTTGAAAGGGCTTGAAGTCCAAGATCAATATTCTATTATACAAAAACGTTCAGGCAACGCCGGGCGTTTTCCTCGGTGAAAGTCCACAATTTTTATATATACGAAATCACTATCATTAGCCAGCGGCATAGCTCGGTCATTAAGTTCTGTCTGTCTCTGAGGTGCCGGGTTCGATCCCATGAGCTGACCTCGATTGAAAAGAATTTTTCTGACTATATCTGTAGTGCTGCTGGTCAGACCTGGATATTTGTGACTCCAGTTCGATCGTTTCCTATCAGAGTTTGCCAATTTTCTCTGATTTCATTGTTGAAACGGTTCCCGATTAAAAATTGGATAAAAATCCTCCTACTCACTATGTCTCCACTATTTGAGTATGATTAATGTACAATAAAATTTATGTACAATTCATAGATGTCTCGTTAATTTGCGAGTTTTCAGTGTCTCGTAATTCAGCGACTTGTAAAATAAAAATGCTGTTTGTAATTGACCAGGTATAAAATGTTTTGGGAGGGGTTGGAGCCAAATTTTCACGAATTTAATTCAGATGAATCCCGGAAATGCTCGGCTTTACGGGACAACGCCTGCTAGCTTTATCTAATTACTCAAAATTCCAACACCCATGCGATGATATGTCATCGGGTAGTACATATGTATGTACATATCTATTCATCAATACATACTATATAGTACATACATATGTACCTGTATATTGATGAATAGAAATGAGAAGCCACGGCAGCAAGAAGACAATTTGCACAAACGTATGTACAAATGTATACTTGTAAAAAAATGAATTTTAAATAAAACGTGCTCTAAATGTTGATAATAGGATGTTATTTGACTCCGAAAAAGGTCTAGAGACGCTTGGTAAGCCGTGATAAAAATAAATGGTTTCAGCGCAACGGGAGTTGCATCGGCCACGAGTGCATTTCGCTGTAGGCCAACCAGACACCATTATAGATAACTGTTACAAATTGCACAGCCCGGGGAACTTTAAGACTGCTTATCCTTTATACGAGATCTTGTATTAACAAGGTATTAAACTCATCCAGATCCGTCTTCCCGGCTGAGCTTTTTAAATCTCTCGAAGAAATTAGCTCACCATGTACATACATACATACATATGTACATACCAACCGTCCGCATTTTTCATCTTTCCGAGACGTGAATTGTATGCAAGTCAAGAACAATTTTATAAATTATCATTATATTATATAATTTAAATATAAATAGGCACAACACTAGTAATTATAAAGAGTTAATTAAGCCGGTAAATTTTAAAATGTATCAATAATTACTGGAAACTATTTTAATCGCGAATAACGTATATATATACACGCATTTAATTGCAAATAGCGAATTTTGGATTATGATTGTATGGAATAAGCTAATTTTCAGTATTAAATGTGACAATTTTTAATTGATAAATTCACTGGCAACACAGGCCAACAAAATTATTATAAATGCGATCAGAGGGTTATATACATATAATACTAGTTTCAAATGGTTCAAACTTTATATAAATAAATATGATTGGTTAAAAATAAAAAATAAAATTTATTTATTGTTACGGATTTACTTTATTGCAAATAAAATATGATATTATTCACCTGAGATTTATTTTTAATTATTTACGATTCAATCTAGGTTAACGATTTTGGGAAAAGTAACCACATAGAGCTATCTAATCCGGTGCTTCCCAATTACTTTCATGTCACGAATCCTAAATCTAAAAACTATACACACATGAAACAATTTAATGTGATAGATGAGGTCGCATGTTTTTACATAACAAATTGATATCGGGTTCAATGTCAGAAATGCTAACTCGCAAAGCATCTTCCAAAGTCTCCGTAGAAAGGCATGACCTTTGCTTATTTTTAAATATAAGTAATTACGAAAATGCTGTTTCGCATAGGTACGTAGTCGCGAAAGGAATAAGAGATAAGAGTTTCTAATCGCCTTAACCAAAATTCTGAAATACTTTTTCATTAAATTCCACTTCAAGCAAATTATCTGATCTGATATCGATCAACTCTTCTTGCGCTGTTTACTTAATATGGTCATATTTTAAGGACTTGGCAAATGGTGTTCTTATCAAATTGTTCCTTTCATCCTCATTCAAGTTTGGGAAATATTTTTTGAAAAATAGTATCGATTCGGCCATGTGATCAAGAATAACATTTTTCACAAAAGTCGACAGTGATATTTCATTATTCGTGAGAAAATCATTCAAACACGAAAACATCTCCGTGCATCCTTGACTAATACCTTTTGACCACAAAGAAAGCTTTTGTTGGAAAGTTTTCATATAATGTGTTATTATTTAACAAACTTAAATATATAAATTCCCTAAATATGTAATGTGGAAAAATATTCATAAATGAATATTTGTACTTTCTACTGAATATTTTCGCGGCCCCCGCGAGAAATCCTACGGCACCCCAGGGGGTCGCGACCCCCAATTTGGAAAGCACTGATCTAATCCACGAAAAAAGCCTTTTTTTCATTTACCGGTATACCGGTAGTAGGAAAAATCATTTACCGTTTGACGGTTTATGAAATTCCAATTCCTAATATAATAATATTTTTTTTTAATATGAAATGATCTATGTAGCTATCGATTTTTTGTTCTAGTATAATGCTTTTGTAAATCATTTATACGATGATAGTTAGATATATCTGATTCTATGTAGATATGTCATACAATACATTATATGTCTGATTCTATGTAGATATGTCATACTTTCATATGAAAATAAATAAATGCTTTGCTAGGAACACTATATATTTAAATGATTTATAATAAAATAACAGTAAATAAGAAATATGAAAGTATACTAAAAATAACTCGGAAGAAGATATACAAATTTATACTATAGGTATATATTTAAATATTCATAATTTGAGCACAACATTAGGCAATTTAGGGTAAGACGTCCTTTTTTAAATCGAACTATACAAAAAAATTGCAAAAAATTTAACTAAGTCTAACCAAACGGAAGAAATTCAATATCGTATTCGAGATATAATACGTTTTTGAACTCAATCACTATTTCTTCATACATAAATATATAAAGAACTTTCTATTAAGAACACATCTATTAAGAACTTTCGTTGTTTATTTAGCCATTAAACTAAAATAAATTATAATTCTATAAACCTACATGTATACGTAAGTCATTTTATAATTATTAATATACCAACATAACACATGTAACTACATATGGCACGGTTTGTACTAAAAAAACCGAAAAGCATACAAAATAGCAAAATAACCAGCCAGATTTAATGTAATATCAAATCCACAATGTAAGTACTTCATACTTTTCAACTTGAAATGCGAAATGTTGATTTGCGGTTTAGTATATTTGCAAATTGGACCTATCCAAGTCTACTAGCATGTTTACAATAGACGATGATACTGGTCTGAGTCGCACTGCACACAGTTGCTTAGCCATACAAATGACGTGCTTATCTCAAGTTTAAAACCCTCTCCCTTCGAAACACTTCATTTGTAACCATAACGTAACGAAAATACCACATTTTATGCTGGACTACCGAATGAATTCTGTAATAACTAGAGTGATTTAGATTGGATCGGCTGGGTGAAGGGGGAGGGGGGGGGATGAAAGGGTTAAAAATAATTGTGGACACGAGAAACGTTTCACCTGCGTTTTCCGGAATAGGTGTGTTTCCCGTCGGTCGAATGCTCGATTAAGCTCCTTTCCCGTGAGTGCGAAAGTCGTTTCCAGATGAGGAAAAATGGAGGCCGTACCCTGGATAATAATTTATCTCTTGTCGGCAATCGGCGACCGCTTGCGTTCGCCCCATTGAACATCTCAAACAAAAGTGGCCAACGAAAATAAAGCGCAACTATCAAATATAAGATGAGTGTAATCTAACGGGTGATCCGACGGTTATGTTGGAAGTATTTCTTAAATAAAATACATTGAAAATCTCCATCTATATGTATCGAAAGTTGATTGGTGATAAAATTACATGGAATACAAAATCACGTTCACATTCGCTTATAAGAAATCATCTGGATGAACTTTATTGGGATGATTGAAATTTTTTGATAATTATTTTAGCTTCTATTGAATGTAAATTAGCTCTGATTTTAACAAACAATGCATATCATCAAACGATTGCTTCATTGAACCAAGTGCAATAATCATATTTTTTCCAGAATCATCAAAGTTGATTGGCCTCCAAGATTGTGTGATTTATCATTTAAGGATTACTTTAATTACAGCTATTTTAAATGGATTCTAATAATATACATGTACTTCAGCACCTGAACAAAAAGTTATACGATTTTTGCCTATAAATTAAGCCAGGTATTAAAATAAATAAACAATATAGTTTATAGATTTTCATAAATCAACATTTCAAACACAATAAAGATTTCCGATGTTCCGAAAAAAATCCCAAAAATATAAGAGAAAAACAATCAACATAATTATCGGATCACTCTACCATATACAGTGTAAGTGTCAAATTTTCCGAGCGAATCATAGCATGAAATATTGAGAATTTTCCGAATGCAAAGTTTTCTTCATAAATCTCAATGTTTAACATTTCACATAGTTTTAAGGAAAGCTCGTAGGTGTAAACACAGCACTTACCCTGTCAGGAAAAATCCGTGTTGTGGTCAAGAAGAGGAAGGACACAGGTTAGTGTAAGCCGGTAAGCGACCTGAAGAAGGTTGACAAGGAATATGACCCAGCTTGGTAAACCTTGTATGTATGGGCTACTTTGTATTCCCGATCTTGGGATTTCACCCCTCCTCCCAATCCCACCCCTTTATTCACGCTCGAAAGTACATATACGTATGCATATAACTAGCTTATATAGTTTTATATTTCAATTTCATATAAAATTGAAATTGTGGTTTGTTTAATATGTTTTCTTCATTCATCAAGTCACATTTTATTTTGAGTCTAGTATATTTTGTAATATGTTTTGTGACGACGTACAATATATGTATGTAGAAAAGTTATTAAATTTTCGAACACGTATTTAAAATCAGACGTATATTGGGATAGTTGTCACTTTTCACTGAAAAAAATACTTTTTTTAGTTAAGAAAAATTCTATTTTCAACCCTTTTGACGTTATTCTATGTATGTAAAATACTCACTATTTGGTCAAAATTTTTGCATATTTTTATTTTGAAACATCATCTCATTTATTATTTATATTATTATTATAGCCTCCGGATTCTGGATTCCTTTTTGTTTCGGATACGGCCTCCATTTTCAGTTCCGGATACCGATCCCCGTTTCAGTTCCGATTCCCGATTCCGATTAATTATTACTATACATGTTGTAACTTTATTTTAAATCATGTATCAATTCCTTTCCAAAACCACGCGTTGAAATCAACGGACACAACACTAGTTTTATACAAAATACAATTCCAAATTACCATTTGCACTGAAGACAGTGTGTTGTTTTACAAGATTTTTTCGTGTGCCGTTGATATTTCACAGTCAACTTCCTGCGATCCACGTAAATTATAATATTTTACAATCAGTATTGTTACTTCGAGTAGAAAAATTAAGTTGAATATAAAATGTTTTATAAGTTCAAAGAAAGCCAAATTATTATTTTTATTTTTTTCAACCTAATAATCAAAAAATAAAAATGGCGGTTCCTTGCAGCGTCAATTGTCTATGGCGCCCTGATAATATGTATACAACTTCGATAATGAGACTAGCACATATTTTTGCTATGTAAGAGTGACTTTAATGAATCATTTGATTCTAGTCATAAGTAGTTATTTGACTTCAGAAATACGTTTTTGCTTACTTGGATAACATGTGCATCCACGATTTCCAAATATAAATTTTATAAAATCACTTTAATTAAAACATAGGTATACTACATATACTTGAATAAAAATAATAAAACACTGTTTATTTTTATTAAAATTTCTTTTTGAATAATCTAGTAAGTTAATAATAATTTTAAGATACAATTCTGTACAAAAATCTGAAACATCTATGAATCATAAAAATAAATGAATACTAAAGCACTAATAAAAATCTGGTAAAAATGTTCAAATCAACACAACGTCTTCTAGACTTTATACTGTATATAAATAAACACATATACTGCTGATACTTTCACAGTAATTGACTTCTGTTTTTATCCCTGTTGTCCAGGTTTTACCGCATCCATTCTCCAGTCGAGATTTTCGAAGCGAAACCGTCGATTTGTCAGACGTTGCAACCGTGCTTGGGTTTCCTTCCCCTCTTTCGATTTCAAAAATTTACTCCAAGCCAGAAACGTATAACGAACCGTACCGTAAATAATTCGGGTTATTTCCACCTATAAAGTCAGAGGACAGTAAATTCAAAGTGTTCTATCGCAAATAGCCCACTCAGTATCGCAATGAATAACTGAACGCACTAACGACTAAACAGTCTGAATAATTTTCAAAATCCTCGGCCATGGCAACTATCGTGAAATATTCGAATATCGAAATTAATATTTCACGAGACGGCACTGTCTTTATTGGCAGGTCTCGATGGTCCATTTCAATTAAGCGTTGAAATTTACGCGCCACTAAAAACCGCAGTGCAGGCCCGTGGTGCCAGATGCGCATAATATAAAATATAAACGTACGTACTTAAATAACGACGCGAAAATCTATTGATCTCATTGTTTCGCTCGAAGACAGCGCCCATCAAAAATGTATAAATATAAAATGAAAACGGAAAAAAAAACTGAAAAGTTTTGAAGCTCTCTTCATCGATGTGTAATCAATCATGAAAAATTATACGTAATACGTCAGCGGTTTTTCCCCGCTACGACGAGCCTTTTAATAGGAAAACTTTCCATCAAGGAACTTTGTATATTTGATATACCTAATACTCGTTCACTTTGGATTTTGAATGGTCCTTGAAAAAAATGTTTTGATACGGTTTGGAATTCGTGCGAAAATTTAATCAAAAATCTTTAACTTTTATAAAAAAGGCTAAATATACTAATCTGTACATCGCTGAATCGTCTTATTTATTTTAATCATAATATTTCATACTACATAGTACTTGAATATTTAAGTTTGACTTCTTTTTATGAGATAAATAAAATAAAACAAACTTGAAATGAAATAGAATACATATACATCCATACATATGTATGTATAAAAATATCTCATTTCACATTAATAAAGATTTTGTAATTTGAATTCCTGCAAAATTAAACTAAATTATAGCCACAAAAAATCATGTTTTCCACCTAATGCCTATATACGTATGTACAATAATATATTTATTTTTATCTATATTTTTATTTTTCCATGCCTTATAATATATAAATGCATTTAAAACGTTAATTCAATAATATTCTTGTATGATTAGACCCAAAAGATCATATTTCTAATTACAAAATATATAAGTTATTTAATTATTTTTCGTTACTTAGAACTATCAATCTTAATTTTAATGTAAGCAATCTTCCTCATTGAAAATATTTCAATTTTATTTAACACCAGTGGTTTTACCCAGCTTCGCTCGGTATTTTTAATATAAACAGCTTAAACATGGCTAATCTAATAGTAAGCATTCATTTTGTTATTAAATTTATTTGAATAAAAAAAAAATATTCAACGATATCGATATCGTCGTCTTAGAAACTTTGATTTGTTTTCGATGTTTCTAGCCAAACCTTACATACATATGTAGTTGCATAGTTACATACAAAGTCTCTTTCGAAATTATATATTAGATGACTGTTTTGTTCTTCTAGTCAAATTTAAATACAATATAAGTGAAATAACCGTACGTGCAAATATTCTAAGTAACATTTCTTTAAAATCATATTTATAATTTCGTATATATATATATACATACATATGTACATCCATTCATCAAATACGTAGGTAATATTCAAGATATTTTATCACATATAAGCCACATTTTTCAAATAGATCATATTAAAATATCAAACTCGAAAACTACATTAATTTTTACCTCTTGTCTGATACATCATTCAATCCCAATATAAAAAATCTATGCAATTGAAGGAAATTTAGCACGGCATATATTTACCAGTCGACCTGTCTCGTATGTCGACTCTTCTGAATTATTCCGTGCCAAGACGACGAACGAGATACATGTCGGCGAATGTTGTTTTAAATATTTAAATGTGATTAAAATATTTTGTAGCGTGTTGACAGTTCGTTATGCAATGCACACAACGTGCCCCTCGCGCGTTATGGAGCCTAACGATGCCGTTAACTAGTATTTGCTCTTGTCAGTGAAACCTTCAGTTGCTTCGAAAATGAAATTGGATACACTCCCTTCATTCCGAGTACCTTTTCAGCATATTTGCATATTTTCCTACGATATTATAATGGAGTCAAAAAAAAAATCCGATCCATTCCCATTTCGAACGCATCGCTTTGAGTTTAAACTCTTTATTTTTTTTTTAATTAATAATTTAAAACTGTTCATTTATATTTTATAATAATACAAATTTGTGTGTTTTTACATAATTAAATTGATATTTTTATGAGGTGCAATTGCCGTGGCACAATTCCATTTCAATCGAGAGTATAACTTTTACGACGCGCTACCCCGTTGAAGTTATTGAACGGTCGTTTAATAAATAAAATACGAAACGTGTGGACGAGACATAAAACGAATAGAATTTTATGTACATACTTGTATAATTATATAAATATAAACTTGAGGAGCGTTTAATCTCGAAGCACAGCGTTTCGTGCCAATAAAGTTCACGAGTATGAATTAAATTTGCGTCATAGTTGTTTTTAAAGCAACTGGAAAACAATAAACTCGTTCCTGTGTTCTCGAAAGTTTCACCCCGCAACAGGATAATGCAGGTGCTACTTACACCTTATACCGGGAAGGGAGAGAAGGGAACTTTGGAATTGGAGATGGGTTTTGTCCTTGTTCTTGGAAAATTCAAATGAAACTTTTAACGAGAGGCGAGGAGGATGGGAGTAAGAGGATTCGAATTGTGTCACTTGAAAACCGCACACTAGTACGAAGACTTCGAATTCGGGAAGGTCTCGAGAAAAATAAATTATATAAGATTGTTTTACTATATGTAAGTATCTTGAAATAACATAAAAGGACAACAATTCAACAATTCAGTAGCACGCTAGAACAAATTGATGATCTTAAATGCGCAAAAATGAAATATGCAATGGATACACTCAGTGGTTGTTGATAAAACTAGAATATTTCAATTGAATTTTAATAACATATAAAACTTTAACAATCTGTCGGCATTTAAAGAGTATCTTATATAATTTAAATGCGTAAAAATTTAAAAAGTGCAAGCTATTATATGGAAAAAAATCAAGGTTTTCCACGAAACTTTCCCGCCGCGCTGTAAGCGCGCGCTACAACTGTATAACAATCGTTGCGGAAAATAATTTCTGCAATGACATTTGCGTCATTTCTCGCAGTAATTTATAGTGGTGATCGATAGGGTAAGTTGCGGGTGGGATATATCTACTTGGAGTTTATAGAAAAAGTTGGGTTGCCAGTGTTGGCCCACTGTTCCCGCATTAGACCCGTGAGCTCAAACTTTGACCTTTCGAAAAAGTTGCCACCGACTGTTTCAATGGTGATTCATGTGGACGCGACTTACGTATTCGAAATCAATCTAAAAGTTGACAAAACTTTCCAGGGCGGGTGCGTGATATGAGGGTCAAACGGTGTCGCATACCACTATCAGGAAAGCCTTTTTGTATTTTAGTATAAATATTTTGAACATTATCAATTTAACATTAACAATACAATGGAACTTTCTTTTAATAAATTTAACTTATTTTAGTGGATAGTCAAAAAATTAGAATGGTAATACTGTAAAAATAATAAACAAATATACATACATACATACATTTTGTTAAACGAGTATATATTTTTCATAAATTTCGCATATACCCATCGATGAAAGATATGGAAAGGGAAGAGGGGAGGGTTTTCAATAGATCGGATTCGAATTCCCGGATGAAACATTACCGGCTTTGGATTATGAAGAAGCGGCAGGAGGAAAAATTTGCTTTGAACGTGGAAAACCATTGTTTTTCGGTTGAGCGTGGCGGTCAGCAGAGCGGAAGCCCACAAATCAAATTCGATGGGCTCGAACCGAATTCCACAGCCCATTCTCCCAGCTCGGAATCCCGTTACGTATTGATTGCCTTTCTAAAGATATCCGACCGTTGGAGATTCTTTCCAAATAGGTACACACCCCCATCATCCTCCCCGCCAATTCCCGATAATTACATAAAATTTGCCCAAACGATAAATTTCCGCGGCGAATTTGATTATTATTACCCACCACTTTATAAGCGATATCTTGGACAGAGAGTAAAGTTTTTGTAAGTGAATGAGTGCGACACTAAGTCGGACTGGTAGTTTTACAACGAGAGTCTCTTGTGTCTCGTATAACGACAAAACTCTTTCGCAATTCTGCGACAGACGTGCATCTGGAATTAAAACATCGTCTCTCGTTCTTCGGCTGAAAAATCGCTTTAATTCCATTCCAGATCTTCTCATCTCGTAAATATATATATATATATATATATATATGTATATATATATATATATATATATATATATATATATATATATATATATATATATATATATATATATATATATATATATATATAATATATATATATATATATATATATATATATATATATATATATATATATATATATATATATATATATATATACATATATATATATATAATATATATATATATATATATATATATATATATATATATATATATATTTATTTATTTATTTATTCTAAACAGACCATTGTGGCATAACAAGAATTCCTAAAGCGCCACAATGGTCAAAAAATATAACACAAAAAAAAAAACACAAAATAACAATTAAACATAAACATAAATAAATCCATACATAAACATAAAAAATAGCATTTAATAATAACAGATAAAGTAAAAATATCAAATAAAATATAGCATAAGGAATGCCTTGCACCTACAGCCAGTTTCAATAAATATGTAAGAAACAACTACAAATACAAAACATCCCTGTAAGGCCCAAATGGAAGAGAGTTAATCAAAATTTCACTCATAAATCACAATCAATCATGAAAACAATGATGAGCGCAGACTACCAGATAAATGGGTTAGAGTAATTTCCGACAATTTACGCTCACTTAGGTGGAAAATATCACATTCAGTCTCGGCAGCAACGATTTCATTAAGAAGTCGGATAGCTCTTGGAATAGGAGCCATTCGAAAAAGGACTGTGCGGGCAGGAGGTACAGCCAGCAAATGATGATGTCTACCACGCACATGGTGATTAGGGACATAAAGTCCCAACTGCTCCAGCAACAACGGGCATGACGTATTACCACGTAAAGCAGGAGAACGAAACGAATTAATGAGAAGTTTCTCCGAAGTTCAAGGGAATTATACCCAAGCATATATATACATATATATATATATATATATATATATATATATATATATATATATATATATATATATATATATATATATATATATATATATATATATATATATACGTATGTATATATATACGTATGTATATATACATACGTTCCCAATATATATTTTACTTTGACTGTAGGGTTAATTAAGTTACCTTTAAATTGATTCTATCCGAACAAATATAGTAAGAATAGTAACAAGCTGAATTAAATTGAATGTAGCCCAAAAATAATAGAATGATGCTACATATGAATGGATCATATTAACATACTCTTTAGTTTAATTGGGAAGAAGAACATCTATGTACATACATGTGACGGAGCTGCAATAGCGGCTTCCGAAGTTGAAAAGTTAAGGGGCAGGGATTTGTCGCATAGCGTTTTCAACTCATATTTTGTGTATAGTCATTATGCATGATGATGATATTTGGTAATGGTATACAAAAGTTTGACCATCGGTATCGTCTTGGGCAACCTGTTGTGGTACCTATGATCGTGGTTAATGTACATATAATGGATAAATAAATATGTATAAACTATTTTTGTGCAAGAAAATAAAGAAGAAGCAAATAAGGTCAGAACTTTATGAAAATGAAAGAATAAATAATGTGTGAATTAAAATGATTGAACATTTAAAAAATACTGTTTTGTGAAATTTACCATAGCTAGATATAAAACATAGATAAAGTAAAAACAAAGAAAAGGAAAGAGTGAATGAATGGATTGTCTCTATAAAGGATTATCTTTATAAATGGTATAAATATAATTTGAATTCAAAAATTGAAAACTTATTAAAAGCTTTGTACACTTTAAGACGGATTTATATAATAGAAATTAATAAAAGGCCCCTATCAATCTAAAGAATGTATCGACAGCAAATTGATTACACAATGATGGAAATTATCAATACAATTCATATGTTCCATTTAAAATAAATGAACGGATTTTAAATAAACAGTATACAAGAAAATAAAGAAGAAGCAAATAAGGCCAGAACTTTATGAAAATGACAGAATAAATAATGTGTGAATTAAAATGACTGGACATTAAAAAAAATCTGTTTTGTGAAATTAACCATAGCTACATAGATAAAGTAAAATCAAAGAAAAGGAAAGAGTGAATGAATGGATTATCTTTATAAAGGATTGTCTTTACAAATGGTATAAATATAATTCGAATTCAAAAATTGAAAACTTATTTAAAGCTTTGTCCACTTTAAGACGAATTCACATAATATAAATTAATAAAAACCCCCTATCGATCTAAAAAATGTATCGACAACAAATTGATAACACAATGATGGAAATTATCAATACAATTCATATGTTCGATTTAAAATAAAATTAATAATAGAATAAGTTGCTTCATCTGTCTACTTTTACATATATCTATATATGCATATGTATGTCATTTTAAATATGAAGCACTCTCAAAATTATTTATATATTATAACTTCATAAACGGAATCCAAGTTCCACAAGCTTTGTCAGCCAAATATTTAGGACTGCATCTTGACTCGAGGCTTACGTGGAGTCATCATATTAAAAAAAAAAATAGAACAGATTCGAATGAAACAACGAGAAATGCACTGGCTCATAGGAAGACACTCCAAATTAGACCTTCACTCCAAAAAACTGATATACCAGGCAATCGTGAAGCCAATATGGACATATGGCATACAACTGTGGGGATGCAGTAAGCCATCCAACATCGAAAAAATGCAAAGATGTCAAAACCAGTTTCTGAGGATTATCACCGATGCATATCGCTTCGTCAAAAATGAAGAGATCCTTAAAATCCAAAAAGTAAAAGAAGTCATCCCAGAATGCGCCGGGAGGCACGAGTTGAGACTGCTCCGTCACCCTAACATAGAAGCGTTGCAGCTACTGGACACAACTCACCAGCAGAGGCGTTAAAAGCGAAAAAAGCCTCATGAATTGGTGAGAAGCCCATTCACAATTTTGGGGGACGGAGTGATGATTCCATAGTGCCCATACATGACCTGAAGAGCAGCGACATCACTGGTGATGATTTATCGGGAATCGATAAGATGGCATCACAAAAAAAAAAAAAACGCAAGAGCGTGATTGAAGCACTTTCTGATTTACCGGATACATCTTTGCGAGGTGATTTTTATAATGACAAATAACGACCCCGATTTTCCTACCCTCGAAGATCAGACTGTAAACTTTCCCGGGAGTTGAGGCCGTCGTTGTTGGGTGGGTTCAAAGATAATGTTTTTCTTTTTTTTTTTGTGTGTGGAAATCGTCGAGGTGACCCTTGAGGGGGACGTCTGCGCTAAGTTGGGTCGCCACGCGCCGTAGTGGGAAAACTGGTCTGGGAAATAAAATAAATTAAGGTTTGGCACCGGCCGTAGGTTAACAGCTCTCGGGCATTATGTGGCCCTTCTTCGGCCATTTCGGCCAGTTTCATTTTATTTTATTCCGAGTTCGTTTTCGCCTTGACCCGCCCTGCCTAATGAATCGGAAGATTCGGTTCCGTTCCCGGCGACAATTCGCATTCTATGACCCCCCCGTTTTTCGGTTCGTTTTGTGTGCAAGGGTATATTGCGTGGACTTGCACGCGTCAAATGATATAGTTAAGTGAATCAATTTGCGTTCCAATCAACTGAGTAGTATGTACATTACTTACATATATTTCAGATTTATAAAACTGGTGATTCTCAGACAAGACGGACATGTCAAAACAAGTCTACGGTCTAATTAAAGAACCATGAGTTATTATTGCAAATTTGGTAGTTCTTTACATGGTGTAGCTTATTCAAAACTCTTCTACGGTCAAAGTTTGGGTAGCATAAAATTATATGTATGTATACTAAATTTGGTGAAAGCTTCGGATTTTATAGTAAAAGTACATATAACCCATTAATTTATATGGTAACCAAGTAAGCAGATGATATTCATCCAACAAGTCTTGTTAATAGTTCAAATACTTTATAAATTAATCTTTTCGTGTAGTCAATTCAATTTTGAATATCTTATTGTTGACAGAAATATGTATTAAGGAAAATTGGCTCAGTATAAGTAGGTCAAATAATGATTAAACAAAATTAATCGGAAAAAATAAGAAGAATTACAGAAATTTCCTACTTACCAAACTGCAACGAAGTTGATGTTTGAATTGAACTCATATACACACATTTCACTTGTTTTATTTAATTAAATTAATTTACTTGTTTATTTTTATTCGAAAATAAACGCGTAATGAAAGCAGCGTAAGTATTTCCGTAATTTTTCGCATATAATTAAATCGTTATAATAAATGTTAGTCGATACACTCAAACCGGTCGCGAATTTGTAACTTTTATAAAAAAATTATACAGATTGTGATTTACTTAAAAATCGTTATTAAATACAGCATCCAGAGATTATCGTTTAGCACATTATCACACATGATTTGAATTCATTATTATATTATAGTATTACAATAAAAAGTGATTTAAATGGTTATTAAACAATGTTTTTACGTCGAGTCGTGTCACAATTGACTTTCGCTTGTGAAAATAAATTCTTTTGTTTTTTTTTTACATTTGAATTTAAAGTTATGTTCTTTCTAAAATGAGTTAATATTAAAATATTGTGTTCTTTTTCAGTTTATGGTTGAACTAAGAAGATAGAAAAAATGCTAAAAATGTCAATTTCAAGATCTATGGCAGGGGTGAGTTACTATTTTGAGCAATATTTTTATACCAATGTGCCGTTTTTAATTGTATTTTTCAATTTTAGATTATATCGTAATATTAAATTAATTTCAAACTATGTACATATTTACATGCATAAATTGATTGAACGAAAGTCAATTATGTATGTCAAAAACAGCAATGTATTCGTTTTAGCAATAACTTATTTATTTTATCGGCCTCTAAAATAATTCGTTACATCATGGTTTAATTTGCATTATCAGTTTGAGAGAATAAAATAAATAAATAATATAAATTTAAATCTGAATGTTAGCATGGTTGCGTTTAACACTTAACGAACTGTGATGGATAGCAAGTGACCAGGATTCATATTTTATTATATTTTTCTAAATATACCGAATACAGAGTCTTCATATTTCACGTATTCCTCATCAAAATCTCTATGATTTGAATTATGCCATTAATAGATAAAAAAATTAATCAATATCAACATAAATCATTATTTTTGCGGGAAGTGCCTTACAAATGCGAGAGAGAAGGGGAATTCAGTAAATTCAGTGGATTTCATATCTTGCACTTATTGAATATTATTCGACGTTCAATACATGATAAAATGATTTTTATAGCTAATTACAATAATTAATAAAACACATATTCAACGTGAGGCTTGGAGTCCAGCACAGTGACTAGCGGATTTTTTTAGCATAGTTAGGCAACTGCTAAATCGGCTAAAAATACATTTACAAACAAAATTAAGTTCACAAAAAAGTACATATATACATACACAAACATTTTATCTTTGTGAGTTTGATTCAATGGTAAATAGTTTAAACGTATGATCACATTATGCGTGATATGTAAAATTGTGCTGCCATAAACGCAACGCAAATACAGTTTCGTGGATGGAAAGGGTTGAAACGCGGCAGAATCAGTAGCAAAAGCGAAATTCGTATAATTAAACTAAGCCTTCGGATATTTACCTAATTACAAATAATACGCTCTAGCTAAAATCTAATAAATATTACGTATATACGCAACTCCCAAGAACGTAACCCGACTCAAATTTAATCAATAGCTATCGTGATTATTGTTTATTGGAGATGGCGGTTTTCGCATATCGCATTAATATTATATAATATAACGGGTGATCCAACAGCAATGAAAGATTTCGGAAATTTTTCGGGTGTCTATGAGTTTGATTTATGATAACAGTAAATGTAAATCTACATATGAATGTATATGTATACATATTCATATGTATGAATATACATATGTACTCGTAGTTCAAATAATCGTCTTAGTTTACAGGCAATCAGTTGAATTGATCTCAATGCAATACGTTGATAAAACCGAGCAACAAAAAATCATTTTTTTGAGTTACCAGAGCAAAGACTAAAGTTAAGCCCATTAAATTCGAATATGATATTCGTTTCTGTGTAGTCGTTTACGAGAAGAAAATGCATAATTTTCAGTTTTTTGGATTTTGTGTTCTCTAATTCAAAATCTAGTATTGCTGTGCCCAAAGTGAGTACTGGAATCTAAAATCAGATATTTTTTGTATTGATTGTTATTTTTTATTGCATTAAAATACTTATAATCAATTATTTAGCGAATTTTTTATAGTCAAAAATATATATTTTTTAAACATTTTTTCCTATGGTATTATGTATTTATTTGACCAGTTTTATAGGACTACGTTTATAAGGATTGGTTTTCTATTTCAATTTTTATTTTTATTTAAACCTACTTAAAACTAAACTGTAAAAATTGCGCATTTTTTTAATAAACTCATGTCATAAACAAGGTCAAACTTATTTACAGGTTGATAAGTCTCCTCTCTGGTGATTTTATTTATTTTTTTGTTGCTCGGTGTAATTTTATGGTCACATAACATATAATACAAATCATTAAACAATCACTTTATTACGCTCTAAGTTCGATGATTGCATCCTTTCTGGAAAAGTTAGATCGATTTTTCTCCAATATCATGTGATTTGGACCTCTTTTTTGAATTTTAAATGCAAAATTTATTCCTGTAATCTTCGAACACTTCACAATTGAGCTGCCATTGCAATTTAGTGAAAATTTTATTGTGAGATGATTGCCTGTAAAAAAGGAATAACGACTATATTCTTTGTACATATGTATAACTGTCATAAATTATGATTTTATATTCGTGAAATTTCTCTGTTGTTTACTCATTAAAAATGTATGTGTGTTGTTCTAAGAAAAATCTCTTATATTCGTGTTGGATCACCCGTTATATCGTATAATATATTATATTATATCATACACGGTTAAATACAACGATAATAATTTCACGTGCGTGAGAAGAAAATTAAATTAAGCTTAACAAGATACTGTTCGTTTTCAATTATCATCATACACGTGGAATGATGTGGGTGTATATGAAGACGCTTTCACAGAAGGAGAAGAGTTTTGACGAGTTGGGTTCATACGGTTGTTTATGTAAAGAGCATCTCGTACTTTTGCCGTGTAATAATTTAAACTCCTCGAAACGAAAAGTTAAATTTGTTTCGAATAAAGTTTGTATTTGTATCTTGACTCTTTTCGACCCAGGAGTTTGGATAGAGAGAGGGAGAGAGGGCAGGTGAAGGTACTCGATGCCGGTGTAGCACTTGGTATTCAAGGAGACGTGTCGCTTTGCAAAAGTTCTCATACAATTCTGAGGTAAATTTGCGAAAGGTAAGAATAAAGACGCGAATATTAAACGGCCAGAAGTGTCTGTCAGCTACGTGAGTAGATAGGTCCTAGCTGTGTCTTTTGCAAGTCGACCATCTTCGATCTAAATGTGTCAATGTAATTTATAAACGTAACTTTGGGTAGGGTAGTAGTACAGGGTGAAAATAAATTATAAATCGTATTCATATTATAAAATACACAATAAATTGATTTTTTGGTTTAAATTTATTTATTATCATTAGTAAATGAACCCGAAGAGTTTGTCACGTTGTGTTGATGTAATAATATTAGCAAAAGATGTTGGATCTTAGACTTAAGAGGGCTGGACACCAGCGTCTTGTCCATACAAACGTATTAGACTTCTCCCTTCCTCAATTATGGCACTAGAGAAATTATTTTTTAATATGCTATGGATATCTACCATTGGGTTGCATCTATCGTTTTATTTTTTTGATTAGTTATTTTTTATAGGAGCTAGGAGCCGCCAAACATCAATAAAATAGCCTCCTTTTTACACCCACGAAAAGAGTCCAGCGTGCTTATTTAACGGTCGATTTTAAAAAAAATACGCGCATAGTTGCAGATAAAATATCTTTCTCATAAGGATGATGATTTTTTTTTTAAAATTGGTCCAGTTTCGGAGGAGAAAATAGGAGAATACGAAGCCTCGATTTTGTCGATTTAAAATACGTTTTATCTGGTCGAAGCGCAACTGTCGCATTCACTCAATATATATATTGTCGCATTCACTCAATATATATATATCGAAGAAAGAAACGGCAACAAAATTAAGGTTTCGGGTGTACAGCCCTCTTAATTCACGTATATTGTATTTGTCTGCAGACAAATCGCCAAACAAACTATTTCTCAGTGATTATGAACTTGTCTGCCTTTTGAGGCTTTTATCAAAACAAAATCATACAATCATCAGTCGGAAGATCCTAAATAGATGTAGGTTAGCTATTTTAAGGTATAAAAATGGGGAGGGGAGTAATGGTGGGAACACACTCAAAAGTATGGCATGGCACGTCTATATAGACTTCAGCTATGATAGGTGTGTCTTTGTGTCATTGTAAATTCATACGAAGTTTCATCTACATTTCTTCAAATATGGACTTCATTGTCAAACCTAGGTCAATTCAAAAGGATAAAATGTTACCTAAAACATTCCAGGGTGTTAGAATTGAGAAGGGTCGTGACGGTATTGACCAGGAATTCCAGAGTTTTTTCTTTTGCATGTGCAAAATTATCTAAAAAATCATGTGCCGGGTACCACTCTGTGTGTCTTCATCTTAAGTCTAGACCGGATGTGATGTGGAACTTTTTAGCCTGGTCAGTCGCAGTGGCGAATGAATTCGAATATATAATAATTAAATAGAATCATCTATTATAGTAAGTAAAACTATTGCTCTAGAATGCTCTCTTTGATAAAAAGAAAATGTAGTATAAATTATTAAAATTTGCTGATTGCCTGTGTTGAGTATTGAAGAATTAGAATTCCCTAAACTGAACGGCAAAGTATCGTACAATATCAGCGTTTTAGCTGAATTGGAAAGGAATCGTAATTATATGTTTTGACTCATTTATTTTAATTGCAAAATTGCATATTTTCTGTCCGCCAAAAAACTAATTGAAAATTCTTCACGAACAAAATGGCGGCCCGTCAAATAAGCAAGCGTCCCAAAACATATCAACCCCCTGGCAAATTACGCAACTTGTACCACGACCTGACCCAATCGGGGTGAAATTTCAACACCCCCGCGAATATTAATGGTCGTCGCAGGGTTTCGGTTTATCTTTCGCTCAATAAACAATAGCTATCGTACACAACAACCGGCTCGAACATTTGTCGGTACAAATAAATGGTGCAATTAAATTTGGCGCCGGTGCTGTAAGCCGCTAGCGGTAGCTTCGCCATATATATTCGCAACCCCATCTAACCCCCATACACACTACATATAAGTGCATACACACACACACGTATATGTTTCACCATCTGATCGGCCAGAGGAGATATACGGGCGCCAATAAATATCTGGGGCTCCTTTAAGCCCCCCTCCGGATCCGAGTCACATTTGCAATATTTCACTGCGAAATTGTCCCTGTCCTGGGGATCGCGCTGGCTGCACATCCCGGCCTATAAAACTCCTCACATTAACATATAAATATATTATACGTGCAACCGGGTGACGTGGCCTGTCCCAGGGCGAACGTTTCCTCGGATTACAGGTGGTCTCGTCGAAGCTCCTGAGTAATGATGCGGTGCTGAGATTGGAGACTGATTGGTTGAATTTGGGTGGTTCGTGTTTAGAAACTGGGTCGGTGTGATTTTTTTTTTTATTTCATGTAAAGTCAACCCTCTTATAACGCGGTAGATCTGTCAAGGAAAAAGGAGTACGAAATAAAAAAGAATATTTTATATTTTGCATCACTTTCTTACGATTTTTCCCGTTTTTTTGCGGTTCGTTGCGTTTCATTGCTATATGGGAGGACGGGGTTGACTAATCATAAATTAAAAGTAAGCAATTGTTTCAAGATGATCTAATTTTTTTTAATGGACATTTATACAAAATAAGTGATAATTATTAAATGTAATGCTCATTTTTTCAAATGTATGACTTTTCAGATCTTTAGTTCTATATATTTTTGAGAGTTTACTTATGTTTTGTTTCTATTTTTGGCTATTGCTTTCCCTACTAATCTAATATACAATTTCGAAAGAGACTTTGTATTTATGTAAGTATTTAAGTATCTTTGGTTCGGAACTTCCAAAACAAAACCAAGTTTCTATGACGACAATTCAATTGGTTGAATATTATATTTTTTTCGATTCAAATATATTTAATAAAAAAACAAATGAATATTTACTATTAGATTCGCCATTTTTTCACCGTTTATATAACAAATACTGAGCGAAGCCGGGTAAAACAACTAGTCTAATATATACTTTCGAAGAGACTTTGTTAGTTTGTATGTAAGTATATATTTTTGGTTGGGAACCGAAAACAAGTCAAAGTTTCTATGACGACGATCGATTGGTTGAATATTATTTTTTTTCGATTCAAATAAATGTAATAAAAAAACAAATGAATATTTACTATTATATTTGCCATATTTAAGCTGTTTATATTACAAACACTGAGCGAAGCCGGGTAAAACAACTAATAAACTATATGTAAAAGTGATAGCTACGTAGAGGTTATGATTTGGCCAAAACACTCCAATAGTTGGACCACGAATATTACCAATATATTACTTTATTTAATCTACATATTAGCGAATTGAAAATCTTTAATTATTAACGTTAAATAATTATCTTATTCTATGCTTTTTATAGTTTATAGAATTGTGTGCTTTGGCACATTTTGTCCAAGTTAAAACAGTCTAATTATATTCAATGCCTAGTACATTTAGTAATTTCACCCTGCTCATGTCACCGTAGGCTTACCCGGTAGCAAAAACACTTCAATAGTTAGGCCAGGAATATCTCCAATATATGTATTACTCTATTAAATCTGTAAGTGAATTGAAAATATTTCCAACAGCTAAAAAAGCAATACCATTCGCCGTTACAACCCAATTCTCTGAACTGTTTTCATTGTTTTCTTTAAAATGTGAAAAAAACTATTTTTCATAAATATATCAAATACCTTTAATGCTTCAAATGTTGTAGGCTTAATTTTACTACTAATATAATGAAAAACTGTCGACGTTTAAATCATGATGGCCGAAGGTGCCGGTACATTTTCTTTATTACTAGAGTGTGAGCTTTGATCGTATCAGCTGATTAAATTTCCTTTAAAAATAGCACACAGTGAGTACACGTCAGGAATAGAGTGCTAAATTGATTATAGTAGCTAAATTGTTTCGACCGTGAATATTAATCAAGGAAATTAACCCTTTCCCGGCGGCAGGCTCGCGTTATTAATCCGCCGACCACCGCACCGGTCCCGAATTATAAAATCAAACAACAATGGAAATTGAAGCGCGGTCGGCCATTGTTCCCATTATGAGCCGAAGAAAATTGTTAAATGAAATCTTTTTGTTTTGGGGTTGGCCCGCTCCCGAGGCTCTTCGGCCATTAAAAGCGCCCCGACGCGAAAATAAACATTTATTTTAATTCAAAATCGAGTCCACGGCGAATGGGAGACTCTCAAACTGTGCCAATTAGCAACATCGACCCGAGTGCAAATAAAAATACTACTCAATTATATGCATACATGTTTATTTCAATTATCAAAATGTATTCGTAATCTTTCTGTTCTAATATTACACTGTTCAACAAATGACGACTTTTTTTTGGTTCAGAGACGAAATATGACTTTTCTTATAGATCTATGCCCAATAAACACGAATCTGGTAATAAAAAATATTGATTGGTTTGAGATTCGGAGATATACATATGTATGTGTTTTTTAAATCGCGCGATTTTTCTATATCTTGGTGTTGTTCGGCCGATGTCTCAAAATTTGTCAATTTTTTGTTCGAAAGGAATATTGAAATCTATAGTCGGGTATTTTATCTTTTATTTGTAGTACTTTTTACCTTTCAAATCTCTCTAAGTAGTCGTCCAGTTCAAATCAAAAGTCAAAAGTACGTATTTTCACTTGGGATTTTTTTCCCACTGTTAATACTATTTTATATTGAGTATTTGCTATTGAAACATGTTTATTGGGATAGTATTCTAGCCATACTATTTTTTTTTTTTTTTTAAAAGGGTTAATTGTAAGTGTGCTGAATTTTAAATCGGTAAAATTGCGAGCTAAAAGCTCGTACGAACCATTTTTCGTGTCGAACAGTGTTATTAATCAGTCATTGTGATGGGATAGCATTATACATATGTGACTATGTGAGTTTGTTATTTACATTCATCAGTTCTTTCTTAGATTTATTTTCTCTTAAAGAACTTTTAATATTGTTGATATGTTGAACGAGTGTGCAAAAATTAATGTAAAAATATACTGAATTTCATTAAAAGAAGTCTGAAGTTGAAGAAGGAGTTTGTCTTTTTTAATATCAATGCTAGAACTTTATTAAATATACATACATATATGTTTGTACCGATATCAATTTCATTATTCTCTGTGTTGGTAAATGTATTTTTATTGAGCTTTCGGATTCAATTCATATTATAATTGATTGTTTTGCAGACTTTATCTATACGATTGTCCGAGCGATAAACTAATAGATTCAAATCTCGTAATATTATTAAACATTCTTTCAATCATAGAGAAAATTGTAAGTCTTTTGCTAGCTATGAATAATTGTATCTATAATACAAATAAACACGCTATTAAAAAAAATCTTATACGATTGATAGTTTCAACGAATTTTGTATCACACAATCGAATAAGAGTTGAATTTAGGAATATGTATTATATATTGATGACTTTTTTTTGTGATCTGTCTGCGAAACACAGTTTGATCGTCGTCATTATGGCAAATGGATTTGGTATATTGGGAGTCAATCAAACTTTAACGATAGTTGACTAGCAAGCAATTGACACGTTGACAGATTAATGGATTTTCTCGTCTCGGTTCATATCCGCGAGCGCGAGCTTAAAGTTTTGATGCCTCATGGATTATTTTGAATACAACAATAAATATATTATCAAATCAAAGTATGTAACTAATAAAATATGTAAATACATTTGTACTTATAGAGTAAGATGTACATATGTATGTACATATGTATATTTTACGTAGAAAAGTAAAGTTCTACTTCCGGTTGTCGGATTTTGTTCAATTTTTTTTGTAACTTAAAATCACTATCAATATTATATACAATAAATATCAAGAAAATAAAAATAATTTAAAAGGTCCTAATAAAATAATGAAATATTGTTTAAAAAAAAATACTACTTCCGGTTTACGAATTCTGACCAAAACCTTATCAGCTCTAAGTTAGGACATAAAGAATACAAATACAAATTTTTAACTTCATAGGTTCAGGGTGTGGACAGAATCGTGGCTACAACATTTTTCACCTTTCTAAGAGGAAAAAATCCCACTTCCAATTTATTAAATTTAGTGATTTTTTTTTATTTTCATCGCATTAAATACAAGAATTATACTTGAATTTTTTCGAGAAGAACACACATGTTTAAGGGGTCGAAAAAAATAGTGGAAGAAAAATCGAACAAGAGTAAACTGCCACTTACGGTTGAGGGATGCTTACCAAATTTTATACATTAAGGTATTAAGCTTAAATTTCTATATATGAAATTTCAGTTCAATAAACCAAAAGATTTCTGAAAAAAACATGAAACACCTCGATTCTCTAGAGTAAAAGTACTACTTCCGGTTCAGATAAAAATATTATAAAAATATAAGGTTATAAAGATTATTATTTTTATTACAATTAAAAAAAATTCAGTCCGATTCAGTTACCTGTTTGGGATATAATTTAATTTAAAAACTTTAAAAAAAGAGGACACCTATAAGGGGAGGTACCATTTCCGGTCAACTTAAAAATTTGAAAAAAAATTACGTCATATCGATAAGAATTTCAGTAACCGACACTAAGAATCAGTTCGATAGGATTAACGGTGTTCAAAAAATCCCCAAAATACACAGACACACGCACATTTTTTCTATATCATGAAAACGTGATCAGTAATCGATTCTGAGTTCGAATCAGTTAAAATCTCGAGTTCGAATTTTCGCATGATCGCAAAACTTCATCTATTATTACTACGTACACAGATAAAGTAAAAATAGAGGGTTTGTATGGAAGATTATAGTTCATATTCGTGTTAAACAGGCATAAATATACATATCGATAAAGCTAAATTTCAGTGTTGAAAAAAAATCAAAAAGATAAAACGGGTATAGTTGAAGGTTAAAAAATAGATGATCACGAGAGTTGCAGTATTTAATATTTGAAGTTACTATAGGTTGCCTAAAATACAATTTTGGAAACACTTCCGCATCGTCCATAGATATGTTACCAATTCAAATGTCAAATGTCCGACAAAGCCGCGCACGACAATGCTTCATTGACAAACCAATTGCCTAGTTCTATTTTGACTGTCGGTGCGGGTTTGTCGTGAACGGCTTTGTCAGAGTACCTTAATGTTGGCATGAAAAAGTTTCACTTTGACAAATTTTTATCTACATATATATGTACGTATGTATGTATAACGTGAACTCAAATTTCCTGCGGCATCAGTGGAAAATAATTGAATACCTTTGTATAAATTATTTGAACACTTGGCGAAGATTAAAATGAATCATCGAGCATCTTTTGTTGGCGTTTGTTCGCGGCAGGTTAGGTTATGTGCGAGAGTTGGCGCGCTCGATTGTTGCGCGGCGTTTTTGGCCATTAGTTCATAAAGAGCGGCCAGCGTAATGATGGCTTCCCGCCGAGCGCCATTGTCTCCTCTACTTTCGCACTCGTCCGTTCGCCATTAATTGAAACTTTCCGCCGGGCAAAAAAGGGGGCGCAGCACCCGACTCCCCCTTACATCCCCCACCCTCGATAACGTTCACCCCACTCGCCCCCATCCTCACCCAAGCTCCGCGACCATAAATCAAAATGGCAGACGACGGCTTATTAATTCATACGTCGAATCACGTCGATCTGCCCCTCACATTGTTTATTATGTACGCGTCTTACGATCTTTTGACACTTGGTGATTGTTCTGAAACTTTTTCTCAATATTAAAGTAATCCATTTTTCAAAAAAATAAAGCTACGCGACGACGTTCAAATTTTAATGGGGAGTCAATTAGTTGATTGATTGTATATTGGCCAGTAGTATAGCTAGGTAGTAGAATAGCCCTGGGTGGACCTCGACTAAAAAAAAAATTTGGAGTATTTCTGCAGTGCTGCTGGTCAGACTTGGATATTTGTGGCTCCAAGTCGATAAGTTCCTATCAGTTTTTGACAATTTATATGATTTTATTGTTGAAACGGTTCCACGTCAAATTTACAAAACCGTCCTACCCACTATGTCACCACTATTTGAATATGATTTCAAAATTTATAATCTCTAAATTATATAAATGCATGTACAAGATTAATACAATAGGTGTCGCTTAGAAGCAACCCGTAATGACATCATGGTTTTTCGAAATCAGCTTTTGGTAATTAATTAGTATATGTATATGTATTTCAGTCACTATTTTTCGAGGTAATTTATATTGAATCCAGTAGCGTAGCTAGGAATTTTGGGCCCTCATGTGAAATTTATCCAAGCCCCCCCCCCCCCATCCCACCCTAACGTAATTTTTAAAAATATGAGATGAAATAATACAAATTGTGTGTTGATACATATTTACCACAGTATAATAATTCTACAAAAAATATATAGTCTTATGGATATATTTCCTTTTATAGAGCCTTATGGATATATTTCCTTAATAGAGTCTTACGGATATATAAATAAATATAGTCTTATGGATATATTTTTTTTAATGATGGCGTTTCGTGATTAATTATCCCACTTGCACCCAAATAGCTTTTTATGATCTGCGACGATATAAGTCCACATATGTAACTGCTTGTGACCTTTTCACGTATCAGAAAAATAAAGCAAAACATATTTCATAAAATAAAGTAGAAGCAAAATAATATTTTATATATGTATACATATGTATACAAGTGTATGACTCGAGTCATTTTTATTACTTTAGATATTTTTAAGTTGGACAATGTTAAATTATAATGAGTGCATGTTTGTATATACATATGTATATGTATATAAATTTGGACCCCCTGTCAGACTGGGTCCTCATGCTTTGCATGACTTTGCTGTGAGGTAGCTACGCCACTGATTGAATCATGCAATGTTTATTTTGCTATTATATAAACGAAGGAGAAGCTGATAAATAAATCATTATACCTATGTAAATACATATGTACATCATTGCTATTTGCAAATCGTTAAAATTGAATAGCATAGCCGAGCTTATGCTGCGAATCATAATGATCCGCTTAAAAGATTTGCCTCATTATATTTTACGTTTAATAATTTCATTATTATTAGACGGACGTGTTTATTTCATAATTTTAACACTGAACGATTTGTTAATTTTACGTTTAAATGTTTCGTGATGATTCAAAGGATCTATTATCTAATATATAATTTCGAAAGAGATTTTGAGTGTAAATATATATTTACATACAAAGTCTTGTTGGTTGGGAATTTCGTAAACAAGTCAAAATGTCTATGACGACGAGTTTAATAAAAAATTAATAAAAAAACAAATGAATATTTACTATTAGATTCGTCATGTTTATATTACAAATACTGAACGGGTAAAATAACTAGTGTTATATAAACTCGAGCTGAAATGTCTTTTAATAGAATACTTGAACTTGTAATGGTTTTCTTTCAATATTCATTCGTCCGGGCAACGCCGGACATTTCGGATATCTTCTATTCTACTAATATGAAGTGGGATGTTAGTTTGTTTGTCCACTATGCAAATCAACAGTTTACAATTTAGAACCACAAAATTTGGTATACTCTATCTCGTGGTGGTGTAACTTGAACCCTAGACTACAAAATTTTTTGAAAGCAATTCCAACTTCTCCAACAATTTTTCAAATCTTACGTAGCACACTTATTTGGCAATCTTATTTACTACAAGGAAGCCAATTTTTAGCCATTACTCATATTTGCTGTATGGAGAACTAACTCAATTTTTGAATATCTTCTCATAATACAAAACTTCATACATTCATAGTGTGTTTTGAACCTTTTATATAGAGGTCGATTCTCTTGAGACTCGACTTTGACCCTTTTGGAACCAATCCATATAAACACACGCGAAATAAAAAAAAGTTTCGCATAGCTCTCTCTCCGCAGAGCCGTGCGCAATCTTTCTCCTTTCTCGTACGCGTTCCGCAAAATGACAAAAATAATAACTCACTCAAAACCTTAATGCCGTAATAATATAAAAATATCTTATATGGAGTATGATCATTTATATTGAGTTACTCGGCACGATATTATTCAGATTTTATTTCGCATTTTTCGACCTCTCCGACGGCGCGCCGTTTGATACCGAGGAGAGGGGTTTGGGGGGGGGCAGGGGGTGGAAAAGGGTAAAAGAAAAAAGAGCGCCCCGTCTCGAAATGACTCTATCCGAGTCGGATAGGGACACGCCGCGTAAAAAATTGGAGAAAGTGTGCAAGAAGAATAATGGACGATAACGAGGCTTCCTCTGTATATATCACGGGACCACCTGTCACCCCCACCCCTATCCTGACACTCCAACTCCTCCCCCCCTGGTCCCCTCGGTTGAACACCATTCTTCGTCATCGTGATAGATCAGAACTTGGCATGGCGGTCGTCCAAGTGTTAAACTTGTCAAAATACCTTGTATATATATAATCAATTTCGTAATATGATACTTCTACTAACTTATCGAATGCGGAAAATTTTTTGAGTCATTTTAGAATTCTTGTTGCTCTAGCTTTTACATTTAGCTATTTAGTTGAGCCACCACAAATCAAAAGGGAAAAAAAACTAAATATCGCCATAGTTCTTTATCAACTCAAAATAAAATAAAATTATATCGCGCGCTCATATTACCATTATTAACCTATGCTTCACCTGTATGGAATAACGCCTCGAATACTAACCTTTCCAAGCTCCAAGTAATACAAAATAAATCCCTAAAAATAATTTATAATACACCCATATATACTAACTTGAAAAAACTGCATGCCATATATACTATTCCATTTGTTACAGACATTACAAACAAACTAACCAGTAGATTATATGACAGAATCACTAATAACCATACTAACACACTTGTGAAGAGTCTCGGTGATTACAAAAAAATGTCTATACCCTCCAGGTATATGTATACACAGATTACCTAAACACAATCTGCTTTAGGTCATCGACTTTAGAGAGTCTTTAATTAATATTATGTATTAGATGTATTATGAGCATTTATAAGAATTATAAATAGGTTTTTGAGCTATTTTTCCTATTATGCTGTACATTAATATTAGAATAATATAATACTACGATTACTAACCAAATTAAATTAAAATTGTAAAATAGAAAATGATCAGTAGATCAGTAGCTATTAAAATAGATATGAGATGTATTGTGAACATAATTTCCTAATAATAAAAAGCATTTAAAAATAAAAAAAAATAAAATTAATACAATGCATGATCACTGCGAATTGAAGTTAAGTTGAGAGTAGTGGTGCGGGGAGTGATATAAGGTGAAAATTATTGGCTGTGCCCTGACTAAATTACACCTCTTATTATTTCATGTCCGTAACCATTTTTCGATCCACTCGTTGCTGAAGACATACTACATACAGGCTTCAAAAATGCCAGTTTAAAGAAGTGATTAGTTACAAAATGTATGTTTTATATAAATTATCAACGATTTCGATATGAGAAATTGGAGATCAGAAGAATAATTAAGTACATTTTTTTCGACGAATGAAATTTCTGTATAAAAAAAGGCATTGTGAAGTAGAAAAAATACGAGAAACTTGGATGCTGATTGCTATCTACGATTATGTGAAGTGTGGAACGTTGTATGTTTGATATAGCGAAGAGACAGACATTAAATCAGTGACGTTCCTAGACTATTTTCCGCCCATAGGCAAAGTTCAAAATGCCGCCTCTTCTATAAATGTCAATCAAATGAAAAATAAATTAATACTTAGACAGATATTTTATTCTATGGTATGTTTTAATGAGGGTCATTAGGATTAGGAAAATCAATTGGATCACTTTCGTTTTCTGCCCTTAGGCGCTGCCTTATTTGGTTATATACGTGTATTCTCGAAACAACCCTGCATAATATGGAAGTACGTTAATGTGGTAGAGTTAGTGATAATAATGAAATGGAAATTAAAAGGTGGTACCTATAAGGATGATTGAGCAGGTAGTTAAATATAATATGTACATATGTTGTTGAATGACGATGATGATTCATTAAAAAATGTGTCACAGGGAGATTTTTCAGTAGAAAAGACTACATATAATAAATTTGTTGAAATAATAGACGGTAACCACAGACAAATCTCTCAACTTCGTTTCTGAAAATCAATTTTTTTTAAATGCAGTTTTAGGTTCAAAGTGAGAGGTACATTTAAATTTATAGTTTAATTTATTTATTTTTAAATCATATTCTTTTCTTAATATTTCTTCCTTTTTGTATTGTGAACAAAACCAATAATACATATTTTGGCAGAAAAATTGTATGTACGTACGTACAAGTTGTTAAAAATATTGTCGATTTTTATGCAGGCAAATTTCCCCGTCTAGGGACTATTTGAAACCATAATATATCCGTGTAATTATTTATATCTAAGCTGAAGCTTTCAGGAGTTACTTTATATGATTTTTCCAGTTCATAAGTAAACACCCTAAGAACCAAGCCGTTTGCAATTATTTATTTCGACCAGATGACAAAGGGGACTCCATCGAGGCGCCCTTAAAAGCACCCCGAAAGAGTGGGGAGGGTTTTTCGGCATTTTAAGCATGCAAACAAACGGAGAGTTTTCTGTATACATACATACATATAAGGGAATAAAAATACGTTTGGCGACACCCAGCTCCAGCTCCAGCTAGAGAAGCTCTTTGGTGTGGTTTTTGTCGGCGCGCTTTCGTGCCAAGTCATTTTGAAATTTCACCCGCAAAGCTTTGGCTCCGGTTTCTTTGATATTCTGATATGAGAGGAGGAGGATGCGTTCAGCTGAAACGAGTCTTATCTCAAAGCGAACGCCACATCATACTGCCAGCTGCTGAAACTATTTTAATTTTACAAAATAACACACACCCACACATTCTCATGTAGAATCTGAGCAAGTAAGATTTTGGTAACGGTGTGTGTCGGTATTTTGGTTTTTCGTGAGTGAGTGGCATTATATTAAATGTCATTCTTTGTGATGTCAGATTTTTTCTAATCGAAATATGTATAATAATTTCTAAAAATCAAGTTATTATTGAAATACGTTTAGATATATTCAGCTGCCTTCGGTTACTTTTTACATTATTTTATATGGTTTGGTTTAGGTTGACTTTCTGTTTGTTTGGGTCTGTTATTAAATATCTGAATCATTTCAAGCAGTCGATTTTCTTGAAATTCTGTACATTCTGTTAATACAACTCCAAATTTTCTTTTCATAAAGTATTTATAAATTTTAACGGGAGTTGAAAGAAGATAAGTTAGATAAATTTGTCTATTTTTTGGACAACGTAACAAATAATCAACTATTAGTTTTTGCTTATTGATTTATTATGTTGAAAATACTTTTGCACAACTGTTTTAATTTAAACTGATTTTAGCAAAATTTGACAAACTGGTGAGTGTTTTATTTTTTTTTAGAATTTACAATAAGTTTTTTTTTCTATTTGGACTCTATAGGAAACTAAGAGATAAAAATACAAGCTTTTAAAAAAGGAACATGTCAGGGAGTATAAAAATAGTAAATGGCCAAATTATAGAAATAAGTAACGTTATCGAATCATAGATCATTTTTACTTTTTATAGTATGTACAAAGTATCAACAGATAAAGTTTTGTGATCGTAAGAAAATCCGACTTCGAGATCTAACTAATTTAACTAATTTGTATCTAGTAACGATACCTGTTAATGTTTCCATGGTTTTTAAAAACAACGTGTGTGTGTGTGTAATTTGGAGATAATTTTTTGATTTTTAAATGCTTTTTATAGTTCATAGATTATGTTCACATAATTTAAGTCTATTCTAATATGTAATGATCCAGTGATTATTTTTTTCTATTTATACATTTTTTTTCTTGTGCGTATTTATAGCATCATCTTATTTAAACGTTTATATATACCGCATAAGGGAAAAAAATATAAGTCTATTTTTTTTCATTTATTTAAAGTTCATTACTTTATTTTGTAATTGGCCAAGAAGGCGTGAAGGGGTGATTTTTGGGACTGTTTGCCTTGTATTAGAGCTAGTGGTGCTGCGTTTATTTTTACATGTATAAAAGTACATATCTAAAATAAACACCTACCACATTCCACTCGGTGATTATTATTTTGACTATCCTAAGTCAGATTCGGATAATTATAACGCCCTTCACAGAATACTACGTCATTCGTTTTTTGCCTTTAGAAGATTGAAGTGAATATTTGGAAATTATTCCATTTTACGATAATTACAAACTATATATAACTATATATATATATATAAGAGGAATGTTGCCCTCATCAAGTTCTTGTTTTCTATATTTAGTGCTTTTATATCATGTTAGTCTATTCGGGCAGAGATTGGCCTTCATGCTCCGGAGAGTATGATCTGGACCCGCCATCATGTCAGTGGAATATGAAATATCATATTCATCTGGCAAGAACTGTGGCATATTTTAATTCTCCGTATTTTAAACTCACTGGATGGTGCCATTGACATTTGTCATATCTCTCTTCATTTGCTGCACCGCTTACTCTTACATTTGTTGCAACCAACTAGAGCAGTTAATAGTTGACAATTTTAACTGTTGACTTGGCTGTTATACTTTTATTCCTTGTAGAATTGAATTGAATTCCATGAATATTTTTTTTTTTCTTTTCTATGTATGTATTTTTTCTTGTAATGTTTCATGTATTTTTTCTTATGTTTTTAATCTGTATAGCACAGCACATTCGTCGCTTTGGAGCAATCTGTTAGGCGGTGTGCATGGTTAATTGATATATGTATAATAAAATAAAATATCACACATTTTTAGGACTTTGCACAAATGCAATTTGATTCGACTTGTGATATCGACACGTGCATATGATGAAAAAAAACTGGCGTACGGTAACATGGCACACAAAAGCTCACTCCATAAACGATAAATTGTTTCCGAAACATTTTATACGCGATACGTTTTCCTGGCACTGGCAGGGGCGCACAACCGGCAGCACGCGTGCCCACGGACAAATGGCGACCGCGTGACGGCAATACAGACCCAGCCGGGGCTACTAATGGCCACCGCGTGACATATCGCCAAATATATTTTATACACAGAACCACATACATACAATATATATGTATATACTTTCACTAAATATCTCTGTATAAGTAAATGGAAAAATCAGATTTTTGAGTGGTCGTCTTAGTACCAATGATCTGGTGGCAGCTGTGCCTATCGAAAAAATCGTCATCGAATGTCAAATATCTGTATACATTTTAGTATGTATCCGGTTACGTAGGAGTGTTCGCTTTGATTTCGGAGCAAACAGAATCACAAATGAGCGAATCGAATCAATCTAAGGTTCAATTATTGTTCCCGACTTGCTTTGATTGACTATCGAGGGTAGATATCTAATATTGTACAATTGCTCAATCTCAAATTTGGCGAATTGCTATTTGACGTAAGTCTTTGAGCACCACTCGTATGTAATATGAAGGGTTTGGAAGTTGAAAATTGAACGTCCAAAGTGAATGCTATTTTTTACAAGTTTTATATTAGCTTTACTCTGTTAGTTCAGTGACATTCCTGACCGTAGGAAAATTGTGATCTTATTTTGAACCACTTCTACTCTTCAGGTCGCTTTGATACTTTACCGACATACGGGGGGGATTAGCTAACATTGAAGTAAGTTAATGTCTGAAATGAATCTGGAGAAGTTTAATCATTAACGAACTCATTAATGATTAAACTTAACAGATTAACAGCCAGCAGCATAGCTCGGACGTTAAGCTTCTGCTTACCGTCAAGAAGGTGCCGGGTTCTCTATCCCTGAATGAAAATGAATTTTTCAGAGTATGCTGTTGGTCAGACCTGGATTTGTGACTCCAGGTTGATCGTTTCCTATCAGAGTTTGCCAATTTTCTCTGATTTCATTGTTGAAACGGTTCCCGGAAAAAAAATTGGCTAAAAATCCTTCCTACCTACTATGTCACCACTATTTGAAAAATTTGATTGATGTACAATAAAAATTTATGTACAATTCATAGATGTCTCGTTAATTTGCGAGTTTTTTCAGTGTCTCGCAATTCAACGACTTATAATAAAAATGCTGTATTTGTATTTGTAATTGGCCAGGAAGGCGCATTGGGATTTACCTGTAAGGCCTTCCTGGTATATATGTAAAAATAAAATAAAATAAAATATGTATTAAAGCTATATCGGAATCTTGTGTCAGATTGAAGCGTTGACAGCTAGCTATCCAAACAAGTATTTCTACCACCCCTTCGCAACTCACAGGCTAAACAGTTAAACAGTTAATTTTTTACTGTGTTTGTTAGTCAAATAGTATGATTAAAAATGTAATTATTTTATCAGTATAATATAATGAGGTATCCAAGGATTATGTTGAGGGCTTTTCTTATATAAATAAAACATATTATAATAATAAGTGAACACCAAAAATCTTTATTTAATCTAAAATTTTGATTGTTTGTGAAATACCATATCTGCCAATTATCTTTTTATTTTGGGTTTTGCTAAATGCTGTGCGTCTTGGTCATTTCGTGTCATCTGAAATCTGGTGGATGATCTGCCTCTTCTCCTCCCAGTCCTTTGCCAAAATTAATGCAGTGTTTAGGGATTCTGATCAGTTATTTTGTTTGATCGTGTGGAAGATCATCCTCTCGCTTGCTTTTTTTCTATATAGTGTTTTATTTTATTTTATTTTATTTTATTAATTGAAAAATCAACAGACAGGATGTACAGAGATAGGTATAAAAAAAACAAAAAGTAAATAAATAATATATGTAACATCCGAGTCCAATAATAGATTTTTACAAAAATGAAAAAGATAAATATAAGGAAAACAAATTAAAAAGTAAAGAATAAAGTGTTTCTATGACTACCAGCGTCTTAGGACTCTGCATGATCTTTCTGGTAATATGACTAAATTAGAAAAGAATCCTTTTTCCAAGTGTTGTGGAGTATCTCTAAAACTGCCAGCTCTTAGAGGATGGAAATGTTCGTGAATCTGGCGCATCCGCCCCCAGAACTATGTACATTTCAAAGGCATCTAAAAGAGTGTTTTTGCAAATGCAACAGAAAAGTGCTAGCACATCGAATCTATTCCATCACGATCCTTCCCAAAACTCACCTCTTGGAGTGTTATATCTTATCCTTGTACACTGACATAAGTTTGACAGTGATTCCCATATTTGAAGAAATGTAGCAGAAACTTGTCGAAATAATAAGATCGTACGAATTAACAATGACATGAAGACACGTTTATCACTGCTGGAGTCTAACCTAGACGTGCCGTGCCACACTTTTGAGTGTGTTCTCACCATGTTCATTTATCTTTTTTAGCGCCCATGTCTCGACTCCATACAATGCAATGGGGATCACACTATACATATATACATAGAATCTCTTCATTATAATCAGTGCAATGACCTTAATTGATCATTTTAATTTAAATTAAACGAAATGGATGTAAATCAGCTTTGGTTTAAACAAGACGACACCACATTCAAAAGCAATTGCTCTATTGCACATGAAGTTCAATGATTGCATCATTTTTAGGTTGATTGGTGCATTCACTTTTTTTTGATAATTTTCGTTGTTTTTTACAACATTAGATTTTGATAACTGATAAGATTGCACTACAAAATGAGTTACTAAAAGGTCATTTATTAATATATTTACATGTATGTATTATACATTCATGTCAGTTAGGTTAAAATTGTATAAATTATCACGTAATACAAAGCATTATAAGTTTTAATCATTCATGTACATTTTATACCATAAATAATTATAATTTTAAAAATTTACAATGACCAAATGAATACACTCCAATTTAACAGTACGAATGTACATATTTATGTAGTATCTAATCAGCAAATTTATATCAGTTGAATCAAATTCAAATATGTGACAATATACGTATGTATACAGACGTAACCCTAGTATATTTACACAAATAAAATGAAGTGGGTTTATTTATATTTTTCATTTAATTAACAAACGAAATGGGTGACTCCTAGTCAAAGGGAAATGACCGGGTGAATCGACTTTTCGTTCAATTTACGTAGAGGCAGTTTAATTAAAAAAAAACGCGTATACACAAAATAATCGGGTGGCAAATAAGCGTCATTATGCACATTGTGGGAGATGGGGGAGGGGGTGGAAGCTCTCCAGTTTACTTTTCAATTTGCCTTAATTAAAGCACGGCATTCAAATTCAGTCGTAATCAGAGCAAAATGACCCATCAGCTGATTTCATCTGCTCTTATCGCGTGCACTCGCGTTTATCAGAGTAATTGATGCAAAGAGACGGGAACCATTTACCAGATTAAAACACGCCACTGAGAGACGCAAATGTACCACCCTTGTATTATATTATATGTACATATGTATGTAGCTTAAAATGAAATGCAAAAACAAAATGTACGCAAGAGTAAACATACGAGCGTATCTCTTTGGCTTTTGGCGGAATTGTGTCACGTTTTTGGTGTGAGTTCGGATCGATTGTCTTTGATTTTTTTAATAGTGTTCTCAATATAATGAATGTTTTTAAATAAATTCAAGAAATAATCACTTCTTTAGTGTTTTCCTGGGCGTATAAAGGCTTAGATCACAACTGAAAATGTTGTGAAAAATGTCTTATAATTCAAAACATATGTAGATACATATCTTGCATCTATAAATTTGTTGGTTCAGATATCAAAAGATACTGCAGATTTTAAATACATAAAGTGGACCTTACACGGTAAATAATACAGTTTTATTGATCTGTATATTGATGGAATGACGGAAAGTGATGACGTGAATGATGGTTAAATAATTACTGTATTATTGACTGTGTAAGGTTTGATCAAGAGCCATTAAAACCTTATTTTGAAATAAAATAATTAAAATAATTTTGAAAATAAAAGTCGTTGAAAGCTTTTTTGGGTATACCTTTAATCTGAATACAAAAAAATATACGTATTTTATAATGATCTGGTTTTTGTATAATTCATGTCATTTTGCGTCAAAATAGGTCATTTTAGCCTCCTTATATTTCTGAAATATCGTACATTTTTTTTCATTCAAATAAAGGTGTATACTCGAGAAATCTCGCAACGACTTTTATTTTCAAAATAAGGGTGGGAACATGAACAAAAATGACGATTTTTCTGGCAAAAACGTTTCCCCCATACAAACACCCATTGTATGGAGACTTTCGGATAAAAAGGCGACTATGAATTCTCCTTAATCAGCCAAAACTTATTATGAACGACTCATTTAAACTGAAATAGATAACTGGTAACTGTTAATTTTTTTTTTAAATACTTTAAAAAGGAAAACTATTGTTTAAAAAGAGATATAAGAAAAAGCCCACTTTTTAGAAATTTACGTCTAGATAAATCGAGTACTTTTGAGGCACAAGATGTTGTTTAAAATCGATGATTTTTTAATTTAACGTTCTCTTGATACGAAGATGAATTTCCATTAGGTCCATCGATGAATATCCAAAATTAGCATTTTTCGCTCCGGCCTAGGTGTATGTACATATGTATGTATGTATTATATTGTATATTGTATTGAAAACTGACTTTCCAAAAAGATAAAAAAGCATATGTATCAAGCTTGTATTATTTTATGTGAAATATTTTAAAATCCATTGTTTAAATATACAATGTACATATGTATGTTTGTATATTAAATACCTATGGTACCTATATTTACAGGCCCAAAATCTGAAACACTCAATTTTAAATTCACACATCTCGTTATCATACTCGTATATACAATTCATGAAAAAAATAATATTAATTATATTTGACAGCCATAATTGGCACGCAAGACAAATAGTATTTTGTTAAGTTTGGTTTGAAAAACATATCCCGTTTGACGTCCTGTGATGGATGTAATATTATATTACAAAACTCTTACAATTTCTGAAATGACTGAAACATATTTTGACTTCTTAATTGCTTTACCTGGTACAACTATGATAATACTCGTACGTAATCCCAGGCATGAATCACTCTGTGTAATTACTTTAATTTAAAGGTACGCGTTTCTTTGAAGTCGTGTGTCGTTTAGGCGAAATTGAATCGTTCTTTGTCTCGGAATGTCTTTAATTTTTCCCACCGCCATTATTATTATTATTATTTACGAATTGGTTTTCGCATCGTTTGTTTGTTTCGGAAAACAATAAGAAAATTAATGGTTTCGCAACCACTCAAAAAAATAATGAAAAAAAAACCGAAGCGAAACGTGCTTATTAATTGAGTTGAATAATGAGTGGAAAATTCTGTGACATTTACCACTCTCGTGTCGAGTCAGTTTCAACTCTACGTAACAATTTATGGTTTTTAATTAATCATCTTTCTTTATCACGGGCAGGTGTATTACGCTGACTAATAGGTCTTTATTAATTACGATTATTTTTTACGAGCTCTAAAAGTTCAATCGAGCTTAAGAAATTCAGCGCTTAAACTGTCGCTAGATTTTCAACGTTTCGGATTCGTTTGAATGAAAAAATGAACGTAGCATGTTTTCAAATATAATGAGGGAAAATTCAAGCACGTGGAAAGCTCTCGCGTCGGTGGCAGCTTTCGGTTTAGATTTGACCTAAAGTATTCATGGCTAACGATGTCAGCCTTATATATAATTTCTCGGCTCAAAATTTAACTACAAAGCGGATAATTTGCCTGCTGCAAATTATAAGATATTGAATTTCTCATTAGAAACATTCGTTGCTGATAATTGAGGCCTTTCTATTATTATCTGGTATAAAATAGAATTGATGGAGTCTTGGGGAGGTTACTCATATATATTTATTGTCACTATCCTTGGCTTTATCCTATATAAGTATCATTATAAACAGCTTTTTGGTTTCGTTAGCAATCAAATTCTTGCTGAATTTTGTGCTAATTTCCTAAGCCAATTTATATATACATACATATTACATAGTATAGTTTGTTCTCTCCTCCTGTTACACGCACCAAGATGATGGTCTCATCGGTAATTGGATTATTAGTCACAACACGATCGCCCAAAAGACAATTTTTGCTATTAAAATCGCGAATATGCAGTATTTGGCACTCGAGTTCTCGTTAGTATGATAGTTATCGTTAGTATGATGGACTTTTCGGCTGCCAGATGTTCCGTTATAGATATTTTAGTGACTTTTGGGCGAGCGCTTTCTGACCAATAATCACCAAACCGATCTCATCACCTGTGGCTAAAGTTGATAAATCAGGTTGTTTAATATTAGATAATCCAGTTGAAATACTATTAAATTGTAGTTATTTATATTTTTACTGTTTATCTAGATACATATGTATGTACATACAATGTATTTTACATTTTTTCTTAAAAAAACATATTTATTTACACGATGTCTATGTACGGTCAACATTGTACATACGTATTATTCAAGGCCAATTACAAACATCGATCATCAAACATTACAATCGTCATAGAGACATCCATCGACTTTTTTGCAACATTTTAAATATCAACAAATCATGAGATGATGTAAACTCAAATTTTGCGAGAAATTGGACAGAATTGCCAATTTTTTGGAACCGTTTCCAATGAAATCAGATAAATTGGCAAATTCTGAAAGGAAATGATCAACCTTAGAGTGACATATCTAAGGTTTAGCCAGGAATAGAGCCCGTGACCACACAATCGAAAGCATTCACACTAACCACTGATCTATGTTGTTGGTTTAGCATAGCTCAGAGGTTAGCATGTAATTCTTTCTACTGAGTGGTCATGGGTTCATTCCCTGGTCCAATGTTGCTGGCCAGACTTTGAATATATGTGATTCCAATCGATCGTTTCCTATTAGAGTTTGTATGGTTTGAAACGGTTCCACCAAATTGGCAAAAACCTTTCCTGTCTCTCGCAAGTTCAAGTTTATAGCATTGAGAATTTGCTGATATTATGAATATGCGACTCAATCTGTAAAATGTACACATGTATTTATTAGCGAATTTTTCCATAGATGTCTCTATGGTACTGTTTTAAAATAATTGTTTATCGATGTTTGTAATATACTTACAATGTGTGACGACAGATATGGATAAATAAATAAATAAATAGATAACTTAGTAAAATAAATAATTATTGGTTTCACTACAGTTTTAAAAAATGATAGTTGATACAAATCCCAAGTGGAGTCTTTTACTCTTGCGTCTTTGTGCATGCCTTCGTGTCTTCATGCGAGTCATGAATCGTCGTACGCGTTTTGTTTTTACGCGTGTCCTAATTTGGACCCAAACTTAGAATGTGTCGATATTAAAAGTTGAGTTGGTTTTGGTGCGTTTTGCGAAGTTTTCGCGAAACTTGAGGCCGAACAATCGCCGACAGAATGTCCAAATTGCACATTCCGTGCATAAACGCTAAATTTAATCGTCGTAATTATTGCGAAATCAGCTGAAATTGCCAGCAGCGTCTCTCAACAATTTACGGTTGGGGGCTCTGAGAACAAGCCGGTCCGCGGAACACACAATTAATTTTAATTACGTCGCGGCGGATTCTCGAAAAGCTCCCGTTTCGCGTCCGCGGGCTATCATTTCATATTTAATATCCCCAAGGAGACAGATTGTGGCAAGCCAGATTTTCGCCGTTTTCCGGAAAAGCGTGCCGAAGCCTCCTCCGCCTCCGCAGTAACTCGATGATGTTTAATTTGAGTTTAAACTTATTGTGCGGCGCGTATTTCACAGTCGTAATTGTTCAATTCAAAAAAATATATATATTTTCTTATAATATATTATATACATATGTAAATACTGTCCAAAAAACTGTCTCATAGTCCTATATACAGACGATACCGCTTGCTTCACAAGTAGCAAAAAACCAGACACTATTCGTAAAAATCTTGAATTTGCAATTAAAACAATGTCAAAAAATTACTAAGTGGAAAATTCAAATTAATCAAACCAAAACAAACGCGATATTCTTTAGTGTTAGAAAGCATAAGCCAAGTTCAGATCTGAAAATCCTCTCCGGAGAAAGTCTGAAAACGCAGTCAGTAATAAAATATTTAGGAGTAACGTTCGATAAAAGAATGAGATAGGCTCCTCACATTGAGGCAGCGAAATGCAAGGTGATGCGGGGTGTATCCTCAATATACCCAATATTTAATCGCCATAGTTTTTTATCAACTCGAAATAAAATAAAATTATATCGCGCGCTCATATTACCATTATTAACCTATGCTTCACCTGTATGGAATAACGCCTCGAATACTAACCTTTCCAAGCTCCAAGTAATAAAAAAAAAATCCCTAAAAATAATTTATAATACACCCATATGTACTACCTTGAAAAAACTGCATGCCATATATAATATTCCGTTTGTTACAGACATTACTAACAAACTAACCAGTAGATTCTATGACAGAATCACTAATAACCATACTAACACACTTGTGAAGAGTCTCGGTGATTACAACAAAATGTCTATACCCTTCAGGTATAAACACAGATTACCTAATCACAATCTGATTTAGGTCATCGACTTTAGAGAGTCTTTAATTAATATTATGTATTAGATGTATTATGAGCATTTATTAGAATTGTAAATAGGTTTTTGAGCTATTTTTCCTATTGTGCTGTACATTAACATCAGAATAATATAATACTATGAATACCAACAAAATTAAATTAAAACTGTAAAATAGAAAATTATCAGTAGATCAGTAGCTATTAAGATAGATATAAGATGTATTGTAAACATTATTTCATTATAATAAAAAGCATTTAAAAATCAAAAAAAAATATATGTACATACATACATATATTTTGAAGTTCTTTACGGGTTTCTAAATTTGTAATTTAAAAATTACCAGTAAAGGATTTTTTTATACCAGTACTAATCAAGCTGGCAACTGTAAGTAAACAGCAGTACGAAATTTTTTTTTAGTACATTCTACCTACATATATTCATATACCTACACATTCATATAATACTAGTTGTTTTACCCGGCTTGGCTCAGTATTTGTAATATAAACAGCTTAAACATGGTGAATCCAATAGTAAATATTCATTTGGTTTTTTATTAAATTTATTTGAATAAAAAAAAAAAAAATATTCAACCAATCGAATCGTCGTCATAGAAACTTTGACTTGTTTTCGATGTTCCCGCAAGTATTCACGCAATATGTGACGTCATAGTAGCGAGTGCACGCGTACTAATAAAAGTGCGCATGTGCATATGCATATTTTCGGAAACGTCATATTGTGACAATATTGACTCAAGCAATACGACACAAGCAATATTGCGCCGTATCGTCACGTACTGTAATGTACATATGTATATGTAAGCAGAATTTGCCTTGCACTCGTCCGAAACAATTATGAACGTGTCGAAAACAGGTGTTGCTGTATGGTGTGATTAGAAGTAGTTTTTTACGTGCTGTGTTGTGCCGAGCTATTGACGTGCAGTGCTAGATTATATAAATAAGTACATCAATAAAGCATGAAATACTTAAAAAACATAAAATACACAGATTTTGAAACTGCAGAATTTGATGTAACCGTTTTTAGTCATGCTAAAGAATATTTTATTCGTTAATATTGCGATCATATATTTTTGTCGTTCAATCGCTGATTTGGATTGTATCATTAATTAATTAATATAAATTGTTAACCAACAGGGTAATATCTTTTATTATTTGAGTCATTATACCGTCTGAAAAAATTGAGATGTATTTGAAACGATATACCGTTATATAAACGGTTGTTCGCCGAGCAAATTCATTACGATAAATCTTCCTTAATCAAGAAATTGGTTTACCGAATCGAGAATCCGTATCCTTATTCGTCGGCCCTTCCCTGACCTCGTCGGCCCTAGGCGTAGGTAGATATAGCGTGACCCTAGCCTTAAGATCCGATATACCAGAAGTGAGGTCTTAATGTCGAAACAATAGAGTTATTCGATCCGAATTGAGTGGGAGTGAAAGAGAAAGCGCTTTGTGTTTGCCGAGACTAATTACAGATGAAAATCTCGAGGATATCTTTTAATCGAACGGTTCCGTTGGCAAAAAGCTATTTTGCCAATGTGTGCACATTATAAAATATATAGGTCTATATGTACATTAGTATAAAAATACAATTTTCAGGTTTTTCTTCGAAGAGTGTATAGCAGTGGGACTGAACCGATGTTCCGCAAGATTATTTATATTAAAATATACTATTTAAATTATAAACATATCAAAAATTTGAACTAATGAAAATAAACATACTTATATGTACATATGTAGATAGCAGATGTAATAAAAATAATACAATTTTTGTTGGAGTTTTTAACGTTGAATGAACTGTAACAGAATTTCTCTAGGAAATAATTTTTTGGGATAGTTATTAATTGCAGTTCGTTAGTAATTTTGAAATTAAATGGATGATAACTACATGTATTATATGTGTGAATTCCATGCGTTACATCATCATTTTGGTCAGTAAATATGTACTGTGAATTCATCAACATCTTATTCTATATAAAAACACATAAAATTAGAAAATCACTCACGTGCTTTCGTTTTATATAATTTCATTGTGCACAATTAAATTCCATTTGTCGAATTATGACCCAACTTTCAATGCAAAACTGACCACTGTACTAAAGTACTGACCCTTATAATATAAAATAAAAATATAATATAAAAATCCTGAACAATATTATATGTAATTAATGGCCTTTTGACTACCAAGCTGAATGTACCATTTGTAATAAATTCCCGGTCTTTGATTATGATATTTGGCGAACATTGATCAAATCTACTGACCAATTTTATACAGGCCGTATATGTACATAGACATATTTATGGTTTGATAAGAAACTACTATAAGAAGGTGGAGAAGGGGTATTAATATACGGTGCATATCTGTACCAAATCATATATAATTTAAATTAAAGCAATTTGTGAACAATTTTTTTTATAATAACATTACATGTATACATATACCACGTCGAATTAATTTTAATTTCAAATAAATTCTCACTTCTGGCATTTAAGACATGATAAAAATTAATGATAAATGTGCATATTTGGCGCACTGTTCAAAAGTCAGTGAAATGAATAAATTTTATAAAATCAGGTGGTGTTAAAAAAAAGTGTATGCTCTGATAAGGCAAAGGAGGGTCTTTTGGAAAGAGGGGTTGCAAGGCACACAAGAAAAGATGATAAATCTCCCCGACGCAAAGTGTTAATTGGCGGCAAAGTGAAAGTTGAAACAAGGGGGTGTTCCGCGGCGAGGGTTCGGCGAATCCTCCAGGTTTCCGGGATAAAGGGAGCAGGGAGATGTGAGGATTTTAAGGGATTGGGGGGTGGAAAGTGGGGGGAGGAAGAGGTGGTGTAATGAGTGTTGTCGGCAAGATGAGGGCAATTAGCGTTGCGTCATCTGCCGTTGACGACTAGCAGCCCTGATGCATTTCAGAGGGATGCACTTGCGACGTCGTCAAACTCGTCGTTAAGTGAATGTAGAAGACGTGCCAGCCGATCTTGCTAATGGATATGTAGTTAAAAATTTAATTTTACATTCAATATTGATTCGCAATTGTGCTAACTCCACGATTTGGCTAAATTGAATAGTTGAATACAATAGTAATAAATCGAGTACATCGGCAACTTTTCAAAGTGACGTTACATTTTTCAATGCAAAAAGTCATAAATTATTTTAAACAGTATTTTCAAATCAGATTATTTAATTCAAATCAGCATTTAATTCAGATTTATATTAAATGCATTATTTCACTACAAAAGGTATTATATATGATATGTAAATACATATGTAGGTATAGTTTTCATTTCATGATGTTATATCATATTTAAGAAAGGGTAATTACTCCTCCCGTATTTGTCTTACTGTTAGTTTATTTAGTATAATATGTATGTACATTTTCATAATGAAAAAAGTATACATAGGTAGATACATACTGGTAAAATAAATTTTCTCAGTCAAAATATGAATTGGGTTTGAATAATTTATGCGAAAAATCCCCCCATTTAATTCCACGGCGAAAATACACGGGGATATTGCATTTTTACAATGCGGACGAATAAAAAATAAAAAAAGTCGACTTTCTTAACGGTATTTACGATCGACTTTTCTCATTTTCATATTCTGTCGGGATAAATTTTTAATCAAGCAAAAATTTTCTCGTCCGCAATGAAAATCCGACCCGTATTTTCCATCAGGAAAAATGCAAAGTAAAAAGTTCGATTTGTCGATGTAAAAAATTAAATACGCACTTTATTAATAACGATGAAAATCATCATTGCTTATGTATAATACTTCGCAATGCAACGGAAAAAAAATATTTGGATTTATTGTAAATATATGTATGTACATAAAAATACTTCGCATTGAATTGAATTCCCGAGAACTTTATCCCAGAGAAGAATTTTGCTAACTCGTATTTCTTCGAAAAAAAACGAAGCGCTCGTTTTAACGGTTTAAACTTAAAAAGTGAATACGCAACACAAATCCCGCATTCAAAAGGGTCTTTCCATCGGTTTTTTTCTATGTTTATTTTCATATTCGTACGAATTATTCGTTCGGCTCTTTTTCTTTGCTAAAAAAGCAGAAACTCGCTTCTCAGAAAAGCTCAAAAATTGACAACGCCAATGAAGGTATTGCTTTTTACCTACTTATGTACATATTAAAAGCCTACCACACACTCACAAAGGCTAGATACTCGTATTAATAAGTAATCTTCATATTTAATTGATATAACCACTGATACATTTGATATGTTAGCCAGCGGTCTCCGTGACGAGACAGAATGTTAAATTACAGAAAACACAAATATCGGAAGGCAAAGATCGAAAATCGAAAGATCTTAAGTCGAAAGATCAAAAAAAAAGGGTGCATGGTAAACGGTACATACTCACTTAATTTGCGCGAGCAGGATACAACAGGAACAAGAGGAACAGGCTTTTCCTCCCGTATTAATTTGCGCGCGCAGAATACGGGAGGAAAAGCATGTTCCTCTTGTTCCTGTTGTATCCTGCTCGCGCAAATTAAGTGAGTATGTACCGTTTACCATGCACCATTTTTTTTTTTGATCTTTCGACTTAAGATCTTTCAATTTTCGATCTTTGCCTTCCGATATTTGTGTTTTATGTAATTTAACATTCTGTCTCGTCACGTAGACCCCTTAGCCAGATATGTATTTTAGGAACCCATTATCTCTTAACAAAAATTGAATTGTTGGGTTTGAATATGAAATACATACATAGATATTGAAATGAAAGCTCTTTTGTTTTATAATACTCATTTGTTTTTTTTTATTAAATTAACTGTCAAGAACAGACAAACATATATATTAAGTCTCTTTCGAAATTATATGTATACCAGAATCCGGCGCCTGCGCCCCCAGGGACTTCGAATCCCTTGAATCGAAAAAAATTAAATCGGCGCCTATGAATCGAAAAAAATAAAAATATAATGTGTTCTCTACGAACCAAACAACCAAGGTTACATATATGCAAAGTCTCTTTCGAAATTATATATTAGATAACAAATTTTATGATTTTAAACAACTTTCATTGCGAACAAACATTCGTCTTTATACGGTAGATATCAACCAAACAAAAAACAATAAATAAAAAATTTCACTGTTTGGTTCAAATTGTTTACAAAATTATATATGCCCTCATCACATTTCTAAGAAGCAATGCTCGGCATTCCAGCTACTTTAAATTTACTAATTTTAAATTTTATGACCTGAGCAAAGTAAGTGCGAGTAAGTGAGTACAGTCATCCTCGAAGGGTGTTCTTCGTATCAATTATAAGAAGAAGAAACGTTGACAATTCTGTACCGTCAGCCCACTAACGTGTACAAATGACTGCTAATTTATATTTGAGCATTTGAATGATTAAAGTTGGCAGGCAACCCTTCCGAGATTAGGAGTACGAGCGCGAGCGGCTGAGGAAGGGCCATCTGCCCTGACATAAGCGCTGACGTGGATTTATGTCCTTCTGGTGCTTTCGCCGAAATTATCGAAGCTCTACTAAACCGCCTCCCCTAGCAGATTATGTGTGCTAATTTTAGACAAACATGCGCCTTTTCGACCCGGACTCTGCGATTACCAACAAAAGTAATCACTCCTTCATTAATTTTACTCGAAACCGTCGTTTCTTAACATGCCATCCCCTAGCCTATGTACATACAACTTATATATCTGTTTAAAATTTTATATTTAATTTATTATTTCCTAATGCTCTATGCCTTTTACATTCCTTTATTTACATACATATATACAAATATACCAGGAAGGCCTAACAGGTAAACCCCAATGCGCCGTCCCGGTCAATTATAAACAATGCAACATTTTTATTACATAAGTCGCTGAATTACGAGACAATCAAAACTCAAAATTAACGAGACATCTATGAATTTTAACATAAATTTTTATTGTACATTAATCATAGTGTATATAATCATATAGTGGCGATACATTAGGTAGGAAGGTTTTTAGCCAATTTGATCAGGAACCGTTTCATCCATGAAATCAGAAAAATTGGCAAACTCTGATAAGAAACGATTGACCTGGAGTCACAAATATCCAAGTCTGACCAGCGACATTACAGAAAATATTCAGAATAAATTCGGCGCTAAGCAAAAGCCCAACCACCAAGCCATACTAAAATAATGTAAAAGGTATGGAGCAATACCTCTACGCTAGTTATAGCCTTAGTACTAATATTTGGTACCAGGAATAAGAAATCATTGAAGAAGAAAAAGCACGACTCCGACTCCAACATTTTCCCACATTTTTGAATATCTATCGAGTGCTAATACAGTGTGCTGAATATAGAGTGAGCTGATTTTAAATTTTCTTTTCTTTCAATATTTTGTACTATTCATTTTACACGAATACATATGTACAAGTCTAAATAGGTGCTAGGAGTATGGCTCGGTGGTTGCGTTTATGATTAGCACCGAGATGTTTCCGGGTTCGATCCCGTGATAATCTTTAATGCTGCTGGTCAGACTTGGATATTTGTGGCTCCAAGTCGATCGTTTCTTATCAGAGTTTGCTAATTTATCTGATTTCATTGTTGAAACGGTTACTCCATCAAATTGGCAAAAACTATCGTACCCACTATGTCACCAATATCTGAATTTGATTTATGTACAATATGTAAAACATTATGTACAAGTCTAAATCCATAGATGTATCTATGAATGAATGAATTAATTGTTAATTTCGCCAGCCTCTCCAAATACAGCGATTTATGTAATAAAAATCTGCAATGTTTGTAATTAATTATCTAGGAAGGCGCATCGGGGTCTACCTGATAGGCCTTCCTGGTATCTATGTAAAAATAAAAATAAAATAAACATGCACATAAAACTAATAAGGTGTAAGCATTTGGTGTAACTGATATTGTCAAATATGTATCATACCTCCCTTTAATTTTTCCTAAATATGAGAAAAAGACAAAGATGGAGACACCGTGTCCCAGATTTGCAAACATTGGGTGTTGTTGAGTCATTCTTATTTTTTAATTTAATATTCAGATACATTATTAAATTAAAACAAAGTTATTTTAACACTAAAATGAAGTGGTAGTCTCTTGAATTTTTTATTTGACTCTAATTTCAGACTCCGAAACTTCGAATCTGATTCCACATTATTAATATCGTGAGAAAAATTTTGTTAGATTTGTGGTCAGTATCGATCATGTTTCATTTTATTTTTTAATTAAACTTATAATATAGTTAAATTTATTGAAAAGTGTACTCAAACTTCCATCTGATTTGAAAATTAAGTTTTGAATTTTATATGTAAATCACAATCAAAATTTTGTAGAAGATCGGAAATTATTTGATAATTACGAAAAATTGCTGCAGTTACTAATTTTTTATTGATAAATTATTTTTTATTGATAAATTTTTATTTTTTTTTTTATTTTTTATTGATAAATTATTAAAATATATCATAAAGCAAATAATCAATTTGTTTTATAATTTTTTTCTAAAAACAATATCAAAATAGGCTTTCTATCAATTTAAATGATTTGCTTGTCATTTTTTATATAAATAGTATAATATTATAATAATTTTATTGAAAAATATAAAATATGTGTCACTCTATATACATATGTATATGTAAACGTACGTATGTACATATAAACATTTGTACATTTGTTTGTTACCTCAATTTATATTATAATTGGCATCGTTTCCAATTCTGTAGAACGATACTAAAAATTGTGATGAAATTTGGAAAAAGCCAAATTAACTTTTGCTACCATTGGATTAAACGTCATTTTGTTTTTTTACATAATAAGTATAATGCAGCGATAAAAAGAGGAAATTGTAAAAAATAAATAAAAACAAACAATTCGAGAGTGCGCCGTGCCGATAACAACGTATATTTTTATTTAATTAAAAGTAAGCTGCTTAACAGAGTGTACCGAAAAAATTCGAGCGCCGAGAATAAATAAACACAATATACATACATACATAGTAAAGGGTGATCCAACGCTAACATTTTATTTTTTTCTTAAATGAAACAATATTTTATGATTAAGCATCTCAAATATAATTTTCTATACTTGTTTGCAATCCGATACCATATGTAGCTCATGGTTAAGCCATTGTTTACCAGTAGAGAGGTCGAGGTTTCAAATCCCGGCTGGAATCAAGATCTGTATGGTTATTAATCAATATCGACATTTTTCTGTTAGACTTCGCCATTTTATTTAACATAAATGTTGTGACGGATCTAATAAAATAGGCATCCTCCCACTTTTAGCTTCTCGCAAATTCGTCTCATATCGAATTCGTAGATTGTGATTAGTATTTATGTACTTGTTTGGCCATAGATGTCGCTAAAAATAATGTGCCAAAATAAAAAAAATATGCAGCAAGTTTTATTTCAGAAGTGTTTTTAAAATAGCCTTAAAGAAACTAATTTTTGGATTTCTTAGAGGCTAACTAATCTTGAACGTATGCGATCATTGAACTTCAAGCGCGATTAAATGATTGTTTAATGACTTATGTATATGCGAGGTGGCGCTGATTTGCACCTGATAGTACTAAGGCAGATTTAGATGCTTGCCTTCAAATGAAGTTACATACAGGTTTCCGAAAATCAATTTGACGATAGAATCAGTCACAGAGTCATTTTTTTGTGTTTTAAAAATTTCATTCGATTCATCGGATCCGAATTTTAAATAAAAAAATTACTAATCATTTGATACCATCGTCTTTTTCCAAGTATTGAATTTGGTACCTATCGTACACTGAGGGTGCGAAAAGTATACGATTGTCGCGATTTTTTGTATAGATTACGTCTCGAGTAAACATCATTATCAATTTTTATTTATGTAATGTATCTATGTATATCTACAATAAATTCAGGCGAATTTCAACAACTATTTGAAGTGGTCCTGAGAACAAAAAATATGCAAAATACACAGACACACATATACCCATTTTTTCTAGACAATGAAAACGTAATCAATGATCGATTATAAGTTCGAATCAGTCAAAATCTCGAGTTCAAATTTTCGTGTGATCACAAAACTTAATCTATTACTACGTATGTTGCTACTTACATACATACATAGATAGAGTAATAATTCGCAAAAAAAGCGTATCCACATCAATTCCATATTATATAAAAAGCGTTCTGTACAAACAGTGATTTGGCAACATTGCATTTCCAGATTAGATAACGGTGTTCTGACAATTTAAAATGAATTTTATCAATTTGAACCATCTGTACAAATAAAATTTGTTTCGTATAGTTCAAATATAAGATACTGTAGTACAGACCTATATATTTTTTGAAATTTTATAACGAAACATTTGTATATACATATATAGAAAATAGTATGAGAGACATCTCGTCGGTTCGCACCCATTTTCACGTTACATGATTTCATTTTTCCTTTTTTTTTTCAGGGAGTTCAAATGCGGCCCTTAGGGCAGGTCATAAAACAAAACACTTGAATAATGTATAAACGGTCGTCAGGGGCGGCGCATGGTTTTATTCATTAGCGGCGAATTAAGGCGCGCGCGGGTCCGGGACTAAATGAATAAAAGAAGCGACCTCGGAAACCCCCCCGGGAAAAACACGTATGAAAAAAATGTGGCTATTTATGTCGTGCCATCATTTTTATGCCGCTTCGGACGCCACTGGAAAAATATGTGACCGCTTACGACCGCACGAGGTTAAGCCGAAAGTAACGCGCGTCAGAACTCATACGTAAATATTGATGTACATACGTACACAATATAGAGGTTGGAAATATTTTATTTTGTATTATACCATTAAGGTTTCATCAATACATCACTATGATCAGATATATGTACATATGTATTTACATACATATACATATAATGGTATATTGTATAAATTGTTCGCTATGCAAATCTACAATTTTCAATCTATACATACAATCACCAAGTTCGGTAAACTATCTCATAGTAACTTGGAACAGTAGGCGGGTTTTGAAAGGGCTCGGGCCTGAAATTGAAAAGCCCCATACAAAACTGCCCGAGCAACGCTAGGCAAGTGTGTCTGTTCGTTGTTGGAAAGTCGATTCTAGTAGGTCGTAGTCTTTTGAAGGCTTTTTTCTCGACTTTTGTTCAATCCAGTAACGCCGGGTAAAGCCTAGAGTTGCACGGTAATACATAGTTATGTATGTAGCCATAACCATTTTCCGGGAACTTAAGTTTTATATCGAATAATATATATGTTTTCATTTTTGATTCAGGATTCAAGAGGCGTTAATACAAACATATATTTATCTATTTATTAAAAAAAAGAAACATTCAGTATTACATACAATATTCTACACCAAAAAAGTTTCTATTTATTTATATATTAACTCTGACCATATATGTCACTACAGGTTGCCCAAAGCAATACCTATGATCAGACTTTTGTACATAAGTATCAAATACCATCATTACACATAATGATTATACGCAAAATATGATTTGAAAACACTGTACGACAAACTCTGCCACTGCAGAAGCCGCTATAGCAAAACTAAAAAGTTGACTGTAGTACGCCTCAACATTGCTGCTGCTTTACTCAATTCAACCAGGAAGGTTGACTGTCCAGGCATTATATCGTCATCAGCATCGTCTAGTCTTGCAAATATTCCATCGGTGACAGCCAAACTGCACCATGCAGCCCTTCTTATAAACATTTTCAGATTATTGATGCGTTCACCCGAGCAACGCCGTGCAATACGAGTATTTGCATGAAGCTTAAAAAGTAAAATAAAGTCATAGCAAATATAAATCATACAAGTATAATCCTTATACCGGGTTGACACGATACGAGTAACCCAAACCGAGTAGCTCAAACGTTACCTGTAACGTGGCAACAGGTGATCCGAACGTTTTTGGATGCTGACATCCGACCCGAGTAATTCGGACCGCGCTCAATTTTACCCATCCGAGACACTCGGTTTTGTTACTCGGTTCAATCAAGTATTAAGGCTTAACTTAACAATAAATACACATTAATATGAAATAATAAAAAAATAATCCTACATGATTTAAATACATAACTTATTATAATATTCTCCAATAAATTTGTACCTCGCTTTTTAATATAATATATGTAATATGATTGTTCTGCTAAATCTTCATTTTAAAATTTAATTTCGATAATCCGACCGTATTTAGGCATTATCTATTTTATTAGATTAAATCTTTAGAATCAAACCCAAATAGGGCTGGAGAAATATAGGGCTAAAACCACTAATTTGTCCTTACATGCAAGCCTGTACCTACATATATATGTTTACATTTTTTTCTGAGCGCATTGCATAATATGCATGTAGAAGTTGATAAATTAAGACTGATTTTTCTGCTTGGTCTACGAATGAATGCACCCTTCCTGGAATGTAATATGTTTACCCTTAACCATCCCCTTCCCTTCGCTCGCTCTGTTCAAATTTAAGGGTGGCTCTGAGAATTGCATTTCTTTCTGTAACAAATGAGACAAATACGCACAGTTTTATTTTCACATTATTTTTGTTTGAGCTTTTTTTGATTTATTATTTAAAATAGAAAGGGGACGTTTCTTGGTTTATCATTTATTTTAAATTTTCTTTCCTTTCTTTCGTTTCTTATTCTTTTTGTTGCTAAACCGAACCAGCGCCGTGTATGTAGGAGATTTGATTGTATCATGAGTTGTTTTTCATAAGGAATAGGAGGGGGGTTTAAAAATAGAAATAAAATGGTATTTTTACACATATGGAAACATACGAAAAAAAAATTTACCTTTAAATGTAATGTTATAAGAGAAATTTCATTGTACGAGCATGAAAAGAAATCAAGGATGTCACAATAAGTGTAATAAATAATAATCGATGTAAATGTAGGTGCACGATCGTAATATACGAGCGTTTTTCAATTTCGCATCGCGTATAAATCATCCCGCAGAAGGAATAAAACGGAATCTATTTACTGTTACGGATGGGGGGTAGGAGAGGGGGGGAAAAGTGGGGCAAATCGCGACCGAATCACACATGCACGAGCATTATCATCATCAATCTTTTTTTTTATGGCGGCGGCATAAATGTTTGGCGAAATGAAAATTTTTCACCGTCGTCGTCGCTGTCGAGGTTTTCCGTTTTTCCGAAGCGCGCGCGGCCTACAAGCGCTGAATCTTTTATGGGGGAAAACCCACCGGGAAAACTCCTTCTCCGCATCGCGCCGAGCGTCGCGGTTATTTTTCCCGGGAAATATCCCGGAGCCGGTCAATTCCACATAAACTCCTTTGAGCGCAGTTTACCCCTCGAATAATATCGGATAAGCGAAAGGAGCCGACCGGAAAATGTACCCAATGCATAATTTTTCCGACGGATCTAATAAAACGACGATGTCATCTCATTTTTGTGCGATAAATTTCACGGGAAACAATACCTATTTCAGTCTCATTACGTCACAGTCTTCTTTCCATCTTTATCCATTTGTCTATTTACAAACATAACTACATATATTACAATATATTCTACCTTTTTGTTTATTAGTTTTTTGTATTACATATACAAATATGTATATTTTCTTACATACATCATTATTTTGTTATTTTGACATTCACATCAGTTTGCATAGAACCGACGCGTATATTTGACAACAAATAAACATACTCCAATCAAATGTGCATCAGTTTACAGTTTTAATTAAAAACTCATAGCAAGCATTGGAACCCATTTTAATCTAATTGTTGTAAATAATTTATCCGTTGTTCACAGACATTATTTAATCGCCATAGTTCTTTATCAACTCGAAATAAAATAAAATTATATCGCGCGCTCATATTACCATTATTAACCTATGCTTCAACTGTATGGAATAACGCCTCGAATACTAACCTTTACATGCTCCAAGTTATACAAAATAAATCCCTAAAAATAATTTATAATACACCCATATGTACTACCTTGAAAAAACTTCATGCCATATATAATATTCCGTTTGTTACAGACATTACTAACAAACTAACCAGTAGATTCTATAACAGAATCACCAATAACCATACTAACACACCTGTGAAGAGTCTCGGTGATTACAACAAAATGTCTATACCCTTCAGGTATAAACACAGATTACCTAAATACAATCTGCTTAAGATAATCTACTTTAGAGAGTCTTTAGTTAATAGTTCTTATAGCATAATTTTACACTGCACTTTTTGTAAATTGTCTTTAAATTTTTAAAAGCTAAGAAAATTATCTTTAGAAATGGATATTATATTATTTTTTAATTTGAACATTCAGTTTGATTTTGATTAAAAAATGCTTTTTATTATTACTAAATTATGTTCACAAAACATTTTATATATATTTAAATAGCTACTGATCTGCTGATCTACTGATCATTTTCTATTTTACAATTTTATTTTATTTTTGTTAGTAATTATAGTATTATATTATGTATTGAGCATTTATAAGAATTTTAAATAGGTTTTTGAGCTCTTTTTCCTATTATGCTGTACATTAGAATAATATAATACTATAATTACTAACAAAAATAAAATAAAATTTTAAAATAGAAAATGATCAGAAGATCAGCAGATCAGTAGCTATTTAAATATATATATAAAATGTTTTGTGAACATACTTTAGTAATAATAAAAAGCATTTTTTATCAAAATCAAACTGAATGTTCAAATTAAAAAATAATATAATATCCATTTCTAAAGATAATTTTCTTCGCTTTTAAAAATTTAAAGACAATTTTACAAAAAGTACAGTGTAAAATTGTGCTATAAGAACTTGAACTTGCTATAGAGAGTACTTGAATGACTAATGTCCTTTCGGCAAAGCGACCGTCGGCCAATTTTCAGCGCACGACTTGAATGATACCAAAGAGAATGTGAAAGATCCAAGAAAGGACGATTTCGAACGATCTTATTATTTCGACAAGTTTTCCTATTTTTTTTCAAATATGGGATACACCGTTATCTATCATTGTCAAGCAAGGATAAAATTTTACCGAAAATGGTCCCAAGGCTTGTTTCGTATAGATCACTGTCAAGCAAGAATAAATACTACCATACAATTTCAACGACATAGGTCGAATGTGTCGTTTTGAAAGCACTATCCCATGTACGCGCCCCATGAATGCCACATTTTATCTATATATTTAAAACTATCTAAAAAAACCATGTCCAACATTCACCGCTGTCTGATTTCGCCCTAAAAGTACTAAAAGAGGCAGCAAAAAGGTCGGGGCAATCATCCATACCATCGTAAAGTCGGCATATATGTACATACGTGCGATTGCACTATTAAATGATGTGTTGTTATGACAAATTTTCATCCATCAATCGACGGTAAATAGCTGTAGATGATGATGAGAATGAATTAAGCAAATAATAATTCAAGTTTTGAATACTTGAAGGAATAGCAGGGCCAAACTCTACATATGCACATGATATACCCAATTTATGAAATTGCAACCTGCATAGTTCATAAAATGGGTAGATATTTTGGAAAATTTATTTGTTTTGTACAATTTATGAATTGGGTAGTTTACATACATACATTGTAAACGCATATTTTTTACCATGTTTGTAGAGATTCTTGTAATTTGAGATTTGTTGCGAGCCACATTCTATTTTGTGGTAGTTTGAAGCTCCTGATCTATGTACATGATAATTTACGACTAAAGTCACGTTGAAAAGATCGTCATTAAAATTTTTCACTTCTCCGACCGTGATGAAAAAATTTCCGAGTGAAGCCTCAACTTTGAGAATTTCATCCGGCTCGTAAAGTCGATCGCATAGAGCCTGCATGGAAATGAAGATGGGGTTTCGGCAAGCAGGGGAGGTTAAATAAAGGGGCTGCGGGAGAGCGAGTCGGGGCAGTTTATGAAGTCGGCCAATTACTTGGGCCTACGGCGAATACGCGAGGGGTTTTTACTTAATGCAATTAGCGTTAATTAAATGTGATCTATGAAAATTCCCCAGTCTCCGACATCAAGCGAATTTCACGGCTGTGCAAGTCCGTGGCACACGAAATTAATTGTTGCCGCCGCTTCGCATATACACGCTAATGCCTACTTTCCCGCCAAAAATTTACGCACCCTGCAAATTTTGCCATCATTGTGGGCCGTTTGCAATTAGCGCCCCCCCCCCCCACCTCCCATGTATATAGGGTTCGAAAGAAACTATCTAAAATACAACGGAAAGAATCCATTGGGAGGAGTATGAGTTATGATCGGAGTTTGCGAATAATCGACGGGCTGGTCGTAAATCCTGACTCTTTTGTGACCGGAAATGAACAAAAACCGTCCACGGTTGCGTCTTAATTGAAGTCCTATTCTTCTGGGATATAAGTCAAGTGTCTGTAGAGGAGAGAGGTCCGTCATATGTCTCCTGCAGCAGGCCAATCATCACTCTTCCTCCCCATTGATTGGGAAGAATCCTTTGAGATGCTCGTCTGAATAATGGATGTATATTAAAGGTTAAGCGAGTGACTTGATTTGAACGGGCAGTTCACACGAAGAACGAATGTATATAACAAAGTTCCCTGTTCATAAGAGATCTTACACTTGTAATTTAATATTTTTGAAGTGAAAGAAATTTAAGTACAACAAAAAGCATATGCCTTTTCTTTTTAACACTCTAGCGCAGTTTTTCTTTGTCACATCGTTACTTTACCTTTTCTACTACCACTTGATTGACAATGATAGGATGATGAATTTTAAGTAACCTCATTTTTCATATTGTAATTACTATTTTTTTTTTTTTACATAGATAAATTTATATATATATATATATATATATATATATATATATATATATATATATATATATATATATATATATATATAAATTATTACATAAATCGCTGTATTTCGAGAGGCTGGAGAACACGAAATTCACAATTAATTAATAATTAATCCTTAGAGAAATCTATGGATTTAGACTTGTACATAATTTTTTTACATATTGTATTCTTTTTTTTACAAATTCAGATATTGGTGACATAGTGGTTAAGATGGTTTTTGCCAATTTGATGGAGGAACCGTTTCAACAATGAAATCAGATAAATTAGTCAGCTCTGATAGGAATGGATCGACTTGGAGTCTCAAATATCCAAGTCTGATCTTAAATATTAACACGGAATCGAACCCAGTAGCCCCTCGGTGCTTAACATAAACGCAACCCCCGAGCCATACTGCTGGCTATTACAAAATATACCCTAAAAACTAGATGGGTCAAAATATTCGAGTTCGATTTAAAAAATTATCCTCCCATAAGTGCTAAAAATCTTGTTCTTCAAAGGTTATTTTTTTATATACATAAATACACTTTTAAGACTTTGCAGAGTTCTCGAGCCACATTTGGACAACCACTGACCCATAAAACAGCGTGACGAATCATCCAATATTGCAACTTTAAAGCGATGCCCATAAGTTCATTCGATTTTGCCGAATCGCGTGCATTTTGCACAGCACCCCATTACATACATCACACGGGTGCAAAAAAGGGAATAAAAGCAAATTAGATCTCGAAGAGTGGATGCCCATTTTTAGAAGTGCAAGGGTGAGCGCGGTTCAATATACGGTTATGTGCCGGCCGCTAGAAGTAGAAGTGATTTAAGGGTTGCTGGGGAGGGAATAGTGTCGGAAGACGAGTTCGCCGCACCCCTATTTTCCCAGGTTTTCCACTTCCGGTTCGGATCTGGATGTGTGTGTGCTATTCTTGAAGTTTAACTTTGTTAAAACTCCGTCAGGCACAAACAATGAAAAATCTCTAGCTGTCTAAGTTGGGGGTGGGATTTCGCAGGTTGAATTTTCCTGGTAAGGGTTAATGGGGCTTTCGAATTGAGTGAATTGCGTGCATATGTATTATTAAAGGCATTGAATTATTGATTGTTTTCAGATGCGTCTTGGAGTAATGGACGATTCGCATAATACATGTCTATTGTGATTGTGGTTTCAAACGCACTATTTGGTAGATTTGTTTTTGTTGATTTAATAAAATTTGATTGAATAATATGATTGTATTTTCTTTTAAGAAATATCTTAATGCTTACACGATAATTAAGATTGCTTGTAGATTTTTGGAATTCTTTAAAAATTATGTGCAAAGTGTCAAATCTTTCTATCAAATCAGTCTTTCTTTCTTTCGAAATCGAATCTTTCTCTCAAATGAGTCCTAAAGTTTTTTGTTCAAAGTTTAAATGTTGTAGAATTATATATTTAAAAGATTTTTTTGCATACGTTAAGTAGTGGTCAATGAAAGGTTTCCAGCTTAAAAATATCAATACTTCCTTGTTTTAAGATGTTATATATGTTTTTTTTAATTTCTTTTTGTTTATTAAAATGAAGTTTTTAATGGTTCACATAATTACAAGTAGCAATACAATGAAATTTAAATGAAACTACCATGTTATTAAAATTATTAGGAATCAGTAATATGTGGGAAGATTTGGGAGTGTGATGAAATTTTTTTTTTCGTGAAATTAACTTATAAATTAAAAAACTAAAAATAGAATTTTATTTATTTTAATAGTGGCTACAAATAACAATTATTTTAATTCTTGGTTGACCCCCCCCCCCCCAGGTTTTTGTATTAAAGTACTCATCCGTTATTTCAATGTACCTTACAATTTTTATTGTTTCTTTCAATTCTAATTTAGTAGAAGATTTTTTATTTTAATCTTAGAACACCATTATAGCCCACAGGTTCTCAATTGGGTTCAAATCAGGGCTGTTACCTGGCCATTCCAAGGGCGAAATGTCAGTTTCCGCGATAAAATTCTTCACCTACAAGTTTAGATAAAGGAATAATCACATATTTTTAATTTTATTTCTAGATTAGGATATTTCGCAATAGAAAAACATTGTTGTAATATTTGAATTTAACTTTATTAACAGTTTTTCCAATGCTATAAAATATCCTAAAAGATTTTGTAAATCAAGGTATTAAACAGAATTTGAGTTAATTATAATATGAAAACATTAATAATTAGTAATATGAAAACAATTGTTATTAAAAAATTAGAATAAATAGCAATTCAAATATTTTTTGATCCGTCCAACATTATTTTTTATAATTGCGTTATGAAGAATAATTGAAAGAAAAAAAACAATTTTATATTGAACGAAACTATTTAGTTATGACGAAACACATCATATTTTAAAAATTATATTATTTCATGTTTAATAATAAAAGCCTCCCTTTTACGGTAAAGTATCGTAATACAAACAATAAGAAAATTATATGAACTTTCTATTCTATAAATAAAATATTTTCATATGCGGTCATAAAAATGAAATTGAATAATAAAATAATACCGTCCACATAAATATCATACGTGTATAAATAATGACTTTGTCATACGCAGTGGTCTGCTCTTTTTTATTATTATATTGTGAAACAGGTGCACTTTATGACTTTTTTCCTCGAGGAGGAGAGGCAGCCCTTATTTGTAACGCGAATTTCGTTTCAAATTGAAATTATTACTCTTGCGATTTTGATATTAAACTTTAAATACAATTAGACTATCATAAAAAGATTTAAGCTTCCTCATTACATGACATTTCTACAAGTAGGTATATAAAATCATACTATTCTGTCTGCATATGCACTGTAAGCATAAACAAAGTCACCTAACTGGAAATGTTAACTACATGTGTAATTACAGCGACAACGCCCAACTTAAAGCTCGTATGTTAAATTTAACTGCGAGTTAACGGTTTAATCTTTGAGTTTCAGTCCCTTTCAATTCATTCAACCACAAGTGTAATCTGCTTTAGTTTTGTGCATTTAAAGTTAAATTTGGTTTAGGGAAAAATAATTATATCACGAAAGTGTAAAGTGTGGGATTCGTGATCGTTTGATTCATTCAAAGTCGGAAAGTGTACGATGTCGTCAGGTTTAGTGAGGAAAGTCAGGAAAGGGTCCTGTAGGAACAACAGGGACACTGTCTGGCGTAACGAATTATGATCGCACGACTGCTGAATACAAAAATACAGGAATGAAGAAAAATATTCTGAGCTGTAAGATACATGGTGCGGCATTGAAATGGGCTATTAAAAAAATCTCAATTACAATCTGGGATTACCTTTTGGAAATCAATTTATAATCTTCAATTTATAAACAAAGTAGGTCCTTTTACTTTATTTAGGATATGCTGCACTGTGATGGACTGCGACTGATCAAAATTTTTCTCCAAATATACCGAATTCAAAGTTTTCATATTTTATGTATTCCTCATCAAAACCTCTATAATCCAAATTCAATATGTCTGTCAATATCAACAGAAATATTTAATAACGCGGGAAGTCCCTTGTACATATTACTCAGAGATGCGAGAGAGTAGGGGAATTCAGTACGCCACACTCAACAGTCAATGTGAGAATGATATCTGCCTTGAAACGACGGCTCTGCCTTTATTTTTTTCATTTCTTGCACTTATTTTATATTATTCAACGTTTAGTACATGATAAAATGAAATGTATAGTTAATATCAATAATTAACCTCGCGGATTTTTTGAATCTAAAACACACATTTTCAACTGGATGTTTAACGTCCAGCTGAGTGGCTATCAGAATTTTGTAGAACAGTAAGGAAGTTTATTTATTTATTATCCAAAGAGCATAGAAAAATAAGCAACAATGAAGAAATAAATAAATCTTTGAAAAACAGCAACTTTGATACTTAAGATTTGCATATGTATTGTTATGTACCCCGCTTATCACTCTAGTTCCCACAATATCAAATGTACTTTTCACACGCTCATATACGTGAATAACAAAACTATAAAAATTCCTGTAATAGGATATTCAGATAACACAGGAATGTGCCCAGCCCATAAGATAACAAATCATTTATATAGATCGCCATTCGATCGCATTAGACAGTCATCATCATCGACTCTGAGAGTGACAGTCGTCATCATAAAGACTCCGAGAACGCGTCCGCAAATAACGATCAGCACAGCAGCAGAATAAAGTGAACGAAAGTTAAAGTTATAGTGAAATAGTTCTACGTGTCTCCTATTATAAAAGTCATCGTTCCATAATCTATCGGTTTTCGAATATATCTATAATATAAGATAAATGTAACATTTTAATAATAATAAAGAAACTTGGTTGGTTAACCAAGTAGTAAATAAAAATTAAATAAATAATTTCCTGGAACGTGACAGTATGTATGTATGTAGTTGGTGGTCACAGGGGACGAATTCGGTTTGATACAATAATTGAAATCATCATCTTGAATCATTTACACTGGATTGTTCCACCTTATGCACGCTTAATGTAAATTTTAATTAGTCCGGAATGTATTTAGAAGAAATTCGGCTACTATGTAAGCCACAGAATTAGCGGAGGGTTGTAAAGAGGGAGTTAAAGTCATTTAATTTTACAAAAATCCAAGTGAATAAAAATCTTATCGTTTAAATCTCATCATCGTAACGCGGACGATTCTCGTAAAACTTTCCGGTTACGAGAGTGATCTTATCGAGTTTTATGATGGCTAGTGTTTCTCGTACCCCTAAACAAAAGGCGATCGTTCCACCCTTAACTCATTTACCCTTCAACGTTCACTAGGAAATTGTTCGCATACAATTATTCAGAAAACAAAAACGAATTTATCTTTGAAAAAAAAAACTGAATCCATTTATTGAAATTATACATTCGGTTTGTATGTAAGTAAGGTTTGAAAAAATATAGTATTTTATTTTATTTTATTTTATTTTATTTTAAAAAATCAATACCACAGAGACTTGACAGGTTGCCCCAAAGCGTCAATGTGATTTTAATACAAATAATAAAAATCATAAAAATTACAAAAAAAAACATCATAAAAAAAAATAATAAAAATCATAAATAAAAAAAAAAACATAAGAAAATAATAAAAATCATAAATAAAAAAAAACATCATAAAAAAATAATAAAAATCAAGTAAAAAATATGTACACAAAATAAAAACAAAGAAATAAGATTGAAAAATTTATATCGTGCTATTTAGGATGTGTTCCACCAACTCAACATAACTGGCATCGAATAGGTCCAAGTATTGTGCCAGTAAGTTAAGGAGTCGAACAGCTCTCGAGAGGGGGGAGTTCATGAGCACGTTTGATTTAGCCCTAATTGGTAAAAATATATCATGTTTTCTTAAAACTCTACGATTTTCCGGGGCCCAGAATTTTAGTTTCTCCAGGATAGTGGGATTGTGAATCTCTCCTCTAAGTAATTTTACGAAATGTTTCCCAAGAAATAAATCTCTTCTCTTTGCCAGGGAGTTGAAACCCAAAGATCCCAAGACAAAGGCACTAGGGAACAGATATGGATAAAATCCAAATGTTTTCAGATATAAAAATCTAAGGAATTTCCTTTGGACTCGTTCCAACATTAGAGAGTAACGAAGTTGATAGGGAGACCATATAATGGAGCCAAACTCGAGCACACTGCGAACTAATGTACAATATAAGAGACGAATGGCAGTGAGCCCTAGTTCAGACGAATTACGGATTACGAATCCAAGGATTTTTGTTGCCCTATCACAGATATTCTCAATGTGAATGTTGAAACTCCAACTATTTTCGAAGACTATTCCCAGATCAGATATAAATAATTCTCTCTGAAGAAGAGAATCATGAAATTTATACGGATATTTAATAGGAGAACGAGAACGAGAGTAAGAAATGACCCGACACTTTAGGATATTGAAGGGACGTTTATTAACATTAGCCCATTCATAAATAGAATTCAAATCCTCTTGCAAATAAAGAGCGTCAGGTAAATCAATTATTCTCTTATAGATTTTTAAGTCATCCGCATATAATAAAAATTTAGAATGGTGAATAGAAGATTGAATATCGTTGATAAATATTAGGAATAATAAAGGGCCAAGATTTGATCCTTGGGGAATCCCAGAAGTGGCAACATACTCATAAGAAAAGCAACTCCCAAACTTAACGAATTGACGTCGATCCTGTAAATAAGAAATAAAAAGACCAACAAGATTATAAGTAAATCCAATAAAACTTAATTTACTAACCAAAATTTTATGATCAACTTTATCAAACGCCTTCTCAAAATCAGTATATATTACATCCATTTGATTATTACAATCCAAAGTGCTGGTTATGTCATTAGAGAAACATAACAAGTTGGTAATAGCTGATCTGGCCGGACGAAAGCCATGCTGCTGATCAATGAGCATACTTTGAAAGTGATTAAAAATGTATCTGTGTAATATTACCTCAAACATTTTGGCTGGCGCTGACAAGATAGTTATTGGTCTGTAGTTCCTTACACAAGATTTATCGTCCTTCTTATGAATAGGAGTTACTTTAGAGCATTTCCATAAATTGGGGAATGAAGAGTTCCTTAGAATTAAATTAAAAATGAATTTTAAAGGTTCTAAGAGACTAACCTCACATCCTTTTAGGATGTAATTAGGGATGGAGTCAGGACCGGAAGAATAAATATTTTTTAACTTTAGAAAGCCATATTTCAGATCGGAAGAGTCAAGATGATTAATCGCTAAAGTGGGGAAAGTAAATTCCGAGTCATTGGTAGGTTCCATGGAATCAGTAGGATTATTGAAAACTGATTTAAAAAAGTCGGCAAATCCATTAGCAATGTTTTGATCACCCTCTAACAATCCAGAATCATTGTACATAATGGTCGACTTTACACGATTTACACGTTTAGAATTGATGAAGTTCCAGAATTTCTTAGGGTTTTTAACTATGGAACTTTCACAATCAACTACATAAACATTATATGCATTATTAATTAATTTCTTAATTTCCGTACGTAAAATACGGAAATTATTTAAGATAAGAGGATTGCTCGATTTCTTCCAGAGTTTATGTGTTTGATATTTACTTTTTAAGAGATTAATAATTTCTTTAGTAAACCAAGGCGGATAAATCCTTTTACTCGTCACTAATCCTTTCAACCGAAAACAATCATTAAAAATAGAATATATAATGTCATAGAAATTAGAGAGGGCCAAATTAACATCTTTGCACTCATAAACTCGCTCCCATTGACAATTACAAAGAATATCATTTAAATATTTGAAATCAACATTTGTAAATAACCATCCATTTAGGACAGAGGTATTAAGACAGTTATTTATTAAACGAAGTGAGGAATAAGTTATAGTTAATTTTAAATGAATATCAAGAGCAGGATGATAGCTGTCTTCAGGAACCAAGGAATCAACTGAATTTGAAATAATAATATTCTGATAATCTAAATTTGTTAATAGAAAATCCAACATGGAATTATTAAAATAGTTTCGAATAGTATTAATTTGTTTTAAGTTGAATAAAGATATAAAAAAATTAAGGTCATCAGGAAAACAGTTAGAAGAATTCAGATTAAAATCTCCAGATATAAAAATGCGACCATTACTAAAATGTGAATAATTAGATATAATTAAATCAAAAAATCGCTTATAAATATTTGGTGGAGATCTTGGTGGAAAATAAATAGTACATATGTATATAAAAAAAGGAATGTTAACAAATCTTAGTTTTAGCCATACACATTCATGAATGTCCTCAAGATGACTAAGTCTTTCAACCGAAATAATATTTGTATTTTTAACTGCTAGAAGAACACCACCACCTCTGGCAGATCTATCATGGCGATATATATTGAAACTGCTGTCAAGTACTTCGGCATCATGTACAGATGAGTTTAGCCATGTTTCAGTAATAGCAAGGACGTCAATAGATCTAGAAGCGGCGTTGTTGTAGAATTCCTTGAGTTTTGTATTTAAACCCCGCACATTTTGATAATAAAGTTTAATGTTACGGGTCACGGGTTTGGGCAATCGGTTTCGAAGAGATTTTTTTGAGAAATAACCATTCTCTTATGCCAGTACCTATAGGCCAAAATTCAGGATTGATAATTATATTAAAAGTTTCAGTATCTACACTAATTTTAAATGACGAGCACATGTCAGTTTTAGCAACCTGAGAAACGTTGATTCTTTTATTTTTAATTTTATTTAATATGAACTGTTTCACAGTATCACAAGTGCAGTTATTTGCCAAATTAAAAACGTGTACATTCTTCAATTTCGGAATAGTGGCCACCTGTAAAGTTTTATCAGGTGCTCCAGATCCACGAGTGTATGGCAGTCTCCCGGAAGAAGTCCCAGCGACCTGACTGAACGAATTTGAAGGATCTACAGTAGAAGCAGAAGCAGGAGCACAAGAGACAGGAACATAATCAGATGTTGAAGCAGAAGCTGATGTAAGTGTAGTTGAAGATGAAGATGGCAGAGGTGAAGCAGTAGAAGATAGCGCTGCGACCTGACTGTAAGATTTCGCAGGTTTTATAGGAGAAGGAGGAGAAGCAGAAACAGAAACAGTAGAAGCAGAAACAGTAGCACACCCAGGAGTAGATGCTGAAGCTAAAGCAGACGCGAGTGAAGTTGAAGCTGAATAAGGCGGAGGTGAAACGGTAGAGGATGCCGCTATAACGTCATACGGGCATCTGACAGGTGTTTGTTTATGTACTGTAGTATTGTTACATTCAGTTGACAGTGTGGAGAGTTCTCGTAATGTTACCTCGCCCGGTTGCAGAGTTGTAGGTTCAACAAAAACAGCTGGAGCCAGAGCTGCTGGAAAGGGACGACACATCATCCTCTTTATTTCACCGACATCAGTGTGGATAGTCTGGAGGGACTCCACAGCGATTTTTAGCGAGGCCAGGTTATTAAAAGCGACGCGTGCGATGGATACTATATTTTTAATTTCGTCGCTGATGTATCGCACCCTGTCCTTGGTAAGGACATTGGCACCAGATCCTTTTTTTGAAAGTTCCGCGAGTATTCTCTGGCTTATAGTAACAATATCCTCCATGGTAGAATGCGAACGATTTAACACGTCCAGACACAACGATAGCACACGATATATGATTTTAAAAAAGTATAGGATTTTAAAAGTGGCCTCAAGGATATGCTTAGTTATATTACACAAGTAATCTATGTATGCACATGTACGTGCAAAAACGAACGTACTTTCGACAAATTGCATTCGAGTAATTTAGCGACTACACCCTTCGCAAACTAGACGAAGTAGGGGAGACTAAGGCTGTGACAAAAATACAAACTGCGTATGATTGCAACTAATGGCGTCAATAAAGCCACATCTACTTATCCTAGTAGCCAGGGAACGCCTGGCGTTTGCGGAATGCCGTCTTGGAAGTTTATCCCGACTTCCCTTTCATCCACCCCTCCTCCTTCATTTCTGCTCTCTTTTGTTAGATCTTAAGGGGAGAGTGGGCGTCAGGCAGAGGGAGTTAGGAATTAAGATAAGAGTTTTTCGGTACTCGTGGAATTGCTGCATCCGCTTTTAGTATAGCGGGAAACAAATTAGACAAATTTAGTCCCGAGCACCCCAATTATGCAGACGTTGCGGACGAACGGACGAAACCTATTGTTTCTATGTTTGTTCTTTTTAATTTAAATTGTAAAATGGCATTCAACTGGTTGAGCTTACATTCATTTTGTTCACAATTGTAATTATTAACTGTTTTGTCAGCAGTTATATTCAAAATATCGCATGCCAATTCTTGGATCTGAAATGCGCCTCACTTTATCATTAGTTAGTAATTCGAAACTTATTAATTTAATTTTTAAGTGTCAATAATCAAAAACAATAGTCATGTAGACACAATTTCAGTCTGTAATTTTATTCAGTCGCATTGTAATAAATCAATTAGCGAGCATTTAAAACGTACAACTATTCTTCATAATGTTCGGTGAATGCTTGATTCTACATACATACATATGTATGTTTGTTCGTCACAAAAATTATCTGTTTTCAACTTTCAATCACTAAAACTGCTAAATTATGTAATGGCACTTTAATTCGGACATAAGATGAGTTATGAAAGGGGTCAAAACCTATCGAATGATTTTTTTAACAGCAACGAGGATAGTACTATAAAATAAGATGTTTCGTTTATTTGTTCGACATATAGACAGCAATATGGCTCGGTGGTTGCGTTTATTGTTAGCACCGAGAGGTTACCGGGCTCGATCCCCTGCTAATCTTTAATGCTGCTGGTCAGACTTAGATATTTGTGACTTCAAGTCGATCGTTTCCTATCATAGTTTGCCAATTTATCGGATTTCATTGTTGAAACGGTCACATTTGCAAAAACCATCCTACCCGCTATGTCTCAAATATTTGAATTTGTAATAAATTTATGTAATAAAAAATGCTGCAATGTTTGCAATTAATTGTCTATGGAGGCGCATTTGGGTTTATCTGTTAGACCTTCCTGGTATATGTACATATATCTATGTAAAAATAAAATAAAATAAAAAACGAATTTACAATTTTCAATTTAGAATCAACTTTGCAATATTATTTGATAATTTGTACGGTTTTCGGAAGGGGTAGGATCATACATTTTTCGATCTTTTACTCGCCAGAGCAATACTGGGCATATACATACATATATGTACATAATATGTTTTTATTTTCAGCAATTCACTATCCACGGCTGAATAATTCCTATGCCAAGCATACAGTGTTCCATATTTGTTTGCGTGTATTGGATTTTGTGTAGAATCTTGGCGTTCAATTCATTCACAACCATACGATAAAACATATTGATAGAAGATTTCAACACTTTTATTTGAATACATACAACCCTTTAAATTCTATTTTAATTTTAATCAAATTCAATGCTATAGCACTTTGTAATTAAATTTGCAAATTCGGATTTATCTTTACCAAAATTATAAGCGAATTTTTATTATGTACGTTGTATTATAAAATAATAAAAATGTGACTGATAATTAAAGCGAGTTTAAGCCGGTTTTGTTCGGGCTTTTGTGGATTTATCTAGCGCTCCTTTGCCACTTTATATTTTACTTATTATATTTTTAATTTCAACTTGAATTAAATTACCCTTTTCTCGTTGATTTTCATTTATTGACTTGTATAAATATTTATGTAAGAAGAAAATTAATTTGATTATAAAACATACTTTTAACACGTTTGAAATAATGATTTGGCGCGTCGTAATTATTATACAAATAGTTTTTATCTAATTGATAGTGGATTGGAATTTAAAGAATGCAAAATTGTATATAAAATATTGTTACAAATTTAAAGAGCATACATCGAAACTCATTTATCTCAGAAGTTTTGCAGTATTTGAGCAATAGTCAGAGATATAAAGTATGTACATACATATGTATGTATGTATTAATTTGAATAAAATTTCCAAGATGACTTAATTTGATTTTTTCGTAGATGTAAGAGAGGGGAAATAATTTTTATAGAGTTGGCAAATCGTCCGCTGAACCCAAGATTTCCATTTTCTTTTTAATTTCCCTTCTAATTGCGTCGCGTATACATTTTATTCCACCCCCTACAACCACCCTTCAGTACCTACTGCCTAGTAGGCCTACAGTTTATAATCGCGCTAATATTTAGCCTGGCGGACATGACCGTGGATGGGGTGGATGGAGAGGGAACGGAGCCGCTAAATTAATTTAAATATCGCCTCTCATCCCCATTCTGCTAGACTGGATCTCCCTTTCCCACCCCCTCATTCAATCCTCCTTCAGTGTCCACCCCTTTCTGGATCTCTGGAAGTAAAAAGGTTATTTCCATTTCGACTGAAATTATTCACGCAACATAAATTGATAATGAAGCGGCAGAAGAAACAATATAAGATAAAAAAAAAACTGAAAAAATTCAACCGAACTGGAGTTTTCAGTTCAAAGCGCCGACGTAATAATTATGCAAATTCGAAGCTGAATCGCATTCCAAGCGCACTCTTCACAGTAGCATTGTTCGCTGGGTGCGCTTGGAGTGTGACCGCATTATGACGACTCTCGGGAATAAGCTTTAAACCGGGATTAGCGGTCGTATTGCCACCCCCCGGGGTAAAGGTGGTTTCTCAACGCCTCCCACTGATACTGCCGAGTCTCATTTTCATGGCTAACATCTACTGAATGTAGCCGGAGAGAGATACGGAGAAATCTCTTACACGCAATGAAATTCTATAAAGTGTCATTTTTTTACTTTTTTTTTCACTTTAACGAAATTATAAAAGGTATCTAGTTTGTACAAAGTGGCTGAATGTACCTATAGGACTTTACTGTGCTGAAAGCCGTTAAAGTGCAGTAGCTGAAGTGGCGTTTTGACCCGTTGCAAAGTTCGCTGACAGCACGCTTGCACATCTTCATCGGCCACATTGTAGCTATTTTCTGAAATAGAAATTGTCGCATTGTTTATGATACATTTTCAATTTAGTAAATGGACTAGTTGTGTAGCTACATTCAGATGCGCTAAAATTATCTACATATTTTCGGAGAAGGAAATTTAATTATACACAATGAAGTGGCCACGAATTCATTTGTCTATTTCTTATTTCAAATTTAATTATACTTCATTTCTTTTAACAATTTCTTCTTAAATTTTACTCCGCATCCATTTTACTTTCTATTAATACATTTTATATATATTATTGGATGCATTTTTCTTTAAGATATATTTTAAAAATATATTACCTTTAAGTACACGTACATATGTATATAGGAAAAACCTGAATTAATCCAGCATCTTCAAACTTAAAATTCGATACAAATTTTAAAATGGATATTATCAATCTCTGTGCACCAAGCCATCGATATGTACATATACGTATGTATTATCTTACAGTACCGTACGGGCGCAAACACACAGAGAGGCACGAGGTACGTGGTTTTTTTTAAATAGTTTTGCACATAAAAAAAAACGCTAACAAGCATAATCTTTCCTACGGCGCAGTCCAAAAATCATCCCCTGGAGTGTTTTTGGTGATATTTTTTCTTTATATATTACATAGGTTTGACAATTATAGATAACGATAATTCCAATATTTGAAGAAAAATAGGAGAAACTTGTCGAAATAATAAGACTTTTCGTTATATTTTACGATACATTTTTTATTTGTCATTGTATGAATTAACAGTGACATAAATATACGCCCATAACAGCTGTAAACCACGAGCACTTCCATGCCGTATGATTCAGTGTGTTCTTACCATTACTCAGGCTGTAGACCTTTGAAGTTTCTTTTAAAAGCTTTATTACAATTTCATCGTATATACTCGTATATGTATATGTATAAATACATATATCTTACCATATATGTAATATATTTGTCTGGTAACCTCCGCTCATCCTTAGTTTTATAATTACATGTGATGTATGAGTAGAATTCTGAACTTCTTTCTTCCATTTGATACAAAGCTAGAGTTGGAATTGATATTTTAACCGACTTTTAATCCGTAGTATTAGAATTCGGAAGAGGAAACCCTACTTTATGTAAAATTTGTAGTGGGTATTCAAAAACGAGTCCTTATCAAATGCACTGTAGAGGGGGGTTGAAAAAAATTGTATACACTTTTTTAGGCCGAAGTGTTGTCGAAAGCGAGCATAGCCCGACCGTAATTCCCATAATTTCCCGTGGCATTCTGGACAGAGGGTGGGTGGGTCTGTGACGAAACACCTGATAAACATCGGAGGGACAGGTGGAGTCGAGAAAAATGACTTGTGATCTGTGCATGAAGGCCGTGAATAAGAAGGGCTCCGGACCCGTGTAAGCCGAGATAAGGGAGTGGCGAGAATCTGGGTCGAGATGCCCTTCCCGTTCCTACATAGTTCCCTTTCCTACCCTTGCAACCCATCACCGTGTCGTTAGTCGCGGTTAAGGGCACTCGTAAGCGGGCGTCAAGCTTCAAGGGTACAACCGGATGGTCTTCTGAAATCCAATCCCAGCCTATTTCATGATGAATAACTGGATAATGATCTCATCTCCTAAAGAGTACTACAATCTCTACGTAACAATACCTACGTAGGCTTTTCTCAATATTAATATTATTAAATTTGATTTTTTGAATAAGTATTAATTTACATTCGTTCAGAGATACATATTATATAATATATGCAAAGAAACTCCACCAATAATTGACACCTATCAATGAATGCCTGAATTGATCAAATTAAAAATACTACTTATTTTTATTACTAGACATTATGTGTAAGCAAACTAGTAAAAATCGGACTGGAATGAGTTGAAATATTAGTACAAACCATTTGTTTCTGTTATAAATATTCTATATTTGAATATGTTTTAAAAAATTAAAAGCAATTAATCCATCTCCAGACTCGTAGGTAGGGTAGTTTCCGCCTGGGAGCAGACGAGCTACTGGACCCTCCCCCCTTATTATTTATTTATCTTTTTTTATTCACAATTTTAGTCTACATCCATTAAGTAAAATATCAAAATTTCCATTTTCTCATTTAATACCAGCAACAAATCAATGTTTAAAAATAATAATATAAAAATCAATGTTTGTATGTCTGTTTGTCTGTCTATTTTTCTGTCTGTTTGTCTGTCTGTTTGTCTGTCTGTTTGTCTGTCTGTTTGTCTGTCTGTTTGTCTGTCTGTTTGTCTGTCTGTTTGTCTGTCTGTTTATCCGTCTGTTTGTCTGTCTGTTTGTCTGACTGTTTGTCTGTCTGTTTGTCTGTCTGTTTGTCTGTCTGTTTTTCTGTCTGTTTGTCTGCCTGTTTGTCTGTTTGTCTGTTTGTCTGTCTGTTTGTCTGTCACGTATGCGTTTCAATACCATTCAACCGATTACGATGAAACATGAGTTATTGTGCGCATGTCCGCGATGGTTTCTGAAAAAAATCGCCCAATAACGGGAACGGAAACGGGAAAAACGAAAATTAGTGGAATTGCAACGCAATAATTTAATAAATAATTTAATAATTTAATAAATGTTTCCACCTGCATTATTAGGGTAAAATAAACAAACAATTGAATAATTTCAAATGTGTTCACCGCCTGCGTTTTTACGTTGTTGATCGCTGGATAAGTCAGATTACCACGACTTTAACTGCGTTATTGCATGCGTTATTGTGGCATTGCAACGCATGCCGGGTTCAGCTAATAAATAAAAAATTCAATTAAGATTAGAATATCGTCATTTTCGAAAATATGTACATAGGTAAGGTGAATGGCTCGTAGCGCTCGTATTTACTATTTTGAATAAACATTAATTGTAAAATATCAGACAATAATCACCATTTTAAAAATCATATTTTTTTTTATACATACATACATATGTACCTAAATATGCATATTATATACTGGTTGTTTTACCCGGCTTCGCTCAGTATTTGTAATATAAACAGCGTAAACATGGCGAATCTAATAGTAAATATTCATTTGTTTTTTTATTAAATTTATTTTAAACGAAAAAAAAATCGACCCGTCGTCATATACATTTTGACTTGTTTACGATTCCCAACTAAATACGTATATATTTATATATTTACATACATAAGTCTTTTTCGAAATTATATATTAGATATATTTATATACCATTGGCCTTCTTGGCCAATTATAAATATTGATAAACAATTTATGGAGTAATTTTTACAGAGCATCATAGAGACATGTATGGATAAATTTGTCATTTTTGGGGCATTTTTATTAACTTGGAGAATTCAAGATGTTGAAAACTTGAAATTTTCAAGTAATAGTCAAGGTTGCTATTTTTTTGGAACCATTTCACTGAAAATCAGATAAATTGACAAACTCTGATAGGAAACAATTGACCTGGAGTCACATTTCTGAGGTCTGGCCAGTAGCACTGGGCAGGGATTGAATCCGTGACCACTCGATTTGAAAGAATTACATGCTAACAACTGATCCATGCTGCTGGTTATGAAAAGAAAAGCTCTGATATTACAAAACGCGTTTTGCCATCCTTTTCAATCTTGCGATCAGGGTCTACTGCCTTCCCCCCACGCTACGGCCCTGTACAGCTCTGACTTCATAAAAAAAACTTTAAATCAACAAGATAAAATCGAAATCTATGAATCTAAGATTTCTCTCTCATCATTGCGACTTCGATTCTTGAGCGGATACGATTTTTAAGATGCGTTTGAAAAAAAGGGTAAGTAAATGAATGAAAAATTAGACGACGCTCTTATTAGATATATATATATATATATATATATATATATATATATATATATATACATATATATATATATATATATATATATATATATATATATATATATATATATATATATATATATATATATATATATATATATATATATATATATATATATATATATATATTAAGTAGCTGCAAAAAAATATTGCAAAATCACTCACGAAACCTCCAAACTCTGATATAGAGCCCTAAGAAAAAAGCCAAAATACGAAACGACCGACATATTTTTCTTTACCGAATTTATTTTCACCGGTCGTAGTAGATACCTGAACTAGACGAGGGCGAGGGTCCGCTCCAAATTCCCGGATAATATAAATAGTGCGGTCCAGGAGTTGTGTAGTTTATTCGGTGGGATCCTCTCCCCATTCCACCCTCCCCCATGACCAACCCCCGAAATGACCTCAGAAAGTGTGAGCGGAATCGGCAAGTGACGGTCAGCTGCTGACGCCCACACAACCCTCGCCCCACATATAAATTACAGGTGGACACGCCCCGCAGCCAACACTAATCACACAAATTGAAACACACCTGTACATGTAATGTGTATGCATTGTTTGTACATATAATATATGTACTAGGTTAGCCCGTCTTACGGCGGTTGGTATTCAAACATTTCGCTCCTTTTGAAGATTTTATCCTACCAACAATTTTGTAAATTGAATATTTGGTTTTTGAAAACTTTATATTTGGTTTTTGAAAACTGAATATTTAGTTTATGAAAATTGAGTATTTGATGTGTGAAAATTGAATATTTGATTTTTGAAAATTGAATATTTGATTTTTGAAAATTGAATATTTGAATTTTGAAAATTAAATATTTGACTTTTTAACATTGAATATTTGACTTTTGAAAATTAAATATTCAACTTCTGACTTTTAAAAATTGAATATTTGTGTTTTGGTAATTTAATATTTGACTTTTGAATATTTGAAAACTGAATAAATGAGTTAACAAAATTGAAAATATCTTTTACTATTTTTAAAAAAAAATTATCCATCATGATAGTTGAACCTACAAATCCTTCTCCTCCGAAATTTGCCACAATTTGAAAGTCGCCACAGCAAAAGCTTCCGTTCGAAAAATACTTCAATTTTGTACCATACGTCCTGTATATGTGTCTCCAAATTTTGGAATAATGTTCGTGGATTTAAACTTTTTTTTTAGACAATCCGATTTTTTTTACATTAACTCAAATTTATAACATAGCATTAGAAACTTTTGTATCGACTATTTGAAATATACTTGAAAGTCACGGAAGTCCAATTTTTAGTTCCATTAACACTATATCTGACAAAATTCACAAATTGCTATCACTAATTTTAATTCGATATGTTAAGAATCTCGGAAAAGCATAATAAAAGTATTACAGTCCACCATTATTTTAAATGTTGCTAAACGCAAAATATTATATTTAATATTTTGTGAAATATTTGTCAAAATGAGGAAAAATGGACTTAATATAAATCTTTCAAATATAACCGCTCATATGTGTATACAAACATACATATGTATGTACATGTGTACATGAATTGTTCTGTGGTACAGTGATTTTCGAAGAAGTTTTTAATTTTAATGTTATACCTTAATACATATGCACATATACATATCAAATAAGTTCATATTTTGAACGAGAGGAATGTGATCATGTAGGTCACGAAGATAAGATTCGCGCAGCTGTGCAGTATCGACTGGTGCACGTTTCCTATGGAATAAATTGAAACTTCACATTGAATAATTTACCGGATTTTCATGCAAAGGAGATATTTTTCCCACATGAAACTTACACGCATTTCTATGATGCCCAAGTATCATAAGAATTCATACAAGTATGTAAAGGTGGAATTGAATCGATGATCTTGTTACTGGAGAACGGTGTGTTTCACCTGTTCAAAGCTCGGTGTGAAAGTATGGTGCAATACAATATTTTAAATAAATCAAAAGTTTCAGAATAGACTGAGTACACAAAATTGCTCTTTAAAGACAATAGAGAGACTGGAGGGCATATTGAAGATCCAGAAACGAGACCATATACATATGTATATTGAAATCTGAAGTGGAACATGCTATAAAACTAGCAAAGAGTCGGAAAGCTATTGGACCGGATCTGATTCCTGCCGAATTCCTCTAGTTATTGGACGACGACAACATAGAAGATCTCACAAAATTCTTCAATAAAATATACTCATCAGGCAAACTACCTAGCGATTGGTTACAATCCATATTTATCCCGTTGCCAAAAAATAGTAACGTGAGAACGTGTAGCGCGGCTTTAGAATAATTAGCCTCATTAGGCTAATTATTCTAAAGCCACGCTACACGTCCTCACGTTACTCATTAGTCACACATTGCATATCCTACTAAGGATAATACAGGCCAGAATTTACTCACGGTGTGAAGAGGCGATTGGCAGAGAGCAGTTTGGGCTCAGACGAGGCTTGGGTACCCGAGAGGCCCTTTTCTGCATGAAAACACTACTCCAAAGATGCAGAGAAGTCCGTAAACCCGTGTACATCTGCTTTATAGACTTTTTAAAGGCTTTTGACCGTGTCCGACATGCTCGCCCGATGGAAACTTTAAAAAATATTGGCATGGACGACAGAGATGTCAGATTTCTACGAAATATTTATTAGAATCTGACTGCGGTAGTGCGCATCGATGAACAATTCACTGATGAGATTCCTATACACGCGGGCATCAGGCAAGGATGCATCCTATCATCTACTCTTTTAACACCTACACCGAATCCATCTTTCACGATGCTCTCCAAGAAGCACAGGGTATCAAGGTAGGTGGCGAGACAATCACCAATATAAGATATGCTGATGACACGGCACTAGTCGCTAAAAATTTTGCAGACCTGCAAATATATCTAGACCGTGTACATCAAGAAAGCAATTGAAGAGGTCTGCGCATAAATATAAAGAAGACAAAATTTATGAAAGAAGATAAAATTCAAATAGACGCCGATGATCTAACGTCGGATGGAGAGGTGTTAGAAAGAATCAAAAGATTCAAATATCTGGGTACCTGGTTAAATGAAGAGATGAACCCAGATGAAGATCTAAGGATTCGCATCGAGATGGCTAGAGCAGCGTTTATCAAAATGAAGGCGGCGCTTACAAACAAGCATCTCAATCTTCGTACGCGTTTGAGATTTGCGAAGAACTACGTCTGGACAGTGTTACTACATGGATGTGAAACGTGGACTCTGAAGACCAGGACGATCAGCCGCATTGAAGCTTTTGAGATGTGGGTCTACAGGCGTATGCTGAAGATCCCGTAGACCAAAAAAATATCAAATGAAGCTGTCTTTGGCATGATAGGGAGAGGCAGGGTACTTGTTTCTGTGATCAAGCGGAGAAAGATGGTCCAAAATACGAATTTCTCCATTTGATAACCATGGGGTAAAATAGAAAATATGAAATGGATTGGCAGGAAGAAGTTGTCTTGGCTTCGAAACATGCGCATGTGGACAGATATGAGCGCCGAAGATCCGTTCCGAGCCGCTGAAAACCGATGCGGATATCTTCAAATAATCGATGAGGTGGTCGCCAACGTCTGGATGCGGACAGGGAATTGAGAAGAAGAAAAAGATAACAATTTATGAATTATTATATTTTATTCATATATTATATATCTATTATTAGTATAAAATTTTCAACAGAATTATAATGAATGTGTGTTTGTATGTAAGTATTAATGTATGCAGATAAATCCTCGGTAAAAATACACATTACTAGAAATCGTCGATAGACAGTTGGCGAGATTCTCACAGATATGCAAATCGGAGTTTACTTTTGCGCGAAGACAACACGCGCGAAATATTACGAGAGATGCAAAATGGCGGCCAAGCCCTTCGCATTTGGAACTTCGACACGTAAAGGGCGTATAGTCAGCTGCTGGGGGGTGGAATGGAGATGATCGAAGCCCTTCGGAGAATAGCAAACAAAAGCGGCGGCTGGGACTTACCCGTGCCCCTTCCTAGGCGCGCTTACAAACTTGGGCCAAAAGAAAAATAAAAGTAAACGCACCTTGCCCCCCCTCCCCTCTCCTATCTACCCACCACCCATCCCTACTGTGTAAAAAGAGTTAAAAGATAAACCGCCGAGCTTAAATACACAGTTGTGTTTACGTGACCGGAGTAGGGAAGCTGGTCTGGAGATGGAGCTTGCGTCTACTTTGCCACGTGCGACTCGTCACGTTGCCATCTCTTTGCAATTTTGCAGGCGAACAAGTCAAAAGTCGAAGCAGTCGGAAACTAATTGGGAAGATACCCCTGCAAAAGATTCCATTCTAATATTAAAAAGTGAAATTGATCTTCCTATACCTTATTCAAGACTGGGTCATGGTTCCGATGTTTCAAAAATCCACAAATGGGACGACAGCCTTGATGCTGACTTGATAAAGGGTCTTAGTCCATTTAGGGTCTTAGTCCAGCATTGATAGGGTCTTAGTCCAACTTTGGTTTCCTAGAAGACTCACTACTTATACATATGTAGTTTATTGCTCTGACGGCTTTATCTCGAGTGGCAAAGTCTATGAGTGATACATTGTACAACTGGTCGGAAAGCGTATCTTAATATAAAAAAAATGTGTGATAAATAAAAAGATAGTAAAAATTGGAAAATGACTAGTATAAGTAAATAACACATTTAAATGGATAATTTTCTGTGTATAAAAGTTTGTATAAAAAAACATTTTCTAGTTTATTCTTAATGAAAATGAACGGAAGAGGCTAAAACAATATAATATGTATAATAGAATAATTCCAAGAGAAAATGGACGAATTAAGTAAGGTTCAATTATACTAACATAGTACAGATACGGTAACTGCACACAAACAGTACGAAAAATGTTCTTCAGGACATTCTATACGGATACATTCATATGTTCCGTAATATGTACGTGGCGTATCCGTAACAGCAGTAATCTACATGATCGTTTAATATTGTAACGTGGGAACACGAGAGAGATAGAGTATCCACTGTCTAAGTGGATTCGTGGGTGAACAATAGAGACCCTAGATTAGGCTAACGGGACTCAGTAAGTGCCCGAACAAAGAATACGCTGGAATTATCACAGACCTGGGCAAGTTCATGCGTAAACAATAGATTCGCTTGAGTAAACCTTTACGTGCCTAGACAATAGACACACTAACGGATCGGGGAGGCTGTGCTGTGCAACTTATCCTTTATAGGGAGGTACACACGGTAGATCAGATATTCCGGAGTGAGTGGTGGTTCTGTGTGGACCTCTTAAATCGTTGAATAAATGCTTTAAAGCAACTTTGGCCTTTCATTTGGATCCTGAACTCACCCCTATATTATAAGTATAAAGCAGTGCATGATAACGAAACGTATCAAGCAGAACCGGCTTTTTTGGCCATTGTAGAAATATATCCACATGCCGTGATGTGATAGTGGCAAGTACACTCTTAGTAATTTACATAATTGTTGTCATGTTCATATGAATATTTTCGGAAACGTAATTTTGTAACAACGAATATTGCTTGTTTCGACGATTCGAAACAAGCAATATTGCGCCATATCATCGCGATTTTTAATTTATATGTAAGCCGTTTATGCCTTAATAGAATTAGGGCGAAAACACACAGTGGTGCACATGGATACTTTTAAAAATGCGAAAAAAATGGGCTGCAACTTGCACAGATTCATGGAACGGCCAGCACACGTCGTCCCAAAATGACCCCCTGGAGTGTTTTAAAATTGTATCCTTGCTTGACAGTGATCGATAACGGTGTATCCAATATTTGAAGAAATGTGGGAGACCCCCCACAGCGGGGAGCCAAGCACACGACATGCCGTTCTTTCCTGTATGCTTTCGCCCTTAGTCATATCCGTACAGTGCTGTGCCGACCTGTTTATGTGCAGTGCTGGATAATATAAATAATTGAATTATGCAATTCTGAAAAAGTTTTCCTTGTTCTTACTGATTTGAAAATTACAATCTAGCTTCATAGCACACCTGTCTATAGTGTATGTAGTTTTTAACAGTGTGGGTAACCACACCCGCACACCTGTGACGCTTGGCTGAAGTGTCGTCAATTATTCAATCCGGCTAACTAGGAAGGCGTGTCGGTTCCGAATTGAAACACCCCCTCTCCCACCCTCCACCAACCCCCCCCCCCCTGGAATATGTAATTAATAGTAATGAGTACGGGCCGACCGCTAAGGGTTAACACACACACACGTACCCTTTATCGGGGAAACTGCGAGACACCGCTAAACTGACCGCTAGTGAGAAACCTCAATTCGTCTACTCCACTTATACACGTTTTGTAATCCGTGTAATATATAATATAATATGTCAGAATTAAACTTCTTTGTTTTATTATGCTTTCTGGAGATAGTGTTGTTATAGAGATTTTGGTTCTAATAAAAAATACGGTACTAAAAGTAGCGTATTTCAATCTTTGTTATATGATTTTGAGAAAAATAAGACTAGAATATTATATTATCACAAAAAAGAAAAATTTTAAATGTGTTCAACTTATAGCGTTATCTATGCTATGCTAATTTATATTATTCAGCACTGAACGGCAACAGCCCGACACATCAGTGGACCGAAAAGACCACTTCTATTCATACAATACAGCAGCGCACGCTTCGGCAAGTTCAGATTTGTTTTGGACGAGTGCATGGAATAATTGGCTTACATATACATACATACATTGTTAGTACGCGTGCACTCACCAATATGACGTCACTTCATGCGTGAATATTTCCACAGTGACAAAAGAAAGCCGGTTTTGTTTGATACGTTACGGCGACATGTGTGTACTGCTGTATAATATGAATGGATCGTGTTGGCTACTGCTGTTTCGGTTATTTTACATATAATATACATACATACATATATTACGGAATGTGTCCATATATAATTTACTATAGTTTTTCACACAGCTGTTTATGTACAATTCCCGGTCTTTGCTGTGACAGTACAAACACACTTTATTCGAGAAATTGTTTAGTTTATGAACTTAGCAAAAAAATGCTAGTTAATAAACGGTACAAGGTAAATTGTCATTATATATTTACATAGTATTCTTATATAAAACCATTACTGTCACATTAAAATTTCGACAAATGAATGTCAAATTTAGTTTTAGGTTAAAAACCATACGTATCTTATCGTATAGTTCATTATTTAAATTAAAAATAATTTGTTCATATGATATCTTCAGAGTTTTTTGGCAAAAGTACATCCTTAAGAGTAGATTTTTACTTTATTTAAAGATATAATAAAATATCATCATTTTCATTTATCCGCTATTGTATTACTTTACTGTTTTTTTTATGATTGTCTTTAAATGTTATTTTTTTATCTTATTTTTTGCTTTTGCTTTTTGTTATATCTATTTATTTTCTGTTTTTCTCCCCCTCTTGTTTTATTATCTAGGCCATTGTGGCGCATTAGGTTCTTCCTGTAATGCCACAATGGTCCAAGACTATTAAATAAATAAATAAATCATTTGTTTAAGTTTAAAGCAATTACAGGAGGCGCCATTAACTATTGGTTAATTCATGAAGTGAGCGAAAAATTCATATACATACATATATATATATTTCATTTATGAAAAATGTTTTTAATGAACTGTTTTGAATTTTGAAGTTTATGAGCTCTGAAATTTCATAAATTTGATTACATAGTATTGTAAGTACATATTTGTATGTATTTTAAGTACATTCTAGATGAGATAAGAAAATACATTAATTACAGGTACAATTTTACGAATATATTATACATACTTACTTATATGTATTATACATACTTACCAAAATTGTGAATTTTGTTGTAAAAAAAATTATGACAATTTTTTAATGGGCCAATAACTATTTATAAACATAATTGTAGCTTTATATATTTTCAATTGTTTATTATAATGGTTAATACTTTCGTAAATCGGCAAATGTTTTGTTTGTTGATTTTTTCGAGTAAGAAAATTGATGAAATTATGTGGTTTTAAAATAAATAATTCATATTAATGAGTTTCATGATTTTATTCTTAGCATATGCATTATATACACGATCTAAAAATATTCAGTGGCTTAATTTAATTATTTTAAAGATTATGAAATAGCAAGAAATAGTTTTAAAATATTAATTATTTTTAAAATAATTAATACAATTTTAAATGATATCAAAAATACGAAAAGTGTTAGTAAAATATGTATGTATTTGAAAATTTTAAAAGTGTACCTACATATACATTTGTATACTATATTTTATTAAGCATACTATATGTATTTTGATTCGCTGGCTGAGAAGATTACTTACTTTTACTTAGGAGATGTCATCTTCTTATAAAATGTGAGAAGGAAATCTTCAATGCTCCTATCGTAGATGAGTTCAAATTTTGGGTCTCTTAGATCTATCCACAAGCAATTTTAATTTTCAATCTTTAGTGTCAATTATATTATTATTATATTATTATTATTATAATTGTGTGCTGAGCTAATGTATTGAGCTGGTTTTCAAATAAAACTGATATGATTGTAAACATCATTATCATGGTATCCATCTTAGATTGTTGTAACGGTGAAATATTAAACATGTTATGTATAATTAGAAAAATATTGGTAAGTTTGGAAGGTTCTGAAAATAAAATGAAACATTAGATGATTGGATATTGAATTTTTTAATTGAATTATTTTATAACAGATTTTTGGTATGAAATAAAATGCAAATTTTATGACAACTTTTATTTTAACTACAAACATGTGCACGTATGAAATACAATATATCTAAATTTATTGAATAAATAAATAATTGAATGAATATTTGATTCAGTTGAAAAAAGTTCAATCCACCTGAAATCAAAAGGAAAATCAGTTATTTGGAAATTATGATATTTGCGTATTTGGAAATTATACGTATTTTTATAATATTAACACTACATTTTTAAGTACATACTTTAATGTTCTCTGCCTTTTCCTTCCGTGTAATTTCCCATGATATTTTCCAAGCATCCCAAATTCTTCAAAGCAAATCCGGTATAAATATGATCTTCACCATAAAAACGTTCCAAGATTAGCTTAGATTTCTCCAACAATACTTTTGCTCCACGGAAATCACTTAAATTTTGACATACGAGACCCAATTTTTGCAATAGATGAGCAGTCTCAATGTGATCACTCCCATATAACTTTTCATACACGTTTAAAGCATTTTCTATTAATATTTTTCTATCTAGATCATTGCCAAGTTTTGATTGCATCACACCTAAATCACAATTGGCCCCGGCCGTTACTATATGTTCATGACCGTATGTTTCTTGGTATATCAATACTACGCTCTCTAAGATATCTTTTGCCTCTTCGAATCTGTGCAAGTTTTTATATGAAGTTGCAAGATATTGTAAAACACGAGCCGTGCTAGCGTGTTTAGGACCATATGTCTTTAAAAATGTCGAGTGACATATTTTAGATTAATCTCAGAAGCTTTATATAATCCAATATCGTTGTATAAGCTTCCCATACTACTCAAAGTATTCGCGGTATAGATGTGATTGTGACTTTAGAACTTTTCAAGTAAGGTATGAGATTCTTCGAATACTCTTTTTGCATTTCTAAAATCTCCAAATGCTCTATATACAATTTTTTATCCATGAGTGTGATCGTTCTATCAATTAGGCTTCTTGCATTATTATAGTTTCCAATTTTTATATATATCTCTGCTAATGCACTAGATATTGCAATTGTATCTTTGAAATTAGCTCCATAATATTTTGTAGATATCGCCAATGCTTTTTCTAAAACTTCTTTCGCCTTATTGTTATCTTCTAGGTTACTATACATATATTAATCCAAGCTCAAATAAATGTTCAGCTGTATCCATATGTTCTCCTCCATAATAACCACTAAATTCTAGTAGAACTTTTTCTTGAATGTTTTTCGCTTTTTCAAATTCACCCATGTCATTGTATGTCATCGCAATATTATTCAACACATTATTTAATGGAATGTTGATATTTTCAACACAATTGTCGAAATAATTCTTGGTTTTCATTAATATATCTAAAGCATGTTTAAAGTTACCCATTTTAAAATAAACAAAACCAATGCAACTATATTCAATAGACGTCTCATTATTTTTACAGCCACCATTTTTCTCATTAGCTCTGATAACGTCTTCTAACAAATTTTTTGCTTCGTTTATTTCTGACATCGCAATATGAACATCGGCCAATCTTCGCTTCACGGTTATCGTTTCTAGATGGTCATTACCGTGATTGTTTGTAACAGTAATTGAAGTTCTATCCAAACAATCTTTTGCATTGGAATATTCATCTAAATGTCTATACGGGTAAGTTAAATTTTTCAACACGCGGATCATTCGGATGTCGTCTGAGCCGTAATATTTTTCATACTTTGACAAATTGTTGGTAATTTCTTGCACTTTCATATTCTTCCATTTTATTACACGCGATCCCCAAATTATTTAAAACAGACGCTGTTTTTATGTGCTTAATTCCATAGTGATTTTCAACTATATTTTTGGCTTTTTCTGCATAGGCTTTGGCTCCATGATATTGTCTTAAATTAATATATGCTTACGATAGGTTATGAAATATAAGTCCGTCTTGTTCTTCTATTTCAGTGCTTGAAAATAAGCCACAGTGTTCTTCAATCCAATGAATAGCTCTTTTCTTGACTTTTATAATTATATGTTCTTTGATATCCGTCAGCAATCATTAACAATAAATACTTAATGATAAAATTTTCTTAATCTTGTATTGCTATTTAATTTTATGAAATCATTTAAATGAAGTAATAAAGATTCAAAATGCGGTATTAAGGAAAACAATTTTTCTTCACCGTAGTATTTTTTTAGCATTTTGAGAGCAAGATCAATAGTTTCCTCTTCTTTTTCCATTTGTTGTATTTTAAGTCTGCCTACTGCTTGAACTATACTATGTACATTAATCAATTTTTTTTTGTTTTTTAATCGTAATAAATGAATATTTCTGCAATATTTCGATTTTTTCTGCTAAATCTTCTTTCGTATACTTCTTGCCAATTTCAAACATTTTAACATCGATATTTTCCGAACTCAAGTAGGACATAATACTCAATATTTCCAAAGCTTTTTTACCGTGTGTAGATTCGATCAATATTCTCTCGAATGTAATATTCCATGTCGTGTATATAGTTTCTGTATCACTCGAAATTTTATAATTCAAAAGTCTCTCTGCACCTCTTTGGAACTCAATAAGGTAATCACTAATTGCATATTTTTCATATTCATTGGTTTCTCTTCTGTTTTTAATATAAGCTACTGCTTGGTGAAGCGCAAGCGGAAAGTTTTTTAATTCAGCAATCAATTCAGCAATTTGGCGATACTCTGACTCATTTTTAATGTCTAAATAAATTTTGACAAACAATTTCGCCTCCTCTTCCGTAAACACCCAATAGCAAAACTTTCACCTTATCATCCCATTTCGTATTGCGAGATGTTACTAAGATAAAAGAATTTTTATTTTCAATGGGTAAATTCGATAAAAACGGTTCCAACTGCTCAAATCTTTCGACATCGTCAATGATGAATATGCATTTTACATTAATAAAGTGAAGATTTACGTAATATATTAAAGTTTTCAAATCTTTTGCACTTCCATTATCATTTATCATAGATATTTTCAAATGTTCGCTTGCTAACATTTTAAAGGATTGGTATATCGTTTCTTGGCTCTTTCCTTCTATCCATATTACATTTTCAAAATCATCTCCATATTGCTCGGCGAATTTTTTAACTAGCTCGGTTTTTCCAACACCTCCTAAGCCACAAACTATTGTTGTTTGGGAAACTACTGTAGGTCCTCTGATTAAAGATTCTTTCAATTCAGCAAGTTTTTTTGTTCTTCCTGTAAAATTTTTCACTGAATTTTTAACGTTAAAATTTATGTTTTCATGAATTGTTCTCAAAAATGCTTGGCTTTCGACGTTTGATATGAAATGACTCCCACTTAGAAACCAATTGATCATGTTATCATTAAATGTTGAAAATATCTGCTTCTTGTTTTAATTTGTATTTGGATTAGATATGACATATTTTGTGGATCTTTTCGTTGATTTGACTTTGTATAATATCTTCCATTACGTTTATATTCGGTTGATTAATAGCGAACATGAAATGTTTTAAAAAATCCAGTATTTCACAATTGAAAAAATCATCGAAGTCAGTAAATTCTGTGTTAAATTCATCGTTCAAATATATTTCGAATTTCCCTTTTTGAATATCGTCATTCAAATTTTTTAAAAGCAATTTGTTTTTCACCAGTTCAGTTTTTAATTATTTCTGAAGTCGTCCCATAAATGAATCAGAGCTATGTTTACCCGTGAGAAAACTATCTTTAAATATTTTACTTTTTGTATCTATCACCTCATTCGCTAACAGCGACATATATGGTTTGATTATGTAATCTTCATTCCATACGTATTTATTTTTTAGGATATCTAACAATCTTTTATCGAATGTCACTCCTAAATATTGTATTACAGACTGCCATTTCAGACTTTCTCCAGAGGAGATTTTCCGATCTGAAGTTGGCGTATGCTTTCTAACACTAAAGAATATCGCGTCTGTTTTGGTTTGATTAATTTGAATTTTCCACTTAGTGAAGTGTTCCGTCATTTTCGATTTGAACAATTTGGTGTCAACCCAAAAATGGTGTCACCCGGTGCAGACCGCACTCCCCGCACGGGCCTTACTGAATACTTTAATATATGTATGTAAAGTTGATTTTATGTATGTCTGAGGGCAGTAATCTTGATTTTATCTAATATATAATTGCGAAAGAGACTTTGTATGTAAGGTTTGTTTGGAATCGAAAACGAATCAAAGTTTCTATGACGACATCGATATCACCAAATATATTTTTTTTCTGTTAAAATAAATTCAATAAAAAAAACAAATGAATATTTACTATTAGATTTTTTTGCTAATACCGAGTGAAGCCGGGTAAAAACACTAGTGTCTCATATTTTAAACATAGAATTGAATTATGTAAGTGATTGGTTGTGAGAAAATAAATGTGAATAAAACAAAAATTATGTGGTTGAATAGTAAAAATGTATTTAATGAAGTTATGATTGATGATACAATTATTGAAGTAGTTGATAATATAAAATATTTGGGAATTCATATAGACTCGAGACTGAATTTTAAGGTACATACAGAATATAGTATGTACATATATGTAATAAAAAAAAATGATAGAAAAGTTGTCTTTTATTTAGGTTAAGAAATATTTTAAGGAGAAAAAGTAAAGATTTAGTCTATAATACAATTGTCTTGCCGCGCGTGGTTTATTGCGCCACCATGCTTAACATGTTTAATGGCCAAGATTTAGGAAAAAAAAATTACAAAATAAAGCAATGAGAGGTATTTTGAATGTTGATAGATTAAAAAGTATTAGAAATATGTTAGATGAATTGGGATGGATGAGTATTTGAAATAGTTTAAATCTTATTACGTTCATTTTTTTTTGTTTATAAGTTAGATCATAAATTATTACCTGATTATATTATAAGAAATAGTGATATCCATAGTTATAATACTATCAATAAGAACAATTTAGCTGTAGGTAGAGTAAGGAAAAAGAAGACAGCTGGTGGTGTCTTCTACAGGGGTGTGCTCATGTACAATGCCCTCCCCGAGTGCGTCAGGTCTTCTAAGACCATGGATGCATTCTTGCGATGTGAGGTTGCGAGATGCAACCTCTGCGAGGGCCACTACAAATAAGTAAAGTTTATAGTTTTAAGGTTATGTAATTAAGATAAATATAAATGTATAAAGCATGTATTACTTTAAAAACCTCACACCCCAAAGTACATAATTAGTCTCGCGTTACATAAGTGCACCACCGCTGACATGTATAAAATATGTGGTTTCCACAACAACAAGAATAACACCTGAAGAGTTAATTCTAAATAAAAAAAAATACTTGAATACAGTATACATAAATCTGCAATATAATTTACGAGTCAGTGGATCTGTAGCCTTAGGGAGATTGCAGTGCAGGAGACCACATACCCATAGATACGCATAGAGACATGGGGGCCCCGACTGAGCACCACGGTAAACAATACGTATGACAGTGGGGTGTCTGGGGACCCCGGGACCGAGGGAGGATGATGGATAGTGGCGGGCCGGGACTTAAAGGGTTGCCGGTCCGACCACGTGCACATAAACCCGATAATATAAACAAGAGCGAAGTTTACACGCGATTATGAGGGTCTATTCGCGCATGGAGTGCTTTCGATCGAAACGATAAGACTTCAGCGTGTACTCGTATGTACAAACATACATACATATGTACAATAGGTTGGAGCGAAAAACGCAAATTTCAGATTTCGGACCTAGTGCAAAACTTGTATCGTATCAAAAGAACGTCAAATAAAAAATTTCATCAATTTTAAATAATGTTCTGTGTCGCCAACCAATCGATTTATCTACCTATAGATACCAATTTTGAAAAAGTACAAATTTTTAACATATTTTTTTTAGAATATTTTTGAGTTTTTGGCTATTTTAAAAAAAGCGCTCTATAGTCACCTATTGCAGTTTAATTGGGTCGGTTATGATTAGTTATGACTGATTAACGAAAGTTTAAAGTCGCTGATTTGCCAGAAACTCCCATACAAACCGCACCACACGACGGAAGCCATCTTTTCAGAAATCATTATTTTTTTCATAGTCGGGTCATTATTTTATGTACAAAATTTGTCAATAGATTTTTAAGTAATTATCTAAAATTTGAATACAAAAAATTTCGGAAAATTATGTGAACTTAATGAGATATAGGCAGTGCAAAATGACATGTACCAAGACGTGGATTCATGGTTTTCGCGTATTTGTATCATCAAAAAATATTTTTATAAAATCTTTTAGTTTAGTTATTCCCGTAATAGTGTGTCCGCGAAAAATTTGTTTATTAAATGTTTGGATAAAATTACTTTTGATGCCATTTTTGGGTCTAAAAATAATTAATTTAATGAGTTTTTGAGAAAACTCATTAAACTACGAACTCCAGTGTTGTTACATAAGCAGGGCCGTCGAAAGGAGTCCCGGGCCCTGGGAAAATTTAATTCCCTATTACAAACTAAAAAAAAATGTATAGATATACTAAGATTTTATCAGAACTATTAGAAAAATACATATATGTTGGTTGTTATTTTTTTAATTTTTGGATAAAAGAGTGTGATATAACTGGTATGATTTCACATGAACACAAAGTATGCGTGGATTGTAAAATAAAAAAACATTTATCATTAAATAAACACATGTATTTTAATGTAGAATATAATATAATATATCAATAGTAAAGAAGAATTATAAGTCAATCAAAAATGTTTAATAATCACAACAAATATATGTAATTACAAAATAGATAACAATTACATAAAAAATTTAAACGCAGGGATCAATTATGAAAAAAATACAGAATTGCGACAAATATCGATTGTTAAAAGTAATCAAAAATTAAATATGTACATCAAATTTCTTTTCGAAGCTCTTTACGAGTGAAAAAAGTCGTGTTTCTGATCTGCAGCTACAAAATTTGTTCGGAGAGATTATATCGGCAGTCGACAATATATAATATAATTATACGTCGAACGAATTCTCCGAATTTTGGTCATAAAGTTTTTTTTACAGGCTTTTTATTATTTTGAATATAAGTATTATTGTTATGATGTTCTCCGGAATCGGTCAGTCGGATGTTCCCTTGAATAGTCCGGTTCCTAGAACTTTACACCCTTATCCTTCTAGTCAGCTCTGTACTCAAATATATGTAATTAAATAACCAAAGCGATTTACGATCCAAAAACACATGAATAATCTAGCATTTTCTTGTCAACTGTTAAAATAAATTAATTCGATTTTTCTTTAAATGTTGTATGTTATTATTGAACCAAGCTCTGTCTTTCAGATGTTTTATGTAAAACGATCGTGTTTAAATTTAAAAACTTGTCATAAACTAAACTAAATAAAATGTATTTAATCGTAAGCCTTCGTATTCGAGTGCTGATTTGACGATATCTAAAAGTGTGTCGAAGGGCTTGGGAGGGTTTTACTAAGCTGGTTTTCCCTCTCTTAATTAACCGTGAGGTTTTCCCGATCGACAAACGTACAGAGGAAGGGGGTAGGGGTAGAGATCGCTTAAAATTTTCTCAAATGATAATCGCGTGTATGGCGTTCCGGTTCGCCTCGCCAAACGATCCAACTTGGTGTTTCGGCCCCGAGTATCGGGGATTACGCCCTTTGTCTGCCGGATTAGGGGAAAAGGTTTTAATTGAAATTCACCGTGAGGTAATCCGAGGCCTCGAACTGAAACCAACCCCGTTAATTCTGGAAAATTTCCCCAAAAGAAAATCCCCGCATCGCGGTCGGATCAACGTCGAACCCGACGACTCTGTTGTGGCCGGCTCGTATACATCACTTTTTACGGCAGTTTCAGATGAAATTAATGAATCTTTCCCTACCTGAAATTTTGAGGATGATCCAACGGTTATATTATGAATTATTTGAAATAAAATAAATGTTTTATAAGCGAACATTGTATAATAAAATTTAGATGACTTACATATATGGAATGTGGCGCTATATTTTTACTTTATCTATGTTTTACTTAATTTCATCAAATTTAGGCTGTAAAAGTTAAAAATAAATTCAATCATTCAAATGACGAATTTTGTGTTTAACGTAAAACAAAGTTCCGAGTACAATTTTGCTTTTAAATCATAAACTAACCATTTGTTAAATTTCTCGCATAACCGTTGGATCATCCGTTATATGTATATTTGTTAGTTAGCCAGCAGCATAGCTCGGACGTTAAGCTTCTGCTTACCGTCAAGAAGGTGCCGGGTTCTATCCCTGAATGAAAATAAAATTTTCAGAGTATGCTGTTGGTCAGACCTGGATTTGTGACTCCAGGTTGATCGTTTCCTATCAGAGTTTGCCAATTTTCTCTGATTTCATTGTTGAAACGGTTCCCGGAAAAAAAATTGGCTAAAAATCCTTCCTACCTACTATGTCACCACTATTTGAAAAATTTGATTGATGTACAATAAAAATTTATGTACAATTCATAGATGTCTCGTTAATTTGCGAGTTTTTTCAGTGTCTCGCAATTCAACGACTTATAATAAAAATGCTGTATTTGTATTTGTAATTGGCCAGGAAGGCGCATTGGGATTTACCTGTAAGGCCTTCCTGGTATATATGTAAAAATAAAAATAAATAAAATATTATAGATATATAGATACATTAATATTTTACTCGAAGATTTAATAATAAAGAAATATTTCACTAGTCGATAAATCATTATTACCTTTTATCTACATTGTGCCTGGTGATGTATTGCGGATAGTGGATGAAAAAAATTTGACCGATCTGTGTTAAGGGCCGCCTTTGATCTGATCCCCATTTTTAAATGAAGAAATTTATAAGTCGGGTCAAAAATGAATTTCATGGCTTGAAATTGATATATTTAAATAATTTGTCGCACAAATATTAAGATGAGTAAAAAATATAATATTCTTTTCATTGATTAATTTCATATAATTTCATATAAGTATCGTTCGTGTCGTGATCGTGTACAGACGTTGATTACGTGTGTGGCGATTTGGACAACGAAATTGTAACAATTAAAAAATTAAAAATAAATTTGTAATATATAATTATGTGTACGTTCTAAGTGTATAATAATGGCATCAGAACGCATAAGTGAAGTAATAACAATTGAAAAAAAAATTATGGACATTTTGACCACAAAAACTAACAGTATATCAAATGACAATAAGACATTTTTAATTACATCAGTAAAAAAATTAGTTGAATATATTTGTGAAAATGAAAATAATGATAAGGAACAATTTTTGGATGTAATATGTGAATTAAGAAGTGAATTTAAAAATTTGAAAAACAATATACAAAAAGACATAAATATAATAAAAACCAACAGTGAATTAAACATTTTAAAAAGTGTAAATAAGAGTGAAAATAGTTTAAGTTATGCAAATGCACTTAAGAAGAATAATAAAGACATAACAATAATTGTTCCGAAAAAAATCCAAGAAACGGACAAAACAAAGGAAGAATGCAAAAGTTTAATAAAACCCAAGGAACTAAAAATAGGAATACAAGGGGTTAAAAAAATCGGTAAAGGGGGCATTGCTGTAACGTGTAACAGTGCACAGGATAGTATTAAATTAATAAAAGAAGTAGAAAATAAATTAGGGGAGAATTATAATGTTAAAAGAGGGGAATTAAAAAATCCCAAAATTAAAATTGTAGATATGTCGGAGGAACTTACAAGTGAACAGTTGGCTGAGTGTTTGATGAATCAAAATCAAGAAGTTATAAATGATGGTGAACTGAAGGTGTTAAAAATATGGAAAAGTAGAAAAAATAATAAATATAATGCGATAGTGGAAGTAGATTGCAATACATTTAAAAGATTTATTGAAGATGGAAAAGTAAATATAAATTGGGATAGATGTAGGGTTTTTGAAGAAATTAATATTCTAAGATGTCTAAATTGTTACGGATTTAATCACAAAGCGGTGGATTGTAGAAACAAGGTGACATGTGCGAAATGTGGAGAAGAAGGGCACAAAAGCGAGGGATGTAACAATAAAATAATAAAATGTAATAATTGCTTTAAAAGTAATAATAAATTAAAATTAAATTTGAACACAAATCACGGACCGTTGGACACTAAGTGCAGTGTATATAAAAGAAATATAGAATTAATGAGAAATAGAATTAAGTATAATAATATATAGCAACCACCAAAAGGTATCGGTATAAATGTACAAAGTTTTTTTGCTCACAAGGATGAGGTTTGGAGTTTAACTGTAAGTCAAAAACCATTATTTATAGGTTTAAGTGAAACGCATGTAACTAGTGATTTTGAAGATTTTGAGCTGAATATAGATGGATATTGTGTTTTGAGATGTGACTCTAATTCTAGACATACGGGTGGGGTACTATTGTATTTAAGGGATGATTTAAGTTACGGTAATGTAATAGTTAATAAGGTTGATGGTGAGTTTTGGACAATTGGTGTGGATCTGCTTGTGAATGGAGTTACTGTGTTTTTGCTAGTAATTTACCGCTCTCTGAATGGTAGAAGTGGAAGATTTCTTAAATTTTTAGAAGAATTGAGTGAAAGAAGTATAGATGTGAGTAAAAATATAATTATGTTTGGGGACTGGAATTTTAATTGGTTACAGACAGAAGAATTTTATGTAAAAAAGTTGAGAAATTGGGTAAATGAATTGGGTTTTAAACAAAAAGTGACGGAAGCAACGAGAGTGAATAATTTATCAAGCTCTCTCATTGATTTGGTTATAACAAATATAATGGATCTGCGGTGTGAGGTGAAAGATGTACCGAAAATAGGAGACCATTCTATTGTCAACATGTTTTTGGGACAGCGGTTTAGTAACGGAGGACTTAAAAATATGCAGGTGACTGAAAGAGAAAACATTGATTATCAATTGATGAATGAATTGTTAAAGGAGTGTGTATGGGGAAAGGATGGTGATAGTGTGAATGAAATGTGGGAGATAATGTATCGTAATATAACATATTCTAAAAGTAAATGCGTAAAAACCACTAGAATCATGCATAAGCATAAGCTGAAACCTTGGTTTACCAAGGAAGTAAAGGAAAGCTTAGTTGATAAGAATGTTAGTTATAAAAGATATAAAATTATTAAGACTATGGATGGAATCCAATTAGAAAAGGCTTGGTTAGAGTATAAAAGAAAGAGGAATAAATGTGTGAATGTTTTACGTAATGCGAAGAGGGATTGGCATGAAAGAAATATTGATGGTGCAAAAAAAGATCCCACAAAAATGTGGCGAATAATTAAAACTTTGATTTCCGGGGGAAAAAATGTTTCTTTGAATGAATTAGAAGTCGAGGGAGTAGTATATAATGATAAAGAGGATATGGTTGAAAGATTGAATGAGTTTTACATCAATAGTGTGAATGATATAGTTAATTCAATACAAACAAGGCATAATAGTGTGAATGATGATATTAATTTGGGTTTAAATAAGTTTGAAAGGTTTAAATTAGTGGAAATGGAGGGATTAAATGGTGTATTGAAGGGCATGAAATCAGTTTCTAGTATGGATGGATTGACTCTAGATATTTTAATCAACACTTGGGACATGGTTGGACCTCAGTTACTGAAATTAATAAATGAATCGTTAGAAGTGGGATCCGTCCCGGATGCATGGAAGGTGTCTACTATTGTACCGGTACCAAAGGTTACGGGCACACATAAAGCCAGTGAAATGAGGCCCATCAATATGTTACCAATTGTTGAGAAGATGCTGGAGGAAATCGTTATGATTCAATTGAAAGAGTTCATTAGTATAAATGATTGTTTGGTTGTGGAACAGTCTGGATTTAGAGTGAAACATTCAACAGAAACTGCTATCCAATTGGTGGTTTCTGATTGGATGGAGACGATGGATGAATCTAGCATGGTTGTTGGAGCAGTTTTTCTAGATTTTAAGCGAGCGTTCGAGACAGTAGATAGGAATATTTTATTACAAAAATTATATAAGTTAGGAATAAATGGTATAGTATTAAAGTGGCTTCAATCATACTTAAATAATAGAAGGCAAAGAGTAAAAATTGATAAGGTGTTATCCTCTGAATTTGTAACACCTCATGGAGTGCCGCAAGGGTCCAAATTGGGACCCTTATTATTTATATTATATATAAACGATATTGTTAAGGTAATTAAGATGTGTAAAATACATTTGTTTGCAGATGATACATTGATATATATAATTGGAAAGAATGTTGATGTAATGTCTGAGATTTTAAATATAGAATTAAATTATGTGAATGACTGGTTGTGTGAAAATAAATTAAAGTTGAATGTGAATAAAACAAAAATGATGTGGTTGAATGGTAAAAATAAAAATATATTGAATGAAATTAGAATTGATGATAAGTTAATTGAAAAAGTTGAAAATATAAAATACTTAGGTGTATACATAGATTCAGGACTAAATTTTAAAATGCACGCTGACTATATAATAAAAAAAATGGCTAGAAAAGTTGGTGTATTATGTAGATTAAGAAATATTTTAAGTAAAAAAAGTAAAATTTTAGTGTTTAATTCAATTGTCTTGCCACATGTGGTTTATTGTGCCACTGTGCTTAATTTGTTTAGTGGCCAAGATTTAGAAAAAATGCAAAAAATACAGAATAAAGCTATGAGAGCTATTTTGAATGTGAGTAGATTTAAGAGTATTGGAAGTATGTTAGATGAATTAGGATGGATGAGTATTAGAATTAGTCTAAATATTAGTACATTGTCTTTTGTTTATAAGTTAGATCATAAGTTATTACCTAAGTATTTTGATGATTATATAATAAGGAATAGAGATAAACATAGTTTTTATACTAGAAATAAGGACAAACTAGTTGTAAGTAGAGTAAGAAAGAATAAGACGGCTGGGGGTGTTTTTCACAGGGGTGTGCTCATGTATAATGCCCTCCCTGAGTGCGTCAGGTCTGCTAAAAACATGGATGCATTCCTGCGAGGTGCGAAGAGACACCTCTGTGAGGGACAGTACATATAAGTTAATTATAAATTTTAGAGTTAAGTATAATAATTAAGATGTATTTTTTTTTTTTTAAATTAGCTTGATAGCTAAAATATATATAAATAAAAAAAAAAAAATAAGACATAATCAACTTGCTCAATTGTTACGTAAATGAAATTTGCATGTCATTTTTACTTTATCTGTGTACATACGTAGTAACAATAGATGAAGTTTTGTGATCATGCGAAAATTTGAATTCGAGATTTTGACTGATTCAAACTCAGAATCGATTGATGATCACGTTTTCATGATTTAGAAAAATGTGTGTGTGTGTTTTGGGGATTTTTTGAACACCGTTAGCCCTATCGAACTGAAACTTAGTATAGGTAACTGAAATTCTTATCGACACGATGTTAATTTTTTCAAATTTCTAAGTTTACCGGAAATGGTACCTCCACTTACAGGATTCCACTTTTTTTTTAAGTTTTTGAGTTCAATTATCTCCCAAACCGCTAACTGAATCGGATTGAATTTTTTTACATGTAATAGAAATAATAATATCTATAACTTTATGTTTTTTAAATATTTTTATCTGAACCGGAAGTAGTACTTTTACTCTAGAGAATCGAGGTTTTTTATGTTTTTCTCAGAAACCTTTTGGTTTATTGAACTGAAGTTTAAACGTAATAAAAAGTTATGTATAAAATTTGGTAAGCATCTCTCAACCGGAAGTGGCAATTTACTCTTTTTTGATTTTTCTTCCATTATTTTTTTCGACCCCTTGGCAATTTACTCTTGTTTGATTTTTCTTCCACTATTTTTTAAACATGCGTATTCTTCACGAAAAAAATCAAGTATGATTCTTGCATTGATGTAATGAAAATAAAAAAAAACTAAATTTAATTAACCGGAAGGGGGATTTTTTCCTCTTAGAAAGGTCAAAAATGTTGTGCCCACTATTCTGTCCACACCCCTGGACGTATTAAGCTGAAAATTTATATTTGTATTCTTTATGTATTAGCTTAGAGCTGATAAGGTTTTGATTAGAATTTGTGCACCGGAAGTAGTTTTTTTTTGAAAACAATATTTCATTATTTTATTTTGACCTTTTAAATTATTTTAATCTTTTTGATATTTATTGTGTATAATACTGATAGTGATTTTAAGTAATAAAAAAAAATTAAACAATATACGACAACCAGAAGTAGAACTTTTGTCTTGCTCAATTTAGATCAAAAAGGATGTCTTACCTATTATGTAGTAGGTATTTCATAATGCTGTCGATATGTGTGAATGTGTCTGTACAATTCAATATAGAATTTTGTTTTGTGACTTTCTTATATTCCTCAAATACGTAGATAAAGTCATGAGTTGGTCACACCGGAATTTTTTTATTCATTTTTAAATCATTTTCTATATTATGTACTTTTCACTTATCTTATCGCGAGTCAATTGCAAACATATGTACACTTGTGTTGTGCCCGTTGATTTCAAGGGGTGGATTCGAAATTGAATTGATACATGAATTAAAAAAAGGTTATATGTTTTATTTAAATATTGTGTAAGGTAATTTATAGGCGCGCGCTTGTATTAATCGTAAAAAGTCAATTGCTTATTAAACGCTACCCATTCTCCCACCTCGAAATGATGAATGAATTTTTGCATGTGTCTTCGTGGCTGTGTGTCTATCTGTGTATCTGAAATAACGCTCGCCGTACTATTTTACTATTATAAATGTGACAACATGGTTTTCCCATAAACTTGAGTTTTAAAATTTCGTACATTTAAAGCAACAACTGGAAGGGCGTAAGCATTGAACGAATGTTTGAACACAGCTAGTATTAATTTTATATTGTCAGAAGTTTGTCGGGCCAACTGCTATGACAAACTCGAAGGTAGCCAAGTTTGGTTTTGAATTTTCATTTTATTTACTGGGTAGCAGTGCAAATTTTCCAGCGCAAACTATCGTAACAAATGTGCGCTCTCGAAAACAGTGTTTCCCAAATTGCATTCTGTTCGCAACTGCACAACCACAAAATGTATATTCTCCTTTATTGCCGGCGATAACTTAATTACAACCAGATGAACTCACAACGCTCGTTTTCACCCCCTCTGTTTATTGGCCTTTACTTTAAAAAATACTATTTACGATTTATTTTTTATTTTCCTGCGAAGGGTTAATTTTTTTTATTTCCTCATTAAGAAGCGTTAACATTTCAACGCGATAACACCGACATTATATTTAAATGGACTTTTCCTTTAATCCGCACACACGACCGTCATCAAATTCGAACTGACACGTTATTTTACAAAAATTGCTTTGCAAAGTCCAAGCTAAGCCTTTTGGGCATCGTATATGAGATAAAATCGATATTCAATGTATTTTATGTAAAATAATTAGTCCCCCTGTCAAATGGTTAATATAATTCCTATATACATACATATAGTATAAATCTATATTTATTTATTCAAAAATGTTTATTGTATAATTTACATATTGCCAGCCAGCACCATGATTTGGTGGTTTTGTTCATTCTAAGCACCGATATGTTGCCGGGTTCGATTCCGTGAGTTGACCTCGATTGAAAATAATTTATTCCGAGTATTATCTTTAGTACTTCTGGTCTGGCTTGGATATTTGTCTCTCCTAGTCGTTTCTTTTCTATTAGAGTTTGCCAATTTATTTGATTTCATTGTTGAAACAGTTCCTTATAAAATTGGCAAAACCATCCTACCCAATATGTCACCAATATTTGAATATGATTTCAAATTAAAAAAAAATGGAAATTTATATATGTACAAATTTAATACCATAGATGCCACTCAGGGGCAACCCGTAATGGCATCATGGGAAAATTTAAATTTTATAAATTATAAATTCCGGCTGTCGAAATAATAGAGTTTTTTCGAAAGCCTGCTAGTTTATAATTTGTTGTCAAATGTTTTTATTTTAAAATTCAAATAAACAGTTCATAGTCAAAGGAAATCAATTCATCTCATATGGATGTTTCCATCGGAATGGAACTGTACGATCTGAAAGTGCTCAGTTGCATGACTGGGATATCTCAAATCAAATTTGCAGTGTTTCGAGATGTTTAACGAGAATCAATTTTTCAATGTTGAAGCACACGGGAAAAATATCGTAGTCTTCATTGAACTTTTAACAAATGTAGAAACTTGTGTGTTGTTGCGATATACCTGGTTTCCACGTACATCACGTATATGCAGTGAAAATGCACATATTATATAATGCATATCTTAGCATGATGCGAACACGTAAACCATTAGATTACCGCGCTCCGCAAATCGTACGTGTTTTGCATGCGATATTGTGCCATTTTATTGGTTATGTGAGCTTGAGATTTCAATTTGAATTTGCTTGAATATTTGACAAAACTAAAATAAAAAAAATGAATTAAATTCGATATTTTCAATGTACTATATTTTTAAATTCAAGAGAAATTTTAAATTGATTGGTTTATTTTATTTATATTCGTTAAAGGAAAGCTTCCTGACGGCAAAATAAAATAATAGTTAAACAAGAATAGTTAGACAAAATTTGGTTGTCCTAAATTGAAAATTGCACATTTGCATCGTGGACAAAGCAAATATTAATCTGTATTCATTTTCATATACATACTTATTATATTGGGAATCTACTGACTATGAAAACACATAAGTGACTATGAAAGCACATAAGTTAATAATAAATAAATAAGATTTACAATTCAAAAAAATTTAAACGTAGATTTTTTTATCAAAGAACGTAATGCAATACAAATGTATGCATTTTGAGTTTCATTGATAGACCCGGTAGAAAGCTTTCATGGTATCAAGGAACGCAAAATAAATAAACAATTTTAAACAATGTCAATTTATCTCGACTAAAATTTCGATAAGGTAGGTTTTTTTCATAACATAAAAAATTTACGAAGTTTATGAAATATATGGAGGCCAAAATGACCTCAATTTCAAGTTTATCGCCAAAATAGGTAACTTTGACCTCCTTACATTTCATAAAATTCCTAATTTTTTCAAACATTTTTTGGGTTCAGAAGTATATACTCAAAGAAGCTCCCAACTACTTTTACTTTAAAAATAATCAAGGAAATATGAAAAATTTCGATTTTTTGAAAATAGCGTTTCCCCTATACAAATACTCATTGTGAGCGCCGCGCGCTTTCTATGAGGACTTTCGAGCAAACGGCGACTTTGACTTCTCCTTTATCAGTCAAAAATGATCATAATTGACCAAATTGTAAAAGATGAATATTGAGCGTTTATTTTTTTTAAAACAGTAAAAAAAATTGAAACTATTCTCAAAATATTCACTATTCCACATATTATGTGTAATTTTAAAATGAAATAATTTGTTTATTTTTGATAGAGAATACGAATCGAAGTAGAAAAATGAGCAAAGTTTTGAAGGTAAAAAATTTAAAAAAAGTTTCCGCAAAAGTTATGCAAATTTCCAAACAGAATTTCCAGCTCCCGATTGCATCCTGATGAGTGGAAAACGTAACCGACCAAAGTGGAATTTCAAATAGAGAGATTATAATGCAATTGCAACGGCCAACGACGACAGGACGTACTTTCGATTCTAAAGTTGGGCTGCAAAAAAAAGAAGTAAAAGTTTAACAGAATTCAGTTAAAACGCAAAAAGTAAAGAAGTGTCGTTATTGGCGGTCTCCCTTCCCTCTGTAATGGGAAGTGCAATCCCCTTCATATACTCGGGACTTATTCTTCCCCCAATACCACCTGCATTTGGCCTCTAACGATTTACGGTTATAGCCATGTAAATAAAATGCTAAATTATTCAAAAGGCACCGGATTTGAAAGTATAATAACATTCCTCTTTCTTTACTTTCTCCTTTCCTCCTTCATATTTTTTTCCTCGTCTCCTCCATCTCAGACGTGCATACATATTTATAAAATAGGAATAATGGGGAACTTATAGTGGTCGCAGCCACTCTGTGAAGGATGGCTAAATCGGGATTACAAAGAACTAGAATGGAAAGGGCAAAGCTTTCCATAGCGAGAATTTATTAAAAACTTATTAACTTAATAAAAAATAATAATTCCTTTTTGAAAATTGTGCACACTGCCCCCTGTATATAATCACCAGTACTTATCTGCTAGTTTTACGATAAAGCTTATTAAAAGTAGCAATCGGTATTCAGTCTGTTCGGCCAAATTTTCGGTCGGTTTAATGTCCGTTGGCAAATTGTACATCAACAAAATGTCCGGTCTCAGTTTTTTTTATGTTGCTTTCACTGTAAAGAAAATAATTAACACTTGTTCTACTGTACAATATTTGAAGTATTTAAAGATAACGAAAGAATGATTCATATTTTTATTTTATTTTATTTAAATTATATAAAAGTATAATAATATGTGTGGTATAATAATAATATGTTTATCATTATATTTTTTATAAAGTGGAAAAATAAAATTGATACTCATCAAACCATAGACCTCTATTTTATGTATTTGATTTTGATTTCAAATGTTTTTTATTATTACTTAATTATGTTCACAATACATCTTATGTCTATTTTAATAGCTACTGTTCTAATGTAAGTATTTAAATTGTAAGTAATTATAATATAATATTATTTTAATGTTAAGGTAAAGCATAATAAGAAAAAAGCTCAAAAACCTATTTACAATTATTATTATAGACAAAGGTATCATATCATAATTCGTGTATCAATTATTGGTTAGAATTTTTTTGTTTTTATTAAATAGTTTTCATAAGAAATAACAAATAATTATTTATTCCCTATACATATAATATTTCTTATCTTATCTTTTGGACACATTTTTCATTTTCTAATGATAAAGAACGTCTTTTCAACTTAAGTTGTCCAAATTCCAAAATAAGCTGTTTTGATGTACCCTAATGTACATACATATGTATGTACGTATGTATTATACATACCTACATACTACATATGAATATTAAAAATATATTTAATACACTAATAAAGCATTTCCCTACTTTGTAATATAATTTACTGGATTTTTTCAACCTCTCTCTACTTGAAGGACGACTGAATCAAAATTAAAAACAACTAGAGCTTTTATGCATAAAGGCAAAGACAAAGCTCTCTTTCGCGGGAACTTAAGGGGAGTTATGTATATTAAAAACTTTGAAATATGAATCTTCGCTTTCCGAATAGTCTTTTGATAGGCTTCACTATACAGCGATAAAGTCTACTTTATTTTTAAAATTTTCCATTTACATACAACGTTATCACATATTTTTAATTATCACGTAAAAATCTATTTTTAGTAATTCGAGCTTTGCTTTCTTTAACAAAATACTGAAATTGGATAAATTGGATTGACAATATTTTTGTAATTTATATATAAGACTAGCGATTTTGACGATTTGACGATTTGACAAAATTTGACGATTTCTGATCTATAATTCTGAATTGCATAAAAGAAAAACTTACTTGCCTGGTGTCACCCAGGAATTTTTGTTTAGGATTCCTTCTATCCCAGCTTCAATCCGTTTCAATATTTAATGATAGTATACCAAATCCGGTGATCCTGAGTTGTAAAGCGGACAACCATATGTAAACACAAATAAAATTAAAATTTTTAGTCAGGTTTATAGTAAAAAAACATATGTATTACTGTTATATAAAGAACTTTATTATCTTTCGTCCTCAAATTTCAAGCAAATTTTTGAAGCTGTCGTTTTGAAACAAAAGTTTCACCCTACTAGAGACTTCATTAAAGAAAATTAGAATAATTGATCGTACTTTGAAAAGGAAATTTTGCCTTTGAATCTCACCTTATAATAAATAAGAGCATTTTACCGTATTATTCGTAGTTCAAACGAGACAATACTTACAAAATGTTACATAATTCCTTAAATTTTTTTTAATTATCCACGACAATAGCGTTCCATTGCTGTTCATTTTCCCGGAAAAGTGCCCTTTCATTCCCCCCGGAGACTCAGTCATTTTTCAAGCTTAATAATACTGTTGTAGCTGAACTTCGATTGGGAGGAGATCGGGGTAGATTCTCGAGATTAATCTCTTCCCCTTCGTTGCAATGGGTATCTGAATTTCAACTGACTTGGAATTAAAATCGCTGCAAAAAGCCGATTCCAATTTATGCTGCTTTGAATATTAATGCATCTGTATAATTAATATCCGCCGACGCCATTGCTTTAAGCTTGAAAAACGGTTGGTGATCTCTAAAAGTGAGTGCAATTTGAATTTATGTATGTATTGCGCTTTTGGCTTACGTTATCCGAGCAAATTAATATTTATGATAGTATAAAATTTTACTCATTTTTCATTGGTATTTAATTTTATCCATACTTAAAATTTAAACTCCATGTACGGACGTAACTGAACAGTAAAGTGAACCAATATACATATATTTGAAAATATATAGATGGGATAAAGAAATTGTGCTTTTTATTTAGAATCTTAATATCTGTGAACATTTTGGTAGAAATATGTATGTCTAAAAAAAAGGATTGTGTGGTTGTAAGAATTATTTTAAAGACATATTTCTAAATGATATTTCGAAAAATCATATTTTAATTTTTTGAGAACAATGAATACATACATACAATCTACATATGTAAACATATATTATTATTAAATGCTACACAAAGTCCAAGGCACTTATAGAAGTAAGGAATGCTGTTTGCTCGGCACAACGAAAAGAAATAAGAAACGGAATATGTAGGTGAGAAGTATGACAAGGGTAGTTGATGTAGTAGAGAAAGTAAAGAGATTGTAATGGCAAAAGATAGGTCACGAGCTAGAATAATGGACTAAAGAAGTGCTAGAATGGTACCTGAGAGAATGTAAAAGGATGCAAGGAAGGGTACAGGGGGGAAGGTTGGTTGAAATTAGGAAAAGTTGTGGGATGAGATGGATGAGAGTTCCTCAAAACAGAAACGAATGGAATCGTGTTGGAGAGGTTTTCATCCAATAGTGATAGTGAATGATTGTAAATGATGATGATATTTTATTTTATTTTAATACACATATACCGCAGTGACTTCACAGGTTATCCCAATACGATACTGTGGCCAGATAATACATAAAAAACATACATACATATAAAATATATATGAACACATTCAATTTTATTTAACAAACATTCACATGCTACCCAAAAAATTAAAAAAAATATTTATAAAATAAAGAAGAAAATAAAAATATATTATTATTGCGATTATTCAAGATTAATAAATTGTTTTAAAATCCAACTTTACTAAAAACAGGATAATTTAAATGTACTTAAATTATCCTTGTTTTAAATTTCTATACAAAAATTAAAATATTTTCATACATATTTATTCAATAAAATACACGTACAATGTCTATATGTTTGGCACTGAAACAATATAGCTTTGAAATAGTATAGTATTATTATTATTCCAAAATGTACATACATATGAAGAGTTTAAAGCAAAAGACATAAAAGTTTCATACTTTTATACAGCAACATGCAATATCTCTGCTCGAAATACTTACATAATTACGTAAATGCATTGCAAAAAGCAAAGCGCAATGGAAATTTCTAAAAATGAAATCGCATAAACGTATTTTTATACCGGTACAAAAATAGTACAGTTTTTACCATCGATTGAATAACTTTTGAGTCGGGCGTGTGTTTTCTTTTCAATACATCAAAGGCGAAGGTTTCAAATGAAAATATAGTATGTTACGGAGTATGTTTCGTCCGAAAGTTTTACAAATATTGCAAAACTTCCCATCTTTTTAAGGGACGCCATTGTCGAGGTGAAACTATTCGGATATGGATTCCTTTTGATATAAGATATACATATGTATAATATGTATAATATAATATATAATAGACAACCTTTACATAGGACTCGTAAGTGATATATTATATTAAATCCCTGGTTGTAGGACAGTCAAACGTTGCTTTGGGAATTGAACGTTAAATTTTAGCATAATGTGATAGACTTAGATGTACCCAGTCTAAGTTTCGGTTGTTTTAATTATATAAAGCCTTTTAGTGGAGCGAATTGTGTCGCAATTTCATTAAAAGTCGAGCTTTGTTTAGATCGTGGTTTGTACGAATTTGAAGGTAAATTGAAATTTTTACTTGAATTTGAACTTACACAATTTTCCATTTATTTGTATTCAAATTTTAATTACTAAACAATGTTATCTATGTATTTTGTATCATCAAACTATAATTGATTTTTTCACTCTATATTTTTTCTTATTTGGTGTATTACATGTAATTACAAGTATATGTATGTACATTATATACCAACTACAGAATAATATATAATTATTGATTATAATAGAAACAAGGATACAATTTCAATATAATTTGGAAATTTTAAAGCCTTATAGGAGTTCAAATATTTTAATTAGGTTTATAAGCTTTTTTCCAAGTGCCATAAATACTAACATTACAATAAAATTATATAATATTATTTACCGATTACCTAAATACAACCTGCTTTAGGTCATCGACTTTAGAGAGTCTTTAATTAATATTATGTATTAGATGTATTATGAGCATTTATAAGAATTGTAAATATATAGGTTTTTGAGCTATTTTTCCTATTATGCTGTACATTAATATTAGAATAATATAATACTATGATTACTAACCAAATTAAATTAAATTGTAAAATAGAAAATGATCAGTAGATCAGTAGCCATTAAAATAGATATAAGATATATTGTGAACATAATTTCGTAATAATAAAAAGCATTTGAAAATCAAAAAAAAATAAATACAATATTTTAAATACTAACGAGAAAAATATTTTGTATTCTATTAAACTATTTAAATATAATGGAGATGTTTTTCTAACATAATATATGAACATTAAAAATATTTTATAAATGAAATCAAATTCAAGTTTTAATTCGTAATTTAATTAACAATATTTACATTATACAATAATATTTATTTGAAGTTTAGACCATTGTAGCAGGAATTCCTATTGCGCCACAATGGTCAAAAATATAACAGAAAAGAAACACAATAATAACTAAAGAAATTAGATAAATATGTATAATACATATGTACATATATGTATATTCTTATGTGTAAACATTGGTTTTATAATTGCATGAATTATATATATATATATATATATATATATATATATATATATATATATATATATATATATATATATATATATATATATATACGTATATATTGCATTACAATTTTTTACAATATTGAGATGCTTGTTTGTAAGCGCCGCCTTAATTTTGATAAACGCTGTTCTAGCCATCTCGATGCGGATTCTTAAATCATCTGGGTCCATCTCTAGAGTCAACATAGAAATAATTAAAATACCGGACCATCTAATTCTACTTTAGTTTATGTAACCAATAATGGTTTCGTGGATTCGTTGTTTTATTACAATATTGAAACCTGTGAAGTGTGATGTTACGTGTACTATCTGATGATTTAAAAATTAAGTTCACCATATTATCCGGCGTACGTTCGAACGGAGTTTGGAAATTATTAAAAGCACAGCACGAAGGAAGGGATTACTTAACGTTATACATGTCTGAGTAAACGACGCGTACAAATGGCGCCGCGGTTGACAGACGCCCTGCGCTTTTAATAATGTCGACTTTTCCCGGTGGCTGTAATGTCCCAGAAATGGTCCAGATGGCGCCTGAAAAATAGACGCTTCGGTGCTGAACTCAAACCGGCCGCGAATTCACACCACCACTTCCAATTACAAGCGTTCTGTGATATGCGTAAACTTCACTTCGGTAGGAAATAAAATCCGGAGAAATCCTGTTGATGTGATTGGCGGCTAATGTGTTGATAGTGCGCTAATGATAGAGTGTAGAGCAGTGGTTCTTGATCGGTGTTCTAAGGAACCCAAAGAGGTTCGTGGAAAGATTTTAGAAAAGTGGACCGTGATTAGTGATTCAAAAAATCACTGGCAACGAACAATCTTTTAGCAACCCTGAAAAGTGAGTTAGAATACCTGGCTTAGAATCAACATTTTAATTTCAAAGAAATTAATTACATAATTCACTGAATTTTATGAATCCTTATAGTGAAATGAATGAATAGAGTTTAAATAAAAAATATTGAGAAAGAAAAACAATTTTTGTTTACGCAGTGAAATATAAAACTGGTCCAAGAAATGCATAATAACACAGGAATTTTTTTTTTACAAAACCGTAAATGGATTATTTCGCACATTGCGATAGAGCACACGACTATCGTTGCCACGAAAATCGTGAATACGGAATATCTGGCATGTGAGCTCTCGTTAGTATGATAGTTCGTAGTGTAACTCTCAATGGATGGAATATTCAGGTGCCAGATGTTCCGTGATCGATATTTTAGTGACGTGTGCGTGATCGCTTTGTGCGGAATAATCACCCAACCGTAAAAACATATATTTTTGACTTTTAAAATTTATATTAGTATGTAAAAGCAATAAAACAATCACAATTAATATAAAAACCATCTGAGCATTGATTTCAATACTCACTTTGAGCACAGCAATACTATATGTATATTTTGAGTTAAAGACCGCAAAAGCCAAAAAAACTGTAAAAAATTTTTTTTCGCTCATCGCTCTTACACGATAGCAAACCAACAAAAATCATTAGCCATCAGCATAGATCAATGGTTGGCATGTAATCCATTCACTTGTGTGGTGATAACTAGAGGTAGGATAGTCACAGTGCTATCCATTGTTCCATTGTTGTAAATCCTTTGTAAAAAAGGTTCGGCAAACCTTTAACAATGCATTTACAACCCTTGAACAATACACGGCCCCCTCAGGCTCCGGTGACTAGTGATAACATTATAATATTCGAATTTAATGAGTCAAATTTAGAAAATATTGATTAGTTGCCGTTGTGGTAACTAAAACACGTGATTTTTTTAGTGCCCAATGTTATTACTACAGGCGTTAATTTCATCTATAATTAGTTTAATCAATGAAAATCTGCATAACTAGTACACCTTATAACTATGGTGACCATATTTCTAAAGACTCAAAACGGGATGCTTGGCGCAAAAAAATTGCCCCCCCCTTTTATATATAAAAATAGTTGCACGTTCAAACATTTTGTGATTTTTTTTTTTCCTCAAATAACCATTATTGACAAGGAATTATATATTTTTTTCAGAATGTATAATTGTTGTGTACAAGGAAAATAGAAACAAAATACAAAATACGATATTCATGCGCCGCAGGCTGATTTTTTTTCTAAAACGTTTAAATTTAACAAATATTTCCAAAAAGATATTCTCGGTTTCTTATTATTTGCAACTGAAAATTTTGATTTGAATAAATATATGATTTTTACCAGAACGTACATTTCATTAAAAGAAAAAATGAAACATGGTGATTTTTTTTAGTATAATATTGTATTTTACAGTTATTTAAAAATAATTGTGATGAAAGTCACTTTTTTTCAGAAACATTTAAAATGAATCATGTTCTTAAAATCAATACATTATATGTTAATGTGTATTTATATATTAATATTTGTATTTGGAAACAAATTGATTTATAAAAAAAAAGAAATATATGTATTATAATTTTGTGCATCAGTGGACGGACAAATCAAACAATTTTACGAAAACGACTGGACGAAAGCAAAGCACGTAGAAACCAGAACTGCCCCGGCCAAAATGGGACGTATGGTCACCCTACTTATAACGCCCCGAAGGAATCACAAAAATGTACACATATTCCTTCCAAAATATGATCATAAATTCTAAATACTTCTACAGTATATACAGGTAACTAAAATATATAATTTAGAGGATTATATTTTTTTGATGCATTTACTTTGATTTCTAATGACGTTTTTAAACTTTGACTTCCACAACAGCTCACATCGTATTTTGAGAAGCGGCTAATTAATACACGAAATATATTGGAATTTCCGTATGATTGTTTTCGCGTAGATTGGAGACCGCGTGTAGTCGAATTCGGCCTGCGGCGTGCACGTGAGCAAGAATAATGTTAAAAGTTTCGGTCGCTTTAATATACAGAGAATGCATTATCTGCTTGGGGCCACTCGTAACTTGTGCAAGCAAAATGGTTGTAAATATTTTACCCACTAACGGGGTGTTGCACAAGTTTTGTATATGTGGGCTGCCGGCAAAGTAAGTGAAATTTTCAGAGACTTTGGGGTTCGTCGAAAGTCGGTCGACTCCATAAAACATATCGCAATGTACTGTAAACTGAAACCAGAACAATATCGGAAAATCAGCAAACGATGTGTACTATTCGTGTAAAATTTTAATTCGGACGTGTACTGACAACGGGCTTATACATATGTACTAACATATGTACTAACATATGTACTAACATATGTACTAACATATGTATGTACATATGTATTATATATATCAAAACTCTGCTATTTGAAGACCATTTATTTGTTCGTCCGCTATACAAATCTACAGGTTTCAACTTAGAGCTATTATTTATTTATTTATTTATAGTTGGACCATTGTGGCATTACAGGAAGAACCTAATGCGCCACAATGGCCTACATTTGAAATGAGAAGAAAAACAAAAAATAAAATAAAGTAAAATACATAAAATGAAAAGCAAAAAAAATAATACATTAAAAATGAACACAGGTGAAAAAATCAATTAAAACTATATATAAAATCCTTAAATCCCATTCATAGTTTCATATTGAACAAAAGAAAAATAGTATATAAAATGTCGGTCTCCGTGACAAAACAGAATGTTAAATGACAGAAAACGCAAATATCGGAAGGCAAAGATCGAAAATCGAAAGATCTTAAGTCGAAAGATCAAAAAAAAAAATGGTGCATGGTAAACGGTACATACTCACTTAATTTGCGCGAGCAGGATACAACAGGAACAAGAGGAACAGGATTTTCCTCCCGTATTAATGTGCGCGCGCAGAATACGGGAGGAAAAGCATGTTCCTCTTGTTTCTGTTGTATCCTGCTCGCGCAAATTAAGTGTGTATGTACCGTTTACCATGTACCTTTTGTTTTTGATCTTTCGACTTAAGATCTTTCGATTTTCGATCTTTGCCTTCCGATATTTGCGTTTTCTGTCGTTTAACATTCTGTCTCGTCACGTATACCCATATGTAAAATGTACATAAAGAAAAAAGCAATAAAAATAAATAACAGTGAGGCCCAAATGAAAGAGAGTAGATTAAGATTCCACTCATACATCGCATTCAAATTAAGAAAATAATGATGAGCGCAGCTTACCAGATAAATATGTTAATATAATCTACCCTCATCAAGGTAGAAAATATCGCAATAAATTAACGCATCACTTATATGATGAGAAAGTCCATCAATTAATAACTAAGATCTTTATAAAATTAAATATAGCCACAAATATTGAATTTATGGAAGCAAACTATGCGTTGCACACTTTTTCTTCTGCATAAACGTACAAGTGTAGGTAGCAGATGAAACTCAAGTTTTTCATGGTGTTACAAGCTATTATAAACGACCCTTAGGATCCTGCCAAGTTTTCAATATAGTGAAGGGCGTCCTTCGCCCGGCCAAAGTGAGAGGGGAAAGGGGGGGGGTGGAGGAGGAGGGATGACGATACAACCACTCCTTTGTTGAGGAAATGTTATATCGTGTAAATATAATGTAAATAAATAAAGCGGTTCCGAGGTTTGCACACAACATAAAAGGAGAAGGGGGAGCGTGTGACGAGACGAGGGCACAAGAAATGCAATAAAACTTTATGGGGCATTGTGCAAAAGTTTTATGTGAAAATATTTTGCTCCTTACATCTATCATGGTGGGCAAACATTTTCCTGGGCTTATCTCAGGTCATCCGATGCCCTTTTCCCTCGCCCTTCTCGGCAGTTGAGGGTTGGTCTCGGTATCCACGTTCGCATCTCGGACGTGATACAATAAACGCTTCAGTACGTCGACGTTTCCTCTTTTTGCGAGCTTTCTGCGTACCGCAGTAAAAATTATTCGTTTGAGCGGGAAAATTTACAGTTACAAAAATAAAAAATAAAAGTATGTAAATGGTATTCGCGACGGTTGAATTTGCCCGCTGCCCCAATTTCGTATTCGCGATGGTGACTGCACACGCGAAATGTTCGCTAAAAGTTCTGGGTCATATTTTTTGATAGTGAGCTTTTACGTACGGTCTTTATTTGATTTAATTTAAATAAAAACAGCAATGTATCTGTAAAAACATAATATTTAAATGTATTGTAGGTCTATACTACATAGTTGCATGTGGTAAATGCGGTGCATGCCGTCTATGTGTTTTTTTTTTTTGTAATTATGAATTTATCAATCTGCAAATGCTCCACACTTGAAAAATCTAAAACACACCACATATTCATTAGCTGAAATAATTATTTTGAAGAATTGGCTTTCGTCAATTCTAGATCTATTTTGACAGTCAAAAATTATCTTCTAACAATGTGACGACAATTTGTTTTGATACTGTTGGTAATTACTTTATAGACATATTTATTTATTAATTTAAGTTTAGGTCATTGTGGCATTACAGGAATCCCTAATGCGCCACAATGGTCGAAAATATAACAAACAGAAGAGAGAGAGATAAAAAAAAATGCATAATTTTACAGACAAATAATACATAATCATAAACAAAACAATAGCATTAACAATGGGATATAATTGTAAGAATATCAAATAACAGAATACATAGGGAATGTCTTGCATCCACAGCCAACATCAATATACCTATATAAGAACCAGCCATAAATACAAAAGATCCCTGCGAGGCCCATTCGAGATATTTCGTTTTTTTTTGTTTTTTTCCGATAGATATTCTTTTTTTGTTATTTGTTTTTTTCGTTTTTTCTGATAGATATTAATATTTTATTATTCCTAAATATATGCCCATGATTGTAATAGTGGTCTTATCAGGAAAAAATAAACATTTTTTAGTCGATTTTATTGTTTAATATCGGTTATATTGTACATAATATGTAATTGATTAAAAAAAAAATTTTTTTCTCGACTTCAAGGGCTTCAATTTCACAAAAAAGGTACTGATGAAATTAAATTAAAAAAAAAATAGATAAAAGGATTTTTTTTTGTTGAATCCCGCGTTTCAAAATTCTCCAAACACCACTGACAAAAGGGACAAATAGTTGACTGTTGACAGTAGTTGGCTAGTGAACGTTGGCCAACGATTTATCTATGTATGTATATTAGCCGCTGACGCTAATCTAGGGAAAATTTGTATATTGCTATCAAGTAATAGTGAATAGCAGTACCACCAAGGACAGACGAGGTTCTTAGTTATATAATACGGCCCTTATTTATTGACTATCTATGATATTCAAGTTGCCAACAATTGTACCGATAGAATATACATGTGTATTATGTCGGTCTCCTTGACGGGCCGGAATGTGAAATTACCGAAAACGCAAATATCGAAAGGCAAAGATCGAAAATCGAAAGATCTTAAGTCGAAAGATCATAAAAAAAAGGGTGCATGGTAAATGGTACATACTCACTTAATTTGCGCGAGCAGGATACAACAGGAACAAGAGGAACAGGCTTTTCCTCCCGTATTCTGCGCGCGCACATTAATACGGGAGGAAAAGCCTGTTCCTCTTATTCCTGTTGTATCCTGCTCGCGCAAATTAAGTGAGTATGTACCGTTTACCATGCACCCTTTTTTTTTGATCTTTCGACTTAAGATCTTCGATTTTCGATCTTTGCCTTTCGATATTTGCGTTTTCGGTAATTTCACATTCCGACCTGTGAGGTATAGGTACCCGTATTATGTATGTACATATGGGTTACCTGACAACTCGTTCACAGATTTTCCGCAAACCGAGGATGCGCTCCAGGCATTACGTATACGGCCATTTCTTTCTCACCCCGTCTGTTCACCAAGATCTTGTTTACTATACCATTACGTATGCAGCCATCTCTTTCACAGACCGTCTGTTATCGGTCACCGTACATATGTACATACATATATCAATTCATTGAAATACAAAAAAACCTACGTACATATATAGATACATTAAATATATGTACACTAAAATTAAAAATGAAATATTGAATATAGAAGTTAGTATTATTGAAATAAACTGTAAAAAAACAAATTTATGAACGTACAAATCAGTACATTGTTCAATGGTCGATATTCACAATGTTACGTTAGTAAACGTCAGCTGTCAGGTTTCGCGCGCTTTTGAACGCTTGACAGTTCGAGTTAGCACACACATCACAAAGTGCGTATACATTACTTTTTCTAATCGAATTTTTAAAATAAACAACATCCAAGCATCTGTAATACTTAATCCGACTTAACAATACTTTTCAATTCACACAGTCGTATACTCGAAAACAAAAACAACACATAACCTCAAATGTTCTAAACAAACTTTCAACCATGTCTACGCTACTCACGGCCGAATTAGCGGCCGCTTGCAACGCCCTGGGATCTTTTGACAAAAGAACAGACAAATATTTACTAGACGAGTTCACCTTAGACACTGTCAAAGACCTCATCAGGTATCTGAGACGAGATGACTTGGACCACGAGATTAGGAGACACCTCGGACAGACCAAAGTGTTGGAGACTGATCTCATTCCTATACTAATATGTCACTCAGAGCAGGCGGAATTGTTCGACGTCACTTTGAGGTAACTTAAACATAATAACTTGTACCATTGATCATGATAACTTACCCTATCTCTCATTTTTTTTCGTGTAGATTGGTCGTTAACTTGACGAATCCCCCGCTGCTGCTGTACCGTGAAGAAATACCTACCGAGAAGGGCGGACGTCGGTGTTACTTAGAAATAGCATCTCATTTAGCGGCTTACAAAGCGAACGCTTTTACTAAAGTTGATATATGGACAGTGCTTGGAAAACGTCTTACTAAAATTTTGGAATTGGTTTGTAAATTTTCTACAATGGTTTTACAACCATATTGTTTTTTTTTATTTTCATTTTAAATAATTCTAGGATAAACTAGAGCGGGGTGAAGACTTAGGTCTGATTATCGAACGTATATTGATCATTGTGCGAAACATTTTGCATGTGCCTTCGGATTATATGGAATTGAAGAGGCCTGATAATGAAGCGAGCGTTCATGATCAAGTAAATCATGCTTAGACTGTTTATAATTGAGTTTTTTTTATTGCTTTTTAATTAATGAGTTCTGTTTTTTAGGTTTTATGGGCTTTGAATCAATCTGGTTTGCTCGATATTATATTGTACATGTCGTCTCGCGATGAGAAGGAATATTACATGCATATTATGGAGATTGTATCTTTGGCGTTGAAAGAGCAGAATCCGTCTAGCTTAGCCGACGCGTCCTTGTTCAGGAGCATGGAAGAAAAATTGAGAGACGAACAGGAACTCCTCTCCATTCGTTCGAAGGAAACTTCGCAACGAAATCATAAGATTCGTAACTATTCAGCAAATCGGTATTGATTAATAATGTCATTTTTGTCAATCGATACTTACGTTTTCTTTTTCCATTTGTGGATTTGTATATGTCGATGTTTATTTTAGGCATTCACGCTTTGGCGGAACTTATGTCATCCAAAATATGAAATCGATATCGGATAATAATTTAATATGTCACAAACCTCTCAACGCTGTTACTAATTTTGATTTTGATCATAATAAGACTAGGGTAAAAGTACCGAAGAATAAACGGCCAACTGAAGATATATCTACGGGTGAAAGGCGGTCTGCTTTTGCTATAAGGTATAATAACATAATTAGATCATTACTAATTGAAGTCTGTCGGATACATTTTGTAAGATTTTTAAGATGGGATTAAGTTTAATTTATAAACTACTTTTTAGATTGTTTTTGAAAGAATTTTGCATCGAATTTTTAAACGCATCCTACAATCCAATAATGCATCATATAAAAAATGCGCTCGAAAGAGCGAAGGCCCAAAAAAATGATGAAACTTATTACATGTGGGCGATGAAATTCTTCATGGAATTCAATAGGAAACACAAATTTCAAGTTAAATATGTTAGGTAAGGACAAATATAAAACTCAATACTTACAACAAATATATTTATTACACACACACATACTTACAATATTTTTAATTACAGTGAAACAATGTCTGTGTCGACTTTCCATTATGTACAACAACAAATGGAAAAATGCTACGAGATGATTCTGGCCGATAAGAAATCGTGTTCCGTCTGGGTCAAACGACTTCATCTATCGTTGCGAGCTTATCAAGAACTGTTGCAAACAATGCTGGCGATGGACAAGTGCATCGATCAAAGCGTTAAAGAGTCATCGAAAGTCATTAAGAGTAATATTTTCTATGTACTCGAGTATAGGGAATTTATATTGCAAATAACGCTCGCATATGACGATACCAAAATGCCTAAGTATGTACAAATTCATCGATTATCTATTAGAATTATAATTTTTTTAATGTATTATAAAAACATATTGTAGGTCGTATTTGAAAGATTTGCTGGAAACGGTCCATCTGTTTCTTAAAATGCTGGAACATTTTTGCAATAAACACTCTCTGGTCGTACAAAAGAAGATTCAATCTAGGAGGAATAAAAAAAGTAATGCATTACATATGTATTTCATTAATTATTTTTAATTATAACAAACGATTACATAAACGGTTTTCTTTGTAGAAAATAAAGCAAATAATTCAAAGAAACAAAAGAACACTGTCAATAAAGAATCTCAATGGGAGGAGGTTGCAAGTCAGCTTTCGGCCGTACTTCAAAGTGATGCCGTTATTACGACTGATATTTTACCGTTTGATGCCACGTTGGAAGCAGGAATTGATGAACAAAAGTTAGTATTCTATTTTTGTGCATAATTGCTTGTATATAATTTAAATAAAATCAACGATTTTCACTTCACAGAGCTGATTGTATGAAGAAAATTCAGAAACTATTGATCGATTTCCGCTTTGAAGACGCCATAGGACTTATACGTTCTGCAAGGTGAGTTATTATAATAATATCTTTGCATATTAGTCGGTTTGTTTTCCTTTTGTTACTTTATCTATGTACATATGTAGTAACAATAGATGAAGTTTTGTTATCATGCGAAAATTCGAACTCGAGATTTTGACTGATTCGAACTCAGAATCGATCACTGATCATGTTTTTATGATCTAGAAAAACCGTGTGTATGTTTGTGTGTGTTTTTTAATAATTTTTTGTACACCGTTAGTCTTATTGAACTGAAACTTGGCATAAAATTTCAAATTTTTAAGTTGACCAGAAATCATACCTCCCTTTACAGTCGTCTGAGTTTTTAAATTAACTAATCTCCCAAACAACTCACCGAATCAGACTGAAAATTTTTTACATGTAATATAAATTATAAACATTATAACTTAATATTTTTTAAATATTTTTACTTCAACCGGAAGTTGTAAATAAAATTTGGTGAGCACCCGTCAACCAGAAGTGGCAGTTTACTCTTGTTTGATTTTTCTTCCACTATTTTTTTCGACCCTTTGAACATGTGTGCTCTTCACGAGAATATTCAAGTATAATCCTTGTATCAATGTGATGAAAATAACAAAAAATCATTAAATTTAATAAACTGGGAATGGGATTTTTTTCCTCTTAAGAAAGTCAAAGATATTGTGACAACACAATTTTTTTCACACCCCTGAACGTATCAAGCTAACTTACTAAATACTAACTTAGATTTGATAAGGTTTTGGTCAGAATTCGTAAACCAGAAGTAGTAATTTTTTTTAAACAATATTTCATTATTTTATTTTGACCTTTTAAATTATTTTCTATCTTCTTGATATTTAATGTGTATAAAATACATATATAGTGATTTTAAATAATAAATTTGTATCGAAAATGGTCTCATAGCCGGTATGTGTGAACGTGTATTTCATTATCGAATTTTGTTTTTATCCTTCTTGTATTCCTCAAATATATAGTCGTGGATTACTCACATCTGAATTTTTTATGTGATTTTTATTCTACTTGTGAATAAAGCCCTGGAATAAGGAATTCCTATTAGTATTGCCTATATAATAACTTATTTTCGTTTGTATAGGTACATATCCTATATACATAAATTTATAAATTTATGACGCCATTATGGGTTGCCCCCACAGGTTACGAGAGCGACACCTATGGTATTAAACTTGTACATATATAAATTTATATATAATAAATTTTAAATCATATTCAAATAGTGGTGACACAGTGAATAGGATGGTTTTGCCAATTTGATAAGGAACTTTTTCAACAATGAAATCAGATAAATTGGCAAACTCTGATTGGAAACGATTGACAAATATCCAATTCTGACCAGCAGCACTGCAGAAATACTTCTGAATTAATTATTATCAATCGCGGTCAACTCAGGGCTTGAACCCGGGAACCTCTCGGTAACGCAACCACCCACCTATACTGCTGGCTATATACATATGTACATACATATTCATAGATACATATTTACTCTCCACTGCATGTCAAACCGGATGTTAATAAAACACCTTTTCCATATTTGTTAGTTTTATGTAATTTAAACGATGGTATATGCAAGACTCAAGGCTATACACATATTTATGTACATAAATAGTCTGATTTAATAAAGATTATTAATATAATAATATATGTAATTAAATAGCTCATTATTGTATCCAAAATGTGTAAGCGATATATGTATATACCTACATATTACGTAAATTTTTGCCTCTCATATTATATGTTTTTTGTAAAAATTTTTTGAAGTTAACTTCATTCATACACATAATCTTTAATGAAATTAGCATCATAATTTACATATGTATATTATACATTTTTAAGTTTCCATACTTACTATTTACATATATTTAAATGAATGGAATCATATAGAGTCTATTGATAAAATTTATTTACTTTTAAATGAGATATGATATGTAGATAAACTCTGGACAAGCATACAAACACATTTTCAATTAATACTGATTACCCGGAGTTACTTGGTTTGGTAAACAAATTTTGTTTTGTTAAAAAGTTTCATATCGTACTTTTTCAGAAAGTTTCGTAATCTATAGTCATAGTTAATTTACAATTACATATTATGAGATAGTATACCAAATATGGCAGTTCTAAATTGAAACTCTAGATTCAGATGTTGGGCAAATATATGTACATTCGTCTTAATACATACAATATATGTATGTATGTATAATGTAATAATATTATTTTCATTGATTTTACTGACGAAAAGGGAGATTTGGAAAGATGTGGGGTTGCTTTTCAAATTGAATCATTTGTTGATTTATGGGTCTGTATAGGTGTTATTTAAGACAGTCTTATTTTAGGGGAAGTTTGAAGGGATGTCGAACTACAGCACCCTCTCATCAAATACACCGAACTTGTTGAATCGTAAACATAATCGAGTTGAACTTGGAAGCAATCGCTTATGTAATATTATTATATGAGGTGTTTGGTATACGTGTGTGTGTGTGTATGTATGCAATGACAGCTTGAATCGTACTTTTATGCGGCATTCGTTTGGAGAAAAACATCGCATTTCCATTAAAATAACCGACGCATTTGAATAGCGGTAATGTTATTTATATGGCGAAAGAGAGAGAGAGAGAGAGAGAGATACAGATCACGCATATTTCGCGCGGTTTGAAATTGTCAGCGAATTTACATCCGACAATGAAAATTCATAAAAGGAGATGCCTCGTATTGAATTCCCTATTTAGCGTAAAGCGTTGCGGAAAATTGGAAAAACCAGAAAAAATATTATCCGGGGTGTAATGAATGCTGCTGAAAATATTCGCACTCGGTGACATTTCTCCTTTTGTGTGTGGAACGTGGCGAGAGAGAGAGATGGCCCGAAAAAATATATAAAACGTTTGTAAATGGGAGGGAAAAAAAGGAAAAACACAAAAAGAGTGTTTTTCTTTTTTTTTGTCCTCACCGCTAAACGTTTGCGGTTTTCCAGCGTTCGCAACACCTTTCTCTCGTCGTGCGTTCTCAGACGTTTCATTCATTATTAATTCAAGAATACGCATACGCTTTGTATTCAGATTCGCCTCATTACTTTCTCCTGTGCTGAGATTTTAAATTCGATTAATAAACAATTGTTTGTGTTCCGGATGTATTAAAAATAGGATAATTACACTAATGAACGACTGAATCGATTATATTGCATTAGTATACGTGAAAGTTCAAGAAAAACTCCCCTTAGGACTCCGAGCCTTCTATAACTGTCGACAGTCTATGAAATACATCTTCTTCTCTAATCTATAATTTGGAAAGAGACTTTGTATGTATGTAAATATCCTTGGTCTTCGTCGTTTTCGTCGTTTTCGTCGTCGTCGTCGTCGTCGTCCGTAGATCGGTGACGTCATCGAACACGTGATTCGATTTTTTTTTTTTCGATCCATGGGCGCCGATTTGTTTTTTTCGATTCAATGGATTCACCCCCGCGGGGGCGCAAGGCGAGTAGTTTCATGGGGCCCCGCCAGGGGCGCCACAAGGGGCGCAGCCCCGTGGGGCCCCAGCCTCATGGGGCGCAGCCCCATGGGGCTCAAAAGGGGGCGCCACGAGGGGCGCAGCCCCGTGGGGCCTAGCCTCTTGGGGCGCAGCCCCATGGGGCTCAAAAGGGGGCGCCACAAGGGGCGCAGCCCCGTGGGGCCCCAGCCTCATGGGGCGCAGCCCCATGGGGCTCAAAAGGGGGCGCCACGAGGGGCGCAGCCCCGTGGGGCCCAGCCTCATGGGGCGCAGCCCCATGGGGCTCAAAAGGGGGCGCCACAAGGGGCGCAGCCCCGTGGGGCCCCGAAGGGGGCCCGGGGGGCCCAGCCTCATGGGGCGCAGCCCCATGGGGCTCAAAAGGGGGCGCCACAAGGTGCGCAGCCCCGTGGGGCCCCGAAGGGGGCCCGGGGGGCCCAGCCTCATGGGGCGCAGCCCCATGGGGCTCAAAAGGGGGCGCCACAAGGGGCGCAGCCCCGTGGGGCCCAGCCTCATGGGGCGCAGCCCCATGGGGCTCAAAAGGGGGCGCCACAAGGGGCGCAGCCCCGTGGGGCCCCGGGGGGGCCCAGCCTCATGGGGCGCAGCCCCATGGGGCTCAAAAGGGGGCGCCACATGGGGCGCAGCCCCGTGGGGCCCCGAAGGGGGCCCGGGGGGCCCAGCCTCATGGGGCGCAGCCCCATGGGGCTCAAAAGGGGGCGCCACAAGGGGCGCAGCCCCGTGGGGCCCCGAATGGGGGCCCGGGGGGCCCAGCCTCATGGGGCGCAGCCCCATGGGGCTCAAAAGGGGGCGCCACAAGGGGCGCAGCCCCGTGGGGCCCCGAAGGGGGCCCGGGGGGCCCAGCCTCATGGGGCGCAAGCCCTAATAGGCATTAACTAAGGGGGGCGAAGCCCTAGACGGCAATTAATCATGGGGGCGCGGAGGGGCGAAGCCCTAAAAGGCAACTGATCATGGGGGCGAAGCCTTAGACGGCATTTAATCATGGGGGCGCGGAGGGGCGAAGCCCTAAAAGGCATTAACTAAGGGGGGCGAAGCCCTAAACGGCAATTAATCTTGGGGGCGCGGGGGGCGAAGCCCTAAAAGGCATTAACTAGGGGGGGCGAAGCCCTAGACGGCATTTAATCATGGGGGTGCGGAGGGGCGAAGCCCTAAAAGGCATTAACTAAGGGGGGCGAAGCCCGAAACGGCAATTAATCTTGGGGGCGCGGGGGCGAAGCCCTAAAAGGCATTAACTAAGGGGGGCGAAGCCCTAGACGGCTTTGAATCATGGGGGCGCGGAGGGGCGAAGCCCTAAAAGGCAACTGATCATGGGGGCGAAGCCCTAAACGGCAATTGCTCATGGGGCGTGGAGGGGCGAAGCCCTAGAAGGCAAAGGCTCAGGGGGGTGCCGAGGGCGAAGCCCTAGAAGGCAAAAAAAAAAATTTGATTTTTTTTTTTATTTTTTTAAATTTTTTTTTTGATTTTTTTTTTATTTTTTTTTTTGATTTTTTTTTTATTTTTTTTTAATTTTTTTTTAATTTTTTTTTTAAATTTTAAAATTTTTTTTTTTTTTTTAATTAAATTAGCTTAGTCATGTTTAAGCGGTTTATATTATAAACACTGAGCGAAGCCGGGTAATACAGCTAGTAGTATATAAAATTTGGCGGTTTCAAGTTGAAAACTGTTTATTTGCAGATTAAACAAATATACGTATGTATGTATGTATTTACATATTATTTCTATACATATGCATGTATTATGTATATACATATGAAAGCTATATTTGAAAGTGGAATAAGTCCACTTCGCTTAGAAAATTTTTAAAATACTAGTAGGCTGTAATACGTTTATGCTGCTTTTCCTTGATTCTGGACATATCGAATTAAGAGGTGATAACATTTTATGAATTAAGTCAAACAGAAATAATGTTTATGGAACTGAAGATTGAACTTCCGCCTCTTTCAAATATAACGGCTCATATTATATAGTACTTAAATACATAGCAAAGCTCAAATTCTGATTTAGTATTGCGTAATTCGTAGATATACCGTATAATTGAAATTCGTGTAAATATAATACATAGAATACCTTCGTAAGGAAAATAATTAAATCAAATAAATAAATTAGCAAACTCTGATAAGAACGATCGACTTGGAGTCACAAATATCCAAGTCGGACCAACAGCACTGCAGATGTACATATTTTTTATTTTTATTTTATTACATTTTATACCAGGAAGGTCTTACAGGTAAATCTCAAAGCGCCTTCCTGGCCAATTACAAACAATACAGCATTTTTATTACACAAGTCGCTGAATTACGAGACACTGAAAACTCGCAAATTAACGAGACATCTATGAATTGTACATACATTTTATTGTACATTAATCATACTCAAATAGTGGTGACATAGTAGGTAGGAAGGCTTTTAGCCTATTTTTAATCGGGTACCGTTTCAAAAATGAAATCAGAGAAAATTGGCAAACTCTGATAGGAAACGATCGACCTGGAGTCACAAATATCTAGGTCTGACCAGCAGCACTACAGATATAATATATACTTAAAAATTCTTTTCAATCGAGGTCAACTCATGGGATCGAACCCGGCGCCTCTCGGTGCTAGGCTTAACGACCGAGCTATGCTGCTGGTTATCTTAGAAGACTTTTAAAACTTTCAGTTGTCCTTAAGAATATTATGAGAAAGTTTGATAATTTTGTCCATTTGTCTACATCCAGTAGTAGTGTGAAAGGTGAAAGTAATTCGAAACTATTAGAATGTATATGTACTTTTAGAATGCACAGATCTATGTATGTATGTACATATGTTTAATAGAATACCACCCCACTAATAATTGCTCATCCACAATTCCGTACAGGGTGAAAATTTTGCATGAAATTGTCACATTGAAGCATCAATAGTCAACAAAAAATGTACATTCGAAAAACAAATAATTTGAAAAGCGATGAAAACATTTCGCCAAGTGTCATGCATTCCATTCCATACACATACATACATATTTTATTGGCTCGACGTCACGCAGGGATTGTGTCGGCCGGTGCACGGTTAATCGGCATGCAAATCGGTTTAGCACCCCTGACTCCATGCAAATTTACGAAACACGACCGTTTCACTGCGGACGATGTCAAAATTGGCAAAAAATGACCGACCCCGAGCAATAAAAAATGGAAATTCGACAATGGCTTCCCCGAAACCGCTCATTTCCCGCATTCAATCAACGCTACACACAACTCGGACGCAAAAATGTCCCATCGCCCTCGGAAAATGGGAAAATTTTCACGAGAAAATTAAAACAAAACAGGTGCAGCTCAAAGGGGTGCGTCAAAACCAACTCCTCGGCCTCAAATTTGTTACTTTGTAGTCCACAACGAGCTAAAATTCACCTCACATACGGGAGGCGCTCGAAAAGTTCCCGAAAAATTTTTATTTTATTTTTATTACATACATACATTATATTTGCCATGTCAGGAATAACTCCTAAGCGACAAATATGGTTAGGCTATTTTTGTACTTATATTTTTTTAAGCATAACAGGACATATGTAGAATGCATAGGCAATAGAGACATCCATGGAAAAAAAATGATACAGAAAATTTGCGAGAAATACATCAGGTAGCATTTTATAAGATTTAACAAATTGGAGATGCTCATTACTCGAATTTGCGAGAAACTGACGGGAGGGATCCGATTTATTTGATCTAACAGAAGAAGGTCAATCTGTGCTTTTTTAATAACCACAAAATCTCGCCAGCAGCGTATTTTGCCGTGACTTGAACTCACGACCTCTCTACTGGTATGCAATAGCTCTACCAGTGCACTGCGCTGTGGTTAAATGTAAATAAAATACGAAAAATTGTATTCTAAGCCCTAATTATGCAGTGTTCTTTGATTACTGACACGTTACTACAAAGTGTTTCATCGTGCCCAACGACATTAACACTTAAGGTTTTGCTCACCTGTAGAATGCTACTGCTGATCTTACGGATATTCAGAAAGTTCGAACTATCGTATGCTAGAGATCGACATTTGCATAACATTTCTTTTAAGATAATTTTTCGATTTAAAAAATTGGACGCCGACATTATCTGCGTCTATGGCTTTTCTATGCGTTTCTCCATATACATATATTAATGTGGTATTTTACGACTATGATGACAAGGAGATACCAGTGAGATATTAGTCATAATAATAATAACTACAGCACAGACATTTTCTTGTAGAGTTTGGTTTTATTTAACGCATTGTCTCTATATACATACATACATACATGTGTGATATGAGCCATTATATTTGAAAGTGGTGGAAGTCCAATTTTCAGTTCCAAAAACACTATTTCTGTTTGACTTAATTCACAAATTTTAATTCGATGTGTCCAGAATCTCAATAAAGGAAAATAAACGTATTACAGGCCAACAGTATTTTTAAATATGTACTGTTAAACGAAAATCATTAATTATATTTAATGATTTGCGAGATATTTATCGAAATGAAGAAAGTGGACTTATGCCACTTCCAAATATGTACATATGTATGTAGGCTCATATGTAGCTTTAAGAATATAATTTTTTTCAAAGTCAATTTAATTAAAAATTTAATGTTAGCATGCACTTCAAATTTAACCGCATTCATGTTCACAGATACAAGGGTAATTTCAAATTGACATTAAACTAAATGTGAGTATCACGCAGCACATTTGCGAACCTAATATATAATTTCGAAAGAGACTTTGTGTATATATATATATGTATATATGTATTGTTGCGCCCGAATGTGAAACGCCCGAAAACGCAAAGGTCGAAAATCGAAAGATCTTAAGTCGAAAGATAAAAAAAGGGTGCATGGTAAACGGTACATACTCACTTAATTTGCGCGAGTAGGATACAACAGGAACAAGAGGAACAGGCTTTTCCTCCAGTATTAATATGCGCGCGCAGAAGCGAAAGCGCCGAGGGCACAGCCCTAGGGGGCGAAGACTCCGGGGGGCGACGGCGCCGATGGCGAAGGCGCTGGGGGGGCCGCCGGATTCTGGTATACATATAATTTCGATAGAGACTTGGTATATATGTATGTTTGTTTGTTCGTGACAGTCAATTTAATAAAAAAAACAAATGAGTATTCAAATAAATTTATATTAAATAAAACTATTCTAATAAATTTATATTAAATAAAACTATTCTAATAAATTTAATAAAACTTTTACTATAAGATTAGTCATATTTAAGCGGTTTATATTACAAATACCGAGCGAAGCCGGGTAAAACCACTAGTACCTGGTAAAATCAGTTTCAAAAAGCTTACGCTAACATTAATTAATTATAAATATAGCATCCTGATTACGATTTATAACATGCTGGGAAGCTTAATATTAACATCGGGTTCAGAACTAAAAAAAGTTTACGGCACTAAATTATTATCCAGAAACACGCCAAGAACTTTTATTGTGTTAGTTTCTGGAACGAGGACAGAAAATTTAAATTGAGACACAGAAAGTTGGCATTAATGACCCCTCGACTGCGGCGACTGGTTTCACACCGAATTTATACGGTATAGAAGAGAAATTTCCACAACTCCCTTCTGTCTCGTCCTCGTGACGGCTGTGCAACACCCTGTATAATCGCATCAACCTAATAAAATCACATTCCGTACTTTAAACGTTGGCGTAAATCGACTCGAAACAACCCTTCTGGGTTAAAGGGCCAAAGGGTCACATTTGCTTTAAAGTCTCGACACACTTATTTCCAAAGCAAATTATCTATGTAAGCGCAGCAATGTTAGGAAATCAGTTGGGCAATTTATCTTGTTGAAAATCGTGGCGATTTATTGTGATGACAAACTGCTAGATAGCAAATCTTTAATAATAATTAATTTAAACTCAGGCGACCAGACGCCTAAGTTTCAATCCATTGAATTGAACCAGCAGCATAGATAAGTGGTTAACCTTTTTTTGCTTTCAACCGAGTTGTCACAGGATCAATCTCTGGCCCGGTGCTGTTGATCGTTTCCTATCTGTTAATTTATCTGATTTTCATTAAAACGGTTCCGACGAATTGCCAACCTTTTCCTATTTCTCTCGAAATTTGAGTTATAAGCATCTCGAATTTGCTGATTTATAGAATGCTGCAAAAATCTATCCATAGATGTCTCTATAATGCTCTATAAATTGTTTATCGATGTTTATAATTGGCTAGGAAGACTCATTGGGGTTTTCCTGTTAGTCCTTCCTGGTATTTATACATATGTACATACATACATATGCATATAATATGAATGAAAATAAAAATTTTAAGTAAAAAATTATTTATGGACGGCTTTGGTCTGCATCACTGAAACAGTAACAACAGTCTTGGGAAAGCGCTTCCCCCTTCTGTTTGAGAAGTATTTCACTAACAGTAAATTAATTTAACATATACGTTTACGTATTTGCTCGGTTTGTAAAGTAATTCTCAAGAAAGGGGAAGGGGAGGGGCGTCTCACTTCAGTAAAAAGGTGAAGTGCAACGTTTCGTAACACGTTCAGCCGCACAAATTTAACTCCCACCACCGCGCATGAAGAAGTTTTCATTTAAAATATGTACATAATTTTTTTTCTATATAAAATTTTAGTTTTCATAAAAATGTCTTATAAACTTTAAAGGGTTGTTTGATTCGTCTCTTAAATACACATTTTTTATCTGGAAAAAGTTTCATAATACGCCGTTACACCCGTCGTGGCATGATTGATGACATGGCGTCGCCAAATAAAAACCTAAAATATAATAATAAATGGTTGCAATCAAAAATTCAAATATCCACATTACACATCCGGCTCAAAAGGCTCACTAGATAATTTTCACCGCAGCGTTTTATTGTCGACTGATTTTTTTTTTTTTGCAAACGTATTTATTTGTATACATATGAACGTATATGTATAGGGTGTCGTCGATGTGAATTTATATTTTTATGACTTCCATATAAATCGTGTTTGGCGGATAAAAAAAAACCGCAAAAAAATTTTCCGCGATGATTTCCTTCTCGTATCATAAAATACGACGAATTCTCGTTTTCCGTCTGAACTTTTCGACGAGATTGCGCCTTTTTAATGCCTATTATATTTTCTCGTTTTTTTTGCTTCTCTCTTTCTCCTTCTCGAGCCGACGACGACGGTGATTTATTGCGGTTGTAAAAACGAGTGAAATTATTGTAAAGTGTGCGTACACTTTTCCGACATCGACTGCGACCGATTTTCCCGCGATTTTCGGGCGCGCGGAAAACGGAGCGTTCTCTCCCGAAAAGCCTCGAGATACGTTTCGTAGTTGCTTAAAAACGCCGCAAACGTTAAATATACGGCCTTTAATTAAACCGCGCTTTCCTATTTCGAAACGTTTATTTCGGTCATTAGCAAAGCATATAATCCTGCGAATAGCACTTCTTACTCTCTCCTAGTTTAACTTAACGAGCACTTTGAAAGTTTGCCGGTCGGGCCCACTGTAAAGCCTCGGCGAATTCTGCAATTATTCGGCAATTATTTTCAGCGTATTTATTGTGTGTTGCGAATGAAAAATATCGACTTTTTGTTGTTTTTGTGCATACGGAAGTGAGATTATTTCATTCTCAACTACGATTCAAAATTATACACATACAAACTAAAAATATCTACATACTTACATAATTTTAACATTAAAAAATTAACCATTTTGACATAAATTACTCGTTTATTTGTTTTATTTGAATACGTAATTGTTAAGGATTTATCGAAATTGCGTTTGACAGCTCTGCAAAAGATTCTTAATAATGAAATCGAGAGATTTGTCTGTCGTAGATTTGTTTCATCTCTCTTAAAGAGAAACTTATGTGTCAATAAATCTCTACATGAATACCTTTAGATGCAGGTTAAAAACCCGATAGCTGAATTTTGAATAGCACTATTCGATTTTAACAACAATTTCTAATATTTTAATGACTACTGGTGGGATTTGGAAGATTTTAAATTCAAAATCGGCTGTTTTCTGTCAGAGTTTGCCGATATTCTTTAATTGCTTAAATGATCCTGTACAATATCTGTCTATCATGTTTATTATTGAATAATACAGTTAGTCTGCGTTAATTGCTTTTTGAAATGAATATATTGTACTGAATGGCGTTTCTGGTCATTTCCTGTGCTTTCCAGGCATTCTTTAGACGGATAAAAGTATTGTAGTATAATACCATCAAACGTCTAGACTTTTTCCAAAACAGGTTTGGTTCTATATTGAAAACTGTGGAATTTAACAGCGAACTAACACATCTGTCTTGTGTTTTTATATGGGAGCCCTTCCGTTTTATACGGAGTTTCGATCCCGTGCTCTCAGTACTACCAAATTCCAGTTCAAAGATCCCTAGTTAGAAACTGTGGATAAACGGAAAAACAAACATACAAACAAATAGACGTACATAAATACCAGCGTGGAATTTTTGATCGAATGAACACTAGGCCGACTGATTTTTGGCCGAACGGGCAATTGGTCGATTGAAGTTTTTATTTCTAATCTAGTAGATGACGATCGGCTGTGTAAAAGGACGACGATGATGGAAAAAGGGATAGATAAAATAAAAATAAAATATCGTTGCAGATCGTTAATTTAATTAAAATGGTAAAAATTGTATAAAATTCAATAATGACGCACATGATTTTGCCAGACCATTAAGTGCCTTCAAATTTTTTTTCTTAAAATATAAAATTATTTTAATTACAACATAATTTTATATTTATAATTTGAAGGCATTTGATTTTTGAAATAAACTAAAAATTAAAAAAAAAATATAAGACGACAAAAATCATAATTTTGTATCGAAATCATTCAAAATTCGATGTATCATAAAAATTTTATATTTTTGATAAATTTAAACAATTAAAATTTCATTCAGCCACATGTCCGTTCGGCATAATTTCCTTTCGGCCAAGTGCCCGTTCGGCCTAATGTCTGATCGGCCAAGCGTCCGTCGGCCTAATTTCCGTTCGGCCAAGTGTCCGGTCGACCAAGCGTGCATCGGCCAAATGTCCGTTTGGCCTAATGTCCGTTCATCCAAGTGTCCGTTCGGCCTAATGCCTTGTTGGCCAAGCGTCCATCAACCCAATGTCCGTTCGGCCTAATGTCTGGTCGGCCAAGCGTTCGTCAGCCTAGTGTCCTTCGGCCATGTATCCATTCGGTCAATAGTCCGTCATGCACATACATATGTACATACATATATGGAATTCTAAAATGCTTCTGCCGAACGCAATCATTCTTATTTTGTAAAATTAATTGGAACCTTCGAGACCTTGATAATTATTTATATATATATATTTTTTAAGCTATAGCATACGATGGTTAGAATCCTACTTACTTTGCTTATCGATAGCTTGTTATTTTTCAATTGAAATTCAAAGAGATTATGAATTCATACTTAAGATGGAATTCTCACGAGAGTGTTTAGAATGGAGATGGGAATCTTCTACACAGTTTTAGAATAATTTGGCGTCCTTAATCCTGACGAGATGATGGTGTGGTGTGGCGTCTGAACGTCTAAATCCCCTCAATTAATCAATATTCGAGTGAAATATCAAATGGAATTTATCGGGGCGCGAGAAAGCCTTCCCTTATCCTTTGATCGTGACGTTAATTGACGCGGCTCTGAATCTTTAAACAATTATCTGCGAACTCAATGATCTGTTAATCTCGTTTTAGTCCACTGATAATAAACTTGGGGCCGGTAAAAACTTTGTAATCCACTCCGTTCTTTTATCTTTAGAGAACAGAGGAAGTTAACCAGTGGGGCGTTCTATCGACGACAAAAATATCATTGTATTGAAATACTTGTGTTAAACTTTTGAAATGAATAGATTTAAGATTGTAATTTTTTTTTAAATGATTCATTTTGAGATTCAAACATTATTTCGTTGTTAGGAATATTAGATTTATAAATTTGAAAGTATTTTTTAAGGTGAAACTGCAATAATAATAATAATAATCAATCACACCCGAGGCTATTGTCGCTAAATTCTATTCCTGCACTCTCTCCCGGCCATCCGCGTGCAAATGAGCAGATACATATATGGGTCCTCGTTCAGTGGCCACGGCGGTGTCCATTTATTGCATTTTTTTTATCTCCATGTAAAAACACATTTTTTGATATAAAATACGCCGTCTTGAGATAAAAGCTTTATTTAGTTTATTATTTTCACTCATGGGTTATATGATGGTACATACGGTGAACGGAAAAATGCACTCGAGATAGTTGCACTCCCGAGACATCCAAACTTTCAAAGATGCTCAAGGGGAACTAACGCAATATAATTCCACAAAAAAGCGTCAAGGGGTATTTGGATGTTATCCGAGGGTGCTAACCTATTTTTTGTGGAATTCTATTGCGTAAGTTATTTTTGAGCGCCTCTGAAAATTATGCTGCACTACTATTCATATAATTCAGCGCCTTTGAAAAACTATTCAGTGCAATTTAGTGCATCTTTCCGGGAACCGGTACATACATACATGGATTATATGATGGTACATACATGAGCAGTACGGCTCAGTGGTTGCGTTTATGTTTAGCACCAAGTGATTATTGGGTTTGATCCCGGGCTTATCTTAAATACTGCTGTTTAGACTTGGATATTTGTGATTACTAGTCGATCGTTTCTCATCAGAGTTTGCCAATTTATCTGATTTCGTTGTTGAAACGGTTCCTCCATCAAATTGGCAAAAACCATCCTACCCACTATGTCACCAATATCTGAATTTTATGTATGTACAATATGTAAAAAAATATGTACAAGTCTAAAATCCGTTTATGTCTATGGGTTAATTCATTAATTAATTAATAGTTAATTTCGTGTTCTTCCGTGGTTGCGTTTATGTTTAGCACCAAGAGATTATTGGATTTGATCTCGGGCTAAATTTCCTTACTGCTGGTTAGACTTGGATATTTGTAACTCCAAATCGATCTTTTCTCATCAGAGTTTGCCGATTTTATCTGATCATTGTTGAAATGGTTCCTCAAAATCGGCAAAAAAAATCATCCTACCTGCTGTCACAAATCGTCTGTATTTAATGTATGTACAATTTGTAAAAAATTATGTACAAGTCTAAATCCACAGATGTCTTAATAGATTCTTCAATTATTTGTTAATTTCGTGTTCTTCAGCTTCTGGAAATACAGTGATTTATGTAATAAAAATGCTGCATTGTTTGTAATTAATTGTCGAGGAAGGCGCATTGGGGTCTTCCTGTCAAGCCTTCCTGGTAAATATCTATGTAAAAATAATAAAATAAAGACATGTATGATTATGCATTATTTTTTGAGTATAATTTCAAGGTGAATTTTATTTTTGTGTATGGCAGGCTTCGAATTCCATCAATGTCTCCTGGGGTGTCTATTATATACATAGTATATGTATGTATTTATATCTTTTTATGAATAAAAACAAATTGTAAATTGACAGGTTAGAAACTGAGTGTGTACATATGTACATATGTATAGATGTAGTTTCTAATTTGGGCAAAGCCGGGTGCTTGGATCCAGTATTCTTTCATAAAGTGCTCCATATATGTATGTACATATGTCGGTATGTAAAATGTGGAATTTGAATCTCGCCTCGCTCTTTATTATGTCCGTCAATTTTGGACAAGTGTTTGCATAGGACTCGAATCAAACTCGGCTTATCTACAGTGTAGAACTTTTATTGCGGTCATCGTTGCCAGTATTTATCGACGCCATATTGCCCGAAAAGTTTACACAGGGCTTTTATATGAGCTTCATACTCGTATGTGTACATATGTATGTACATACATATATTATGTCTGGATATTTTCTGGGAAAAAGTGATATTTTATTCGTAGGTAGTTCGGGAGTTTGCGTTTACTTAGGACAGCACTACTATTGAAAGTCTGCATATTATAAATACATTCTATGAAAGTAATTCAAATTTAAAGTTTTGAGTTACATAATATATGTATGTACATACATTATGTAGCTTTACGGCTTATTCGCACATATGTGCTTCGTACTTCGTATTTTGGATTTAAAATTATTCTTTAAAGTATGTAGTGATAAAGCACGGATATGGGTTTTGGGCTATTTACTAACTAGACAAATATGTAGACAATTAAATGCACGCACACATACAACTGTACTCATTTTTCTTGTCTTTTATTTAACGTCTGCAGGTATATTGTAAATGTGTCTTTGAGAAACTATATTCAGTGATATTTGTGAGCAACTACTGCTACATTTTTTAGTAATGGTGTTTCATAACTACCGTTTCTAGAAGTGTGATTTTTACTTTTTTTTTATTTAGAAATTATAAAGCCAAGCGATTGTACCGGAAAACGTTTGAATCAAATTGACTGTTTCCTCGCAACAACCGATACCTCGCTACAGCCGCATTCGTAATAAGCAAGTTCGACTGTAATATATGAACGTATGTATGTATGTATACATTTATTTGACAGATATCCTTTCACGTGTCAAACTTAAAATATATTAACGTCATCGGTAAAGCGTATTCGAGACAGCAATGCGAGTGTAATTTTATTTTATATTTCTTTTTTTTTTTGTTGTAAAAATCACGGGATTTTTGTTCTCAACTTCATTTAAACTTTTCGCTTAAATCATCCGGTGGCATATCGCGAGTAATGATGTTTGCTTCTCTTTTCTTTTTTTTATTTTTATTTTACTTCCACTCCACTTTCTCCTTTCTCTAAATGATTTACATCCGCTCTCGCCGAAACGGAATTTCAAGGATACAGATCTAATTTTTCTACAAGGAAACCTTTTTCTTGTTAAGAGTTTTAACATGCCGTGACAGTTTTAGTGTTGTTTACCTGAACTCTCCTTCCCTCACACCCTCTAAACCGACCCCCCTACCCCTCCGGAAAAGTTTCCACAACGGGCAACAGCTTGACATAAATTATTTGCGTTCATGTCGACGACTTGCTCTCCACTCTATGGCCATTTTATTATTCCGACGAAGCGCATTGCATTGTGGACTTCGGACGTTCCGAATTTATTGTTTTTGTACATAAAATGTATAAATTCGACGTGTCAGAATCAAATACATCCTTTTCATTCCACGTGATGTACTAAAAGTGGAACCAGGTCAGTTAAGTCGTAACCTTACCCGACCTATCATTTAAACAGGGATGCTTGTCATTGTTCTATTGCAAAAAGTTTAGTGATTATGAGGCCTTATGATGCTTTGAGTGAAACTTCAAAATGTTGAGCAGGAGGAGTGCTGACATTAAAATCGTAACTAGTTTGGATGGAGTCCCACCATTGATAGAGTGCGGTTTAGGACCTCGCTAGCTTAAAAAACGAAGATAATTGAGGAAGGTGTGGACGAGTTAAATAAATAGGGGTAGTGCAAGTACATATAACGATACAAGGTGAGATTGTGGGGGTGCTGACCACAGTGTAAGCGCATACATACATACGTATGTATATTTAGCATTTTACGGTAAATGTGAAATAATACATTTGGCTACATCATTTCCGTAACTTTTTTTTCGATTCACCGTCACCAAAGAAATTTACATTTAAAATTTTTGCTATCTGTATCAAGGTTCACATTGTTCCAGGGTTGATAAACAGGGGCTGCATTAAGACATGTCATGATGTACAAGTGAGTTTTTGGATACTTGTGCGCCACCTGCCGCAATATTTTTACAGCATGCCTCGAATTGGCGACGTTGCGAAACTTTCATTCAACTAATTCAATTAGCGGTCGCCATTGTGGGATTTCACATCGCAGTATCTAAATAATCTGGCTGCAGCGAAAGCAAACTTTTCTTTCCCCTCTTCTTTTCAGCCACACGTAATTAAATTAAATTCTAAATTCCCCATTATTGTTGAAGTCGATTAAAATTTTTCTCATGAGTTAATTCCTCTTTCAGTTATATTTATATCTGCTGCTAGGAATATAATGATCATTAATTTTTAATTTAAGTTAGCTCATTTTATGTGCCCTATTCTTTGAAATGTTTATTTATAAAATCAAATTACCTTACCAACTATTGTGATTGTAAACACGTTGATTTAATGATTAGTATCTTGAAAATAAACACTTTAATTGAAATCCAAATATTTAATAGTTGAATAAATTACTACTACATAGCAACATAGCATCTATACATTATAGTATCATGCCGCAAAGTCATTTTATAAAGATAGTGACACTCAGATGAGCCCAACACGCTGTGCAATATTGTCCATCACTTTCCATGAATTTCCGATTCAAACTTCTGGAAATTTTGAAGTCAATGAGCATACACTTTTTCCTTCAAATAGCCCCCAAAAAGAAATACCACGCTGATAAATCAGGAAACATCTTACGGCAGAATCAATTTGCATGGAATTTTATGCAATGTTCTGTACCATCCTGTTAAAACCATTTTAAAATATCAGTTCCTAAGCAGATTAAGTAATAATGCGGAGGAAAATGATGGATTATTTCTAACAACGCGTTGAGGTTTACTTGGCATAATACTATCCTACATACATATGTATAGCTATATAGTAGTTTGATTTTATTTGATTGTCACGTCTATTATATTTAAGTGTTAATTTTCAAACAACTAATCGCGCAATTGTTTCCTCATCCTGTATATTATTTCAATGTATATTTAAGTGGATGTGTCTCCTCTTGATCGTGATACATATTAATGAATTTTTCCCAATTAATAACATTCGGTGATTGCGGTTGACGTGAGCCGAAACTGTTTGTTACGGGGCACAAAATCCTGACGTTTTCCTAATTGGTTTTTCACCCGTTCGCTATTTTGACCGCTAAGACAGCTTATTTTGTATATACAATACATATGTACCTTTTTCAGAGAGGTGTGGCCTGAAAATGACATATTTGGCAGTACCACCATGGAGAAAGACGAAGAGTTCACCGTGATGAGGACCATCTTTATGGCTGAAATTGGGGCTGAATCAATAGGTGAGATTTTTTTTCAATATTTATAGATATGTCTCTATTTCGTCGTTTTCGTCTTCAACGCTCGCTTTCAATTTTCATTTCAATATTCAACATGATACACGCCTTACGCCGTAGTGCTATGCATAGACGCATGCAATCAACTGTCCACACTTGTTCAGTACTGTTGACTGAAAATTGACCAGTTTCACCAGTGCCAGTGTCGCTCGTTTTGTTTTAAGTCTTTGTTTTCTATTTACAATAAATATTTTAAAGGTAGTAGGTTAAGTAGTTTAAGTAACGTGTGTAATCTGACGTAATATATGAAAATTAGAATTATTGGACTCTTATATTATTTATGACTCAGGTGATAGCGTTGACGTTGATGTGTGAACGTTGATGTGTAGGAAAGTGTCTCTTTCCTTTCACTCTCGGTTTTTTTTTTTGGGAAAACTTCTAACTCGAGTAAATATATGTACACTACCGTGATATAAAAAGTTTCACTTCAATATTATTTTCAAATTATATTATTCATTTCCTTAAAAAAAAACAGGCTTCAGCTACGTTTTATTGATAATATCCGGTAACTGGTTTATTATAAATATTTATTTAATGGCGGTTTCGGGGGATGCTTTCAAAATCTCGTTTTTATTTGCCCCAAAATAAAAAGCTCACACGGTTCTTATGTACATACGTATGTATTCCGTATACTTTCCGCAGTTAATGTCTCGTCCGGGGTTTTCCGGATAATCGCCTCGTTCGAATGGGCAATCCGTCGTGCGCGGTCCATGATTTTTCCAAACCCCCCACCCCCCCATACTGTTCGCATTATTTATGCTTCTCTCCCTCCATCTCCAGCCCTCTCGCTCCGGAATCGTTTTCCGTTTTGGAGAAGACAATTTGGAGGCAAGGTGCCGCATAATAAAATTACCTCTGGGAATAAATTTGAATGTGAAAATCATTCGGGCCTTTTCCATCCACTCCACGTCACTCTGCGCGGCTGACGCGCCCTGTCAGCCTCCCGTACCAGCCGCCACACCTCAAACGCAATTTCATCCCCCTCAAACCACCCCCTTCCCCCAAATCCCACCTAGCCGTGTTTTCGGCCTGCGGGAAACGCCGCGTATATTCCACTTGATTGTTTTTTTCGGACCACCCCCTCCCTCGTTTCTTTTAGATTTTTTTCGACGACCCCGTTTAATTTTTCAATGATCAAAAATTAGAACCCTCTCCTACTCCTAGGTCAGCGGTGGCGAACATTTCTGAGCCCATGCACCTAAAAATCTAGATAAAAATACCACCTGCCATATAAAAAAAAATCATATAAATCATATTAAAAAACCTCAACCTTTAATAGCCATAAGTCAATATTGCAATTGTTCAAAAATTGTATTTTAGCAAAGAAATATATTTTTTAGTTATTATTTTCTGTTTTAAAAATCTTTTTATTAGCTTCACTCTGTTAATTCAATGACATTCCTGCCCGTCAAAAAATTGTCACTTCCACTCTTCAGTTCGCTTTGATATCTCACCGATATACGAAGGTTAGCTAACATTGAAGTAAGCTAATGTCTCCGACATGGAGCTAGAGGAGTTTAATCATTAACGAACTCATTAAAATTAGCATCTGAATCTTGTGTCAGATCGGAGCGATGACAGCTAGCTATGCATACTCGCCTTTCTACCACCACTTCGCAACTTATTTACTCTCATCTCATATAAACTTAATATTACAAGCTTTTATATTTTTCGCATTTTATGTTTGTCACGCGTGCCATAAGTTCGCAACCTCTGTCCTAGGCAGTCGCCCACTTCACTTCCAATCCGTCCGAATGCGAAAACGAGGGAGTTTTCTTATTTCGCCTACAGCATTTGAATATTTAAAGCTTTCGGCTAAATTGGACGTTGCGTTTTCCGCCAAGTTTTTCCCCGACTTTCCTCTGGGTGGGGGAAACTCGCTTTTTGCCGCTCGGACGTGTCGCTATTATATTATTTATGTTTTATAGATTTCTTTTTTGTCTTGCATTCGGGGGAAATTTCGTGACGACTTAGCATTTTAATATCGCTGTTTTGGCTCTCGCATAAATAATTGCCGTCCGGGAATTTTCCGCTAATTTATTCATAGTCTGTTTTATTTTTTATTGTTATTTTTTTGCACCCTCGGAATATTGTATTCGGCTTTGGGTGTTATTTGTGTCGCGATTGAAATACGCAAGTAATTATTGCGCACTGAACGGAAGCATGCGATTATGCTCTGAATATTTATTATTATTTATTTAGGTCCGAACTGGAACTCTGCAAGATTGGCATTACTTTTAAAGTTATGACTCAAGTTCCATGATTCAACAGTTTTCAGTACCAACACGATTCAGTACACTATGAATTTTCTTATTTAATTTACACAGTTGCTAAAACACTTCAAACATATTCAAAATTGTTACCACTTACTTAACTTAACTATCAAATCATTTTCACTCCATTGCTTTATACTTCCTTTAAAATATAACTGAAAAAACTTTTTTTCATAGAAATAACTATAACTAAACGTAACTACATATAATTATGTATAAACGATTTGCAAAATCTATAGTTTTTAAATTAGGTATATGTATTATGTATTTCATGGTACCCAATATTAGTAAATGTGTAGATTTTGAATAAAATTAAAAGCATATTAAGGGCTTTTATTCTAAAATTCATCTGCTCAAGCAACGCCGAATAGTATAGTCTAATACAAATTAATTTTTCCTGCGTTGCTCAGATTTGTGAAAATTAGAAAGGTAGTGCCAAAATTGTACTTATAAAGTCCGCGGTCTATGTTATAGTACTAAATTTGGTGTCTGAATTTAAAACTGTAGATTTACATAGCGGAGAAATAAATGAACCAACATCCATATTTGCATAAAAAGTAATAGAATAAAACCAACGGCGTGGACAAGTTAAGGTTAGCATATTATGCTTTCGACCAAAGTGCTCACGGGTTCGAGTCCCGCTGCTGGCCAGACCTTGGTTTGTGACTTCAGGTCGATCGTTACCTTTCAGAGCCAATTTTTCGAAACTATTCCTGTTAATTGGCATTACCCTTCCATTCCCTCTTTCATATCTCAAGTTATTCAGCGTCCTGAGGTTTGCCAATTTCTGTAATAAAATTCTGTAAAAATTTCTCCATAGATGTCACTGTGGATGACGTTTGTTTGAATTTGTATTGTATAAAATGCTTATGTGCATATATTGATTGTATTGTATGTGTATAAGTGCACTCATCGCTTTGGAGCGATCTGTAAAGGCGAGTGTAAATGTAAATGTTATATGTAATAAAATAAAATCAAAACGAACCTGACACAGGTGGGATTTCATCTAATTAAAATAATAGGAACTTGTCAGGACATGAATTTGATTTTGAGCATTGAAAATGATATACATACATTTGATACAAATAACAGTGCTTATCTTCTTTAAATGAAAGAAGATCACTACAATAGAAAAGTAGACTACTTAAACCAAATGCAATCATGTGAAGAATATTACTAAGTAAAGATTCATTATTAAAACGGTATTTTGGGTCATAATGCAAGAGTAGTCTAAATTGGAATTTTAATTTTTATAATGATGAAAAACAACTACATATGTACATACATATAATATTATAAATGATATGGAATTTCCAAAATACTATATTTATTTAAGTACATACAAATGCACATATGTACGTATTGTTGAAAAAGATTTTCATTTAACTAGTAGGTATGTGCACCCATGTACGTGTGTTCATTCGATATTAATTACCACTCGCCCCTTTTTTTTGGTTTTTTGTGCTGATTTTATGATGTTACCCTCTCCGGAGTTTTCCTACACATAATTTACAAAATTGAATACGCATTCGTTTGCGGGGAAATCGCTTTAAAAATTAAACGGTATGCGCCAGCGGTTTTCCATTATGCGCGCGCGCGGTACGACACGATTATTAATTAAACGGCTACGGGTCCGTTGTTGGAATGTGAAATGGATTTCATACGTGTCTTTTATGCTGCGTCTATGCAAAAAAAGAGGGACGTAATTGAAAAAATAAAATAAAATAAAAAAAATCCGGAGGGGAGATCTGTAGAATTTGCCGCGGACGATTTACAACCCTTTCAAATTCGACTTTGTTTGAAATTAACTCGCTGGTGGATGGATGCACATTCCTCCTACTCCCCTTGCTATTCCAAATGCAATGTTCGTTTTAGGATGCAACCTATTAAGCGATCTTTTGAAAAAATAGTGTTAACGTTTTTTTACATACCTCTTATACAGTTCATTTCAAATAGGTTTGCGAATGTAAAATAGATTTCGTTGCGTTCTTTCCTGTCTTAATGATATTTTTTGCCGTTTTAACAGTTATGTAAATCGGTAAAATATTTATCCCATATTTACCGTGCACTTAAATACACGTAAATCGAACATGGCTGACTCGACCAACTCGAACCATTTACTGTCTAGAAAATAGTGTTGATTCCTCAATAGTCATGACCGCTGAACAAACACATATGTTTGTTAGAACATTATTTTAATATAAACTTGGAAAGTTGATATTGGATGTTTAGTTTCAGTATTTTAGCGTGTATATACATACCTATGTACATATATATACGCTACCTATGTATATGTATATAAACAAACTCTCAGAAATAATAAATTTAGCAACCCACATGTATTGGAAAGAAGCATTCCTAAGTCTCAATAAGAATTCATCTGCTTCGGAAACTCTTTAGAGTATATACTTTTTGTCAACTTAACTTAATTTTGAACCATATTAATTGAGATTTGTAGTAAATCAATGTGTAGGGACTGTATAAATGGGTATGTATTATATGTGCAATGTGTTACATATTGGATATATGTAGTATCTGCTATCATGTACTTTCTAGAATGTATACATGTATCACTTCCGCTGTCTGGACCAGCATTTTGTGAGTCACCACTTTATATTTATTTTATTTTATTTTTATTTCAATAGAACATGTATACTCGCCTTTACAGATCACTCCAAAGCGACTAGTGTACTAATAAAGATGCTATATAATTAATACAAACATTTTTATACAATGCGAATTCATACAAAAATCATTCACAGTGACGTGACATCTATGGAGAAATTTTTGAAGAATTTTATTATAGAAATTGGCGAACCTCAAGACGCTGAATAACTTGAGATTTGCAACAGAGATGGGAAAGGAGATGCCAATTTACAAGAACCGTTTCGATGAAAATGAAAGAAAATTGGCAAACTCTGACAGGAAAAGATCTACCTGCATTCACAAACCAAGGTCTGGCCAACAGCTCTAGTGGAAATCGAACCGAAGGAAATCGAACGCTGTGGATGTTCATTTTTGTTGTTTGTGTTTCAATAATAGTTGTATAAGTGAACCCAGTTTACGTTTCTAACAAAGTACGACGCCAGCGTAATCCCTATGCACGAGAATTACTCTTCTCGGAATTTGTGAAGAGTCTGGTGTATAGAATGCAATCTGACGTGCAGTATGAGTGTAATGGAAGGAATTGCTTCCATTCTTTTCATGGCATTATTTTCGAAATTAAATTGAACGGACGACGTCGAGCGCGATTGCGATTTTTCGCCTCGCGCCGTGACGTGTATTACTTGGCGGCAAATACCGACGGAGACAATTTCATCTCGTTACGTCTCTCTTCTTCTTCTTCATGTTCATCTTAAAAGATGCAACGATGGTAATTCGGTTAGAGCGGAACGCTTTTTCGAGATTGAAAACATCTGACGCGCGCGTGCGCACCGCGCAAATTGCCCGCTCCTTCCTCGCTAAGTGTCAACTTTTCATCGTTGAAAACCTTCCTGATAAATTGACTTGGAAGTCTTCCTACACTTATTTACAGTCAATGTTGCTTAGATTTTACGTTCGATGGAAAATCTTGCGTATATGCCATCAAATTTTATGTTTTTCTTTTACGTGATTTTATTTTACAAGCCAGCAGTACAGCTAGTTCAATAGAGAGGTCCCAAATTAGATCTATGTATGTATGTATCAGGTCAGTCCATAAGTTCGTGCGCATTTTCAGGAAATTTTTAAATGAAAAATGACGAAAGACTGTTCCATGAGATGAATCCATCCTTTCTGCTATCTGATCCACTGTTAATTGTTGCTCTGACTCCACAAGATTTTTAAGAAATCGTTATCAAAATTAACAGGACGTCCTCAACGGGGTTCATCATAAATGCTGCTTTTTCTAACTTTAAAATTTTGAAACCATTTCTGGGCAGTCCTTACACTGATAGAGGTTTCACCATTTACACTATTAATTTTTATCGCTGCAGATTCGTCACACGATAATAGAAAGTATTTTTTGATTTTTAAATGCTTTTTATTATTACGAAATTATGTTCACAATACATCTTATATCTATTTTAATAGCTACTGATCTACTGATCATTTTCTATTTTACAATTTAATTTAATTTGGTTATTAATCACAGTATTATATTATTCTAATGTTAATCTAAAGCATAATAGGAAAAAGAGCTCAAAAACCTATTTGCAATCCTCTAATAGAAAGTATAAAACAGCACGTTTGTATTGATTATTATTGATATTCATTTTTTATGGGTACTAATACGCGTCCGATGTTTACGAAAATTGGTGACAGACTGACTAATACATTAGTCAAGCGATGAAAAGTTTCGACAGGTTCTAAATCTTTTTGGTTTAGTAATGAGTCCTGAGTCGCGAATCCCGTGCATGTTATTAATGCGCACGAACTTATGGACTGACTTGATATATTGAAAAGTATCATACATTGTATGATTTGAAGCGTTTCTGAGGTCCCACTCTACCGGTCAGATTTGGATATTTGTAATTCCTAGTAGATCAGTTTTTCTATTTATCTGATTTAATTGTTGACACGTTGACAAGTCGCAAGGTGTAGCCCGGCTCAAATTGGCTACCAATCCTCTATTTGTCACCACTGTATAATTTAATAAAATTTCAAATTTACATATATTAATATGTATAATACAAGTTAGGTTGTAATTGTCGATTTAGGGCACTAGGGTACAAACCAAATAAATATAATTGAAATGTATGTACTTAAATAACTCTTTACTAAAAAAATATTTCCTGACTTCACCGGTACAGCAATTCACTACCTTTCGTATTGAAGTTATTTTATTTCAATTATTATTTATTTCAGAAATTATATTCATTATATGAGCTATTATATTTAAAGTGGCGGAAGTCCAATTTTTAGTTGCAAAAACACTATTTCTTTTTGACTTGGTTTACAAATTGTTATCACTTATTTTTAATTCGTTATGTTCAGAATCTCGGAAAAGTAGAATAAACGTAGTATGTGCAGGCCACCAGTATTTTTAAATATTGTTAAACGCAAAATGTTTAATGTTTAATGTTTTACGAAGTATTTCTCGAAATGAAGTAAAGTGAACTCATGCCACTTTCAAATATTATATAACGGGTCGTATAACAATCAAATCCGTATGTGAAGTTTTTTTCTTTTACTCTTACTTTTCTGTTTTGTATATGAAATCTATTTTGAAATTACCCTGTTTATATGTATGTATGTATGACTGACTTCATAAGAAGAGTTGCGAATTAAAAAAAAAGATTAAATAGTTTTTACTCTGAAAGCTTTAATTTTTGTCTAGACTTGGGACGCGTGTGAAGGCTTATTGAATGTGAGCAATTTATTTTTAAGTGAATGCTAACTTGATTAATGTATTCCAATATGATGTACAAACTGTATCTTAGATCTGTGACGGTTGAAACTATTAAAAATCATAAAACTTCAAAATGGCGTCAAATCAAATATATTCTTATCTGCACTTATAAAATAACACTTATATCGGTTTTCAACTATAGAAGCTAGCTTTTGTAGTGAAGTCGAGCGGTCGTAGAACCGTAAGTGTATTAAACCTCTAGGATAGAATAGCACACGTCTCTGAAGGCTTCAAAGAAGTGAGAAGGGGAGAGAGAGAGAGAGAGATCATTTCGGGATGAAAGGGAGCCGTATCCCTTCGGACAAACACACGGCGTACTCTATCTCTAAATGTTATGGTGAAATTGTTCGGACGGCGACGTCTAAAAAAAAAATAGTTTCGAGAAAATCTCGATAGCGAAAAAAACTGGGTCAAATAAAAAGGATGAGCAGTCGTCGTATAAATAAACGCTAGGGAGGCAAAGATGGTTAACAAAAGAAAATCCATTGGGCGTTTGTGCGTAAAGCTTTACGCGGCGAAATAACATGTTAATCATACGAACCATTTCGTTGTATAGGATGTGGCAGAGATTGAATATATTTCAATTATTATATATTTATCTAATCGATTTTTTTTAATTATATATTATCTACAATGTATTAATAATTTTACATGTTTAAAAACTGACGCTCTCGCGTTTCATGGCTAACTTGTATAACATATCTATAAATCACTGCATATGTATTTGACAATATTTACAACACATATGTAAAAATTCGGATGTGACCAACCCATGACTTTATCTATGTATTTGAGGAAAATAAGAAGGTCACAAAACAAAATTCGATAATTTAACATATGTACATACATACACGTTCACACATACCGGTTATGTTCACGATAAAAATTGAGCGCAAATGTGGGGAAACTTACACAAGACAAAAGTTCTACTTCCGGTTGTCCGATTTTGTTCGAATTTTTTTTATTACTTAAAATCACTATAGTTATTATACACATAAAATATCAAGAAAATAATAATAATTTAAAAGGTCAAAATAATATAATGAAATATTGTTTTAAAAAAAATACAAAAATAAAAAATAAAGCCGTGGGTTGGTCACATCTGAATTTTTTTTCTATATTATCTACATACATATATTGCATTACTGTCCATCATCTTATTTTTTATTTCGTATTTTTCTGACCATTATTGAGAAGGTATTATAAGAAATTGGCATCATCAAATATTCATCCCACGCATCAAATCTTTGTCACTTATTTATATCCTCTGCATATATCATATAATATGCATAAATAAATGTGTACATTTTGATTAATTTCTTGAAGGCATTTTTCTATTATATAAAAATAATTTATAATACAATAAAACCCCGGTAAAGCTATAACATATTGAGGACTATTTCGACAGGTCACTTTTTATCATATTAAAAACTAAGAATAGATTTATAAACAATTGATATCAGCTGTTAAATATTATAGTGACATTTAGATTGATAGTTGGTATTAATAATTAAATAAAACATTGTAATTTTCATTTTGAATATTGTCGGCTGTCTTTGCCGCGCTCTATCATTAATAAAATAGGGATACCTTCATAGTCGCTTATACGAATTTGAAAAAGCAATTCTATTTACAGAACAATCTCGCTATTTTCATATTGCTATGTCAATAAATAAGGCTGTAGAATGCTTTTAACTATTAACTAAAAGTAATAAATAAATAAAACAATTTAATTTTAATGAGTGTTTTCAATTTTGAATGTCGTCAGATTTATGTGCCGCGCGCTTCCTTAGTAGTGACCGAGCGTGGGGATTTTCGTTCAAGTTTTGCAAATAATTCTCAGGTCGTATTAACGTCTCGCGAATAAAGGCCTCGTTAATATCGAACACGGACGGGAGTAGAACTTGAGCCCTAAATCACAATCTCGTCAGTGGGTGGGTGAGTAACCGTGCCGGGAAACTAATCGTTCATTAATCACCTGGGGTAGGGTGTAACGCGTTACGCAGGTAAATTTCCTCAGGGAGATGGCTGGTAGGTAGTTGTGTATGCGTCTGGCAACTTATTTTATTAGCGTAATTGAAATTGAGTAATCCGGCACGGTAACGACCGCCGTGTTGGGATAGATCCGGCACGAAAACCTTTCAATATCGTTAACCGGAACCGGAAGCTGCCGGAAGTGGAGGTGAGGGGTGGTGAGGAGGAGGCGTAGCGGTGAGGAAACGGCAGGTCACTTTATAGCGCCTGGGTTGCTATTTTAATAAATCATTTACGAAGTACTGGTTTGTATTTTGTATATCATATTTCTAATGTTCTCGGAATAACGTTGTTGAGCTTTGATGAATTGGGCTAAAATTTATTGAAACATTCCATCGTGAAGTGCGACTAAAAGTGGGTGCACACTGAGTTAGGAATAGTTGAAAATCGATACAATCATTTAAGTGTTTTTGAGAGGAACCGCTTTTGGCGAAATTTCAAATATTTTATGTAGTGTTCAAATATGTAGTGTGCACTATGGTGGCCTTCAATTTGCTGAAGATTTATTTTTTTTTCAATTACTAGCTGAACCCGGCATGCATTTCAATGCCACAATAACGCATGCAATTCCCGTTCCCGTCCCGTTTCAGTTTTTTCATGTCTCTTCAAAGCCGTGTCGTCATAAACCAACTGGTATCGTGGTTACAGACGAACACATTTACATGACTACACAATGGTGCTTCAAACTTTCGCGTTGGTAAAATCGTATTAACGAATATTATTATTAAGAGGTTTTTTTTCACAGTAAGCTTCCCGGACATGCATACAACAAATCCTTTAAGTTCCACCGTAATCGGTTGAGTGGCTTAAGAGCCAATACGAGACAGACAAACAGACATTCAATTTTACATTCGATCACAAATACATTGGCGAAAGTCTGACATTAAAAATTTTCTTTACACACGGTAGTGTATTTTTTTTTTCAATATATGCCATAGTGTCGCCCTAATTTGACGCAATGACTAACTGTGTATCCAAACAAATTATCCAAACAAATTTTACAATTTAAGTATACACATATTTACTAAAAACCGCAAGCATATATGTATGCTTGCAACAATCAATAAATCCAAACTAGCCGAGAGGGGATGCCATTTTTTTTGGAACCGTCACAACGATTAATTTAAATAAATTAGCAAACTCTATCAAAAGACGGTCGATCTGAATTTAACCACCATCTAAATCTTGCCAGTAGCGATATACATACATACATACTTTTAATTATCGAAAAATAAAATAAATTCAATTCCGAACTCTACTGGTTGACGATTGCTGAACCAGTGAACTACGCTATGTATTTATACATCTGAACGTGTTATAAAACGTTGCACACCCATTCCAATTATTTTGAGATGCTGAGAAGGTGCTCGTGCCTCCCCCTAACCCCCCCCCCCAACTTCTGATTTTAAAATTACCTCACACATTTATCTGTATATTATCTGGTGTGTATGCTTCAGTGTGTTTTACTTTTGTAGTGAAAAATGCGTATTTGAAAATGTTCAGCAGCTTTCAGTCTTCCCAAAACACGTTTTCGGTGTAAATTAGGATACCGTAAGATAGTATACCAATTTTGCTAGTATTCAGTCAAAACTGGATTTGTAAAGCAATAAAATGTATGTATTATATTGTAACGTTACATAGAGAGACGCCCCGTAGACCGGTGACGTCATGGTGACGCCGACCAATGGTGGAGTCGGGCGTTGCGGCCAATGGCTGCACCCGACTCCTTGACCAATGACTATACATGGTTACGTGTCATAACGTGTATGCGCTGAGCGCTGAATATTTATAAGTATGGTGCGCTCTCGAACGGTGGCATTCGGATCCTGACCTCCACCGGACGAGCAGCAATAAAGACTTGGAACCTGCCTGCGTGTTTTCTTGTACCTCGACCTGACTCCACTTACCTTTGAATACTCTTCAATATTTATATAGATGGAAGAAAATAAATTGATAATTCTTTATAAATATTACTTTTTATGGGCTTGAAGTTTAAGAAGCAGCACTTCCTCGCAAGCATCTGGAAAGAAAAAGGTTTGATTCATTATATTGAAAGCCTCGTTCACTCGTTTCATCGAAACGATATAAAAGTGTACGGGCAAACCTTACACACGGAAAACTTTCAAATTAACAAAATAAATTCGCGCTATCGTACGAGCCCCTTCCGCAAACCCTTTTCTAGACAATGGACTGAAAGGCGAAAATGCGATCGCTGAAATAACTTTTCGAAAAGCTTTTTATTCGTACTACATACATACAGAGAGAAAAAGAGCGTCACCGTAAATTCGATATTCATTACCAACTCGGACGCGTATCATTGTGCGAATCCGCAGACGGACGCGCCCAGGTTATTGCAGAAAGGGTACTGAGAATATCGCAAAACGGGGGGTGGGTTCCTTTCTTTCCAGGGGACCGAAGGGTCCGTGATCTGGAGACATAAATTCCGCAAGATCCCGAACTATCCGGGAGCGCTTTCGGTACCGGATTAAATTACGCGATCAAATAATATTTATGCGGTAGGCAGAGTTCGATTAAGGAGTAGGTCCTGGCGATATATTTGCGCACGTCTCGGCTAGGAAAACTGGCGGATATAAAAATCTGGGGGGTGTAGGGGACCCCGGAGCGACGTTCTGGCGTTAACCGGGTTTCGAAGTGAAAAACGACCCAACTTTGGTTCTCTCTCAACCGTTCGTTAACCGTTTAATGTCCCCGAGACGTGGACGATTCTGATAAATCAGTTATCGCGCAATTAAAACTTTTAATACGTTTATTACGGACCCGGGGAAAAATATTACGCACTCGACAATGGGAAATCGAACGTAATTTTGTCTTATCGTACTTACGCACCGGTGTTTATAACGGATGGTGATAATTCGGCTGGATGTAATGAGTTTAATTAGAAAAACTTTGGTAGATAATGAAACGGTGTTTGGTATACTTTTTTTCTGACAACATCCGACGTAATCCTATATTCAAAATGTGTGCATCGGATAATACTTTTCATAGTTGAAATTATGGAGAAATTCATTATATTTTGTCGAATCGTACTCGTTCTGAATTCGTACCGATACAAATTCAGCGTCCCCATCATAAATTGCTGATTTTATCTCATTTATTTGTTTGACACACTTCCATCCGATTTCTATTCCAATATTCTTTTAAAAAGTTTTTAATACAATTTAAATTTTAAATTACTCATATATGTACATATGTACCAGACGTTGAAACGATTGAATTGATGTATTGATATTATCCAAATTACTTGTAGAAATTTATTTATTTTAAAAAACAGCATTTCAACGTACATATATATACGTTGGTTTTAATGTTATATACCATATAACATTGATACCAAAAAAAATTTTGAAGATTATTTAAAAAAAAAGGAAAAAAACAAGAAATAAAATGGTTCTATATATGATGGTTATATATAGTGTTTTGCAATTGTTAATTCGCATCAATAATCTCAGTATTCTTGCAAAAAGGGCTCAAAAGTGCAGTTTGGTTGTAATCGACGGAATAGCAAAGCTCATATTGTGATTTAGTATTGCGTAATTAGTAGAGATACCGTATAATTGAAATTCGTGTAAATAGAATAGCTTCTTATAAGAAATATGGAACAGGAATCCCCACCTGGAATATCTTTTGCTTATTAGAGCGTACAAGTAAATGTGTTGTTTATAGTGCATACGAGTATATAAATTGATAAAAAGTTTAAATTGACAGTGAAGAAGTTAAATTGATATTGTCATACTCATGGTATGATGGACATTTTAAAAGCCAATTAATATTTTAATGAAGTTCACCTAACTCAGTTTGTGGATTAGTTGTTTACCGGCTTCTGAAAATGCTCGCAAATTTAATTTTGACTCGCATCCAGTATAAACTGTACATACATACATTCGATTTAAAATTGGCTCATTGCTAAATCTTCAATTCTGACATTTAACCCGACGTCACTGCGTTAATTTATCGGTAGTATTTTCCCGTCCAATCGTTACTTCGGATCGTAACGAGTTTTCCGGTACGTAAAATTAAAATTACGCGATAAACTTTTCCCCTTCCGGGCGATTTTCCGAAAGACTTTCGAATCCGCAATAAAATAATCGATCGAAAACCTGTTTGTTTTTCACTGCACCGATATCGGATGAGTTCTTTTCAGACATTTTAAACGTTGTCAGCTTCTATATTTCTATTTATGTACCATAAACACACTGTCTATATATTTCACTGCTCTTTGCGAAAGTGCTTATTCGGAAACGTTAGTTCTCCAAGTTGTATTAAAATGTATTGCTCGAAACTTAACTTTGCGCGCGGAAAATTTCACAGCTCGTATATTTCAAGGATAACCGTAGAATGGCAAACTTTTCCCAATTACGGTTACCTTCGTTAATTGCAAATTATATGTAAGCCAATATTACTAAACGGTCGTTTCTATTTATAATATTTTATACTCGGAAGGGTGTGCGTCTACTCCACTCGTACGTACGTATTATACTATGCATTTTTGTATTTTGGTTTTCTTTAAAATCTGCCCGAAGCCATTGGGCCATGTGCCAAGCCAGTATTAACCCGTTATATATACAGTAAATATTATACTGGAACGTCTTTTTCACACAATATCTCTTGAAAATGTCTATTGTAGGAAGCAAGTGGGTCTACACCAGGAATCTGCAACCTTGGACTTTAAAATGATTATATTTAAAAATTGATGAAATCTCTGCAGTAAAAAAATCTTTTTTCAAGTTTGTTAATTTCTAAAATACATATGTATAACATATCGTGATTTTTTTTCTTGAAACTTACTTACAAAACTAAAGCATTTTTTTTATAATAACTTAATACTAAAAGTAATTTCTGGGCCAGCGCCGTTTGTAAATTTGCTGGAGAAAATTGAAACTGATCAATTTTCAGAAACTCTAGAAACTGATTTAAAAATTTGAGGTATTCGCCGATTAGTGTCAAACGAAATCGATGACACAATACTAAAACTAATATCTAAGCTTGATTTGGATAACATTTTTTTGTACATACCTTGCAAGTTTTAGTAAAAATGTGTGGATCGCACTTTCAAACTCATTCTGGCTAGTATTTTAATAACGGAGTTTTGACGGCTCTAACCGTCGACATGTGGAACCTGAAAATGACGTATAAAATCTAGTAGGATAAAAGGTTTGTAAAGTATCGCAGTTCGGAATAGACTCTCCAGTCCAAAATCAAGCCAGAAAGTCGAAATCAGAGAGAAAAAAAGATAGATGAGATCGGAAAGAAAGAGGTCAAAAAATTAGCGCTGCGAGCGACGCACAGAGTGGTATTTGGCCTGAAAACCTGGCCAAAAATGTATTTTAACTTTTTTTTATCAGAAAATAGCTTTTTGTATAAATATTACATGCGAGCTATTGAAGATTGTAAACAAATGTTGATAATTTTAAAAATTCCTCAAGTTTCGCAGGAGGGCACTTTGTAACAGTTACTAGTTTTTTTCTTCTCAATCTTTGAATTTTTGAATAAAAAGCCTTTCGGTGCTTCCTCTTATTATATCATGTACATAGATGCTTTCGGGTCATATACATGACAGAATCCTCAGAAACTGGAATATAAATAATGAATTTTATAAATTACTAATTACACTGTTCGACACGAAAAATGTTACGGAGACGAGATATGACTTTTCTTATAGATCTATGCCCAGTGAACACGAATCTGGTAATAAAAAGTGTTGATTGGCTCGAGATTCGGAGATATATGTGTTTTTTAAATCGCGCGATTTATCTATATCTTGGTGTTGTTCGGTCTATTTCTCAAAATCTGTTAATTTCCTGTTAAAAATGAATATTGGAATCTACAGTCGGGTATTTTATCTTTCATTTGTAGTACTTTTCAGCTTTCAAATCTCTCTAAGTAGTCGTCCAGTTCAAATCAAAAGTCAAAATTACGTATTTTCACTTGGGATTTTTTCCCACTGTTAATACTATATTATATTGAGTATTTTCTATTGAAACATGTTTATTAGGATAGTGTTCTGGCCACACTATTTTTTGATTTCGTTTAAAAGGGGTTATTGGATGTGTGGTGAATTTTAAACCGGTTAATTTTCGAGCAAAAATTTCGTATTAGTAGAGAACATATTTGTGTTGCGTGCGCTGTACATATATGTAGCTTGTGAAGCGTGAAGCTGCACGAGCTATACGATGGTCGATGACTCACTATGCTCGCGATCTTTTTACCTCTTTTATGTGTTTATACATTCGTATTGTACTTCAGTTCCCTTCGAGAGGTCTTTCAGTTCGAAAGGTGTTGATAAAACCATAGAATATTACGGATCGAAGTTATAGACTTAATTTTTTTAAACGTATATTTACGTAAAAATTTTTTTTTTTTTTGTTTGAACTGTTTGAGTGTGTGATATTAAAATTGATTTTGTTTTTATTCCTATATATGTTCTGATATTTCAATATCAGAACATATATAACATAATATTTTATTTTAATATAGATATATTTTTATTTTTTCACAATTATTTATCTTTGAAATGTTCATTATCTTCGTATTTAATTTCATTTTGATTTTTGTTTTTATTTTCCATGTCTATTTTTATTTTTATTAGGGTGCTTAAAATGTACTGATACTTATTTTTACGTTATACATATTCGTATTCAATAAATATATTATTAAATTCAAATCCTTCTAATTATTTCATTACAAAATTATTTAAAAACACATTGAAAAAAGTTTGTGACCACTATATCGTTGTATACAATGTCAATGACGCACATACAGCGAACAATGATGCAGCGTACACAACACAAATTTGTGCTCTACTAATACGAAATTTTTCCTCACAGTTTTACCGGTTTAAAATTCACCACACATCCAATTAATCCTTTTAAACGAAATCAAAAAATAGTGTGGGCAGAACACTATCCCAATAAACATGTTTCAATAGAAAATACTCAATATAATATAGTATTAACAGTGGGAAAAAATCCCAAGTGAAAATACGTAATTTTGACTTTTGATTTGAACTGGACGACTACTTAGAGAGATTTGAAAGCTGAAAAGTACTACAAATGAAAGATAAAATACCCGACTGTAGATTCCAATATTCATTTTTAACAGGAAATTAACAGATTTTGAGAAATCGACCGAACAACACCAAGATATAGAAAAATCGCGCGATTTAAAAAACACATATATCTCCGAATCTCGAGCCAATCAACACTTTTTATTACCAGATTCGTGTTCACTGGGCATAGATCTATAAGAAAAGTCATATCTCGTCTCCGTAACATTTTAAAAGTCGTCATTTGTCGAACAGTGTTATTATTGATTGTTTTTTAAGGGACAAATTCGGGCAAACTTTGTTTTACTACGTATAGAATAAAAGTAGAGATTCTGGAGTTTCATACCACATAAATTTGATTCGGCTAAAATATATACAATATGTTTAAAATATTAATTTGTTCAAAAGTAAATAAAACCTAAGTGAAAATAATCGGGTTTGTTGACAGGTCGAAACATGTAAAATAAAATTTTAAAATGAATGAAACTTAGTTTATCTTTTTCTTTTTTTTTTCACCAAAAATACTTTTAGCATAAAAATAATCACAAGGAAAGTCGTTTAAGTCGTTTAATAACAAAATGCCGCGAACAAAAACAAGCGTATCACACAAATGACAGGATTCAACTGCGACTACATTTGGCTAGTGAGCTTAACCCAGGTAAGGACTCCGCAATGTAACATCATATTAGTCTACCTGTTTTGGGACCCCAACATAAACTCAATTTGTGAATATTTGAATTTTTGATTTTTAGCCTGCCTTTGAGACCAAATACCAGTATGGTCGACGGACGCGTTGACCATTTAATTTTATATAAACTTTTTTTTTCATTCAAATTCATTAATAATTCCAAAAGTTATACAAAACCATAATAAATACAACAAAGTGTAAAGAAATTGCATTAATTCAATACTTGAAAACATCAATATGACGTTTAATTTTAAAAACTCTGACGTGTACAATCTATGTACATATATATGTATATGTGGGTATACGATTATATAAAAATATATGTAACTAGTGGTTTTACCGGGTTTGCTCGGTATTTGTAATGTAAACCGCTTAAAAATGGCCAATCTCATAGTAAACAATTTATTTGAATAGTTTTGTTTTATTCAAATTTATTTGTATATTCATTTGTTTTTGTTTTATTAAATTTAACGTCACGGATTCTACAAACCAACGATAGTTACATACATACATACAAAGTCTATTTCGAAATTATATATTAGCTTCGCCCCCGGAGCTAAAAGAAAATATATCGTCATAGAAACTGACTCGTTTTCGAATACCAACAATACTTCTATACATATATATGTATATACAAAGTCTCTTTCGAAATTATATATTAGATTCCACTTTATATTTTATTTTTATGTAAGAAAAGCTATTATTCTTTATTGGACACTTTCATCACATGATTATCGGAACAATGAAAATGTCTTAATATAATACACTTTCCTAACACCTACCAAACTGACCCCATTGTTCAGCTGAAAACTTATATTACAATATGATAGTCCGTCGCCATTCTTCGTTTAATAGTTGAAATAATATTTCAGCCCCTCTCCTCGTCCATTGTTAACTTCCATTACGGCTTCCATTGTTTCGCGTTATTTATGATTTTATGAATTTCTGCTTCGCAGTACTTATTATTATAATAATAGGTCTCTCTCTACGGGTATACCCGCACCTCTCGAGCCCGACTTTATGTATCTGTTATTAATAAACGTCATATATTATTACCTTTTTAAATAGATGATGTATTCGAAAGCACGAACGTATAAATCTTGCGCTCGAACGTTCATTCATTCGCGAGTCGACGAGTCAACCTTTTCACCCGCTGTTTAAATTATTGCCTTTTTGAATTATTGCTCGTTCCTGTTTGTGTGTTTTGATATTGTACTTTTTGAGTGAATGTGTATGTATTCGCTAATATTACTGTATTGTAACATTTGCTTTGAAGCACCCTTTCAATCAAATACTGCTTTGTTCTACATATGTATTGTATGTATTTATGCTGAAATACATACGTTTTTTATTTACGTGATATACTTTCATATTGCTCCAGCACTTGTATTACATTACACTAAATTTCATTAATTCAACAGGTATAAATTACTTATATTGTTTTGTAGCATCTACCTAATTATTATGATTTTATTAGACGACTTATGGTTGAAGTATTATGTTATATAAATAAACTTTTAGTGATTCACAAATAGTCAATTTACAAACATATATATGTAGTATTCGAATTCTGAAAAAACCATAACTGAAGTATTGAAGTATTAAATTGGCGAATTTCTGAAGGGCTTAAACCCCGAATCGACAAAGTTTCTAAAGGTTAATATACTGAATCGATACATCCGAAGTTTTTATAAACTCGATATTGTATAAGGTAAATCCAACATGTGAGCCAATCCTTCGTAGTTTTTTCTTCTAAAATGCGAATTCATGTATTTGTTTTCAACTTGATTTAAATTAATTTCAAATATCAAAGTTTTTTCTCCTGAACTTCGTTTCTAAACAAGCAATACGATCACTTTCGCAAAGTCAAATGGTGATTATTTCCACTTTTGCTATTTTACTAATATTACAAACAATTTATTATATTTCATATTTAAGCCAATTTAAAACCAGTCCTTTATAATGTATTATATTTATATTCTCAATGAACATTTCACAATTAGTTATAAAAAAAAACTTCATACAATTTATATATTTTCTTAACATTTATTCCCCAGAAATTTTGATATCCATCGAAAAAATAAAAACAAGGATATCTCTCGCAGTGTTGGAAATGGGAAATCCCTACCATTTAATAACAGAATCGTATACCAATGTACCAAACAGCAGCGGATGCATCTGACACTTTGTGTATCTGTATATATAAGTTTTGCGAAAATTAAATATCGAAAATTCTTGCAACGTCCATTCCAGACACTCCAATAGTAATACATAGTGTATCCGAACTTCTACATGCTGAAATACATATGTACACATATATGTAATATGTACATATTCCGAGGTTTCCCTTAACGAGGGTGGAAAAGTGGGACATTTACTAGGGTTTTCCATCTTCGCCGGCAATTTCACCAGCGAATTAAGCGGCTCGCTGTTAACCCTTTCCGTGCCGGCCACGTGCGCGATTCACACACGCACGTGTCACTACAGTAATTGTTTTCTCGAGGGTGAAATGACACCTAATGTGAACAACAGTAAGCGAACATTTTCACGGTCCAAAGGTTTGATTGGATTTTCGCGGATTTTCTTCCTCGTTCAAATCTCCGCACTCGCGCGTTCAAATCTCCATGGGGAAATCGAAAGCTCGAGTGAAAATTTCGTTTTTCTCCTTGAAAACTTTTAGCAATTAATCAGGCTTTATTTTAGTATTATAATTTAAAAACCGTCTAATTTCAAATAGAATTTTAATATTGTTATATTTGCATTCTTGTGGTATTCAAACGGTTAATTCCAATATGTTTGACAATATTTTATTATTACCATTAGGCCAACGACTTTGATGAGATTACTCTTTTTATGACCAAACAAGATATTAAAATCGATCTCGACTTTATTCAAAAGGATTATATTATCAAATTAAATAATAAACAATACAGCAATCGAACTTGATTTATAAAACAGTAATACATAAATAAATGAATCTGTCGCTAGAAAGTTTTATTGATAAAAAGTTTTATAGGTTTTATTAGTGTATTGAGTGAAGCTCTATCTTTCAGATAGTAAGATAAAAATCATTTAAAGTTGATTGTGATTTGTTTCGTAATTATTAAATTTAATGTAAAAAAATCTCTTTGCGTCATTATTTTCATAAAAATATGTATTATTTTTTTTATTTGCTTTTGAGTGTTTTTTATATTAATTAACAAAGAACAGTTAATTAAAAAATATATGCATTTCAACTTTGTGCACTTGAACTTTTTTAATTTTACTATAAATGGAAGTTGCTGGTTTCCATTTTAATTTAAAATCTAATTTAATTTCAATATCAATTTGCGAAAGTACTGGAATTCATTTTCCTAGAAGATTACAAATTCTAGGAAAATATAATAAATTGAAAACATTAAATTTACTTTAATACTTTGTGATTATTTGTGTATTATACAAATAATTTATAAATTTTAATATTAAATTGAGTTTCTATAAATGACTCCACAGCCCTACTTGAAAGACAAGAGATTAATTTGTTACATCTTGTCGAACATTTTTTAATAAAATTAAAATATAATCTGCGTTGTATGTACATACTTAAAAAAATAATAAAACAAAAAGCTATTATTAGCCTTCTTTGTATTGTATTATATGTAATATCAGATACTGGAAAAAAAGTCTTTCGTACAAAAAAGATGAAATTTTTCGTGTCGTTTGGTTCGAGTGGATTTTTTCACATTGTTTTTCCACGTTTGGCGATTTGAAATTGATGAGCGGCCTCTCGTCAGTTTTGAGTTATTACATTTTTTCCCGGGGTGGGCGCACGTAAGCCCTTAAAAGCCCCGTCGAAAAGGGCTTCGGTTGTGCGGCGCGCCTTTTATCCTCTTTGTCAATATTAATCGCGATCCCGCTCCTCCTCCTAGTTCGTGTCCTTTTCTCTTAGAGCACTCGAATAATAAATAATTCATTATCGAGACGACGCACCTGAACCTGCCGGACGCCTGTCGTGCCCTGAAAACCCACCCGCCCCTCTCGGCCAGCCCTTAACTGAGCTAACCTTAATTCTGGAATTAGGGTAACGACAGGCCGGATCGACCCGCATACACACATTCTACCCACCTACTTGTTCCTACCTCCATGTAGATCTATCCTGGATTTGCCCCACTTGTTCAATTCATTTCACATTGTCCTCCATGGCATTTTGACGCTTTACTTCCTTTAAATGTAATTTCCTTCTACAGGCGAGCCGAGAAAACCCGATTATTTTCACAGTGAAAAATTTCAACTATGTACGATGCAATTACACTTTTGACTGCAAATTTATTACCGTATTCTATTTGGCAATATATTATAATAATTCGGACATAGAAAGGATTTTTTATTACGAGGGAATAATCTTCCTTTATTAGCAAAGGGGAGGACTTAACAAAATAATAATAATTTCACAGTAGGCATACATATTTTTAAAATAATATTTTCAGAAACAAAATTACCCCATTCTTCAACATAAACTTGCACCGCAGGTTAATATTTTTTACTCAATTCAATGTTTTGAGAGTGTATATATTTATATTCAATTCAATAGTTTTCGTAATTTTTTTTTATTTTTTATTAATCAAATGCATCTTCTTTTATTGAAAAATGTAAAAAAAAACATGGTATATCAGATTATTTTATTACATATCCAAAGGTATAGTTATATGTAGGTATAATTCTAAATTTTCAACAACTTAAATTATCGCGATGTGTGATTCAAACGACATAAAAACGATACAGTGAGAGAAGTTCTATAAAAAGTCGACCAAAATCGAAAAGAATAAGGAAGAGAGCATTCTTTCAAGATCACATTTTAGTGACTGCATTAAAAAATTCCAAAAAAGGATCTTCTGAGCTGGCTGGAAAAGTGAAAAAGGAGTTTAATATAAAATATTCTTCCCGAACCGAAGTATTCAGTAATTAAACAGTAACATCCCCTTTCATATATTTTTAAATAAATTATATTTATGTACAATATTTTGATTTGATATTGAAAGCGGTCAGGCTACAGCATGTGCAATCGTGTTGTAATATTGCAATAATTCCACGACCTTAATAGGGGTTGTTTTGTGATATTAGGGTGTGTTTACGCTTCTAGGGGTGTGATAGCGTCATTACGGTAATTTTTGAGTGGTTCAGAGTCGAGTAATAATACGCTTTCTCCATTCGCATTATCTTTTTACCGAGTATTATTTTTTTTTATCTCGACTCAAATAAATCACAATTCTATCAACTTATTATATAGAGGCGCGTATCTAATTTTACCCTCACCTGATATTCTCTAACACCCCCCCCCCCCTTCCACATGTATAAATATTATATAATATCTAGCGCTCGTAAATTTTCCTAGAAATAAAAATACCACGTGAATATTACGTTATGACTTTTCTTCGTCGCATTTTATTTATGTATGTAAGTGTGTTTAATTTTATTCGTCGCACTATCGCTTGCTTTGGTGTTTTCACATTTATACATTATGTATTATATTACATATATATATTATGTTATGATGGATGTTGCTTTTCTATTCAGTTTTTTTTTTTATATAGGATCGTTTTGAAATGATATCATTGCGAATTCGACAGTGTATTGAGTGTTCGTCTGGTCTTATTCGTGCATAATTTTATGCGCAGAATTTTTTTCATTGCTTCTTTTTTATTAATACAGTTTGCTAATGGAAATATTTGAGAAAAATTTTGCATTGAAATTTATATTCCGTTTGCGTGTGAATTTTTTATTTTTATTTTTGAAAATTTCATTACGCTGCTTTAACGATGAGTAGGTATGTCTAGCTTGTTTTTGAAATTGTTTCATCATTTTGAGGACGTTCTTAAAATATATTATATATATTAGTAAGTTAAAAATGTTTTGATGTTTATTTCATAAATGTACATACATATGTACATACATGCGTGAATACTAATTTTTACTTTTAATATACATATGTACCTTTAAGATTGAATTATATCATAACAAAGTAAACTTTATAAAATAGCAACAAAAGTTATGTGTTTTTCTAAATATTATATATATTTTTTTAATTATTAGATTTTTAATTGAATTGCGATGTGAGAAAATAATAATATTATGAAAATGTTTCCTCAATAAAAATATTTAAACGCGCAAGGCTTAAGTTACGCACCGTAAGGAATTAAATTTTCCAGAATTTCACATTCGGATAATTACTTAACGGTAGGAATATTTCAAAGGTCACATTTCGGTAGATAAAATGAAAAATATTGTCAATATTCAAATTTAGCAAATATTATATGTACATACATATATTAAATTATTCTCAAATCCGGGCTAATATATATAAAAAATATGATTTTTATTTTTATCAAGGATTTTTTGTAGTTTATTTAATGATAAATTTACAATATATTGAATATTCTTTCGAGATACTAACAAATAAATAGAATAATTCATACTTTGCCGAATTTATGTAAATTTTATTGATTTCCAACACAAGCTTTTGGCTAAAAATCTTTTAATTGTATTTTATTATATATTTTTTTCGTTTGTTGTACATTTGTTTATTCAAGAATTATTGTTGAATAATAATATAACATAAAATAAATCATATTTCAACCTTAAATAGGCGCAACTATTAATTTTATTCGAAAAATTCTGTATGTATGTGTATATTTTATTTTCTTCAAAATAGGCTTTTAGAATATATGTACATATTATAATAGATATTTATACTGCGAATTTTAAAGACTGAAACTTATTATTTCTACGACTTTTTCCACGGAAAAGCGAAGAGAGAAAGGGAGAGAGAACGCTCACGTTGTCCTTTCCTCCACGGAAGTTCAAAGTGGACAGAATTGAATTATGTCTTCATTTCGCACTAATGTTATTATTTTTCATCCTCGGGATTGTGTTTCTTTCGTTGTCCTTTGTCACAAAGTAATAGCATTCAAATCGCCACGGGTAAAAGCTCGCAAACAACGGAAACCGGTGCGGCGGAGGGGAGGGGAAACGCCAGCAAATATTTATTTAACGCGATCGATGAATATGTACCGCGTCTTCTTCTTCGGGTCCAAATAACCCCGGAGCTATTTTGCTGGGTAAGTTCGATATATTTTCCTTTTTTCCCCTTTTGTATTCCGTTGTGTTCTTGCGAGCAAAGCTGGGACGCGTTGCCGTCGTATCCCGGCCATTAGCGTGTTTACGTTAGGCCCGCGGTTAGGATGGGGCTTGCTTTGGCGAAAGCTTAGCCAAACCAATGTTTAGTACCTTCGTGCCCTTCCTTCGTGCTCCTGAGCGCCCTTTCGGTTCCTAATGCCGAAATACGGCCGCGTTCTTCCCGCGACTTGCCCTAAATCCGATACGCTTACGCAAAAAGGATTTCGTACTACGCAGACGTTCGTTTTTCGCTTTTTTGATCGAAGTCTGACGAGGATTTATCACCGCTAATGCCACCTACTAAGTCTCTGTACAATGTACCCAACCGAGACGAGTTCTGCATTTAAAGGAAAACATTATATAGAACTACGTTTTTAAAGATACATGGTAGAGCTATTGCATACCAGTAGAGAGGTCATGGGTCAAATCCCGGCCAAATACGCTGCTGGCGAGAACTTGTGGTTATTGAAAAACACATATCGACCGTCTCGTGATAGATTTTGCGATCTGTTAATAGTTGTGACATAAATAGGTATCTTCCACCTCAGTTTATCGCAATTCGAATTATTAGCATCGCAAATAAGTTGAATGCTACCTACATGAAATATGTATGTTTTTCTTGCAAATTTGCTGTGTATCAAAAAAAATATTTGGCTCCATAGATTTCTCAATTGTCCTGTTGTGTTTGAAAAATTGTACAAAAATAGCCTAACCATATTTATGTGTCACCTTGGAGTAATTCCTGTCATGGAACATATAATATACATATGTATGTACCTATATATGTATCTAATATATAATTTCGAAAAATACTTTGTAAGTATTGTTGGTTGGTAATCGAAAAGAAATCAGTTTCAATAACGATTCTATATATATTTTTTTCGATTCAAATAAATTTAATAAAAAAACAAATGAATATTTACTATTAGATTCGCCATGTTTAAGCTGTTTATATTACAAATTCTGAGCGAAGCCGGGTAAAACAATTAGTAATAAAATAAAATAAAAAATGTATGTACATATGTAAACGCCTTTAAAATCGTTATACATAAATTAGAGATTATCTGTAGCATATTAATAATACTTATGCATATCGTTATTATAGAGAACAAACAGATGATGCTTTGTAACAATATATTGACTTGTACTGCAATGTACTGATTTGCGGTCAGTGCACAGAATTGCATCAAAGTTGTTCGAAATATGTTTAAGTATAATAAATATTCATAATAAACGAAACTTGTCAATGATGTTCACAAATTGAAGAATAGACAAGTACTCTTGAATATTCAAAAATAATCATAACGCGTTTAAGATTCAATTTAAAAAAAAATTAAACTCAAACACTACGTAAATGTTAATAATATGTACATATAATTTGAATATGTGTATGTATAAAAATTCTTCGTAACAACTTGTTTACTTAAAGCGCTGTATCGGAGCTTGAATAATAATACTCTGTAATTTTCTATTTTATGTAGCGATATTCAATTCAACGATGTCCAATCGATATTTTCCGTGAAAATTGAATACAAGAGCGAAATATAAGTCTTGTATTATTTTTTCTTAAAATAATCGGAAGACATTTTTTCAATACCAATATAAATACTTGTGTAGGTACATACTATATTTTTAAACGATAAAATCTCCAACTACATACTTCAGCAGTTTATTTTAAATTGAAAAAAGCTGCAAATGGCTAGACTACGCATACAGACAGATGTTTTAGACAGTTATAAAATTAGAAACATGAATTAAAAATTAATTGCATAGTACCTACATGTACGTATGTGTATGTACGAATAAAAATCAAATTGGTGTGTTTAATTTTAAACATTTAATATATTAAAGTATAAAATGAAAAATATGACGATAAGAATTTACTTAGAAAGAAAATTTAATGCGTTGCTATTTTTCTTTTACCCAACTCGGTTCTTAATAGAACGAAAATTTCTTGAGAAAATCTTGTCAAGCGAGTTGGAATTAACGTCAGTCTTAGAAGCAAAGCTTGATTAGTTATCTTCTTTCTCTTAAAATAAATCCAACCATTGAAAATACACCTTTTGCCCAACATTCAACTCAATATTTACGTTTCAAGCGAAAGACTATTGTTTATATTATTAAAAAAAAAAACAACGTTTTCGTCCGTTTGTTTTCCACTCGAAACAACACAGTTGACTCGTCTTCCTGCAAAGTAGGGAAAAAGGAAAATGCACACGTCAACCCGACACGTGCCAACGTGCCCGATGAATATTTCACCATCTCAGTCACGGCTGTTTACATCCCCTCGGATGCGGAGCAAACTCGTCAGACAGTCGATGTAAACGCGCCTTTGCCAAATCGTTTAATCTGTGACCCATTTTGCTTTGCGGAAACCGAATTATCCGATCGATCCGAGCGCGCAATTAATTATCCATTTTGAATGTGGAAAATCGCGATTTGTCGGTTCGCATTGCATTTATGTAGTGGCGGCCATTTTAAATGCACCGCAGCAAATTGCAGTGCGGTTTCGCCGCCAGAGTAAATCTCTACAACAATAATTATGACGAACAGTGTGCAAACTCGACCGACCGGGTATGCTTTCGATAAGTGCATTTCGGGGTATTGTGTAAATTTGCAAAACGAAAGTCATAACATATGTCTGTTAATATAAAATTAAATAAATTTGTCTTTATTATTCTTTAAGTTTTTAATATTTATTTTTAATATGTACCTTTACGTATTTACTATATTTATCATCTTATTTATGTTTATATATGTATTTTTGAGCAGTACTACTGGATATTTTTGTACCGTGCAATGGTAATTAATGTCTTTCAGTATTACTCATGTATCGCTTTCATTTTTATTTAGAATGGGGTGGAAATCTCCTCATACTCTCCTATGTATGTACATATGTATATGTATATTTTGCATATTTATATTGATTTTGATTTTTAAATGCTTTTTATTATTACGAAATTATGTTCACAATACATCTTATATCTATTTTAATAGCTACTGATCTACTGATCATTTTCTATTTTACAATTTAATTTAATTATATTATTCTAATGTTAATCTACAGCATAATAGGAAAAAGAGCTCAAAAACCTATTTACAATCCTTATTCATATTTATATGGATTTACATTTATTATATGAAATAATTGCATAGCTAATTATTTCATATAATAAATATGAACGTTGAAGCTGGATAGTGAGAATTAAAAAAAAAAACCGACAATTTTGTTAACTTATGATTTTGTCTTGTAAGAAAATTTTTATTGTTTTGGTCATAGAAATGTTTTGGTCATAGAAAGCAATATAAAATTTCCGTTTAAGGAAAATGAAGCTCGTTGAAAAATTACAAATTTTTCCGTTCATTATCTATTCACAAAAAAAAAAACGCTTTATTCAAAAGCTTTAGCATCTATGCATTCTATTATATGATCAGTTTTGTAAATCGTGATACGCTAAATTATTAAGCATTAAGTAAAAACTTTATCGAACGAAATAAGCCTGATAAACACATATTTATTAAAAAATCAATAACCAGTTACATTTGGCAGTTGGAAAACAATTTTTGAAGTCGATAACGTATAAGTATTTTTAATTCTAAAAAACGGGCATTTAATGCCCATTTTAGGCATTATATTTATTATTTAAAGCATTTTAATCTGACTACAACTGACCAATCTGATTACTGAATACAGTTACTTATTTCATTTGAAAGTTACCGATCAACTGTAATTAAAAACGGGCCTACAATTTAGCTGCCTTTTCTGTCTCGACACGTTTTCCAATTAGAGTATTGTAACATCACTTGGACGACATTGTAATGGAAAATACTCAAAAGAAAAGCACGCTGGTATTTTATATAAAATGCTCGAATCTCTATATCAATTTTTAAAGCTTTCAAAAGGAAACGCGAAGCGTATTCCGAACGCTAACGAACCGGAAGTGCCTGAAATCGTCTCTAGGGTAAAAAGCTCGAATGTTTTGTTGCTCGTCATTCACTCGATATCAATAGCTTGAGCGCATTAAGCTCGCAAACGCAATTAATTAATTTAATTTCACTCGAAAAGCCTCATTAAAGAGACGCGCCCCCGTGCCTGTTAAGATGGAAGGCGCCTATTTCCTACCTGTATTTTTATTATTATTTTTATATATTACTATTTAAATTTAACACTGGAACAGGTTCGTCTTTCTTAAGTGGCTTTCGCTTGTAAAACGGCGGAAGGCTTTGCAATTTCGTCGCGAATTACGGAACGATGACGCGCACGCTCCCCCACTTTGGGCGCCTTTCGACTCTCGAAAAGGCACGAAATGGCGCCCGAATTGAGGTTTTTGGCGCCTTTTACTGCCGAACGGACGCCCTGTAAATTTTTATTGAAGAGTCGCCCGAGTTCGGCCCGTAAATAAAACAAGAGCCGACCCTTGAAACTTTAACGAAGCACTTTTTCTCATTGGTGGAAAACTATGCGAGGTGCACTCGAAACGCTCGACGACTTTCGGAAAATTTACGGTTGAATTCTTTCATTCTAAAAGTAGGCTATGACTCTCGCTTGAGATACATATATATATTTATATAGGCATATGTACATACATACATTAAAGTCAAACTTATTTGACGTCATTGTGAATTGCTTCGATGTGTATAAACGCGTCATGAAAATATGCAACGCTGAAACACTGCACGAAACCGAAATGAAACGATGGGGAAGACACTCCTAAGTATGATAAAAAACAGCTGAAAAGTACATTATAATTCATGAAATAAATCAAAACCTTAATATAGTTCATTATTATTTCATAATTGCTTCAAATACCATAGTTCATAAGGGTAATGTATGACATGATTAAAGTTATTTAAAATAAGTTCCTTTTTATAGCGTTTATATTTTCTTCTTTTCTTTTAAATTATTATATTAATTCTTCAATTTTATAATTAGATTTTTTGAATGAAAACATTGAATGAATTTCAAACGAAATTTTTGTTGGAATCTTAAAAAAATAAGAAAGCACATAATTAGCCATTCTTATATTTTAATTCACAAGATTAATTTAATTTTAGAACCACATTCAATTTAAACTTACGTACTAAAATAAAGGTCGTTTAATGGTCTTTGACCTCTGGCATTGTTCATATAGAAAAATGATAATTACATAGATACCATACTACAATATGTAATTGTTCGATTTTGTTATTTATCAATAGATTTCCTTCAGGCTTCCAAGTGTTTTTTTTTAAGTATAATGTTTTCAAAATAAATCAATTTACAAATTGGGTCAAATAAAATCAAATACATACACATAATATTTTATTTATATCTATCATACGTATTATTATAGATATAAAATCCGGAAAGTCCTTAACTTCAACCTTCAAAACTTGAATGCGGATACGAGTCGCTAGTAATAGATACATACATCGGAGCTAGTAATAGATACATACATCAGGGCCTTGCATCGGAAAATCCGTACATTTTCCGATGTTTACTCCAGTGGATATAGCCCGCAGTGACAACAATAAATATAGCACGCGTTCGTTAGTTTCGCCGTTTACGTTTTATTTGCCGAATGATTTATGGCGGCAGTTTCGCGCTCTCGATGTTGATAAAACCAGATAAGACAACCGGAAGATAGGGGACTCACACATAAATTTCAACCCCCTGTCTCTCTCTCCTGGAAGAAAGAACACCATTCAAATTTCATCCACAAGTGTATATCTGCAGTAGAGAGAGAGATATTGATCGCACGCGCGACCGCCCTTCCCGTACCGGGCTTTTGACCGTGAAACGTTTCCTTTACGCGATTTTCCTCTTCTGCCTGATTTTCGTCCTCTTCCACTTTTTCCTCTCCTTTTTTTCTTTTTCATTTCACTCCGATTATGCCGAAACTCGGCCGCATCGATGGTGCTTGACAAGCTCGTCCTTCGACGACACGCAAATGCTCACGAATGCGAATGCACAGGTCGTCCCAAAATACATTTTATCACACTTTAACTCGTGATTTTTTAAGTCGATATTTGGATCAATTAGTACGTAAAATTCAATTGGCAATTTGGTAATTTCATATTAAAAAATGATACGTAATCAATACAAAAAAATATTATGTATGTACATATTATTTGATTTACTGTATTTGATATACATATATAAGATATATCTCACACTGTATTATTAGCTATATTTTTCGTCTCATATGTAGCATGAAAAATTAGTTGCAAATTTAAATTAAGCTGTAATAGATTTTTTATTTAATATTTATAATTGTGTAGACTGCTATTTATTTAATCACTTCCTCTTTCAATCCTTATTATGAAAAAAATATTTATTTTCTTAATGGCTTTATGTGAAAGCAGTAAATATTAGCCAATGGTTGCGTTAATGCTAACCACCTAGAGGTTCCTTGTTCGAGCCGTGGGTTGACCTCGATTAAATTTAATCTTTTCGGAGTATTTCTGCATTGCTGCTGGCTTCAAGTTTACTGTTTCCTATCAAAGTTTTCCAATTTATCTGGTTTAATATTCAGATGTGCCTAAGCATACGCGGGAGCGTACACACATACATCCACAAAGACAATCATTCATCATTTCGAACGGGTGAAAGATCATGGAGCATGGAGCTTGTAATACGCGCACTCAACTATTTCTATTAATACTTGCGCGCGCGCGCCTATAAATTACCTTACATAAATTATATTTATATATAACATGTCATCGGTTGAAATCAACGGGCACAACACTAGTTTAAAACTGTGAGTTAATGTGTACGCAATTCTTGTATGGCAAATGTGGAACATTTCAATTTTGAAATATTTATTTTAATATTTACTTGTCGAGCGTTGAATTTTTCGAATGTGCCCGAATTTTCGGATCGTCCTGTCTACACATATAAATTAATGATGGGGCCCATACGTGGATTCGCATCAAAGGTTTTCCATGTGAAAATTCCGTCGAATGGTTCCACTCGACGCGTCAGAGGGTCGGTTCGACCACTTTAATAATTGATTGTTGCCGAAAGCCCCTCCTTTATGTATTTTTCAGTTGGGCCTTTACCATTCAAAACCGTACACTTTCGTGCTGTATTCAATTCTTGCTAGTACTATGTACATATGTACTCTTTTAGAAATAAATTGAGATATACTATATGAACCACGACCGCTGTAATAAAAGTCTATTTAAAATGCGTAACGATCTCGTTCCCTGTTTGAGTGGTACTCGGTGTATAATTTGCTACTAACGATAAGTGCCATCGTTAGTTTGTGTCGTGAATTTTGATTATATTTAGATAAATATCGCAATCAATCCATCGTGAAAGGTCAAAATGTGTTCTAATTCGATAGTTGATTAAATATCATTAACATAATCGTACTCAGTGTTGGTAAAATTAGCGTACTCATTAAGCTTAATGAATATTAATGTAAGTCTACATGTAGACATTCATTTCTTAAACTAAATACATGGTTTTTTGTAAGATAGTGAAGTTTCAATAAAACCAAATTTTTAACGGTGCGTTTAAATCGCATCGGCTTTTCTTAATCTTGGAATAGTGCATGTCGATCGTTCGAGCACATTAGTAATTTATCAGTGCTTTTTCCTCTATTAGTTAGCAGTTAGCGATTTCGTCCCTTTTCCAGCACACTTTTAGGGAGAAGGGAGACTAAACCGTCCTTCTTGTCCCATCAGAGTCGAACGTACAAACCGCTCACTTCCTTCCCCGCCCACCCACCCACCCCTAGGGTCTTTTTTGCCCTTACTATATAACAAATGGTTTTCACTCGTCCTAATTGCATGCATTTATCTCCTTTAATCCTGCGGTTTGCCTAATAGCGTTTTCCATATCCGTACCGAAAGCGAGTTCGGTTGCATTCACTAATGACTTATTGATGCCACATAGTTGTTTCCATCTCGAATTTTCAAACTTGCCAAAGTCGTTGTTTTCTTTTACTCATTTAGAAGCGATTTGTAATCAAGTTGTGAGTCCATTCAACCGCTCGAATCGAGATTAGTTTAGTACTGTACGTACAATGTATTTTCAACGGGTTGGGTTGTGGTAGATGGGAGGGGTGGGGGAAAAACGTTGATTCTGTTTCGCTTTTCCTCTTATTTTCCGGGTTGCGATTTCGATTGTGTTTGTACAGCAGTTCTATGCGAACCCCTTTTACTGTAATTAATCGAAAAATACGAACCGGTTTACAGGTGCGTATTGTGCGCAATAAATGTGGTGAAAAACGCCATTTTTTTTTACGAAAAACTACACTACAGATACTTAAATATATCAATTACACTTATTACAAATGAAACTATTCACCATTGTTTGATTTTAATTATTGAAAAATTTATTGTATTGAATTTTAAATATTTATTTCGCACATTATTGTTTAACCAGCAAACATATGGGTATAATGCTATGCATGTCATGGGTTCGATCCCTGGTTCGGTGTTGCTTCCCAGACCTTGGATATGTGTGACATGGACTCCAGATCGATCATTTCCCATTAGAATTTGCCAATTTAGTTGATTTCATTGTTGAAACAGCTCGAAAAATAATTGGCAACCTATCCTCGTTTGTTATCTTTACTTCAATTAAATTTATAAATTTATATAAAGTATTATACATACATATGTACAAATGTATTTATGTGCAAATTCGGTTATAGGTGTCGCCTTGTGGTGAAAACCCGTAGTGGAACCATGTTTAATATAAATTTTATTTTAATGGTTCGATGGTTCTTAATAACTTTACATATTTCAGATTTTTAAACCGACATTTATATTCAAAATTTCAAACATATTTTATTACAAGGCTTTTCTATGTTTTTTTCAATTTAAAATTCAACAAATTAATACTTGATTGATTATTTTATTATCGAAAAATCATAAAAAAAATGATTATATGAAAACACTTTAATATACATACATATGTAAGTAAAATACAAGTTTTTATTTACATTTTATTTTATTTAATTTCTATATATTGCTAAATTGACCGAATTGACCAGCATTTCTCGGACTGATGAAAGTTAAAACGACCCTTTCCGAAAACCTTCTACGGTCTTTATTATATGGTAATATGAGATATTATGCTAAATATGATGATTCTAAAATGCAAACTACAGATTTGAATAGCGGGCAAACAAGCAAACATGTTGATTGACTATTATGCAAATAATTAAAATACATATGTATGTATATAATATTTAAAACTTGGTTTTGAAACTAATTATAAATAAGAATAGTCATTTCTCGAATTACATATGTACATATATTTAAACATTTTAGATTCCAATAATATTTGTATGCTGGGAGTGTTTTTACATTTTTGATACAAAGAAGGCTTTCGATGTTAATGCTTCGTATTGACTTTTTTTAATATTGTACTGATAAAGTAGCACTCGGCGGTCACTTTAGACACTTTTTTCCGTCTTTAATTAAAATAAATATTTTTTTCTTGAGCGATTAACATTTTTTTATTATTTGAATTTCGTCGCATTCGGCGCGAAGGAAACGACACGAATTCGCGTAGAATGAGAGAAAGTGCTTAAGCAAAAGCAATTTTAGCGCAGAGGATCACTTTCATGTTGTAAATTAGGCGAAGGGGAGAGGGTAGAGATGGGGCTGCAGCCATGAAAGACGAGGCATGAGGGGGAAGGGGGGGGCTGATGGGAGAGCACAATGGGAGAACATCAGCGGTTTTTATGTTTCTCGTTTGTAGATTATGAAAATTCGTTTAACTTCGGCCCGATACATTCATGGTGCCTCGAGAAAGCTTTAATAAACCACCCACCGAAGCTTTTGTTGGGTCACATTTTTCATTTTAAGCGCCCTCACCTCCCCCCAAGCTCTCGGAAATGCTTTGGATAACGCGACACCTCGACTTCATACATTTTATTATTTACTGGTGTATTTCCCGTTACTTTGCCTTAGTATACTTGTAAGAGGTTAATTTAGATAGGACATGTAGTCAGAAGATTGTATTAAAGGTGGACGTGAGAGATACGCCATGCCTGAGAAGAATTCCTGCATTTTTTTCTAAATACTGATGAGACCAAAGAAAATCTATGTATTCATAGTTAATGGCGTGAAGAAAACAAGAGTTAGACATGAACTGAATCCATTGAGTTGACCAGATTCGCTCTTTAAAGAGAGCGAATCTGTTCGAAATAAAAACAAATTATCCATATATAGGTACATTATCGTGAATAAGATGATCTAGAAAAATAGTAGATATATCACAATGCTACCCATAAACCAAACCATAAAAGAATGAAGATGGGATTTAGGTTGAAAGAACAGCACAAATGTTTTCCATGCAATTTATACTTGGCTTTTTGCAGATTTTATCGTTAGATTAATGTCTACACAAAACGTGAGTAGTTGGAGGATCTATATGTATAATATTACATATTTTACGTTCAACCGGAACAAAATATTTGAGTATTTGCAGACAGATGGTTGTCTCAAACAAAATAATTGAGATATTATATTTTACAGTTCCATTACCCTCCAGTGCGCGCTGATTCATATACTATGAATCAAGCGCTTTTTTTCTTAGTATTTTCGTATAGCAAGTATTATTTGACAATTTTCGCGTTGACGAAGAGCTCCAGTAGTTAGAAAGGTAAAATGATGTTTTTCAACGTACAATAACATCAAATATTTAACCCAGACACAAGAAAATCGCTAGACAATGACCCACTCTAGTTCGCAATCAGCTACTGAAGCACTTATTAAATTTTCTGAAAAAAAATATTTCCAAGAGACCCAAAAAGGGTTCAGTAGAACACAATCTGTGAAAGCCAAGAATTTGATACTGGTAAGAACACACTGAAAAGTGTTACACGGCATATGTAGATAGACTCCAACTGCGATAGGCGTGCTAAATCGTACGATCTTGTTATTTTGACAAGTTTCTCCTACAATTCTTCAAATATGGTAATCATCGTTATCGATCACTGTCAAACTGATGTCAATACAATGATAAAATATCACCGAAAACACTCCAGGGGGTGAATTTTGGGAAGGAACGCGATGGTTCAGACTAGGAATGCCAGCATTTTTTGCATGTTCAAAACTATCTAAAAAAAAAACTCCACTTTATGTGTCTGCACCTTAACTCCTCTGGAAGTAGGTTTAATTTATACATACATATGTATATTATGATGTTGCGAGCCAATTTTTATGCAATCCTAAATTTCTGCAATAATTCCTATGTTTTTTCATCTGTTATGTCTAATCTGTTTGAAAAATAAGTCATAAAACATATATTTTATAAAGTGTCTCATTTTACACAGGAGGGGTTGATTGTTTTGTACGCTAATTAAAACGCCATAACTTAAATTGGTTCTCACCCCTTCTCTTTGTTGTCTGCATCTGGCTGCAATCCATTATACCTGTTACAGTATAAAATACACCGACACACCGACTGTACATGTCGACATTGTCGGCCTTTGTTCGATTCGAATCGATATTGCACATTTATCAGCTCGCACTATGTAGAGAGGGGACACTTGAATGCCAAATAATGCTGAATAAACATCGTTTTTTGCGGTCGCTGAAAAGTTTCCAGCGTGCCGAAAGTGCTAAAGTCAGACCAGCATGTTTGTGTGCGAAAACGAAAGGAAATAATAAACCGAAATAAAAAAAAGGCAAGGAGAACTCGCTCGGTGCAAAAACGCTCGATATAAAAACCATAGGTTTCGCAGGCGGGGGGATGCAAAAATTAATTTCAAAAGTTCGCACAACCCTTTGTGACTCATACATATTCATTTTATTTTTTGGCCGAAATTATACACCGCAAATTAAAAACGCACCCCCTCCCTCACGGCGTTTTTTTCACCCGCTGCTAAATATAAATAGAATTTTGTTTTTGATTAAATTTCGAACTAGACGCTAATTGAATTCGGGATTATTTTTTCAAATTATTAACACTAATATGAAATATAATGATATAGGTTTCTGTGTGAAAGTTCAAACTTTGAATGGCTTCAGTTAAATGCAGTTTATAGTGATAGTCTTTTGTGATACTTTATAATAAGGCTTATATAACTTTAATACTATTACTGTGATGCTTGCATATTATAATATACCTTATTTGTATATGTATTATATGTACGTACATATAAGAAGCCTCAAACTTTCCTTTTTGTGTAGGTTGAAATTTATCATTAAATAAATTGTAATTAACTTATGATATTTCGAACAATGAATTTAAAGGATTTATAGTTTTTTAGGAACATTTAAGTAGACTTTTTAGGTATATATGTAAATACATAGGTATATATGTATGTATGTATATGTATTTTACCATTTTTTTGAGATTGTAAGACTAAAATATTAATAGATAAAATTTTTTCAATACAAAACGGAGACCAATATTATGTATATCCAAACCATTATGTTTTCAAAATAAAACCTTTAACTTTTGGGTTACTTTATTAACTCTTAGAATATGAGCCAACACTTAAATCAATATCATTTAACCATAAAACGGTAAACGAATCTTAATTTTTTTTTTCTAAAATACATACATATGTATATATAAGTATTTAAGTATGGACATGTCACGTTCCAGAGCTTGTTTGAGTTTTTTTCAATTGCATTAAATTATTAAATTGAAATAATGTATTTATTTTATTTTATTTATAATTTTATAGTTCTAAATTAAAGAGTTTCTTTTAACATTGAATCCTTATATGAATTATATTTTATAAGATACACTTATATATTCGAATTATCACTTATATATTCGAAGAGCACTTTGATATATTGGAACGATGACTTGGAGAGACGCATAGATTAATAATTTAATTTTAATAATTTAATAATTTAAAAAAGAAATTAATAATTTAATTTTAACCACACCGATTGACTCAGTCTAATTTTCTGACTATACATATATACTGTACTCGTTGAATCAGATATTATCAGTCATAACACTGATTCAACGACTATAGTAAAGTATCATAACTTATGAATATATTGACGGGGTCTGACGTTATGATGAACTGTCGCATCGAAGTGCGGTTCAAGTCGATTATTATCGACTTATTATTGACAATTTCCGGCATTCCTGTTTTATTGCAAATATCATGTTGCAAATATTCTATATCTTTATTCACACGTATGACTATGCGATGAATTAAATTAAAATATGGGAGCTTAAAAAATAATTTTGAAAATGAAATAGAATTTTTTTTCCCCAACCAAATTTAACTTTGATAAAAAGTCTTACCTTTACCATTCTTCATATTGAAATTACTGAACCCTAATTAGGCTACTAAACTCATCCTTCAACTTAAACCAAACCTAACCATTACCATGCTTCAAATTGAAACTTACATTTACTAGTTACTTCAAAAACGCACGAAAATCTTCATCTTAAATTAATGAAACCTAACCTTGACAAACTCAAAATTCAACCTAACGCAATCCTTAACAAATTCAAACTCACACTCAATCTAACACAATGCAAACAAACCATATATATGTACATAGAAAAAATAGCACACAGCAACTCTACACACGAAGAATAAAACTAGTTTCACAGCCAACGCAACACATCCCCACACGTATCACACATCACACAAATTCAACACACACACATCCATCTTATGATTGATTAAATCCAGCTTCAGCTTACATTGTTCGAGTGGCGTACTCGTCAGGACAAAAGGGATCAATAGCGATGATACTGTCGATACTGACTATAACACTTCCACTATATCTCGCACTACGCTTGATTAAACTTGTTACGCTTCTCATGTCAATTATACACACTGACTTTGTACGGTTCGAGATAGTATATTGGAGTGATTTTTCATACGTACAGGATGTCCGATAAGTAATGCCCAGACTGAGTCCGGGCCCCTGCCTTTGATTGAGACACTATCCTTCTGAGACGCGCAAAAAAAGGGTATCGTCGATAAATCATTGCGAAACCCTTTTTTCAGTCCCGTTGAGCTTTTGTTTCTTCGATATATATAATGATGATGGCTTTGTACATGATACATATACGAGAACGTACCCAAAAGTAACTGGATTTTTTTTTCGCAATTGCGATACCCCATTTCATATTCTTATTCATTTTTTTTTCTGTTTAAATTGCTACAATCAAGCAGGTAAAGATTCAAAAACTCACAAAAAATGTCATACTGGCTATGCCATCAGTCATGGTTGCGCAACTTTGTGCGATGTAAATTGTGCCAAGCAGATGTTTGATTCTTACACCATGCGGGTTACGTTTTTTGACAAAAAATGACATTATCGTTATTTCCTACACTTTTTTGCCTTGATTTGGCACCATGTAACTTTATTCTGATCCTTTGAATGAAAACAGAACTGAAAGAAAATGTTTTTAAAAAAGCGAAAGAGGTTAAAACATATAGTGAAGAGTTCCAGAACTGCTTTGAAAACCGGAAAATTGAGAGTATTTTGTCTTAATGGTTCATAGAAGGTTTTTTATTGAAGACACAATTTTTAAAACTCGAATTTCAGTTACTTTAGTATAATTTGCAATACAATTTAAGCCTTGATAATTGAATGTCAACGAGCACTATTCCATTCATGTCATATTATAAATATATTATGTGTAGTTGGGAAAGTGTTGAATCACAGCTAATGCAATTCGTTTTGCAAAATTAGCTGCTCATTGTGTATGCATTTGGCTTTTGTGCGTGGACTTTCGCAGTGAACGCATTAACTGCACACCTCTCGCTAAATTTAATATTGAAAATGTACCATTAACTATTCATCGCTATAATTGTTGTATTTATGACGTCATTTCCGGTGGCGATGGCGGTAGTGTTTCATAATTTGTTTACGTCGTTTGAAATATGAATGAACGCTCAATAATTCGCATAATATGCACCTGTCCTTCATGGCGAGTTTGCTTTTTAATTTTATTTTATCATTATTTAGTTTTTGTAACGAAAATTCGAATTATGTGATCGGAAAAACTCGATGATATGAAATTATTTTCGAATAAAATTAAAGAGAAACAAAAGAGTGCTGCACTTTGTACATAGTTCGTGAAAAATTCAATATGGAGTAATTGGAACTAATATCTGTGTATAAAAAAAGGTTTCAAATTGTTTTCAAGTACCAAAATCGTAAGTAGAACAACTATAAATACATATATTTAGTTTTTTGAACTCTAATGGCATATAAAATTGTATGCATTACGCATTCACCGTTGATGTTTACATACATTTGATTTCATATCGATGTTGTTATTATTGTTAAGAAGAAAATTATTAATTGATATTAAAGCCCGCTTTAAAAGAATTCGAGCCATCAACATGAGGCCACCCCCCCCCCCCCCAACGAATACAAATTGAGATACCCTTTCTTCTAAGAACGAGACGGTTGTGCCAGTTCAATTAATTGATATCATTAGATTAGAGTTTTATACAAAGTGAATGTCGAATGTGAATGAGTGACGATGTATTAGGCAAATTATCGTACCGACAAATTACATACATTTTCAAGAATTCAGGAAAAATGATGAACAATGAACCATACGCTTTATAAATCTTTTGTAAACTTAAGTTTGATATTTTTAGCATAATTTAAATAAGACTCATTTAAGCAGACGAAATGGTGTTTTAAATTATTGATTGCAGTCTAACATGAACAAAACTGCATCAATTACTTAACCTATGCCCTAAGGGTGTGCTATGTATGTAGTTGTAGGTATTGTTCCGCAAATTTCAAAGGTCAATTATTAAGTATTTAACCTCGGGATGTCGTGGCAACGGAACACAAAAGCGAACCGGTTGGTTACGCGCAACCGGTACAATGGGAACCGGACATGATAATGAAGGACCGTCTAGGGATTCCTGAAGGGCGACAAGAATGAGACTGGGAGAGAGATATTCAGCGAGAGATTCCCTTCGGAGGCGGGGAAAAATTCAAAGGACAAGACCCTCTCGTTCGGCGATAATTGGAATGCAAGGAGGCGGTTATCGATAATGCGTGATGTGAAATCGACGTGTTAAATTTGACGGTGTTCGCTCTGTCGTGAAATCGACTGCGATAACCCGCCGGAAAATGGCGGAACCTATTTCGTAAATTGCAATAATTGAACCGATCGAAACGGCGAGTTTAAACGCGGAGAGATCAACGCGCCCACTTCCCTTTCAATTCATTTTAATACGTCAATGCAATGTACATAACTTTGGAATCACTTGGAATTTAAGCTCGTTTGTGTGATGTTGCGGTTTTTAACGTTTCTTTATAACAATAATGATATTTACAGACAACGTGATGTAACTCTGCTAGTACGTTACTATTCTTCAACAATTTGTCTATGCATGCGTTCACATATATTATATATACGTACATATGTATGTAGATGTGAAGCGAATCGAATTTGATTGATTGGTTCTTGTATATAGGTATATGTACATATACCATTATTGGGTCTACGTGACGAGCCAGAATGTTAAATTACAGAAAACACAAATATCGGAAGGCAAAGATCGAAAATGGAAAGATCTTATATTATATTCTGCGCGCGCACATTAATACGGGAGGAAAAGCCTGTTCCTCTTGTTCCTGTTGTATCCTGCTCGCGCAAATGAAGTGAGTATGTACCGTTTACCATGCACCCTTTTTTTTGATCTTTCGACTTAAGATCTTTCGATTTTCGATCTTTGACTTCCGATGTTTGCGTTTTCTGTAATTTAACATTCTGTCTCGTCACGGAGACCGATCATTATTGTACTCTTATAATATTTTTTATACATATGTATGTGTATATGTTACACTGAAATTATATTTCAAGTGGAAATATATTTTCACTAACGTTTCAATGAAATCATAACCAGTTACATTTTCAGGGTTGGTTTTATTCATTTAAGATTAGATTGTTAGGTTTGGTATTATTTAAGGGTTAGGATAGTTTAGGTTAAGTAAGGGTTGGCCCTGTTCATTTAATATTGGGTTGTTAGGGCTAAATTTATAGAGTTAAATGTTGTAAATTCATTGTTTGATACATTTTCACTGCTTGAATTGATGAAAATATATTTTCACTTGAAATATGCTTCACTGTAACATATATCTTTATATACATATATCATTATTGTACTCTACATTGTACTTGTATTGTACTCTATTGCCTAACAGGTGAACCCAACACAACTCTTTGGCCAAATACAAACATTGACAAATTTGGGAATCTATTTGACATCTATTGGGAAGTTCAATATGCAGCAAGTTTTTGCGAGAATGGGTGGCGAGTGGGTAGCATGTTTATATAATAATCAACAAACTCCAATTTGTGAGAAACAGCATAGGTTGCCAATTTGGTGGACCTGTTTCATAAATTAAATGCTTAAATGAAATGCTTAAAAGAAGTTGAAATTCGGAAACAAGAGAAATAAATGAGATAAATTTACAGACTCTGATTAGAAACGATTGACCTGAAGTCACATAAATACTGTTTTAATTTTATTTTAATCTTTAATTTATACCCGGAAGATATAAATTATACCTAATAGGTAACCCCAATACCCTTTCTAGGCCAGAAACATTGCACATTTGATACGAATATTATTAGTATTATACAAAGTACATAAATACTTATCAATTAATATTCACAGAAACATATATGGACAAATTTGTAAATTTGTAGTATTTTAAACAATTCCGCGGAATTCAGTAAATACATATCAATTAACATCCACAGATACATTAATGGTCAAATTTTTGCATTTTATAAAATTCAGCGAAATTCGAGATTGCTGAAAACTCGAGATTTTGCGAGAAAATGGGTAAGGTTGCCAATTTGTTGGAACCGTTTCAATGAAAATCAGATAAATTGGCAAACTCTGATAGGAAACAATTGACCTGGAGCACAAATCCAAGGTCTGACCAGCACAAACCAGTGAGATTTAAACTCGTGACCACACTGTTCAAAGCATTATATGCTAACCACTAGTCTACATACATACATACTGCTACATAAATACGGGTCTACCTTGTTCCACCGACTTGCAATATCTCAAGACTCGTTTTCTCAACTTTTTCGGTATATTACGTCGACGAGTTTGTAGGTATACGTACAAAACACATATACGAGAATGTTATACATAGTAAATATTTTTATATAACAAGAATTGATTTTTAAATATTTTAATAACTTAAAAATCTATGAATGATCACAATATGCATGTCTCGTATATTAAAAATATTACATACATGAAAACAAAAAAAATATTTTGCATACGATATTGCATACAAACAGACTCCTGTTTAAGCGTATGAAAATTTGAGAAAACGAGTCTCGAGATATAGTAAGCTGGTAGAACGGAGCGCACCACATACGCACACATGCTCATTTGTACGTGGACGGTCGGGTGAAACGCAATAGTATATAAAAATGAAAAATCTTGTAAAATACAAAAATCGTGATCACTTACGAAAACACGTGCACTTACGAAATAGCCTAGGGTGTGATTTATTCATTTCCAAATCCACCAGTTGAAATATCTACGGGCGCAATACTAGTATAATATAATATGTTCATATGTATGATGTGAAGTATTTAAATCCTTCGTTTGATCATTCAAACGTTCTATAATAGTGTGTGGCTAACAAATGTGTCTATAATAGTTTATTTTTCTGTTTCAGGTAAGCTGTGATATTCAATGGAATCGGATTGTAGTTATCAGGTAATCCATTTTGTACAAGTGTTTCGATACAATTACGTAAGGTCAGGATGAGATTGGGTTGGCAATCTTTTCGTGCTTACGTAAATGTATGCAAATGGTCGTTTGTGTGTATTGTTTCAGCTTGGGTTCGCTTAACTTACGGTTTTATGTTTTTGTTTTGTAATTTTAATATACATATTTATTTTTTAATTCGATGTTGTCTACTGATCATATAGCGTACACTGATGTATAATATTTAAATACGTTCGAACAAAGTTTTCGGATTTCATCCGAATTTGTGTCACCTGGAGGCTTTAAGATGGGAGCCCTTCAATTCAGGGCCTCCGAGTCCTTCCGAAACATAAATTTTTATCACTTTTTTGTTAGAAATAAACTTTAGTCTACTCACGTTAGTATTACGGCAACTGGCCTGTGACACAGGTATGTTTTTTTTTTTATTTAAAGTTTGGACGACTATAGTATTACATTAATTCCTAATGTCACAATGGTCAAAAATATAACAGAAAAGAAAAGAAACAAAATAACTATAGACATTAGACATGACAAAAACAAAACATATATATTATATACATACATATATACAAACAACACATTTAACATAATCATAAAAAAATAATAAGGGAATATCTTATAAATAGAAAAAAATGGTGAAAGAAAAATAAATATATACATATGTATATACACAGACAAAAATACATTTATACATAATCATAAAAAACAATAGCAATTATAATAGCAGATACGTAAAAATATAAAATATAACATAAGGAATGCCTTGTACCTACAGCCAGTTCCAATAAATAAGAACCGACTGCAAATACAAAACATCCCTGTGAGGCCCAAATGGAAGAGAGTAAATCAAAATTCCACTCATAAATCACAATCAATCATGAAAAGAATGATGAGCGCAGACTACGAGACAAATAGGCTAGAATCATATCCGACAATTTACGCTCACTAAGGTGCAAAATATCACATTCAGGCTCAGCAGCAACGATTTCATTAAGAAATCGAATAGCTCATGGAATAGGAGCCATTCGAAAAAGAACTGTACTAGCAGGAGGTACAACCATCAAACGATGATGATGATTTTAAAATACACACTGAAATGGTACTGGATCGTTGAAAGTGGGGGCCGCATGCGGCTCGCGAGCCTCACAGTTTCGCTGACCCACGTCACGTTAACCCTTTCAGTGGCCTCGTACAGCACGATAATAATATAATAATAATAATGTTCGATCGCGGGGCACTGTGTATTCGGTGCCACGTTTTATTAACATCATAAACGCGAGGTTAGGATTGTTCGGGCGTGGCTAAGCACTGTCGGGCGAATAATCATCCGTGCTAATTGCTAGAAGTTGTCACGGGGCTAGGTTATGCCTAGTCTCCCCAACTATGTATGTATATAGGGAGTAAGCGGTGTAGTGAGATGGGGGAGGGGTATAGAACCCTTTGCCTGATTTATTTTCGGGATTCGGGAGCGTTAATAGTGGTGTTCGTATTATGAAATGTCATCGTTTCGGGTCTCCCAGTGTATTAGGTAGTTGTATGTATGATAGCACTACTGGCAGTGCCGATCTCGGGCCTAAACGCCACTGGATAAATTCCGCAATTGTAATTGTGATTTATTATCATCGTCGTTAAGGCGAGGGTCCTCTTTCCCTTATCAAATAATTTCGCGTGTATTATTCAATTGCGTATTTATTCATCGAAAATTGTTCTTGTGGATGCGTCGTAAATTTTAATGCATTGTTGTGTTCGTGTGCCAAGCGTTCATTCCATCTAAACGGGTTTTGATTGATGTGCAGGTATGTATGTGAGGCCTACTTCATATTCATTATTTATATATATATACATATATGTATGTACATAGTTTAGAGTGTTTGAAGTCCTCCAAATTATCTGGAGGGATATTTCGTTTGGTGCGTCTTTTACGTTCAATTTAACAAAAAAAAAAACCATTAAAAAGTACTTTATTGATATATGTAATCTCCAAAGATTTTACGGTTCATTAAAGTTCGATAAAAGAGCACAGAGTTTTTATGCGTTTGGAAAACATTGCGCGTTTAAATATATGTACAAAAAGGCACGACGCGAATTCAAATGTCAAATTTATTTATAGGCGTTGTGTGTGACATTTTTCGCCGCACGAAATCCGTATTATTATACGTATCGAATGTATTTTTATTATTATTATTTTGGTGCAATGTTGAGAATTTTCATCTCGATTTTTGAAAAATCTCACATTTCCTTCGGGGTTTACCTATATTTTTCAATTTGTTTGATTTACACGTAGACATTATTCGCAGCCGGGGAACTTGCGTCGCACTTGAAAACGTCACGACCAACCCTTATGCGCAAAACGTACAAAAGTACTCCCCTCTCACCCCCCCCCCCCCCTCCACGTCGTCTCTTCGAATAAATCAAATTCGTATATTTCTATCGAGATTCGCCTGAGCGAAAGCTCAAATGTGTCCTGTCCTACTTTGAAAGTTTTAGTTTTATGGAAATTCTTCAACTTCAATTAATTACTTGCATATATGCATATGTACATATTAGAGTGCACTTTTGTGAAAAAAAGTGAAAACTTCTATGGACATGGAAGTGGTTTCGGATCACTGCAGGTTGTCAGTAAAAAAATTATAAGTTTCACTTCTGCTGTGTGTGAAAACATATGCAGCTTATTGTTTTGATTTTTTTGTTATTTAAAAAGCTAGAGCTTATTTTTTCAATTGGTGTTTTAGATTCTTTGCATATGTCTAAATCATACTATCCCGTTACTTGCCATGAGTGTTTCAATTGCCAGGATTAAGAATTAGAACAATGGGAATATAATATCATTGAAATCTTTATCCACGAACCCGACCCTTAACGATATAAGCGTACTTTTTGTTGGTAGTTACTTCAATGTACTTAAAAAATATTTCACTGTAGGAGCCGCTCTTTTTTTTTTAAACTATTCTTTATAGATATTCAAAGCATAACGTTTTACGAGTTTTCTATTGATTTATAAAACCGAATATGCATATGTATGTACATACATATGTATTTGGATCGATGTATCGCCGTGGCTAATTGGATACTCGACGTTTCGTAAAATGGGATTTTTATCCAGCAGCCGGTTTTTTCGCCGATAATTCAAATTGCCGTTTATTTTTTTTTAGTTTAACTTTATTTTCTTTTCATTTGTCGTCGTCGATGTAGACTGAGCTTTAACTGTGCACTCACACAATTGTAATATTATACGTACTCGCGTCTGAAGCTGGAAAATTTTCACGGTAGAATATTTATTGCTTTCGGTGTGCCCACGTATCGCACATATGTACATATGTATGTTTGTACAATACGTGTGTGCACACGGTCGTGTCCGTAATGCTATTCGAATGCATTTTATTTTGCTTTGCAATCCCCTTCACTTTGCCTGCTATATTGGATGCTGCCGTAGTTATTCGAGTTGATCCGATTTATTTTTTTCCCCTTCCTGATTTTTTTTCCTATAGTGACGGCAGATAAGGGTTATTCGTATTAAAGTGGCTTCGTAACTACCGATTGCCACTATATTTATGTATGTATTTTTTATTATATGATTTTTATTACGAATGCACGAATAGATGCGAACAAAGCGCTCGAAAGCTTTTTTAAGTACCGTTGTGAATTACTTGGTGAATTCAAACTGAGAGTTTTCATTTCGGATTTTGTCGAGATTTATAGAGCGACCACTTGTGATGTTGAATTATGTGCTTTTGAACTTATTTTTGTTTCCGAACTACTTGTAAGGAGCAGTTTAATTAAAGCTAGACTGTGGCTGGTCACTTTTTTATTATTAAGTTTATTGGTGTAAAAAATTGAAATTGAATTATGCGAAAATTTGTTCTTCCTTTGATTATTAGATTATGGAAAATTGCACTTGACAGCTTTTATAATTCAATATCACAAACATGTCAGCTGATGAATTTTCCTTATACGCTGACGATAAGCAAACTATGTCCACATATAAACTATGTCATAGATGGATTGCATGTTAATCGAATACAATATCATTATTAAATTAAATTTTAATCATATAAAGCGCTGAATATGTTATAACCTGATTTTGACTTCCCTCGACGTTGATCACATTGAATTTTGATCACATAAACTTTTGAGATTGTATTATTATTAGATGAATTTTAATTGTATTTTTAAATGCCTTCGTTTGCAATTTAATACGCTTTACTTTGATTTTGGTCGTCTCCCTCCTGTCATAGTATTTACCGATCCCCTTGACGCTTTTCCATGACCTCGCCCACTCCCCATTTCCCTCCTGTGCAGAAGAACAACAATTCTCATTCCCATATTGCACCGAGAGTGTGATCAAAGTGGATATCCATACAGACTGGATCTGCTCTGTCGGACCAATCTCGTTCCGGCTGCACACGTTCCGATCCGCTTTATTGCGCGGCGTGGATTTTCCGGAAAATTCCCCGGTAAATCAAAACATACGTAAATACATACATATGTACATAGGCAACTCGGATTTTCGCCCGAAATTGTGAAAAGGCTTCTTCTTCACTAATTTTATCTCTCGCTAAATTCTTTCGAATCTTTAAATTGATCTCGCTATCGAGGGGTCGTCTGCGCGGTCGAGGGTCTGAGGGTCGTTTTAGGGTTTTACCCTCGGCTTTATCGCGACTTATTTTTCAACGTAACGCTGAGCTCTCATTTTCCCGTCGGTTCGCGGAAAAAGCGGTCATTTTTCTTGTTTTACACGACACATATCCGAACGCGGTATAAATTTTGCGCCTTTTTTGCGTTATTTATTTTGGCGAAAATTTGGCGAATCTTTCGATGAAAAGCTGTAATTCGATGTGTCGTCTGGACTTACACATTGATGAAACCACGTTTTGTGCGAGTATTTTGGCAAAATATCTCTTTCTGTCGGAATTCGTAAATACATGTGTCGAGTTTGCCCATCTGCTATGTCTGAATTATATAGGTCAGTTTAATTTTGTGTTTATTTAAATATAATTGAAAGTCAGGTTAAGTTAGTTTGAATCGAGATTAAATTAAAGTTCAAGCTAGGTTGGGTAAGAACGTCTTCTTTGTGTTCTAATTTAAACACACCATATTGTTTGTGTACTAAGCTTGTTTTAGGACAGTTTAAGTATTAGAGATTCTTGCTTTAAATGAGGATTAACGAATGAAGCAGGTATATTTGACTTATGAACTGTAGGTAGACATTTGTATGTACGCATGTACCTACATATAATATGAACAATGTATCTAATTTCTTGATGAATAAACAAAAGTGAAAAGCATACTTTCCAAAATATACAGAAAATCTAGCAGTATGTATACATACATAAATACATATGTATATGCATTCCCTGTGAATTTAATTTACATTTGCGGTTATGTATAATATTATTATTTTCAGATATATCAATTGTCAACGGCAAATTGGAGTCAGCGTGCAAATTGAAATTTGACACATTTTAAATTGAAAGAAAATCAATTGTGTCGCAAAATGTGAATGTGTGCGCTAATAAAATGGCGAAATAAAATATATGTATGAATGCAAACGATCGGAAAATAAATTGGAAAGGGAGTATTTAAACAACGGGGGAACAATTTTTTCGTTAAGTGAGTTTCATCGTCCTCCACGCATGGGACCCCTTACGCTTCACTGATTTCGAATCGATTTTTTTTATTTGTCTATTTGTTATGCGTTAGGAGATTTGCAAACGTCTATACAAACACTATGAAGTTGTATTTTATTTTTTTCGAAAGCATTGTATGTTTTTCCAAATATTATTCTATGAAAAATGCAATTTTTTCAGTTTTTTTTACTTAAACAGTGTAGATCCAAATTTTCTATTGAAAATTTAGTCAAATTAAAAAAAAAATGGTTATCTATTTCGACATTTATGCTTTGATCCTGCATTAATAAGATGGTTCAAATAATTTTAAGTGAAAACACAAAGGGAAAGTTTTGCTTTTTTAATGTAACGTGTTTCAATTTAATAATGGAAACCCAGGAAATGGTTGGAAATCTTTATAAATTATCCATCGTCGTAAAAAATTTAATAGGTGATAAAACAAAACAATAAATCGATAATAAATTTTAATACGAAGTATGACTATCGATTTTATAAAATTGTAGTACGATATATAAAATTGTAGTACAAAATATGACATTTACATATAATAACTGTCAAGCGGCTCTTTCAAATTTATAAATTTTGTCCTAAATGAGTGAAATCAAATAAACGCTTCTAGTAGAAAGCTTTCGTAAATTTTACAAATGTATAATATAAGAAAATAATGTGTCTCGTTCGTAACGTGTTGTGTTATTATTTATTAAACTAAACGTCGTTTATATTGAAATTTGAAATCTACCGTAAAAGTGACACGTCTCCGCGAAACTAACGGTCATATTTATTATTTCACGCTTATGAAAATCTCGGGTGTGTCGTAAAACCGGTCGGCGGTTTTCGCATCTGGAAAACCGGTCGTTTTCGGTCTCGGTTCGATACGCCATTAACCGAAATCTCTCGAGACGATCCCCAGCATCCTCCACTAATATCATATACACTTAATATTATGCATGTATAATATAGCAAACGGTTTTATTGGCGACGCACTCTTGTCAGCCTCAAATGTATTAATAGATCCATTCGAACGGGTATCTACATATCTCCTTGTTATGTTTATCTATTGGATTTTGGGAGTTTTCGTCTCCTCGTTTTGATACAATGAATGTTTTAGTGTCGTTAAAATGTACATATCTAAGGGTTGATTGCAACTATTATCGGTGTTGGTTATTAAGGTGGGTTCGTTATTGTGTTGGAGTGTAGGACAATGTATGAGTTTATGTATTATACATACATACGTAGTAAGCTCGTTTTGGGTTTATCGGCGGATTCCAATAATATTTGTCGTGTCTGTAAATTTTAATTTGCTTTATGTTTTTCAGTGATTGAACTGGTTAATTATAATATTCAGTGTTAGTTGACTATAATAGATGACAATTAAGAGAAATTTTTATTTTGTGTTTTTTTCATTTTAATTGTGTGTTGCTTTGATGTATGATTTATTTTTTACGATTTATTTGAGTCTTTATATTTGAAAGTGGTGGAAGTCCAATTTTCAGTTCCAAAAATACTATTTCTGTTTGACTTAATTCACAAATTGTTATTCGATATGTCCAAAATCTTGGAAAACCAGAATAAACGTATGCATGCCACCGGTATTTTTTTTAAATATTGTTAAACAAAAAATATTATATTTAATGTTTTGATAGATATTTCTCGAAACGAAGAAAAATGGACTTATGCTATTTTCAGTTATAGCGACGCAGATCTTCATTTTCATCTAATGATAGAACCACTGGAGTAATGAAATTTATATTTTATAAGTTTATAATTGACCATATTGCAATATTGTTTCTAGTTTTTTTATTCATACCTATGCACTTTGTATGTATGTATGTACATATGTATATTTATACGATACTTTTGTGTATGTATAAAAAACATTTTGACAAGTTCCATTCAAAACTTTCACTGCACGCGGCTCGATACATCAAAATAGTCGACGGCGAAATTTTCCCGATTTCGGGCAGCATCCGTAATGGATAATAATGGATATGAACACGTACATGCCCGATTTCAAATTGAGGAAAATAGAGGAGTTTGTGTTTTGCGGACGCATTGTGTTACAAGTCTACCCGGGTTGATTGACAGAAGGTCCATATTATGTGTGGTACCTTTCGCAGGAAAGAGTAGTCGAGAAGTTAGTTCGCTCCGATGCGGGCTTATTGTCGGGGGAATTTTCCACGGGTAAAATTTTCCACGCCAATGATAAATTACCCTGCGCGGGCTTTTATTATGGCACGCATCGAAACTCCATTTTCCGAATTTTCACGATATCTCTCTCCCTCTCTTTTCGTACCTATACGGGCCGCTGATGAAACGTTGTACATATGCACATACATACATATGTACAGGATGCGTTCGAAAACTTCCCGGAAAATTTAAATAACATGTGTTCCATTTATATTGAAACATTCTACCGAAGCCCTTCCTTCCGGTAGAAATCAGCGTTCTTTGATTCCAGCCGTTGCACTATCAAACGTTTAATTTCGCACCGACGTCACTCGTTCAGATTTAGCTTTTAAATAACTAATTTAAATTGTTGTATGTATGTATGTATATATGTACGTATGTACATAAATGTATGTACATTTATATTGATATTGAATCAGCCGCGTGGACTAGCATACTGTGCTTTCGAGCAGATTGGTCACGGGTTCGAGTTCTCTTAGAGTACCGCCGCTGGCCAGACCTTGGTTTGTGACTCCAGGTCGATCGTTTCTTATCAGAGTTTGCCAATTGCCAATATCGAAGTTATTCAGCGTCTTCAGGTTCGCCAATTTGATTATAAAATGCTGCAAAAATTTCTCCATATATGTATGTCACTGTGGATGTGTGTATGAATTCGCATTTTATAAAATGCTTGTGTATTATATATTGATTGTATTGTATCTGTTTAAGTGCATTCGTCGCTTTGGAGCGTTTTGTAAATGCAAATGTTCATGTTCTATGAAATAAAATAAAAATATGATTAAATTCTCAGCTATCAATTAGGCTTTTATAGTTTCTATAACATGGATGAAATTCACGAAAGTCAGCAGGCAGTCTTCGATGTTCTGTCAATCCTCATTAAAACGATTAATTCATCCTTGAAGTGTGGTTACATTATTTAGACTTCATTGTATCGGTTTTTTTTCCAAATTCAAAATGAATTTCAAACTGATATTGCACCAAAATTAATGCAACACTATGTACCTATATGTAGACCAGATTAAAAAATTGACCCTTTCTCGTTGGTGAGTATGTACTAATCATGCAATTAATTTGAAAGCTGATCGAATTCCTATTTTTATTTTTGTTAAATGAATACAAATGTATATAAAAACAACAAAAAAAATCGCCTTTTTCTACTGATTGACATACGGCCGGTCCGTATTAACTGTCCGCGTTGATCAATTGGCAATTACGTTAGCAGGGCCGTACCGGGAGTGTGCCCTCTGAAAACCGATTTTCCGGGTGAATTTTCCACCTAACCCCTCTTCGCCCCCCCCCGCCCCTTCCTCGGTTCTGCTCGTTTCGTAATTGCGTATTCGCTACGAGTGCTCTTTTCGTGTGACGTAATCAACTTAAAATGTTGCAACACGGTAAACTGTTCAACTGTCGCAATTCGATTTGTGCGGTCTTCCGTTTTGAACCGGTTTTAAAATGTCGTTGTATTTTTTTATTACCATTATTTTTATCGTGCATTCTCTGTATGCATTGAAATGCAACGTTCGTTTGCTGGTGAGCGGTGGCCCGATTTGTAATGTTTCGTTTATACGGGACTGTCGTGTGATAAATTTTGATGGAATTTAAAATGGGGGTTGTTTTGCTTTTAGTTTGTAGATGATTTTATGTTTCTCTTTTGTTGGGTGTTTTTATTTTAGTTTATGTGTTTTATCCATATAATAAATGATACATGTGTTATATTTTTGGTTTTTAAATAAGTACTAGTGTCGTGTTAAGAGTCTCATAACTAGAGGTAGGATAGTCACAGTGCTATCCATTGTTCTCGCAAACCTTTAACAATGCATTTACAACCTTTGAACAATACACGGCCCCCTCAGGCTCCGGTGACTACTCATAACTAAAGATAGGCGCGAGACGGTGTTAAATGGGTTCCTATTTTCAATTTCTATTGTTAACCTTTTTTTCTCTTTAGAGAGCAAAAAAAAGTGGTTATCAATAGAAATTGACAATATGAACCCATTTTAACACGCTCATCCACTGAAGTCTACTCGTAACCTTGTTTTTATTTTCTTTTTAGTACGTACGTAGAATAAACTTTTTTTTTCATACATATCTCGACCCTGAGTGGATGCTTTTATTTGTTCTCTTCAACTAATAATATTTCACACTTTTACGGTTGAATTATGTTTTTTTTATACTCATTCCACATACCCCAAAGAAACATTATACTAAGTATTTTAGCAAGATATTCGCAGTGAAAAACCTAAAAAATTTAAATAATTTAAAAACTGTTTAGTTTGTTCTTATTTTATACAATACATATATACATATAGCTGTTTGTATTTGTATATTAAAAGCAATGAAAATGTTCTTTCTTTTGACGACTTTATATTTGTAATGAAAAATAAGTTACCTTTTTTTTATTACTAATGAAACGTTTTATCTTTTATAAATTTTACGTATTAACTAACTTTGTTGTGTATTTTTTGTGTGTTCAAAGTTATTGTACATGTTATTTGGAATATTTTGGGATATGTATTCTAATTTTGATAATAAAAGATACATGTGAGAATTTAAACTCTAACACTTTATTTGGCAAATTTATAATTTCACATTTATCTTTATATAAATATATATCTGTTAATTCATTACTACTATATTCATGTATATGTATACATATACATTCCTATGTACATATATACATATACACATTTATATATATTTTTTCATAATATATCATTGAACAGAATATTTTTTTTTTTTTTTGTTATACAGATATTTATGTCCATATTTGGAAAAATTTTGTAATGTTCTAATCTTCATGCACGAATAGGCGCAGTTCAAGGGGGGGCTGATTGTATTTTTTTTACTTATTATTGCAAATTTATACACAACCATATCTATTTAACATTTTTTTACAATAAATAATTCGAACAAAAATTGCCTTCTACAAAATATGTGTTTATATTCATATATTATTTTTTTTATTAACATTTTCTTAAATTTTTTGCTCAGCCTTTTAGACCCGCTTTCACTTGAACGTGTCTTTAAACTGTTTTCATATCAGCAATTGCGTGATTTTTCATACAAGATAAATATTCGCATTGCTCATTTGAAAACAGATTTTTTTTAATATATTTTTTTCTTTATAATAGAACGTGCAATTGTTATTAAAATGTACAGTTAATTAATTGCAATCCACGATGAAATAACGTCAGTTCCATAAATCGCTTACAATTCTAATGTTTAATAATAAGTATAGACCGGGAAGACAGAGAAGATTCTATTTAATACAAATGGTACACTTTTTTTTCGCTATGTAATTTTTCCATGGTTTGCAAAACTCTACAAAAAACATATGTATTTCGATTTATTTTTTAATAATTTACACACTATTGTCGACAATCGGTCAGTAAAATGTTTTTTTAGGTATATAATTTTCACGGAGAATCAATCGGTTATTTTGCGGTTATTATATACATATTAAATATTTACAAAGTCATATTTATAACAACCTATACATAACCTACATAATATAATTTTCGTGTAAAAAATATAAGTGGCAATCTTTTTGTTCGTTTTGAACCCATTTTTGTAATTAGTTTATTCACAACATTAACACGCATTCACAGGCCATTTAATAGTCTTTTTTTTTTTTTTTTACTAAAACGTGGTACATTTTTATTTTTTAACACTTTTCTTCCGTTAAGTGTCATTTTTACTTTATCTTTAAGGGGATTATATTGTGTTATTATAATTTTCGAATATAAACTCATTCGGCTCGTGACCATGCGATGAACTCGACACTGTAAAATATCACATAAAACACGACTCCGATCACTTTTTGGTCATACATACATTTACATATATTTTGGTCGATGCACAATTTCATACAAATTTTTCGGTCAAATTTAAATTCTGGTCGTCCGTCGTCGGCGCGTTTGCTGATATATTGAAAACTTCGCCGAGATTACGCGATTAAAATGAAATTCGACGAAATATTCGCTTCGTCGATCAATAAAGGATTCCCTTCGATGGAATTTCTCCCAGAATTCTGTTTACTTAGGGTGTTTAAGTTGAATGGTATCCGACCTTTATACTTTGGATATCCATTTGACCGACTTAGTAATTTTCTCGTAAGGAACTAGGCGTGTACATATAGTTTCGAATATTTCGACCATCCTTGTTTCGCCTCGTCCGAACGATCTTGTTTCGATTTTGGTCATCCTTCTATTGTGTTTTCTAAACCATTTACATGTGTTGCAATTACAAGTATTGCTCATTCATTTTACAAGTGTTGAAGCTAATTCGATTGATTTGTTGCTTTTAATTTACTCAATTTTTGGACATTGCGCTTTCTTAGAGTACAATAGTGATCATATGTACAAGTTGCAATAAATCACGAAAGCTTGTAATATAAAAATATTAATTCGTTATAATTGTAATATTAACTGCTAATTTGAATTTTATATTTCACTAGTTTTTATTTTTCATTTCAACGAATGGTTTTGTAAAGGAATCGATAAATGATTTGAAATTATTGTTAGAAGTTATAATTTTTATGTTGTATTGTCTGCATTATAATCAAATTTTGTGAAATCCTTCATTTATCATCATTGTACTCTAAGGACGTGATGTGTAATATAAAAGAAATCTTATTTTCAAAATATAGAATGTTTACTCGAAAATAAATGATTACTTTTTAGTATATGTATGTACATACATATGTACATATGCGAATACCAATTATATTATATTAATTATGTTTAATTAAAAATTACGCTAAATAAGCAGTTGTACATTGTATATTAGGGGAATTACAAGATTCAATCTATTTTCCAAAATTGAAGTTGAAATTGGAAACGTATTTTATTTCTTAGAATTCTTTTCAAAAATTTTCCTCGTAATATTTGCTTTGAAAATAAATTTATTAACTTCACAACGTTCATCCAATACCTCACAACGTTACTTAAGAAGGTTTTAAACATTAAAATTAATGCTATATATATATATATATTTTTTTTTTTTTCAGGAATTACATTATTATATATTGAAATTCTTCTTAACTTTGTCGAATATTCGTAAAATTCAATTACCAGCACTTGTTGATACGTCATTTGAACATCTAAAATCATATAATTGGTTTTGTTAAGTAAATTTTCTCATTTTTATTACTCGGATATGTACATGTATTACACAAATTAATCAATTTGACAAGCTCAGAGACAGATTATTCGCTTTAATCAAAACCGTTTAACTTTTGTGCCATTTTAATGTTCCCGTAGGTCTCCCGCAAAAAGGTCAGATAAAATGTTTTATAACGCGACTAAAATGTCAAAAGTATACATTAGTATATTTTGAATTATATTATGGAATATTCAGCGATCTTTTCGCTGTGCACAATTTGAGCAACACGATGAAATTCATTATATTTAAAGTCGTCTATTTTTTTTATTAAACTTGACGTTAGACCGAATAATTTGTATGAAATTGCGTTCGATGCAAAAAAAATGCGATAGATTTTACATACATATGTTATCGGTTTCAATAGGTCCAAAGTCGAAATGTGCCGTTTGTTAGATATACATTTATGTATATGTAGTCTCAGTTTTTTACTTTTTATTATAAAAATTAAATTAACTGTCGGAAAGTATGCGTAAGATTTTTTTTATTTATATTAAATTGGTTGACCCTTTTTCAAGGTCACAATTTAAAAAATTGAAATTTTGGTTTTAATTTGGTGAAACAGTTTCTCGAAAAAACATTTTTTACTATTATAGTAATGTATACATATGAATAGTAATTACTACTCAAGACAATTAGTGATTTATGTAGATCCACGGCTAAAATGGAAAAATTCACATTAAATCTGTCTTATTGATGTGAATAAAATACTTAAATTTTATATTTAGCTGCTTTTTTATTTTAGACATTTCCTGAGACTCATTTTAGAAATGGAAGAATCTTTTTACTTGTTTAGAACATCGTTCTGAACCAATAATTTTTTTTATGATAATTATATTCGAGTGAATTCGACATTGGACCTTTGGAAGCCGAGCCGCAGACACGCACATCTACATTTATGTGATTAGTGAGACTTACTCTAGTGCTATGCGAGGGAGTCGTACTCGATATCGGCCACGTGCTCCCCCGTCCTCAGATGTCACCACAGCTCGCCGACGGCCGCAATCGTCGGCACCTCCATCATCAGGTCTTGATGGTGATGATGGGGCGGCCGGGGGCGCCGCCTTGCCGCCCACGCCACCGCCAGGGCCGCCCCTGCTGCCGCTATCCCTGCTCCCGCCACGGCTATTGCTCCTGTGCCGCCCCCCGAGAATCCGCCCTCCTCCGCACTGAATCTGGACGTTTGATACTCGGACGCGTTCTGGACCATCTCCACAACGCTCGCATTACTACTCAAAACTTCCTCAAATGGCACAAACTGTGTCGCCTCCGTCGTACCTATCTTTCCCTTTGCTTTCTGCGGCTCTTGAGACCACTCTGAAAATATCTCCAAAAGCTTACTTCTCGAATCTTCAACGGCCTTCTCCTGCTTTGCATCGTCGCTTCTCAACATTAACTTCTTATCCAAAAAACTGTCGATCTGATTTGAATCGTTCTTTTTAACCAGCTTTCCTTTGCGGCTAACGTCGTTCAAAATCGCACTGGCGTTCCTCAATTGGTTCAGTATATTATTACTATCGGGCCGCTTTAAGTTGAGAACTCTTTTAGAAGTGATGTTCAGCTGTGAAAATCTATTTTTGGGTGTGTATACGGGAGTTTGAGTACTCGCCGGAGAGTGTAAGTCAATTACCAACTTTCCGACTAAGGCAGGTGGGGAGAAACATTTAACTTGTTCGTAATTGTTTGCTGGATTCTCCCTCATCCAATCGGCTAACCAGCGCAAATCGCTGCAATTCAACATGTTCCCCTCCAGTCTGAGTATTTTTAATTGGGGCCAAAAGTGCAGCAGGTCCGATCTGATCATCGAGATGTTGGAGTAGCGCATGTCTAGGTGTTGCAGTCTCGTCATCGCGGCCAGGGCTGCTGTGTCTGCCATTAATTGCCTCGTCAGACCAGGACTGAATTCTAGGTGTAAATTTTCAATGCCTTCCGGCGACGGAACCGGAAACGATATGTCCTTAGCTGGGGGAGATATGTTGACGAAAGCTATGCGCAAATCTTTGAGTGAGACCGGCCCACTGAAAGTGTTCGGCGTTAGTGCTTTTAACGGATTGTTCGACAGGTCCAAAACTTCTAAAGATATCAGCTGAAAGAAAGCGTTCTCTTGGATGTAAGAAATGGCGTTGTTGGACAGTATAAGTATTTTCAAGTTGGTCAGAGTTGTGAAGTCGGTTATTGTCAAGTTTCCGATCAAATTTGTGTCTAGCGATAGGTAGTGGAGCTTGTCCGGAAGCATTTTTGGCACTGTTCTCAATCTGTTGTTATTTAGGTACAGTTGGGAAAGCATTTCCAGACGACCCAGAGCGTCGTCTTCAATGTCTGTTATGATGTTGTGGGTAAAGTCGAGCATGTGGAGTAGCGGGTAGCTGTCCAAGTCTCCGCAAGACACTGCTGCTATTCTGTTGCCGGCTAGTGTCAAATATCTCACAGAGTGCGTCAAAGCTTCTGGCACTTGGGACAAGCCCGTGCGGGACGCGTCAACTTGTTGCAGCCTCCGTCCCGTGCCCACGAAGATCTGAGCGTCGGGTCGCAGCTGAGGATTGTCGGCGAGAAGCAGCCTGGCTAGGTTGGGCAGGAACTGCAAGGTCCCAGGTGCGACGCTGGTCAACTTGTTGTACGAAATATCCAACTGTTGCAGCATCAGAAGGCTGCTGAACGACTTCTCGCACAGCACTTCGAGCTGGTTCGAACTCAAGTTCAACTTTTGCAGCGAGAGCAGTGGCTGGAACACGGCGTCCGAAAGCAACGTCAGATTGTTCGAAGACAAGTCCATGTGCAAGAGTTTACCCAAACCGCTGAAGCACTCAACTGACAAGTTCACGATACGGTTGCCGCTTAAATCTAAATAAAGTAACTTTTTCACATTTGAAAACGTCCTGTTGTTGACCGTCAGAATGGAGTTGTGCGACAAGTCCAGGAGTGTCACGTTGCTCTGTTTCGGGTCTGGATTGAGAGCGTTAATGGAATTGTTGGTCAGGATCAAAACTTGTATGTTGTAATCGCTGTAGATGAAAGTTTCCGGCTGGCGGATGAAACTATCCGCGATCTCCAGCTTGGAGAGGGACGTGTTCGCTATCCCGTCGTGCTGATGGAACTTTAGCAAGTATTGGATGTCCTTGCAAGCTTTGACGTACAAGTGTCGCGTGGTTTGGAACACTGTGACGTAACTGTTGGGACAGCCGTTACACGTGATGGTCGAATTTAAACAGCGGCACGGAGCAGGACAACCGAGTCCTTGCGGAACGACTCCAGAAGCTGAGCACATCCCTAGGATGATGACGCACAGGCAGTAATAAGCTGATAGCGATGCCATTTTAATTTTTTTGATGTTGTTTTTTTTTGTTGTTTTTTTTAAGTAATTCTTCCGTCACTCACATTATTTTAGTTGAGTTGATCTGGTTATTGTTATTTTTAGTGAGGTGTGTCGTCGATCGGTGGTCGGCATTGTGGTTTTAATGTGGAGTCACATGATGTGGAAAGTTCGCGTTAGTGTGGAGTTCGTCGGGATATAAACACGCAAGTTTGTTGGGGTTTTGCGAGGGCGCACGCGGCATCCCGACGCCGGTCGAGGACCCACTGGCGTCGGATCGTTGAAGGGGTTGCGAGGGACCAGGGAGGGCTGCCCCAGGGCGGGGGCGGGCGCCGGCGCCCTGCACCAGCTGCTGCCGCCCACCCCGTCTCCCTCTATCTGGCCGCCCCCCGGCCTCCCACAGCCACCGCTAACGGTGCCTCCCGCCGCCCACCCACCCACCCACCGCACAGACCGCCACCACCTCTCTCTCTTGACAAAATTCGATAATGCAAGGAATGCCGAAGATTTTTCCGGGAAATTAAATCGAATTAAAACACTCCCTTCGCCGCTGCTGTCCGAAGGTTGCATCCGAGAAGGGATTGTCTTCCGGGAGACCGCCTCCTTGTACATACTTTGTATTTGTATAGCCCGTCGCGAGTTGAGTCGAAGTTTGAATTTATATTTTACCACCATTTTAATATGAATATTACAAAAAATAAAGTGAAAAATGTCTTCTTAATCTTAAATTTTGACAGGTGACTAGCCTTTCCATATACGTATGTATAGCTAAAGCTGATATATATAGCCAAATTTTCAAAAGTATAGTCAGGAATAGGTCTAACTTCTAAGGCAATAAAGTGTATCGTAAGCAGTGTAATGTACATACTTGTATTGAATTTTTCAACGTATACATACTCGTCATCTTATGTAGTATACTTATTATATTATACGTGAGGTTTCGTAAGTACATTTGTATATGTGAGAATATATTTTTTAAAAAGTTAAAAAGTGTGTGCGGTTCGAATGTGATCAAAATTGTTTGAGCTTTTTTCTTCTGTTGTTCTTTGAACATTAACATCAAAATAAGAAAAGCATAAGCGTATATGTGTTAAAATCGTGATGATTCTTAAACTTAAGGATTCTTCTTTCCCAATATCTTATTTCTGTTTTTTATTTTAATATTGTCATTTTGAATGTATTTTATTTTTTCTCATTTAATTTACATATATGTATGTATAAATCAAACCCCTTGGATATATCGACTTTACCGCCTCCCCCAAATATGATAAATAAATAAATAAAAATATATCACTAAACAGACCTAAAACTTATGTATGTACATACATACATATGTATTGGGGGCATGCCTTATGAACAAGATCGTGCAGCAAAATATGCATTGCATTAAACTTAGAATACTTTCCCTTTTTGACGGCGAGTAATAACTGAGATATCCAATTATTTTCAACCCCTATTTCGAAACGCCTATGTAGTTACTATGCTGCAAGCACTCCAATTTCATCTCCATTATGTCAACATCATACCCTCCTTTCGTGTATTTGGTATTTAGTTTTTAATAAGATTTTTAAGAATATGCGCTATTCATTTTTTTTTTTAAATAAAATTTTATACGTATTATCTTTAGGCAATATATTATATATTTTCCTCTTGGTTTTTCATCGGCATACCTCCCCCATTCTTACAGATGATATATACGTCCGTATTAGAATAGGGGAGGTCATCGCGTGTCATGGTTATGCTTATAAAATTCATACGACTTACTGTTATTATTATACATTCGACAAAGTAAACTTTATGTAGAAAATAAAATTATTGAATGCGCTGAGAAAATTTCATCGTGTTTTATTTTCGTTTTCGTTGTTCACAGCGAAAGTTTAGCAAAAGTATCGCACAAAGGTTCGTTATTTCATTGAGCTATTTTTATGTATTTATTTTTTTTTAGTCTATTTTCATTTTGGAATTGTTTCAAAGGGCTTCGCATCATTATTGGACCTCACATGTCTTTGATTATTGCCGTTACGATTGAGCGCTTTTGGGTAATGATGGACTACGAAGTTGCTCCACATTTCGCTAACAATTGCCTACTATTTCCACGCGAGCGAATTTTTGTACAGTCCGCTGTTTTGTTTTTTTTTTTTGTACGATTTTTACTTTATATTCGCAATGAAAATTGTATTGTAACGTAGGATATGTGTAATCGCATATATTTTATTTATTTTTTATTTATACCAAAAAGGCTTAACAGGTAACACCAATGCGCCTCCCTGTCCAGAAACATTGTACATTTGATACAAGTATTACTATTATACAAAGTAAATACATAGTAATTAACATCCATAGAGACATTTAATGTTAAATTTGTAAATTTGCAGCAGAAACCAGTGGGATTTGAACCCGTGACCACTTTGTTACTAATCTATTCTGCTGCACATACGTTTTTTTTTTGGTTTGGATGAAAAGCTTTCCTACTTGTTCCGACATTACATCGTTACCGTCATCGCCCAGACTTGCATATTGATGCGAATAACAGTTGTGAAATAATAATAAAAAATATTCAATCTATTTAATAAACCTATTACTATCACTTGTTTTTAATACGATACTATTAAATTATTTAATAAAATTAACATATCTAAGACCCGACTGAGTTAATACTAAAAAAATGATTTTTTTTTCAATTTGTAACATTTTTTCCGAGTAACTTCATTTGAATAACTTTAATACTGCTTTTTTGATTTTTTTTTCTATGTTTATGATATATGACGACATATTTTAGTTGTTCTTTTTATATATATATATATATATATATATATATATATATATATATATATATATATATATATATACATATGTATATGTGCGATTGGTATTGTTGCGTAGGGGGTGGGTGGAGGATCCAAGTAAAAGGCCAACAGTCGTTTCACAGCATTTATTGATGATTAAGGAGATACACGCAGTGTCACTGCTAAGTCCAGAATGAATTATATCGCCTACGTACCGCCTTATAAAGGGTAGATCTCTCAGGACGCCTAATCTGTTTACCTGTTGTATAGTCACGTATTCGGATATGTATTTCCAAGACATTGGGTCTTCCCGTACCGATTCTGAGAAATAACTAATAACGGTCATTGTTTAGCCTAAATGCACTTAGAGTCCAGATATAATCTTTGGAAGTAAGTGCATGCATTTAGTTAACTGATAACAGATATCCGTTGGTCTAAGTACAATTCGCTCAATCCACGGCGTACGTAACAGTATGAATAAGAACATTTAAGTTGGTATATTTGGTAACAAGTAGCTAACAAACTCGCCTTGTCGAGCCAGACAGATTAAAATACATTAAACGAGCTACTGTAAGATTTGGTCTTTCAATACATACCTACCCGCACACATTCAAAATCTAAATACATGATCTAAAAATCACTTTTAATAAAATTATTGTGAACTGTGACAAATGGCGTAATCAGACTAATCTATGATCCACATTGAGATTAATTCGAATCGAAACCACTAAGTTATTGTATATACAAAGTCTTGAATTCTCACTTCTTCGATTAACATATTTTCGACAATCAGCCGTCGAAATGAGTCTGACTCGCCGTATGATCGGGCCTGGCATTGACAAGTGAATCGCGTCATGCGAACCACTTACAAAGCATCGAGCGCATCGTCAAAGGAAATCAAAGGTATCATCTTCATAATTAAAGACCCGCGCTCTCGGCAAAATTTCGCAGAGGTATCAGAATTTCGCATTAGTACGCAAATATTTATACGGGTCTAATTGATTTTGCACGGGGCTTTCACCTGACGAAAGGGTGGTGGTGGTGGTGCATGTATACTTAAAATCCAATTTACGTGCGTGTGATATTTTCGCAAGTTTATTATGTATGGTGTATATATGCCTGATTAGGTCGTGTTTTCTTGCACACGTGTCGGATGCGTGAGTGGGTGGTAGGCGCCGAACTGAATTTAATGGTATCCGTATGCCATGCTGTACCGGTGGCCGATTTTAGCCCTGGTCATAAATCAAATTTCAACCACTGGTGCAACACAAACAGACCTCAGGCTGTGGCCGCAACCCCATCGAGCAACCCCTTGCGAAACAGTCATCCCCTTCTCGTCCGGCAACTCGCCCTCCCCCCCCCCCCCCTTGGGTACCGTCGACGTCTTTAATTATATTGTGCTCCATCCAATTTCACTCAGAACCTTCCCGACCCACCGCTGCTTACGAATTATGAAAATTAAACACTTCAGATTTCAGCAACTGTTGGTTGGACTATTAGTATAAGTAGTAAAGGCTTGATTCGTGACAATCGTACATAGTCACATTACAATTACATACAATTATTGTAGATATTTTGTTGTACTTGTTACATGTTTTGGTAGGATTATACATACGTACATACATACTGGTAAGACTTAACAATACTGTACAAGGGTAATATTTAACAATACTGTACAAGGGTAAGATTTTCCGTAAGAAGTACCATATTAATCAATAGTTTAGTTGTTCAACTTATCGTTATGATTTAACTACGTCTGATGCAATTTCCTGTATATAGGCTGTTCTCTATGTGTGTAATACATAGAATTGTGCGTAGGGATTGCAATACCGACATGCTGGTTTACCGGTAAATTGTCAAATTTTCGCAAACGGTAAATTACCGGAAACTTTTATTGCGAATTATTAATTTTACATTAAAATTCGATTCAAATGGCGTATTGTGGATTAGGTTGTCGTTGTCGTCGTTAGGTTAGGTTGTCGGTAGAATTTGTTTATTTTCGGTATTTAATGTAGTAATTTTAAATTAATTTAAATTCACTGGCAGTACAGATCAAACACATCGCAATAAATGCGATCAGACGGTTGTTTCAATTATGATCGAAACTTTCAAATGGTCCAAACTTTAAATAAATACATATGATTGTCTAAAAATGAAATTTATTTGTTGTTACGAATTTCCTTTAATTGATTTTTAATTATTTACTAATTTAACGTTTAAAAGTAACCACATATAGTGATTTGATCTACAAAAAAGATATATTTCGTTTGCCGGTAAATCATTACGGTTTACCGGTTTATGAAATTTGACGGAAAATTGCAATGTGTTTATGTGTATGTACAATGTTTGTATGTGCAATGTGTGTATGTCTAGTTGTGTGTCTTTCGAATTAATTACACAGCTTATCACGATGGTTTATTGCTTATAGTAGGTAAATTTAATTTATACTTTTAGTACTACTGGCATGAAAAAAATGCGTGCTATGTAATATTCGGAGTCACGACAAAACGTCGAACGACACAGCGTCTACATCAAAATTTTAACGCGATCTAATGTTTACGGACATAATGTACATACATAGGCAAAACTTTCATATTAAAAAAAAAAAAACAATTTTTTTAAGGAAAAAAACGTACAAGTATTCAATAAAACGTGTAGTGACGAAGTTCACACGTTCTTTAAATTAGATAAGCCAGTTTAATCCAAATTCAATAATAAATAAGAAATCAAAGAACAGTCGAATTTTCCGTAGTAATAAAAAAACATTCACTGCTTGAAAAAATATTTAAAAAACTTTGGTTCCCAAATTAAAAATAAAAACCAATGGATAAAGTAAAAATTTTATGTTTTCAATCAATAACATTTTAAATTATATTGGCCATTACAGGTTTCCCCTGAGGGACGGACACCTACGATATTAAATTATATATGTACATATATAATTTATAAACTATATATTAAGTACATTTTTAAACTACGGTATTAAGTACATTTATAAATTCTTAGATTACAAATTTGAAATTATATTCAAATAGTGGTGACATAGTGGGTAGATAAAATTTGGCAATTTTGATGAGGACCAGTTTCGACAGTGAAATCAGATAAATTGGCAAACTCTGGTAGGAAACGATCGAATCGGAGTTCCAAATATCCAATTCGGTCCGGCAGTACTACAGAAATACTTCCGAATAAATTCTTTTCAATCGAGGTCAACCCAGGGCTTGAACCCGGGAACCTCTCGGTGCATATCATTAACGCAACCACCGAAGTATACTACTGGAAAGTTTTTCACTTGTAAACTTTCCAACACAGATAGAACGTGTGAAATGTTTGCCCTTTTACTACTAGTTAGATTTTGTCAATTTTACAAAAAAATCGAAATTTCACCTAACTACCATTCATATTGTAGAAATTTAATTATTTTCCATTATTTACATCCACTTAATTTTGCGAAAGTGGTGTTATGTATTTAAATACGAATTTGAAAGTTTGTTTTAAAATATCATGGCGTGTCGTTTAGCATCAGTAATGCACCAACTTCATATATGTATGTATGTTGTATGTACAATTTAAATACAAAGACAATATCATGTGATTTACATATATATGAATTAAGATTGATTTAATATAATTGGCATGCGATGATGTTGATGATGACAATGGTTAAAATGATGTGGATGATAATACCATATGTATATGTATGTGTATATTTGAATCGGGGCGCATTTCCATTATATAATTTCGCCTGACAAAGCGGAATAAAGCAAACAGATTGAATCCGACGCTAATATTGCCCTCTCACTAATTCGACTCTAAATGGCGGAAAAGCTCTCCCCGTTTTAGTTCTTGATACTTACACCGATAATGGGAGCGTAATTAAAATTAATGAGATAACTCCTCTTTGTTTCGTGTCAGACGGTTGAAAGGAGCACCCCTCCCGCCACTCTCCACGACCCTTCTTCCACCCATTCCCCCTCCCTCCCCCCCCCGGTGAGGTTCGCTTTATTTCAAAAACTTGCATACTTTTTACGAGAGGTGACACTTTTATGCTAAACGCGGTTGAAAGTTTCGCGCGACAGTTTATTTTTGTAGTTATGTATGTATGTGGAACTTTGCCGAGTTGATGGAAAACATATTCGCGATGGTCGATTAAAATGTCTGAAAGCTCTTTACTGTGAGTTTATTGGTCCTGTTCTTATTTTTCATTGCACGAAAAATATTTCTGGGCTATTCGATTTTAATATTAGTCGTGAAGTACACAATTTCGATTACAATTTATTTTTATTTAATACGTGTACATACAGTGTATGTGTATTTCAAATTATTTATTTAAAATTTGGACCATTGTGGCATTACAATATTTCCTAATGCGCCACAATGGTCGAATATATGTATACCAGAGAAGAAACAAAAATATATTAATTACACCGAAATAAAATAAATGGAAGATATAAAAAACAATTGCAGTAAAAGTTCAAACATATAGAATAATAATAGTCACAAAGTATATCATCATCATCCACTGCTGGATGAATGCCTCTCCAACACGCTTCCATTCGTCTCTGTTTCGCGCAACCCTCATCTATTTCACCCCACACATTTTCCTAATTTCGTCTACCCATCATCCCTGCGGTCTTCCTTTTTACTCTTTTGCATTCTCTCGGATACCATTCTATGTATATAGCACTTCTTTTGTCCACCTTTCGTCCATTCTTCTAGCCACGTTGCCTATACATTGCCATTTAAATCTCTAATATATCCACACAGCATATAATAAGAGTTTAATATAAGGAGAATATTTAGAACTGTCTTGCACCATTATATGAACATACGTATGTATGTATATATACATATGTACAAAAACAGCTGTGAATAGAAAACATGTCTGTGGGGCCCAAATAGAAGAGAGAAGATCACTCATACACATGAAAGTAATGATGAGCGCAGGCTACCAGACAACTAGTTTAAAATAATCTCGGATAACCTACCCTCACTGAGTTGAAAAACATCACATTAAGAGGGCTGGACACGAGTGCCTTACAAACGTATTACACTTCTCCCTTCCTAAATTATGGCACTAGAGAAATTATTTTTTTAATATGCTATGGATATCCACCATTGGCATGCATCTGTGCTTTTATTTTTTTGATTAGTTATTTTTTATAGGAGCTAGGAGCCGCCAAACATCTATAAAATCGCCTCTTTCTTACACCCACGAGTCCAGCGTGCTTATTTAACGGTTGATTTGAAAGAAAATACGCGCACACTTGCATAGAAAATATCTTTCTCATACCGATGATAAATTTTTTTTTTAAATTGGTCCAGTTTCGGAGGAGAAAATTGGAGAATACGAAACCTCGATTTTGTCGATTTAAAATACGTATTATCTGGTCGAAGCGCAACTGTCGCATTCACTCATTATATATATTGATATATATTGTCGCATTCACTCAATATATACATACATATATCGAAGAAAGGAACGGCAACAAAATTAAGGTTTCGGGTGTACAGCCCTCTTAAGGCACGGCAGCATCGATTTTATTGAGAATTGGGATAGCTCTTGTAATATGAGTCATCCGATAAAGAACCGCGCTGGCAGGAGGTCAACCATCAAATGATGATGTCTACAACACACATAATTATAGATAATTATCATTCATATAATAAAATGCAGCATCTTTTGCGTAATATACATATTTGTGACGTTTTCTTATGCTCGAGACAACACCTAAAGTCTTCCGTTGTACGTATAATATTCAATTAACATTGATGGAGTTCTGTGCTGGCATTGCCCAAAATAATTCTTTTCCATATTTTATTTGGTCCTGTATCCACAAAGCCGGGAGTTTTTGTGCGAGTGCACTTTTTCTGCTGTGTCGTTAGTTCTTCATCTCGCATTTTTATTTATGGCGTCTTAGAGCCCTTATCCCGACGAAGGCTTTACATAAATCATATCCATGGCACTGGCAGAACAAATGAATCTCTAGGCCTCCTCGCCATCACTCGACGGGGTAAAGCCTATTTCTTGCCTTGTCGGTTTCACTCCCTACCCCCCCATCCTCGCCTTATTTTCCTTGCCCTCTAAATGCATTTTATTTACGATCTTTCTGTTTAATTATCCGTGTGAATACCTCATAATAATAATTACTTCTGCTTTCTTTTTATACATGTACTTGCGTACTTTTCGTTTCGTTTCATTCCATTTCGACCCGAAGCGAAGACGGCTGCAAACGAACTACTTTGGAAAGTCGTGCTTTCGAGAGTTTGCCGGAATAGACTTCAAATTTGGTCCTGAGGGTTTGGGCACGTATTCCCGAAACTAAGTACGACGCCTTTTGCCTCTTGATCTCAAACTTGAATCAGTCTACGTCGAATTTTCTCAACTAATCGCGTTTTCTAATATGGCGTGTGTGTATCTATTTATTTTTAGACTTAAGTTTTGACTGTTAATTAAAACGTGCTTATTCTCATGATTAACAAACAACCTGGTGACAATATAATGTAATAATTTTACTTATACATTCATACATATACATATTTTATTTTATTGTTACAATCAATATACACTCGTCATTACAGATAGGTCCAATGCGACGAGTGTACGATAACGGTCAGAAATACAATAATACATATACAATCAGAATACATAGCATATAACAATTAATCAGTACAGAAATAATAATCATAGAGACATCTATGGATTATTTTTAGATTTTTGTGTACAATTATTATTACAATTTTTATACATATAATAAACACGAAATTATAGAGATGTCTATAGAGATATCTATAGATTACAGATTTTTGTGCATAATTTTTACAAATTATACACACAGATTTTGTGACGACATGAAATGATCTAATACCAATTTTCAGGAACCGTTTCAACAATGATCAGATAAAATTGGCAAACTCTGATAGAGAAACGATCGATTTGGAGTCACAAAACCCCCAAACAGCAGTTTGACGAGGATTTATGTATGTATGTACAGCGTTGGTCAGTAGTTTAGCAAATTTTCTACTTTAAACCTACTAAAAGTTCACTCGAATTTAACTCCTCGTAAGAAGTGCGGCAGAGAATAAAACGCGCCGAATTGAAATCGTTGTACACAGTTTCGGTAAAAACAAACCCTCCTAATCATACGGAGAGCCTCAAATATATGAATGTACAAATCTCAAACACATTCTTTCGGTCTTATACAATATAAATATTTACGACATATCCATAGCTTACTTCACTAATTAAGCGATTGTTTATCAGGCGAGGGGTTCAAATCCCTTTGGAAATCAAAAAGTTTATTTAATTTTCTCAATAATTTTAGATTTTTCTACCACTGCTGGCAAGATAAGTTCAATATGTAAATGATTATGAAATCCTGGTCGATGATTTCTTTATTTGCTTTCTGTGTGATATGTACATACATATGTATATGCATTCTCTGACTAATGGGATTGGTTCTTTTTTTGTTGGAAACAAAATGTAAATTTTCCTCTCTGTCTGTTTGTGTATTTATTTTATGGATGTTTAATTTGTTGCGAAATTTTCACCGGAGTCATTTTTCATTTGGCGAATATTTTTTCAAGATCGTTAAGGACTTTATTGCGACATATGCTTGCGATTCGCTTTTGTTCGGCGACATTTTTAAACGTCGCAATTTTCCTTCCTAACAAATGATCTATTTTGACTTTGAATAATGACAAAGTGTGCTCGTTCGCTTTCGCTCGGCTAACTTTTTATTTTTTATTTTTTTTGTCAAACCCTTTGTGCGCTGAAATGAGGTATTTTATTTTTTTATTATTTTCAATTTGGAGAGTGCGCTTCGTGACCCCTCGGACAGACGGACGGACACAAAGCGGTAACGTGTAACGCCCACCGTTGACTTTTAACGACTTTTCGCCGATTGTTGGGTAGCAAGCAGTCTCTGGCTCCGTGTGAAAGTTTTCCCCGCGCTTATATTTCATATTTGATGTGAGCGGCGAACAATGGAGGGCGCTAGGAATGTTTTTGTTCGCCCGGTTCCGGTTCCGGGGACCGAACAATGTTGTTCACCCTTTGCCGGTGGTCGAGCCCTCTAGCCGTTTTTGTGTGCGGTTTCCATTATTTTTTGACAACGCGAGTAATTTTCGCGTGATGCATGGCCCCTCTATTGGGGACCCCTGATATCTGGATGGGCCCCCACCCTCCAGATTCTCCTTCGCATACGGCCGGCGTGCATTTCGCATACCTGTGATGTGCTATTGAAAACTTGTATATACTATACATATTATATGTACTTATGCATACATATTATCGATTTCAATTGGCTATTCGATGTACAGAAATTTCTTTGGTCACATGTAGTGTCGGTTTTAGGGGGTGCTGGGTCGGGTGGCGCCCGAGGGCGCCGGGTACGTTAGGGCGCCATTCGATGCGCCAAAGGCGCTTTAAAATTTAAAATCAGAGCGCCGAAGACCCTATAAAATGTTGGATTAGAGGGCCAAAGACGCTTCTACTTTCTAAACTGTAAACATATTTACACTATGTTCAGCTTCAATATATCGCTGGAAGATTCTAACTGATTCACATACAATTACATATATTCCTTATTATCTGACACACGACGGGAAACCAAAATAGCAAGTGTCAAATGTTAAACGTTCATGATGCTTTAATTTCTTCATATGAAACTGAAAAAAAGGATCCAGGTGTAGCTCATGAAGCTCATGAAGCAAAATTAGCGGAACAATCAAAATATTTCAACTTTCTTGTTTCATTAATTGTTTGGTACGATGTTCTATTTCAATTAAATTAATTTTTAATTCTTAGATACAACATTAGTGTCAATGAAAGAAAATATTCAGAGACTTGAGGGTTTTGTGTATTTTGTAAACAATCTACCGGAAAGAGCCGATCTTCAAATCAAGCTCACCACGAATTAAATATCTGATATTATTAGTAATGAACTTACGAAGAACCTATTTATTTAAAAGCCTTCCTTCGTAAAATTAATCCACTCATTGTATTAAATTTTATAAAACAGCATAATTTACAGGAATTGCATTCGAACATTTAGGTTGCCGTGCGACTTTCGCTGACACTGTCTGAAACTGTATCAAGTGGTGAACGTTGTTTTTTGAAACTCCAAACTTATCTCCGGTCTACAATGTCACAAAATAGACTTTCCAGTTTTGAAACTATACATATCTACTGAAAATCTTGATTTTTCAAGAAAGGCTCATAAAGTTCACTTCTGAATAATTATTTTTTTATTTATTTTTAACTCTACCTGGGGTAGGGAAATCTTATTATCTACTTTGCTGACAACTTTGGTAACCCATTTTTTTTAATTCAAGGGGCGCTTAGAAAAAATTGCCCGAGGGCGCCATGGGTGTAAGGTCGGCACTGGTCACATGCATAAATGTTTGTATGTACATATGTGTATGTGATGTCCTAATCAGTGACGCTGTCCATAAATAGTAAAGAGTAAATTGTGTGGCTTTAATGGCCAATTGTGGGATTTAATTTACAAATTATTGAGAGAATGTTTAGTTTAGAATGTCATTCGCAATACACGATGGCATAAATATGTATGTAAATACTAGTCTCATTCGTCACCTCTGCCACGTGTCTTGTGTTTTTTTTTTCAAATATATTGTATACATACATACATACGTATGCATGTGCCTACAATTTTATACCGAAGAAGGAAGTTAGTAGTCCTATGTATGTACATGTTGGTAACAGAAAACACAAAAACGACCTTATCCTTTTTATATACCAGGAAGGCCAAACAGACCGTCCTGGCTAATTACAAACGATAAACATTTATACAATATCATAGAGATATCTACAGACAATTTCGATAAAACTAATATTTCGAGAAATATTTATATTTTACGGAGTGGGTAGCATATTTTTATTTTTTATTTTTTTTACAATCGATTTATACCAGGAAGGGCTGACAGGTAGACCCCAATGCGCCTTCCTCGACAATTAATTGCAAACATTGCAGCATTTTTATTACGTAAATCACTGTATTTTGAGAGGCTGAAGAACACGAAATTAACAATTAATTAATTAATTAATCTATTGAGACATCTATGGATTTAGATTTGTACATAAATCAAATTCAGATATTTGTGAAAGCAGGTAGGATGATTTTTATCAGTTTTGAGGAACCGTTTCAACTATGAAAATCATATAAATTGGCAAACTCCGATAAGAAACGATCGACTTGGAGTCACAAATATCCAAGCTCATTAAAGATTAGCACAGAATCGAACCCAGTAATCTCTCGGTGCTAAACATAAACGTAACCACCTAGCCATACTGCTGGCTATGTATGTACACATATATGTATCATACATAGTACAAATTCGAGACGCTATAAACTTAAACCACTTTAATGTAATCAGATAAATTGGCAAACTCTGATAGAAAACGATCGACCTGGAGTCACATATCCAAGGTCTGGCCAGCAACACGTGATCAGGGAATGAACCCATGGCCACTTAGTTGAAACCATTAGACTTGTATGTTGCTGGTTTTAAAATACAAAAAACTTTTTGAAAAAACTAAAATTAACCCATTTGAACCCGAGCTCGCGTGAAAACACAAGTCCCATGTGCCCAGAACTATTTTTTCGTTTATTTTCCAAAATCTTTGAGTTATTTCATGGGAAATATTTTTTATAGGATAGGGATGGATAATTAATTGATTTTTCAACATTTTTAATAGGGTGGTGTCGTGAACGACTAAAAATTTTATGAAAAAAATTTGACTGAAAAAAAAACTTTTCCTACAAATGCATAATAATACTTATAATGTATAGAAAGTTTTTTTAAACCGACTTACTACTATAGCGCAGTGTTGCTTCTTAATATAAATAATGTTTCGGTAATTTAAATTCGCCATTTTTTTAAATATCCACATCGATTTACATGGTTGTATTAAATCAATAGATCATGACAAGAGACGATGAAAGAGTATTTGAACAATATGCATACTAAATTCTTTGACAAAATCGAATACATTTTCTACCATAATGGACGTCTAACTGCGAACTTTTAATTCGTTCTCTCAACATTCCGCTTGTCTGTGTTGTAATTTTATTACCTAAAGTGAAAGTGGGGAGGCCGTAGGTCGCGTTCGTTGTGTAATATTTATTTATATAGGTAAGTAAAGAGAGGCAAAGGACAACGCGGAAAAACAATAAATATTTCAGTATCAATTTCACAAACGCAACCTTTTACATTATTCATGCAGCGGCAGAGAGCGTAGAGAAGCCGGTCGTTTCTCAGTCTCCGAATCTCAAAAAACGCGGGAAAAAAGTATGTCTGTGTGTGTGTAAACAAGTCCGCATTAATTCGCTTCGTACGGTCGTTTCGAAAGCCCCCACGGTTTGAGAATCGGTGTTTTCGGCCACTTGGAACGACTCTGAGCTTCGACCGTGGCCGAAGTGGAAATGTGCTGAATGTGACCTCAATGTGCGATAAATTTTAGCATCGTTATATATGTAAAATTCGTTTCAGATTGTGAGTTGGATTATTGCAGTGACTTTCAACTGTTTTTGCCTCTATATACGTATGTACATAATATCACTTGGTTTGTGGATATGTATTTTCGCATCAATTTAAAAATGTTTGATTTTTTTTTAAACGTACTTTACATACCTTCAGTTCTGTACTTTTGGGTTAATCTCCTTTCAAATAGTGCGCCGCAGGTGCAATTTTTTATAAAGCATGAATTTTTGTATTCGTATGTTCGGTACATTTATCCAATCTATCGCTTTTTACATACGTATTTTTAATTCAAAATATTCTCGCATTTTTTTTTTTTGTATAGCTGAATGAAATCTTTATAAATTTTACTCGCCTATAATGTATGTACATATATTATTTATAAAAGTTTTTATTTTATGATGAAAATACGTACATACATGCATATATACACACATGTGTACGATATATAACGTGTAATATATTCTGACGCGTTATACGTGTACTTTTCGCATTATCAGATCAGATTTTGTGAACCTCAAACAAAATATTGTCAGGTTTCAACACTTTCACCCCCCACCTCCCGACATCCCTTCGGATCCCCCGTCCCCTTCCCGCTCGATCCTTTTCTATACACATCGGCGACACGTCTCCAGACACGTTCCTCATCCCCGTGTCTCCCATTCTCCCCCTCCCCTGTAAGCAGCCCAGATACGATGATGGATGAAGTGCCGAATAACCACCATAAATTATGAATTACGGTGTATCCAAGATTTCGCATTGTTCGCCACTAACCCACCCACGTCCCATGGCGCGTTTTGATCGAAGAGATACGACCCCCGTAACCCCGGGGCGCGCCAAACTTGGACAGTTTAAAAATCACGACCATAAAATAAATATCTACACCGAAGGTGTAGTATATAGGCGAGTATATTATATTTTTTGATAGATAATAGAATATATTTTTTAATAAAATTTTTGGTCATTGAAAAGTCTCTCGTTTGGGTATGTGTCTAGAGACAAATCCTCAAACCTTTGCCAAAAAATACTATTGGGGGGATACCTAATATAGAAATTACATTTCTGAGTTGTAAATGTTAAAATAATTTATAGCAATATTCATTTTTTATATATACGGGACAAATCGCTCGAAATACACTATGTACATATGTATGTATGTACATAAAACAAGTCGCGCATGAAAACATTTCGTTGCCTTTCCCGTAACGTAAACGATATCAACATTTCAAAAAATACATACATATATCGTGATGGAATGTCCATATATTTAATAAAATTTGAGCCACGAATTTAACTCAATGACCTGTATATTTGTTAGCAAAATTCTTATCTGTCTTGAAACTTTGTCACCTGACAAAATGAGGCAAAAGGAAAGATTTGTACCCCTATATAGTTTTTTTTTTTCAGTAAGTCTTATAAGACTAATTAAGCAAAAATAAGATATGTACTTCATATACTTAAGGGAGGACCTAATATTTATTTAACGGATGGGGGTGATAGATGACTTATACTTTTAAAACATCATATATGTATATAAAATTTTAAATATTGGTAAACATATTTTTTAGATATCGCTTAATTAAAAAAAAAGTTTTAGAAATCCTTGTGTAGAATATGAGCTCAATAAGTCTTAAACTCTTTTAAGTCTTAGTTTTTCATATCTTCAACTAAATTTTCTTTCATTTCTACTAAATAACCAAAAGATTTGGGCTCACATGCAAAAAAATTTGAAAGGATTTCTTGTAATTTTTCTAACGAAAATGAAGTTGATTAACTTAATTTCAAATGTTCTTTTTGATTTTCGGCCAGTTCGGCTCGCTCCTCCCTTGTACCGGCCCTGTGCTAGAGATTTTTGTGTTGATTTATTTTCAAAAATGAATGGCCACTTAAAATAAATTCAGTCGGATTTTGGAATACTTAGTATTCCAAAATACATCAAACATATGTACATAGAACGCCACATACGTCAATATGTGTATTAAAACGGTTACAGTTAATGTAAAAACGGTTAGACTCTGACTCGGAAATACAAAAGTAACGACTCTAATGGTCGACGCAATTATCTAACCGGCAAAGCAAACGTCTGTTTATCCACTTTGGCGAAACCGTGCAGGTACATAGTGGAGCACTGCACACTGGCAGCGTTTATACCAAAACAGAAGTTATTACGTCGCAAATCAGGCTCAAACGTTTATAATACCAGAGAGTGGTACCCAAGTAGTAAGTACGTGGGCACGAGAGAACTTTTCATATTTCGAGCCGGAGAAAAGCCTCCCTCTAATGCCACATGATAAATGAAAATATATTAGATGTAGCAGGCGCAGGGAAAGGAGGGGTGTGACAAATAGGAAATACATTTTGTGCAAGGCTCAGTGACTCGTTATTATTACGTTGCGTTATTTTTGTATTTTTTTTTCTTCTTTTGCCGACAGCCCCCGTCCATAAAGTACAATACAGGGTGTATCGTTTAAATTCCCGAGGGGGTTTGGAGTTACAACACCATGTCCTATGGCTTCGGCCTAGATGCATCGCCAGTCTCCTGCATCACAGGGGACAGGGTGAAAGTCTAAATTTTCCGGGGTTCCGGTCTGGTGAATGTCGAATTCGATATCGAAACTCACCCCCTCCACCCCTCCTACTTTGAAGGAATCGCATTTAAGTGATATAAAGACGTGATCAATCTCAAGCTAGGAGTCATGCCGAAACTAGCGTTAAATCCCGTCAAAAGTGACGCGAGATTTTTTCATTCCCCTTGAAAGATTTCGATAGGAAAATTCAACTTTTTATGCATATGTATAACATGTACATATTATGCAGGAATCCTGTGAGCTCTGATCAATTGAGACGACTTGATGCTGTATAAAGTATGTAACCGTACCAATTATGCATTATCAACTTACTTTTGAAATTTTAAACATACGTATGTATGTATGTATTTCTAATGAGATTTTTTTTTGCTAACTTTAGTTTATAAAAACACATTTTAGAAAAATATATTAATTCTATTCATGTGAATCTATAGTTATACGCCACTTAACATGGAATTTAAGTTTGTCGGTAAGATTTTCATACTCTGCTTTCAATAGTATTTTCTGAAAATGGACTGTTTTATTAATAAATTAATATTATTATTATTATATATATATATATATATATATATATATATATATATATATATATATATATATATATATATATATATATATATATATATAAACGGGCGTGATGTGTGTGTATGTGGGTATGTACATATGTGGCGGACGCGTGGACAAGTATGGGGATTTATAATGCGCTGCGCGTAGGCGTACACACATACATACATCCACGAAGACAAAAAAAAGAGTTCATTCATCATTTCAAACGGGTGAACGGGTTGGATCGACGAGTGTGTAATGCGCGCACTCAATTTTTTTTATTAATACGTGCGCGCGTGCGCCTATAAATTACCTTACATTATATTTATATATAACATATAACTTTAATTTAATTCGTGTATTAATTCCTTTCCGAAATCACCCGTTAATATCAACGGGTACGACACTAGTTATTGTATAATATGTAACGACGTTCAATTTAAGTTTTTGAATTAATATGATCAAAAAATCGCATTTTACAGAAGAATTATTTTGTTGGGTACAATTTTTTTACAGATAAGCTTGAGGTACATATTTCATCTCTCGGAGAATCTCTATTACATATGTACATATGTATGTACATATGTATAATACTCTACTCTACGTTTTTACTACATATAAAGATGATATTTTTGAACGGCAGATTGTATGTACTTAGGTTGCCAATCGTGTTCTACAATTTCTACGGGATAGCTTTACAATTTACATTTTCATGTATCTCTGAAAATTTGATTTGTATATCCAAGTAGCGAATTCGTTATATAGATTAGGGATTTTTCACGCGATATTTTTGTCACCACTTCCGGAACGATCTTGCGACGAATCGCACCTATAGAACTTTGCACTTCGTAGCCTTTGAAGCAAATTGTGTGTGACTATATCTCATAACAGAAACCGAAATCTTATTAAAAATATTTTCGTATTAAGGCAGTTTGGCTGTACATATTATACATAACTGTTTATTTTAGAAAATTATTTTATTGCGTTATTTTAGTTTGTTAATTATTTTATTGCATTGCACTTTGCGAAACTACTCTCCCTTTAGCAGAAGCGGTCGGTCAATCCTCGTCACGAGTAACGATGCAATTGCCTATTCCCCGATGTCCGCTTCCTACAAGTTACACTTGATCGATGAGTAAGAAAACAATTACTTAGTGTAAGTAAGATGCTCGGATGCAATCGTATACCCGTTAACAGGTGACCTGCCGACGCACGATCGATAGCAAAATGCCGGCCACGTGATGCTGCGTCGCGTGTTCCATTTTTATCCTGACGAGCTGTCAATCATTTCAAACGCTCGTTACTTCATTATTACTCTGCGGGTAGGTAGGTGGTTTGTTTTAATTTGCCCGACAGTGTGTACATTCGGGGCGAAATGTTTCGGCGAGAGTTGGCTTCCATTGTTTCCCTTCTTCCCACTCGGAATTGAGACTTGTGCGCGTAGACGTAATTAAAAGTTGTTGGCGGCGATCCATCACAGGGGCGCGCGCGTCCTCTGACCGTGATTGATAGGGCGGCCGCCCCACCACGTGCCGCCCCCTTCGCCCTTGGCCGCCCACGCCTCACCTACGAGCCGCAAATGTTTAATCAATCAATAGCCGCACGAAACGAATCGAATATTATTACATACGCACATTTCGCATTAATTTCTAATGCGGGTTTTGTCTAATTAAATTTCGCATCGTCGTCGTTTGTCCAGTTTCGAATTGTCTGCCGTGGAGCTTTGCGGACGAGATCAAAGTTAGAGGGTCTTAAGGCTTCGGGGAGCCCTTAACCCTTCCCCTCATTTCCACCAAGGTTACCCAAAGCTTTAACTGGAAGCGACCGCTGATGAATGTGCAAAACTCGACTTGCCTACGTTATATACATATGTATGTATGTAGATGTATATTTGGAGATGGCTTTATGATTAACACACTCCGTTATTATTACGTTACTCGGTTAATTTTCATATTTATTATATCATCTATGCATATTTATTAGTTGTTTTTTTATGTTATAGAATATTTACAATCTTTTTCGAGTATTTTTTTGGTAGCAAAAACTGCTATAGTAGAGTACAATCTTATTTTGAGTTTGTGGATCCTGCTTCTAAATAGAATTTGACTCCTTTGTAGATTGAGCTCATTTGATGTTATCCTAATTTGGGCCTTATTATTATTATTATTATTATTTATACAAGAAAGGCCTAACAGGTAACCCCAATGAACATGGAACATGTCAGGAACATTTTACATTTCATACAAGTATTATACAAAGGAAATACATATAAATTAAAATCCACAGAGACATCTATGGTCAAAGTTGTAAGTTTTGCAGCATTTTTTTTTAAAGAATTCAGTAAAATTCAGTAAATACGTATCAATTAACATCCACAGACACATTTTATGGTCAACTGTGTAAATTTGCAGCATTTTATACAATTCAGCGAAATTCGAGATTGCTTAAAACTCGAGATTTGCGAGAACATGGGCAAGGTTGCCAATTTGTAGAAACCGTTTAAATGAAAATCAGATTAATTGGCAAACGATCTGATAGGAAACGATCGACCTGGAGTCACAAATCCACTTTGTGTCCACAAACTACTAGTCTATTCTGCTGGTCAAACATAAATTTCCTGATAATGCGGAAAGTCTAATTTATGTAACAGATATCTATCAATATATGGAGCTAGTACAACTGCCCTAAAAAGTCCCTGCCGTTCACAGAATGAGCTCACCTGTATCTCTGAACCGATTTTGGTTTATGTCGTACTACGAAAAGCATCATTTTGATTAGCCTAACTGAAACTTCAAGTGAATCAAGTTCAAGGGATTTTCTTGCATTTGTAGAGAAATCCCAATTCTTCACAATTTCAGATTCGACTTCAACTTAATTTCCATCTATCCAGTTTTAACAAAAATATCTTTAAAAGAAAATCAAAGGCACTCGGTTATTAGAGTATCAAATCATAAATGTATAAATATATTGTCATAATGGCCGGCAACATGTGTGTTAATGTATTATTGGTTTACAGTATTAAATCAAACAATATTTAAGTACTTCTCTTGACAAACTTCTAACTACATACATTTAAACTTTCGTATGACCCAGTTGATAGTTTTCTATTGTTCACCTATGGTTAAATGTAATACGCGAGCTTAACGAGAGGTGACGAACTTAGTCACGGTTGCACTTTAACAAAACACATCAAATTGCATACAGGAAGGGCAAATGGTGCACAGTTGTAATTACACATATGCTGAAAATACTCTACATACATACAATGTATTATAAAGTCAAATTTGTATAATTTTGCATCAATTTCTCTAGTTTTAAATTTTAATTTGCATTATTTCTTGTTTGTAATAATAATCCTATTGACTATGTACTGTATTTAAGAAGTGTGATTCTCGAAATAAACTAGCAAGCAGTTCAATTAGGGGAACAATCCCCCGGAATCTTAAGATGTTGCTTAGGCTTTTCGATCTTTAAGTACATACATATATAAATACGACCACCCCAAAGTTTCGGATTTATTATACATACACATATCCACCCTTCTGTGATTCGTTCTCGTCGGCATCTCTCTCTCTCTCTAAGTGTATTAATGCTCATATTTTGATTCGAAAATCGTTATTGACAAATAAAGGGGGAAGAGATTAACGTCGGAGAAGGTAACTTATCAAAAGATTCCCGGGTAAAATTGAGAGAAAATGTTCGAGTTCGCCGAGATTAGTAACTTTGGACTGACATTAATCAACGGCCACGGAGAGCGAACGTCTCGGACATAAACACGTGCGGTTGCCGTCCAAAAACTACAGAAGGAAAAGCATTTTTGTGTTTCCCCAAAGCCGAGGAAAATTCGGCAAATATGGGAACGACGCCCAGAGATATCGCACGGGGGATTTATCCTAGACGTTCTCCTCCCTTTCCGTACGATTTTCGAAGTGTTATCAAAAAATACTGTGAGATGAATTTGATTTGTATTGCTTGCTCTATTTCGATAGTAACTGATGCAGTCGTGTAGTTAGCATATTCAACATAGATACCTTATACATATTCTACATATATGTATGTACATATCTTTTTTTTATCTTTTTTTTATTATAATCAATGTACACTCGTCATTACAGATCGCTCCAATGCGACGAGTACGAGAACGGTCAGACAATGTATACAGTACGTTCAATAAACATCGAATACAATAATTAATCAAGTATAGAAATAATAATCATAGAGACATCTATGGATAATTTTTAGATTTTGTGCACAATTATTATTACAATTTTTATACACATAATAAACACGAAATTATAGAGACATCTATAGATTTTAGATTTTTGTGACAACAGGAAATGATCTATTACCAATTTTCAGGAATCGTTTCAACAATGATCAGATAAAATTGGCAAACTCTGATAGAGGAACGATCGATTTGGAGTCACAAAACCCCCAAATCTAACCAGCAGTTTGGTGAGTCGAACCATCGATCGCAGTGGTGCTAAATATATACGCTACCATTAAGCCAAACTGCTGGCTTAATATGTACTGTCACGTTTCAAAAGTTGTTTGTATTTTTAAGACGTTGATTAGGATGATGACGATAGGTTCTTAATATTAAAAGAGATTTTTTTTCAACGAATCCTTATATTATATTTTAAAAGATACAATTTTAATTGTCACTTATATAATGTATTCGAATACTTGAATATTGGAATGATAAACATATGTAAGAGATGCGTAGAACTGTTTATAATGTACTGCACTGATTGACTCGGTCTAATCTTCTGACTTACTGTCGCATCGAAGATGCGGTTTACATAGTCGATTCTTATCAACTTGTTATGAACAATCGTCTAGCATTCTTGTCTTATCGTAAATATTTTATTAAAAATATTTGTATAGCTTTGTTATTCACATTTATTACGTAGGTGAAAACCTAGACTGAAGTAAACCATGAATACAAAATTTCTTGTAGAAAAAAATTTGTATATCCAGGGCAAAACTTAGAGTACAAAAATCAAAATTGATAAAAAATAATTAAAAATAATCCTTACATCGGAATTTCGGATTAAGATTGATGCTAGTCAACAGGTTTTGAGTAGTATGTTCGTAGTATTCATTTTTTGACATATTTTCAAGCTGAAAAAGACGGAAAAGATTGTATTTTTAGACGTACAGATTTATTGTGAATTCTTTCATCATTTATTTATTTATTTTATTTACACAGGAAGGCCTAAGAGGTAAACACAATGCGCCTTCCTGGCCCGAAACATTGTACATTTGAAACAAGTATTATTAGTATTATACAAAGTATATGCCTAAATATCAATTAACACCCTATGGTTAAATTTGTAAATTGGCACCATTTTATGCAATTCAGAGAAATTAGCGACTTTTGAAAACTCGGATTTACGAGAAAATGCGTAAGGTTGCCAATTTGTTGGAACCGTTTCTATGAAAATCGGACTAAATTGACAAACTCTAATAGGAAACGATCAACCTGGAGTCACAAATCCAATGTCTGGCCAGCAGAAACCAGTGGCATTTGAACCCGTGACCACTTCGTTCAAAGCATTATATGCTAACCAATGCTGATGGTTAAATAAATTATCATATCAAATTATATTATTAAGCCAGCAGCATAGCTCGGACGTTAAGCTTCTGCTTACCGTCAAGAAGGTGCCGGGTTCTATCCCTGAATGAAAATGAATTTTTCAGAGTATGCTGTTGGTCAGACCTGGATTTGTGACTCCAGGTTGATCGTTTCCTATCAGAGTTTGCCAATTTTCTCTGATTTCATTGTTGAAACGGTTCCCGGAAAAAAAAATTGGCTAAAAATCCTTCCTACCTACTATGTCACCACTATTTGAAAAATTTGATTGATGTACAATAAAAATTTATGTACAATTCATAGATGTCTCGTTAATTTGCGAGTTTTTTCAGTGTCTCGCAATTCAACGACTTATAATAAAAATGCTGTATTTGTATTTGTAATTGGCCAGGAAGGCGCATTGGGATTTACCTGTAAGGCCTTCCTAGTATATATGTAAAAAAAAAATTAAAAAAAAATAATTAAATACTTGTAATATCTGTAGTCATACTATTGTTTCAGCAATCAGTTGAAATTCATCTTATGTAAATGTGTTGTGTTAATTTATATCCATTAGATCTTTTCTTACGCTTATACATATTAAATAACAGTCTTAAGTCAGTATTTTTTTAATATTTAAAGCTTTAAGGTAGAATTACTGATTTGCTGGCCTCTTTTACTGGTAAACCGCTAAATGTACATACTTCTAGTATGTACGCATTCTCTAAGTTGAAATTATTTCCTATCATAATGAACTGTTTTAATGATTTAGTTAGAAGTAAAATTTAAAAATTCTATTCTTCGAACAGCTCTCTCGTACTATTTTGATTTTTTTTATTTTGCTATTGAGGATTGTAGGGGTGAGATTTATTCACTGTTCATGTCATTCATACGTAGATAGTGTAATCGCCATACTTTTTGATCACACCTCGTACATGTATACAAACGCTTTTCCCTCCCCTATACTGCGCCAGCACAAAATAAGGAACGCCCGATTCGTAAATCCAGGAGCCAATTGGATCGTCGGTAATCGAAATATATTGGCATCTTACTTCTTTCCTTTTTTTTTTTGTTATTTTTGCTTTTTGTTGTTTTCTTTTCCCGCATGCGATCTCCGTATGCTTCGCTCTCGCGTGGGGCCTTCTTTATCTAGGAAACGTTTTGCAGTAAAAGATTCGCCGGCTGATTGACATATCTTAAGCTTTTATGTCTGTCCGTATTTTCCTTTTTTTTCTTGTTTTGTTTGATTTTTCGGCTTTTACGGCCGCATTTCGAAAATACCTGGAAATTATGTTTTGCGTAAACATCTCCAGCGTATTCCAATAACATCTATAGTGGCTATGATGAATTCCGATCGGCGAAATGAACCACTACACACACAATGGTCCACTTGATTCATCAGCAAATTTCCTATCGACTTCTCAGAATACAATTGTATCGAATATTATGACATTTGATCCGACTCACAGTTCCGATTTTTGGTTATATTGGAAAAGTACGATTGATTTTATTAAATTTAATACACCGATCTTTCTGACCCAATTTTCACTGAACTCTTCTAAGCGTTGACCTGGATTTTATTTAATTAAACTCTACCGTTTCGTCGACGTAATATTTAACGATGTTGAAATAATTATACGTTTACTTTGACCGAGATAAACTTTCACGTGTCGTTTTCTTTTTTGAACATCATTACACCTTTTCTGAGACACGTAGAGATTTATCGCAGTTGGCAAGGGTGGGTGGAAAAGGGGATGAAAAAAAAAACATGTAATCCCTTCTACGTCGGCTTTATAGTACATAGTATTGTTCTCACACGCGAATTAATTACTCGTTTTGGGGTAATCTCAACGTCTCGCTCAATCTGTGTACATACTCTCATTTTCTTCCGTAAATATACTATTACATATGTATCTAAGTATTTATGTATGTGGATAAAATATATACATAATGGAAATATTCGTATACAATGAGAGTATATTACAATTTTGATGATAATAAAAAAATACATGTATACTAAATTATCAAGTTAGGAAATATCTTAAATTTGTATTCAATTATTGTCCAATAATTTTATTAAGTTGTCTGGAATGATATTTGAATTTTACGGCTTTTTATTACACTTACAGCCTCAGACAAACCGACGCGAAAAAATGCCGCGTAAAAATTGCCACCATTCAATGAGTGTTATTCGTTCCGCTTTTATTTCGTTTACAGTAAAATAACCTATTCTCAATGAGATTTTTTAACATATTAAAACTAAACCTCATCGTTTCAAAGTATACCTGACATATTTATTTATTTTATTTAAAATGCTTGGAAGAGGTCGCATAACCGATAACCAAATGTATAAAATAAATCAATTGTATTGTTTTTTTTTTCAAATACATACATGTATGTGTACATAACATGTGCCATGACAGGAATTACCCTAAGGTGACACATCTGGTTAGATTCATTTTTCTACACATGTAAGTACTTTTCAAACATAACACTACAATATAATGCATATAGAGGCATCTATGGACAAATCAACAAATTTTTGATACACAGAAAATTTGACAGAATTGCATTATGTAGGTAGCATTTGCATATCAGATTCAGCAAATTGTGTGCCATGACAGGAATTACCTAATGGCGACACCTATTACACCTATTTTTGTACATGTAAGTACTTTTCAAACATAATAGTACAATAGCATACAAATAGAGTCAGCTATGGACAATCAACAAAATTTTGATACACGGTAAATTTGCGAGCAATGCTTTATGTAGGTAGCATTTACATATAAATTTCAACAAATTCAAGCTGCTAATAACTTGAATTTGTTAGAAACTGAGGGCGAAGATACCGATTTATTGGATCCTTCATAACAATTAAGCTAGAATAATCGGAAAATTCTAACAGGATACGGTTGATCTATGTTTTTTTAATAACCACAAGACCTCACCAGGAGCTTATTCGGCCGGGAATTGAACCCACGATCTACATATCTACTGGTATGCAATAAATATGTCTGCCAGTGAACTGCGTGGCAATTGTGAACAAAAAAAGCTTAATCTGTTGTTTAACAAGTTGTTCGTCGCTAACAATACAACTACGTCAAACAAATTGCCCGACAAATGAACACATGCCGGTTTTGATCCTTCGGGATTGTTTCGATTCGTGATTTCAGCATGTCGGGATTATGAAGTATGCACGTAGATATGTGTGTGTTTTCCCAGATGGCATTAGTAGTGGGTCTTGGCGGTAAATTCGGTTCGGTCGCGAGTTAAAATTGTTTTTGTCGCACGGCGGTGTTAATTAAACCTTTGGAGGCTTCGGCCGTCCCCGGGCTAATCTGTCGGTAATTAATTATATTTGCAGACTAATTTCTGCTCGGGTAGTGAAAGGTCATCACCGTTTCTGCGGGCCTCGCTTAATGTTGTATTAAATTATTGTGTTGCTAATTGCGTTTTCAGCGGTGGCGTTTCAATTTAACCAGCCGTTTTCTTTTGCACAGCAACGGTCCACCGCCGTTCGATTAATTGCCTCTTTATTGTTTTGGCTCGACTTGATTGCGATTTTTTTTACTTTTTATACTCGCTATGAACGCTTCAACTTTGAATTTTGAGTCTATATGTATGTATATGAAATGTCTATACATTCATTATCGGTATCGTCCATTATTGAACGAAGCCCTCTCTAATGTTCTTCTATTATTTTCTGTTTTGAGCAACACTCGTCTATACAACCTCGTATTCCTTGCTAATTATCTCATTTTTGGTTTTTCTTGCATCATTTCAAACTCTTTCGTGTACCATTAAAGCACCATTTAGTCTTATTCAATCTTCTAGCTCAGTGGCTTCCAACCTTTTTAGCGTAATTAACCACTTGGTACTTATTTACGCTAAATTGTACCACCATATAAAAATGATTGTATTTCATGAAAATTGTTATTGCGAGTGTAATTACATATATAGTATTTGCATTGTAAGAAATCACAATTATGAATTGCGGACTTAAGGGTATATCTCGCATCATTCGAGTCGAATTTTAAAAAACTATGTTCCTCGAAACAAGCACAAGTATCTCATAGAATTTATTTTGTAAGGAGATTTAATTAAGAAAATAAGATATATTATGTACATCTACTTTGTAATTTTGTGTTTTTATTAAAACCATTTATCAGCAATAGAATTATAATGGAATAGTAGATAAATATTTTAAACTTTGAGCATTTTATAATTGTGACTATGCAAATAACTTTTTTTCCACAAAATTTCTTGACAAAACAGATCCATTGCGTCTACCCTGTGTTCAAATTCCTTACCATGCAAATACTATATGCCGGATTTTCGATCATCGACTGTACATATTGACGTCGACTGTGATTAATATAATTTAAGATATTTTTTATTAATTATATAAAAAATAGTTCTATTATTACAAACCTCCTTTACGTTTCACTTACTATTACAATTAAGACGACTTTTTTATATCTCTCATCTCTTATCCGATCGTTTTCATACTTTGCCATATTGCTCATTTTAGTCATCATTTATGATTGTAAATTATTCATTCCCGAATGTCCGCCATTATTAATTTTATTTCGCGCACCACCAAGTGGTACGCGTACTACGGGTTGGAAATCGCTGTTCTAGTTAATGTTTCATACTTAACTCTTTACGAGTCTCTTTTCGTTGTATAGTTAATTTTTATTTAGTTTAAAATTTTTCGTAAATACTTGAATACTGCAATATACTAATAATTAAATAAAATACTGCAAATTGAGATAAAATATTACACTTATTAGAAGTAAAACTGGCTTACTTAAAATCGACTAAACTCCGTCTAATTACAATTTAAATTTATGTGGTAAGAAGGGGGAGGTAAAAGTAGAGTTGGGTAGTGAGACAATAGAGTACCTTTGTAACGTCCTACTTAAGTTTATCAAAGCTTCATACTATGTATACCGTCCGTATATAAGTTATACTTTAAATAATCAATTTGTCAATTAAAAAGGAATATGAGAAAATAACAAACCTTGTTATATTAAGTACTAGTGTTTTTACCCGGCTTCGCTGGGTATTTGTAATATAAACCGCTTAAACATGGCCAATCTAATAGTAGACATTTTATTAAATTTATTTAAATATTCATTTGTTTTTTTATTAAATTGAACGTCACGGATCTTACGAACCAAATAAATAAACATACAAAGTCTCTTTCGAAATTATATTTTAGATATATGAGATGAAATTAAATGAGAGTAAAGAGAGTAGTTTTGTCACCGTTTAAATTAGTTGCAAAGGAGTGGTAGAATGCCGCCTATGGATACCTCCATAGCTGCCATCACTCCGATCTGACACAAGATTCCGATGTAAATTTTAATGAGTTCGTTAGTAATTAAACCCCTCTACCATAATGTTGACGACAGTAATTAGCTTACTTCAATTTTAGCTAACCTCCGTGTATCGGTAATATATCAAAGCGACCTGAAGAATGGAAGCGGTTCAAAATCAGATCTCAATTTTTTGACGGGCAGGAATGTCACTGAACTAAAAGAGCTAATAAAGAGCCTGTAAAAATCAAACAAATACGCTGAAATTTTTGATTTTGTCTTTTTCACGTCTTATACTTCATATAAGTTTGTAAAAGTATTGATTTTTGAAAAGTTCATTGTTCATATCCCATCGAAGTCTGCCGTTCTATCGAGTAGGTTGGGTCTATGAAGCAACATTTGGTAACGTTCGTTCGTGCCTATATTGCCCTATAAGCGTTTCACATTTGACCGACACGGAACCCCTTTATAGTTTCAATTATCGAAACTTATTCTGGACCACGCGTGTGTGTATGTGTCCCGTGTATCCCACGGAATCGTTACAGCCTCAGCAACGACCCTGTTTTTCCACCGGGGTGGAAAAACCACCGTGTCTGCTTATTGTCACGTCGTCCGAAGAAGGCATAAAATGTTATTACCATATTATACTGGATCATCGTAAAAGCTTTCTCCGGAGTGTAGGTACGGGGGGAGGGTGTGATAAAAAAATACGGCGAATGCACCTACCACGTGTCCATGACACTGCTAATGAGCAGACTACACCCCTATAGGCGTAAAATCCATCTTGGAAATATATTGCGTTGTTGATTTATAGTGGAGACGCTTTGGTACTAATGCTTGGGGTGTGCGTGGATACGTTTTCGTAGATTTTTTTTCACAAATATCAATATTAATAGTACAATATAACCAGCAGCATAAATTAGTAGTTAGCGTGAAATGCTTTAAAATGAGTGGTCACTGGTTCGATCCCCGGACCGGTGCTGTTATATATTATATTTGATTTGATTTTTAAATGCTTTTTATTATTACGAAATTATGTTCACAATACATCTTATATCTATTTTAATAGCTACTGATCTACTGATCATTTTCTATTTTACAATTTTAATTTAATTTGGTTAGTAATCACAGTATTATATTATTCTAATGTTAATCTAAAGCATAATAGGAAAAAGAGCTCAAAAACCTATTTACAATCCTTATAAATGTTCATAATACATCTAATACATAATATTAATTAAAGACTATCTAAAGTCGATGACCTAAAGCAGATTGTGTTTAGGTAATCTGTGTTTATACCTGAAGGGTATAGACATTTTGTTGTAATCACCGAGACTCTTCACAAGTGTGTTAGTATGGTTATTAGTGATTCTTTCATAGAATCTACTGGTTAGTTTGTTAGTAATGTCTGTAACAAACGGAATATTATATATAGCATGCAGTTTTTTCAGGTTAGTATATATGGGTGTATTATAAATTATTTTAAGGGATTTATTTTGTATTACTTGGAGCTTGGAAAGGTTAGTATTCGAGGCGTTATTCCATACAGGTGAAGCATAGGTTAATAATGGTAATATGAGCGCGCGATATAATTTTATTTTATTTAGCGTTGATAAAGAACTATGGCGATTAAATATTGGATATATTGAGGATATACCCCGCATCGCCTTGCATTTCGCTGCCTCAATGTGAGGTGCCCATCTCATTCTTTTATCAAACGTTACTCCTAAATATTTTATTACTGACTGCCATTTCAGACTTTCTCCAGAGGGGATTTTCAGATCTGAACTTGGCTTATGTTTTCTAACACTAAAGAATATGGCGTCTGTTTTGGTTTGATTAATTTGAATTTTCCACTTAGTGAAGTGTTCAGTCATTGTTTTAATTGCAAATTCAAGATTTTTAAGAATAGTGTCTGGTTTTTTGCTACTTGTGAAGCAAGCTGTATCATCTGCATATAGGGCTATGTGACAGTTTTTTGGAATAGGTATGTCATTTATATATATGGAGAACAAGAGTGGGCCAAGCAAGCTCCCCTGCGGAACGCCAGCTGCGATTATTTTTGGAGACGATAATTCATTATTTACGCTAACCACTAGCTTTCTACGAGTTAAGTACGATTTGATGATGAGAATTAGGTAGTTTGGTATTTTGTTAATAAGGAGCTTATGAATGAGTCCATCGTGCCAAACCGTGTCGAAGGCCTTTTCTATGTCGAGACATACCATTCCGGTACTTCTCTTCATATTAAAGTTCTTCGTCACGTGTTCAGTTAGTCTTGTTAGTTGTTGGGTCGTGGAATGTCCAGTGCGAAATCCAAATTGTTCATTTATTAATTTCTTATTTACGACTTTAAGTAAACGTGTGTAGATTATTTTTTCCAGAATTTTTGAAAGCGTGCAAAGTAAGCTAATGGGTCGATAATTGGCCGGGTTTTTTGAGCTTTTATCGGGCTTAAGTATGGGAATTACGTTGGCTGTTTTCCAGTATTCTGGGAAATACCCGGTGAGTAAACATGCGTTGAATATTTTAGATAGTGAGACTAAAGCTTTAAATGGAAGTTGTTTGATTGTGATGTTATCTATTGAATCTCGCCCAGGTGCCTTTTTATTTTTTAAATTACGTATTATATTTTGGATTTCACACGGATGCACCAATTTTATATTTTTAGTACTGTTAGTGGGAGTTTTTGTGATGATTTTAATGGACCGGTTGACTTTATTATGCGTTGGTATGTGATTGTAATGTTGTGTGAGTGTGTGATGTTTTTGGAAGGATTTTGATAATAGTTCTGCTTTGTCGCAATCACGCGTCACTGAGATTCCTGCATCATCTAATGGAGGAATCGAGTTTTTTGTCCTGCGAATCGCTTTAGCTAATTTCCATAGAGAGCCATCAACTGAGCTCAATTTTTCTAATTTTTTAGACCAAGCTTCATTTTTGATTTCTTTGATTCTAATTTTAATTTGATATGTGAGCTTATTAATTAATGTTTTCAATGCTGGATTTTTTGATGTTTGCCAAATTTTACGGAGTTTATTTTTACTTTTAATTAGATTTGCAACAAAGTCAGTTATCTCTAATTTGTGTTCAATGTATTGTGTCTTAGGTATGTGAAGGTGTTTGGATCGAGTTATTGATTCCGTTAGGTGTATTATGGAGCTGTCGATTTCGGTTTTGTTTGTGAGTGTGGTAGAAGTTAGAATGGTTTGGTCATTTATGTACGACTTGAACTCTCGCCAGTTAGCTCTCCCGTAATCCCAACTATGCTTGATGATTTCCTCGGGTTTCCCGTCGATTGAGAAGATTATCGGGAGATGATCAGACGACAGGGTTTGAAGGGCATTTGGTGTCGATATTTTTGGGCAGTTCTTGACGAGGACAAGATCTAGTGTGGATGGTTGTGAGTTATTTGTGGGATAGTGTGTGTATGTATCCGGATGAAGTAAGATTGTATCTGTTAGTTGAATGTATTTAAAAAGAGTTGTGCCTTGTTGGTCAGTGTTTACGCAACTCCATAACGGATGTTTGGCATTAAAGTCACCAGCTACCACTACCGAACTACCAATGTTAAATATTTTGTTAAGATCGGATGCCAATAATCGTTTTTGGGGAGGATTGTAAGCGGATGCTACTATGTGACGGGTGTTGTTAATTGTTAGTTCGATGGCGGTTAGTTCTAAATTTTTTAGTGGCGGAGTTATTACGCGACAATGTTTAATTGACGATTTTATAAAAATGGCAACTCCCCCTCCATGCTGTTCTCGGTCTTCGCGATAGCAGTAAAAGTTAGGTAGGTTAATACGGATATGAGGTTTTAAGAAGGTCTCGGAGATTAAAACTATGTCAACACAGTACTCACCGATCGCCGACTCTAGTTCGTCAATCTTATTCTTAAGTCCACGAGCATTCCAAGCTAGAATGTTCAGGCGCCTCCCGTTAATCAAAGACATCGAGATATTCGACAAGCATGAGTGCCAGCTCTAGTTTGTCGGTGCAACCGCTGGCCTTGGCACGAATCTCCTGGAGGATCTTCAACATCTTCGTCATAGACGCCATGGAAGTTAGGTCTGTTGTTGGTTGAATGTTGGGATTGGTTGGTTGGTGGGGTTTTTTAGGGATATTTGGGATATTTGGTGAAGGAGTTTTAATGGTCGGTAGCTTTGGGAAGTTATGATCGTTAACGACCGGGATATTTTGTGGCTGCGCCACTGGGAGTTTCCAAGGGTTGGCTTTGACAATTGATGCTCGATTCTTCCTCGATTCCAGCATTTTCAGATAGCTCTGTCTTTTTGGACAGTCTTTGAAGTTAGCGGGGTGAGATCCTGAACAGCCTGAGCAGACAGCAGGGGTAACTATTCCTTGATTGCATTGTGCGGTGAGGTGAGTGCCGGCACATTTGACGCACTTGGCCTGCCGATTGCAGTTTTTCGCAGCGTGTCCATATTCTTGGCATCTGAAACATTGAGTAATATTTTGTGATTTACTAGTATATTTAACGACACTGACCTTTGTGTAACAGATGTACCGGATTTCTTTAATCTTCTTTGCCGATACCGATGGCTCGAAGAACACCAAGTATAGCTCGGTGGCGTTGCTCCTAGGCTCCTTCGTCTTCATCTGTATGACTTTGGTTACAGGGAATCCCTGTCTGATGATGTCATCTTTAATATCAGCTTCCGGCAATTTCGGCAAGCCACGTACGACACTTTTTATTTCCTTTTCCTCCTTCCTGGAAAAGGTATGGAATTGTCGGTCTGGTGTCAATCCATCCCGAAGTTTTTTAAAGTCTTCAAGACTTTTACATTGTATCTTGACATTATTTTGACCAATGTAAGTCATTGTGAAGTCTTTTATAAACTTCTTGATCGACTCGATCATGCTGCCATGAGTGCCAGTAGCTGTCATGATGATGGGCGGGATTCTTCCACCGCTTCTGGGGACATCGGAAACTTCCAAGAGCCCTTCAAATTTGTTTTTCTCCTGAATTTTAAATTCAGGAGCAACATCTTTCACGTTCTTTGCCGTATGTTTTGGAAACTGCCACTCGGTCTCCATCTGAGCGGTCTGAGAGCAGCCTGGTTGAGGAGCTTCGGTTGTAGTTATCAGTGTCTTCTTAATTCGCTTTTTCAGGTTGGATCCTCGCATGGTGCCAACATGTGTTCGTTTGGTGTTCGTTTTGTGGGGGGTGTTTGTGGTGTATGTTAAAAGGTGTGGGTTTTTTGACGGTATGGCGTATCGCTGTATTATGAGCGCTCGCACAGAGAGTACGTCTTCGGCACGTCCGTTCTCACGGAGCGTCGAGAGACGAGTGATATATTATATTTAAAAAAAAAATGAGTATGTATATAAAGTACCAAATAATCTCCTAAAAATCTTTCAATGCAAGTTCATTATTCTGTTTTTGTTGCTTTAGTATTTTAATTCAAATTCATAATAATACATTAAATAACGTGGATAGTCCCTTTCAAATCTAGGAGGGGCGGCTATCAACCCCAGCCATTAATTAATTAATTAATTAATAGTTAATTTAGTGTTCTTCAGCATCTCGAATTTCAGCGATTAATGTAATAAAAAAAATGCTGCAATGTTTGTAATTGACTAAGAAGGCGCATTGGGGTTTACCTGTAATAACTAAATAAATATACACATTGCCATGTAAATAAATAAATAAAAATACACACCAGGTAGTAAAGAGGGGAGGGGGAGGGAAAGTACAAGGATGTGATGGCTTTTCCAACGCGCATTATCTGTGTAACAGCCAGACAGACACTGGTATGCTGTGACGGACACACACTTAAGCATAGACCGCACTAAGCGACACTGCACTGCAGCGACGCAGCATGGTCAAATATTGTTTGTATGAAATAAAACGCACTGCGAGTGGCGCGACACTGCGCGTCAAACTTGCCTTTTGTACCAACTCTGATGTGCTGCGCTGCAACGCTGCAGCGCACTGTCGCCTAGTGCGGTCAGACGTTAAGCTTCAAAATCCACCGCTTTCCGTACATCTTATTCAAAGGTTTGGGCTATCCCGTCGGATTATTTTCTCACCATTCTCGAATATAATATGTGTGCGTGTGTGTATTTTTAAGCCAGCTTGCCTTCGAGGTTGTAATGGCCGTCGTGATACAAGCTCCTCCTCACCCGCGGTGATAAATTTATTACGAGGAATCCAGTAGCCGACATCATACGGGTTTAATAAAAGCGGGCTAAGTTCTAAGGTCTTTGTTTCATTAGGGGGTAATTTAATATGTGTTGCCGCATAGGGGTCGCGGTGTCTAGGGAGGGGGTTGGGGAAAGGGTGGGGGTTTTGGCTCCACTCAGCGCTCCGGTTTTATTTTACCTTTTGTTGGCAAGTAATTTGTCTTGCGGCCGCCTGCTGCTGCCAGACGAAAGGGTTCAATCCCTCAGGGCACGCCACTGCACACACACCCACACATGCACGTGTTTCCCTTCTCATAATTGACCGACAACACGATCGGATTATTGATGACGATCATCGCGTCTCCAGAATAATAACGCCAGACTTCAATCGAGGTGTGTGTCTGTGTGTTCTCCAAACACCTCAATGCGGCTTCAGATTTATGTCAACAAACCGCTTTGACTCGCACGTCTTCTGACTGGTTATTTGTTTAAACTTATCACATTTCTTATGAGTTTATGTACATAAGTACTGTTAGGTAACGCTCTCAAGATGCATAATAAGAACATCCCCCCATCTGACGTTGCGATAGTAGTAGGGGGCGCGACTTAATCGAGTAGAGTGTACGTCGGTCCTTCCGATTGATTTGAATGACATTGATGCTGCAATGTTCACTTGAGAGAGTGGACATCTTTGTACATATGTACATATATACATATGTATGTATGTATTTAATACACAGAGAGAAACTTACAGCTAAAACAAAGATAATAAAATAAATAGTTCAACATAAGCCAATTAAAAGTTTCTCCTAATAGCATAAAAATGAAAAATGGAACTTGCTATGAAGGCCGATAAAAAAGAAAAAAAATAACAATACAAAAAGAAAATAGTGACAAATTTGTAAATAATATGTATGTACATCAGGAATGATTTTTAGGATTTGTTAAGTCAGGGTTGTCAAGAATTTAAATTAAGTATTATTAATAGCATTTAATAATGTTTCTCGAGAAAGATGAACTGTTTTTTTATACATATTTATATTATCAAATGAAATATCAAATAAATTATGTATATACATGCTTTGAATTTTGACTTACTAATTTTTACGTGCAGTTTTGATTTCATTAAAAAATTACCAAAATTTCAACAATAACGATTTTTTCCCCAGTAAACCTCCAATTTTTTTTAAATTTTTGTCCACTGATAGATAGAAAAATGCTTGTGCCAAGTATTTTAAACAAGTACAAAGTATTTTATTTTAACATATGTATATACATCATATGCGCCATGACAGGAATTACCCCAAGGCGACACATATGGTTAGATAAATTTTTGTACATAAGTACTAACATTTTTTCAAACATAACAGGACATAGGATACAATAGAGACATCTATGGGCAATCAACAAAAAATTTGATACACTGCAAAATTGCGAGAAATTCATAATGTAGGTAGCATTTTATAAAATTCAGCAAATCCTAGATACTAATACTAAGAGCTTGTGAGAAACTGGGGGAGGAAACAGAACTACTGGATTAACAATTAAGCTAGAAAAATCGGAAAATTTTAATAGGAGACGGTCGAACTGTGTTTTTGTAATAACTACAAGATCTCGCCAGTATCGTATTTAGCTGGGATTTAAACCCACGACCTATCTACTGGTATGCAATCGCTCTACCAGTGGCGCTACGATGTGGCTCTGTATTGTAATCTTTGCGTGATACAAAGTGTTTGTTTTTAATGGCAGTCGTTCCTTTTTCGCGCAGTTTACCTGCACACGGACCCTTAACCCGCTAGTAACGAGATATTGTGACATCTCTGGCCGACGAAGGGTGAAATTTTCCCTTGGCGATTCCTTCCCTTATGCCATCTCGGTTCAGTGGCGCGCATTGTCTCGAGCAAGGAGTAAAATACTACTGGATATTTCGCCCCCTTTAATAACAACCATTCGATGCCTGCCGAATACCCGACGAAACGACACTGGCTATGTTCGCAATATTTTATTTTAGCGCATTTTATTATTTATATGTATGTATATACTTTTTTGTAGAATATGATACGCTTATGCGACGTATAAAATGTCAACACCAGGTATTATTTACTCAGTAATTTTATCTGGAGTAAGAGAGAGAAGGACGCCGCCATTCAATTTAGTATTGGGCCAAGGAGAAACGTGTTCGGAATAATAAGGGGGTTACAGGGAGGATGTTCTGTAAAGCATTTATAAGATGTTGTCCAATGTGAGGATCGAAAAAAAGGAGACCCGCAGCTATTTATTGATTTTCTTTCGCCTTCGTCGTCGTTGAAATCTATGTACATATATACATACATATGTATATATTGACTTTTGAATACCATGACCCGAATATTATATAAGAGCAGCTGTAGTAGACTCATTCATAATTCAAATCGCATATATTTTATATTCATTTAATAATAATTGAGCACGTCTGCATCGAATCGCAGTGTATCATTGGGTGTATTTACCTAGGGTACAGTGTCGGCCGTTATGATACAATTGAATTGGACTTTTTTTCATTTATCCGCCTTACAATGGTTTCAATACAATGTTATATAGGTTATTTTCAAAGCTGGGATGATATGATGAGGTAGAATATATACGATTTTTTGTATTTGTGATATCAGTGATGTGTTCATTTATTTTGAACCAATAGATATACTCATTTAATTTTATGTTATTTTATTTTTATACATATGTATATATACTTATCAGGAAGACTTAGCAGGTAAAACCTAATGCGCCTTCCTGACCATTGTATCATTTTATAAATCAGCAAATTCGAGATGCTAAAATTTCGAATTTTGCAAGAAATAGGACAAGGTTGCCAATTTATTGGAACCTTTTCAATGAAATCAAATAAATTGGAAACGATCGACCTGAAGTCACATACTCAGTGGAAAGCATTTTACGCTTATCACTATGAAGAAATACATACTACATAATATTTTCAAATAATAATGTTTATGAAAGTTGGTGTTTTTTTCCGCATTTGTCTTCAAAAATTTATACGGGATATCCTGAGGTGAGCTTGTTTCATAAATAGTAAATAGTTTAATTTATTATTGCCATCAATTTCGCTACAAACGTGCTCAAAGTTATAATAGTAATTATCACGCTGCCCACTGAACTATGTATATTATGTTTATTGTGCTTGTGCCAAATTCACGTAAATCCAACTGTTATACCGCGAATATTTCAGAACGGAACGATGATGTTATGGTGATCGCCACTGTACAATGTACACGTTCGCATCTTCGTAATAATGAGGCGTTGTCTAAATGAGAAAAATGCTTTTCCGAGCGCGTTTCGGCGCGGGTAATTTGATCTTATATTTCCATCGTTCGAAGTGGGCAAATATGGGCGGGGGGGGGGGGGGTTGAAGGAAAGGCAATTTTCCGACTGGAGATTATGTAACTTTTCTTTTGAGAGAGAGAGCGACGACAAGTTTGGAGCGACGCATCTCATCGCAATTTAGATAGAAATGACAAAAACATTGCATTTGTCCGTCTGTATGGGTTGCTCCCCTCCCCCACCCCTATGACGGCGCACGCTAATTCGACGGAATAACGTTAGGCGGTGACTTTAGAAAGACGGGGGATGATAAATGAAACGAAATGTGCGTGATAAATGAAATGGTTCGCAAAATATCCGCGAGTGTTGTAAACAGCATGGGGGGAAAGGGGGGTGGATGATGGGCGAATAAGTGGCAGTCGTTAGCGTTCTAGCTTTTTTCCTATTTTTCGAAGTATACAATATATGTATGTATTTTTTTGTGTTGAGTTTTGCTGCATATATATATGTGTACTAATTTTAAATAAACTGAATTAAATACTCAATTTGTCGACAATTATTTTGAAATATCAAGTATTCTATGCGAAGTGATCCCTGCTCGCCTCGCACCGCTACCATTCTCCCTATAGGCACCGCTACCCCCGTAAATCTCCACGCTCTCTAGAAATTACTACGAAATTTCATTTCGTACAAACAATTTTTAATTTCGTTTTATTAAGTAAAACCTTACAGTAAAATTATATCACATATTATGTGTTAAGTATTAAGTAGTTAATATTATATTTGAATGAATTTATGTATATGCACATATAATATTTTAAATTGTGTTTTTAATTGTTGCAGGTGAGTGACACATTCATTACATCACAATTCGTAAGTAATCTCGTCAAATGTTATAATAAAAATGTATGCTTTATATGATATTCTTGTTACTATCTATGTACTTGCATCATGATACCTGTTTGCGTCCAATACGCAAATAAGTACTCTTAAAATTTTATATTCGTGTTTATACTTTTTGTGGTATCAACCGTCTTACGCCGAGCAAATCGCGCAGCATCCAATATTATATTAAATCTGTTTCATCTACATAATCCTGCATCATCGAACCTACTTTATAAACCAGTTCGTCGCGCCTCGTCTAAAAATTTCAACGCTTTCACTCAGGCCCTTAGACCCTTCCGTCTACTCTAGGGGTGGGCGAGACGAGGGTGGGTGGGGTTTTGTCTCGAGTTCGGCTACGAAATTGCCATTTTAAGTTGTCGCCCCAGCCCTTATTTATATTAACTCGATTCGCAATTCCGCAGGAGCCGATATTGCGTGTCGGACCCACCCGCCCACCTCCAAACCATCCCCGTGGCGTTTACTCTGGATAAACAATAATATGTAAATTAATATATTTATTCGGCACCCGCGCCTCCGTCATCTTTTGATATTAACTTTGCCGATCCGCTCTAAAGGTGGGCATCCAAGCAGGGATTTGTCCGCAAACAAATTGGCATTCAGGTTGCTGGCGATTGTAGCGATTCATTAGAGAACAGCAGCTCATCTGCTGATATATAAGGTTTTTATTTACAACACAATACATTTTTTTTAAATTTAATTTACATTTTTTTATTTTAACTTACATTTTTACCATGATGCCATTACGGGTTTTACCCCTGAGCAACATCTATGGTAATATATGTACTTGTACATATTACATATATATAAATTTATAGATTATAAATTTTAAATCATATTCAAATAGTGGTGACAAATAATAGGTAGAAGTTTCGCCAACTTCTACCTACAGATGAATTGGAAAACTCTGATAAGACAGTCACGAATATCCAAATCTGATCATCGGTCAGACTGCAGAAATACTCCGAACAAATTGTCTTCAAACGAAGTCAACCTAGGACATGAACCCGGGAACCTCGGTGGTTAGCATTAACGCAACCGCCGAGCTATACTGCTAGCTATCTATTTGTGTTTCTAGGAAGTAAAATATTGTTGCGTAGGGTTCAGGATCCAAATGAAAGGCAAAATACGCTTCACAGCATTTATTCAATGATTCAGGAGGTCAACACGAAACCACCGTGTTGATCTACCGTGTGTACCTCCTTACAAAGAACAAGTTGCACAGCATAGCTTCCCCGATTCATTAATGTATCTATTGTCTATGCACGTAGTCTACCCTGGCGAGTCACCCGAGTCTATGAAAACTCTAGTGTATCCTTTGTTCGAGCACTAACTGAATCCTGTTAGCCTAATCCGGATTCAAACACGAATGCACTTAGACAGTGGATACTCTCTCTCTCATGTTCCCACGCTACAATATTTTAAAAATATGAACAAACTTATAGCAATTGTAATAACTTATGAGCTTTTAAGATTTTATAAATATTTAGGTATAGGTAACATGTAAAAACGAAATTTGTTTTCTCTTTTGTAAATATTATATGATACCAAAATTTAAATGTATTTTACAAAAGAATTTTTTTCTTAAAAAAGATTCTCAAAAACGAAGTTAAGAGACTTTTCTCGTATGGTTACATGTTGTTTTAGTCTTGTTAGATATGTATGTACATGTATGTATATAGATATATAAAGTTATAAGATAGAATTAATGCGAATGGAAGACATATATGTACATATGTATGTACATATACATATGTTGTTTTGTTAATTTAATTGACCTGATTCCTTCAGTAGATTCAATTTTTTTTTTTTTTTAATTAATGATAATAATCTTTTTAGGTTGTCATTGTAGCCAAAAATTCAAAATTATATTCGACATATTATATTTAAGTAGTTCTGGAAAACAATCTGCATGCATATCTTAGCACGAGTTTTCCAAAAGCGCTCCGTTGCTCATACGGCAGATTATCATGTTGATAATCTTTTCTATATTTCCCATTGAGGCAATTTGAAATGGGCGACAAAGAAAGACCTCGTCTTTAAAAATGATGGAGGCCATTATTTTTAAATCGAAAAAGAGGACTTGTCCTTTTAGCCTTGTTATAGACCTGTGAATATCTTAAGGGTTTGCACGTTTCTGGGATTCTCTTCTCGTGTGCGGTAATTGCTCTCGGTCGGTCGTCGTTGCATCATCTGAGAGGTGTTTGCAGGTGCATGTAGAGGCATAGACAGACAGGCAGACACATGAGAATGTTTTGACGAGTCTCTTAAGGAATTATGTCGTACGTAGCTCGGGGTATTGTGTGAGTCGTGCGACTACACTCGTTTGAGTGTAGTCGCTCGTGTCGTTTTCTATGCAAACTTCAACCGCTCTGCCTGTGTACAAAGGAAAAACTTTATTTTGCAAAAGCCTTTCCACGTGTGTGTAAGCATGGTACTGTTCCGGTTATCCGCTCTTTTGCATCTCGTTGTGTGAGAAATTTTTGCGCTTTGCGATTGTTAACGAGGGTATACGTTTCGTAGTTACGTGAGCTAGAAGTGCTAAATAAAATCAGCTGTTTAATGACGATTTAAGGAGTACCAAAATTATCCGTTGTTCATATGATAAAACTCTAATGGCTGTGTAATTCGATTCTGGGGTAATGGCAGGATTGAATTGCGACATTGGTTTCTGTCATTCAGCATCCACTTCAGGATCAAAGTCACTGTCTAAGTTCTTCCTTTTTTTTGCTCGTGTATCCTCTCGGATACGTGAGAGCAAAAGTTTGAAGAGTTGCAGAACTTCCTTGAGAATATAAAAAAATGTTAGGACAAGTGTATTATGTCTGATGAGAAGTCCTTTTGATGGAGGGGTTTATTTTACATTGAAATTAAAATTTCTCTTACTTTTAGATAACTCTTTGTGTTGAAAGTTTTGAAACGACCGAGAAAAAGTGTTTAAAGAGTTAGTCGACCCCTGTATGTAATACTGATAACTTAGTAACAACAGGTCATACTCTTGAGGTGTAAATTTTCGTAAAAAGTTTGAACGGTACTTACATATGTTTTTTAAAGCAAATTACACTTTATTCTTACAGATTTTGTTGCGTCCTTTTTCCGTTTTCTTTTCGACAACTCATGTTATATTATGTAATATAATATTCGAATGATAACATACAAAAAATCCTTTTGTATTTACTAGAATCTAAATTGACATATTATTATATTTTATAATAAACAATTCCATTGATTGTGCGTAAAAACGAGTTTAATTGATTTTAATTTTTAATAAAAATACAAATAAATTCAATTCAATTTGAAACATCATCACACAATTGACTTTTTCCACAATTTGATACATACATATATGAACTACTTAATACTAAGACGATTTTCTTCGTACCCCTTCTTAATTAGACCAAAATTAATTCCTCTCCAGCACTAACTCAAAATTGGCATCAAATTTTGTATCCACTTAAGTTCATGAGTACGTCGTAAGTAGCGTTTATGACCAAAGTTCAAATTGAACGACGAGCATGCACCAGCTCGTAACTTCCATGCACCATCACTCGAACAATCCGTTCTCGTTTACAAACGTCTAAACTACGTATGCGAAGACCCCATACACATATACATATAGTAAATGTTATAACTATCATAATTCCCTACTTCAAATATGGCACGATGATTAATATACCACTTGTGTGTGTGTGTTTGTGCGAAATATGTACTATGTAGGGGGAAAAGGATACGGTTCGCGTCTCCTTAACACGCTCTCGTTATTGACTTTGAAAGTTTCCTGTTTACAGTAACCATCTATCCCGTCGACACCTACAAGGAGAGTGGAAGGAGTGAGTGGATATTTCGCTAGAGACGTTTCTCAAAAAAAAAACCGAGGAAAAAAGTTAGATCACTTTTCGCAGTAAAAAGCCAGCGGCGACTAATGGAAACTGGGGAACTGTTTTCTAATATTGACTCGCGCCGAGTTGACACATTTTTCCACCGGGGTAATATTTCCCGTTCGTTTGTCTCGGCCCGTCTGTTTGTGTGTGTGCTTATGTACTATAAAAAGAAACTGGGGAAAATCCATCTCCGTCAAAAATTTTCCACTTATTCCGCACATTTCCAATTTGCGCGCGCGGAAAACTAATCGCGCGTAGTGACTGCGTAGTTTTCCATCAACTCTCTCTTATGTTATTTCGTATGTATGTACATATGTACATACATATGTTGTTCTACGCACAATGCGAGTTTTAGTTTGTATATCCAGTTATTTATTATTGACAGGTATTCCCAATTCATCTGTATGGAAAAAATATATACTGTCGAATTCAGTTATTCCTATTGCAGTGTTTTCATGGCAAGAAAGCGTATTTTAAATTATATTGGACCGGTTTAAATGTACATATAGAAAACAATTACGTGTGTATTGGGTACAAATTTAATTATTTTATATATTGAGTACATTTAAAGTGACTTTTTGACTAATGCGAATAATTCTGGAAATCTGGTTTTCAACTAGGATTTTTTTAAATGTATTTATACAGCTTGTATTAAAAAATCTCTGTAACAAATCGACTGACTATTTTCTCGTAATAACGGGTAGTTCATAATAATTATAGTTGTAATAATTGCAAGTACATATGTATAAAAATTCAACAATACATACATCTGTAAAGTAGATCATATAGCAACATATACATGCATATATATGTACAATACTAATCAATAACTCAGTTGAGAATCACTCAATTTAAATGATATATATTTGCTCGAAAACGACGCTGAAATATTACTGCCACAAATTTGTATATTTACGAGGATAACCACTCGTCGAAAGGAAAGATCTCTTTGTCTCCCATTTTCTAATAGTTGTTTTCTTTCAAAGTTTATAGATATCATTGAAAATAAACCGGTGCTTCACCTCGCGCCGAGTTCTTTTATGCACTTCTTTATCTGACAATGCACTTATCGTTACAATTATTTGATCTTTTTTGTTTCGAGTCCGTTGGTCGCCGACGGTCAATATGTTAACTAGTTTATATTATATCAACTATTTATAGTGTGTGTAAAATAAATTCGTATATAATATAAACTAAAGCCGTATGTTTGTGTAATAAAACGGCAAGCGAGATTCGCAGCCGCAGCGTAATTTAAGCGCGCCTAGTTAATTAATCAAGGTTTTCGGCGAACGTTGTGAAACCTCGTTTGTTTGAGATGGCGATTTAGTTTAGTTCTCTAGCATACATACTCTATCTTTAAATGTAATATTCTGTGATATTCACTAGCGGCTGTAACGTCGTGTTTATCTTAGAAAAATATACATAGTTAATATTCAACGCATTGTCTTGCCTTTCGCTTGTACATATAATATGTATGTTACATATTATATTTATGCATAATCTTGTCAAAAGTAATAGAAAGCTTGCAATTTTGATATGATATTATGTCTAACTGATCAACGAATTTTGTAAAAAAATTCAAAAAAGGAAATGTTGATTTTAAACAAATAACCGATGTAAAAATAAAAACAGTAAGAGCTAGACGCGTTGATGACATCGAAAAATCACCGTAGGGCGTAGAGGGTCGATCGGATGTGTTGAAGGACACTCATACATACATACATATACATATATATATATATATATATATATATATATATATATATATATATATATATATATATATATATATATTTGACTAATACCTAGATGGTATCCATCATTGTCATCTCGCGTTCATTAATTATATATAAATAACAAAATATATAAAACAGAGATATGGATAAATTTCAGGGATTTTGTATTTTAAAAATTAATCTTGATCAGAGCCAGTTACTTCTAATGTATGTAGTATAGTGTCGCTAGTGCAAGTAGATGTGTACATATGTACATACATAGGTAAATATGTCTCTTTATGTCTGCCTCTCTACATATGTACATATACGTATGTCCCCTCACGCTATATATAATATGTTTGATTGTATATATGTACGTACATACATATATGTAGATTATTTGAAAAATACAGAAACAGCCACTACCTTCATCGCATCTTACTAAAATATCCTCTATTGTTTATCCTTATTGTTTCTTGCTTGGGTTGCTTATTATTTAACAAAACAATACGAAATTGTCATTTTTACGCAAATCAGTGTTTTGAGAGAGAAGTAGTAGAAAAGTAAGTGCCTCTTTTATTAAAATTTGCAAAAAGATGGGACTTGAATGAAAGGAACAGAGCTCAGATTATTGTAATTCAAGGATTGAAATAGATAAAAAAATTCCAAACAACTTAAATTATCGCGATGTGCGGTCCAAACGATATTAAAATGATACAGTGAGATTGGTTCTTTAAAAATTCGATCAAAAACGGGAAAAATAAAGAAGAAAACACCGTCAAGATCTGATTTTAACGACAATGTCTTTAAAAATCGCAAAACTGGACCTTCTGAGCTAGCTGGAGAAGTGAAAAGGGAATGAAATATAAAATGTTCTTCGCGAATCATAAGAAGACGTCTGACTATTGAAATACATAGACTTGAGATACAATATTGCGAGAATAATATATGTGTGAACAAAAAGCTTTTTAAAATCAAAAAATATATTCAGACGAAACATAAGTATGGGATTTGTATGAAAATCGCATTACTTTTTATTACTACAGACCTTTTTGTGAGAATTCATTTTATCGCTCCAGTGATTGAGTTACGACCTTTGCGAGTATTGTCACTAGTGATAGGTTCAGAGAATTTTTTATTTAATTTTATGTATTCTATACATGTATGTGTGTGTGTGTATGTGTGTGTGTGTGTGTATGTGTGTGTGTATGTGTGTGTGTGTGTAATACGCACTAGGATTTGCTATCGAATATATGAATTTGAAAGCGGTACACCTGAATTCGGCTTATTTATGTATGTACATATATACGTATGTATGTATGTATTAAAATCCTCGGGGCCGAACAGGGTACCGAACTCGTTTTCGTTTGTGCGAATTTATTAGGCGGAATAATGTTTACTTTTCTTCACGCATGTGCTGGACTAGCCCTTAGGACGATTTGTATGTACGGTGGGCGTCTTTTGTGACGTGCGCAAAGGGAATACTTGATGTAGCCAAATGGTTTTCTTTGTGGAATCCCGGAAAACCCGGTGTCCACCTATTAAAAGCGTTCCTCTCGTAAGAGACGTCTTTCTGATGAAATTGTATCGGACACACTCGTATAAATATTTTCGGGAAACTATTTTTTTCTGAATCTGACAGGGGAAGGTCAGGTTTCTAGATGAACGTACTAATCGAGGACAAATGACAAATAATAGAAAAAAAATATGTTTTTCTGATAATTTTAAAATTTCTGATTCACCACAAAATTTTTGTGCTAGTGTAATCGTTTTATGTTGGATCAATTTTAAGTGGAGATCCAGAAGTACCGTTTTATGTTTTATACGTACATATTATATAATATAAACATCTCAATATTTCTAGAGCTATTGTAACATACTTATATGAACCAGATAATGCTACATTTGTTGTGTGTCGTTCATATTATTTCAAGAGAAGCTGTAATTTTTGATGCATGCTAAAGATAATGTCACTTTCTTCATATTCGTACAAAAACAAATACAACACAACGCTCGGAAGATAGATGACACTTATAATAGGAAAAATGAGATAGCGAAATACGAAAAACATTCGCATAAAATATTTTTTCTCTATAAGAGCGTATCACTATTATTATAACGTGATATTTTCGCGTTTGAAAATCGTCGAAATTTGAATACGGTGTGTGTTTTATTTTTTTTTTTTGGGTGGGGGGGTTAGAGAAATGTTTTCGCACATTTAAATAAGTCGTTTTTAGCAGGCGGCACTTTGGAGCCTGTTTCCTAAATCTGCGACCGCTACATCTCTTTTTAAACGGTTGAAATTATGAATTCTCGTCATGTTCTGCTCAGAAACTCACAGAAGTAGTATGAATTTTAAGAAGGCATCTTTCTCCCTGAAAATAAAACAGAAAACAAATATTTTTTATGGGCGTGCGCTTAACGAGCTTTTGCGCTAAATACGTTTTCGGCTATTTAAGCGGTTGCTACATTCAAAATCTTTTATCTCGTGATTCGATTACGACGCTGAATATATTTAAAATGAGATTTTAATGTGTCTGTGGCGAATTATAATTAGTTCAATTTAAATTAAATAATTTAGTAAGGTGATTTGTTTTTTTGCCAACTCAACTTAAACCTATGAATTTATCTAAGTTGTTTTAATTTATATAAAAAAAATTTATTTAAATAAAAAATTCAATTTAAATAAAAAATTCTATTTATTCAATTGATTCAATTTATTTTAAATATCAGACTGAAAATCTGATGAAATATATAACAAAATAAATTCAAATTTAATAAAAATACCCAAGAGAGAGCTACATAAATCCATTAGTTGTGAAAAATAAATCTAGTATGTTTTTGAAAATGTACGTATTAGAATTTACTATTTGGTTATTCAGACTAGTCCAATCTTGTTCGAAAATAATGATTAAATATATTATAAAATTCTAAGCTAATAGATACTTTGAACCGTATCTTAGCATTTTATGTATTTTAATGGGCTACAAATTCTATTTCGGAACAGTTTATTATTAAAGTTTTTATTCATTGTTTTTAAGGTGTTGGTATGCGATTGTCATTTTTACTTTATCATATACAGTCATAGACAAATGTATGTATTACTTGTAAAAAGTTATAATTTAAACATTGCGATAATTTAAGTTGTTTATATCCCGATTATTTTCTATTAAAATAATTTGAGCCCTATTTCTTTCATATTCTTTGATTCTCGCGATTTTGGCATTTTTCAATTAAAAAAGTTAAACTTAAATAACAAAAAAAAACAAGAAGCGGAAACGATAAAAATTACGCGACGAAACCCTTTTTTCTCGAAACACTGATTTACACATAATGGACGATTTTGTATTTTTTTTTTAAATTATCAAGCAATCCCAGGAAGATAAAGTAGGATTAAACAACGGAGGAATTTCTATGCAGTGCAGTCAGTGGCTGTTTCAAATACCCGAGTATTTTCGGTTAAAATATTTTTTTACAATCGGACGGATTGATACATTTGCCCGCGGCTGTATATATGTACATACACTAAATGATACATAACTAATTTATTCGTAAAAACTTTGACTGATATATTTGTAAATACTCGGTATCAATTGCCGATAACGTTCAATGATTCCTCGAAAATTTAACAAAAAAAAAATATAATCATCATATCCGCATCATGTCAAATTTAATAAAAAGTCAACAAACTACCGCATGATTTTATCCTAACAACTTTATTTAAGTAAAAGCTAAAGTTTATATACTTCATTTTATATTTGTATCGTTTACATTTATGTAGCTTGAGACCTGTCCCATTCTTGGACAACAATTCGCTTCATGAATCGTAAATAATTAATAAAAACATACTCGCACATCAAAACGTATCTCCAGAGAGTGGCAAACAATTACCGTGCGGAGGCTGTGTATTATACATTATTATTTATTCATATCAACCGCTACTTTTGTGCGTCGACACAAAATATTCACGAACACTCAATTTGGACGCATTGTCGGGGAAACATTTCGTCGAGGAAAAATGGAGACGGCGAAACAGAGGAACTTTATTTAACTCGCGAGCTTTTCCCCGAGAAAAGTAATCTACTTTCGGTATATGAAAATCCGTCGAACATGTCATCGCGCTTTTGACGTTCGTATCCGTCCTCACCTAACCATTTCAACTACTACTACTACTATATTGATTTTCCTTTTCTTTTCGGTTTTTATTTTTATATTTTTTATTCCTCTTGTGTTACTTTGCGGAAACTTTAATCTCACGTTTCGCATTCTGCGAAACCTTTTTGTTGCGAATGTGCTCTCGAGCGGGGCGCCCCCGTTCTTGACGAAAATTTTATTTCCGTTACGATTGACACGAATGTAATAATATTACAACGGATAAAACTTTTATAACCGAGTTTGATAACTGAATTACACAGACGCTGAATATTTTACGTCGTCCTCGTCGTCGCCTAATAAAGTATATTGTACAATATATGTATGTATGTATGTACTATAATAAGTAGATACATATATCCGATTGAAACTAAATAAAATGTAAACGCTTTGTGTCGTGCATGTAAATTTTGCAAGAGCTCGATTCGATCCGCGTTGAATTCATTATTTTTACATCAATAATGAAATTTTTCAGTCGGCGAAATCTGTCTTTTAAATTTGTTGCATGAAATATGTTTGTCGTAAATTTTCTGAAACTCGTTCGTATTCCAATTTATTGAAATTTACAGTGTATGTGTGTTTGCACACCTAAAGGAAAACTTTCACATTTTTATTATTATTTTAATTTATTGCCTGTGATTATTTAAGTACAAGTTATTTGTTTGATTTTGTCGTATTTTAAACGACGTTTTAACGTGTTCGTGTTGAATTCATACGATAGATTGGCTTTTTCGTAGATTTTTCTTTTTTAATTTATACCATTAAGCCTAACAGGTAACTCCAGTGGCCAGAAACATTGTACAATTGATACAAGTATTATTAGTATTATACAAAGTAAATACTTATCAATTATCATCCACACTGACATTTATGGTCAAATTTGTAAAGTTGCAGCATTTTATACAATTCAGCGAAATTCTCGTTTCCTGAAAACTCGAGATTTCGCGAGAAAATGGGTAAGGTTGCCAATTTGTTGGAACGGTTTCAATGAAAATCAGATAAATTGGCAAACTCTAATAGGAAACGATCGACCTGGAGTCACAAATCCGTTATCTGGTCAGCAGAAACCAGTGGGATTTGAACCCGGGACCACTTTGTTTAAAGCATTATATGCTAACCCGTAGTCTATTCTGCTGGTTAAATTAGGTAAATAATCAGCAATACTTCAATTTACACCATATATTTCATATACCTTAATTTGATTTTTTCGAGTAAGGAAGGTTCATACGTAAAGATGTTATACATATGTATGTAAATACAATATGTATATACATATGTATTTACATACATATATATATATATATATATATATATATATATATATATATATATATATATATATATATATATATATATATATATATATAAGTATATATATGTATGTATACCTCCAAAAAATTCACCAGAATCGCGTTTGAAAGGACGACGCTGCGGTGATATTTTTCGAAAATCAATTATGCGAAAAGCTCGCTGAAAGCGTATGTGAAAGCTTTCAGGGCGTGTCGTAATCACGGATATATTCAACGTCATATTTCGAAACGTAAACTTCACAATTTCCATACGCGCGCAGTTTGTCGATACAATTCGACGCGCGTCATTCAGACGTCGGAAAACCCGGAAGGAAATCGAATCGGAAAAGCGAGCGATTTCTCGAAGCGGCCGCTTGTCGATCCAACCTATCATATTATACTCTAAATAATATTAGAATTCGTATAGAGATTGTATCGAAGCCTTGGGGTCATGTTGGATACAGTGCAATGAAGGTCACTGCAATCATTCCCACGTTCGAGCACTTCTCAAAGTTCTCTTCTTTCGATCCCTTCTTATTGTGTATTTATGCTTTGCATAATATGCAATCAGCGGCGTGGATTAGTGGTTAGTATATTGTACTTTCGAGCAGCGTGGTCACGGGATCGAGTCCCACTAGAGTCCTGCTGCTGGCCAAACCTTGGTTTGTGATTCCACGTCGATCTTCTTAACAGAGTTTGCCAATTTTTCTGATTTTTACTGAAACGGTTCCTGTAAAACTTCTTTCTTATTTCTCTTGCTAATCTCAAGCTATACAGCGTCTATAGGTTCACATATTTGAATAAAAAATGCTGCAGAAATTTCTCTATAGATGTCACTGTGGATGTTTGTATAAAATGCTTATTTATATTAACTGTATTGATTGATTGTATTGTATCTGTTTAAGTGCACTCATCGCTTTGGAGCTATCCGTAAAGGCGAGTGTTCATCTAATATATAATTTCGAAACACACTTTGTACGTATGTTTGTAAGTATTTTTGGTTGAGAACATCGAAAACAAAACAAAGTTTCAAATAAATTTAATAAAAAGATTCAAATAAATTTAATAAAAAAACAAATGAATATTTACTTTTAGATTCGCCATATTTAAGCTGTTTATATTACAAACACTGAGCGAAGCCGGATAAAACAACTAAAACAACTTCTTTGAAATAAAATAAAAATAAAATATGTAACTTCGTGTTCTTCAATTAAAAGATCTACTTTATGTATTCTTTACTATATGTGTAGGTCTAATTAGTAAGATTAATGAAATTTTACTGTATTGTGTAATTTGATTGTTTTAGTACTAAAAAAAAATGTCAAAAGTGTATCACCAACGTTTATTTTATCTCGACAATATTGTCATCCATCAAAATGTCAATGATATTAGTTATCATTTGATTCTATTCGAGTTTTAACAATATGTACATACATTGATCCGGCTAAGTCGAAAAAAAAAATAGAATACGGAAACTAAAAGTGCGCACGAAGACACGTGGTGCTCTTGGTAACACAACGCGCGCATGAAGACACAAAAGTAATGGTCCCATTCATTATATGTACAATCTTTTTACGCCGTCAATCACATTCTCATATATGTCTCCGTATCTTTCTGCGTGTTACAGTCTTACATACATCATCTTTCTGTGTCTTTGTGCGCGTCTTGTATACTAATTTAGATGAGAATTACTAGAAAGAATAAGTAGATAATTTCACTGCCACCAGATAGTATTGCAATCTTTATATAAGTATATATATATACGTATATACTTACATAGGTACAATTTGTGTGTAACATTCTTTGTGTGGCCTCGTATATAATAAATACCATGGAAAAATTGTATTGTTGGTCGAGTTGCGGGGCATCCGGTCTACGGGGACTGCGCCCCCCGGCCGTCAAGCGTTAATTTGATTGTGGCACGGGGGGCGCATGCAGATGGGGCTCGGCCTACGCCCCCTTGCCCCCCTCCCCCTCCTCAGCCTTCGCTGTCCGGCGGCTTAACCCGTTTACCGACGCACGTGCGCCCCCATCCGTGACCCCTTCTCCGCACCGGAACGCGTTCGGCATTCGGAGACGACCCCGTGTCAAATGTTCAGCTCTTGTTGTATGTAATTGTAATATAATAAAACAATATTATAGGGAGGAGGGGGTGAGTCGCCGCAATATATATTGGTATATCGAAAATCATTTTATTTTTATATTTTAATAAATGAAATTTTATAATCATGCGAAAATTCGAACTCGACTTTTTGACTGATTCGTACTCACTAGTCACGTTTTCATGATCTAGAAAAATGTGTGTCCGTGTGTTTTGGGAATTTTTTGAACACCGTTCATCTTAATGAATTGAAACTTGGTATCGGGTACTGAAATTCTTATCGATACGACTTTTTTTCAAATGTTTACATAGGTTGACCAGAAATGGTACCTCCCATTATAGGTGTCATTTTTTTTTTTTAATTTTTTGAATTAAATTATCTCCCAAACCGCTAACCGAATCACACTGAAATCTTTTTACATGTAATAGAAATTATAAGTTTTATAACCTAATATTTTTTTTTATATTTTTACCCGAGTCGGAAGTAGTACTTTTACTCTGGAGAATCGAGGTTTTTCATGTTTTTCTCAGAAACCTTTTGGTTTATTGGACTGAAATTTCATATGTAGAAGTTTAAGCTTAATACCAAGTAATCTATAAAATTTAGTAAGCATCCGTCAACTGGTAGTGGCAGTTTACTCTTGTTCGATTTTTCTTCCACTATTTTTTTCGACCCCTAAAACATGTGTGCTCTTCACGAAAAAATTCAAGTATAATCTTTGTATTAATGTGATGAAAAAAAAACACAAAATTTAATAAACTGGAAGTGAGATATTTTCCTCGTAAAAAAATTATAAAATGTTGTTTCTACACCTCTGAACGTATCAAGCTGAAAATTTATATTTATATTATTTATGTACTGACTTAGAGTTGATAAGGTTTTGGTCAGAATTCGTAAGCCGGGTGTAGTAATTTTTTTTTAAACAATATTTCGTTATTTTATTTTGACCTTATTTATTTATTTTGAAATTATTTTTAATTTCTTGATATTTAATGTGTATAATATCTATAGTGATTTTAAGTAATAAAATAAATTTGAACAAAATGTGACAACCGGAAGTAGAACTTGTGTAAGTTTCCTTACATTTGCACTCAATTTGTATCGAAAATGTTCTCATAGCCGGTATGTGTGAACGTGTATATATGTTTAATTATCGAATTTTATTTTGCAACCCTATATTCCTCAAATACACAGATGAAGTCGTGGGTTGGTCACATCCGAATTTTTTAAATGATGATTACAGAAGTTATGTTGAAACGAAAGTTTGCAATTAAAATACATATTTTATGATATTAATATTTTCACGATCGCATCGTTGTGAATTTTAAATGGGTAATTCACTTTGTGTTTTCCCTTTTTGTTAACAAACCAAACATTATAAAATCAAATTATTTTATGTTAATCGCGAACAAATTTTGTTTGTAAAATATGTAATGGTCGCTAGACCGAAAACAGTTGTTAATTTTTATTTTATAAAAAAATTGTGAATTTAAATAACATACCAATAGGTAATCCTCAAAATCGATGGATTTCAATTCAACTAACTTCCATTTATTATGTTGTTTGTTTTGGAAATTTACCATATTATAATTTAACAGAATTTTATTTAATATATTTTTTGTCTGTATTCATTATTAATTAATTATCATTTATATGAACGATAGAAATAGCACTATCCTTCCTATCTTCTGGATTAACTAACTTTAATATTGAATAATTCATATAATATTTGAACAACAAATTGACAAACATTAAACGACAAACTGATTATATATCAACATACAATGTATGTATGTTTATAAATACATATATGATTTATAAATTAAAAACAAAGATGCTTATGCTTTGAATACTATTAATTTGACTTTCGGCTCATTTGGACGATCAATTCTAAATGTTTAAATGTTGGTACATACATATGTATGAGCTATTATATTTAAAAGTGACAGAAGTCCAATTTCAGATCCAAAAACACTATTACTGTTTGATTTAATTTACAAATTGTTATATTTTAATTCGATATGTCCAAAATCTCGGCCATCAGTATTTTTAAATATTTAACAATATTTAAAAGTTAATTATATTTATTAATTAATTATATTTTTAAAACATTATATTTGATATTTTGCGGGGTATTACTCGAAATGAAGAAAAGTGGACGTTTGTATAAATAAAAATTAAAAAGAATAGCTTCTGCCTGTTCATACATACATATGTATTATATGTATGTATGTATGTAGTTCTTAGTATTATGTTATTATTTAATAATTAAGATTATCGGCTCGGTAGTTTTATTTTTTCACGTCGTGTTCATTCAGCTTCTTGATAGTCTTCCGGCATTTTCTCGAGATGGTATATTAAATACCTCAGGTGATTGCATTTTCCACGTTTTCCTATTTTCACGGCACGCTGTCGGCATTTTGAACTCACCTCACCGGACGCTAACGACTTTCCACACGATAATTGTCCTTTTAGGAATCTAACGACAACAGCCCCATGAAATATTCCCGATATCCCTATAATTAACCGATCGCTTTATTATTCTCCAAACGCCCTTGACAAGGCGGTAAAAAGTGAACGCCTTCCATTCTGTAGTCCTTCGAAACTCGGAAAATACATATATTATAGGATGAACGTACAATAGTTTCGTAGGATTGCGATCTAAACTTGCTCGATTTAAAGTATACCTAGTCGGCAGTGTGCAAAAGTGAATTTTAGCAAAAGTTTCTTTGTCGGAAATAGTCTCACGCCTACTCCGCTAATTGCTTAGTTCACCAAACGAGCTCCTAAGTCTTTCTTTGTGTCTGCGTATTGTGTGAGTTTAATTACTTTTGCTTAAAACTTGGCATAACCTTTCGAACTATTCCTCTATTTTAATTGTGTTGGATCTAAACTGTACTAGTTAGTGCATTGCCCATCTGACCATTTTGCTACAATCTGCAGTGGAATGCTGTGCATGAGAATTATTACAATAAGAAGTCGTTGAAAACAGCTCAACTGTTTCAATTATCTACGAAAGATTAGACCAAGTAGACGTGAAGACTGTTTTTTTGTTTTTTTTTATAATAAGTTTTTATTTAGATCACGTGTGTAAAAGTATAATGAGGTAATGAAGATAAGTTCTAGATTAATCTTAACCCTTTAAGTAAGATAATTGAAAGTATCTAATTTCTACATACTATATACTAATTTCTTGCAGCCTTCCTTTCACCCTTTTACACTCTCTCGGGTATCATTTCAGCTCTTCTTCTTTCCACTTTTCAATACTTTTCAAATATATTTAATTTAATACTTATATTTAATTGTTTAATATTAAAAAATGCTAAAAACTACCTACGTACGTACCTATAAACATATAAACAATATAAAACACCGATAGAAAAATTAATTAATTAAATAAATTTTCAATAGATGGCGGTATATTATTTCTAAATTATTTCGGTCTATTTTCCTAGCGGAAAAATTCGCATCTAATAGTATATATAGAACTTTTTTCTTCTGTTTTTATTCGTATTACATTCGTACGTTGATTTGTTACTTTTATATAAGATAGTTAATGGTGTCCTTGACACATTAACTGTTTTGAATGAAATTAATTTTAACGTCTATGCCCGATTCACCAGATGTACAAATCTTTTCTATCCACCAATTTGTCATAACAATACATCATTTAATAGTGCAATCGTACGGATATGCTGTCTTTACGATGAAATGGATGATTGCCCCGACCTTTTTCCTGACTCTATCAGTACTAGAGTTTCAAATTATTCGACATCATCAACTATTCGAATATCGAATAGTGAAATTCGAAATATTCGAATAGTTTTAAACAATTGAAAACATTGTGAAATATTAATTCAAAATAATTAAATTGAATGGGGTCCACATACATTAAAAAGAAAAAGTAAATTTATCGTCATACATAAACCTTATTTTAATTTTAAAAATACATATTTTAAAATAATAATACGTTAAATGTTTCAGAATTTAATCTCGCCCTTAATTTTGTTTTTATTATTCCTGCTGTGGAGAACAATCTTTCAGTAAGAGTTGACGTTGGCTTTATTGTTAATAAAGTTTTTAGAAGATTATCTAAATCTTCGGTTCGTTTTTTAAAGTTATTCAAGTACTTGAAATCTTTTTTTAACCTTTTGGAATTATCTTGGAATTTGAAAAACGTACTTTTATAACGTGCACGCGCGTTCAATCAATTTATTTAATTTGACAAAAAATATCCGGATCGATAACGTGTCACTACGAACTTCGAAACACAACTCAAGTTCAAAACAACATAAATCAAACGAAATATTTCTGCTTATCCATAAAAATTGCGTTCCTGCTTCGGACTGTATTTTCGTTTCCGTTTCAAATAAACGCTGCAATAAGGTCTCTTTCCTGAAATACGTAAGTTAAATTTCTAAAGCGAGGAATTCCAATGTCAAGTTCCACGAATCCATTGCACTGAGGCAATAAAATGACTCCCAGTCGACGAATAATACGTCTTTCACACAATACACATGTGCGTTACACATTTCGAGATAAAAATAAAATTGCATTATGTTAAAAATATTCAGTACATTTAGACCTAAGGTGAAAAAGCAAATCTGTGGTTGATTTGCTTCCTCACCTTCATTGTCATTATGTATAATTTTGTAATTTTTCTTTTTTGTTTTCTTTATGTTGCCTTGCGGTGCTCACTGTACATACTTGGAATATAATACATATTTTCATTTTTATTTATATCTATTTTGTCTCACTGTACTGCTGTCTTTCATATTTTACTAGTTGTTTTAACCGGCTTCGCTCGGTATTTGTAATATAAACAGCTTAAACATGGCGAATCTAATGGTAAATATTCATTTGTTTTTTTATTAAATTTATTTGAATCGAAAAAAAAATCGAATCGTCTTGGAAACTTTCCCAACAGTTCCCAACCAAAATACAAACTTACACTGTCACTTTCGAAATTATATATTAGATTGTGTGTGTGTGTGTCTATTTAAATAAATAAATAAAAAAATACTGCATATGTATGCACATACATATATGCAGTGGTGTAGTCCTAAATAAAAAATTACCAGGGCGGTGTTAAATTTTTACGACCCCACCCCCGCTTTTTTCGTTACTTAAAAAAATGTATCCTAATATTGATAGCACAACTATTTATAAAAAAAATCAAATGCAAATTAACTTGAAAAGTCAATCAAAATGATCTGAGTAAGTTATTATTTTTTGCAATATATTAATATACAGTTCTGATGATTCGATTTCGGCATCATTGAAAAAAAAAAAATTTTTTTTCAATTGGTTGTCAGGCTGTTATACGGTTGTAGTCACCAAATTTTAAAACGTGTTAAACGCTCACAATATTTGGTATACCAAATTTTATATGAAATATAAGCAAAAATATTTTTTTGTTGTACTCAAAAAAAACAATTTTTATATCAAAGTACCAGGGTGGTGACCTGACTCAAAAATAAGTACCAGTGTGGCGACCTGGCCCGACTACACCACTGCATATATGTATATATCAACTATTGTATTGAATTTACAGGAATGTTAAAATTTCAAATTTCCCACACGAGCTCTACTAGCCGCTTCGATTATCCTGCAACGGGCAGACTCCGCAACATCCGAAGACAATTTTTTTTACCGCTTCCAAAATATATGAACATACACAAGTATATACGCATCTTGAGGACAATGCTTGTCGGAAAAGCGGACACGGGTCATACGCGGTATATTTCCCAGTACATTAAGGATTCCCGTCACACGGTTTCGGCCGTATTAGCCAATATGTATACTCGTATACCTATTTACGTGTTCAGGTAGGTGTACGCATTGTGCGGGGAAAACCGGCCCACGTCCCGGCTATTATTAATACGCCCCCCCCCCTCTACCACCCCATCCCTCTGTTCTCTCTTCCCACCCCTCACCACCCACTGGGAAAAGTTTAGCACCCTCGACGACCCGGCCGAACCAACTTTTATCGGCTCGAAAATAATTTACAATTGCATCGTGACTTCGATAAACATTCGTGGCCATTATCTCAATGTTTCGGCTCCTCCTCCTCCCCCTCCCCCTCGATATAACTTTCCGAGTGTTAAATACTGTGCGTACGTACTCGCTCTTTCTCTCGCTCGTCGATGGTAAATTACCTAGGAGTATTCTCAAACGGCGAAATATTCGTCGGATTCCGGTGAAAAATTCCGCAAGATCGCTCGAACGGGAAAATTCTGCGTGCCGTCGAGGATGTGACTCGCGGAAAATACATTTTTTACGCACAATTAACGAATTTTCCTTTTTTGGGTGGGGGTGTTCGTTGAAGAATTTCGTGACGGGATACATATTTCTGTTTCTTTACTTTGTTTGTGTTAAATGGTCGTTTTATATTGCGAAATATTTTTCTGTGTCCATTCTTATGTATGTACTTTCTTATGTAAATGTAAATTTCTCCGTTGAATCAAATCAATGATCGATATTTTTAGATTTTGTGTTCTGATTTAAAAGCTATTGCTTTGTGTCGACGTCGGAAAATTCCTTATCCGGAAAATTCTACGCTTCCTACGAAACCGTTTTATAAAATTTAATTAAAAAAGCAACTATTCTAAAATGTTATATTGTGTTGTTAAAAATGTGTAGAATTCAAATTATGCCATCACGATGACGTGCAAGTCTTTCTAAAATAATTAAATCCGGATATAATTATAAGACTTTGATTAATTTAGCCGGTCTTTTTCTCCTTCATTTATTATCAGTTAAATTATTCCCACTTAGTGGCATGGGCGGTCATTAGACTGATACAATATGTATAGAAGAACACTTTTTAACGTTCATATATGATTTAAAATATTATTTGTTATTCTTAATATTGATTCTTGTCTCCAAATAAAGTTATCAAAAATAATATTTGTATGTGATATACATACATACATATGTATATGTACATTTACAAGTTGACTAAAATTAAGCCACAAATTTTCTCCCCGTGATTTTTTTCAAAAAATATATTTTTTCATTAGACCTTTCACAACACAAATAAAAAGTACGAAAACTTTACAGCATAGTATTTTATATACAAGTACCTCTTATAAGGAAAAACTTGTATAGAAAACTAGGCCGCTTGAGCGATTCATCCCACTATACATTGTCGCATTACATTTTTATGTAGAATGTAAATATTTTTCCTACGTTTTTTTCTCGCAAATAGAGAGAAAGGACATCGACGTATGCTTTACATTTCTCTACGGTGGATGTAATTTTCTTTTGCGTCACATTTTCCACAGACTATGATATATTTTTGCGATTCCGGTCGGCGTTTTCTTGCGAAATCCCACATCTAATGGTCCTCGAAATACGCACTTTTGCCCCGAGGTGTGTGTGTGTGCGTATGTATGTCGCCCTTACAATTTACAAGGAAAATGTTTTTCCTGGATGAAATTATCATAAGTTCAGAGTCGGGGGGCCGTTTACCCTTCCATGCTTTTCTTGACCGCCGATTTCCCGCGGGCCTCTTATTCCCACTATTTCATGTTTTTATCCCGCGATATAAATATAATACATTTTTTCCTCTAGCTTGGCTATCACACTATACACCCAGCTGGATGTTCTATTTTTATTTTTCACGCTGTGAAGACCTATATATTTTACATACTGCTACTGCTAGTTTTGATACCCCTCTCTGTATATGAATCTAGTTCACATTGCTTCTTTTCCACTAGATATTTTACTAGTGATGGACCCAATGAAAATTTCATTGGATGTATTATATGTAAGTAAAAACTACCTACCTAACTACATACATATGTATATACAATATGAAACAGCAATAGAAAAAATAATTTATTTATTTAATTAATTTTCAATAGATGGCGCTAAATGCTCGTGGAACTAATATTGATATATATATATATATATATATATATATATATATATATATATATATATATATATATATATATATACATTTTTTCTTGATTCTACGAACCAAAACTTGCATGCATATACATAATCATACATACAAATACATATGTATGTACAAAGTCTCTTTCGATATTGTATATTAGATATACGAATAATTAAATCTTAAACTAAATATCAAATTAAGATTTGACATTTTTGAATAGATATTAATATTTATCCATATTTTTTTTCAACGTAATTGAAGATTTTCATGAAAAGTGTGGATTTTTCATAAGAAATTTTTCGATGAAAATACAAGTTCTAAATCAAAATTCAACTAAAAATAATGATTATATGATTTAAACAAAAAAAAAAAAACAGTTTAATCATAGCGTGGACGTGTAAAGGTGTTTTCAAAATCGGAGTGAACGACGCGCAGTAGTGGTAGAGGTAGTTTATTGTTCTTGATCCGTCGGTCTGCCAGCTCTGAATGAAGTACGGAACAAAACTGCCTAGTATTTATACCCAGCGTGTACTCTCGAGTATAAACAGCGTGTACACAGAGAGAGCATTGGTCAATAGTTCGCGAACCCTTATTGGCTGTTGTATACAACTTGTTCATACGTCGAGATATTATTCTTAAATTGCGCAATTTAACAAAACATGTATTATTACTTATATAAATGTGTACTTGTACTGTACAAATAATGCCGTTACTAGTCATATTGTTCCGATCCAATTTCGCTTAAAGCGCAATCCGTGTTTTATTTTATTTACTTTTTGTTTCTGCAACCCCTGGATAGAACGGGGGACACGTCGATTACAAAAAAAAGGAAATTGTTAAATCTAACCATTATCGGAAAGAGATTAAAGTGGCCGACGAGGGAGCTTATAGTACGCCGCACTTTCCCGTTAAACGTATCGATTAGTAGTTTATTTTAATGCTCTTATTGGCGCTTTGGACACTCTCGATTCGAAACTACCCCAATTTCACCTATGAAAATATCTTCAACTATCCGAAATTGGCGATAAAACCCGCCATTCTCGCAGCGAAATTCTCCTAGGATTAGTTGTATAGCAAAACAATGGGGGTGGTAGAAGAAATTTTTATTGTACGTAACATCGAAATTGATACGAGTTTTTGTTTGTCATACTCTTGTTAAAGTTATTTGAATTGTATTATATTAAGACCAAAGTTATACATTTCTTATTATTAAAAAGTTATTGTTGTTCGTTGGATCGCGTTCAAATTTTCGTTCCACGCATTTGAGAGTTTTGAGGTCATTGTTTGAATTATGTATATGAATTATAAATTCCTTTGTATGAAATGTGAAGAAAATGTCTTATTATGTATTACAGAAATTATGAATGTATTTAATGTGTGTAAAATTTTGTTTAAATCAAATACTATCCTACCGGTGTACCAGTCAAAACCGCACGGGACATAACCGCCCCGACATTACCGCGCGGCGACAAAACCGGGCGCCGACTAACCACCTCAGCAAAAAGCGATCGGCGACAAAACCGCTCCAGAATATATGAAAAAATTAAAATATCGATTTCGATTTCATTAATATGTATATGTACATAACTGAAGCATAATCCATTAGTGATTTCCCGCTTTCAGCGTTAACTTCAGCAACACATCTGGACGCAAGCTCTTGTATCCTACAAGCTGGGCAACAATGGTGTTGGTAAATGTATATACATACATATCAGTGGCGTGCGGTGGAAATTTTTCTTTTTCTGTCACACAGCTTGTAGAATACAGGAGAATACGTAATGACGTCACCGCATGCGCGCCTAGGGGGGCCGATGCATTGGCAAAAATCACTGATGGATTTTGGTTCACCTTTGTTTATTAATCAAATCGAAGTAAAAATTGATATTTTCATTCTTTCAATAACACTCGCGGTTTTGTCGCCAAGCAGTATTGTCGGGGCGCTTTTGTCCGTCGCGCAAAAGTCGGAGTACTGACCTACCAATTGTTGGCAGTCAATGATTTATTGTTTTTATATTTTCAACAATTTAAATTAAAAAAAACTTGTCAGAAGAAAGCAAATTTGAATCAATTATAATCATCAATGTTAGAAATCCTCAATGAAATCGATTAATTATCTTAAACTGTGACCAGATCCTAGGTTTGAATCCGTGACCTTTCAGCAGGAAGTAACCCACTGAGCTACATTGTATTATATTTACATTAAGTATTTAAAGCAAATCAACATTACCAGCACTTGTTATGTAATATCGTATTACAAAAACAGACCTGACCTTATTTTGCACAACTCGCTTCTGAATTAATTTCGAATTGAATTTTAGCAACTTTAGAGTTATTATTACATTTCAACTGTGATCAAGTTTCGTTCCCCATAGTATAAGAACCCACAACAGTACGGTTTGCCACACATACACCGTTGTACTGTTACATACATTGTACATGTGTATATACTTACACATATCTGTCTGCTTGTCAACTGAACATATGCGTGGGTGGGTGGGTGATTGTCGACTCTATTGTTCCTTATTGGTTTAGATAGCTTAGCGAATTACACTGATTATCGCATACGCGTTGTTGTTGTTATTATCATCGTATATGTACTATGTATTTGTAGCGGGTGATTTAACAGTTAAATTAGAAGTTATTCTTTGATGAAACACATTTTATGAATGAAAATCGGAAATCTATCGATATCGTTAAAGGTCTCGTTTACAAGTAATCATCTGACTTTCCTCAGTGCTCAGTTGATCCATTTCATCATCGAAATTGAATGAATTGTGAATGGTCTTTGGTTTCAGTTAGCGCCACATCCTACATCCATATGTAAGTCATCAAATGATTGCTTCATTACGCGTGAAGTTTAGTGATTGCATCATACATTCAAACAGATACTTAAGTACCTAAAAGAGAACATTCAAACTGCTATAGATGCCATCAAAATTTTTGACGTTCAGATGATTGCTTGTAAACCAAGTCTTGATTCAAATGAAGTTGTCATAAATTAAACTTTCAGTTATGAAAAATGTATTCATTAAATATGCATTTTATTTAAGGAAAGCTTCCAACTTAACCGTTGGATCATCCTTTACATGTTTATCAAAAGCTGAACGTATTGTTTTAGCCGGCAAGCCTCCGGTAGATAACAGCATCGCAGCTGTGACAGCACATTGTGATAGTTTGTTGATGTATTGACTCGAATCTATTTAACTTGTCGGAAATGGAATGTTCGGCGTATCTTTTCTGGAGCAAAGTAATAATGTTTTTTTTTGCTTTTTTCCGCGTTTCCAAGCGTTGAGTGTATCCAAATCCTCCTCCTTGCCTTGTCGCCGATGGCTAATCCTTTAAAAAATTAAAAACGTCGTGGATTATTCGTAAGCCGGCTCTGAAAGTTATACAATACTCGCATTATGAAATCTTGCGTATTTTGTGTAATTTTTTTTTGTACATTTAAATGTTAAATTTTAATTAATTGGGTTGCCTTGGGCTTAGTTTTTGTTTCAAGTTCATTCAGACTTTCTTTGTATTTTGTACATTCATTATTTTGTTGATCTTTTATTTACTGAAGTTTTATATGGATATTTATGTATGTATTAGACTAGAGTAGTCCGCAGTATTCATGAATTAAAATTTAAATAAATTAAAATCTCGATGAAAGTCAGATTGCCTCATTTATAGAATAATAAGGACGTAAAGTTTTTTGAAGAAAATATAATACATAATTGTAACGTAGATATTAGGTGATTGGCTGGCTTACTACGTAGCACTGATCTAGAGTAAAACAAATTAATATATAATTTTTATTTGTTTTACTCTTCTACATAATACAAATATTCCCGAAGGAAAAACATTAAACACCAATATATTTTTGGAGCAAAAGCAAATATAATTTTATATTTACTAATCCTTTTTAACTGCATTTGTAGTTTTTTTTTTCATTTTAATATGTAATATATTTGAATAATTCCAGTTTATTTTAATATTTTTTCCTGCTTGTTACTTAAACAAATGTAAATAATTCATACTCTTAATTATTTCTGAATCCTATTGGAACGCTCAAAAGACAAATTTATTGTATCTTTTTTAATTTAATTTTATATAAATTATAATATACATGTGTACATATGTATATTAGTATTTATATGATTTACATATATGTACATACATATAACTTAGAATGTAAATCTTCATCTTTTACATTACACTGAATGCTTAATTTATTCTATTCAATTATCAAAATGAACTTTATTTAATTTAACTTCTGCTAACTTTCGGCAAAAGCACAGTACGAATGTACGTAAAATTTTATGTATTTTTTTTCTTCGTTCATTATTTAGTATTTAATTATATAAAAGATTTCGACATCGTTTTATATTTTACTAAATAATGAATTGTAATTCCTCCATTAAATTCCATAAACAAGGCAATATAAATTAAAATCTGAAAATAACATGGTTATAATATTTATCATATACATAAATACTTACACATAGTCATAGCTTTATTGCTTTTTTATTTATTTAATAAACCATTAATTATTTTTATTAATTTTATTTAATTCTTGGACTATTTTGCGGCAACGACTTCCACATGCCTCACTTTGGCCGCCCTTTCAAGGGCCTTCTCTTGTTGCTTTATTATTTACATTAATTCACAGTTATTCGTAACAAAGGGACCGCAAAGCATACTTTGCTAATTTATTTGACTTTGGCAAGTATGATTGGCGAAACTTTGCCAGAAAGGGAGAGCGAGAAAGAGAGAGAGAGAGAGAGAGAGAGAGTGAAAATAATTACGGCCCGAAATTTAAACCTCAAACTTTTGTTCGTCGACTTCCTTCGCCTAAATTTCTCCGATGATTCCGCTACTAATAGCCAAAACGAAACGCCGTTCGCCGCAATGAATTAATTAAACAATTTAATTCGAGAAGTAGATATCTCTCTAGGTTTCGAATTTCCGCGTTAAATATCTTCGACGTTTTTGTGCGTCGGATACGTTTTGAATTTTCCGGCCGGGGAAAATTCGACGGAGCTTTTCCGTCACGTCTACCCTAACCGGGTTATTTCATCAAGACGTCACTGCGGAATGTTTGCAGTTATTATTTCGACTACGAGCGAAGATATACGTATATACGTACATCTGATTTTATATGTACATATGCTGGATATTATATTTATGTATGTATATCCTTGTCTGACGCCTTCTAGGCGCTTTTAACTCGGCAAACAACGGTTAAGTGAATTAATTGCAACACCTACACGTGTTCGTACACTCTAGTTTCTCCCTCGCCCTAATGTCCTTTAAGGGATATCCCCCGTATCCCTGGATAGTGGTTGGTTTACGTCGCATTGACATCCTTATCTGTGTGTCCCATCCAAGTCCTGATTTTAGTAAGTCGAACGTGACGAATCCTCTGATTTATATGAAAGCATAAGGGTATATGTTTGCGTTTGTGTGTATGTGTGTGTTTGCGTGTGTGTGTGTGTGCGTGTGTGTGCGTGCGCATGTGTGTGTATGTATGTATCTGTCGAAGGACTTTTTTCTGCGAGGAAATGTGGTCCAGTGATAAAACGCAATATTGAATGTTAAACTTTAAAAAGTTTGCTAATTGATTTGAATAATTTTAATCAATTATGTGGAGAATTTTAAACAAGAGCATTAAATAAAATTTATTCTTTGTTTATTTATATTTAGAAAAAAAGTTTTTTGATAAATTTTCCAGGTTTTCAATTTGAAAAAAATGATCACCTAAGTTGAGGGGGATACCGGGCCTGAGGAAAAAAGTTTCGGGCCCTATGACAAAGTTTAGAAAGAAAAGATCTTGTAAATATATTTTTAATATGCGAAAAATCTATCAGAACTATTAGAAAAATGCCTATAGATATGTTGGTTATTATTTTTAAAATAAACGAATAAGAAAGTATGATAGAACAGGTAGCATTTCACTTGGACACAAATAATACGTGGATCAAAAAATAATAAACATTTAGCATTAAATAAATACATGTATTTTTATGTAGATTAATATAAAATATCAATATCGGACAGCTGGACTTTCTGACACGGGGCCCCTCGAGCACTCCAGGCCCTGGAACTTTACCCTGGTTCCCTTCCTCTCTTTGTCCCTGACTACATACATACATATATGTATATATATTTGCATAAATATGATGTAATATGCAATTCGTAATAACTCTAACTATCGATCCCGAAAGTTTGACACGGCATTCTGGAGGCGCACCGTATATTTTCAGTGAAATTTACCAAGTAAACGTTCCTCGCATTCGCCGCATGTCTTCTATGAGTGCAAATACATAAATATGTGGGTTGGTTATGTTCACCCCAATACGATGCATTAGTCAGGGGGCAATTTGGAGCGCTACGTTGTGATTTTATGAAACTGTGCGCTGCATTCCCGCCGTAACCCGATGCGATCTCTCGAGTGCTAACCATGTTTACTTTGCCTGTTAGAGCAAATAATGATAATGCACTTTATTTCCAGTTGCATTTTCCGAACTGCGCACACATCGCCCACCCTCCCTTCTCTTATTACTTACCCTGCTCGCTCGCTGTCGATGAAAAATTTATATCCCATATCATATCACCATAGCGAGATGGCAATTTTCATTTAAGTGTGCCATTATGTGCCCGCAACCCGTCTTCAACTAATGGCACGTTTATATTATAATATATGTAATATAAAGATTGGTATGAAAAAGTTTCCGTATTATAATAAATTTCGTAATGTATACTTTGCCCTAATTGAAACTACTATTAAACGCGTACAATTTGTGCTACATACTGTGCTACAAATGTGCTATAATTGCCTGGTGACACCTCAACTGCAACGTAATCCCCTTCAAGTTAGCGAAATTTTGTATTTGCCATTTTTTCACCACGTCAAGTTTCGCACAATTCGTCGTGTTAATTAAAATCGTAGTTACTCACTCAAAATCCGCACAAGAACTTGATAGAATACCTCAAAATATTCGAAATACTACCCTTTTGATTAAAAAGAGTATAAAGAGAAAGTAAGGGACCTTCTACCAAGAAGGTCCCTTACTTTGAATTCCGAGAATTTAGAGGTATTTAGAGGTATTTAGAGGTGATGCGATTTCAATGCCCGGTACTGTATGTAGAATTAAATTGAGTTATAAATATTATGAACTTTCACAAGATAATTAATATATATTATTATTACAAATATTAAAAATAATAAAATTTGTATTATATATCACAGCAGTAAAATGGTAGATCCAGAATACGCACAAACAATTAAATGATTTAAATAAGCTACTATCAAGAATATATAAAAAAATAATGTCTTACCTCCTAGAACAACTGTAATCGTGGAATCGTGAATAAGAACAATGCTGAGATAAATTTGTGTACTTAATGAACTATGAAATATTTCCATCTTTCAAAGTAATTTACACGTCTGTTTTAGCTTAATACAACAACGAATTCTTACTTACCATAAAGTTTTCTATACTTTTATACCTGAACACGCAAAAACTACAAATTATAGAAAACCCAATTTGCCGAAATTTTGAAAGGCCTTCGTCCATCTCAAATACTAAATTACTAATACTAAATTTCAAAGCCACCGCTAAGTGCAGTGCCTTTTTTTGTTGTTCAAAGAAATATACGCCTATTTCCGAAGAATGTTTGGATATACACATTTATTTTGATCTTTCATAGAAATGTGAAATGCATAATTGTTAGTTTTGAGGAAAAAAACATGAATTAAAGAAAATCTTAAAAAGCCGGTTGATCGAGTTAAAAAAGCCGGTTTTCGATTTTTTGAAAAATGGTCAAAAAGCCGGCTGTTCGGTTTCGGTTTAAACCGGCTTGGAAGCCCTAATGAAGAATAGTTTAATTTATAAAATATTTCGTATAATTACGATGGACTTAGTTATTTTATTTGGTGAATTGCATCCCTTTGCCTAAATATGTATATTACATATGTGTAAATGTGTTCATGATCTTCGCTTAATACGTAAGCTTCTAAATGGCTCTCTAAAAAATATCGTGACCTTATTGCATTGGTGGTACGATATACATATGTACATATACCCGAGTATTATGTGTATAATATAATATATCATATTAAGGCTTCGGTGGAAGAAAAGGGGTCTACCTACATACTTACTCTGCTACCTTCTCGATAATAATCTCGGCTCTAACGTGTGTGGATTTTCCTTAAGTGTCGTTTCTATTTTTTATGACGGCCATATTTTTAACCGCAAGCTACAAAAACGTCTCCCCATGAATGGAAATCGATTTCGTATGAAGTCATTCAATTCTTTTATATGTATACTACGTACATATATACTTATTATCTTGCATATAATATATCATGATATGCATCGTTTTTTATGTTCGATTTAGATTGTAAAGAGTTATCCAACGATTAGAGCGAAAGTTTTTCTCAATTAAAACACATTGTATGGGTAGGCATCGAAAACCTTTATTGCTTCTTAAAATTATGATACAATTTTAAGTTGAATATTTAAGTTTAATTAGTTATTGTATGGGGAACCCAAAATCATCAATTGTATTGTAAAAACGTGATTTACAATCACGTTTTTACAATACAAGTGGATCATTGGAATCTGTAAGATCGGATGTTCATTTGCAAATGCTGAAATATGTATATTCAGATAATTGGTATACACTTCACTTTTCAAATAACTCGAAAAATAATTGTAAATAGGTTTTTATGCTCTTTTTCCTATTATGCTGTATGTACATTAACATTATAATAATATAATACTATGATTACTATAAAAATTGTAAAATAGAAAATGATCAGTAGATCGGTAGCTATTAAAATAGATATAATATGTATTTTGAACAAAATTCAGTAATAATAAAAAGCATTTAAAAATCAAAAATCAAATAAATCGAAAGAAGATGAAATCGCCTAACTTTGGAGGTCAATTGATCTGTATATCTAGAAATGATGCAATCATTTAACTTCAAGTACAATAAAGCAATTGTTTGTTCATCTCAAGCTCAATGATCAATAAAGATCTATGATCGTATTGAGATGAATTAAAATGGTTGCATGTAAACAAATCCATAGTACATAGTTATGTGAACGTTTTTATGATCTATGTACATACATATATAGGTAGTACGTATAATTTATAAAAATTAAACTTAAATACATATATATGTACAGACAATAAAAATATTTTATGTCAAAATTCAGTTGGATCACTAGTTATGTATTATTTTATTCTTAAATTGTAAGTGTCCACTTACTGTGTACATATATTTCCATTATTTCTTAAAGCACATCTCATGTTCAATAAAATATGTTTCAGTGACAAAACTTCTCCACATATTTTTTCTGTCTTCAAACTAAAATATTTATCTTTAATATCATATCTTAGCACTTAAAATGATCAACAAAGAACGATCGCTCTTCGAAACTGTCTTCGTTGAAAGTATCGCCACAATATTAATCATACGTAATGCTTCAAAGAAAGAGTAAAAAGGTGTGAGATTCGAAAGGGTTGTCGCCTGCATTTAGTCGATACAGTGCAGCGTAGGGGTTGAAATGCGTTCCTCTTTAAAATTCGCATTGTTCGCAACGCATTTAGGAAGCAATTACCCCTCGTAAAAGTAAAAGGCCTTTATCGGGATTGTGTATTAATACTGTACTTTGTTTTTATACGTACGACCGAGACCCTTGCCGTTCTCTTTAATGCCCTTATAAGATAGCCAAATTTAAATTCTCGATAAATATCAATATTCACACTGACAATTTTAATGTATGATATAGTAATTTTGACCCAATATGAATATGCCAAAAATTGTATATTCCGAATACAAAGAAAATGTATGAAAATAAACTCTGTGCTATTTTCATCTCGAGTGCTTTTTTGTTAAATTTAATTTTACATTGTTAAAATCAATTTTAAACCTACATCAATTTATTTTTACCAGTTTTTCTTCGTATGCCGATCTTCCCAAAATAAGTAATTAGCATTGTACTGTACTTTTAATTGTACTGAAATGTCCATATTAATCTTTACTAACTAATAAGCCTCCTTACTGGTACATTGTTGAAAGCCTCCTTTTCATCTTCCTTTAAATGCTTCTGTTTCTATCTATTATATGCTCTTAGAAACCTAAAAATCTGCAATGTATGTACACACATACATATGTATCTACATAGGTCCATACTTTATAATTCTCTTCCCATCTTTTATTCCTTTGGCTCGCGTTATGTCGAGCCCAAATACACGATTTGAAATGCCAAGCATGACCCATTTCATTGCTCGTTAAACCACACAAAACATGTTTACTTTTTTATGATGATACAGTTACAAATATCTTCTACATACGTATACATATTTAGAAAGCATCTTGATACCCCTGAAGATTATTCTTCCCCAAAGACGTCGATAGATTAAATCAATGTTGTATGTATTTCTGGATTACGGTGGTTTGTTGTGATTCGGAATGTGCAAAAGGCGGTCACATGTCACATTCGGTTAGGGGGAGGGGTGATGGTGGTTACCCTTGGATGAGGGTTTGGGTATGGAGACAGGATCCCCTAAAGCGCCAACGGCGATCTCCGATTGCGTGCTTTTCACACTTCAACCTGTCAATTTGCCTAATGAGCCGTTGACCTTCGACACCCCATTTTCCCTCTTCATTTTCCGAGTACCCCGTCACACATACCCTTCACTGAAATTAACACAGCTACATATGACTCTCGTGTATTATCTTCATGATATTTAATTTCATTTCAAAACTTTTTTAGGGTTTTTTTACTAATATTATACTATATATATATACTACTATATATACATATAATCTAATCTGACCACCGCTTAAATCTACCTTATCAAAACTTCTTAATACTTTTCCAGTTGTCTTGTTTACAATCAGAAACTATTTTCGTTATCCTTCTCGTGTATGTATGTATAATTCTTACGAAACATCGATATTGCAATATTCAAATTAATTCATTAAAACCGTCACAAGCTTTATGTAAGTACCCAAAGTTCACGTTTACAGTTTGTGTATTTCAAAATGAAATTCAGTGGTGAATTAATATATAGTATAACTTTTAATTGGGTTTCAAAGCGTGTTGATTGTCGTCGCAATAATTTGTATACTTCACCGTTCGTTGAGTTGGAATTGATGAAATATCTTATAAAGCAAAAAAACTAGTAGGTATGTCGTTCAAGGACTAGAATATCATTAAATAATCTTGAAATCAGACATTTTTCCTTTATTGTGTCAAAACATAAATAGAAATCTCTACGGTCGATAAATCAGAAGGTTTTAAATTACTGTTTTGATTATAAATATTTGATGAATAATATTGCAAAAAATATACACATATTGATGAGACTATTTGACAAATTCTGTGTTCTTAGCTCGCATGTCGCCGACGGGCATTATACTATTACATATATTTTTCATATTATATATGCGAAACCGTCACGATTGTACGAGTGATAAATAAATGTAGAAAAGGGGAGAAATGTAACGATAAAAGAGTGATGCCGAGATATCTCGATCGTTGTGCGTGGAAAATGGTACGTTCACGTGTCGACGGAAAAGTTATGAATAATATACATACATTTGAGTGGAGCGAAAGAAGCGAAAAGAAAAAATACACACAAAGAAGAAGAAGGTCTCGAAGGTAATAAATTTGGTTCATAATAAGCTTTGAATTCTATTTATGTTTGTAAAACCTGTGCGAAATTCGCCTTATCGAAAAGTATAATGTAAGGGCAAGGGCGACACCCATCCGACTATTATTCTTCGTTTACTGAAAACGTCAGCGAATGTTCCGCAGCAGATTTTCGAGTAGGGGATCCATTAATTCGCTTTTCGAAGATTAAACTAAGGTAAAAAAAAATACTCGAGGCATTCTTATTATTAAAAAAAAACACGTAAGCAGTAGATATTTTGTTTGCTAGCGTGCTACAGTTAATACATTTTATCTAGCAAAGAGTCATTAATTATAATAAAATTTATTCCAGACAAAAGAACGGTTCAATCTTTTTCGTTCACTAAATATGTATCTACAGATAATGGATCAATTTCTCATTGTTGCTCAGATGAAATTTAAAAATAAAATGAAAATAAAGAAATTTTTAGTCTACAAGATAGTATGTATGTATATCAAATTTGAAAATATAAATTTACATGGTGGACAAACAAACAAATTATGCATATAAATAAATAGCAGATGATGCCAGCCGAATTGCTCGGGCCTTTCTTGGGTGGAAGAATGTTGGAAAAATATATTCCGAAATCTTCGACTACTTCCAAGAACCGTCTATATCAGACCTGGGCAAACTTTTTGGATGAAGGGCCACATTAGAAATTAAAAATGAGCGGCGGGCCGCAAGTAAAATACTATTTTTAGATGTACATTATTATCGTGAAAGAAATTAAAACATAATTCTTTTTTAAATTTCATACAAAACAACAATTTAATTTAACGAATGACACTGTTTTACATTTTTAGTTTTTTAATTTCAGGAGAAAATTTTGTAGTTGAAATTCTTAAAAATTCTTGTAAATTTTTATCTGTGGTGCTTGATTGTAAAGAATTTTTATTGATATTCATGATTGAAAATGTTTGTTTAGGTTGATCAAAAAACCACCAACATTTTTTGAGCAAAATCTCTAAGTTTGTCGAATTTTTCCGTATTTAGGGCGTTGTAAAATTTGCAAATTTCTTCATGACGGTGTTATTCCCTTAAATCAGCATCCCACTGTAAATAAATAATCTTAATTATAACTCCGTCGATACGCTATCAATATATATTGCAATTGATCTCGTATAATTTCCAAGTCTATCTCAATTTTTCGGAAGTCGCCAAATCTTCATGGAAACTCACCACTTTGATAATTTCGTTGATAATTTCAGCATATCCTTCAAATTTATTTTCTGGTATCTTCAGCAGTTTCATGGTTGAAAAGTGGTCTACCCGTGTAATCAATAAATGATGAAGAAACAGTCGTAGTTTTAATTTAAATGCATTCAAACTTTTCACCATATCATGGACATATAAATTTTCCCCTTGGAACACTATGATGAAAGTATTTATATGTGTCACGATGTCCAAAGTAAATGCGAAATCAAACAGCCAGTCATTATCAGTTAATTCGGGAAAGTCGTTAATATTTTTCATTTCTAAAAATGGAACGATTTCTTCTTTTGTATTGCATACTCGCCGAAGTATTTTTCCTAGGCTAAGCCATCGAATATGATTATGATCAATAATATCTGTGAACTCAGATTCAATAACTTGAAGGAAAGCAATGAATTTTCAGTGTTTCAAGCCACTCGATCTTATTAAATTTACAAGTTTAATAATACTAGATGTCACATGTTCACATTTTTGCACAATACTTGTTGATGTATAATACAATGAATTATAATTAAATTGTAATCAGGATAATTTTCGCAAATTTATCCTGGATTTTCTTTAATGGTCCAATATTTCCGTTAAACTTGGTGTTCTGTCAGTTGTTATTTTTTTAAGCAATTAACAACTTTTTCAAAAATATCAGCTTCTGTTGTTTGATATTTAAGTGATTCCATTGACAAAAGCTCTTCAATAATTTCAAATTTAGAGTTACATCCGCGTATGAAAATTAATAACTGTGCGTATCTTTTCGATCATTACTTTCGCCGAGTTTGGTTTTTTTCTAACTTTTAAACTGTAGATTTAAATGTACAAACATTCAAATTTTTGTATGTTGTAACAACGTAAAATGTATGTTGCAACAACGTTAATATCACAGAGACTATTGATAATTTTGTAATTTTGTAATTAAACATTAAAAACGCTGTTGCGTAAAATCTCTGTATTTGTTGTCACCTTATTAGTTAGTCTACGTAATTATGATGAAAAATGGACCAATTATTTAAAATGTTCATAATACAAATTTGCAATTTGGATCTCAATGTTAAAATTGCTTAAGATTACATATCTGAAGTAAATTTTTAAAATACAACATATGTTTGTATTACAAGTGCATGAAAAAGTTTGGTTTATAATTTTGATAGACATAGTGAGCTTTTAACGCATACAAGTATAGCTATTTATCGTGCACGTTTTTCAAATATGGTTCGATTTTTTACGAACCGATCATTATTTACCGGTAATGTCGAATTTATGTGCAATACCTGAGTGCGGGATTACAAATGGGCGATAAAACGCACATAATGTACACACAGTCGGCCATAAATTCGATCCGGTTGTCATCAATAATCCTTTGTAGCGGTATAACGAGCTCGCTATATCCCGCAAATCGAGTGACGCGTGCCGTTTTTCCGTAACCGCGTTCGCCTCTCGTCATTATCAAGATCGACAGCTAATTAGCAGGCTCGGTCGAAGCGTCCATTTGCCAAATTGCATATGACGAGCCCTCTCAAACTCCTCGCTTATCTCTCTCTCTATCTCCCTCGGATAATTAACGATTATGATATGGTTCCGGTATATCGTTAGCGCAAAGCCTCGGTTTAGATGCAACGTTGCACTCGGATGCAGTGCATGCATCGGTAGGCTGATCGATTCTAAGACTGATAATTATTTGCAAGAAACGAGACTTGTTCTTATTATGAAAATACATCTGTTCATATATATTTGGTCCATTTTCTTCTCTTGTATCGCTTTATAATTTTTGGCAAGAGATGTAAGACTTTTTCGCTTTTTAATTATTTTTGTCTATTAGTTAATATACATATTTTACATACACAATGTCAAAAGCTGAAATATTATATCTACCGACCAAAAACTCACTGCACACACCTGTAACGCTGATTCGAAAAGGATTCATACTTCCTCAAAATAAAAAATGACCTAACCCATGCACAAAGACTAAACATTAATCAATTGAGTGAAATGAATAACAAAACATATAACGGTGAAAGTGATTTTATTATAAAACTAGCTGAACCCGGCACATTTAAAATAATTCGATTGTTTGTTTTGTTTTAACCTTACAACGCAGGTCGCAACGCGAAAAAAAATATTGCGTTGCAATGACACTTATTCCCGTTTTTCCTTTTTCCATTCCCGTTTTTGGGCGATTTGTTTTCACAGTATTCTTCCCGGACATGCATACAACAAATCCTGAAAGTTCCATCATAATCCGTTGAGTGGTTTAGGAGCCTATACGAAGCAGACAAACAGACATTCAATTTTATATACATGTTAACGGAGTGCCTAATATGTATAACAAAAAAATACTTCAAAAAACTCTTAATTTACCACCAAAATATCAGAGGTTTAAAATCAAAAATTCTATAGCTGCTTCTACATACGATATTATTTTTTTAACTGAAACTTGGTTAAACGATTCTATTAAAGATTCAAAATTAAAATTTTGTTCATACAACTTGTACCGGTATGATAGAAATATCAATAGTTGTATCAATCATTGTTAAAAAAGTACACTCATCATATGTCATCGTAAATGCTAAGAGCTCCATTGAACATACATATATATACATATATCTACTAAAGTTTTTAATTTAAAGTGCATATTTGGTTGTATTTACATCCCTCCATCCTCCGACGTTACAATATATAATAATTTTACGGTATATAATAATTTTATAAATAAAATTGAATCAATTAGATTAAAATATCCTGATTCAATTTTCTTAATTAAATTTTGCCTAATTTGGATTGGGAAAACATTGAATCAAACTATCATTCTCCAATTCATCAGTAAATCATCAATTTGTCTTTAAATTATCTTAAACAATCTAATAATAATTGCAATTTGAATGGTCGTGTCTTATATTTGGTTTTTTCCAATTTCAAAAGTATCAATGTGATTACCAATGAGCGAAGTGAAATATACATAGAAGAGCCTTAAAAATAACAAGAGTTATAAAAATAACAATAATATTGTAACGTGATTTGGTAATTGTTGCTCGTGAACCACTGGTTTATCATCACCAATTGCGCGTTGGCGCCAAAAAGACCTCGGCGTATGAACAAGCTGTATACAACACCCAATAAGGTCTTGCGACCATCGACCAATGAACTTTATGTTCTGAGATTACAAGTTGTGTATAAATATTCGGCGGATTTGTTCCGTGCTTCTATCGGAGATGGCTTGTCAACGAATCAATAATAAACTACTTCTACCAATACTCGCTGCGTCTCTCATTCCGATCTCAGAAACCCAACTACAAGTGCACGCTACAATATTGTAATTATAATAAACTTTCCGGCAACTTTTAGCCGAATATATGTATTTCCCAATAATAACTTTCAGTCAAGACTAATTTTTTTTTTTTTTTTTGACCCAGGTCGCCGACCTGGCACTTTAATTGACATAATCATTGTTCCGAGTTTAAAAAATATTAAGATTAAAAAATATTTTTACTAAAATTTCATATAAAATGTTGTATTCCAAATATTGTGAGCAGACTCTCGTTCTAACACACGATCACAAACGAATAGTAATCTGAGCACATTCAAAACTTAAAAGCCGTGTAATGAAATTCATTGGCTTTTTTATCTAAAACCACCCAAAACTTTGAAAGAAAACATTCTTTAAACTATTCACCATACGCACTTGAGGATAGATAAAATGAGGGAACTCAGCTTAAATGAATAGTCATCTCAAAATTCACATGTTTTTTGACATATGTATGTACATGGTTTAAGCATTGCTAAAAGCAAATGTTGCTGTTGACACACAAACGTGGGTTTTGTAAAATCAAAGATGTTGAAGAGGATGCATTATAGAAGTTTTTATAAAATATAAAAAAAAGGCGGGGGGGAGTCGTAAAAATTAAACATCGACCTGGTTCTTTTTTATTTAGCACTAAACCACTGCAAACATCTATAGGTACAATCCACTATATACAATTATACAACTTACATTCCGAGTCGTCTACCTTTGCTGAGGAGAATACAGCGAGCACTCGTCTAAATAAGGTCGTTCACGCCAGTCAAATAAGATAAACAAGTAGTACGTCTTACCAACAGAGCACTCTTGCAAGTGTCGACGTTCGGTTCAAAGGTTGAGCGGAAGCTGTGCGTTAATTGTGTCCTCGAAGTGCAGACGACATCAACCAACCCACCCTTCAACTCCACCTTCCCATTAACGAAACGTCGGCAAAGGTGGCGCAAATCCTTCCCCGCAGCTTTTGATTTCCGTCACCGAAGAATGAAAGGGTGGGGGGGAGGATCTGAAGGGGGTAGACCGGAGCCCCAGGAGTGCGGTCCAGTCTGCAGGGATGATAATGAAGCCCCCGACAGTGACATGACACCGGCCGGATAAACCGCACGTCCTAAATAGCCGGGGGACCCCGTCAATCACGGGAACCTCGACCTGACCGGTCAGGGGGTCCCTAATTGTAGAGCTTCCCATTGTCGGAATGTCCCCTTCCCTCATCACCCCCCAACCACCACCCACTATATCCATATTCACTCACACAATAGGTGCTGGAAGATATTTTAAACTAGGTTGTGGGTTCTGTGGACCTCTAAGAGGTGTGTTGGGTCGTTTCTGCGAAGGCTGTTTTGGGTCTAATGAAGTTGTGGATTGTGCATAGTTTATTACTGGTTATATAGTATTTATTCAAATCATCTCATTTTTGCAAGATTTTTTTTGCTTGATTCATATGAAAACATCGGTTAGATGAATAGTACAAAATAAAATCTCTTAAATACATAAATTTTAATCAAGTTTATATTGAACAAACTGATAACTTATAAAGTCAAACTTTAACACTTTTCAGTACCTACACAAAAACCACACACAAACTTAAAAGATAAATTCAGTGCATTTTCATAATAGTTTTCATACATTTTCCATCTGAACAATTCAAGCTGTAATTAAGGTTAACGAACTCTAAAGCGAGACACAGCTTACGAAAATGAACTCGATACGTTCTCGGGCTAGACGTTGATCTCGCTCTCGAGTTTGGGGGAATGGAACTTTACTTTTGACTGGTACATGGGTAGATTCCGAGAAAGCATTTTCAGCACTTTCTGGTCCGTAATTATCTCGTCAGAACGATGTGTGTAAATGCACGTCATCTTGAAAATTTCACCATCTTTGCGTCGGAGTCGACAAGAGAGTGGCGTGTGATGACAGGCCTACTACTATACGCATTATATATGTATTATATTATATATACCTTTCCTAATAATTTTCGTCTTAAATGTGGGACGTTTTAATGAACTGAAATGCCTACCCCCTTCCTCACTTTTACATTCGCAAAATACGTAATTAGTGTCGATGAGTGAGGCTGCGAAATTTCGTACTGCTGAAATTTTACACAGACTATGGTATATTATATGTATTATACATATATGTGTATGAATTAATGAATTTATTCTGAAGGACAAAAGTCTCATTTAATATTCCAAAGTTCAATAGGAAATATTTTAATCAAATTTGGATCCATATTGACTAACAGTATAAATTCTCTCTCTATAGTGGGCTTATTTATATTTAATTTCTTTTGTATTATGTAATTTTACTAAAAATTTTCTCATACTGAAATAATATTTTATTTTTAAAATTTTACAATTACATACTACAATTCTGCAATCGTTGTGCGTGTAGTTATTTACACACATGTGTCGGATTAATTGGATGCATTTGTTATTCTGGTCCAGTGGGATTTTCCCGGGATTGACATTGCAATTTCAAACACGCGTTGGAAAATCCACACAACTGAACGAATAACTTGCTCGAATCATGTTTTCGCGCAATTGAAATATTTCACAATTTTATTTCAATTATACATTTTTCTTTTCAGGTATGTAGAACTTCACTTTAGCTGATATGCTGAATTTATTTACTATACATATGTAAGTAGATACATTTTTATATCATATTATATGTACTTAATAATTATTAGATTTGTACGCAATTATGTCATCCCCCATATATGAATGTAACATGCTTCCTTTAAAAACATCCCCCGATAACACATGATTAAATCCTTCCATTAAGAAATCAAAACCTGTATAAAGTAATTTTTAAATTAAAAAGATGGTAAATAATGAACAAATTTATGCATTTTACAGCATCAGTTGTAAGCTGACATAATTTAAATTTTGAGACTCGCCATATTTCCTTAGAATCGAGTCACAGACCCAGTGTTTTTACAACTCGGTTGTACATACATTAAACTGAACCCGTATCGAACCCCGCGATAAACCCGCGTTCTAACGTCTATCTATCGATGGCAAAGTTTATTTTGGACCTAGATTTTCATACACCGTAATATTATTTCGCATATTTCACAGGCCCATCTTGGTTCGAAACCGTACCTCCATAACCACCCCCATCGTCTCGTGACCAGTGTAATCTGTAAATGGGGGTCGGTATTGCGTCTGCATTAATCAACACATAGACGTAATTGTCCCGTGGAACGTGAATTATGCTCCAAGATAAAGCTCAGAACTTAGCCTCCACGAATTATGGCTATTCCAAAGACCGATCCGAGGTCCACAAGTCCAGATTTTAACTTAGAACGTTAAAATCTGGACTTGTGGATCTTACTTATAGCTAAAAAGAGTGCAAAATCCTAAACGATTACTTCAATTTAGACCAATTTATGTAACTTCAATTTAGACCATTCTTCAAAGTTATAATAACATTAAAATACTTCTGTAGTTTAAAAATAACACTATCAGTAGATGTGAACAAAATAACTTTCAATATCAGGTAATCTTATTCATGTACTTCATGTATGTATGTACTTATGTAGATACAATCGCCACATCTACAACACTCTTGGCTTTCATTTATAATACATAAAATGCAGCTCCCGTATTACAATTTGGTTTGTTTTCTTCCGGAAGTTTAAAGATTTGTACATTTTTCACCGATCGTCAAACTTTAAATATTTTCTACAAATGATCGAATAGGAAAAATGAAAGGTTATAGGAGCATAAGTTAATTCGACGCGTTGCTGAAAGTTGTTATCTTGATAAAGTAAGGGTGAGCGTATGAGGGGGAGGAATGTTATGGCACTACGTGGATCTGATGAAAGGGTTGATTTTGTCAAAATCGCAAAATTCAAAGGGAAACTCCGAGAAAAGCCCTGGCGTATTTTGGATCGCATAATATTATTACGAATAAACGTGTTCCCGACATGAAAGTTTTAAGGTTTTATGAGGACAATTTCAATTAATTTCGCACGTGTACGACTCAATGAAATTATTTTGCGTGTGCTTTGATATGAATTTGCAGATTTTATATTGTGTGTGTGTGTAAATCAATACGCAAAGGAAAGGAAACCTTATAATTTATTGAATGAAAATAAACAATATTGTTTTACAATTGTTGTCAATAAATTCTCATTGTATAAAAGAATAAGCTTTCGTGCCTTTTTATATCATAGCGACTGTCAAATGACAGTTTCATCAAGTACTGGAATGCTTGCACCAGACCACTTATAATAAATCATTTAATATCCATGACTTCTCACGACCAAAGATTCAACTTTTCAAATTTAAGAATACTTAGCCGATGGACCCAAGGGGCTTATTAATACATAAAGTTATAATGTTTAAATATAAATATCAAATAAAGATTTTAAAAAATCAAAAACAAATATACTGAACTGAAAATAGAGGGATTAAATAAAAATAAACGATTAAAAAAAAGAATAATCAATATATACTGGAAAAAGGAAGACCTACATAATCCCGTTTATTTTAAGGAAACCATCAAGTTTATTTTTAAAAGCTTTTAGTTACTTAAAGTAACTAATTCATTGTATAGACTTTTCCAAATTTTAACCTCTTTACTTGAAAAGAATGATTCACCAATTAAATATCTTTTTCGAGAGTATGAACTCTTAGATTACATAATGTTATTGTTAAATATAAGGAGGTTTATCATAGGACAATTGTAATGGTTATTTATAATTTTATTTCATTTTTACTTCAATTAGATCACCTTTCATTCTTCTGTTTTCCAAAGTGGAAAGATTCATTAATGTCATCAGATAAAGGCATTTTTTTAATTCTTGTTTTACCTTTTCTTAACATACATATGTATATTTTTTAATGAGGGTTCCAAATGGACTGAAGTAAACCTGAAGTAAAACAAATGCTAGTTTTGGTCTAGTATAGGTTTTATTAATTTTAACCAAAACCTTTAAATGTTAAATTAAAAATGTTTAAAATATGGTATTTTCATTGAATAGTTTTATATAAGCATATTATATTTACATATATGTATGTAGATATGTATGTATGATTTGTTACTAAAGGGTCAAGCAGAAAGCTTGACATTTTAGAATTGAGGCACAGAGATAAATTCTGTCTAGTGGATATTTAGACTGTAATGTGGAAATTCCGTTCTTGTGTATCGGTCATTAATTAATATTCGGAATTTACCAAAGGAAATCATACATATTCATGTCGAATGGTACCGAAAACTTTTTGTCGCCAATCAAACGTACAAAATTACGACGTAATATATGTATTGTAATATATATAATATATAGTATGCGGATTTTTGTAAAATATTCTACTTATATTGGATGTATGTTTACTTAAGTTGAGGTTTAATTACTCGGCTGGGCAAACTTGGCAATAATAAAAACGTGTAATATAATAATAAAATTTAACGTTTGCGTGATGTGCCCTAAATCAAAGCTTGTATTAAATTCGCGAAAGAAAATCTCCATTAATTTTTCACGTCGAGAGCATTTTTCACTTCAAAACAACCCTATAAAATTTCGTCGAATTATTTATCGCCGCGAAAAAGAAGACGATACGAATAATTTGAGAGCGAGGAGAAAAAGAAAGAAGACTCGCATAAAACAAGAATACCGCACAGATCAGAATCCCTTTATTACATGGCGAAACGCTATCAAATAAAAAGTTTTACTACCACGTAAATCATTTTCTTTCTTCTACTCTCGCTTGGGTTACCGAACTCTATTATTTCATTATTATGTTCTCTTTTTTATTTATTTTTTTCGGGTACTTCTACCTCCTTTTATCATACGAAAGTATCTCGCCATTTCGTTGAAACACCGACTATTAATATAATATTATACATACACAGTTGCCGTTTATAAAATTTATATACATATATTTATTTTACTTGGAAATTTGGTTTCATACTTTCATACATATTGACTTAACCTCACTTTTTACTGAATTTGTATAAGGTTAAAAATAGAATAACTGTGAAATAATCATAATCATATTTTTGGTCGGAATCGTATGTCAAATATCCTTCCCCAAACACTTTAATGTTGAAAAATTACACAACGTTTAAAATATCACATTTTTATCCCAACGGGATGCGTATGATAAACGATTTCTTTCCACTTGTGCCAAGTGTCCCGCATCCCTAGGGACCTATCTGTCACATGTCCTCTTATTAAACCAGTCAAGTTTTCGCACGATACCCTCCCTACATATTATATACTCGGAAAAATCGGAAAATTTGCTTGTGACGTGAGTCCTAGTAACGTTGCATCTATCATACAAATACCTATGTATGTAGGTATAATACAATAATATAGGTCAAAATTGTCAAAAAGTTATATGACGTGTAACTTTTAATGTTTGTTTCTCGGTTTGATGGGTTTTCGATCGTTCGAAAATGTATATTTATGTACGTAGGTGGCTGTCGTTGACCTCTTCTCACCCGCCCTTTGCAATTTTGCAATTTATATTCAAGTACAAAACTTTTCGAGGGCGTCTAGCGAGTTTCGGAGACGATCAAAATCGAACCGAATTCATTCGCCGCATTTCGAATTGCGTTTTATTTACGGTACATACATTTAAAGTTTTTCTACTAAATTTGTCCCTTCGATTGTGTCAATCAATATTGTATTATTTAAATTTGAAATGTGTGTATTTGTATTGCTTTCTTTGAATTCGTGTCGCTTTGATTTACAACATTTGTAATGAATGAAACTTTGATTTGTTTATTATGTATGATATTATATTAGTTTCTAATGAATTTTGATGAATATTATATGTATACGTATTGAATATGCCTATGTATATAACATGTATTTTGATTATTTTCGTTTGGGAACCCGTTTGGGTTTACCCTTCATACTATGTCAAAATCTGGGAATCTCAATGGTCAAATTAAAACGATAGTAAATAAAATAAAAATTTACAACAATGAGCATCATCTTTTGAATATATATTATTAAAACAGTTTTATTATAATTTTTTGAAATATAATTTTATAATTCATTTTTAATTTTTATTGTTTTTTATTTTCTTCTTCAAATATTTGGGTAGCTTGTGAACGTTTGTAAAATAAAATTAAATGTGTTTTATATTTTTGATTTTCAAATGCTTTTTTTATTACTAAATTATGTTCACAATACATCTTATATCAATTTTAATAGCTACTGATCTACTGATCATTTTTTATTTTACAATTTTAATTTAATTTTGTTCGCAATCATAGTATTATATTATTCTAATGTTAATGTACAGCATAACAGGAAAAAGCTCAAAAACCTATTAATATATTTTATATGGCCACAGTGTCATATTGGAGTAGCATGTAAAGAGACTGTGCTACATGTTTATTAATATAAAATAACAAAAGTTCAAAATTATTATTGAAAATAATTGTTGCAGACATGAAAAAGCTTGGGAGGAAGGGGAAGAGATTTCGCGAGAAGCTCCATTTGAGTTTCGTGCAATTTTTCATAATGTTAACCTCAATGTCAACACAATACATACGTGATGAAGTTTTACGTCAAAACAATCACTACACATTTGCCTGGTTTTCAGTAGATTTAATGAATTCGGTCCACATGAAGGAACTTTATCGTTTAATATACAAAAATGTCTGAAAATAAGACATGTTTTTAACAAACCATATGTTTGTAACAACATAAATTTGGGTTGAAAAAATACATCGCATGCAACGTTGAATAGGATTCGAAGCAAATATTTATACAGCAACCGCTCTTTAGCATTTGCAGTCTGAGTGGCATTTAAAATGACCGAGTGCACCAGAAACGAGTGTATACATACATACACACACACATACATACATCGTTGCACCAAAATGCAGATGCAGGTCGTATCAGCGGTGAAACGTCAAGTGTGTTCCACTCTTGGGAACCTTTTCCCGTCTATCTAGTCCACTCCACGGCGTCTCGAAATCTGGGTAAATTTATATTTAAATTGCCACTCGGCCGGGTCATAGTCGTTAAGGTCTTGGGTGGGCCCTTTGCCGCTGAATGATGGTGCTCTTTAGCCTTCCTCCCTTTCCCGCATCGGTTGTTGCCTCTCGCTTTTAAATTATTCATTACGGCGCATAATGGAAAATTATTTTTAAAGTTTACAGCACTTTCGGGCCCACCCTGCTCGTGCCGGAATTTATCACGCAGAAAATACCCCCCCCCCCCCCCTTCTATTCCTGGTGCTCCATACTAGTGTATAATTTGAGTAATTATGTGGGTTAAATTTATTATATTTATAGTTGAGGGTCGGAATGCGGACGGGAGATCGAAAGCTAAAAAATATGCAACATTCCATCATGGTTTTACTATTTAAATTGAAATTAATTCATTCGTTCATATTATTTTCGTACTTTTTTGACAACGTATAATAACCGGTAGTACAAAATAAAATGCGGGTACTTCCGAAATGTAATAATTTCAATTTTATATTAATTGAATTGTTTTAAATTTAAAAGAAAACATCGTATCGGCTAACACTCAACATCCATTTCAACCTGCTATTCAAAGGAGCCGCTAAGTGTATCATACATTGAAAACCAAAGATAAAGAATGCCTAAAATATTTCCGAATTCATATTTTATATTGATTTATAACTAACTGTTAAAATTAGACTCGTGGCATTCCGATTTTTTTGGAAAATTTTCATTTTTTTTTCAGATGAGAATTCTTTGGATACATAAGTGACGTGGGAACATGAGAGCGAGTACCCACTGTCTAAGTAGATTCGTGGGTGAACAATAAACCCCGGATTAGGCTAACGGGACATTAAGTGCCCGAACAAACGATACGCTGGAGTTCTCACAGACAATATATTCGCCAGGGTAGACCTTTACATGCCAAGACAATAGACACACTAACGGATCGCGGGAGCTGTACTGTGCAACTTGTCCTTTATAAAGAGGTACACACGCTAGATCAGATATTCTGGAGTTAGCGGCGGTTCCGTTCGGACCCCTAGTTAAATGATTTTTTTTTTGCACTTATTGCTTATATAAATCAATACCAGTACCACCTGCAGTATTTTTTTATCTGTGACAAATGTCAGTATTTTTTCAATCCCTAATCTGAACCGTAATATAAGTAGTGTCATGTTGTCACATTTTATCTTTGTAATTTGATGAAAAATATGTCGCATTATTTATTGACATATATCATACATATATCACTCATCATATATGTATGTATCTGATTTGTCTTACATTGGATGACATGGGCATTTCTAGCACTAAAAATATGATAGTTTTCAAGTACTTTCCAATACTTAGTTTGAATTTGTAAAATTTTAACATAGGCACTTATTTCATCAAGGTTCAGATATATAATATGTACATGTGTACATATATTTGACCTCTGCAATATAATCCTGATAAAATAGTGTGTGGGTCGCGTTGATTTTTATTTCAGAGTGAGTGTCCGGTCTGGCGTAGTAATCGAAGGAGTCCATTATGCGTTGTGTATACTGTATCGTTATCCTCCGTTGATTCTGGGTATTAAAAGGGTTCGCCAAATATTTACGTAGGCATAGTGAGTGCTCCATATACCTATAAAAGATACTGCCCGGGGTTGAAAGAGGAGCCTCGTATTATACGAACGTAGTATAACTTATTTCTTATGGGTCGGCGTTATTTGTCGTTACCGTCTTAACGGCGGACACGACCCCCGCGTGTAACGCATCATGGCGCATTATGGAAAAACTTTCAAATTCCCCGTGGAATTGTTGTCTTCTAGTACATACATTTATGTATACATGCATTGTATGAGCCGGGAAAAAAATGTCAACGGTTATTTCATACATATAAACAATGTTGGAATACGTCTGCGTATTCATTTTTCGTATTATTATTGTTTTAAGTTAAATCCTCAAGTACCTAAGTATTTTAAAGATTATAAAATAAGAAATAGAGATATCCATAGTTATTATACTAAAAATAAAAACAATTTAGTTGTAGGTAGAGTGAGGAAAAAGAAGACAGCTGGTGGTGTTTGTTTTTGACAGGGGTGTGCTCATCTACAATGCCCTACCTGAGTGCGTCAGGTCTTCTAAGACCGTGGATGCATTCTTGCGAGGTGTGAGGAGACACCTTTGTGAAGGACAGTGCATATAAATTTATACATAAAATTTTAGATTTAAGTATTAACAATTAACAATGTATTTTTAAATTAGATAGCTAAAATCATATAAATAAATAAATTATAATGATAAAAAACGGCAGTTCGATTCAAAATTTAGTAGTGTGTACTGTTAAAGAACAAACAAACGGGGATCGATGCGCGAGGGAATCTAGCTGCGAAAACCGCCAGGGGGTCGACTGAGTGTGCATTGTGCATTGAGAAGGTTGCTATTCCGACTCGATACGACATCCTGTCAATATGATCATCACCGCCCAAAATCAGCTTTACTTTATTAGATACATTCATAATGTTGCATTGGACTAGGTTTAAGGATCCAAATGAAAAGCAAAATCAAATAAATTGGCAAACTCTGATAAGAAAAGATCGACTGGAGTCACAAATATTCAAGTCTGATCAGCAGTATTAAATATTTAGTATTGTTGTGTAGGGGTGGATTCGGAATCCAAATGAAAGATCAAAGTCGGTTCACAGCATTTATTCGACGATTTAAGAGGTCCACACGGATCCACCGCTCACTCCAGAATAATCTGATCCACCGTGTATATCTCCTTATAAAGGACAAAATTCCCATCACAGCTTCTCGGATCCATTAATGTGTCTATTGTCTAGGCACTTAAAGGTCTACCATGTCTATTGTTTAGGCATGCACTCGTTCAGGTCAGTGAGAACTATGTACAGTGTATCCTTTGTTCGGGCACTTCAGGAGACCCGTAAGCCTACTCCGGGGTATATATTGTTCACCTACGATTGCACTTAGACAAGGGATACTATCTCTCTCGTGTTCCCACGTTACAATACCATATGTAGGTGCCATGATAGGGATTACCCCCAGGCGACACGTATGGTCAAATTATTATGTACCTACATAAGTTCTAACAATTTCAAACATTACTGTACAATTAATTATGTATTTAATACAATAAAGACATCTATCAACATTTTTTTGATACACAAATTTAAGTAAAATGCATTATGTAGGTAGGATATTTTTAAAAGAATCAACAAATTCGAAATTCCAGAAACTTGAATTTGTAAAGAAACTGGGGAAGGATACCGGTTTTGTTGGATCCGTCATAACGCTTAAGCTAAATAAATCGACAAATTATATTAGGTCGATCTGTGTTTTAATAACCACCAATATTTCGCCAGCAGCGTATTTTGCCTGGCTTGAAGCTACGACCTCTCTACTGTAATACAATATTTGAAAGTATGAGAATTTGAGTTGGGAATAACTGCTAGCTATTCTTACTGTTTGGTGCGATGTCGCCATCTTGCTAATGACTGAGGCTAGGGGCTGTTTCTGCGCTAGGAGAAGCATCTAACGATAGTTGCAATACTTTATATATTTTCGAAATACCTGTATATGTCAGACTTATTATGGCGTAAGATACTTTCTATGTTATATATGTACAATAAATTTGTAAATTCCGAGAAATTTCTGATTAACACGATATAAGACAAGAGGCGTTCGGTGTTTGCAGAGCGCGCGTAAGCCAACTTAAATATTTGTCGGATTATTCGCGCTCACGGAAAAATACACACACACACACACATTTACACACGAAACTGGAAGTGGAATGGAAACTTTTCGTAGACCGGAAGATAGGGCGAATTAACGACAGGGGGCTCGAAACGAAACAGTCCTCCGGTTTTGCAATAAACACGGATGGCATTTTAAATGATATGCAAATGGCGTAGCGCTGCACGGTAATTATGTTTCACATTGTGGTCTCGCTGCAAGCTGAGTTTCCCGGGAAAAGTCACGATTGAAGCGAAAATACAAGTAAATATGTTATGTATGTATGTACGTATGTATTTTTCGGTGCCATTATAAAGCAATAAAGCTACCAGACCGATGCGCGATAAATCTTATTTTACTCGAATGAGACTGGGGGGAAAATTATGGGACGTTTTATCGCCGACGAACGGATGTTAATTGAATGTTAAATTTGAATGTTTCGAATTGATTGGCAATTGATGCGTCGACGAATTGGATGACAGTGAATTTATCGCCGATCTGTTTACCAGTGAAAAATAAAATTTAGTTCGATTCGGTGATGAGGGGGAAAATTCTCCTAATGGTTATTTTATGATGTCGGTAGTACAGTGGGAAGTATTTTGATTTTGATTTTTAAATGCTTTTTATTATTACGAAATTATGTTCACAATACATCTCATATCTATTTTAATAGCTACTGATCTACTGATCATTTTCTATTTTACAATTTAATTTAATTTGGTTAGTAATCATAGTATTATATTATTCTAATGTTAATCTACAGCATAATAGGGAAAAGAGCTCAAAAACCTATTTACAATACAGTGGGAAGTATATTTTATTTTTCTATTAAATTATAACAGTTAGGATTTGATGTACATATACTACATATACATCCAATCAAGATGTAGAATCTGAAACTGTGTTTTTCTTTTATAAAAATATATACATATGTATGTAGTTACATGCATTGATTATTTTACATCTTATTACAATTTTATATAACAATAAATGATTTACATACATATACATACGCACATACATATGTATGTGTATCGTGCTTTTGACATTTATAATATATTAGAAATTTTCATTTTATTTTGTATTGAATATATTATCATAATGATATTATATTATTTGCATTTCATTAAAATATGAATGTATTATATTGAAGCTAAATATTTAAAGAAATATTCATGAATTTTCATTACGATCATAAAACATAAGAAAATATACTTAATAAATGGAAGCATTCAAATATCATTTGCGGGTCATGAAATTTGAATTTTTATTATATAAACACACTCAAAAATCGAAAATATATACATATATGTATATACTTTTAATTAAATTATACAAAAACTGATATATTTAGGTAAAATTTTTATTATTATATGTATAAAGACGCTATTCTCTGTGTGTGTGTGTGTGTGTGTGTGTGTGTGTGTGTGTGTGTGTGTGTGTGTGTGTGTGTGTTTCCTAACGCTAGCCAAACATAATGAATCGATAAAAAGCCTAAATTTTGTTAATTCATTCGTCGAGACTTGCCGCGGTGTCGAACCCGTGACCCCCGACCACAAATATCCTCTTATAGGTATATCTGAGTTCAGCGAGCTAACCACGAAGCCAACGTCGGTTTTTTAAATTGCCTTTTTTTTAATATTAATTGAAATTGTTTCCTTCCCGCCATATAAAATAATTATTATATTTAGCGAGGTATTGAACCTTATTTTTCATATTAAACAATTAAATATATATATATATATATATATATATATATATATATATATATATATATATATATATATATATATATATATATATATATATATTTTAATTAAAATGAATTATATTTTAACGATATTTGAAAAATAAAATGATTTTTTAAAAAAATAAATGAAAAATGAGTGAATTTTTTCGTGAAGAGCACACATGTTTAAAGGTGACACAACAACTCGTTCACAGATTTTCCGTAAACCGATGATGCGCTCCAGGCATTACGTATACGGCCATCTCTTTCTCACCCCGTCTGTTCACCATGATCTCATTTACTCTGCCATTACGTATGCAGCCATCTCTTTCACAGACCATTTTTTCACCGATAACAGACGGTCTGTGAAAGAGATGGCTGCATACGTAATGGCATAGTAAACAAGATCATGGTGAACAGACGGGGTGAGAGAGAGATGGCCGTATACGTAATGCCTGGAGCGCATCATCGGTTTACAGAAAATCTGTGAACGAGTTGTCAGGTAACCATGTTTAAAGGGTCGAAAAAAATAGTGGAAGATAAGTCGAACAAGAGTAAACTGCCACTTCTGGTTGACGGATACAAATTTTATACATAACTTGGTATTAAGCTTAAACTTCTAGATATGGAATTTCAGTTCAATAAACCAAAAGGTTTCTAAGAAAAACAAAAAAACCTCGATTCTCTAGAGTTTAAGTACTACTTCCGGTTCAGGTAAAAATATTCAAAAAATATTAGGTTATAAAACTTATAATTTACTATTACAAATTAAAAAAAATTGTCCGATTCAGTTAGCGGTTTGGGATATACATAACTGAATTCAAAAACTTAAAAATAAGGGGACACCTACAAGGGGAGGTACCATTTCCGGTCAAATTAAAAATGTAAAACGATAATAATTTCAGTAACCGATACTAAGTTTCAGTTCGATAGGAGTAACGGTTTTCAAAAAATCCCCAAAATACATACACACACAAAGACAAACACACACATTTTTTCTAGATCATGAAAACGGATCAGCGATCGATTCTGAGTTACCCTTGTCCTACTTCTCACCCACGTATTTTGTTTCCTGTCTTTCCCCGTTATGCCAAGCATACAACGTTCCATACTTCTTTGAGTGCAATTAACTTTGTGTAATAACTTGGCGTTCAATGTGCAAGTTTCACATCCATACGTCATCACTGGTTAGTCATCACTTTCCTCGGGTAAAGTGGCATTTTTGATATAAAAACCGCATTAATTCGTCCAAATGCACTCCATTCTAATTGCATACGTCTACCACCGGGCCTGTCTATTATTTGTCCTAAATGTAAATAACTATTGACTACTACTATTTTATCATATATTGAAAAGGTATCAGGCATGCAATAGCTATTGAATAGCTATATAATTAGATGTAAATACATACATACAAATGTACACATACATATATACGTTGATGTTTGTTTGAAAACAAGCAATCATCCGCAGAATATTTCAAACCAAAAATGTTACATTTACATACATATATTTGACGCTGTTGTTATCATTCCGAATAATATAATTTATGCTATAGAATAAAAATTGTATCATCAAAATGATATAGTACGTTATACTACTTATACAAAATTTCCTGTAGCTTATTTTATGTGTCGTATTTTCCGATAGTATATTGTAGTACATTTTTTGTGCAATATTAAGAATATTTTTTATCATTTATTTTCTTCCCGGAGGCTGATAAATATTTTGTCGGCTCCATTTTTTTTCTATATTATTATTTTTCTTCTCCGCGAAATATATACCGACGTCAAAAACAACTGACACAAAGAGGAATGAGATTTCGGCGAATTGTGCGCGAATAAATTATACGGCGGGGTAGAAGAAAAAAAACGGCTTAATACGATTGGTCGCTTTGTGAACGCCAACTGTCGAATTCGCTTTCTACATTTCATTTCGCTCGTAATTTGATTCGATTATGATTTTTTCGAGATACATATGATTCGATTGTTTATTCAATGTTTTTCGGTCAGATTGGTACATGTGTTTTTGAGCAGACTATATGGAAAACAACTCGTGATGCTTTAACTATTCGATGACAGATCTAATCTTTTTGCTTTTTCTTTTCAAGGAAATTTAATTATATTGGACATTTTATATTTCCTTTTTAACTAGTATATTATTGAACCTTTATCATTAGAAATATAAAATGGGATCATATCATGTCATTGTCATAAAGATTCAATAATATACTAGAAAAAAAGAAAATATTAAATGGGAAGTATATTTCCATTCGCTTATTAGAAATGCTGACATCCAGTGGGTTTCCATTGACCTGTTAAATATCTTCATAAATAAAATTTCGCTTGCTAGCAATGTGAACTGCGGATGGTGAAATATATTTTTGATAAAATAGTGTTTTCTTGAATCTTATAAAGGGATCTGAATCTGAAATGTTTAATTTCAACGTGTATTGTAGTCAACTTTACCGGTCTCCGTGACGAGCCAGAATGTTAAATTACAGAAAACACAAATATCGGAAGGCAAAGATCGAAAATCGAAAGATCTTAAGTCGAAAGATAAAAAAAGGGTGCATGGTAAACGGTACATACTCACTTAATTTGCGCGAGCAGGATACAACAGGGACAAGAGGAACAGGCTTTTCCTCCCGTATTAATGTGCGCGCGCAGAATACGGGAGGAAAAGCCTGTTCCTCTTGTTCCTTCCTGTTGTACCCTGCTCGCGCAAATTAAGTGAGTATGTACCGTTTACCATGCACCCTTTTTTTGATCTTTCGACTTAAGATCTTTCGATTTTCGATCTTTGCCTTCCGATATTTGTGTTTTCTGTAATTAAACATTCTGGCTCGTCACGTAGACCCAATTTATTTTATTTATTAAAAATTATTTTTATAAATAAAGTATTATTTACATAAATGTTTGAATTTTTGCTGGCAACACTTTGTTACGGAAATTAGATTGCACCACTTATTATTAGGTCCTGAAATATTTTTTTTCCAAAATTCCTTATTAATTCGTATTTAGAATTCGACAAAAATTGAAAGCTATTTCGGGAATGTTTTAAAATTATTTGCGTGTGCATTTCGTTGAAAAATTCCAACTGCGAATCCGTAATTGCCAATTTAAAAAGTTGAAAAAGCAAAATTCGCCCTATCCTACTTCATTCCTGTAGTAAATGTTCAAAATATTTACTATTCATTCACGTTCGAGTTGTCGCCGACTTGAATAACGTTTTCAAATTCTGTAATAATAATACTGCTTACACATATCTTGTTGCCAATTTGGGCTAAAACAAACTCATGCCTATATTAGCCCATACTAAGCCCATACCAAAAAAAAAAAAAACATTTTTCGACACCTTTAAAAAGGTATGAATTTTTAACCTCCACCCATCTATTATATTTTATGACCCACTAAATTCCCGATACAACAAAATATAAAACGCGAACGATTCTACCACCTTATAAATCTATAATATAATATAATAAATAGTATATATACGATAGATAAATCGGGGATTTTCCACGATTTATAAGGCGACCGCCTACGCCCAACATTTCCATACCGGATTTTTTTCCTTTAATATAATAAAGGATGATCCAACGGTTATATTGGAAGTTTGGCTTAAATAATACACATATTTTATGAATGAATTTTTCTTTCCTGAGAGTTTGTCTTATAACGATTGATCGTATTATACATAAAAAATCATCCGAAAGTAAAAATTTTCAATATTCAATTTCCTAATGTTACATGCAAACAAAATATTTTTAGATTATTGATATTTACTATTCAATTAACTTAAATGAGTCAGATCTTATGTTCTTGGAACCTAAATGAATTGATCGTTAAGCTTTGAGCGCCATGAAGCAATTGTTTGATGACTTGTGTGGAATGTGGTGCCGCTTTGTTGAAATCAGAGCATCTGATATAAATACATACACTATTTTTACTTTATCTATGTACGTAGTAACAATAGATGAAGTTTTGTTTTTTATTATTCATTCAATTTCGACATGATTGTAATTGTCTATAAACAGACATAGCTGTGGATATCACATGAACGATATTCTGTTCTATTATTGTATAATTGTCATAAATCACGCTTCAGATACAATTTCCAATGTTCACTCATAAAATATGTGTTTTATTTATGAAGAACTTCCAGCATAACCGTTGTATCACCCGATATAATATGTACATATATTTTTTTTTTCTTACTTTGTATGCTTCGTGCGAAGAAAGTTCCCGAATCCGCCCCTGACGGATGTTCAACGGCCCTCATATATATATTTGGCGACGCTTTTTGTTCTTCGATAGTTGACGCGGATTTATGTGTCCATACTTTATATTTTTTTCTAGGCAATAATTCGCCACCCCCCGGCACCCGCTAGCTACCCTTCGACGACAAATCATGCAGGCTTTCGGCAAACAATTTCTTACCCCATTCGGTAGACGTTTGATTTACATACGCCCCCGTCAAGTCAGGCCCGAATATAAATGGCCGGCGAAAATTCGCGCGAATATTGTTTCGGCCGCGGTCATTCTTCACTCGGGTCCTGGAGGACTTAAACCAGGACCTGGGACCTAGGGAGGGCGTGTCATCCGATACGATAATGGGGTACGTGCGTGCGCGACCTACGGCGTCGGAAAATTCCCGGGAAAAGCGATGACTGATCGAAGGGAAAGCTCTCGCGTGAAAGCTCGGCTTTTCCGCTGGATGGCGTATCTCGTTGATCTTTCGGCTGGAAAAAAGCGTGTTTTTTATTATTATTATATACTATCCGCGTTGTGTAAATATGCCGGTGAAACTCTATATGTGTGTGTCCATTATGTTTTTGTGTACGAGGGTTTTGTGTTTCTGCGAGCTTTTGAATTCGTGTTTGACAAAGTCGAGTATGGCGTATAAAATTTTTATCATTGAAAGGATGGGCGTGTTCTGAATTTGTAATGGTTTTAAAATTGTGACGGAGTTTAAGCTTGGATCGACTGATTTATATTGGTGGATAAGTTGAAAATTGATTGTAGTATCTTTGAATATAAACGACTTAGATTATGTACTTAAATGATATAAATTCGATACTCGTTGATAACACAATATAGTGTACATACAAGATTGTGATATGATGTGAAAATTTAAAAGTTTTCAATTAGCAAAGTAAACTTTTCAATGTCATTTTTTTGTATTTTAGATTTTCGTTGCATGCTCACGTTGCATACATATTTTATTGTTTTAAATCTTCAGTCTTCCAGCAAAATTTAGAAAAGCTTGTATCAATTCTCAAATATAACAGCAATTGAAATTAAGCTATAATTTTAACTATTTCATAACCTTCATTCATATTGAGTATGAATGTATAGGTACATATGTATGTATGTAATATTGAAATGTATCCACAAGCTTTAAGTTTCTCGAAATAAGAAAATTCGCTAGACAACAAACAGTTTTAACTTTTTATATTATTAAAGAGGATTTTCATTAGCTATGTCTCCACTTATTCATTTTTCGTGCAACTTGAGACGCATGCGCTTTAGAGTTGACAGATTGCACGGAAAGCGCACGCACTTCCGAGCTCGTCGGATATTCTTGCATCTTTTCGTGCGTCATGTCACGTCACACACTCAAATCGGAGGAAATCTGTAACAAATTTTATATAAAATTATTAATATTTATAGAATTTTACGCTAGTATGTAACTGCAAAGATAAAATTTACTTGAATAAAAAAATTACGCTTTGAAAGTTTTGGGAACAAAACATAATATGACCCCCGAAGAAGTGAAGAAAAAATATCATATTATTGTTAAGATAAAAGTTGAACAGGTGTGGACGGTTAATCTCATGCATCTTCGCATACCTCGTAAAGCATGCATCGTGTTGAATGTTGAAGACGAAATCGTCCAAGTGGAGACATACATAGTAATATTTCCCTTTTTTAAGACATTTCAACCAGAGAGTTGCAATATATTGGGCACACTAAACGCATTTACATGTCGAATACTTACAATATATCTCGCTTTATAAGAAGATGAGCTTTGAAGTAATTGAAATAATAAGCTGTTTTTTTCTGAAAATGTTACACCGATCTAGTCGAATATGCAATAACCCTTTGGACTCAATGGAAAACTATTGATAAAATCAATGATATTATAAAAATAAAAATAAAATAGCTATTGAACAAATAGAAATTTGATTTCAATAATACGTCTTATAGAATTATGAATTTTTAAAACACTCAGCAATCGAAAATGTTAGTTTTTTTGGCCAGACTGCTCTCACATACATATTACTGCACATTTTAATATAAATTTAATGAATTCAAATACACAAACCAAGCCCATCACATCACTTGCGTCGAATTTTTTCAAATCATACAAAATTGAAACGAACGACGGCAATCTTCACGCGGCAAAAAATTCCACGAGCTTTCCCCAACAATTTCACACATTAAAAATCAGATTTGATTTATTTGTTTATGCATTCGCAAGCGACACGACAACGTCCCATCGGCGAAATCCTTCACGGATGTGAGGGGTGTGCTCACATTGCGACACATTTCTCAGCCACAGCGATGATGAAGAACGCGATTCTGGCAAAAGTGGTTGAGAAACGCGATAAATCTCACCGTGAACACCGCGCTAAGGAATGACAGGTTTTTGCAAAAATATATATACATACATATGTATATGCATATGCACATATGTATATGAATATATTTCACTTAGGGACGTAGTAAATCGTAGACGAGGCGACGCGACGCGGCTCGTCCGTTGAGATTAAATTTCCCGCAGTTTATAAGAAGGAGAGTCGGTGTCGTCACCGGAAGATGCATGATGCTTAAAATTTGATTACGTTATATTAAGCGGGACTACGGAAGTCACTCTCGGGACCGGAAGTAGGATGGCTGCTGCCTCAAGTCTCCGTGTCACATCGCTTCGTACAAAAGCGAACGCGGATTCCACTATTATTATGCTTAGACTAGTAAGTAGTACGTATTAACTTGAAGGTGTCTCTCCTGTCTGTGCTCTGATAGAATATTCTTTTTTTACTTAAATTATATCTACATATATAAAACTAATTAAAAACACTTAATCTAATATTTTGTTAGCCCTCCTATATTTTTATCACTTCTCTAATCCTCGAAGGCATCGATTTCACTAATACTTTTAAACAACCACTTTTAATTTCGTCATACCACACTTTTTCTAATGCTTGCTTAAGCTGGTATTTACAAGTAGGCTTGTAGATACCAGCTTATCAGGACTATTACACAGCCACTCCAAAGTCAAAATTCCATGTTTTTTAATAAATTCTTTCACCTAAAAATAATAACATTTAATCTGTACAATATTTTTGCATTTAAAATGCTACCTAGGATATAAAGTATTTTAAAAATTATAAACATTCAGATTTAGCACGATAACACGGGGTATAATCGTCCTGGAAAATGCTCAGTGTTTCATACGCGCAATGCATTTCTGTAGATGGGAACTGGTTCATTGTTAATATATTTTTGTAAATTTCTGCAATTACCATTTCGTCAATAAAAGCCGACTGGCCCACCCAAAAGTAAAAGAAACATCCGCAGACCATCTATCCTTCAGGATGCTTCACCGTTGGCAAAAAGCATTCTTCACATAGACGTTCTCCAGTTCTGCGTCTGACATACTGCATTTCACCGGACCAGAATAAATTGAATTTACTCTCATCCGAGAAGATCACATTCTGCCAATTACTTAGCGTCCAAATGTCATATTTTTTGGCCCATTCCAGACGCTGTAGACGCATTTTTTAACGCAAAACTTACAACTAGAGTGATCGATTTTTTTTCAAATGTTTTTTTTTCTTTCGTCGAAATAAAATCAATAGAGAATTCTATATTTTTAGGTCGGTCGGCAATCACAAAGAAAAACAAAATAAAAATCACACATCATCCGATAAATGTTACCTCTGAGCTGATTTATTTATTAATTTTATTTCCCTTTGTGATGACCGACACGAAGATGGATTTTGATCGAATGGGATGCGAATTAATAAATATACAAATACGATCTCAAATCAACTCACACAACCATATATGTATACGTGACCACTCTGCTCGAAAGCATAATATGCCAACTTCTATTCCACGCTGTTGGTTAATTAATTAATGAAATATAGCTTTCCACCACCAATTTTCTATACATGTATATGTATGTAGGTACATACAAACTATGTAATCTTTTATACGCAGAGTATTGGATATGGCAAACAGTTTCCAGAAAGTCCTTGGGTACAATGCTTTGTTTCTGGTCGAGAGGGACTATCATCAATTTCCTCTCGAGCCGTGGAGTGGTTGACGTGCGTGTCACTCCTATAATATTATCTTAACGCGCTTTCGCAGAGTGACGACGACCCTCCGTTTTTCCGTCGCCCCAGTTCCAAAAGCGCGTAACTCAAAAAGTGTTTACGTGTTTTTCGAGTGGCTTTTGTATTATTAGATCGTTTAATGTTCGGACCACACAATGGGTTAGGTAGGAAGTGATCTTCCAAAAAGCTTTCCCGACCTCAGACCCCGGGACTTTTCATTGTGTCCCCGAAGCCCGGACAAAGGGGAGAGCTTTTCTACTCGTAGGTGCGGCTGGGTCTTTTTTGCGTGCGGAAACTGTGCCCGTTGCACACGGGAATCCCTTGACCGTTTCGTGCGAAAGTGTGTAACCCCCCCTCCCACACTCTTTTTTATCTAAACGTGATTCACTATTTTACGTCGACCATAAATTCACCCATTGTAACCCCTGCATTAGTTATTATCATAATATGTTATATTTTATATTAAAAAAAGGCTGAATTTTTTTAAGGCTGACTTTAGTCATATAATGTTATTTCTACATACGTACATACATATATATATATATATATATATATATATATATATATATATATATATATATATATATATATATATGCATATGAAATGTAGTCGACAAATATATTTTCAATGATAAATTCCGCTTATTTATTAAAAAAAAAACAAAGATGTATTCTAATAAAAAAAAATGATTTCATAGAAAATAATACTTAAAAATTTGATTTATTGCTTTTAAATTTGATTGATGCTGAAAAACTCGAAATTCGTGAGATATTTATGGACAAATTTGCAACATTTTTATAAGAATCAGTGAAATTTGAGAGGCTGAAAATTCAGATATTTGTGACAGCAGGTAGGATGATTTTTATCAGTTTTGAGAAACCGTTTCAACAATGAAAATCATATAAATTGACAAACTCCGATAAGAAACGATCGACTAGGAGTCACAAATATCCAAGCTCATTAAAGATTAGCACAGAATCGAACCCAGTAATCTCTCGGTGCTAAACATAAACGTAACCACCTAGCCATACTGCTGGCTATGTATGTACACATATATGTATAATACATAGTACAAATTCGAGATGCTTTAAACTTAAATTTTGCGAGAGACAAGAAAGGTTGTCAATTTGTTGAAACCGTTTCAATGAAAATCAGACAAATTGGCAAACTCTGAAAGGAAACGATCGACTTGGAGTCACAAACCACGGTCTGGCCAGCAGCAACTAGTGGGACTCTAACCCGTGACCACTATGTTGGAAATCATGTACAAATTCTAACCACTAGTCCACGCTGCTGATTAATATACATACATATATCTTTCAAAATGCCATCTAAGATAGTATTCCATGAAATATTGATAGCATCTTACTATATGTGCGACAATTTCTAGTAAAGAGTCGCAATTATAACTTAATAATAACTTGCTTATCCATACTTTGATCCCATTTTTCGTTCACACAATATTGCATAAAAAATTGGTTAAATTCGATGCAAAGTTTTAATCATAGTGTATTGCAATCACGACTACATATTCAAGTCCAAATGCACACTAATTACGATGACATAAACATATTATAAATACAGAACTGTGTTTAAATCAAGTAGCTCAACGTTGAAGTTTCCCTCGCTTGGAAGTGAGGGTGTTTCGGGATCGAGTTTTGTCTCCATAGTTTGCATAGTCGCCAAAGGAATCTGCGAAGCGACAATTTCACCAGTCAGATTTGTTTTGGTAATAAATCTGAAATTGTCGCTCATTGGAGTGTGTAGCTGGCTGGACCACAAAGCGGCCAACGGTCTCTACTAATATGCAATGCAAATATCGTCTAAGGGGTGGGGGGTGTAGCTATGGGCATCCTAGGGTTGTTTGTGCGGGGGCGGCCAACTTTTACCTCTCGTCAATGACGGAATTTTATTTCTATACGACTGTGTTTATTTCTGTGCCGTTTTGTGTCGCCGATCCATTTAAAAGATTAGGAAATGGAAACTGTGCGAAGTAGCATCAACAAGTTTTAATCCGATCGCTAAAAGAGCACTCCAGACAAAACGATATCTTCCGATGAAACAATAAACATTCAATGATCGCTAATGGTCTATTCTCGGCGTATTGAATCTGTTTGACTTAATCTGTTATATTAAGTTGAATATGCTTAATACGTACTCATCTATAGCTACAGTTAATTTGGCTTAAGCGATTTTCCATACAATCGCTCTACATATTATAATGAGCTCGCTAACTGGATATCCCATGTGCATATTATGTATTTCATAATCCTACGTCGTTACATGCATAGGATTATACATATATGTATGGAAATAAATCCGATTTCCTTAGTTTTTAAAGTAAAATCAGCTCTCAACAAACATTCATATACAATTTTTTTGAGTAATTTTAACAAAGCTTTACAGGCATCTATGGATAAATTTTGAAAAATGTTTTGATAAACTTTAAATTTTGATTATTTTTTTATATATATTTACATAAATTTTTCAAATTTTGAGATGCTGAAGAACTTAAAATTTGTGAGACATTTATGGACAAATTTGCAGGATTTTATACGAATCGACGAAATTCGAGATGCTGAAAACTCGAAAATTGCAATAAATTGGTAATAGTTGCCAATTTGTTGAAACCATTTCAATGAAAATCAGATCTATTGGCAAACTCTAATAGGAAACGATCGATCTGAAGTCACAAACCAAGATCTGGCCAGCAGTAACCAGTGAGACTTGAACCCGTCACCACTATGTTCGAAAGCAAATATGCTAAGCACTAGTCCACACTACTGGTTAAATAGTATAATAAATAATATATTCTTGTTAATTTCTAAATATCAGTGTATCAAATCACATTATATATTTATTTATTTATTTTATTCTAAACAGACCATTGTGGCATAACAGGAATTCTTAAAGCGCCACAATGGTCAAAAAATATAACACAAAAAAAAAACAAAATAACAATTAAACATAAATTAATACATAACGAAAATAATATACTCATCAATTATACATAAAAAAAATACATTTGAACATAAACATAAATACATCCATACATAAACATAAAAAATAAATAACAGATAAAGTAAAAATATCAAATAAAATATAGCATAAGGAATGCCTTGCACCTACAGCCAGTTTCAATAAATATGTAAGAAACAACTACAAATACAAAACATCCCTGTAAGGCCCAAATGGAAGAGAGTTAATCAAAATTTCACTCATAAATCACAATCAATCATGAAAACAATGATGAGCGCAAACAACCAGATAAATGGGTTAGAGTAATTTCCGACAATTTACGCTCACTAAGGTGGAAAATATCACATTCAGTCTCGGCAGCAACGATTTTATTAAGAAGTCGAATAGCTCTTGGAATAGGAGCCATTCGAAAAAGGACTGTGCGGGCAGGAGGTACAGCCAGCAAATGATGATGTCTACCACGCACATATGTAGATATTTCTTGACAACGGGGGAGGGGGGGCTAAATTTAACCTCGATCATTTTATTTATTTTTTTGGGAAAATTAACAGTTTATTAAATTACATAAATTGGTAAAAGAACATAAATATTAAAAAAAAAACCATTAAGAATTTTCGCATATATTATTCGCCTTTCCCCTTAAGGGGGACCACTAGTGTGACATTTTGAAAAAATCGTTTTTTTTTTTTTTTGCACATTTCGATAGTCCATACCTTTAAAAATAACATACTAAATTTTCAAGTGCATATCTCGAATAGTTTTTGAGTTACAGCCATCCGAAGAGCAGCTGACGTCGGTTCGAAAGTTGCGTTAGCGTACGGATCATAATAACTGCGTTATGATTCATAACGCAGTTATTGTTCTGGTTCTGTCAGCCAGAAAAGTCATTAAAAACGGGTCGTATACCTGGCTGTTTTGGAGATGCTAGACTTTGGCACATTTAAACTCTCTTCCAGTGTTATTGTGACCGTTATAGTGAGAACATCGTACAAAATTTTAGCAAAAATGAGTTCTCAGTATTCAAAACAAAAGGGTTCCCATGTTGATCCTACGCGTAGATCAACTTCTAAAAAACGAAAATTTTCGGCGAATCAACATACATGTGAACAGTCCACCGCAAATACCAGTACGTCAGCTGACAAACTTTTACACAATAAGGACGAAGAAATTGTGATTGATCCAACTCGCGGTTATAGTAATCTCCAGTTTATTTCTGTTTTTTCTGCAATAAGTAATTTAGTGATGTGCAAAACTTGTGAAAAAAAAAGTCCGCGAGGCTTATGATTCAAAATTGCTGTAATATGTGAATGCGGCGTTTCGTACATCAATTCCGGGCCTATGATTGGTAATGCATTTGAAATAAATAGACGCATAGTGGCTGTGATGCGACTTTTAGGTATCGGAATAAACGGAGTGAATCTTTTTTGTGGTTTGATGGATCTAATACGTAAATTCCATACTCAAACTTTCAGTGGATGCTTTGCGAATTTATGGACATCAGCAGAATCAATTTGTAAATTTAGTATGCAAAGAGCTGTAGAAGAAGAGAAAAAGTTGACACTGGAAGAAGAAGACTCCGAGACAAATTTGACGGTTTCTGGAGATGGCACGTGGAAGAAACGTGGCCACACTTCACGGTTTGGCGTAGTAACTCTTGTTGGAAAGTTTAGTAAGATCATCGACTCGTGTGTCAAGTCAACTTACTGTCAGAGTTGTGTTTTATGGGAAAAGAAAAAATGCTCTGAAACCAATATTTGAAGACTTGAGTCGGCGTGATTTACTCGAAAGATGTCTGGGTAATAAATTATTACTAATAATACTCAGAACAATAACGAAAGTTATAATGGCTTGCTATGGCACTTTGCTCCGAAACACCTCCACAGTGGTCTCAAAACGATAGAGTTATCAAATTATTTTGCTACATCAATATTTAATGACGGTTATTCATCCATTTTAAAAATGTTCAATGTAATGGGAATTATAATTGGACCTGCAGCGAACGATTATGCCGTTGACAAAGATGATACGAGGCTTCGAATGGCAGATCATCGTTAACAGGCTGCTTCAAAAGAGGGCCGATTAGCTCGAAGAAAAGCTTTAGCAGCCCAACAGCTGTCTTTCGAAGAAGAGGAAGGTGCACTGTATGGGCCTGGAATAGCAGATTAACAGTAGGTTTGATATTTCTTGATTTATAACCACGAAATCAGTAACTTAAACTTCAAACGCGTTTTTCTCGAAACTTCATTTTTCAAATTTGCTGCAGTTGTAACTCGAGAATGAATCATCCGATCGATTTGATTTTTTTTCAGCTTCTTTTATATATGTTTCTGCGTGCCATGAACCTCCAGTTTTCCGATTGAATAAAAAATGTAATTTTGGCAGGCCAAAAATTAACAAATTTATGCGCGAAATTTGATTTTTTTTTTTAAAACTCCGCCATATTGTTAAATTTCAATTTTTTTTTTTGATCGAGGTTTATGGTACGGCAAATATCTTCTAGTTTAATAAACTTTTTGAATTTTTTGATTTCAGGCACTGTGAAGGTCGCTATCACTGCAGCAGTGGGGGTACTTTTTTTTTTGGAGCCTTGGGAGATTACGTATAACTCGCTGAATTTTCAATTTTTTTGTCTAAAAACTTTTATTATGTATTTAGTATATATCTATACATATATCCATAAAACGATAAAACATTCCATCCAGTAGTTTTTTTATTTTAATTCCCGAAAATCACCTTTTTTTCGCGCGGTCACACTAGTGGTCCCCCTTAACAACCGAGTTCGACTTATATGTTTGATAAATAGCTTCACATAATCCAATGCGTTTGTTTATATGTATATGTACGTTATATTACGTTTTATCTGTCTCCGTTGAAAATTCTCTCCCAGAGAGATAAGCAACAAGGAGAGAACGCCCAGAGGAGTTATTTGGATAATTACAATAAAAAAAGGTGATAACGATCAATTCGTTTGTGAGCCTTTTTTCGACGACATCCATTTCCTTAAGGCGTCGGCAGTAGAATTTCCTCCCGTCTAAATCCCACCCCCAACCCCCTCACCCGTTTGGAGAGGATCGGCTCGTGGACGAATTCCTCTCGCTATAAACGTGTATGGGGGCATTTGTCGAGCGGCCTTAACGACAAATTGATAGACTTGCGAAACAAGCGGCGTCTCTTTTATAGCATTAATTCCGCAATTGTGTCTCTTCTCTACAGCCGTGTCGATATGCCGAAACTTTTTCTATTTTTTTTTGTTTTACCCTCACTTTATGTTTTTATCAATCGATGCTTTCATTTTTAAATGAAACTCTTACTAAATTATTAATTTTGTTGAAAAGTGTCTAATTTATCATTCGTACGACTCATATGGTAAACTATTTTTAAACGTAAAACATCTTTAGGGACCGTATAGTGAACTAGTGCTGTGCTTAATGGAATTTAGGTATACAATAACCGCACCCGAGACTATTGTCGCTAGCGGTTTCAGCGTGCACAGCCCTTGCGGTCAATTTACATCATCAAGTCACTTCCCCGTGCTGCTTCCTCGTTCCATCCCGGCCATCCACGTACAAATGAGCATGCGTATGTGTCTTCATCAGTGGTCGCGGTACTTTGTTCGACTGATTCTCGTTCAACTGACTCGGAATATCTAAAAATCTCGTATACTTGAACAGTAGTTGGTATATTGGTATTTTACATTTGAAATATATTTTGACTAGTTGGAATATATTCCATCTTACCTGGTACCAAATACCGTTAGAGTTGAAGTGTATTTTCAGTTGTAATGTGTTTTGACTAGTTGGAATATATTCCGTCTAACCCATGTAAGTTGATTCATATGGCGAATTATATTCCAACTGGTCAAAATTTATTACGACGGGGAATACATTAACTATAAGTTTGATGGAGAGGTTAGGTTTTCTTGAAAACGTCACTCGACTAGTAAATTGAGTTGGAAAGTCACATTTTTGTTTTGAACACATTCTTAGAGTTATCGTAATCTAACACCGATCTCCTGCATTCTTATGTAAATGATATTTTTTCAATTCTTATTTCATCCCCGCAACTCGCCTAGCTGTTCACATACAATTGATCATGTACATATGTATCAATATATGTGTTCTTAAAGTAGTAATCACGGCGCGATTTCCTGCATCTATGCAATTTATTTATTGCATTTATTTTTAATTATTGCAATTTTTTTTAATCTCGATGCGTTTCGAAAATTTGAAATGTTGAAATTTTTCAAGTAAAATACACCCCTATTTTTATTAATAGTACAATTCGTAATATAAAATAAAATAAAAACTTTATGTGTACCTTCATATGTAGGTGAAATTTTTATTTATATTTTTTGTACCTTCAGAGGTATTAAATATTTAAAAAATCCTTTCCCTATTGCGAGCTTATTCGGCGTACTTTTCATATGTACACTGCGATGTGTTTAAATTATTAACCGAATCTACGTCACGTGTACATATTTAATTGCATCTGTATGTATATTACATTTACATATGTATGTATGTCTCTCGACGTACGCTCATATTTGCTCGAAATTATTCCATTTAAAATACTTACCCATATATACATATAATAAATTCACGTGTAAACTTGACATATTGCCTCTGGCTTTTCTGTGAAAATTATCTGTTCGAATTACGGCTTTTTCCATCGAGAGCAAAATTCGCTCTCATAGTCCATTTCGAATTTCCGTTCAATTAAAAGTTTATTTAATTTAATATAAAAAGCCTCTGTAATACAGAAGTTTTTTTTTGTTATGAAACGTGCACTATATAGATTCTATATATACATACATATGTATACGTAGTGTGAGTTTCATAACGCTGAGAGTTAATTAATTAAAAATATGAATAAATATTGTAATAATTTTTGCTTAAGATGTGACCTAATTTCATTACAGATACATGCATACATACATACATATATACATGTTTTCGAATATGCTATTTGTAACATGTATCTGCATATGTTCATATATATGTATGTATATATTTACATAGAGGACTAATTAAATATGTACAAACATGGAACTAAATTACTTCAAACAATTAACTCAATGATTACATATGATTTGCAACTGATGATATGTATAATATGTATATATATATATATATATATATATATATATATATATATATATATATATATATATATATATATATATATATATATATATATATATATATGTGTGTGTGTGTGTGTGTGCGGTGATTAGTATTTAATTTAACAAACTTCCAACTACATATTTGATTTTCTTGACTTTTTTATTATCGTGTTTTACATATAATTTAAAGTTGGGCATTTCAGATTTTCACATGTTCGGTACAAATTTCGCAATAAAATAAAATTATAATTCACGTGTTGCAGAATCGAATTTCGAAATTTCATTACCGTTCTCTCTCTCTCTCTACCCCAAGGGGTGAGTTTTAGATTGTCTGTTTTCAAGCAGTAAGTACGTATTTACTACTGGATAGTTTCAGTCCAGTCTTGTCCCGGGAGCTTTTCCTGGGTCGACTAGTACCCGGTCATTCGTTAAATGTTTACTTTGAATAATTTAAATATCGTGCTCTCGTACGTTTCCTACTTTAACTCTTTTTTTGTTGTGAAAAATTCATCAAGCTAGTAACTTAACGAAATTTCATCTTCAATAGTGAATTTCTTATTAAACCTTTTTTAAACGGCTCACGTAGAAATCGTCATTTTTGTATCAGACGATGAATTTTTTTTCTTGTTTTCGACCTATGTACATATAAAGATTTGAGTGTACATATTTGATTGATTGAAAACCTCGTAGAGAGCTATTCCTCAAGAAAGGTATACTCCATTTAATTTTCGAAATTATTATTGGCTCTCGAGCATTATATATTTTTTTTCAGTCCTAAAAAAACCAGTGCAATTAAATTTATTATTAAAATGATTTTTATATAAAAATATATTAATGTCGAAGGCAACATTACAAGACACTAAACCTTGATTATTAATTTTAGTAATTGCTTTTTTCAATTACAAATTCCTAGTAAAATTAAGTTAATAATATTCTTAATTTGCTTATAAATTCTTAAATATCACCTAATTTTAAATCTAATGAGTGAGTTTTAAATAAAAAAAAAAAACTAGTATAGTTATATTTGCACTACGGAAATTTCATGTTCACTAGCACCTATTAGTGAAATCATAATTTTTGACAGTGGGATGATAATGAAATACCTTTATTTTAAGACTATTGTGAATGCGTCGCCGACACGAATCGCGCCACCCCACGTCACAACCCCGCTCCTCTCCATCCCCACTCCGATACCGAACTCTCACCCACATGCCCTCTCTGTACCCCTGCTCTTGTCCATTCCCACAATGTAGAGAGTAGCACTCCCGCGTGATTTGACTTTATTTGTGGGATTGGATGCGGACTTTATTTATTTGACGCATGTGTGGGACTGGATGCGGAAACAAACATATCATAATATATTAGCAACCAACACTTATTTATTTGAGGTTTGGTTGTTTAGATTAGGTTAAGGGTTGGTAGTGCGACGTGTATTTACTTCTATATTTTTCAAATTGTCAAACGCTTCACAGCTTTACTGTAAAATTTAATAATCTTTCCTATTTCTAACAATAAAAATCCATTTAAACCTGTAATCAATTTTAAAAAATTGATTTAGGAGGCTTGATTCTCACATTCAACCTCTTATGATATCACTCGCGTGACTTAAGTGAGCAAATGTAAAAAAAAAAACTGTTCCGATATACAAATGAAAGTTTTGAAACGAATCGAACAAAATCTATATATGTATGTATATGTATATAAATCAATGTTTGTCTGTCTGTCTGCCTGTCACGTATGCGTTCCTGTACCATTCAACCGATTGCGATGAAACCTACATGAGTTATTGTGTGTTACCCACGATGGTTTCTGTAAAAAAATGGGAACGGGAAAACGGGAATGAGTGGCAATACGAACACAATAATTTCAAATGTGTTCGCCACCTGCGTTGTTAGGGTAAAATAAACAAACAATTGAATAATTTCAAATGCGTTCACCGCCTACATTTTTCCGACAAATGGGAACGGGAACGGGAATTACATGGGTTATTGGTTCAGCTAGTATGTATATAAAACCTTATACTAATTTAAGATAAACTTTCTCTACGCACGGTAGAGTGAATTGGTTTCATGCAGCTGAAATCGTTGCAGACTATTTACCACTGCTTTCATAACTCCTATAACTTTCGAATCAATCTCGATACCTGTTTCTGTTGCGATCCAATCGATAGAAGCCCCCCTTCTGCCTTTCGAATATAATAATATAAGAGCGCGCATTCGTTTATTTTGACGGCGCCAATTTGCATAATCTCTCGATTAATTAAGTAAAGCCTGCCGGTTTCGCCCTTTTGAACCGCGGTCTCCTTGGGTCGCTTTCGATTTTAAAACGCGCCCTTTAAAATAATATTAATAATACGGATATACATACATATAAATCTACGTATTTAATCGCGAGCCGGAATTCGAAGCGTAAGAAGATTTTGCGCTTCCGGACCGCGTGTAAACACACTGATTTTGAATTTAATTACGTTGCCGCTTTACTTTGTATTTTATATAACGGGTGATACAACGGTTGCAAGATTTGCTGTTGGTTTTAACAAATAGCGCCAAATCCCATTCATTGCTTTCGAAATGTAATCATTACTGTATATATACGGTAGCATCAATTGACTTGCAATATCATGCGATTTGTAGTTATTTGAAAGGTCAAATTAATGTATACATACTTATAATCCAGAAACACCTGATCAAGATGTATTTTCACATATAATTTTCATAAAATATGCATTAATAAAACTCTTAAATGTTAGATCAGCCTTTACTACCAGACGTTGCTCGAGTACATATTAAATAACACGTTGCTAATGCCAACAAATATATATATATATATATTATATCGATGGCTTGGTGCACAGATAATGCATGTCCATTATTGAATTTGTATCGAATTTTAAGCTGGAATAATTCAGGTTTTTCCTTTCAAGGTAATTTATGTGGTATATATTTTATTAAAACAAAATAATAATATCATGGCGTACAACCAAAATTCATTAAACTGTATAAAGCGTTGTCTCAAATATGTATGTACATATGAGCTGTCATATTTTCAGTTCTAAAAACACCATTTCTGTTTGACTTCATTCACAAATTGCTGTCACTTCTTTTAATTCGATATGTCCTGAATCTCGGAAAAGCAGAATAAACGTATTACAGGCCACCAGTATTTTTAAATATTGTTAAACGCAAAACGTTATATTTAATGCCTAACGAAATATTTTTAACTGTTCACATATTAATTTTAAAAATGTGGCGGAAATAAAATTAATCTTAAAATTATTAATTACATATGTATTAATTATATTCTTTTATATCAATTATAAAATAATTTGTACATATTTACGTATCATATTTTGGAATAAAATGAAAAAAAATATTCTCAAGTATATTAAATAAAATATCTTTGTGGTACCCCTAATATGTACATTCATATGTATATATTTATGTATGTCACCAGCGGAATAGAATAGTGGTTACGGGTTCAAATCCCACTGGTTTCTGCGGGCCAAACCTTGGATTTGTGACTCCGGGTCGATCCTCTCCTTTCAGAGTTTGCCATTTTATCTGATTTTCATTGCAACGGTTCCAACAAATTGACGACCTTACCCATTTTCTCGCAAATCTCGAGTTCTTGGCAATCTCGAATTTCTCTGAATTGTATAAAATGCTGCAAATTTACAAATTTGACCATAGATGTCTCTGTGGATATTAATTGATATGTATTTACTGAATTTCGTTGAATTGTTGATAAATCCTGCAAATTTACAAATTTGGCCATAGCTCTATGGATGTTAATTGATATATATTTACTTTGTATACTTGTGTCAAATGTACAATGTTTCTGGTCAGGAAGGCGCATTGGGGTTACCTGTTAGTCTTTCCTGGTATAAATTAAAAAATAGATTAAAATTAAAAAGAATATACATATGTATGTATGTACATACATTGGCGTGATACGTTTATCATTTACATAATCTAAATTTCAGTTCCTATCTTCTAATATAATTTTAATAAAAGAAAAACTTTCCACCTAAGTAGGAATAGATCATTCAAAATCGCACTTAATTTGATTCATAACTTAATTTAAATTTAATTGATTTTAGTTGTACTATTAATAATCTTCCAAAATCTATTACGGGTTTTGATTCAATTAAAGGGTTATGCTATATCTCGTCAATTTCCCATCGCCATTTGTCAATAATATTTTTCGGGATTCGGCTGGTTTCCGGCCCCTTTTCACCCTCCTCACCCCTATCCAGAGCCCACCCCAGCTTCCTCCACCACGAAGACGGATTACTTCAGTGGAAGAAAAAGCGAAATCCATTTCCGGCGAAGGAATACACTGTCGGGTGCTAAGGAGTGCCTGTATATTTGTGGCGGAGAGCCGACCTCCCTCACTCCAGCCAAGTTTTCCTAGTCGGATGTGGGAATTTCGTCAAAATAGGCTTCTCATGGAAGCGATAGAGGGAACCAAGGTGGGTGAGGGTGAGGGGGGGAAGTCCTCGATTCATCTCCTCCCTACCTTTCCGGTTTACTAGCGAACGGAGTGAGGCCGAATTCGCATCACCCCAACCTGAAGACTTATCTGGCTAATTTTCCAATTCTCTTTTCCGAGACGAGTCAACCCACTCCCTTCGTCTCTCACCCTTTCCGAGGTGCGGATGCTGCGGAAATTTGCTTTGAATGAGATTTGAATTCGCCTTATCTGAGGCAGCCTTAATTTGCATCCGAACGCGGCCAATGATGCGCTTCGTATATTCCACACTCACGTGTACAGAACGTTCATTTTAAATGGAAACCGGATTTTTCTTCGTCTCGTTTTATGAGGTTTATATTAAATGCAGATCTTTAAACTACTATGTTGTATACTCCTATATATGTTCTTATCGGAATCCCATTTATAATTATAATAACTTAAGCATATACGAGCCTTATTTTGTCACCTCTACAACGTATCCCATCGGATTTCGAACTTACATACATAAATATATAGATATATCTCATAAATATCAAACGTGATAAATTTAAAATTTGAAAACTATCTACATTTATAATTTCAAGTGGACTTGACAAGATCAGCAAATGGACCAGATCAGCAAATGGACCAAGGACTGCAAAATGAAACTCAACGAGCTAAAATCAATGCAGGTCACATTTGCACTGCGACGAAATAGTGTCAGTATTCAGACTTTCATAAACGGAATCCAAGTTCCACAAGCTTTGTCAGCCAAATATTTAGGACTGCATCTTGACTCAAGGCTTACGTGGAGGCAGCACAACAGAACAGATTCGAATGAAACAAAGAGAAATGCATTGGCTAATAGGAAGACACTCCAAATTAGACCTACAATATGGACATATGGCATACAACTGTGGGGATGCAGTAAGCCATCCAATATCGAAAAAATGCAAAGAAGTCAAAACCAGTTTCTGAGGATTATCACCGATGCATATCGCTTCGTCACAAATGAAGAGATCCACAAGGACCTTAAAATCCAAAAAGTAAAAGAAATCATCCGAGAATGCGCCGGGAGGCACGAGTTGAGACTGCACCGTCACCCTAACATAGAAGCATTGCAGCTATTGGACACAACTCACCAGCAGAGGCGTTTAAAGCGAAAAAAGCCTCACGAATTGGTGTTCTGAATGTGAGAGATTCAGAAGCCCAATTCACAATTTTGGGGACGGAGTGATGATTCCGTAGTGCCCGTACATGATCTGAAGAGCAACGATATCACTGGTGATGATTTATCGGGAATCGATAAGGTGGCACCAAAAAAGAAAAAAGAAAAAAAAATTATAATTTCAGTCTGAGAAATTTTTAAAAATAAATATGCTGCCACTTAGGTCATTAAAATTTTAACTTAATTTTACACCACTTTTTACTTTATCTATGTACGTAGTAACAATAGATGAAGTTTTGTGATCATGCGAAAATTCGAACTCGAGATTTTGACTGATTCGAACTCAGAATCGATTACTGATCACGTTTTAATGATCTAGAAAAAATGTGTGTGTGTGTGTGTCTGTGTACTTTGGAGATTTTTTCAACACCCTTAGTCCTATCGAACCGAAACTTAGTATCGGTTAATGAAATTCTTATAGACACTACGTAAATTTTTTTCAAATTTTTAAGTTGACCGGAAATGGTACCTCCCCTTATAGGTGTGTTAAATGTGTGTATTAAAAAAATTTGAACAAAATCCGCCAACCGGAAGTAGAAATTTTGTCTTGTGCAAGTATTTGCATATATTTGCGCTCAATTTGTATCGCTATCATAGTTATTAGTTCAATATCGAATTTTGTTTTGTTACCTTCTTATATTCCTCAAATACATAGATAAAGTCATGGGTTGGTCACACCCGAATTTTTTTCTATATATTTCTACGTATATATCATATATATAACGACGGTATTCTGTGTGTGTTGGTGTGTGTGTGGGTGTGTGTGTGTGTGTGTGGGTGTGTGTGTGTGTCCTAACTCTCGCCGAACATAATGAACGAATCGATAAAAATCGATTAATTCATTTTTCGACGAGACGACTTTGTCGCGACTCGAACCGATCACCCCAAATAGCCTGAATATGGGTCTAATGAGGTAATGGTCTCGGACATCGTGCCAAATCCAATTTTTCATTTCGCCTTTTTTTTTTAAACATTAATTGAAATATTCCTTCTCGCCATATAAAAATACGTAATTTTAATAATTTCATTTAGCGAGGTTTTGAACCATTTTTTTTTCTTTTCATATAAAACAATTAAATATATATTTTTAATTGAAATTATTGAAATTAATTTATATTTTAGCGATATTTGAAAAATAAAATTAATTCCAAAACGCGGGATCGAGCTGGGGTCCCCGCGTTCAGAACATTCACGCTAACCACTACACTGCCGTCTCGATAGAAAAAATGCTCTAAATTACGTACATAATATTCGATTACCCTTTACAAGTATGGGGAACCAATCATTCGCGTATCTTCGGCTTTCGTCGAAAATCGACAATTGACTTCGGCTTTCGTCGACAATCGACAATCGACTTCGGCTTTCGTCGACAATCGACAATCGACTTCGGCTTTCGTCGACAATCGAAAAAAATTTTTTTTTTCATTTTTTTCATTTTTTTTATATTTTTCATATTTTTCATTATTTTCATATTTTCAGTTTTTACGGTTTTTTTCAGTTTTTTTCATTTTTTTTTCATTTTTTTCAAATTTTTCATCTTTTTCATTGTTTCCATTTTTTTCAGTTTTTTCATTTTTTTCATATTTTTCATTTTTTTCATATTTTTCATTATTTTCATATTTTTCATTTTTTTCATAATTTTCATTTTTTTCTGCCTTTGTCTTTCCGAAACCAGTCAATTCCATATCTTTAACTTTATTTTTATTCGAGTTTCAATTTCTTTTCGAAACCACCCGTTGAAATCAACGGGCCCTACACTAGTATATATATAAAGACGGTAATCTGTGTGTGTGTGTGTGTGTGTGTGTGTGTGTGTGTGAGTGTGTGTGTGTGGGTGTGGGTGTGTGTGTGGGTTTATGTGTGTGGGTGTGTGTGTGTGTGTGTGTGAGTGTGTGTGTGTGTGTCCTAACTCTCACCGAACATAATGAATGAATCGATAAAAATCGATAAATTCATTTTTCGACGAGACGACTTTGTCGCGACTCAAACCGATCACCCCAAATAGCCTGAATATAGGTCTAAATTGAGCTAATGGTCACGAAGATCACGCCAAATCCAATTCTTCATTTTGCCTTTTTTTTTAAACATTAATTGAAATATTCCTTCTCGCCACATAAAAATACGTAATTTTAATAATTTCATTTAGCGAGGTTTTGAACCATTTTTTTTATATATTTATTTTTAATTAAATTTAAATTTAAATTATTTATATTTTGACGATATTCGAGAAAAAAATTGATTTCATTCACCGCGGGCGCCGGGAATCAAACTTCGGACCCTCCGATCCAAACGCGATGTTCTCACGAGCCCGCGCCGAACGCCATATCCTCGCCCAGAATACGTGTTGTAAATACACATCATATGTATATGCACGTAATTTGTTATGTGTAATAATAATATTCAACGTTCCGTGGTCAATGACCGTTTGTGTATAATCGGAAAATATTACATTTTGTTAACTTTAATTAACATTTTGTTAACGTTAACTTTAAGACTTGAAAATTATTACAAATAAATAATTGAAAACTATCTATGAGAGTCTACGAAAATAACAGTTCCGGTTCCGGATTTTTTTTTAGTTTTATACAAGTATATAATAATTTTATACTCATGCGATGATATTTCATCGGGCTATTATAAACGTACATAGAACGATTATTTTCTTCGCTTAGGCAGAAATTCAAATTTTTTGAAATATATGTATAATATACATACATATACATAATTATGTATTACTGCTGGTATTAGCGCGCTTCTCATTTATTCTCGAAATATCAGATTATTTACTTTATTTCTTTTAAATCAGATAAAATGTGTATAAATTAAAATCGATCGCGTATTTTACAAATGTGAAACTTACATACAATTTAAATACATACAAGGCAATAAACAGGTTATATTTGTAAGGTTATTCTCAAAAAGTGGTGGGTGAGAATGACGAGTTGGGGTGCAACGTTTCGTAAAACATGCAACATAAAGAATTTTTCATTTTAAAACATTTATTGAGTACACATGTAGAAGTTCGTCTTCATCGCTTTACTTTTTTTTTACTAACCTCTTATACGTTTTTACATTTTATTTCCCATAAATCAACCTTCCAAAATCATAATTCCTCAAACATCCGCTTCCACTCGTGTGTTTAATCATTTCTCCACACCCCATAGATAATATTAAAGACCATAAGTGACGTATTGTCCATACACATTTGACAGGTGTTGCCGTTAGTTAGAGTAATGCCGTTGATCAATAGCCGCACATCGACACGGACACGTTTAATGCGTTATTGGCCGCTATTAATCAATGTGCACGCCATTTGCAAAGTCGCAAACTGCAACGAGCGAAAGTTTCCTCCGCTATGATAATAATGGGATCGTTATTATTCACCGATGTGCAGGCCGTGAAATTTCATTACATAATTCAATTTTATTGCGCGACCCTGAAAAAGAGCATTCATCCAATTATAAAGAGGCCGCCGGGTAATATCCAGACTCGTATCATAAGTACTTTCCTCTCCTGCCCCCCGCTTTTGCATTTTCCGACATTGGAAAACTCCCTTTCTATCTCTGCGTCTCACCCTCCTCGGGCGTTTTCTCTATGGGAAAATTGTAGTTGTAATAATTATGGCCGTTTTCATTGCAGTGAGTTATGGGGGGGATGAATGGTCGTGCGAATTCCGCACGTACGCACTTCAAGTTTTCGCACATTTTTTCTATGAAATCGTATTATTATTCTGCTTCCTATTTTATCGTGGCAATTACGTGTATTATTATTATATTTTTTTAATAATAAATTATTTCAATTGACAAAATTCTATGTACATAAAACACTGCAAAGTTTTTCAAATGTATTAAAATTTCTACCTACTTTATGCACCTATTTCAACCAATTTTTGTTATATGTACATAGGTACATATTATGAAGCTTAAATTTCAATTTTGTATGTGTACGTATATACATACATATGTATTAAGTGCATATAAATTAAGGGATTGCAGTTAACCGTCGGATTTCATAAACCGGTAAACAGTAAATGATTTTTCCTACTATTGGTATACCGGTATTTAACGATTACATTACTGCATGTGGTTACTTGTCCTTAAACGTTAGCTTATATTGAATCGTAAATAATTAAAAATAAATCTCAGGTAAATAATGTCATATGTAAATGCAATAAAGTAAATTCATAGCAATAATTAAATTTATTTTTAGCCAATCATGTTTATTTATTTTAAGTTTTAAGACCATTTAAAAGTTTCCATCATAATTGAAACAACCGTCTGATCGCATTTATTACGATTCGGTTGGTCTACGTTGCCAGTGGATTCATCAATTTAAAATTTCCACATTTAATACTGAAAATAAACCAATTCCAGACAACTTCATCCACAATACCCCATTTGCATCGATTTTAATGTAATATTATGCAATTGAATACATGAATATGTACTTAATTTGCGGCAATTAACGGTATTGCAATCCATAATTTAAATACTTTTTTTTCGTATTTTATGTGAAGACTTTTTAAACTATATTATAATTCCAATAATCATACACTGCTCTCAAAATACTAAATAATAATATAATATAACTAAGCTAAATAACATTTTTGATGATATTTGTATGTAAGGTAAGCATTTAGAAAATAAATTCATTTTATATTAAAGAAAATGAAATCGCATTTAACCTTATAATTTTTCTTCACTGACTGACATGAAAAAATATATACATATGTATGTACGTACATGTATCATAACCGTATTACACGTATTGACATACAACTAGTTCGACCTTTACCACACATTTATTCACATTTCAGCTATTTCCCAAACGAAAGGCATACATAAACGTCTTTTACGGACGACATTTTCTAAATCTTCCTTTAAAAGTCCTCGGAAAATCCAGTTCGCCGCCTCACTAGGCGGATCGCTTTATTCAAACTGCAAACACTTCATCTTTAAACGTCAGGGTTTCTGCATTAAAATGCACCTCAGACCCTTCCTGTTGGGAAAAATCGCTCGACATTATCGTCAATGTGTGTGGCGCGATTTTAAAATGCACCATGCGTTTTATCCCTTTGTCTGAATCCCATACTTTAAATACGTACCTATTGCGTAGCACTTTATTGAAAAGCTTTAGTTTGACATAAAAAATCTTAGGAAGAAAGTACATACATAAATGTGTACTGTACATACATAGATACATACATACACGTTTTTAGGTACATACATTTTTGCATAACGTCGATGGCATCTGTGTTACTTGAGATGCTTAGGAAAACAGTACCTTGTTCTATAGCTTAAAAACTAATCTAACATCAAATGCTAACAACTTGTCCAAACAACACTATGATTTAATTCAATCATATTTATTATCACTCTATAATCCAAGCATTCGTTCCACCTACATTTACTCAGGGGTTTTATTTTCTATTCAGCTCCAACCGGTTTTCTTATAAATATTAATGCGTGTAAAATATAATACACACCTTTGATATTTAGATATATAAAAATATATGTATATATCCCATACATTTCAACAACGAATGAACCCTTCGTTGCGCCCCCGTTCAATTCGCTTCTAATTTACACACCGCATTATATTATATACATATTTGGCACAGTAAATCAAAATTCTGGAACCCCTCGACTGTATTTTATTGGCTGAAATTTTATTTAAATCGCGATCTCCAGACGGGGGAAATTGTCGAGACATTTCCATATACGCACTCTGCAACGCAGACACGTACTTTTATATGACAATGCTGCACAACCCCCCACCCCCCCTACCATGCCCAACCCGACACTATAACACCCCCATAGGCGTCAGCAATTTCCCTTATTCAAAAATAAAAATAAAAAAAGAGTAAAAGCCTGGTTTCCGTGCTTCGAAACCTCGGAAAATCGATTCTTCCGAAATGCATGGGGGCGTCTTTTTAGGTCGAATCGAAGCAATCTTATCTATAAAATAATTATTGATATGTTTAGGTTTATCAATTTAATGTACATTTGTTACTTGTATGGTGTTTATTGTATTATTAAAAGATTTTTTGGATAAATCTCCTCTTACAAATCAATATTTTATATTTCCGATGTCGTTATTTTATATTCGTTATATTTCTGATTTCAAACAGTTAGTTAGACTTTTTTTTCTATTAATTTTTTATAAAGATTGAGTGGGTTAACACTTACCGTATTGCAAATGGATAACAATTGAACAGGACTTATACCTATATTATATAGTACTTTATTTCTCCGAATATACTGAATGCATGCAGGTTCTCCATATTTTATGTATTCTTCATCAAAACCTCTATGATTCAAATTATGCCATTACGAAATAAAGACAATGATCAATTTCAACAGAGATAATTATTTTCGCGGTGAAACCCTTGTACGCGTGCCTCATAGATTCGAGGGAGGGGGGAATTCAGTACGCTGCGCTCAATGGTCAGTGTGTGAATGATATCCGCCTTGAAATGACGGCTCTGTTATTTTATTAATTTCTTGTACTTATTTGACATTATTCGTCGTTTATAGCTAATTACAATTATTATTTAAACTGAATACACACATTTTTAACTGGACGCTTAAATCTAGAACAGTGGCTAGTGGATATTTTTAGCACAGGGAGGTGCTAAAAATGGTACCTCGAGTTTTGCGCGATAGATATAAACGCCCCGACAATACCACAAGGTGACAAAAACGTCTCAGCAAAAAGCGCTCGGTGACAAAAACGCACCAGTATATATGAAAAAATTCAATTGCGACTTTGATTAGCGAAGCTACTTTTAGGAATAATCGTAAATATCAAAAGTTTATATTTTAGAGAACGAGACAAGTGCATTCAGTCTTTATTCGTTCTTTGTTTTTGACATTCATCCGTTATCTGCTCCAATTTCGCACTTACCTGGCCTGTTTTTTGAATAATTCGCGACTTCTACATATCTATTGGACCAAGAAATCGAAATCGAATATGATATTTTAATTTATTCAAATATTCTGTCGTGGCTTTGTCGCCGAGTGCTTTTTCCTGGGACGGTTTTGCCGGCGCGCGGTAATTTCGGGACGCTTATGTACCGAGCGGTTTTGACTGGACACCGTTTAAAACATTACTAAATTTGTTCTGACTTAAAGCTTTGAAACAAAATTTAAATGTGATATGTTACAACAGCAAACCAATCAATGATTTGTATATTTAAAATGGAGAGTATAAAAGTTCATTGCAGTTAAAATGCTTTGTTTAAAAAGTATGTATTCTACATATCCATTTATATATCACTATGTGCATGGTAGACATCATCATTTGCTAGCTGTACCTCCTGCCCGCACAGTGCTTTTTTGAATGGCTCCTATTCCAAGAGCTATTCGACTTCTTAATGAAATCGTTGCTGCCGAGACTGAATGTGATATTTTCCACCTTAGTGAGCGTAAATTGTCGGAAATTACTCTAACCCATTTATCTGGTAGTCAGCGCTCATCATTGTTTTCATGATTGATTGTGATTTATGAGTGAAATTTTGATTAACTCTCTTCCATTTGGGCCTTATAGAGATGTTTTGTATTTGTAGTTGTTTCTTACATATTTATTGGAACTGGCTGTATTTACATATGTAGGTGCAAGGCATTCCTTATGCTATATTTTTTACTTTATTTGTTATTATTAAATGCTATTTTTTATGTTTATGTATGGATTTATTTATGTTTATGTTCAAATGTATTTTTTTATGTATAATTGATGAGTATATTATTTTCGTTATGTATTAATTTATGTTTAATTGTTATTTTGTTTTTTTTTGTTATATTTTTGACCATTGTGGCGCTTTAGGAATTCCTGTTATGCCAGAATGGTCTGTTTAGAATAAATAAATAAATAAATATATGTAGGTACAATAAGGAAACATTTCATTGAAACCGTATGCATTGAAAATAACAATTTAAATCAAATACAAAATATGTATACCTCCTATGTAAATCCAAAAGTATGTTTTTTTTTTCAGAGGCGAATGAAAACCGTCATGTTATATTTTATTATTATAGTGTTTTTTAAATCATGATTGTTTTTGGCCGAAAGCAGATTAACGTGGCTAACAAGCTACACAGTGTAACGATATAATAAAATCACAAATTTTCCGGCTATGTAGTGTCGACGCTTTTAACACACTCGCATGGTTTATTGGAATCGTATCGCCGGAATTACCGGTCACAATGCCCCCGTTAATTTTCCGGGGTCGAGAGCTTTCGGCTTGTCGGGTCGGTTTAACTCGTGACGTCGGAAAACCCAACGTGTAGGGCTCGTGAAACTTTAAAGCCTACGGCTGCCATTAACGACACCACAACTACGAGTCCCACGCTCTCGGAAAATTCGCCCTTTCAACGCTATCGGTTATAAAATCATATACCGATCGACCGGTGGGATCGCACGTGTAAACACTGCGGTCGTACTCGACGCGTTTTCCCGGGTCGATTTTCCGCCCGGCGAAAAGTTTACGTCAAGAGAGTTTTCGCGCTGTGTGTATATTCGGCTCGAATGTTTGCAATTTTGATGTATATTGTTTGTTTTAATGCGTGTGTGTTTTGATGTTTCGAATATCATGATTCTGTAGTCTCTGCATGCTCTGATGAAATTTTAAGTGCTTGTTTAAAATTTAAATACTTGTATTGGCCTCCTAAGCTTCTTACATACATGTTTTCTTTCATTGAAATATGTTCATATTCTATTTATTTGATTCGTGCGCGGCTTAAACATCTGAAGGTTACATTGAAATGATACATTTTATTTTTCATTATAATATAAAAAGATACATAGGGTATTAACTTATTCTTTTTAGTAAATATGATATATTATTTATGAAGGGAATGTATTATACTATATATTTAATAGGCTTAAGAGCCATATCAAAGGAACTGTATCATTGCCATAATTCACATATGAAAAAATATATTTACTAATTTTAGCTGTTATATAAACTTTTTGTGTAATTTAATATGTATGTACATACGTTCAAAACAACATAGCAAATAATATGGATACAATTTTTTTTAACCAATTTTCATTTAAAGGGCATCGAATATATCTGCTAATAGCCAAATACTTCCCTAAATAATCTACCTATATAGAAATATATAATATACCTACATATGTATGTACATACATACATACATACATATGCAAGTAAAATAGATTTTCACAAATGTATTTATACCACAGCTTAGTGCACTGGTAGCACTATTGCATACCAATAGATAGATCATGGGTTCAAGTCTAGGCCAAATAAGCTGCTGTTCAGGCTGTGTCTTGTGTGGTTATGAAAAAACACAGATCAACCGTCTCCTGCTCAAAACATTCGGAAATTTCAGAATTTTCCGATATTTATAGCTTAATTGTTATGACGGATCTAATAAATTATCCTTCCTTTCATTTTCTCGCAAATTCAATTTATGAACCATTTTTTTGAATCCTACAAAAAAGCTACTTACCTAATGTATTGCTCGCAAAATTTCTGTGTATCGATAATTTGTTGATTTTCAATAGATGTCTCTATTTTTGAAAAATTGTTAATACTTACATATTTACAAAAAATTAATCTAACCATATGTGTCGCCTTGGGCTAATTCCTACCATGGCACATATGATGTATAGCATTCATTCATTTGAACATGTACACTCGCCTTTACAGATCGCTCCAGAGCGACAAGTGTACGTATACATATGTATATACATATACAATACAATCAATACAAGCATTTTTATACAATTCGAATTCATACAAATCATCATCCACAGTGACATTTATGGAGAATTTTTTGCAGAATTTTATTAAAGAAATTGGCGAACCTCAAGACGCTGAATAACTTGAGATTTGCAAGAATGATTGGCAAGGAAATGCCAATTTACAGGAACCGTTTCAAGGAAAATCAGAAACATTAGCAAACTCTGAAAGAAAACGATCGACCTGGAGTCAGAAACCAAAATCTGGCCAGCAGCGGAACTCTAGTGGGACTCAAACCCGTGATCACCCTGCTCCAAAGCACATTATTCTAATCACTAGTCCCCACTGCTGGTTTAATATAAATTTAGTTAGTTGTGACAAAAGCTTTTATTGCATATTTTTTCAATTAAACTAATATATAAAGCTGTTGTAATCTTCTCAACAATAGCAGTTAAACGTAATATACGTTAACATCTTGTTTTAATGCATATTTGATTTAATCAATTTTCATTATTTATATAAGATATACAAGTTTTTGATAATTTTTGATAAATACGTATTTATTTATAACGAAATATTGAGTTTCGGCTTCCAAACTTAATAAAATAAAATCCAATCTATAAACCACACAAACGTACATATGTATGTATGTATAAATGTGTGAAACTCAATAAAGTCCATTCGATTTTTTCCACATATGTACATACATACACAAGTATCATATAATAGCTATAAATATCATTTCTCACTTGATATGCCCCCGCACGCACGTAATGTAATATAATATACATTTTATTTGTATGAATTTATGAAACTCGGTCTTTCTATTATACGTTAGTACACAACGAGAAAGCGAACGCTCCCAAACTCACTTTATTAGCGAGATAACTGAAGGAATTCCTAAATATTCACCCACGCTCACACGAACTCGGGAAAACCGAATGAAAATTGTCTTTTTATCTTGTCATTACCGTACGATTAATACTACGCCGTAAACTCACACTGTAATGGCGTAACAGATCTTATCGTCTGAAGGCACAATACACATTGTTTTAGTATCAATTTTGGAATTTAAATACACCACCCAACCCTTCCCCGTCTTTACTTATTGTCCCTTAAACGTATTTCCGTGTATATAATATACATATATGCACATCAGAATTATTTTCGAATCAAAATTTATATAAATCCTTTTGTCTGAAGGATCCGTTTCTCAGAAACCAACATCTTGTCTGTTTTTTTTTAAATTGGCAAGATTTTACTCGGGTGATTCTAGTTGTGTCCTTTGCGGAGTATGTACAAATCGGTAGAGTCAACAACAGTGAAAACAAAATCCATCATAACATGCGTGTTGCCTTGTCTAAATTTTCCAAAATCACCATCCGTCATAAGAAAAGTTTCTCAGAAACAAATTCGAGAGTTTGTCTCTCGATGTGCATGTTTATACATACAAAACACTTGTCATATGTACATATTTCAATGACTGAATGGATTGCCAGTTTATTTAGTATGCCTGCAGAGATTTAACTCTAGTAAAATGTACTTATTTTTCGGTTTGAATCTAAAAATGCAGTTGTTTATAATGAGAAGGGGGGTAAGGTATCAATTTTAATTGCGTCCGTTATAGGTATGATTATACAAAGCAGATTTAGTGTACGCGGACGTTTTAAATTGGATACGGAGGCACAACAATGGAGTGCTTGTATCGCGTAATTGTAATTCAGATAATGAAGAAAGCTGTGGAGCGCGAAAAAGAAAAATTGCGACAATGAGCTTAACGAAAAATATGATAAAAGTGCCCTATTTATTATTCCCCCTTTTAATGAGGTGGAATATGAGGAATAGGCGAGGGACACGAATTCAAATCAAAGTTGTCTTACGACTGATGAAAATTTTTATTTTAAATAAATGTATATAATGTTTATGTATTAGGCTATCGGAAAATGTATAATAAGCCGGAAAATATTGACTTTGAGCCATTGAAGTATTGATTTTCATTTTTCGTCGCTTTATTGGGTTTTGGGTACTAACATTAAAGGAGATAAACATTATACATAAATACTAGAAAATGTCTGAGGTGATTATCGTAAAGAATAAAAAGCTTTTTAATATATAATCGAAATATTTTATAGATTTATTTTCATATCACGTTTATTCTCCTTATTATATGGTTACTAGTGTTGTGCCCGATGAGATATCATCGCATGGGTGTTGGCATATTAAGTTATTAAACAAAAATAAATAAAAGTAATCAGCCAGTTCTCTGTTCGATCTACACGCGGTCGAAATTTATTCAAATACCTTTTAAATATATTTAATTGTTTAATAGGAAAAAAAATAGTAAAAACTACCTACCTACCTACATATTTATGAACAATATAAAACAATAATAGAAAAATGAATGAAGTAAATCAATTTTCAATAGATGGCGGTAAACGCTCAAAGACTTAGCGCCGTCTATTTGCCTAGAGAAAATATTGTTAGCGAACAGTATATATTGAAGTTGTTTTTCTTTTGTTATTATATTCGTATATATAGAATAGCGATATTATATATATATATATATATATATATATATATATATATATATATATATATATATATATATATATATATGATAACAATTTTAACAAACACACTATATCAATACCTGTCTATCTACAACTATCCATATAATATGGATTAAAAAATTTGTGTAGCGGAATCTAAAGTCGAAGTTGAAGTCTTAAAAAATCAACTGACTCCAACTTTTATATTCATGAAATAATGAATTCAAGTTTCAATTTCTAAAATTAGCCACTTATTTATGTGTGTATAATATTGAAAGCAAAAAATTCATTCTTCCCAAAAACAGTAATGTTAAATGCTAAAAACAACTAAAAAGATTTAATTTACAATTAAAAGTTTATGAATTTAAAACTAAGATATTACAATTTTAAAACGCCCTAGATTCATTATCTTTACAGAAGTTTTTCATATAGTCGATATTAAAAAAAAAACTCGGCTAATATTCAAAACGTATTTAAACCAATATATGTATTACGTTATGTATATTTACATAAGTATATAAAATTGCAATGAATAATTAGAATCGTCGGTAGTTAAATAGTTTCGCTTGCAGCAAACGGTGATTTCCCTCGCCATCAATTAACGTCCGAACGGATTGTAAACTACTCTCTCGGACTTTCTTCTTTTCTGCTATACGATTTCTTTTCTTTTCCACCCCGTCTTTCTTGTCCTCGTCTTCTTTTTCCTTTCATTTTTTTTTTTTATCTCTTTTCACGACAATTCCGACACGTCCCCGATACGTGTTGCTCGCTTTTTGTCCCGACATTTTTCCACCCCGCGAACCGGTATTATTACGACGTCGCTCGAAAGCCTTCTTAACGGCGCCAATTTCACCAAAGTTAAAAATTTAATTTCTCCACGCCCCCTCTTCCTCTCCCCTCATACCTGCACATTTTGAACATCACAAATACATATAAGTTGATATATAAGTCACTATATAAGTCGATCTATAAATTTGTCTGTTGGGCTACTAGCTATAATTTTTATCTTAGGTCAGACACAACTAGAGACATATCTTTTAACTTACAAAGTAATGTCTAAAAGTAAAACTATGTATGTATATATGTACATACATAGTTTCGTCTGCAGACATATATGTACATAGGTCTCTATCAATTTATCTGTTATAACGATTTCTCAAAGGCTAGCTAATAGCCAACACAAATAAGAGCATCCATCAGTGGAGTTATCGAGTATATAATCAGTTGAGTTATCGAGTATACAAACAGTGGAGTTATCGAGTAATTTAACCGTTGAACTTATGATTTGTCTCCAGTCAAGTATTTTAAAAAAAGGTCTCTTATCTAAAAGGTCACAATATTTAACATATGTATATTGTTGGAGACATTTCTACAGACCTCACGACCTATTAAGTTGTTTTTGAGAATCTTTTATCTAACAATAAATAGTTTGGTAAAAAATATGTTGAATGCATGTCGACACAATACTAAAATGTCGGGTCAATTATTTAATATGTAAATATTTGTTTTCTCGTTCGACGGATACAACTAGAATCACCCAACTGATTGTACATACATATTGTATTGTGAACAAAAATCTTATGTATAAAATTAACCTCATCCACCCATATACACGCTTTCGCGATTTCTAGATTTAAATCGTAAACATAAAATGTCATTCATACAATAAAATTTTTCAATATTTAAAACGGTTCCATTTGTACAATTCGATATTCGATAAAAAAATTAAATCCTTTTGTGGGTTTTTCTCGAGGATTTTCAAACTGCTCGTTTATCCCTGGCCTAAAAATCATATTAGTCTTTTCATTTTTTTTTCTCATTTTCCTTTCCAATGAAAACCAATCTATATAGTTCCTCCATTGTTCCGGCTCTGATGCAAAAGCTCCAGAAAGCTCTCGGGTCTTCAGCGACTGAGATGCTGCCCTAAGCCAGATCTCTAAGTGCCATCGAGAGAACACCTTCTTTCCGTATCGATTAATATTAGCTATTTGATGCCATGCCATAGGCGACACTAAAGCACCTACTTCTTTTTATATTCGATGACCCTTCACAGCTTCAGAAGTGAGCTTTCTGTACACCCCTATCGCCCACTTTCACACGCACGATCGATCCAAAGCCTCAAAATCTATACGTATGTATGTGTGTGTGTGTTTTTTTTTTCACTTGGCGTATAATATAAACGCGACTTATAAATTATTATTCCGCTTTTAATTTGGGCTTTTATCCCGTCCTCTGCTCGTTCGGGAGGGCTTTTGTTCGCGTCCTTCCAACGTCCGCAATATTCTCCATTTTTGGGGTTTCGGGTCGGTCCAAAAGTGAGGGAGAAAGAGACGAGTCGAGTGATTAATTTGAGCAGTATTAATATTTTAAAACGCTCCTTCCACCCTCTTTCATTTGCTTACTAGACGACTATAATCTTTGCACCTTTTCAAAATTTAGCTCCGTAATCGTGTTTGTATTTGACCGATTACTTCGTCTAAATGACAACGGGAAACCGCTGCACCAATATACCACACTTAAAATCGAGTCTTTAACTATAAATTAAAACGATAAAAATACGATACCTTTTACTTTTTTTTCATTTGTACCTAGAAAGATCCTTGAGGGACACCAGCATACATGTTTATTTTTGGTATTAGATTAAAACTCCATTGAATTTGAAGCATATTTTTGAAGCATAAGCAAATGAAAGACCAAAGTCGCTTCAAAGCATTTGTTCAACGAACCAGGAGGTTCACACGATACCACCGCTCACTGCAGAATAATCTGATACCTCCTTATAAAGGAAAAGTTGCCCACCACAGTTTCCCCGATCCATTTATGTATCTAATGTCTAAGCACGTAGTCTACCCTGGCGAGTCGCACGCACTTGCCCACGTCTATGAGAAATCCCGTTAGCCTAATCTGGGGGTCTCTGTACAAAATTCTCCAGTATTATCTGTAGATATTCCGAAAATAACATTATTGTATGAATTGATATCAATAAAAATAACATATACTAGGATTCAGGTGTGCGTATTCATTTATTTGATACACATCCGATAAGAAACAGGGATTGTGATTGATGGAATGTTTTCCGAAATGCTCTAGTACGGATATATGTATGTATGTACATATGTAAATACACACCTATGTACCTTATGTGTGTATATGTATGCATATAGCAAATAAATGAAATGTAATATAATATAACGTAATTTCCATGGATGAGAGTGTTCAGTTTGTGGTGATGGGGCACAAAAGCTTCCGGTGTGCCTTATGAATGTTTCATCCATTGATCCATTGGACGAACAATCCGTTTGGATGTACTAGTAGGTGTGGAACAATGCGCTCCGAGTCAATTGTTTTCATTCGGTCCAGCCGCGGCGTTATCGTCGAGCGCCAGCTGCGCTCTACACATTTGCCGCAGTTATTACACCTAATGTTTCGCCGAATCGAACAATCGAAATAGACCTTTGATAACCGCTGACGTATAAATAAACCCATCAGCTTTGCTTTTATCTCGCCCTCCTTGCCAAGTTTCCAAATTATCTTAAAATTTCAATGAAATATCAGTCCATACCCAACGGTGAACATATTTCGCTCGGCTGCGACGCACAGTGGGCTAAATAATAATTATGACTAAATTTTATCATTCTTCTATTTGTATGCTTCCCAAGAAGCGAATGGGATTGTTTTGAAAGATTTTAAAGTTCCTATTGTAAAATGATCGCTAGTGTATACAAAATTGTTTATTATAAATACTTTGTTAATTTCCGATTACTTGGCTTTTTGCGGCGAAATTTTAATCAAAACAATATATTGTTCCGTTGTGTCTTTATATAATATCCATTGTTCTTATTTTAATTAAAAGCTCACTTCGTAACGAATTTCAAAATTCGGATTTGCGATTTATTATTTTTCCCTAATTTTTGAGAAAATATTTATTGTATGTACATATATAATAAATACATAAGTACAAGTAGTTTTATATTTATTTTTAAATAATAAGAAAATCAGATTAATAGTGTTCATTGAATTCAATTTTGGGGACTTTCATCGGGATATCTAATGGATAAAATAAATACATACATATGTATTTATTTTATCCATTAGATATCCATTTATCATTTTATCTACTAATACATATTTATTTTATACATCTTGAAATTCCTTTTCATTTTTTTTATCTCGTAAAGAAATTAATTTCAATCTTTAAATCTACATATTCAACGTATTCTCGAATATGGTATTAATAATTGGAAAATTAAAATTTGTTCGTAAAAAAAACATTAAAAACATGGTCATGAATCAATACTGTGCACATACATCCACTATGTATTGATTCTTCGTATGTTAATTTATTTTATTTTACATATATGAGCCGTTATATTTGAAAGTGGCGTGAGTCGACTTTTCTTAATTTCGAAAAATATCTCAAAAAACATGAAACATGCTTTTCCGAGATTCTGGACATATCGAATTTGAAATATTACTAACAATTCGTAATTTAAGTCAAAATGAAGTAGTGTTTTTGGAACTGAAAATTGGACTTCCGCCACTTTCAAATATAGCGACTCAAATATACATACATATGCCAAGAAGGCCAAACAATAGATGTTTATACAGTATCATCTATGAACAAATTCTATAATTGTAATAATTTGAGAAATACATACATTTTACAGAGTGGGTAGCATATTTGTAATATCAACAAATTTGGAATGCTAAAAACTCGAATTTGCGAGAAACGGAAACGGTTTTTGCGAATTTTGTGGAAGCGTTTCAATGAAACCATATAAATTGGCAAACTATGATAGGAAACGATCAACTTTTGTCACATACATATATCCAAGGTCTGGCCAACAACACTGGGCCAGAGAATGACCCATGACCACTCAGTTGAAAGCATTACACGCTAACAATGAACTATGTTGCTAGTTGTATTTAAATAAATAAGAAAAAGTTCGAAATTGTATTGATTTCGATTTTTCGTTAGGCTTTCAATAATTACATATAATACTTTTTCTATAATTTATTTATAATTAGATGAAATTATCTTTTCATACATTACACACTTCTGCATACATAAAGCTCTTTTGTATTTTTATTTTCATAAATTTCTATCATATTTTTTCTTTCTATTTGCAAACTTCACTAAAACTGAACGACGAATCGTTTGATATTTTCCAGTATTTTTATTGAAAAAAGTTTCACCAGTGAGATACCCAAAATAAAAATGGACAGTTTCGACAACGAACCTGACTGTTACTGTTTCCTGTTGATGAAATTCATAGTTGAACGCTTATTTAAACTTTAAATTTCACTCCACTGACATATTATATTTAGCGCTAAAAAATTCCACACACACAAAAGCAGCATCAAAAGAAAAAGTTTTTTCATCACACTGAAAATTTTTCATCTCCAGTGTATGAGGGCCAATATAAATCTTTGCTTTGTCGCAGCGAATTTTGTATTTTTTATTTTTTGAATGGCTCATAAATCATCATAATCTTCATCTGCGACCAGCAGCGACATCATCATCATCATCATCGTCGTCGTCGTCGTCGTCGTCGTCATAGTCCCAACTGGTGGTATGTGAATGCACTTAAATTATACATTACCATAATCTTGTTTGGTCTGCGCTCGGCCCCCCTATTAAATCGGCCCGAGCTTTCCGCACCGCAAATCTTTATAAATTTGCTTTCGTTTGCCGTTCGTCGTTAATCCTCAACGAAAGCTTTTCCTACCCCGTCCCCCACCCCCTTGCTTTCCCCCTTTATGTGTATTTTTTAGTTTATTTATTTTCTTTTTTATTTGTGTGTGAAATACCGGTTCGACTCTTTGGTATGTGCGATTTCGCTCGGGAAACTTTGAACGAGTTTCAGCCAGACAGCAATCTAAGTTAGATTTTTGTATATTGCATTCGTGGTTTTCAATAGTTTCTTATTTAGTGAAGTCTCGTATGTATTTTCGAATTTATGCAACGCTCGTAGTTACATCTTCAAACTACAATCTAAATAAATATTTCTTCTCTGAGCTGTTATATTTTATAGTTTACATTGAAACTTTACCAACATAACTATTCAAACCGTGCGATTTAATTATTGTTGTGAAAAATAAGCAGTTTTCAACGGTTTTTTATTTATAATTTGAATTTTATACTAGCTATTTTATTTTTATATATTTCATTTTTACCATAGGTGCCATAACAGGTTGCCCCAAAGTGGCTCATACATTACAGATTAGGTAGATATATTTAACAATCGACAAATTGGGATTTGCGATGAATTTGCAATAAACAAATAGAGGAATCCGATTTATTATTTCAGCCACAACAATGACTAATGTATGTGAGATAAAAATGTCAAACTCTAACAGGAGACGTTCGATCTGGATTTAAAAACCATCCAGATCTTGCCAGCAGCATATTTGAATTTAATAATTACTCGATTCCGGTCGGGATTTGAACCCTCGATCTCTCTACTGATAAACATTGGCTTGTAAAACTTTGAACCATAAACGCAACATCAAACTATTGATGTTTATTTATAATGTTTCGTTTCATATATTTGAAATATGGTCAAATAAATAAGGATTTTTTATGTGTTGCTCTTAACAATTTCTCGAGTGTCAAAATATGTACATACATAATTTTGCCCAATGAATCTATCTTTATGAGTAATTTTGAACATACTCAACTTCATACTTTTTTTCTTTTGAGCAATATATGTATATAAGTAATATCATAAAATATATTAATATTGAATTTAATACAATGTTTTCATAATGTGAAACAATCATAAAAGAGCCAATTCATAAAGAGATTTGTCGGCAGACAAGATCCTTCGATATAGAAATTTTTTTAGACAGAATTGAATCACCAGACATGTCTGCCGACAAACCTATTTATCAAATAATTACATTACATTTATAAATTTTCATAAAAATCACGCCCATTACGTACAACTGTATCCAAATCATTAGTATTGAATTCGTTTATATCATGTGTATTTTGTATTGATATATTTTTATAGATACATTTTGATTGTATTAATTCATAAATGAGTTATAACATTAAGTAACAATACATATACATATATAGTAGACAATTTTAAAAGATATACGTGAGTACATATTCAGTAGCAGAAATGCATTAAAAGAATTCGCCTTACAAATCCAATGCCCTAGCGACCCAATCCAAACATAATTTCTAAATAAATCACACCTAGGACGTTCACAGTAATTACACTTTCATTCGAATTTCAAAGCGAAAAAGTTTTCGTCTTAAAATGCAATTAATTTCCAAGAGAAAAAAATGCATAGCGGCGAGTTGTTAAAGGGTACCGACGCCGATTTGCAATTAAGTGCATTGTTTCCGTCGCCATCAGGACGAACTGCATCTCGCGAAGGAAGGGGAGTTCCGACCAAGATTTATCTGCGTCTGGAGAAGTTAAAAGGGGGGGGGGATGGAAGGCTTGGTAGTCTTCTTGGGGAAACTTTTATAAATTTCGGTACCCCGGGGAAAGTTCCGCCCGCCGCAAAACGAGCAAAATCCTTCATTACGAATTATATTACAATGAGAATAAACATCCGTAGACGGTTGCGAAACTTCACGACTAACATAACCGAAAAATGTAATGCCACCCACTCTACCCTTTGATCTATGTGTTTTCACGCGGAAAAGCGCGCGGAAAAACTCGCAAATCGAATTACATCTCCACTTTTGTCGTTAACCATCCTCTAACCCGACGTCTTACAAGGGTCAAATTTCTAATTACATACATACACCACAATATAAAAATAATAATAATATCTAAAAATATTTTTTTTTGTGTTATACAACTTATTAAAAAGATTTATTAATCGTGTTGTCAGTTTAAAGCAAATATTACTATGGAAAAGTTCATCCAGAAAAAGAAAAAAAAAAAGGCCTAACAAGTAACCTCAATGCTCCGTCCTGGCCAGAAACACTGCACCTTTTATAAAGTATTATTAATATTATACAAAGTAAATACATGTCAAGTAACATACACAGACACATTTAATTTGCAACATTTTACACAATTCAGTGAAATTCGAGATTGCTTAAAACTTGAAATTTGCAAGAAAATAGGTAAGGTTTCCAATTTGTTGGTACTGTTTCAATGAAAATCAGATATATTGACAAACTCTGATCGACCTGGAGTCGCAAATCCAAGATCTTGCCAGCTGAAACTAGTGGATTTGAACTCGTGACCACATTGATCATAGCATTATATTCTAACCACTAGTCTATTCCGCTGGTTATAATATAGGTATTACACATTTTATGACTGATTGATATTGTTAAAATTGGGCTGACTTATTTGAGTTGATTTAAATTCATAAAAATGATCAATGACTGCATTGAATATATATATATATATATATATATATATATATATATATATATATATATATATATATATATATATATATATATATATATGTATATGTATGTACTTAATTGCCACTCATAAGTCCAGATACAATAAAGAATTGAAATGTTCACCCATAACACAACTTTTTTGGTTTAAATAATTTTTATTTGGATCACCGTTACTTTGTGACACTCAAGTTGCAATTCGACACAAAGACACTTAGGCCATTATAATATTACGTGAAAAATAAAACTTTCGAACAGGAATAAAATAAAAATAAAAAATGACTCCCCTAGGTTGACTTGTGTAACTCTGTAGGTGGTGTCGTGGAAACTTTCGCTCGCCATAGTCGGTTCACACAACTTGTTTGGTATGCAAATGAGAATCCCCGGCACATCCCGCTGTTGCTGCCAAGGCCTCCCCTTTCCCTGGTCTCAGTGTGCCTCATTCTCCTCCTCCTCCCCCCATCCCTTTCTAACCGACAACGGAAGGAAATAATTCCGGCTGAGACATACTGTTCGCAATAAGTCTACCATAATGCGATGCCCGGCGAACACGTTAAATAATTATTATCATCTTATTTTAATTTACTTTTTGCTATAACACATCGCCAAGACCAAGCAATATACGTACATATATAAATAATTAAATAATTCCCTACGTGGAATGATTTGTATTAAGAAAAAATTCTTAGTGTACATTCTTATTATATTTACGATTATGTTTAATTCGCATCCGCAATCAAAGTAAATGCTTTGATATATAATTCCTATATAATGGGCTTAAAATTAAGTGTGTCACATTCAACCTTAGACAAACATATGTATATATTATACAATCTATACATTTGTATATATGTAGCTTAATACTAAGTATTCTAAGCCCGCTTTAAAGGTCAAGGAATTTGACCCTTAAAGCCCTCAACATGAGGCCACCCCCCCCCCAACGAATACAGTCCAAGAGACCCATTCGTCGGAGAACGAGACGGTTGTTCGTGAATATCGCACAAAAACAACCGCACATCACTGTTCTAATAAAAAAACCACACTGTACATAACCCAGTACAAAATAAACAACAACGCATGAACACATAAAGCGCGTATGCGTTAGGAAATAATACCTGAAATGTGCCGTGCGAATGCACGCACACCTCAAATAAACATACATGTATGTATGTATGTTTATACGTGCATAAACACGCACACACACACACACACAGACACAAACCACAAAAACATACACACACCTAAACAGCAAACGTACACTCACAATACTAAGTATAGCTTATTTTACTACCAACTACATTTTTTAGTTTCAAACCCTGATTCTGTCTGAAATTTAAATAAATTCTTCGATTTTATCAACGACTTTTGAATATTTTACATCGTCTAGAATAATGTCGATGGTTATATTAAAAATCTCCTATCAAAGTTTTCCAATTTTATCTGGCCCAATTGTTCAGACGGTTTCTTACCGTATGTATGAAAATCTCACAAATCTCACTCAAATCTCACGTTTTTATTCATTTTTTTGTTGTATTGTGAATGACTATATGTATAACGTTTGGCTTTGATAATGTATGGGAAATCTTGTCGCTTTGGTGTGTGTAAAATTTGTCATTAAATTAAATTACTAAAAAGAATCTTCGCCCAAAATCTATCTAAAGAAACCTTTTTTTTATCAATTAATGGACCAAAAAAATTTTCTTTTATTTGAGCATTGAAAACCTCCCCTCAGATTACCGTCTTTTTAGTTCTGAATTAATTTTAGTCACGATTATATTTAAATCATCCGAGTAGTGTGTCCAAAAATATAAAACTTGTGGTGTTTCACTCGTCATGATATGTGACTCGATTTTATAATACAAGGACAATGCGGGACTTTTTCAGTCGAAATTTATGTCGAATATTATTTCTACGTGTTGAAAACTCAAGGTTTTGAAACGAATATAAATTCAAGCCAAAGCTTGTATAATATTCAACGCCAACAAAAGATTTTTCCTTAACTAAACAAGACTATCTTGTGTAGTGAAAAAAATGATAAAAAAAAACTTGGCACGCCATCTACAGCAAAGGGAAAGCCGCTCATTTTCTGATCCTTTAAAGGATAATTTATTTTAAGATTTATCACAATCAAACTTGATTACGGTTAACTTTAATTCGTCGATTTTTAGCCCACGTCTCTCAGGGCGTGAGGCAATTTTTACATCGGAAAATTCCCAAAGAAAATCCAACCCCCCTCTTCCCCGCCGCGCCCCGTCACGAAGTTAATTCGAAAACGAACTTAACTCTTTGATGATTCCTAACGAAGGGGCGCTAATCGCATTTCGTCGAAATTCGTTTTACTTTTACCTCCTCTCAGCGGGAGAAAGTCGTAGTTAATACCTACGCGTCCGACGAATTTTTTTAACCCTGACACGGCGGGGCCAAAGGCATAAAAAGAGCGTAAATCTCTAATTGAATCCGACGTTCTTAGCGTCGGATAAAATTCGGATGACGGTATAAATATAGGGTATAATAATTCACGATAAGAAATCGTATAACGGGTAGTTTGTTTCAAAGTGTGTACGTAGTTTGAGAACCAGTGTGACCAGGTGTTTGTCTTTTGGATAAAGGTCAGACGGTCCTTAAATCTTTGGGTTTTTTTTTTTGTTAATTCCTGTCATCGTTAAAGACTTTTCTAATTACGTGTGCCGCTTTTATGCCTTAGTAGCAGTCGTTATACCATGAAAATCGTTTAATTGCATGGACTGTATACTTAAAATAAAAATATTTTAATACAATGCTCTTCATCCAATTTTTGAAGCTTTAAATTTTTTAGCAAAGGAAGTAAATCCAGATCGGATGTTAATCGAAACATTTCTAATGAGTTGACATCTATCGGTTGTTTTGGAAAGTTTGACAACTTGGACTTATCCTCTGACGTTTCGATGCGCATTCAGCGTCGCGGAATCACTTCATTTTCCACTATTTTTATGAGAACATCACTTCATTTTCCACTATTTTTATGGAAACATCACTTCATTTTACACTATTTTTATGCTAGTCTTCGGCTTTGACAGGGTGCTCGCCAGACAACATACACTGCAGTAACATAAACAATATAGAAAATAGTAATTGACAATAATGAACCATTTTTTGTGCCAAAAGCATCGTCCCAACGCCGATCTTTGCTCATAACTTTTAATTATCATATTTTAGTCACATAGTAAAATGAAAGCCTCAAAATAAGCGTTTGATATATTAAATACTACTTCATTAAATAGTGTATTTAATATAATATAATAGCATACCACACTAACGAGCTTTGATTGGTTACTGTCTATATACATATACTTCTAAGAACCTTACATATATGTACATATGTATATACTCGTACATACATAATTTTTAGATAGCAGAAAATCTTGGTGGTTCCGTTTATGCTAACCAGCGAGAGGGTGCTGGGTTCAATCCCGTAGATTGGCCTCGATTGAAAATAATTTATTCCGTGTATTTTCTGTAGTGCTGCTGGTCAGAGTTGACTATTTGTGATTCCAAATCGACCAATTTCTATCCGAGTTTGCCAATTTATATGTTTTCATTGTTGAAACGGTTCCTCATCAAATTGTGAAATACTCACTTGTCACCACTATTTGAATATGATTTCAAATCTTTATAATCTTTAAATTTATATTTATACAAGTTTAATACCTTTAATGTCGCTCAGAAATATAATTGGGTTCATTGCCTTTTCCAAGAGTAAATACGTAAAAAAAATACTGTTTTGATTAAAGAAAATTTAATATATTAAAAATACATAAGACGCAAACGTCTACAACATTAATTTTAATCATTTAATGAGCGCACTTACTTTGGCTTTTGATTCAGTATAAAATAAACTTTAATGAAGATGAATAAATTATCGAAGAATGAATTTATTTTGAATATTTCGCAGCGCACCCAGGTATTTACGATAACTATTAATCTTCTTATATGAGGGTCGTTATTTCATACCGAGATTATTTCTTGGTTGCTTCCCAAACCCATCCCCGTCTCGCTTTTCAACCCCGCAGGCGGTTTTCACCCCCCTCGGTACACCGTATTGCCAATTAAGGCTTAGTTTGTTTCGTACGTTTAATAAACCTTGTCGCTTGTTTCGATTTAATTAAATTGTGTGTACAGATATGCGTTCGTGCGTGCGTGAAAACGCACATTTGATAATTTAATCGACTTGAATTTTTAACATTCTATTTTTCTTAAAATACTATGCCATGGGTGATTTTTTATATATTAATTTTTGTATTTATTGATGAATTCGTTTATATTTACATTATTTTTACATGAAAAATATGAAATTTTATTCATTATTTTGTTTTTGTTTCAGGTAAGGAATTGCTTTCATTTCATAAGGTATGTATGTGTACACATTTATGTGGGTTTAATTTTAATATATTATATATGAATGTATGTATATATTATAACGCTATTCTATGTGTGTGTATGTTAATTCGAGTCATGTAATGTATTCAGCCGAGAGTCGAACTCGGATCATCCATTCAAATTTGTACGCGAGAGACATCCTCGAACCGACTTCGCCATTACATTTCTTTTTGTCAATATTAATCAAAATTGCTTATGTCACGCTATAAAAACATACGTAATAATATTTTTTTAATATGACATTACAGATTGTGTAATTAAATCGTGTATCAACTTTAAAAGAGCGTGTTAATAGTGTTGAGGTGGGTTCAGGATCTAAATGAAAGGCCAAAGTCACTTCACAGCATTTATTCAACGATTCAGGAAATCCACACGAGTTCACCACTCACTCTGGAATAATCGCTTTACCGTGTGTACCTCCTTATAAAGGACAAGTTGCACAGCGTAGCTTCCCCGATCCATTAATGTGTCTATTGGCTATGCACGTAGTCTACCCTGGTGAATCGCACGCACTCGCCCAGGTTTATAAGAACTCCAGCGAATCCTTTGTTCGGGCACTTACTGAGTTCCGTTAGCTTAATCCGGTGGTCTCTATTGTTCACCCACAAATGCACTTAAACAGTGGATACTCTCTTATGTTTCCACGTTACAATAGTTTAAATCCCTTTTGATTCAAATGGGCTAGATAAAAATGGGATGTTTAAAAAAATCGCACACTTTAAATGGCGCACAACATATTTGTGTAATTTTCGGCATTCGCTTATTTCGAGTTCGTATTTTTCATGTGCGTTTAGTCGTTAAGTAGTATTGAAATACGATCGGTAAAAAATTGGCGCAACGAAGTATTGATTTTATCGGGTTTTTAAGCGAAAATTTGTCGAATTCCAATGTCCGGGAATTTTTCCCTTCCTAGAAGAAAAATAATCATCAAAGCAATATTTGAAACCTTTGATCTTGATATATAATAAGAATGTCGATGGGGGCGGGAGGAGATACGTGGAAACGAAAGGGGAGGAAGTCGATGGGAGAAATCAACGCCTGGAGCTGAAAAATTAATGAATTTAATGAGGAAAATTGCACATTGAATTTTTTTTAAATATTCGCCCAGCGCCATCGACGCGCGAGGAAAATTTTAATTCAATAATCCGATTTTTCGGTACGCGTTCTCGTTTTTTTTTTTACTTTTTCCTCTTCTTTTTTTGAGGGGAGGGATGTTTCAATCAGAGTTAAATGTCGGTGAAAAACGGAAAGAGGGAAACTTTCTGAGGTCTCGAATTCGAACGGAAAAGTTTCGGTCGGACGAAGTCGACAAAAAAAGAAGAAACTTTGTTATTAATTTGTCCACTCGAACGAAATTGTGTGCGTGTGTTTTAAATTAGACTTAGTTTGTTCATAGAATAATAAGGCTATTTAAAAAAAACATATATATTTATACATAATACATATTCATGTATTGAATTACCGTGTATTGTATAAATCGATACAGTTATATAAGTTTTCTCACCCTTGTTTTACATCCCTATATCAACAAAAGACTTTGAAAATTGAAAACCTGAATTGTTTTCTTCAAATATGTAAAGTCCACTCTAATATATAAACCAATACGCATACATATGTACATCATATGCACTATGCTGATTCAATTAAGGGCGAAACTAATTAAAACGGCACCCCCGTGAATGATTGATGTTAGAATACTAATGATTATTAAATAGTACGCCCGGTGATGAAAGGGTTTTCGGGCCCAAACAGCGGAAAGAGAAGCTTAGTTTATAATTAAGAGCCCTCGTACTTTACGGAGGGATTCGGTTTGACAACCTTATCCATATACATATATAATATATATTTATATAAAATTATTAATGAGACATATGAGTGAATCGAGCTTAACCCTCTCAAAACCCCTCTCTCTCGCTTGAACCTTAACCGCTGGAGATCAAAAATTCGCAAATAATTAGAACTATTCAAGACACATGTCTGTTTTGTTCTATAACATTAAATGTATGTATATATGTACATATACAATATGTAGGTATGTAGATGCAAAAGCAAATCTTTTTCATCTCGCTTTCTCACAATCTAAATTTGGAGCTTGAAAAAGAGCCATATAAAAATCGTATTTATTTCATCACTTATCTTAAATAATCAAAAGCTACTATTTAAATTATATAATTTGATATACTGTTAACTTCTCCCCCTCTCTTCAAGAATCTGACCAAAGGTTAAAAAGTCAGCGGGGATGTCATATAACTGAAGGGGTTGTCCATTTGCTCCGGGTTTACTCTATTATTATATTGTACAGGCTTTCTTCACAATATGTGTTGGGGTTAGTTTTTAGTGCAACACAACCACGGTTGAATTAATCACGAGCAGGATGTTGATTGACACGTATGTATTTTTGCCGGCGGATGAGGGTTGATCATCAATCAATTTACCACATCGGACCGGCAAAAACAAACCCTATACTCACACACACACTTTGACTAGAGATTATGTGATTATCGTAAATGATCATTCCATATCACTCTACCTAATGGACGGATAAGTGTAAAAAATTCGAGTATCAATTCTGACGGATTAGTTAGGGCCGATTTGAATTTGAAATATCCACTTTTACATACATACATATGTAGTAGTGTAGTTAAATTTTCATAATTTTTATGGACGAATATTTATCATTAGATTGACGATGATACAATGATGAAATTTTTTACTTTTTCTAGTTTATTGCTATATAACAAGTATCAATATATGTATATGTATTTATACAATAGTAATGTTTTCGCAATCGATTTCTGATCATACTTTTTTGAAATATCGTTTATTTATTTTTAAAAACCGAACCAAATAGCATTATAACGTATATAATATTTAATATAATGAAAAAGTTTTTAAAAATTTATAACAACAATGAAAAAAATAAAAACAAAAAAGAAAATCATTGAATAATGTTAGATATGGGATATACATATGTATGTACATATACATACATACATGTGTATGTATATATGTGAAACTATGAAAAATTATCAAGCAATATAAATTTTAAACAAGAGGAAAGCAACATTTAAAAGAAGAGCAAGATCTACATACATCTACATATGTACAATAAGGAATTACATGAGTAGTTGGTAGACCAGGGATCAATGTGAAATAATGAAGGATTACGGAGGAACCTGATTGGACATTGGAACAGGATCTTAGTTTATAGTTAAAAGCCCTTTAATAAATATAGCAATTATATAATTCAAAAGCTTATAAAAAATACATAAATGATTTTCTTCATACATACATTATTATTAGACTTTTCCATGGCATGCAGAGCAAAGTCTATATAGTGCTTTGTCTTTGATCCTTTCAATTGTCTAATATAATAAGGGCTTCCTATTATTCATCATAGAATAGTGCAGGTGTAAGTTTGCTAGCCATAGTTTGTACCTTTTACCATATGTTATCCCTTCCGTCCTCCACTTCTAAAGCTTCAATTATGTTAGAATCGAATCTTCCTGATACCTTTTTTTCCCAATATAGAATTATCATCCACAAAAACTAATATTACCATATTAACTCTTTATATAATCTTTATATCACATTAACTCTTTATATGAACTATATTCATACTCTTTCGTTCATGTCGACAGTCCACTGGTCATATATGTATGTATGTAGGATCTTATATTAGCCTATTCACCTACGCGGTGTGACTGTGAGATATACATATTTAAGAACCTACAGTATTTGAAGAAATATATACATTTGTATATGTATGTATGTATGTTATATAAATAAATGATTAACCTAATTGTTGAGTCTAATACGACTAACATCCAGATTCTTAATATCTGTATATAATATATCTACACTTCGTTGCATCAAATGCGCTTTTCCTACGTCAGGGAAAATTCGGATCAAAGGTGAATCCTGGTGGGTGGGTGTTTGCGCATTATTCAAACCCTCAGACACAATAGGCGGCCATTTAGACAGTGGTAGATTGTATGGGGGCAGTTGCCCTTTCAGACCGTTCATCCGGACGGCCCTGCATACGACGACGCAATTGCGTAAAGCCGCAAGAGGAAATCCCCGAAGCGCAACGTAGGACCAGGGGGTGAGCACCCAAACGTGCGAGGGTCGTATCTGCAATATTAGCCCTCTCGAAGTTGTACAAATTGTATTGACCGGTGGGTCGCATTGGTATCGTCGATCTGGGGTATGTATACTGCAATCGACTTTTGGGTATGTATACTGCAATTTGAACCCTTCTTGGTTGCTTTGGGAAGTATTTTTTGATGTTTTGAATTGTCTTGGGAAGAGCTTTGATGTAGAACTTTATGTATTAGATATGTACAAAATATGAAGAAAAAGTTGAAAAAAAAACATGTATTTTCAATTTATTTTCATATTAAATTTCATTCTAATTAGGACACACTTCATGGATCTTTTATGTATCTTCGTGTTGTCATGTGTCCTAATTTGAACTTATAAAATTACATTTATAGTAAAAAAACTGAAAAAAAGCACTGAAGAAGGTTTTTTTCTAAATGAAGGCTAGCAATTGTTTAATACTGACCAATTTTTCTATCCACCCGAAAAGAAGACACAATCAGTCTTATGTACATGAAAGAGTATTTATAATTTAATATGTACATACATGAAAGAAATGTATGCAATAAATGTGTGTTTACAATTTGAGTCATATTTTCTCAATAAGCCACTTTCATCATATTTACCTTTTCTGAACTTTTAGTTTAGTTTTAAATCAATATACAATATTCTTCCGAAAGCAATATACCAATACTTTATTTGTAATATATCCGCTGTGTGACGATTTAAATTATGTTTTGTATGGAAAGTGACATTGGTTTTATGGAAAGGAATATTCAGTCATGCTTAAGTAATATTTTTAAAATAATTCATGCTAACACAATATTCTGTTTAAATACATGACATGAAATCAAAAGCTTCGTGGAAATCCTTTTGATGCAAAATTATACTAAAGCCATTGACTAGTTCCTGGAAATACGCTAATGTTGTGCAATTCAAGGCATACTGTATATATTAAAAAAACCAATAAACATTTTCAAGGTTAAATGTATTTCGATACATAAATTAAAATAACTGACAGACACGTGTACCCAGATATATGTAACAATAATAGAAATGGCTTCTCGAACAAGTCCTTTTTGATAATAGAATATACATTTTTTTATTAGGATACAGAAGTATTGATTAAAATAATAAAAATTTTACATTAAAAACTTAATTTTTTGATTATTATTTATATTTTTATATTTGAGTATATGGTGGTTAGGCATTTGTAGCCAATCGGTTTATTTTTTTTCAATTTGCGGTTTATGTTTATCCACTTTTCTTGTAATTTTCTGTCCTTAGGAACTCTAAAATTAAAGTGTAATGTAAAGTTTCAATAAAAATATGTATAATATAATCAACGATATTTTCGTAATTAAACTTAAATAATTAGTTATGAATATAATTGAGTATTCGGTGCCATCCATAGATAGGTTTTAATCTATTTTAAAATACTTTTTACCCCTTAAATTGCATGAAGAATCCCGGCGGTTGTCGTGACTAGTGGCCGGATCCACAGCGCGCCTTTTATTGTTCAATTGTTGTAAATTCTATTGTTCAATTGTTATAAAAGGTTCGCCCAACCTTTTTTTTGTACTCTAGCTTTGTAAATATAGCCAAACCGCCCCGATTCCTGGAAAAAGCACGGTCTCTATCCGCAGTCTAGTTATGACTAGTCTTCGGCAGTGAAGCGTGATTTTGGAACAAAAAATGGGAGTTTTGGGGCTATTTTCCAGGAAAGAGGGCAAACTACAAAGCTTGACCATATAAAACTTAAAGCAAAAAAAAAGTTTCACCATAAAAAAAATCACAATGGTGCGCAGGGTCGCACCGAAGCTTAGTCATGACACTATGCAAACTGTCAAACTACGATGTTAATTGAAAAATATGTTACTTAAATGATTAACTTACTCATGAAAATGTATGTTGTTTTTTGTGTGTATTTTAATGCATTGTGCAACTTTTAACGATTCACTTCCCCATCTTGCGAGTAATATGAACAAACAGAAAAATGTTTATCATACATATGTACACCGAACACCAAAAACGACTGTGGTGGAAATTAATCAAGTATGTCGGTGGACACACTTCCATCTGACAACAATATGACGCCTAAAACCACTTTATAACATTTCTCTGCCTGTACCTCGAAAATGTCGCAACATGTCGTATCATCGCTGATGATGTGGTCGAGGAATGTGAATAGACATTAGTCGCGTTTGATACGGGGAACTATTAGGACGATCCTCGAAATCAGCAGGTGTAATTTAGACATAGTTAGGCGAGCGTGTAAATTATGGTGTGCAACGTAGCTGACTGTACAGTACGTGGGTACAGTATGACGACGCGTCAAATGGGCGTGGGCGAGGGGGTGGGTGGGAGGGGTTGCTCATTGTGCTGAACGCTGCATTTAGGCTTTAGGGGATGCAATAAGTGCAGGGACATGTGTGAGGGTGTGTATACGCCTTTATGCCCACGTGTCAGAGGCCGACGAAACACGGTATGAGTATACTCGCTTTACGATAAGGATACCGCAACATGCTTTATGCATGTTCACTTTATGAGAGGCTTGGTTTTGGATTGACAGGTTTCAGGTACAATTATATTGGAACGTAAAGATTTTAATGCTACATAGTTTGTAATTTATAAATGACGTGTGTAAAATTTGGTTACTAATTTGATTGATACGTAGTTGAAATAATAGAAAAAATATAATGATAAAATTTCATACGTCATGCCATGGTCGCAAATAGTCAAATGGATTGGTTTTATAAAAAAAATCAAAATAGTTTCTCCTTGAAAGTTTTGAATGAATCGCAATTCTTAAGACATTCTCCTATGTACTTTGCAGGTATATCTGATTTTAAAAAAATCAATTCATCTGCATATCATACCAATCATTTTAACTACTTTGCGTGCACATTAATTAGAGTATACGTATATAAACAGTGAATTTTGGAAAACAACTTAAGTTGGAAAAGACATTCATCATCATAAGGAATTCTAAAAAAAAATTACCGATTATACGATTTTCAAATATTTTTTAAAACTTCAGCACCGCTTTATTATACCATAATTTATTTATTTTGATTCACCCCATCATATGAACGAAATACTTACATACAAAATCTAACATGCTATGTTTTTTCACATTGATAATTATGAAAAAATATCTGAAACCTTGCCTTGAGTACCTCAAACGCCAGTTTCAGCATTTTTCCGGTACATTATCAATGTAAAATTAACATATCTTTACGTCTACTATTTCCTTAATTGTCAAATAATTGTATGTCGTGATCCCTTTTTAAAATAAAAACCTTATTTTATCCTACATATTGCACATATGTATATTGAATGACCCTACTTAGATCCTAGATGGATTCCGGAAGGGCTCACACTCTAAGATCAAATGGGGCAACATTGAACGAGTGCGTTTGTCTGATGTGTTCAATATTTTTTTCACAATTTTACCATAATGACATTTCAAATTAGTTATATTTCGTCAGTATGGGTAAACAAAAAAAGGAAAATATACAATAATATGAAAAAAAAAATAAACAAAAATATATAAGAAATAATCAAAAAAGAAATACAATAATCATTACGATATCAAATTAAACAATCCCTCACCCAGATCAGCATTTAGATTAAACAAACCCAAGCTGACATAAATCTGGTTAAAGAGCAACTGGAATTGCTTAATTTAGAACACTATCTCACAGTCACAACTGTCGAAAACAGATACTTTACTTTTTTTAGAACAAATCGAAGCTCTTTAGAGATATTTTTTTCAACTTTTAACCGTCCTGAAACGCAAAGTAATCCCGACTTGTAATATGACAAAATTAGCAAAAATTAAACTTAAAGCTTGTCGTGGTCTTATTGTGAATATCGTATATCATGTACATTATGTGTGGGCTCAATTCTACGTCTGGCGAACAATCGCGAGCAACTAGCATCGCTGAATTACCGCTCGCTCGCTCGCGTGCTCAATTGATATTGTTGGGGGGGTGGGTGTTTAGATATTGAATGGATTTAGCTATTGAATTGAATTAAAGCGCGACACAACCGACCCGCCTAATTCGCAATAAATTGCGCCGCTTAATTTCAACCCGAATACGGGGTTGTAAATCGAACAAACGCCGCCAAGTGTGATTAAAAATACTAATACTATCGTAATATTCCGTTTCATAAGCAAAGATATGTATATGTATGTATGTATGTAAATTTGAATCTATAAAACCGTCCGTTGAAGATGAACACTGACTTATAACTTTATATTTAATGTCTGCATACAAGTCTCTCATAGTCTGTGAATGAAAATGTGGAAGGACGGATTTAGTAGAGGCAGATCCCACTTTCCTAGCATTTGACTAGCATATGAAGTCGCTACGCAGGTTCTATGAAAGACAAATCCTTTACCTTAATTTTTGAGAATCTATAGTCGAACATTTTTTTATTATTAAAAATTTAATTTTGGTTTCAAATTAACAAAAAAATTTAAAGTAAAATTAAAGTAAATTATAATTTTTTTTAACAAAAAGAGTTAACCTAAACTGGCAGTGAATAGACACAATTTAACCTACTGAATCTTATTGGTGACCTTTATCAGTTGTTTTGAAAAGTTATCAGCTTTAGCTTGCCCAATTACGTTTCTCAATTGAAGAATGTTACTAAAGATGGTAGAGAGGTGACAGTTGCATATTCACAGCTACGCAAATGTCACCAATAAGTACTTTTAAGTTAAATGGAGTGAAGTCCCTTCTTCTTCCTTTTCTTCTTAAGAGGAATTTTTAATAATATTTCCTTGAAAAAATCACCGAAGATAACTAGGTCATTTATATAATTTGAAGTCTTTTCTGCTGCTACTAAATTTTTTTCTAGGCACTTGTTCGCTAATTTTTCTACAGATAAATCTACACTCAGGTATCCTTTTATGCGGAATATATTTAATGAATTCTCAAAAAAAAAAAGATAATTTCGGATGCTATTACCATAATATTACACCGTTATTTTAATTATTTATATACTTTAAGTGTGAAATCCGGTGTTTCCCACGTTTTGTCGCAAGTTGACGTTGTCATGTGTTCGTGTTGGTGTTGAGGAAGGTAAAAGGTAAGCCCAACCGGCCTAGTGTAAACTCAGGCCATGATCAGTACATTGCGGCCCAAACCAGGTGTAAACTGATCATTCATAAGCGATATCTTCCTTTTTTTTCAAACGGTAATGACCAGCACATTGGAACGCATCCTTATGTACTTTTTCTACGTAAGCCAAGTCTTTTTTATGCGGTATACAGTAAAAGGAGACCCGAGTGTATACAACTTTCCTCGATACCTTAACATTCATATTAAAAAAATTCCAAACATTTGCTAGATTTAAATTTTGTATGCGTAAACATTACGAAAGGTCGTCCGCAAAATAAAAATTTTAAGCTGCTTAAACGGTCCCATTTGGACGATTAGACAAACGCGACGAAGGCGCAACCTCCTTTGGGTTTTTCTCAAGGGTGTAGAAACTGCGTTTTAACTGGTCGTTTATCTTAGCCTCAAAAAGCGAACCGTCTACTTAAAGCTACTTCGTTTTTATATATGAAAATAAATTTCGGAATTTGTACGTGTATACTTTGGTGTATAAGAAGTCTGATATTGCGATAAAACGTTTTATACGCGTTGTAAAAGTGAAACAATTTTCCAAAGTAAATAATTCATCAAACGCATACCAAATAAAAGCGATTGAGACAGCGCATAAAAAAATCGATTCGCAATATGTTCAGAATGGGAATGTTTTCTTTCGGAAAATGAGGTAATATTTCACGACCGCGCGCTTACCTTCGATTTTCCCCATAAAAAGAAGAGGAAAAAAACGAAATAAAAAAAAACACCACGGCCACAATTCATAAGGAGTCGATCCGGAATCCCGTCACGAAACTCGAATACAATAACACGGATTTGACATGACGCTAAAAAATTGTCCAATCCATGATTTTTTGTCTGAATATATATTTGAGGTATTAAATTATTACAATTCGCTTAATCACACACACACAAATAGAAATTTTGTATAAAGAAAAAAATCAGGTATCTTGTTTTCCAAATTTGAACTTCTTCCTGCGCTTGCTTCGGAAAATGGTTACGAAGTGTATGTAGCGCTGCTTTAAGTTAAGCAAAATATCTATATATATAAAAATGAATGTATGTGTGTGTGTGTGTGTGTGTCTCGAATAGGCCCCTAAACCACTGAACCGATTACGATGGAACTTTCAGGATTTGTTGTATGCATGTCCGGGAAGATTACTGTGAAAAAAAAAGGAAAAAAATCTCTTAATGATAATATTCGTAATTACGATTTTACTGACGTGAAAGTAAAGCTATCCCGCCGCGAGTATGAAAATAATCGCACCACGCCTACCTCCCACTCGAATGTACTGACCATTCAAGGCTGTACCACAAACACACAGCGGATGGCCCACGTCAACAAATATATGTATGTATGTCTGTGGAACAGGAACGAGAACGGGAATTGCACGCGTTATTGTGGCATTGCAACGCATGCCGGGTTCAGCTAGTTTCAAATATAATAAAGAAATACAGATATGTATATTATATTATACTAGTGTTATGCCCGTTGAAATTTCAACGGGTGCTTTTGGATTGATACATGATTTAAAACAAAGTTACAATTTGAATAGTAATAATCGGAATCGAAACTGAAACAGAAATCGGGAGTCGGTTATTCCAATTAAATTATGCAATAAAAAATAATAATAAAATTATAAAACCCGAAGTCAACATCGAAATCGAAATCGGAATCGGGAATCAGATAATATGAAAAGTACGTATTTTTACATCGCGTGGCGTAAGCAAAAATATTTATGAGCTATGTTTGTTTAATTTACAAAACGTTATACCCACAATTATATATAAACCCCGGTCATTGACCTCGCAACCTTGAATATTATAAATTACACACACTATGTACATATATTAAATTTAAAACGCTTCCTTTGTCAGCCTTCGTGGTGCAGTGGTCTACAGCACAGTCGAACAACGAAGATCCGCAATCTCTCAATTTCATTTTATTTTTCAAATATCGTTAAAATATAATAAATTTTTAATTAAAAAATATATATTTAATTGTTCAGTATGAAAACAAAAAAAATGGTCCAAAACCTCGCTAAATAAAATTATTACGTATTTTTACATGGCGAAAAGGAAAAAAATCAATTAATGTTTAAAAAAAAAGATCAATTGATAATTTGTCGTTGGTTTCATCGCTAACTCTCTGAACTCAGGTATATGTACATATGTATGTATAAGATAATATTTGTGTACGCGCGAGGTTACGCGGGTTCGATTCTGAATGACTTAATACAAAGTTATGGCTTTTTATCAATTTATTATTATGTTCGGCTAGCGTTAGGACACACACACAGAATAGCGTCTTTCTATATATGTAGATGTATAATAATTTTATGCGATTAGCGTATCACTTACTGTTTTTATCAAAGATGTTTCTGTTATTCTCGAAACATTCAGTCAAAATTTCAATATTGAAATTTCACGTAAAAAAATATTTGAGCTTTCAATACTAAAGTGGTTATACTTATGTATATATGTATGTATATTACACATAGTCGGAGTAAAAATAAAAATAAAAAGCATGTACAAAATTACATTGCATCCGACACGTAGTTTGCTGAGTAGTACGTAATATGTTCCGGACGCGGGCGCGTTAAGGGTTAAATGGCGTGTGAGCGCACGAGATAGGGAGGATGTCCGATTTGCTGCGAGTCTCGTCGCACCGAAGTACAATGGTCACACGTAAAAACTAACCCTTTCCCACCCTCAGCCAGTTAGTGGAGATACTACACGGTTGGAAACGGCTAGTTAACTCTCTGCATTGCCACTAGACTAGACGCGGCGTGACCGAACGACAGTTTAACCCTCGCATGACCGAATTCGAAAAGAACATTTCGGCCAATAATCGTCGGCCGCAAGCCGAGCGTGTCCTCTGGATGCTGGGGAGAAAGGGTCAAATTAAGACAGACGCTTCCCACATATTATATAATATATTCAAGTTTGCATAAAATCATCCTGCTATAATACGTCCAGATAGTGGTTATTAATTGTAAACTGAATGTTTTATCAAGTATTCGCGAGAGTTTGAAATTGCGCTTGCATCTGCAAACACAAATTCGTCCAAATTTGAAATATACAATTGAAATAGTCTGATATTATCACAGAAATATACATAATAGGGATGATGCAAAACTTCAAATCACTAAAAATCTTGCACATTTATACTAACTTGAATGACTATTGTCCCAAATGACAAGCTAACCGGAAGATTCTAAGACAGAATCTCCGATAACCATAGTGATAAGATAACTATACTTATCGTTAATTACAAAATTATATTTGTATAAATTTGTACAAATAAGACTTTTGCAATAAACACAATTTGCTTTGAATTGACGACTTGAAAGAGCCTTTAGTTAAAAATACAATGTACATATGTTTGTTTAAAGAGTGTTATAAGCTTTCATAGCAATTGTTTATACTATAAAAAAAAACTTAAAAGCCTATAAAATATAGATATAAATTTAATAGGTTAATATTTTTTTTAAATTAGATAATACTGTTGTATTTACAATTCTCATAAATTTTCATAATACATTTTATACATCATCATTATTTACAGCCATTCGCCATCTACTACTAGATGAAGGCCTCTCCAACACGCTTCCATTTGTATCTCTTTTGGGCAATTCTCATCCATCTCATCCCACACATTTTGCTAATTTCACCCACCCATCTTCCATGTGGCCTTCCTTACGCTCTTGTACATTCTCTTGGGTACCATTCGAGCACTTATTTCGTCCATTTTTCTATCTACGTAACCCGCCCATAGCCATTTCAATATCTTCACTATCCATTATATCAACCGCCTACGCCACAAAATGGTTACGGACAAAATGTTTATGCGATATTATTCTCACGGAAAAAAAATGATTGCGTGACTATATATAGGTAACTACGGATAAATTGATTACGCAACATTATACAACGTATGGTGAGGAATTCACGTCATTTGACAGATTAATAAATAAATATTAGATAAAAGAGTCTAATCGAAATTCACGAAACACCAAACTCTACCATAAGAACTTTCAAATTATTCATACTATTAAGACAATACATATGTACATACATACGTATGTACATATTTTCTATTTAATGTGTTAATTGTAGTACTGAATACTAGTGTAATTTTATATATCAGTTGGGTGAAATAATTTTGATAATTTTATTATTTGAAGAGTCTGAAGTGGATGGACTTAGACGGCCCTACAAATCATCCCGCAATCCCCAAATCGGCGCTTGACCCCTTCACCGCCGCACCACACAATTACGTTGATTTAGAGCGGCGTGTTTTTACGATTTAAAAACTCATTACGGCCCCGGAGTCTCGACGGCCATTAGCATTTTCACGACACTCGAATAAAAACCCACCCCGTCATTTGCGACGCACAATAAAATATTCAGGGGCGTGCGCGCGCGTTGTCTCCTCGCCCATTAACACACTGTCCGGGGCCCCCATACCCCTATGCCAGTGGTTCCTAACTTTCCCGCTTGATAACTTGTCTTTGCCAAGATCGAGCAATTAGGCGTCAAAAAGTTATGTAATTATAAAAAAGGTCCAGTATGAAACGTTCATACTGACTAGTTTCGTGACGGAACTGTAGTTTAAATTTTATGATGTGAATTCTATTCCTTTCTGACGATGACTCACCTGGAAATTACCGACTTTTTGATAGCCATCGATTCTTAATTCTTTTTATCTAAATAAATTAGACTGAAAAGATATTTTTTCAAACGTTCTATGTACCTACATTAGATTTTCAATCTCAACTGTAAATTTATTTTATTTTATTTCATAGAACATGAACACTCACCTTTACAGATCGCTCCAACACAATACAATCAATATAGAGAGCATTTTTATACAATGCAAATTCATTCAAACATCCTCAGTGACATCTATGGAGAAGTTTTTGCAGCATTTTGTAATCAAATTGGCGAACCTCAAGACGCTGAATAACTTGAGATTAGCAAGAAAGATAGGAAAGAGAAGCCAATTTTATAGGAACCGTTTCAATGAAAATCAGATTAATCGGCAAACTGAAACGATCGACCTGGAGTCATAAACCAAGTTGTGGCCAGTACCCTAGTGGGACTCGAATCCGTGACCACTCTGCTCGAAAGCTTAATATGCTAATCACTAGTCCACGCCGCGGGTTTACATAAATTATATGTGAGATTTGGATCAATGCTACTACGGTATTAAATACTTACAGGCGGCTGTAAACTAATTTTTGATAGTTTTCATATTGTATTCGTTTTTTCATTGCGGAAATTCTCATCCTTCCCCCGGAAATATTATAAATGGAACAACATTCCTATTTGTAAATATTAGACAATCAGACGGATTGAAAACAAACTTAATACATATATGCTATTTCTATCTTCAATGTAAACAGAAAAACCTGTATTTAAAAAATGTGCTTTAATTACAAAATTTCACCTGCAGCGCATTTAAGAATTGAAATCAAACTTTATAATGTTTTTATTTAAATACAAAATCCTACTTTAATTAGACGAAACATTTGATATGATTAATTTTTTTAATGAAAATTTTATAAATGGCGCAAAATAAAAAATCGTTTTATCAAACAAATTACAGGTAACTCATCAAAATAGCTCAAGGTAAACATCCCACATAGGCAATGACCCAAGACGAAAGAGCTCCAGCAAAATAACTTTTACTGATATATAATTTATGCGATGTTATTAGGTACATACAGTCCCTGACCAGAATATTACGCCACCCCTCTCGAGATGCGTTTGGGTAAATTTGTCACGGTCGTAAATAACTCATTATGGGAGCTTTTGGCCTCATTTTTTTTGTGATCTTATCCTTAAATGCAACTCTATTCACTAGCAAAAATATCGGTGGATTATCCCTCAAAAGGTCTTCAAAAACAAAAGAAAGATGTTTGAAATCGGCTTGCGTCTGAATTTTGTTCAATATTGACGTGCGTTTCCGTTAAAATCATTCATTATTTTGTGAAAAGCACTGTGTTTTTTTCTCTTTTACTGCAACTTTATCATATTTCTAAGGTAAGTTGGTATTTAATATCTCGAAATTTTACTTTGTTTTATGATTTAAATTGCTTGTAAAACTTTTATTGGATTTTTTTAGATGGGTAGAAAATCAGATCTTTCTAAAGAAAAAATTGCAAGCATTACATCATTATTAAATACAGGAAAGTTTTCTCAAAACAAAATCGCGACAATGGAGGGTGTTTGTAGGGCGTCCATTAAAAAAATAAAACAAAATCTGGAGACTGATTGCGACCCCACACTCAAGCGGCGAGCTAATAGTGGTACTAAAAAAAATTTGGCCCTCGTGTGGATCGAAAAATCGCCAGGCTTGTTCCCAAGAATCGATTTATTACAAAAAAAAATATTCAACAACAATTAAAGGACGAAAACGTGAAATATCTACGTCAACAGTACGACTTCGTTTGGTCACATATTTATCACATATTAATGATTTTGTAAATTTAGTCTAATTTCATAATTATTTTTTTTCATATTAAATTAACAGTTTCCAATCATTCAGAGAGAAGTGTTGATGCTGTCTGGCCCAATTTAAACGAGATTTTCGCATTATTTTGGTCAACATTGGCTTCTTTGCAGGTAGCCGTACTTTCAATCCAGCTTGGACCAAACGACGTCGTATTGTTGACGTAGATATTTCACGTTTTCGTCCTTTAATTGTTGTTGAATATTTTTTTTTGTAATAAATCGATTCTTGGGAACAAGCCTGGCGATTTTTCGATCCACACGAGGGCCAAATTTTTTTTAGTACCACTATTAGCTCGCCGCTTGAGTGTGGGGTCGCAATCAGTCTCCAGATTTTGTTTTATTTTTCTAATAGACGCCCTACTAACACCCTCCATTGTCGCGATTTTGTTTTGAGAAAACTTTCCTGTATTTAATAATGATGTAATGCTTGCAATTTTTTCTTTAGAAAGATCTGATTTTCTACCCATCTAAAAAAATCCAATAAAAGTTTTACAAGCAATTTAAATCATAAAACAAAGTAAAATTTCGAGATATTAAATACCAACTTACCTTAGAAATATGATAAAGTTGCAGTAAAAGAGAAAAAAACACAGTGCTTTTCACAAAATAATGAATGATTTTAACGGAAACGCACGTCAATATTGAACAAAATTCAGACGCAAACCGATTTCAAACATCTTTCTTTTGTTTTTGAAGACCTTTTGAGGGATAATCCACCGATATTTTTTGCTAGTGAATAGAGTTGCATTTAAGGATAAGATCACAAAAAAAATGAGGCCAAAAGTTCCCATAATGAGTTATTTACGACCGTGACAAATTTACCCAAACGCATCTCGAGAGGGGTGGCGTAATATTCTGGTCAGGGACTGTATGTAGATATGAGGGCTATTTTCTCATGTACATTATTACTATTTTCTCATGTTTTCTTATATACATTTTTAAATTGAATTACAAGTGTGTCTACTTGGTTATGTGCTAAGAACATGCTTTCAATTTCAAGTGTGTGCTTTCAAAGTCCCATGGGTTCTGAAGGTCGAAAAGGTTCAGAATCTCTTCCCCATAACCTTTCTGCTCGAGGGGCGGGGGGGGGGATGGGGTAAATTCCCGTGTTTGTTGCTGCCGTTCGTGTTTATCAGACAATTGGAGATGTTTATCGTCACGCACTCGCTGTTTGTCCGGTTGTCTCTTTGTCACCGCACTTAATTATCGGATACGTTGGGATGTGAATGGGAGCGGTGGGGTGGGCGGGTGGTTTCGAGCCACCCACCCGTTGAGTACCACACTCTGTTAATTTATCTCTGCGTAAATAAACCTCTTATCTTATTGAAAACTTAATTAATTTGTCCTCTCCCCTAGCCACATTGAAAAGTTGGCGTGTCGCGTCTCTTCGCTTTTGAATGTTTAATACATATATATTTTTCCCTTCAAAATATGATTTAGTAAAGGAAACACCCTCCATTTCGACCCTCCCTCTCCCTACCTCCCTAACGGGATCCTCTCTAACTGATATCTTCAGTACAAATAATGACCCTCCGGCTTTCGCCGTTGTTGCAGACAATGCAGAACGCAGTTTATGTTTGTGATGGTACATTGCGTTCTCTTATCAACACTGTCGTTGACGTCTTTAACGGTCGTCTATTGTAATTTATAATATTTGCGTATTATTCGGGAAAAGTCGTCGGGAAAACTTTCGGATGTTAAATTTTACATTGGACGATTTTCAATGGCGAAAATATTTTCTCGCCAATTATAATATTTCCGGCGAAAAGTTCAACAATATATTAAAAAAATTAAAAGCATAGATGTATTGACTTGAAACATGTTTTCAACCGTTCAAGCACTACATGATGTCAATTGGACACGCCTGATTGTATGGAGACCTGTCAGATTAGCAAATTTGTGTTAAATTGAGTCCATTAAGCCCTAAAGCTCCCGATTCAAGCAATTATCTCAACACTATGTGTATATGTATGTTCACAATTTGGTTTGTCTGAATGTATTAATATGGCTTTGTAACATTGACCATATTTGCATACTTTTAGTGAGTTTTATACGTTTTAAAATTGATAACAATCACTAGTTTTGATAAATTCACAATCCCTAGTTTCAATGCACTTCGATAAAATCCAAAAAAATTAGACTCATGTACGAATATACGAATAAGGCCCGGATCGCACTTGCGATTTTCTGTCGCGCGATCACTTGGTCGCAAAAATAGAACATACAGTTTTAAGTACGACTGCGTGCACATACGACCAAATAATCACATACACTGCGATAGTTTCTGTCACGCAAGAAAACGATCGCGCAATCGAAAATCGCAAGTGCGTACCGGGCCTAAGTCCTATTACGCTCCCCTGTGGTACTCCTGTTAAACTCCTGTTGAAAGTACGCTTTTACGAGTATTACCAAAATCGTCGCTACTATGTTGATATTTGAAAACTTCAATAAATAAAAATTAGAATTATTAATTAAAATTATTCACTTCGTCTTTCCACCAGTTATACAACTTTTCTAGATGATTTTCGACTGTAGTAGTAGTTAGCACATCTCTCAAAATTGCATTTGATAAAAGATTTTTTTATCCGAAACAAATTGGCCATCAAATTAATTTTCAATTTGTTCATCGTAAAATTCCCACTACTATCTTAAATAGCAATCTCCAAAATCAGTACTGTTGATTATCGCTCAGTCTATGGGTCCCCATTAGTCATGCTTCTCATGACGTTTTCATATTTATCTCCCTTCTTGTTATATTAAATATTACATACACACTCAATTTCACCCGACTGCTTCATCTCATTCTATACAAAAATAAATTAAATCTACACAGGTAGAAAATACATTACACCTGTAGGCGAACAAAACCCAACATAAATCATCCACCGAAAAATACACATCGACGGAAACGAGCCCATCAGATAAAACAAAATTTCGCACAAACACACTCACAAAAAATGAAAAAATAAACGCGTAAATAAATTTAACTTTTTCCCAGGCTGAATTGCGAGCGAGCACATTTTCGCAGAGAGGAGACCGGTAATAGTGAGGGGCCGTTCAGTTAGGCAATATTCGACTACGTTATCGGTAACGACGTCCCGGTCCTCCCCGGCCCCTTATCAACGCACATTTCCCGCCAAGCGACGGTAAGGGTGAGTTGGGGGAGGGAGGTGAGGTAGTGGTGGTTGCAAAAAAAGAGACCCGAAACCGCATAATCGGCTGCCGGTATAATATACTCGAAATGTGGGGCCCCGAAGGCTTCTGGGGCCCGTTGCAGCTTTTTCGAGTCCGAGGCTCTACATACAACCATTCACAGGAAAAAAGCTTCCCGTATTTGCATAGACTCGTAGAGGCAGATAAAATTGTGTATTTCGGGTACACAATGGGGGCATATTTTTGTCGTATATTTCACTGGTCACTTCGAATACGATATAATAAAATAAAAATGCATGTCAACTTTTCGAGTTTTTTCTTTTATATTCAACTTTTAACATGCATTCTTCTACGATCCCCTACACAGTTCTTTAAAGGTGGGAACAATATTTATCTATAACGGAAGCTTATGATCCTTGTTTGAAAAAAAACAACATATCATTTCAATTTAAATATTACCTGGAAATTTAATTAAAAATGCTCATTAATCTCGTAAAAAAACTTACTACAATTGAGGTGATTAACGTACCTTGAAAACTTCTAGTGTTTTCCAAATAAATCTCGTCGTCCTATTTTTATGCGAACTATAGAAATTTAATCCATTTGCATATTTATCTTCATATTTTTAACATTTGCATAATGCATTGAAAACAAAAAATCATCGTGACATGCGTATTTCCTTGTCTTTACTTCGTGTCTAAACATTACTTTGGCTATTTTTCTGCATTCTCTCGAATAACATATGTACATATGTACATATTTAAAACAAGTCAATCCTTTTAAATTCTAAAATCATTATCCTAAATTCATATTTGGTTTTGGTTTCAGTCTCTTAAATTCATATTTGGATCCCAATAGAATGCTTGAATGTTTTTAACGAAAACGAGATGATGTTTGGTACATACTTATAATATGTAGAGCTAAGAATACCTCGAAATCGTAAGAAATCTCTTATTAATTAGAAAGCATGTCGATCTATTTAAGACTGTTTTTTTCTACCCCTATACTTTTAAAAATTTCAATGAGATTCGTTTGAAAAAAGTTTCATACACTAATTTTTACAATTTTCAAACTTTCATACTGTGTACTTTCGCTACTAGAATCTATTCTGATTAGAATATCCTTCCATAGAATGAGCTCAAATATTCTCCGAAACCCTTCTGGATCATTACACCAATCTTTTACTTATGATAGACATATATTCATCACTTTCCACAAAGGATTCCAACATATGTAGATATATGTTGTATATAAATACATTGGTGCAATTCTTACCTGGACTAGGAATAACGAAAATATCAAATGGAATCCTTCATAAAACATATGTATGTATGTACATACCTACTATTTAGATAATTTCAAAGAATTGTATAAACGGATCTGCGTTACAATATATGTACGTAAAAGTAGAATATTGATGCAATTCTGACCTAAGCATCTCAGGAATGCTCTTAAAGCCCGGCAACACCGAGTGACTTGTGGGTAACTCGGAGGGTTACTTTGTTGCGCGACCAGATCAAATGTATGCTGTTGTATGGAGCATAACATACCAGGGAACTCACTGGTTGCCCAAGTGACGCGATCAGCGAGATCGGTTGCCGGCGCTCGGTGTGGTCTCGGTGATTTCAGTACTCGAGCACCCGGCGTGATTCCTAAAAATGCATAGCGTTGTATTGAAAGGTACCACACTCGGTGTCGTTTTAAAAACCTATGAACACGTCTGACTTTATCGTCACGTATTGAAAACTTGTAATCGGTATTAGTGAGCGGATTCTTGGTCGCTTCTGGTTTCCCAAATTGGGTGATCAAGAGTGACCACGTGCAACTACGCTCAGGCAAGTCACCCGGTGTAGCTCGGCTCTTACAGCCCTAACGTATATCTGTATGCGTTTAGTGTTTTTAATATTCCGAATGTACAATAGATAAGAGCCGCTACATATTAAATTGGCATTAGTCCACTTTTCTTTACTTCGAGAAATATCTCACCAAACCTTAAATTTAATGTTTTGAGTTTTAAAATATTTAAAAATACTGATGACCTGTAATAAGTTTATTCTGCTTTTCTCAAATTCTGGAAATATCGAAATAAAAGTAATGATACAAATTTGTGAATTAAGTCAAACTGAAATCAAGTTTTTGGAACTGAATATTAAACTAGCGTCACTTTCAAATATAACGGCTTATATATGCAAGTACTCTTAATTCCAAAACTTAAATTTCAATATGATTGGTATGTACATATAGCTTAAAGATCTGTTTATCTTAAACGTCTGTTTATCCACACACAAATAGAGAGAATGAGACATAACAATAACCGTTGATATTTACCTTCAAGTACGGATTTATATGGTATGTTTGCGAATTGGGAAAGCGCCTCTAAGTCTAGCTTAGTCAATAGATTATTATAAACTCCCAATAACGCACGTACACTTTAGTAAGCTCCGTACAACACCACCATAGCACCACCCCCATGAAGTTATTGCACGGCTTTGTCTAGCGATTATGACCCAACTAATACGTTAACACCCCCATCCGAGAATTATTTATTACCTGGCAATTCCTTTGAATTTTCGAAACAACCCCACCTCTCACTCTCACTATAAGATCAATACTTTAATACAATACGGATTTAACGGCAATTAACGTAATGAAGTCCTCGCTATCCACACACTTCGTATTGCTGGATTTCATCTACGGGGAGGTTATACTATCCCCCTTATCGCCACTCCATGGGTTTTGCGATTCCCAAACTATGGAAGTTTAATGCGTGCCGCGAAATATGACGCTTATATTTTGTATAAATTAATTTTAAAGTGTGGCGAATATAAATGTTTAAAATGGAATGCGACTTGACGGATACAGCATTAGTTGACAAAGATTAGATCTTTTACAACCGGTGCAAAGATCCACACGTATTAGAAAGAAATAGCACACACGTTTTGCTACCGCTTCTGTAACGATCTTGTTCGAAAATGTCTCCAATTGAGAAAATTATTAAGAGGGCTGGACAGCAGCGCCTTGTCCATACAAACGTACTATACTTCTCCCTTCCTCAATTATGGCACTAGGGAAATTATTTTTTAATATGCTATGGATATCCACCATTGGGGTGCATCTATCGTTTTATTTTTTTGATTAATTATTTTTTATAGGAGCTAGGAGCCGCCAAACATCTATAAAATCGCCTCTTTTTTACACCCACGAAACGAGTCCAGCGTGCTTATTTAACGGTCGATTTAAAAAAAAATACGCCGATAGATGCATATAAAGTATCTTTCTCATACCGATGATGAATTTTTTTTTTAAATTGGTCCAGTTTTGGAGGAGAAAATAGAATACGAAATATATATTAAAATACGTTTTATCTGGTCGAAGCGCAACTGTCGCATTCACTCAATATATATATATATATATATATATATATATATATATATATATATATATATATATATATATATATATATATATATATATATATATATATATATTGATATATATATATATATATATATATATATATATATATATATATATATATATATATATATATATTGTCGCATTCACTCAATATATATATTGATATATATTGTCGCATTCACTCAATATATACATACACTCAATATATATATCGAAGAAAGGAACGGTAACAAAATTAAGGTTTCGGGTGTACAGCCCTCTTAATGACTAGCTGAACCCGGCATGTGTTCCAATGCCATAATAACATATGCAATTCCCGTTCCCGTTCCCATTTCTCGATGTGTTTCGATAAGTGAATGTTTCAGTTTCAAATTAATACTGAATAATCAAATTAAATTACAGTAATGATAATTTGTCGGAAAAACGCAGGCGGTGAACACATTTGAAATTATTCAATTGTTTGTTTATTTTACCCTAACAACGCAGGTGGCGATGTGAACACATTTGAAATTATTGCATTGCAATCCCACTCATTCCTGTTTTCCCGTTCCCATTTTTGGGCAATTTTTTTAGAAACCATCGCGGACATGCACACAATAATTCATGTAAATTAATAATAATAACTCATCGCAATCGGTTGAATGGTATAGGAACTCATAGGTGACAGACAGACAAACATTGATTTATATATATATATATATATATATATATATATATATATATATATATATATATATATATATATATATATATATATATATATATATATGTATATATATTTATGTACATATGTATATAGATAAACGTTTGAGAAGCGTTTCTTGTACTACTATAGTATGTAATGTGGGCGATGCAATAGTTGTGCCTAACTAAACACTCGTTTGAATGGATCAAGCGAGAACGTGGCAGAGCCCACTACTATGTAGTGGGCCCACTACTATGTATTGTCAACATCTATGATGTTGACAATATCCATTCCTGTCTGCGATGGTTAACTTTGCACTTAAACAACTAATGAGTATCGTTTCCCCTTCCTCCCCCAATGTTGATATAGTCAAACTCCTTCTGGAGGGGGACTACGGGGTTGCCACTCAAATCAATGGTTGCTCTAACCCTCCTTAACCATAACTCCCATGTTCACTTGGTCAAATATAATTATGCGCTACTTCGTTGTTTCGTCTTGTGAAATTTATCTCGAGTTTCGATCGCAACAAATTTTCCTCGGCAAACTTCCAACCCCTTTTTTAATCGTGGGGTGCTTAAAAATTATTTGTTTTGTGCAGTTGAGCGGTTTAGTTAACACGAACTACAAGTATTATATCTGATTTAAATATTTTGGTGATTTACTATTTATATTTTAGTTTCGTTGAGCTATGCTGTAAACCAGCTCAGTGGATATCGTATAATGCTAACAACTGAGGGGTCACGTGTTCGAGTCCTGGCCCAATGCTGTTGCCCACACCTTGGATATGTATGTGACTCCGGGTCGATCGTTTCAGATTTTTCAGAATCGAAATTTTTTAATTTATTTGATTTCATTGTTGAAACGGTTCTTCACCCAATTGACCACCTACCGTCTCTTTGTAACCTCTATTTATTTATTTGTTGTATTCATATATGTACATATATGCCAGAAAAGCCTAACAGGTTTCCCCAATGCTCTTTCTTGTTCAATTACAAACGATTATGCAGTAACATAGAGACACTCTGTCTCTTTATAGTATCGTATAGAAAATTTGCGAGGCTTATAAACTCGAATTTGCGAGAAATAAATAAGATATATGTTGTGAAAATTATATGTATAAGGGCTTGAATCCGCCACCCTTCAGTTGGCATTATATCCTACTTATTTGCCTACGTTACTAGTTGTTAATACTTCATGAATATGAGGGATGATATATAGGCTTTTTTTTTCAGTTTTAATTTAATTGAAACTTTCAACAATCTATCGATTTTATTTTTTCTGACAGCGTTCCCAATCGTCCCATCGTGCATTGACAATGAAGCGCATATTAAACTTTTACCACTATTCTCTAAGCGTCCCTATACATAGATATCCAATCAAGTTGTTAAACTACCTGTTATATACCAGTATTAAATATTCCAATCTGTCTAATTGGACTGTTTATAGCCCGCGGAGTGGCTGATGAATAGTTAATGCGCAAACCGAAGCGAGTATTGTATTTCAAACAATCCAGTGTCTATTTTTAACGAACAATTTTCCTGGAAGTGATATGCATACATATGTACATACTTATTCGATATAATATGATATAGTATATTCGATAATTTTCCGGCCACGCTCAAAATAAATTCGAGTCTCGGTGGAAAAAAAAATAAGAAGAGAAGTGTATTGGTAAAAAGGCTGAAATTTTACTATCAAAGCGGATGAGAAAATTGAAAGCGTTTCCCATCGGAAAACTTTTCGATAAAGTAAAGATTGAAACGTGGAATTTTTTTTCGGCTAAAAATATATGGAAATGACTTGATTTTAATTCTGCGTCACTTTCGATGCTCCAACGATATTATCTTATTATACGAAAGTATAAAAATATCTGACGTAAATATTGACGCACTGGGGGAATTGCATAAATTTCAATCTGTAATCATTTTTTGTATTTGTAATATAATATGTAACACAATATTTAAAATCGTGATCTGTAATATAATGAGATACAAATTGAAACGATCAAATTGAAAGCTCCATCGACAGTTTTAAATTTAATACTTTCTACCCGTCATTCCAGAAGTGTTCAACCTCTTCACATGAAACTTATTAAACATTATTGACAATTCATGGGATTTTTGATCACACGCATTCCCACTTGACACACGACACGTCCTGTTTTACGACACGGGGACATTACGACCCCTGAGGTTCATAACGGGGTTTAATTAATGACACATTGTGTGCAGGGTAAGCAGGAGAGGGAAAGGACATCTCGCTAGGGATCCTCGAATAGATAATAGATACATAAATATGAGGACAAAGTTAATCAACAAACATATTGTGTATTAATGAATAAATTATTTTATGATATATAAAAAGATGCGTAGGCGCCGTAGCAAATAATCGACTTGATAAAATATAAACATTACTTTCAATAATTATAAAGAAATATGCATACATATGTATGTGTGTATGAATATATCATTCTTATTCAAGATTTGAAATAATGACACTTTTTAAAATATAATACTTATGTGCTTGAAGTATGTGACCTTGGTCAGAAATCTATTATGTTTTATCAAGCCTTATAAATAACATTTTTTCTAAAATCATTAATTACTTATATACATCCCTATACATTTCACACTTAGGGAAAAATGATTACTGGCTATGATTTTTTTCATAAAAATTGACGCTACAAAATGACTACGAAAAATTTATCGAGAGATAAATTTGCTAACTTTTTTCTATCTAATGTAATTTTGACATTATACTTAAAGAAATACATTCTTACAAAAAGGCTAAAACTCTCAGTACATTATTTAATGTTATTTTTTGTCTTTGAAAAACTCTATTGTTGCCTTATCAATGTATAGTAAAGTTTATCATTGCTTCAAAAGCACAACCAAAACATTTCTCGAAAAATCTATTGATTTTTTGGTTAAAAAATCGCTATATCAATGAACTTTTCAATCTACATATTTAGGTACATTTTTCTCTGAATAATTATATGTATGTGTGTACATATGTTTGTATGATATACAACATTTAAACCAAATTCTACAAATTGAAAAAGATCTCTTTCTCGAAAGAGCATTATTAATGTATTAATAAATAAGCAATTAGATTGATTTTATTTTTAATTGCTTTTTATTGTTCACAATACGTCTTAGGTCTATTCTAATAACTACTGATCTAGTGATCATTATCTATTTTACACATACTTGTTAGTATTTAAAGTGTGATCATATTTTAATATTAGACTATACGACATAATAGGGAAAAAAACCAAGTTACAATTCTTATAAATATGCATAATGCATTTTATTCATCAAAAAATACGTATATATGTGTGTTTATATACTATTTTGAACTGATGACTAATTCAAGTGGACGATCTAAAGCAAATTGTGTGTAGATTTTCTGTGTTTATACCTTAAGAGCGAAAACACACTGAGAGGCACGTGGCACGTGTTTTTATCAAAGTACCAGGTCGGTGACCTAGCCCAACTACACCACTGGTTATTAGTAATGCTGTCACAGAATTTTCTGGGTAGTTTATTAGTTATGATAGAACATACCAATTAAAACTGCATCGCATCCTTTATCATTTGACATATCGAAACATCCCTTAGCTGCCATGACTGAGTCACCAGACCATTTTATTAACAATATGTCGGTTTAGGGCCCCTGACTTGGCATAACGCTCGATCGAGCTCGCAACTCCGCGGGACGTACGACGTATATCTGACGCGAGATTTAATCCGGCAACGATCTAACCGAGCGTGCATTTTCAGCGGTGATTCAACGCGACAATATCCGTGTGCACTCGATCGAATCGCGAAAGTTTCACTCCAGTACCTACAGGTACCTATCTTTGACATGTCTATGCATATGCATATGTATGTATCGACGAAACTGTGACTTCTAATCTGACGGAAAACTGTCCAAGCGCAGTCTAAATATCTTACTGTATAAAATACAGCGTTAATCACGCATGACACATCGACAACGCGCATGCGCGGACTCTGATCAAGTGCACGTATGAATACGTACATCAGTCCATAAGTGCAGGGGTCATCATATCCAAAAAGGACATCTTGGAACGCAACGTATATAAATTACTTCCAACGTGTAAATTTGAGATATTGGGCAAATTTTTTGAACGTAAAGAAGATCTTTAGACACTATTCTACATATATTTATTTATTATTTTAATAATAAGAACAATAAAATGACCAATGTGACATGACAGCTTGCCCCAAAGTGTCACACCAGCCTTACAAAAAAATAAAAGAACAATAAAAATTACCAATCATTCATCTCATTCAGATAGACTTGAAACTGACCAGCTCATCAACATGGCAATTGAACAGGTGTTCATCTATCACATTAATTCAAATGCTAATCTATCACATTAATCCAAATGCTTATCTATAACATTAATCCAAATGTTATCTATCACATTAAGGAACCGGAAAGCCTTTACAAGAGACGAGTTATTGAAAGCAGACGTTTTCGCATGAATAGGTTGGAAAAGTAAATGATGACGTAAAGCTCTACCCCATTCAGGCGCCGAAAATTTAATTTCCAATTAAATCGAAGGGTTGTCAATTCTTCCCTTTAATACTCCAATGTAATATTTGGAAATGGCAACAATTCTTCTCGAAGATAGTGGGTCAAAGCCTAGCACACCTTGTAAAAAGGCAGTGGGAAATAAATAGGGGTAATATTTATATTTCCTCATATAAAGGCATCTCAGAAACTTTTTTTTGAACTCTTTCTATCAAGAGAGAGAATTTAATTTCAGTGGGACTCCAAATTACAGACCCAAACTCTAATATGCTCCGGACAAGCAATCAATAAAGCAACACCATTATACTTGGATATTGGAAGTAGTGAGCATTGCGCAAAACAAATCCAAGCATTTTTGTAGCCCTACAGCACATATGTACATATGTATGTATCTGAAGTCACTCCTAAACAGTATGCCAAGATCAACAGTTGAGTCAATCGCGTTATCTGATAGTTCCGAAGGCTATAAGCGAACTCCATATATTTGTATATAGCCTGCAGTAGGGCTCGGTGGTTGCGTTTATGTTAAGCACCGAGAAGTTACCTGGTTCGATCCCGTGGTAATCTTTAATACTGCCGGTCAGACTTGGATATTTGTGACTCCAATTATGTAGATCGTTTCTTATCAGAGTTTGCCAAATTATCTGATTTCATTGTTGAAACGGTTCCTCCGTCAAATTGGTTAAAATCATCCTACCCGCTGTCGCAAATTTCTGATTTTGATTTATGTACAATATGTAAAAATTTATATACAAGTCTAAATCCATAGATGTCTCTATGGATTAATTAATTATTTAATTACACTGTTCGACAAATGACGACTTTTTTTTGGTTCAGAGACAAGATATAACTTTTCTTATAGATCATGGAAGAAAAGTCATATCTCGTCTCTGAACCATTTTTCGTGTCGAACAGTGTTATTTGTTTATTTTTGTGTTCTTCAGCCTCTCGAAATACAGCGATATATGTACATATGTAATAAAAATTCAGCAATGTTTGTAATTAATTGTCTAGGAAGGTACATTGGGGTCTACCTGTTAGGCTTTACTGGTATATATCTATGTAAAAAATAAATAAAAATATTATACATGTGTATACATATGTATGTATGTATGTACAAAGTAAGCCAACTCTCTATCGAAAGTTGCGAGCTCTTTGTTACTAGATATATTATTAAATCCTTCTACTTCTACATATATACATATACTTATTTATTAAAAACAGAAACATGCAGTATTACAATATCTTTTCGAAACATTGACACCAAAAAAGTTTCTACATATTTATTTCATTATATATTAACCCCCGCTCTGGAATCGACACACGGCCAAAGGGTTCCTGCAGTATTGCCTAGCGAAGTAGAGGCCGCGCTAAAAACTGCAAAGAACGGTAAAACCCCAGGGGAAGATAATATTCCCATTGACTTACTAAAATGTGGCGGCCCCCCCCTAATTAATATCTTAGCTAGGCTTTTCAGCAAATGCATCCAGAACCAAGTTATACCAGAAGGATGGAATAACGCAACTATCATTTTAATACACAAAAAAGGCGACAAAAGCGATATCAAGAACTACCGACCCATTAGTCTACTTTCAGCGGTCTACAAGCTCTTCACGAAGGTTATTACAGAAAGGCTGAAGAATATCCTCGACGAGAACCAACCTATAGAGCAGGCAGGGTTTAGGGCAAATTTCAGCACAATGGACCACCTCCAAGTAGTTGGCGAACTAATCGAGCGCGCCAACGAATATCAACGGCCATTGTGCCTAGGTTTCGTCGATTATGAGAAAGCCTTCGATACAGTTAGTCATAATGCAGTACTTAACGCTCTAAAAACACAGGGAGTGCCGGAACCCTATGTGGGACTGTTAGCTGCAATATATAAGAATGCCACAGCTTCGGTTAAAATTTTTTCAGGTACAGATAGATTTAGCATAGGAAAAGGAGTAAGACAAGGAGATACAATCTCGCCCAAGTTATTCAATGCGGTGCTTGAGGGAGTTTTCAGGAAATTGGATTGGGATACAGCCGGAGTAAGCATCAATGGTCGCTTTTTGAGTCACCTTCGGTTCGCAGACGATATAGTTTTAGTAGCTCGTGATTCAGCTGACCTACTTATCAGACTAACACAGCTGGACAGGGAAAGTAGAAAAGTAGGATTAAAAATTAACGTAGATAAGACTAAACTAATGTTCAATAGTTATTGCATGCCTGATAGCATCCCCTTAGATGATAAACCAGTAGAAGTAGTAAATAATTATTTATATTTAGGTCAAATAATTGACATGTCTGGTAGTAAAAATGAAGAGATAAAGAGACGTATGAAATTAGGGTGGAGTGCATTTGGACGGATGAATGCTGTTTTTAAATCAAAAATGCCACTCTGCCTGAAGAAAAGGATCTTTGATCAATGCGTTTTGCCAGTGATGACGTATGGATGTGAAACTTGGACACTGAACGCCAAGATGCAAAATAAAATCCAATGCACTCAAAGAAGTATGGAACGCTGTATGCTTGGCATAACGAGGAAAGACAGGAAGCGGAACACGTGGGTGAGAAATATGACAAGGGTAGTGGACATAGTGGATAGAGTGAAGAGATTGAAATGGCAATGGGCGGGTCACGTAGCTAGGAGGATGGACGAAAGGTGGACAAAAGAAGTGCTTGAATGGTACCCGAGAGAAGGCAAAAGAGTAAAAGGAAGACCGCAAGGAAGATGGGTGAACGAAATTAGGAAAATGTGCGGAATGAGATGGATGAGTGTTGCGCAAAACAGAGACGAGTGGAAGCGTGTTGGAGAGGCCCTCATCCAGCAGTGGATGGCGAATGGCTGTAAATGATGATGATGATGATGATATTAACCCTGCCACTAAAGGTTGAGCAAGGCGACACCTACAGTCCCTGACCAGAATATTACGCCACCCCTCTCGAGATGCGTTTGGGTAAATTTGTCACGGTCGTAAATAACTCATTATGGGAACTTTTGGCCTCATTTTTTTGTGATCTTATCCTTAAATGCAACTCTATTCACTAGCAAAAAATATCGGTGGATTATCCCTCAAAAGGTCTTCAAAAACAAAAGAAAGATGTTTGAAATCGGTTTGCGTCTGAATTTTGTTCAATATTGACGTGCGTTTCCGTTAAAATCATTCATTATTTTGTGAAAAGAACTGTGTTTTTTTCTCTTTTACTGCAACTTTATCATATTTCTAAGGTAAGTTGGTATTTAATATCTCGAAATTTTACTTTGTTTTATGATTTAAATTGCTTGTAACACTTTTATTGGATTTTTTTAGATGGGTAGAAAATCAGATCTTTCTAAAGAAAAAATTGCAAGCATTACATCATTATTAAATACAGGAAAGTTTTCTCAAAACAAAATCGCGACAATGGAGGGTGTTAGTAGGGCGTCTATTATAAAAATAAAACAAAATCTGGAGACTGATTGCGACCCCACACTCAAGCGGCGAGCTAATAGTGGTACTAAAAAAAAATTTGGCCCTCGTGTGGATCGAAAAATCGCCAGGCTTGTTCCCAAGAATCGATTTATTACAAAAAAAAATATTCAACAACAATTAAAGGACGAAAACGTGAAATATCTACGTCAACAATACGACGTCAACATTTAAACTAATTAGGGAAATTTCAACGTAGAATTGTATTTTAAAAGCGACTTTCTCGTGTTCCGTTTTGAATAAACGTAAGAACTTAATTATAATAGAAGGAAATTTGATCATTTAATTTTAGCCCACGGGAAACTCTCCTTTTGTGCGTCGAATAAATAAATATGTGAACAAACACGGAACATACACACACGCCCACACATCCCTTCGTATAATTTCTTATATAAATCTACGTTTATGAAAGATTACGGGAACATGCAAACAAGATAATCCTGGAAACTTTGGGCCTCCCTCCCCCGAATGAGGGGGGCCGAGCCCCCTCCCCCCGCATTCTCGGGACCCCCGAGTCCATTAGGAGCAGTACCAAAGCAAACAACGGTCACATGTATGTATGTGAGATTTTGTCGAATTTAACTAGACCTTACATGGCAGGGGTAGTCAAGTTCAGAAGCGTAAAATAAATTCACCCAACACGAGGTCAATTTATTTTCATGAATTGAAAACTACCCAAGACGATAATTCTAAGAGCAAAACTTTTTAAGACCTAATTATTTTCCCTTACAAGCTATCACGTATAATGAAAAGAGACGACAGATACACGTTTCGTCACCCCAGAATTAAAACGTCGTGCCTAATTACACTCGTATATACCACGAAGGTATTGAAAAGGTCCCGGAGAAGGGTTTGGTAAAATTTTCGATAGGGGTTTACAGCATAATGAGGCTCGAGTCCCTCGTGACAGACAACTTGTCTTTGGTCCGGGCACATCCGACATTCGAGACCTGAGACACGACACAAAGGGCCAACGGCCAACATCAAGATCCAACCACGGAAGGGTGGAGACTGCCGATTCGATCCGAATGGCCGATATTTTAAACGAGATGACGAACCAACCACTCCCACTCTTCGGGGGTGTTATCGGGAATCCTATCGCCACCATAAGGGTTGACGGTTCGTAAATCTACATTTGTATACATACATTACGTGGAACAGGGGTGGTCTTTTGATGTGAAATGTGTGGAAATTTTTTGACAGACTCTTTGATTTTACATGTTCGCCTGCTTTAAAAAAAATACTTTAATCAATATCTATACATATTTGTTATTTATATCTAACAGACATACGTACGGTTTGCTAACATTGAAGTAATTTAATGTCTCCAACATGAAGCTAGAGGAATCATTTAAGAACTTATTAAAAATTACATCAGAATCTTGTGCCAGTTTGAAGCGATGGCAGCTAGCTATCTAAATACGTCTTTCTACCGCCCCTTCACAACTCAACCATCAGCGTGGACTGTTGTTTAGCATATTATGTTTTCGAGCAACGTGGTCACGGTTCTATTCCCACTAGTAGCTTCTGGCCCGACCTTGGTTTGTGACTCCTAGTTTCCTATCAGATTTGCCAATTTTCCTGCTTTTCATTGAAACGGTTCCTGTAAATTGACATCTCTTTTGAAAATGTTTATTCAACGTCTTTAGGTTCGCCAATTTGTAAAATGAAATGCTGCAAAAACCTCTTCATAGGTCTTTCGTGAGGTTCCTTACTATAACATTTATTTGTAGCTTGAGGTCATATGAGAGACAAATCTCTTCACTTTGTTTCTTAGGATATCTTACCATACATAACATTTTCTTAAAAACAACTACTACATTTACAAAAACTACCTTAACTATAGGTTACGTTTGTGAAATAATTCTCATGAAGGGGTAAGAGGAACAGATGACTTCCCAAAATCCCACTCTATTGCTGTGCAATGTTTTAACATTTTAAAATCTTATTTTCAAATAATATTTATGAGTTTTGCCAGACAAGTCTGCTGGCAAACTATTCGTTCGTACAAATATGAAAAATCGCTACAACAGACAAATTTGCACAAACTTGTCTGGCCGCAAACGGCACCCACTCAAAAATTTTCCAGCAAATCAAGTGTCCAAAATATTCATATTTGGTACATGCTATTTCAAGGTCATTTAAAATTTTACATTTTCGGTTTTTCTTTGCCAAAATCAAAAATACACAATTTAGGATTTAATTTAAAAACGCGAAATCATCAACGGATTTTGACGGATTGGGACGCCTCGTGGAAGCTTTCTTGTCATTAAAAAATGACTCCCAATAAATTGGCGTCAGATTCTGCAAAATAAATGATTTTCGAATATTTATAGGGCGAAGTGGTGTCGCTGAGTCACTGACAACAGAATTTCTGCTTTACAATCCCAGTAGGAACAGAGTTTATATCCATTACATACTTTGTATTCTTTTAATACATTCACTTCACACATACGACACGCTCGAGATAAATTTTCTATTGAAAAGCGCACCTTTCATACAACACAATTCGCAAACTTCGCCAACAGAACTATCAACAACCCTTCGGCGTATCTTACCCAAACTTCCGCGCCTCTAATATAATAATTATATTTGCACTGCAACTCGGGCAAGTTTTAAGTGCTGAAATAATAATTTCTAATTATAATACGTATTGTAGGTAAGGCGAAACGTGCAACGCCCGCAAAGGGTTATCGACGAACGTTACATTATATAATTCCATCCCTCCCCTTTTTCCCCCCACTCTCACATAACCGCCATCTTCTGCTCTACAAAATGAGGGTAATTTTACGATTCAAATTATCCATAGTCGTACGCCGGGGGTCTCAAAATCGTATAATTTCGTGACGTGACTTCGTGTTCGGGAAAACCGCCGATCGAAACGAGTCAGCTGCTGCCTCCCAGCATATTTTAACTGCGACAAAATATCTGCTTCAATTCGTATTCGCATATGAAAAGTACTTGCTGAATCACCCGGCGCTTCCCAGGCGAATCAAAGTTGGAAAAACTTTTTCAGTACATTTTGTATTTGATTTCGTATTACAAACAGTTTCAAAACCCATCTTCAGGACATATGAGCATATACATAATTGAATATGTATATGATAATATACATAATTGTTATGTATGTATATGATAATATACATAATTGAAAGTGGCATTAGTCCACTTTTTTTCATTTCGAGAAATAACCAGCAGTGTAGACTAGTGGTTAGCATACATATATGCTTTCGAACATAGTGGGTACGGATTCGAGTCCCACTGGTAGCTGCTGGCTAGACCTTGGTTTGTGTCTCTGGCTCTATCGTTACCTATCAGATTTAGCCAATTTATCTGATTTTCATTGAAATGGTTCCAAAAATTTCAACATCTCGAATTTCGCTGATTCGTATAAAAGTGCTGCAAATTTGTCCATAAATGTCTCGCAAAATTTCCTTTTCAGCATCTCGAAATTCGGCGACTTAAATATAAGAAAAATGCTGCGAAAAAGTTATCAAATTAGTCAAAATCTATCTATAGATGTCTATGATGCTTTGTTAAATTTATTCTAAAAAATGGTACTTCGATGTTTGTAATTGGTCGGGAAGGCGCATTGGCGTTCACCTGCTAGGCCTTCTTGGTATATATATATATATACACGTAAAAATCTCGCAAAACATTAAATTTAATGTTTTGCGTTTTACACTATTTAAAAATAGTGGTGGCCTGTCATACGCTTATTCTGCTTTTCCAAGATTCTGGACATAGAATAAAAATAAGTGATAACAATTTGTGAATTAAGTCAAACAAAAATACTGTTTTTGGATCTGAAAACTGGACTTCCGCCACTTTAAAATATAACGGATCATATATTGAAAACTGTAGATTTGTACAAATAACCTTTCTCATGTTTGTATGGGATCGCATTGTCCCCTTACAATACCCGTCTGTGGTACGATTAAATTGTATACTGAATTTGTCAGTTTGCAAAACTAGATTTTAATAGCGGTCGAACAAAACAACATTCATATTTTGTTAAAGATCCGCTGTAATTGAAATATATCGTAACGTAGAGATTGCCATCACTAATCATATGAATAAACCAATAAGGTCTCGCAACCCATTGACCAATGATCTCTCTATGCTGAGAGGACACGCTGTGTATAAATATTCGGCGGATCTGTTCTGTGCTTCATTCGGAACTGACTCGTCGACGAATCAAGATCAATAAATTACATTTCCCATTACTCGCTACGTCTTTCACTCCGATCTCGGCATCCCCTCTTCACGTCCACGCAACAATATATTTCGTATTATTGTTATATCCAAATCTACTGCATACTTTTAGAGTTTGCCGTTTTTATATGACTCGATTGCTGATGCTAAAAAAGTCATCTTTTAAGTTTGAATATTAAGTTTATAGGGGAAATTGTTGTCATATGATGATTTTATCCTCACTAGTCGAGAGTTTAAGACCATAAATCTACATTACATTATCTAAATTTAAATCAACCCCCCCCCCTTGCCTCCCAACTTATCAATTCCACTGGTGGCTTACGCCATTTGATAGTTTCATATGTAATATCATTCCAAAAAAAAAATAAAAAAAACAAAGGACCCCCTCCAAGTTTGCCTACTAGTAAGCTCCACTGGCATTTCAAACAGTAACTGCTTCTGACATCAACATGAACGCGTTCTGTCCATTTAGCACACACTGTAGATGCACTCGGAGCCAAATCCAAAGTCCATTATACAGAAGTGTTCCACCAACACTCTTAACCCACACCACTTGACGCACATACAAAGGTACACAGCACACTTCACTACTTATAACCCATTAAGGCTTTCAATACCCATTCAAGTAACTTATTTTACAATGGCCATTATTCATAGCGGGTGGGAGGGTGAGATAGGGGGGGGGGGTAGGTGGCTCTCAAATGAAGCCATTCAGAGCGCGTCATCAGCGTTAATAGTCCGAGCAACCCCATAAATCTCAACCCTGACCGGGAGTCTGCGCGGCCATCACTTACGTCCGCCTGAAACCATTACGCATATCAATAATACACATTGACCCACATTTCTGCCTCTTTTTATTTTATTTTTCAGACCCTCCTCGAGAAACGCAAAGAGCCACTTTTCATCTGAAACAATCCACTCTCTCTTCGTTTGCTCATTTTCCAGCAGTCGACACTCACTCGCCTACTGCTAATTCCTATGCATAGTTAATACCGACGCTATTACAATCTCGACTGTAGGCTTCAATTTAAATCCTCGGGGTGCTTAATCGGGTATTTACGACCCCCCTCTCCATAGAATGGGATACACTACAATAGGACGCGTATAGGTATGGCAATTTGTATAATCCAGGAATTCTATAAAATGCCCGAGTTGTGTTTGCTTTTGTAAGTGTGTGACGTGGGGCTGCATTGTGTAAATGATACTTTGAATAAACTCATTTCAGTTGATTTAGACTTAAAATTGAATCTTTTCTGAGACTTTCCAAACGTTGCTTGATTTAATTAATACACTGCCAAAATGTTACATTAATAAGTAGTAATATTTAGAGAGGTATAAAACATCGAGGTATCTATGTTATAGATGATATATATATATATATATATATATATATATATATATATATATATATATATATATATATATATATTTTAAATCATATTCAAATAGTGGTGACATAGTGGGTACTATGGTTTTTTCCAATTTGACGGAGGAATCGCTTCAACAATGAAATTAGATAAATTGGGTAATTCTGATAAGAAACGATCGACTTGGAGTCACAAATATCCAAGTCTGATCAGCAGAATTAAAGATTATAATTAGAATAAATTCTTTTTAATCGAACTCAGCTCATGGGATCGAACCCGGTGACCTCTCGGTGCTTAATATCAACGTAACCACCGAGCCATGCTGCTGGCTCGCTGGTCATCATAGAGACATCTATAGAAAAATTCGATATACAGCTAAGTTTTGCGATACATATGTAGATGGGTAGCATATTTATAATAATCAACAAATTCGAAATGCTAAAAACTCTGTGAGAAATATTGATGAACAAAAGTTAGACAAGAGAAGTGCTTGATTGATACCCAATGAGACAAGTAAGAGGGATGAAGTTTCAGAAAAGAATATCCATATATTTTAATGCAATTCTGATTACCAAGAAATAAAAATACGATGTATATACATACATAGCCAAGATGTATGCCAATATTATATCCAAAAGATTGTAAAATTACATGAGGAAAGTCACAAATGAGATGGATTAATATTATGCGCAGTTAAGGTCCTTTATTCGAAGCAGAAAATAATGAAATCGTGTTATAAAGTATGATGTTAATATAAATTAATGGATTATCGTAGTCTACTGTAGGATATGATTGTCAGGAGACATAGGCAGTTTAGTAAAATGAGACTCATTATCTAAACCACTCAACTCATCATATGTACATATATGTATATGAGTTGAAAACAATACTTACTCGACGGAGCGCCGCAACGGTCTATCAAATTACATGCTACCAAATTCATCATTCATTCTACTCATGCATACCAACTTACATTCATACGGGCACTCTTCTAGATTATAAAACTAAATCCCACAATGTCATATTAAGTTCTACTCTACATTTAATGTTACACACTTAACCGGACAACTAAACAGCTTCATTTCACAGCAAGTACATATTACACAACATAAGCCACACTGAATACATACTGAGCATTTGATAGAACTCCTAGATTATACAAAGTGCCTATAACGAACACATCCAAAATCCGACCGATGTTTAACTACCTTTTTAAACGCCATTACGAATACCAAATTGTCGATTTGTACATACATATGTAGGTCTACCCTCCCCTCCCCCGTCAAATAATTAAATTATAATCATTTCATAAAAGGGTAAATATTCGCGCTGAGGTAATCATGCGAAAAATATTCATAGGTGGGGTTTACAATATACATACATATGTGCTTTTGGGATTAAGGCGAGAGGACGAGCTTTATTCGGGCTAAATCTGCAGTAATGTGTGTTTAAGCTCTCGTTCGGTCTGCAGTTATAACAGTGCGGATAAATTAGGCGAGTTACCATTTTCCGTTTGCGATATGGTATAAAGCACAACCCTCGAGGGGTACAAATCCACCTAAGACTATTATCGAGATGGGATGCTGGCAATAAAACGCATATTTGAGAACTGGGCGCTATCAGGGTTGCCTCTGTATTTTTTTTTAACTTTTTTATCAAATTTAGACATCTCTATATGAATCTCATGATAAAAAGTACGCTCTGGCTTTACTATAATATATGTATTGTTAGGTTATTTAAATATAAATTCAATTTGTCACAGTAGTCAATATTCTCTTTAAATAACTCACAATATTATTAGACAATTGAAATTTGAAAGCTTTTTAAGTGCAACTTATTTACGCACGGTAGGTTGAGTTGAATTTATGCAAATTAACATGTCACGAAAAGTTGCAACGTTGAAATATCGCACGAAATTAGAACTGTTGCTAGGTGGACGCTCGCAACTCGTCTCCTTGACAATTATCTCACAAACCTAACTTGTTTCTTATGTGATATGTATTTATGTACATTTATATAAAAAATGCGCTTTTGGTTTTTTTTTTCTCGGTGGTTGCGTGAATGCTAACCATCGAAAGGTTCCCGAGATCAAGCCCTGGGTTAAACTCAATTGAAAAGAATTTATACAGAGTTTTTTCATAGTGCCGCTGGTCAGACTTGGATATTTGTGACTCTCGTTATCATTTCCTATCGGAGTTTTCCAATTTATGTGATGTTGAAATGGTTCCTCATGATAATAGCAAAAACCATCCTACCCACTATATCTCGCCACTATTTGAATATAATTTCAAATGTACATATATATGAATACAAGTTTAATACAATAAATCAGACTCTGGACCAATCCATAGTGGCAGCATTGGAAAAATATAAATTAAAAAAAGGACGTAAATTTTTATATTAATATTTTATTTTTATTTTCAATAGCTGAACCCCGGCATGCGTTGCAATGCAATAATAACGCATGCAATTCGCGTTCCCGTTCAAGTTTTCGTTCCCGTTCCCGTTCTTATTCCCGATCCTGTTCCCGTTCCCATTTGTCGGAAAAAACGCAGGTAGCGAACACATTTGAAATTATTGCGTTGCAATGACATCCATTCCCGTTTTTCCCATTTCCGTTCCTGTTTTTTCCCGTTTTTTTTTCACAGTAATCTTCCCGGACATGCACACAAGAAATCCTGAAAGTTTCATCGTAATATTTTCAGTGGTTTAGTAGCCTATTCGAGACACACACACACACACATTCATTTATATATATATATATATATATATATATATATATATATATATATATATATATATATATATATATATAGATTTATATCAAGAAGACCTAACCTTTGATACATTGTAAATTTGATTTGATTGATTTTATTAGTATTATATGTACAAAATAAATACATCAATTAACATCCACACAGACATTTATGGTCAAATTTGTAAATTTGCAGAATGTAATACAATTCAGCGAATTGTACGGTAAGACTGCCAACTTTTTCGAACCGTTTCAATGAAATTCAAATAAATTGGCAATCTCTGGTAGGAAACGATTGACTTGGAATCACAAATCCAGAGTCTGGCCAGCAGAAACCAGTGGGATTTGAACCCGTGACCACTTTGTTCAAAGCATTATATACTAACCACCAGTCTATTCCGCTGGTTAGATGGAGATTTATTACATTTGTCATTTGAACGGGGATGCTCTTGGAATTATGTATGCATTAAGAAAAGCGCTCATCCTGCATAGCTGTTGAAGATCAAACCGAAACATGTGTACGCATACAAAAGCTACATATGTATGTATGTACTTGTTCGCATCACAATCACGTCAAACGAACATTATATTATACATGCGTACATTCTGAACTGATAGTTTATACTGGAGCGTTTGGGATCGCTCTCGCGCGTGCAGTTTCCCGGATCCAGATCCGGACCGGGACGCCCCCGAAGGGCCGGCCCTATCGCTGTAATGGGTCGTGTTCGGGACCATTACAACCGTTACGACTTCCCGCCGGGTGGCCCTGGCTCATTGTTTAAAATATTTCCCGGGAGATGGGGGGAGGGTGGGGGGTGGCTGAAGGCATCGAGATGCCGATTTTCCCGCCAAATTCCAGGGGCGGTCCATCTATCGCACCATCCATCTGTCCCTCTACCATTTTACGCGGATTGAACACGCGGAAACGCTCGTAAAGATCCTTATCCTGCGCACCCATTCAAATTGAACGAGTATACGTAATCAGTTTTGTGTGTAGCATAGTTGGAACGAAGCCCTATACACCCTGTGGACTTAAGCCCAATACACACTTTCGACATATAGACATATGTACATACATACATATACAAGCCGACACCCTAAAGTAACCGATATTTTTTATTCCTTCATTTAATAGAAACATCCTTTATTTCCAAAAATATAATATATATATAATATCGCTATTCTGTATGTCTGAGTATCTGAGATAACGCTCGCCGTACTTTAATAGTCGTTTCGATTCGACATATGTACGTACATATGTATGTACGTCACAGCTAAAATTATGGCAACAAAACGTACGAATATAATAACAAAAGAAAAAAAACTAACATAAACTGTTTGCTACCATGTCTCCTATATGCTAATAGACGGCGCAAAGTCTCATAAAAATTTACCGCCATCTATTGAAAATTAATTAATTAATTTTTCTATTGGTGTTTTATATTGTTTACTAACTGAACCCGGCATGCGTTGCTATGCTAGAATAAGGCATTCAATTCCCGTTCCCGAATATTATTATTATTAAGAGGTTTTTCCATTTTTTTTTCACAGTAATCTTCCCGGAAATGCATACAACAAATCCTGAAAGTTCCATCGTAATCGGTTTATTGGTTTAGGAGCCTATACGAGACAAATAGACAAACAGACATTCAATTTTATATATACCATTTTTAGTGTTATAACCATTTTTTAATATTAAACAATTAAATAAAATATATTTTGTGAAATGCAGCACGTGCTTTTTTATAAACAAAAAATGCTATCAATCCTAATCTATGCCATCGCAATCCTTGAAAAACTCCACTTTTTTCCCTACAGTGACATAGATTTTACTGTGGTCAATAGCGACGATTCCCATATTTGAAGAAATATAAGAGAAACTTATCGAAATAATAATATCGTACGAATTAGCAACGTCGTCAAGACACGACCATCACAGCTAGAAATCACGAACACTTCCCATGCCGCACTTTTCAGTGTGTTCTTACCATTTACATTCCCTTCTAGCACCATTTCTCTAAAGTGTCAATTCTTCTTCTATCTACTACCTTCAATGTCCACGTCTAGACTCCATATATGTATGTAGACAGGTATAAATTATAAGACAGATTTGGCAATAACAGATTTAAAAATACATAATAGCTACGTTATAATTCTAGCAATAGCAATAATTCTTGTATTTTTTTAATGGAAATTTCTTATCTTTCAGACTCAGTAATAATTATTAGAAAACCAAAAAAATAATAATAAAACTTCAATATGAATTATTAATTAATTATGAATATTAATTATTATATTCACACATATGTACATATATTATAGGTATGTGAAATGTATCTTAAAAAATAATTGAATCAAATTATAAAAAAAAAATGGTTACTATTTAAGTTGATAATAATATTATCAAATTACTACGTACATACATACTTACATATAGTATTTAAATGAACGTTTTAACATTCATTTACCATTTGAAATAAATATATTTAACTCAATTAGCGCAAAACTTTTCGTTGTGCGCATTTTAGCATAGTAATTACAATTCATAACTTTTAATTACGGTTCATATTTTTTACATACGTTTAAACTTTTTTGAAATACGTTTGAGTGTTTAATTAATGCTAAACACTTCATTCCAATTGATGTTTTATATTAATTTACATATATCAATGGATAAACGAAAGCTTGAATTGTATGCACTTATTGTATATGTATTGAAAATGATTGACTTATGTTATTAAACGTTCAATTTTCTCTTCATCAATATGTAATCACAATTCATCTTGATTACGTCGTCTCTTTATGCATTTAATTTTTTGTTTTCTGCTCCAACAAGTCGCCATAATTCTTCGTTTGCGCGCGAGATTAAAGTTTTCCTCTCATATAAAAAAGTGCGAGAGAAAAACTTTTCCACAATGCACAACACTTTTCCTTGGCCGATTTTTTTTACGCTACCATTCTTTGTTACCGTCTTCCATCCACGTTGCGATATTCTTTTGCCGTGTTTATATTGCTACAATCGTTTTGCGACATCTCGGAAAATTTCCTTCCTTATATTCCGCATTTAATGCTTTGTTTGCGTTTTTCTTTCCACTTTTGTTTTTCCTCTGAGGCTGTCGTGGTTTTTCCCTTTCTTTTTACCTCCTCTTCTCTTTTTTCTTTTCTTTTTTTTACATACTTACATCCGCGGCGACTTTTACAAGCGACCTACAAAAAGTCAAATCATATTATTTACGTTGCAGCGTGTCGGAAAATCTCGAGCGCATGTTTTGCGAAAAGCTAATTATTATAACATATTCCTACACAACGACCGCTTAACTTTATAACTTCCTTCAAAGGGATTACACGCTTTGTTTTTTCCTCGTTTTCGAACATGGCAATTTAATCATCGCATGTCAAAACTGCGAGACCCAAATGGCATCATTCGCAGTGTAGGAATTTTACGACAACGGAAGCTGCACCGTTTGTTTATCGTCATCGTAAAATATAGCACATGTATGTACATATATGTATCAATCGGGAAAGAGAAGTCTCTCAATCTTGCGAACACTTACTTCGTCGTAAAATAAGACGTTTCCCGTGAAATATAGCTGTGTGTGGATGACTTAATTCAATCGACTCGGGTTCGAATCCCGGAAGGGAATGGCGTGACTCGAAAGAGATTTCTGAATTACGGTTAGTGCAGTATTGCGAACAAATCGAGAACAAATATTAAATCGGAGAAAAATGGATCAGCTAAGATTCCGTCGACTGTTATGAGATTTGAAATTGATATCGCACAGTGCAGCAGTCGTAAACCTTGTACGGAAACTTCAGCATGTAATTCTTCCATTGGAGATCTTTCAATACAGAATTTATTTATTACTTTTGCTCAGAGTCAATTTGTTTTTATCCCCACTTATGTATCTTTATATATTAATTTATTACACAATTTTTAAACGTCTTATTTTTTTATAACAATCATACATATGCAGGTATGTACATATACGGACCTTGCAAAATTTATTTATTATTTTTTTAATTTATATGTAACAATTTTGTTATTGATCTCGAATACATGTAAATACACCTAGGAATTCCAAGACCAGTATTACCGAAACCGGTGTCACCGAGTATTCATCAAAAATTTATTTAAAAGTCTTAATCCATAGATGTCTCTTTGGATTAATTAATTGTTAATTTCGTGTTCTTCGACCTCTGGAAATACAGCGATTTATGTACTAAAAATGATGCAATCTTTGTAATTAATTGTCTAGAAAGGCGCATTGGTCTACCTGTTAGGCCTTCCTGGTATATATCTACCTAAATTAAATAAATATCTAACGAATTTTAAAATTTAAACGCTCATATCTCATAAACGAGAGGAAACCAAAAAAAAATGTTGTCTTATTCGAATTCATTGGGATAAAATTGATTGGTTTTCTACGTACATATATAACCTATATAACAATTTGTATAATAAATTATTTAATATTTTATTGTCAATTGCTTAAACAAATCTACGGGTAGATACCTGTACTATCGCTAGTAGACCGATTTTATTTCGGTAGAACCGGTAGTGACAATTTTCTTTATTTTTGGAAACCAGTTCATATTACACTATTTAATACATAATCGAGGCTTTTCATTGTAGTCAATTTAATTTCGCGCACCCGTAATAACCCATAACATCCCATTAGTGGATTTCTATTACAGTTATGTATGTATTATATGTACGTCTAAGTGTATTTTATAGGATTTGAACGTCTCAGAATGGTTAAACTAATTTGTATATAGCTCGGAATGTCTCGTAGTCTTGACTGTACGTAAACTTCAATATAACAGGCAGGTTTGTCCGCGCTCGAGGAGCAATAAAACAGCAAGCATTCTCTTTGTAGTTTCAACAACACAACAACCGAGAACGAGAACGGCCACTGCTGCATCAACTGCACAAAAAGAGAATGCACCGTTGAATGAGAAGAAAAAGTCTGAAAAACTTCCCGGATCAAAAGTCGAATGTAAACGGAGGAAAACCACTCGGTGTTTTTACTTTCTTCGTTTTGATTTTATTTCATTTTTTCACTACATTCAGCGGAGTAGAAAATTGCCGATGAATCGTCGAGATTCGTTCGCTATTAAAATCACGTGGCTCTGGGATGTCGGCTAGTTGATTGGCTCAAGACTGTTTCGTAGTTGATTTAACAATCTCAATACGTTCTGGTTGAATTATGAGCCATTGTAATGCCTCGAATCTGTTCCAATCGAACGGGTCCATGAAAAATATTGTCTAGGCAACGACCATTTGTCTCTCGTCGCTTTCTTGTCCTTTCTATATGTTATGTGTATGTATGTAAGGGCTTTCGTTCGATACATATTTATATGCAGTGCGCGTCATGATGAATATCGTGTCTATAGGGGGAAAATTTGACGATCGATTTTCCATGCACTTTCGTGTGTGAATGTTGAAGATATGATTTTGTATATAAAATAATTCTTCAGCTAATTTGAAATTGTTTCCTTTTATTCTACTTATCTTGATATCTTGTGGAACAAATCTGTGTCATTTTTTTAGTACATTTCTTGCAAATATTTATTTGTAGACGATTGTATATTGCAAATATGTACATATATCTATTTTCAGAACTTTTCAGTAGAGGTTTTAAGCCTCTTAAATTGGAACAATAAAGCGCTTCTTGGACAACTTATTACTAAATTATTTTTGAGCGATGCGGTGCAAACGATCGACAAGCGCCAGACAGACTGAACCACAGATTAACGACACGTGTACCTTATGCGTGCGCACTGCTCGCACTTACACTAAGCGAAATCTACCCGAAGTCCCGACATACCTATCATGTATACGTTCTGTGCTTCCGATACTTTAGTTCCGAATTTTGCCTTATTAAACTCTTCCGGGATACTCATAGCTTGGTTATGTTCCTGCCCTTCTGTCGATACGAAATAATTTTAGTATACATATTTAAAAAATCTTATGCCTTATCTCAGTATCTCTCATATCAATAAATGTCGTACCTTCTTATACTCTAACCTTATTTGCCTAATTAATCTTACTTTTATTCATATGTGCCATGACAGGAATTACCTTAAGGCGAAACATGGTTAGATTATTCTTGTATACATATACACACATAGTAATGATTTTTCAAACATAACATGACATATAATAAAATAGAGACATCTATGGACAATCAAGAAAATTTTTGATTCACAGTAAATTTGCGGGAAATACACTATGTTGGTATCATTTTATGATATTCAATAAATTCGGGATTTTAATAACTCTAATTTGCGAGAAACTGATAGGGAGTATACCGATGTATTAGATCCGTCACAACAATTAAACTAGAGAAAATCGGAAAATTCTAAAAGAAGACGGTCGATATTTGTTTTAATATCCATAAGATCTCGCCAGCAGCGTATATGGCTGGAACTTTAACCCACTAACTCTCTATTAGTATTTTAAATATTTTCTTAAATCTTGATTTCTCATTGTCTTTAAAATAATCGTATCTTCATTATCTGCATTCTTGGTATGAGATTCTTGTTTCGTGATCAAAATTATAGGTATACGTTGAGCTAGAATCGATCTCAACCTTCTCATAAAGTATGACAAACTAGAACTCTAACTTAACGTTTTCATTTCCTGAACATGTAAGATTAAACGTACACAGTAATGATCATTCTTATCTATAATTCTGCATTAAATTTGGTCCATGAATAATAAAGCACCATGTTTTTGCTTGAAAATCGAGATTTAACTTTTAACAACCTCAGATTTCAGTCTTAAATTTTCCTTCATATCACACTTGTAGAAATTCACATCGTATGCCGCACAAACGATGTAATTTCTTGTTTTATTCAACCCATGATGTTGTTGCACTGTAATCGGCCATGTATACATATAATATATATGTATGTAATGTATACTTAAAATACACATTGCGTATATAAATCGTGCAAGGATAGCACAGTGGAGAATTAGTAATCCCACAGGAAAATGTATGAGAGGTGAAGGGTTGCCCGTTTAAAACCCACATTCATACACACTACCGGCGCTCGTATATTTAAGGACTTACCGCTCGGAAAAGCGGGGAGAGGGGTTGGAAAAACTCGTCCGATATGCGCATATATGTATGTATGTGTACTCTCAGTTAATGTGTTCGATAATGATTTTCCTGATTTTTTTTTCACACTCTTATTATTATTATATACGCTTATTTTAGTTTCGACCAAAGTTCGCCTTCCGAAATGGTTTCATCGTTATTTTTTTTCCGAAACTCGACTTTTTCGTCGGTGGAAGAAGTACTAGTGAATTCAATTTCCCGTTCAATCTCTCCTTATTATTCCTGGAAGTTTATTAAACAATACCGTCCGAAGAATCTTCCTCCAGACTGTCTGGAGTGTCTTTTCATTTTTCTTTTGTCGGAAAAGCGTCATAAATAAGTTTCCCGGCTGGAGAGCTGTGTGTAATTTTGATGTCGATTGATATTTGTGAATAATTAAATAGAACAATCTATTTCTACTATTTCTTCAGAGTGATGAAATTCTCGTGTATACATATATATATATATATATATATATATATATATATATATATATATATATATATATATATATATATATATATATATATATATATATATATATATATATATATATATATATATATATATATATATATATATTAATAAAATTAACTACTATTTTATATATATTTTTTACATTTTATTAAATACAATTTAACCATTTATGATAACAAAATATTACCTGGGTTTTTTTTACATTATTTTATCGGCGTTCATAAATTCGTCTTTCAATGTGGATACTTTTTTACACAAATTAAAACAGACTTACACTCTAAATAATATAAAAATATTACAATTTACTATATCGTTCCAAAAGAAAGACTTTGAACTACAACAATAATAATAGTAATTCTTACAACGCCTATAGATTTTCATTCAATTGTGACAATCGAGTGGAAAGAATATACGTGGAGGGAAAGGAAATTTGCAAGTGAAGGGGGTGTAATAATAGAATTGATTTAATTTGGTTTTAAATGAAAGATGCCAAAAAAAACCGATGCCAGTATTCGTTAACAGTATTCAAACAGTATTCGTAGTAAACATACGGTTTTTATACAGGTTTTTTTAAACATTTTTCAGCTTTCATATGCAAAAAATACCATGCTCCATTCTACAGCGATAATCTAGAACAAATCCATCAAACTTCAAGTTGACATCGATCAGTAAACTATCGAACGTGTTTGATGACACGTTTGAAAGCAAACACGAATCGAATCCATCAAACGGTCGAAAATATTCCAGGCCTCCACCGAACAAAGTCAAATGATTGCCGAACATGTTTGATCGGTCTGAAAGCTAATCCAAACATTCGGTTTATGATGACGTTGACTTTTGACGCGATTCGTTAATGGAACGTACTGTGCGTCTCAATTGAATCGCAACAAATGCAATTGGCCGCATGCGAATATGCATCGACATTTATCGTTGTACCTCTCTCACTCGCTGTGTGTCATTAACCGCCTTATTTACAATTCCAAGTGCAAGCCTACATCCCAAAGGCTAAATTGGACCATTGTGCCGGTTGAACACTATTCAAATTATCGGAACTCGCATGTGAGCAAATGAGCATATACATACATACATATGTGTTCATGCGAGTACATCGTGTCCTTAGGGCGCGAATGTGATAACTCGAAAATTTGACCAAATTGCAGTTATTACATCGTTTTTTTGCCGAAGCACATTGCCGTAACGGCGTATGTAATTGGCTTCTGATTGGCTGTCGTCAAAGTCGTTTCTGATTGGCTGTAATGGTCAAAGACGTTTGTGATTGGTCGTTCATTGAATATTTTTTTTTCATGGTTCGACGGTATTCTCACTACTAGACTGCATTTCCATTTACCGAGAGAATCCGGGTAGCACCACTAGTACATATATATGTATGTATTTAATATAAAAGCAGTGGCGTCCTATGGTTGGTGATTGAATAATTCTATACAGAAAAATTACAAAATCGAAAAATACGTACATGAACAACACCGAAAATTGCGGATGTGGAAAAACACAAATAGAATAAATGACTTATCTTAAACTTAAATGTAATATATTAATGTGATAAAATATATGTATGTATGTAAATATTAGTTGGAACATTTTAACAATCATCGTAACTACCATTTCCCCAATTCGATGATATCTAAACATCAACTCCCTGGTTAAGTGGTTTTATACCAGTAGAGAAAGCAGGTGGTGGGTTCAAATCGCCAATTTTTCTATCTTAATTGTTTTTTAATGGTGGTCCCAATAAAATAGGCACCCTTTCCCTCTCTCGCAAATTCAACTATAGTTGATCCCCCGTATGAAGACACTTGCTGACCCTTACACCGCCTCTCGACCAATGGCATTTCGTGTAAAAAAAATAGGACATTGTTCGTGCGAAATGCAAGAGTCAAGATGGGGTGAAATGCAAGAGTTAAGTCTGAGTTAGTTGATTGTTGCAATAAATACATGTACTTGCGGTTTGTATCTACATACATACATATATACCTAGCATTCCTGAATTGCACTGAATAGTGGAGTAGTTTTGATAAATCCTAATATTCAAAGGCGCTCAAAAAGAACTTACGCAATAGAATTCCACAAAAAAGGGTTAGCACCCTCAGATGACATACAAATACCCCTTGACGCGTTTTTGTGGAATTCTATTGCGTTAGCTCTTCTTGAGCATCTTTGAAAGTTTGGGTGTCTCAAGAGTGCGGCACTCTTAAGATTATCTGATAAATGCACTCAAGTGCATTTATCCGATCACCATATATACCTACATTGTATTATACATATAATGTGTTTGGATATGTACACAGTTAGCCATATTGTTGATTTAGAGCATTGAGTGACCAAGTTTCCCAAGCGTATGTAGTTGGTCGTAGTCACTTTTTGTCACCAACTCGGGCAACCAGAAGCGACCAAGAACATCTAATGCCTACATATAAGTGTTTTCAATAAGTGACGATTCAGTCACACGTGTTTTTCAATATGCCGTCGCCAGCAACTAATCACTGGGTGTGACACCCCTCAATACAACGCTATACATTTTGAGAAATCCAGTGATTCGAGCTATAAAATCACTGTGATCAGACAACACCAGCAACCGATCTCGCTGGTTTGGTGACTTTATAGCTTGGGTAACCGGTGAGTTCTCTGATGTGGCATGCTCCATACGGGTCTACCTCACGGGCCCGATTGTAAAACGCCCGAAAACGCAAATATCGGAAGGCAAAGATCGAAAATCGAAAGATCTTAAGTCGAAAGATAAAAATAAAAAAGGGTGCATGGTAAACGGTACATACTCACTTAATTTGCGCGAGCAGGATACAACAAGAACAAGAGGAACGGGCTTTTCCTCCCATATTAATGTGCGCGCGCAGAATATGGGAGGGAAAGCCTGTTCCTCTTGTTCTTGTTGTATCCTGCTCGCGCAAATTAAGTGAGTATGTACCGTTTACCATGCACCCTTTTTTATTTTTATCTTTCGACTTAAGATCTTTCGATTTTCGATCTTTGCCTTCCGATATTTGCGTTTTCGGGCGTTTCACATTCGGGCCCGTGACGGAGACCGGCTCCATACAACTGTATACATTTTATTTTTTTATTTTTTTTACATACATATTTTTACATACATATATACAAATATACCAGGAAGGCTTAACAGGTAAACCCCAAATACGCCTTCCTGGTCCACATAATTATTACATAGATACATGTAAATCTAAACAATATCTGACATCTATGGTCAGATATTACAAACATCGTATTAATACGATAAATAACGATGAATAACTTTCATGTAACAATACGAATTTTTATTCGATAAACAACCACAGAGACATCTATGGTGATCAATATGGCGAAACCTAAGATATTTTTTTTTATTTTTTTTTACATATATACCAGGAAGGCCTTACAGGAAAATCCCAATGCGCCTTCCTGGCCAATTACAAATACAAATGCAGCATTTTTTTATTATAAGTCGTTGAATTGCGAGACACTGAAAAAACTCGCAAATTAACGAGACATCTATGAATTGTACATAAATATAACAATAACTAAAGGTTTGCAACAGAAAATTGGGATGGGAAGGAAGGAAACGCCAATTTTTACAGGAACCGTTTCAATGAAAATCAGAAAAATTGGCAAATTCTGATAAGAAACGATCGACTTCGATAAATCAAGGTCTGACCAACAACGAGACTTAGTGGGACTCGAACCCGTAACATCAAGTACGAAATAATTCAACATTCACCACTAGACCACGCTGCTGGTTGATTTGATCTGGTCGCGCAACAAAGTCATCCATCGAGTTGCCCGCCATTTACCCGGTGTGACCGGGATCTTGGGTGACCTGTCTTGGCACTATGTTATAATTAAAAAAATTATACATTTATGTATATGTATATTCATTTACCTATCATGTAGTAGTTCCATTACAAAACCTGCCAAAATTTTCCAACCATTCATTCTTTTTATCGAAATTTCATCAGGAACGTCACTGTACATATTTCTCCACCGTGCTGCATCCATTCGGGAAAGCTCGGCTCAACCTAGGTGAGCTTTTACATTTGTGCGGATTTAAGCTCTCCCCAGTTTACGCCTTTAATTATACGACTGGGACGGATAAGAGAGACTTATTAGCGACTTTTGTTATCAGCCGAGCTCGTTCAGAGACCGGCTGGAGTAAACATGTCCTGCTTGGAGGATTTGCAACCCGCCTTTGCACTCGGTGTGCAATTTGCAATGTGCATCTCCGCAGTGAAAGCCGCTTACCCAAATAACACTTTTTCCGAGCCGTTTTGATTCGACATTGTTCGAATTTGAGTCGATGCTCTCTGCGAAATCTTACGTACATACATATGTACGTTTATGTTGTACTTTAAGCTTCTTTTGGTTTCAAATGCTCGCCTTTTATGCTATACTTATTGATATTTATTTAAAGCCTCGTATTCCGAAAATCGATAACTGTATGCATTGTCCAATCATGGATGACGTCTATTGTAACAGTACATATTTGCTAAAAGCATTCGAACTGGTGGAGAATATTGTAATGGAAAAACCCCATCTTTCACCGAAGAGGTACACACATTTTAAATTGAATATGCTATTAATGTGATTTTTTTTATTGCAGATATTCCATCAAAGTCTGATGAAGAAAATCAAAGCAACGAAGATGAAGAAGAGGAAGAAGGTACTTTTATATTACATACATATATTCAATTCTATTAACAGCATCCACTGCTGAAATAAATTTCTTAATTCTATGTACCTTCCCATTGCAATTAGACATCTAATTTTTCACTGTCAGTAATTTTACATTCAGAAGGTAAAATTAAAAACATCTTTCTTATAACAACAAGATTAGAATTTCATCATCCTAACTAACATCCTAACTTCTACTCATTCTTCTTAACATTCATCTCCATCCTTTTGGGTATTATTAAAACACTTGTCTGCCATCCATTCATATAACCCCACTTCTACACCAGCTTATTTCACTTCCACTACCTTAATCATTATTTCCTACTTATTGAAAGACAAAAAGAAAAATTTCTCTCGTCTCAGACGTTGAGAAATTAACTAGCCAGCAGTATAGCTCAATGGTTGCGTTAATACTTATTACCGAGTTCAAGCCCTGAATATGATTGATAATATATAGATTGAATATGATTTATATGTTCAAATTTTATAAGTTTCGCTCAGGGGTAAAATCCGTAGTGATATCATGGTTAAATATATTTTTTTTATTATTATATTAACAAGAAGAAAATAATCAAGGTAGTGGAGGTATAGGCTGATGATGTACATGTGTATAATATGAAGAAGTGAGCCAAGGTGATTGAATAGCAAATGAAATTAATGTAAAGTAAATAAATAAAATATATATAATATACCCCAATATTTCAAAACCATAATAACCATCTCATCACAATGAAAGTCCACTGTATTTTATTTAATCGTTAAACTTATTTGCATCTTCTATTCTAAAACTAAAATTCGCAATTCTTAAATACGCAATTCTAAAACTTTTGCACCTTTCTTACTAATTTTAAGTTCTTCGGAAACTATTCAAATATCACACGTTCATTTAAATTTCAGATGAAGAGACCGAGCAGTCGACAGCCACGCACATTGCAGAAACCGATTTCAAGTTTTCAGACTTCATCTCCAGGTAACACAATACATGCATACCATGCATACTTCACCGTACGTGCAATATCACTAATTTCAATATTAAAATGCTCCTCCACATCCATAATGGCGATCGTAAAACAAAGTTTCTTCGTACGTGTCCCCTGACGATGCTACATAGTATCCGACGATATTAAAAAACTTTATTATAAACGCATACACGTCTACATGTCCTTTCCTCTCCCGTTCGAGTCGTCTCGTCCTTTGTGTGACGTCAAAAACAAACACAGCCTTTGTATAATATTGTACTTTTCATTTTATTAAACGATTCCACTCGCCTGCGATATTCTAATTCAAATACGTGCTAACCCTGCACCAGTCTCACGGCTCAGCACGTGCACATTACTATTTTATCATACTTACATACATACGTACATACATACATATATACAGGATGAGGCATTATTATTTAGATCAAAAATTCGTTTTGTTCTTAAGCTTCTACGTGGTAATGAGTCATGGCCGTTGTTGTTGTTGAAACAGTAATTATGTGCGTAATAAACCATCACTTGATGATTGTACCTCTTTCCGCACAGTACTTTATTGGATGGCTTTCATTTAAAGGGCTATCCTATTTCTAAATTAAACCGTTGCTGCCAGAATGTAATTTTTTCCACCTCGATAAGCATAGGTTATAGAGATTTTCTTAACCCATTTTCTGGTAGTCTGCGCTCATCGTTATTATCATAATTTAAAAATGTGTATGAATAAAATTTATGATCTACATATGTATGTATTCTCTTCCACTTAGGCTTCGTGGGCATGTTTAATACTGCTTGAGTTTTGTTATTCGTATTGAATTATTTATATTACATACATATTATTTTTCTATTTTTTTAGTTTATTTTAACTTTTGACCATGTTTTTAAAACATTTCGAGCTACCCAAATCGCTCTGTTCGACCTGAAAACGTTAGATTCACTAAATTTCATCAAAGCTAGATTGAAAAGATGCAAATAGCCCCCCCCCCTCTCCCCTCTTCGAGAATTACATCACAAACCTAACCAGTTTCTTACCTGGTTTCATTTTTGTAAGTTTCAATATAAAATACATCGATTTTTTCATATATGCTCTATATATTATGCACATGTATAATATATAGAGCATTTCAACCCAAACACAGCTGAGCAATCTCACTAGATTGTAACCAAATATATTAATACATCATCTGATTTCTTCGCCCCACCTGTATATGTACACACGCATATACACGTATACATATATTCTAACTCATATATATTAAATGATATACTCGTACAATCTCGCAAGCGAAGTTTATTCATTAGACAAAACTACGTGTATCGTATGGAAAATTATGCTAATCTAAGTGTATGTTAATAAGATTACTCAAGCGTAACATATAATATATACGTATGCATGTATCTATAATATGACGCCAGGCGTCTCTCGGCACAGCTTAAGTCCCATTCTAATCTCGCTCGCTCGGCTGCCGAGTGGAGCTACGCGATTCCGCCAGCCGAATCTTTCAATTTATGTACTTACAATTAAGTTGGGGCTTTCGTGAATTCAATTTCGACAAATTGCTGCATTCGTTGCAGATTCGTGCATCCGAAGGTAGTACGAGCTTGCGGCATCCTGCTGGAGAAGTTCGACACAAATGGCTTCTTCACGAATCACTGCCTGGTCAAGATTATGCATCGACTGGCTTGGGACTGCAAGTATCCTACCATGTTCTTTCAGGCGAGTCTCTTCAGGACCTTTCAAAGAATCCTTGGAGATTATTCGGAACAGTTTCAGGTATGTTTTTACCAACTTTTTCTCAATTCAATCTTATAATATGAGCTTTCGAATAGACCTACTGAAGTTATACTGCAAAGTGTAGATATTCACTAACTCTAGTTTACCTGTAGTGGTAGCACCAGTTAAGTCAATTGTTCCATACATGGTCTATTTGGCGCATACCTCTAGTGTGCTTTATAGGGAAAGCTTTGACGGCGGAAATATGCCCAAAATTTCCATAAATTAAAGTGAAAGACTCGTTGATCCGTCAACCAGCCAGCTCCGAATGAAGCACGAAACAAATCCGCTAAATATTTACATTTATACGGCATGTACTCTCAGCACAGATCATTGGTCGATGAGTCGCAAGACCTTATTGGCTGTTACATATAGCTTGTTACACACAATCACCTCGTTACAATATGATATGAAAGCGAAAGTAATTTTTCAAAAATTAACATGTATGTATGTATGTATGTACATTTGTAATATAAACTTTTGATTTCAATAGGTCAAGTCGAGCTAGTGAACTCCTGTATGATATACTTAACGCAATTTTTAATCTCAGCATTGAATTTATATTTATTTAACCAGCAACATATGTATGTAGATCAGTAGTTAGCATGGAATGCTTTCGATTGTGTGGTCACGGGTTCTTCCCGGGTTTTGTTGCTGGCCAGACCTTGGATATGTGACTCCAAGGTCGATAGTTTCCTTTCAGAGTTTGTCAATTGTTCTAATTTCATTGGTAAAGATTCCAACAAATTTCCAATCCTGCCTTATTTCTCGCAAAGTTAGAGTTTACAGCATCTCATAATTTGTTTGATATTTAAAATGCTGTAAAAATTTGTCCATAGATGTCTCTATGATGATTGTAATGTTTGATGATCGATGTTTGTAATTGGCCTTTAATATTACAACATTATATCGATGCACAATGTTGACCATAGATGTCGTGCTAATAAAAATCGGTATATACCCATATAAATAAATTAATTAATTTAGATTTATATTTCAAAATGTAATCGAGATCTTTTATTTTAACGTTACATCAATCTTTCGATAATCTCTAATTTATCTATGAAACATTTTATATATCTATGTATGTATGTACATACATATATAATGCATATCAGCGTATGTGGTCTTTTTTTCGAATAAATTTGAATTAATATGTAATTTCTTGAATTCATAGGAATTGCAAAAGTTTGCCATATACGTCTTGAGAAAATTCACCGAAGTTGCCGAGAAAAATCCGAAAATTTTCATGGAACTGCTGTTTTGGAAGTCGTCACAGGAGGCGTACGACGTAGAGCACGGATACGAACAAGAAAAGAGGTATAATTCATTTTAAATATTTATATCCTTGTGCGTTAAGCGGAAATGATGCTATTTATTGCTTATTGTTTTCGAACATGTCCTGTGGGGAGGATTCATAAAAAGTTTTCCTTCGTCGCCATAGTCGTCGTCTGCATTTTCCAGATGATTGCTATAAAACGATTTTATTAACCATAACCATAACTTTTTAATGACTCAAAACTCGTTCAATTTCCCCTACGCACATTTCGCCCGTTTTGTGCGAAGGATTTTTGCAATAAAAAATACATATTTTTTAACAGTTCAAGTATTATGTCCTTTTGTGTCTTTTTTACGCTCAATTCATTGTTTAATATTTTTATGACTTTAAAATTTCCTTTTATCTAAAGGAAGGATAAATGCAGCTGGTCCGAGGAACAGGAGAACGAATTGAGGATATTGTTCGAGGAAAATCAAAGGAATCCTTCAACAGACAAAGGTAAATTTTATCAACCCTTATGGAATTTATGTACATAGACATAACTAATTTAATTTATTTGTACAGTTTTCGATTTAGAACGAACACAATAGATGTGTATATCGTTCCATAATACCCTAAATTATATACGGTTTTTGGAAAGTGTCGCAGCCTCAAATCAAAATGGTGAAACTAAATGTATACCCACCTGAGCAACGCTTGGCAATTAGTACCATACTTGGCATAGTCCTTCTCTATGATTCCACCGATCATTTGAGCAGTTTACATACAGACATATGTATATATGTACATACTTCATCATTTACACGTGAAGCTTATTCTCCCCAAGTTTCAAAAACTGGGCAAAGCCTGATACTTAAAGCTAGTACACCATAAATATCGAAAGGGAGAGAAAGGTATGATTGATAGTCTTCTTGTTCTCGAAAACCCCTCGACGACTGAATTATTTTTATTCTATGCCTCCATAAGTGGGCAGGGGTTGTATGCAAATTTTCCGAACAAATTTTTTTTTTGTTCTCGAAAGTGATTACAGTCGATTTTACTCGCGCGCATAACTTACGGACCGATCAGTGGGGAAAACCCTGCCTTCCCTCCGCACCATCCCCTCACCCAGGGTGGAAGTAAAGACTGTATTTTTACGAGATTTTTCTCCCGTGTAGAGAAGAAGTCCCCTTTCGGTAGAAGAAGAAAGTTTTACAATACTTTCGGGAGCGATAAAAGCCGTCAATGTGAACGAGTTTGTACGAGCGAGTAGGCGGCAACTGAAAAAAAGAATGTTAAGTATGCAATAAATGGATTCTTTAACATTTTTTTTTTCTGTTTTAATAAATTTCGAGCGGGTTTTCCACACGCGCCGCCTCTGGCGTCAACGCGCGCGCCTCTTCATTATTCGCGTCGTTGAACTTTCACCGTCATTGTCCTCTTATGTCTCGTAAATATATTATTTATTGCCGGGTGCGCATTTCTTGTTTTAATCCCATCTCGTTTAAAACTGCAGTAATTTTACTAATAAAATTGTATATTATACGGCCACAATAAAATTGAAGAAAAAAAGTTGAAAAGTGTATTAGTTTTTGCGCCATGATAAAATATTATCCTTCATGTGAAAATGTAGGGCATGCGTGTCGGAAAATATGAGGCTGAGAAAAAAATTGGATAGAATATAAACCGTAAAGTATAACCATATAAAGTGATATATTGTTGAAAATTTTATTGAAATATTATCATTATTAGTATATAACCGTACCGCATTGACTCAGTTTCTTCCCTATTGATATTTCATATTAATATTCGTCATTTTAGTATAAGTATTATATGAGCCGTTATATTTTTAAGTGGTATCATAAGTCCACTTTTCTTCATTTCAATAAATATCTCGCAAAACATTAAATATAAAGTTTTGCGTTTCACAAATATTTAAAAATACTGGTGGCCTGTAATACGTTTATTCTGCTCTGCCGAGATTCTGGACATATGGAATTAAAATAAATTTGTGAATTAAGTCAAATAGAAACTGATTTTGGAATAGAAACTTGGACTTCCACTTTCAAATATAACGGCTTATACATGTGTATATGAAAGACCAATATCATTGTCCAATTGCTATAAAGTTTTCTTTTCAAACATTCTATTTGCATTCTATACTATATTTTATCCTTCACTTACGACATTAAATATATTCTACTAGTGTTTTTACCCGGCTTCGCTCGGTATTTGTAATATAAACTGCTTAAACAAGTCAATAGTAAACATTTTATTAAATTTATTTGATTAACTTTATTTTATTTGAATATTTATTTGTTTTTTTTTTTTATTCAATTGAACGTCACTCATTTTACGAACCAAACAAACATACATACAAAGTCTCTTTCGAAATTACATATATATTAGATTAATGCTATTTTATAAATTTATTTTAATACTTAAAAATTCACACCTATTGCTTAAATTATCGTAACTTCCTGTGTAAGCAATTGTTTACCAATACAGAGATCAAGTAATCTATTCAATTTTTCTCGACGAAATGTGGATGGTTATTAAATCCAGATCCGCCGTCTCATCAGACTCATCAGTCTTGGCCAATTTTATCCAACTTAATTGTTGCGACGGTTCCTGATTAAAATTGACTTCTTCCTCAATTGCTCAATACAGAGTGTCGTGGTCATCGATGTCGTCTGGAATTTGATCAACGATACGCCTTCATTCTTCCCGGTTCTATGCCAAGTTTAGGGATGATCCCGTTAGTTCTTTGATTTGGTCTGACCATGTCTTGGGAGACCGTCCTCTCACTCGTCTTCCCCCCTGCGTTCCGGTGACTACTAGCCTCTCCTGACTCTCTATATCGTTCCTAACAATATGGCAAGAGTAGGAAATAACCCTTTTCTTACATATGGAGCTTCTCTGAAACTTCCAGCTCTTGCGGTCCATGGGATGCACAATATCCTTCTCCAACCCCACATATCGAATGCGTCTACATAGCATGTCCTTTTCTCTATTTTTCAGCGTCCATGTCTCGACTCCATACAATACAATGGGGAATACTGGAGATCGCACCAGTGGTTCATCCATATCTTTATCAAATTGACCATCGTCGCTTTCGCCATTCCTACTATTCGGCATCCCCCCTGCTTTTAGATCAAGGAATCTAGGTAGATGAAGTCGTCGACTTCCTCATAATGTTTTTAAAATTGACTACCCTCCCTTTATTCTCCAAAATTTAGCTCGTCTTTTTTTGTTGATGGTTGACAAACAATACATCGTTTAGAGTTGAATTTTTTTTTTCTAAATCTTTTAACCACCCAGCAAACTCCGGCTTGTCCTTTGTATTTCTGAATTGCTTGTTCAATTCTGCATTAGCTCTCTTATCTATCTTTAACCCTATTGATCATTAACCATCAACTATTTACCGTATAAATTATCATCTGAAGTCGCCGAATTCATCTAATTTCGTTGTTGAAACATACATATTTTATTTTATTTTATTTAAAAAAAAATCAATACCACAGAGACTTGACAGGTTGCCCCAAAGCGTCAATGTGATTATAATACAAATAATAAAATCATAAAAATTATAAAAAAACATGCATATGTGCATACAATGTCAGTACTATCAAAAATTTTTCAATATATGTTTTTTATCTAGTAGTGACTAATAGTAAACTACTATTTTCAACAAACCTCTTTATTAGCAGATATGTTGTATAAAAAAAAACCTTGTAAATAAACGATAGTTTCAAATAAAGTAATATATAATATATATGTATATATATAGTGGTAGGGTTGCATGTTTCCCGCACGACATTATTTATTTTAAAAGTTTTTTTCCTTTCTCGTCCGGAATTTTCCGTAAATTATTGAGCCGTTATCGAATTTTCCCCCCGTTTTGCCCACTTCTTAAATTCACCTCTCACAACGACCCCTGTCACTTTAACGACAATCCATACGCCAGGTTATTGTAGGGACTACGTGACTCTCCTGTTAGATTTGCACAAAAATTTAATAAAGACATCCTCGGGACGTGTACCCTCCATTCCATCTATATGGTAAAAGTTTCGTATATTATTTATGCCATATCCATACCTACTTAACTTGCCTTTATAAACTTCGATTGTAAACATTTACGGCGTTTGATTTTTGTCCGCGATTTATGGCTCCGCGGGACGGTTTTTACGATGGTTTTACGGTTGTGTTTTTATTTGTGTTTTCAGATGTCATCGACTGGATCCTCGATTCCTTGATAGATCAAACCAAATCTCGCAGGGCTGTTATTAAAAAGCTGAAGGAACTGGGATTGATATTCAAGTGTCCGACTAAAAGGAGTAACACTGAAGGTGCTAGGAAAAAAATACCAGTAGAGTTTACAGAAGAAGAAGATGACGTACTCAAAGAAGTTTGGCCGCAATTTGCTGAATGTGCAGGTACATACATACATACATACATACGTATATTGAATATGGCCTTACAAGAACTGAAAAATTCTCGTTCATTGTATTTCTCTAATTAGCTTTATTTCATCTACTCAATATCGATTTCAGTTTATGATACCATTCGAGCTATTATTGTCAATTTACATACATATGTCCTACTACATAGTTGTCCTAGGACTTCACCATATCCATCCTTTTAACCCTTTGAATGCTGACCAACGCCGATCGGCGTTTTGCTGACAAATCCGTAGGCCTACAAAACACCGATAGGCGTTGTAAATTTTGCATGTACGAAGTAAACAAGAATACTACCTGCTGAACCTTTAAAGGCAACATTGAAAAGGGTCGTGTAATCCATGTCATTCATTTGTCAACGTTTATAAAGACTCGCTTACACCATAATTTCTGAATGAATTAATGAAGAAGATGGAACTAGTTTTGGAAAAACACATTAATTAATATACTGCTTTTGTTTACTTTATGTTGTTGCAAGATATATTAGAGAGTCTAATCAAACCTTTATAAAACTCGAAATCCTCGGCGGTAGTTATTTAGGGTAGTGATCTAGGGTTTGTTTGGATTAGCTACAAAGTTTATAACTGCTTTCTATTGGATTTCTAAATAATTCTAGTTGGAAATGTTGGCAAATTTGGGAAATTTTCAGGGTGACGGGCTTTCAACAGAAAAAAACTTCAGCACTCAAAGGGTCAACCCCGACGTCTTTTTTGAAAAACGTCTGACGTGCTGACGTCTTTTCTGAAAAAACAACGCCTATCGGCGTATTTCAGGCTCATGGACTTGTTGGAAAAACGCCGATCGGCGTTAGCCAGCATTCAAAAGGTTAAGCAATTCACACATAGGGAGATTTATTGCCAATAAATCTCTCTCTACAAATTCCGCAATAACAAGAGACGTTACGACATCATACAAAACTTAGACAAAAGACATATCTAATTACTTTGTGTTTTTTATATTATGAAAAAAAAACCTTATCAGTTGACAGACAAGCAGTTTGTCGCTGAAAAACATCGCTAGACAAAATATTGCTAGAGTCAAATCTCATAGCTAGAGGTAGGACCGGAAGCGTGCCGTTTATTGTTCAATTGTTGTAAATCGCTTGTAAAAAAGGTTGGGCAAACCTTTAACAATGCATTTACAACATTTGAACAATATACAGCCCCCTCAGGGTCCGGGCTTTACTCATAGCCAGATATTTATTAACAAATTTTCTTAGTGAACTTCTCTAGTTTTTTAACCTCCTTATATGTTTCCATGTTTATTTAGGATTAGGGTAAAGCTTTTTATAATTAGAGCAACTTTTGAAAGTAAAAAAAATATTCAACAATCCAAAATCTACTTTATTTTTTGTGTGAAGCTTTTAATTCCAAAAGTATGTCCACTGCATAGCCCAGTTTTCTTTGATATCCACATTCAGAACGTTAAGTACACAAAGTCAACCGTTTTTTTAGAATTAGACGCTTCAAATGCTCATTACTCGGTGACGTCACGAGCCTTGACCTACATACGCCCTTGTTCCTTTTTTCCTCCAGTCTTTTATATATCATCGAATACATTCGAATGTGTGGGTGGTCTTTTGTCGTCACAATAAAATCGTCCGTCTTCTCCTAATCTCGTCGGTGTATTCCCAGATCCCATGGGAGCGCTTATCCCCCGGATGCCATTAAAGCGGCCCCGTCACCGGATCATCGATCGACTTCTGGAGTTGGCTCTTATTAAAGACAAGAAGGAATGCAGGAAGAAGGGCAAGAGGAGTCGAGGCCAGAACCAGAAGAAGGAAGCATCACGTAAGTACACCTCCACGTCTTGGATCTCTCCATACACACACACTCGTACACGTCGTGACAATATTGCTTAATCTCTCGTTCCATTTCTATCTGTCTCTCGAGCTTTTTTCCCTTATGCTTAGGCCGCTGTCGTCGTTTGAAAGGATTTCCTCTTCTTCGCTTTTTTGCCTTGCCATTTTTTTTTTATTCAATGAAACGCGACGAGTTTCCTCTCCTCTCGAACATAACGAGCAATTTATTTAGTCGTTCTTCTTCAGTGACGATGGGCCCGTTTTCAGCGACATGTCGCTTTTGTTTCGGCACACTCGAGAGTGTTCGCTGTCGTTGGGAATTAAATCGACGCTTTTTCATTGTGATTTGTTTGTCCTCGATTATAATAAGATCAATCTAGAATTTCCTTCAAATAACATTGTCAAGATATACCCACGTATGATTTGTCAAGTATAATTAATTCAAATCGAAATAAGAGTCACTTCTCGTTAACTCTTTTAGCATTTTAACATTCGTATTCATTATATTTATTTATTTAAGGCCTAACAGGTAAACCCAATGTGCTTTTTCAACGGTATCATAGAGAAATCAAAGGAAAAATTCGATAATACTAATATTTCGAGAAATACATTTTCCAGAGTGGGTAGTATATTTTTATATCATAATCAACAAATTTGAGATGCTATAAACTTGAATTTGCAAGAGACAGGATAGTGTCCAAATTTAGTGGTTCTGTTTCAACAATAAAATTATATACCTATATATTGACAAACTCCGATAGGACACGATCAACCCGGAGTCACATATGTATATCCAAGGTCTGGCCAACAACACCGGACCAGGGAATGAACTCAAGACCCCTCAGTTGAAAGCATTACACGCTAACCACTAAGCTATGTTGCATATATGTAAAAAAATAATGTTTGTTCAAGTTTAGTCTTCAACTGAAGATCACCAAACGGTATACTATCTCAAGACAGCTCTAAGGTCTACTTAGACCCTAGACCTGGCACGTAAGGGTTTTGAACCCTAGATTTAAAAACGCCCGAGTAACCCCGGTCATATGTATAACCACAGCCACAGCGTAGTGTACATTAGATAGGTAATGGGTTCAAGTCCCGGCCAAATATGCTGCTAGCGAGATCTTGTGATTATTTAAAAAAAACACAGATCAACCTTCTCTTGTTACAATTTTCCCTTTTTGCTAGCGTGATTGCTGGATGGATCTAATAAATCAGTATCCTCCCCCTCGATTTCTCGCAAATTTGAATTATTTGAATCTTGAGTTTGTTGAATCTTATAAATGCTACCTACATAATGAATTTCTCTTTAATTTACTATATATTCAAAAGGGGGACGCGACAAGTCCAAAAGGTTCAACGACAAAATGTATCCGAAAATTAGTGCACTGACAAAATGTACCCGCGACAAAATGTTCACGCGACAAAATGTACCCGCGACAAAATGTCCACGGAAATAATGTTCAAAAATCCTAAATTTTCCTATTTGAATGGAAAAGGTAACTTTTTATTGTATTATATTTATCGATGTATATGGTACTTTTTATCGTATAGATCGCGGATGTTATTAAATTACTATAAATTACAGGTGTTCTCAACCGCACCAACATATTCTTATTTAAATTGAACAATTACATTTTAAGCGAATGTCATTGTGACTCATTGAATATCATTTTAAGATGTCATTGAATTAGTTTAAATGTTAGGGGTTCTTAGCCGTATCCAATATTGCCTGGAAATGCACGATTTTTCCCGGGAAACGCAAGTTAATAACAATTTAAAATAATAAAATACCCTTACAAGTACCATTTTTCAAAAGCGTAAGTTTGACGTTCAGTATATATCGTATAATATGTACATATATGTATATGTAGTTGCAATCATATAATTCTCATCAACATTCCACAGAATTTCCGAAATCATAAACCCAACATTAAACCTTGGGAATACAGCGAATAGAAAATACAATGTAGATAATACGATAATAAGAAAAATAATCATTTCATTTTTTTCTCTTCTCATTCACGGAATTATTCAGGCGAAGGCAAATATCAAATTCCTGTTCGTATTTAATTACTCGCGAAAAGGTGCAAAAATAGATGCCAGCGCGTAGGTACATACCTATATATTATAAGACAATGTCTGGAGATATGAGTAACGCGATACGTATGCTCAGGTACGTTGTACAAATAAAACGAAAACCTGGAGGCTGGAAAACGTAGGGAAAAGACGGATAGATTTCATTATGAAAATATTATAATGTTATTTTTCTCCGGAGCGCGTGCCCGCTCGCTTGCTTGTTCGCGTGCGTGCGTATATTGCGCGAGACGCCCAAATCGGATTTGCTCTTTCAATATCGAGAACAAATATTTGGTGCGATTCGTCGAGGGTTACAATTGTTGGTGTGTCAATTTGGAGAACCTTTGCCTTTTTTTCGTCAGATGCTCTGTTTGTTCTGCACTCGAGCTTTTAATGGCGCGGTGGAAAACTCCCGCGCGCGCCATTCCACTAGTACAGTTCAATGTCACGCGGAAAACTTGTGAAAAACAACGTCATATCCCATGAAATTGGACCGAATCAAATATAAATCCATCGTGTAGATGTAAGCGCGATACCATCAGCTTGTTAAGCTGGTGGTATCGCGCACGGTCTATTTGACGCGACCACAGTAGTTTAATTATTTTGTTAACGCTGATCGATCTTTTGACTTTCGGTGCCGTGAGGTAGACACATTTTTTTATCTATTGTGTATGTTTATTTTTATTTTATTTTATTGTTACAAATCAATATACACTCGCCATTACAGATTTGCTCCAATGCGACGGGTGTACGTTAACGAAATACAGAATACATAAACAATCAGAAATACAGTAATACATACATATACAATCAGAATATATAGCATATAACAATTAATCAGAAATAATAATCATAGAGACATCTATGGATTATTTTTTTAGATTTTTTTTTGTATACAATTTTTATACCTATAATAAATACGAAATTATAGAGATGTCTATAGAGATATCTATAGATTTCAGATTACTGTGTATAATTATTACAAATTAAACACAGGCAGATTTTGTGACAACAGGATTAGATCTAATACCAATTTTCACGAACCGTTTCAGCAATGATCAGATAAAATTGGCAATCTCTGATAGAGAAACAATCGATTTGGAGTCACAAAACCCCCAAATCTAACTAGCAGTGGCGAGGACTCGAACCTTTGACCTCAGTGGTGCTAAATATATACGCTACCACTAAGCCAAACTGCTGGCTAAATCATTGTATGTTGGTACTCAAGCACGTTGATGTGAAACCTCGGTTACAGTTACGTCTCGCGAGTTGTAATTGTAACTGAGTGGACACAGTAACACACGGTAGATAAGTACGCGACAACCTCATCAAGTTGATGACATCATCATGAGCTGATGTCATCAACTTGAGCATGATGATGATGATGTCATCAACCTCATCAAGTTGATTACATCATCATCATCATGAGCTGAGGGGTGAGCCCCCGTTTCAACAGTGTTCAAATATACCGGTTTACAAATCTTTGGAGGCTCGCGGCCAAACAACGTCCACGAGCCAACTGCGAGCTTACTTTGTTGGCTCGTGAGTTATATCTCGCAAGTGCCCGGCTTAATGTTGAAAATCGTTTCTACGTTTTTGTCATATCAAAAAGTTTTAAGTAATTAACGAAAGTGTTTTTCAAAGCTTAGCTTTGAAAAACACTATTCACTTCTTCGTACATTATGTGTATGGCATATAATATTATTGTAGTTAATAGTTATTTATATTTAGGACAATTAGTAGACATATCCGGTAGTAATAAAGAGGAAATAAAGAGACGTATGAAATTAGGATGGTGTGCATTTGGACGAATGAATGCGGTTCTTAAATCAAAATTGCCACGTTGCCTGAAGAAAAAGATTCTTCAATCAATGACGTATGGATGTGAAACTTGGACATTGAACGCCAAGATGCTACACAAAGTCCAATTCACTCAAAGAAGTATGGAACGGTGTATGCTTGGCATAACAAGGAAAGAAAGGAAAACGGATTTTGGGGGAGCAGTATGACAACCGTAGTGGATATAGTGGATAGATTGAAGAGATTGAAATGGCTATGTGGCTAGAAGAATGGACGAAAGGTGCAAGAATGGTACCCGAGAGAATGCAAAAGGGTTAAAAGAAGACTGCAGGGAAGATGTATAGACGAAATTAGGAAAATGTGTGGGGTGAGATGGATGAGAGTTGCGCAAAACAGAAACGAGTCGAAGCCTGTTGGAAAGGCTTTCATCCAGCCGTGGATGGTGTATGGCTGTAGATGAAGATGATGTTGATGATATTTGATTATTATGCAAGTACCTACATACATACGATATTGTTATGTTGAAAAATTATGAAAGTGAATTTTCACATATGACTCAAGTCATCAAACAGTTCAATAATATTTAAATCAACTTGTACAATAAAAGTAAAGTAAAGTGAAGTAAAGCAGTCATTTTTGAGGAGCATAGCTAGCGCCAAATAGACCAAGCGGATCTCCGTTTGCTTGATTTGACTGACTTGTACATATATCACCTATAAAGCCTGCTTTACTTCTACTAAGTTATATATTTTGTTTTATATATTCACTTTGGGATGATATTTTATTTTAATTTTTAATCCTGAAAAAATATGATAGTTTCACTAAGAGACTTGAAAATTGGAAAATATGAAAAGTGAGCACTATTCAAATGACAAAGTTGAACTTTAGTTGAATATCGAACGTGCGCGATCTTACAGATAGTTTGGCAATAAATTGAAACGTTTTGAGGACGCTACTGAATATTAATGACAATAATAAATTTCCCTTTAAGAGGAGGGACGACAAACAAAACGAAACAAAAAAATAACAAGGACACGTGGATCACAATGAATCCTTCGTTGAGGATGAAGAAATATGGCCCGAGATTTTTTATTCTTCTCCATATATTAAACAGGAGAGATTGCCGTAAATCAATGGCGTGATAAATTGCTCAAATCGAAGCGGAATAAAAACCGAACGGCCACATAAAACATTTAGAACTAATATCTCAAGCGAGAGCGCAAACTCCATAAAATAAAAATATAATACACATCACTTTGATGGGGTAATAAATACCAGAACGGTATTAAATTGCGGCTTTGGTTCTGCCAGTTAATATTATATCACTCATATATCAGTGATTCCCATTACTATTTTTGACTGGCATACCCTCACCTGCCCATTTCCAAAAATATTACCTCTATATTGAAAAATATTTGGAACTTAATTGGTTTGTATGTACATATATACGTTTGTTTGGAATAAAGTTAACTTTATAGTAAGAAAACATAAAACGGTATTATAGAAAGTTATTTTTTACTTTTTACTTCACATCAATATATAGGTATATAAAAAACGATCGGATAAGAGATAAAAATGACCACTGACAAGAAAGCCATGTGAAACGTAAAGGAGGTATGTAAAAATCAATGTTTGTCTGTTTGTCTGTCACGTATGCGTTCCTATACCATTCAACCGATTGCGATGAAACTTACATGAGTTACTGTGTGCATGCCCGCGATGATTTCTGTAAAAAAAATCGCCCAAAAACGGGAACGGGAAAACAGGAATGAGTGGCTTTGCAACGCAATAATTTCAAATGTGCTCGCGTCGCCACCTGCGTTGTTAGGGTAAAATAAAGAAACAATCGAATACTTTCAAACGTGTTCGCCGCCTGCATTCTTCCGACAAATTATCATTACTGTAATTTAATTTGATTATTATGTATGTACTTGAAACTGAAACGTTTACTTATCGAAACACGAAATTTACTTAGAGAAACGGGAACGGGAATTTCATGCGTTATTGTGGCATTGCAACGCATGCCGAGTTCAGCTAGTCTTACATAAATTACATCTTCAGTGACATCCGTGACTGGGAGGCTTCTACCCAAGGAAGGAATCCTTTTAGGCAGCTTCGCGACATATGTAAAAGATCGTCTCAAAATCATATTTAAAAATTAGCTTTAGTCTCTCAGAATTGTCTATCCGTACAATTTAAACTAGGAGAGGGGGGGGGTTGGTAGAGGTACAATAATCCTTTTAAAAAAAATTATTTGTATACTTCTAAAATGACCCTTCGCACACTTTGAAAGTTTGGAATCACTGAATATATGTACATATATATATATAAAAATGCCTACTTCTATTTTCCTGGATGTATGTATGTATAATGTGAAGGGATGGGTACGTGCACACGGGAATATATTGAAAAGACCCTCAAGTAGAGGCTGCGTGGGCTTTTGATGGATTTGTGCCCAACAAAGGGCCCGATGGGGCGACGACAATGGAAATAGAAATATTTGCGCCTTTAACAACAGGTACACCGGAAAATTCTATATTAAAAAGTGACGACAATGAGGGATGAATGTGAAGTTTTCACGTTTGATTCATGGCCCGGATGCGTAATTGAGCGGGTTTCGAAATTTCCTAATGCGATTTGATGCTTTCGAACAATCAGCGCATATGCAATTTTTTTTTAATCAATCAATCATGTACACTCGTCTTACATATCGCTCCAATGCGACGATTTTACTATACAGATCAATAAATATCAATTATATAAATACATAATTATTATATATTTTTACATTAAACACGACATCTATTGTCAAATGTTATACGGGAGTACAATTTCCATTGTAAGCATTTATACAAGGCAAATACGATCAACATCCACAAAGCATATATGGAGAAATTTGCAGCATTTATTTATTTTTTATTTTTTATTTATTTATTTAATAGTTTTGGACCATTGTGGCATTACAGGAAGAACCTAATGCGCCACAATGGCCTACATTTGAAAAAGATATAAAAACAAGTAAACTGTAAAATAAAATAATAAAAAAAAAAGTAACAAATGGAAAATAATACATCATTCAGAGAGAAAAAAAAATAACAAGTGTAAAAATTAAAAATAAAATCCATAAATCCCATTCTTTGTTTACACTGAACAAAATTAAAATAGTATATAAAAATATACAAAGGAGAAAGAAAAAGTAAAATAAAATAAAACAAAATATGAATAAAAAATAAAATCACAGCGAGGCCCAAATGGAAGAGAGTAGATTAAGATTCCACTCATTCATCACATTCAAATTAAGAAAGTAATGATGAGCGCAGGTTACCAGATAAATATGTTAAGATAATATCCGATAATCTACGCTCCCCAAGGTGGAAAATATCACATTCAGGGACAGCAGCAACGATTTCATTTATAAACCAGCGAAACATCGAGATGCTGATTGCCTCTAAATTTGCGAGAGATATAGGGACAGATATGCCAATTTAGATAAATTGGAAAACTCTGATACGAAACGATCGACCTGGAGCCCTAAACCAAGGTCTGGTCAGCAGCAACCAGTGGGACTCGAACCCGTGACAACTAGTTAGAACCCGTGACCTATTACCTACTAGTTTGTCACCACCAGTTCATAAGCGATCTTGAAATAAGTACATTTCTACCATAGGTGCCATAACAGATTGTCCCAAAGCGACACCTATCGTCAGATTTTTTTGTACATATGTAAGTACTAACAATTCTAAACATTACAATACAATAGAGTCATCTATGGACAAACTGATATAATGAACAATCAACAAAATTCGATATACAGCAGATTTTCGAGAACAAACTTTACAGAGTATGTAGGATGCATATTTATAATAATCAACAATTTTGAGATGCCAGAAATTTGAATTTGCGAGAAACTGAAGGGGTAGGAGGATACCAATTTATTGGATCCATCACAAAAATTAGTCTTGGTAATCGACAACTTTACTAGGACATGGCTGATCTGGTTTTTAATAACTACCTAGATCTTGCCAAAAGCGTATTTGAATCGAATAATTACTCGATTTAGGCCAGGACCTCTCTACTGGTATACAATGGCTCTACCAATGCGCTACGCTCTGGCTCAACTAATCCAACTAATTGAGAAGAATTGCTGAAAGCCCCCAAAACACCCCAACATACATACATATATAAATGATGAAGAAATTCCGTTAACAATTTTACAACTACATTAACTATTACTTAATTTTATCCTGGAGAGGTTAGTGATGTTTGAAAATATGGAGGGACGGAGAGGAAAGATGTGGTGTATAAACTGAATCGGTGATATAAAATCCTTGCAGAAAGAATTCGCTCCTTGTTAGAAGAGCAGTCTTAATTCAGCGTCGCATAATTTTTGATTTAAGTAATTAAAATGAATTAGATTAAATTTAAGCATTAATTCTGGAACGCACTCTATCTCGTTGTTGGGAGCGAGTGATAGACATGCTTTATTAGAGCACTTGGTTCTCTGGTTTATTAATGTGACACGTTCTCGTCTCCTCGCTTTACATTTCACCGACGACATTTTACCCCCATCCCTCGCATCATCCCTTCGCCCCCGACTTTGCCCCGACACCCCAACCGAAACCTTTTAGCTTGTTGCTTTTTAAAAAACAGTAGTTTTTCTTCACAACGATGCGGAACTTCTCAGAACGATGGGGTGAGAGCTCAAACTCGCCCCCATATCCACCACTTCCGCCCCTAGTTTCGGAGAAGTATTATAAACAAACCGGGAGTTTCCCCACCCCCCTGCCGGTTTGATCGATGTTTCCGTTATGAATTTTCCGTCTATGATATGTGACTGCAATTTGTTTGATCTTGATAGATTTGCTCTACCTGCGCGACATTGTTAAATTCGAGTCCCCCTTTTTTCCCTAATCTCCATTCTGGAGAACGGGAGTGGAAAAATGTAAGCGAATCACGCATGTACGTATGTGTGTGCTTTGTATGATTTTTCCGGAAAATATTCCGTTTGGGTAATTTGATGTGGGATTAAACGCGGCACTAGGGACAGCACTCGCCGTTTTCCGCATATTACACACACCGTGAAAGACCCAGCAGCTGAATAAATCAGCGATCTGATGCCCACAGCATAAAATTGCTTTTCATATTTCGTAATATCCGGTGTACTTTGCGGGGAGAGCGTAACATACGCCCTGTGACAATAGAAACTTGCTTAATAGATTAGGATTGGTAGATTAGGTACTACTATGAAAAGACTGCCATGGACTATTCTGATAGTTTTCAGGTTAAAAATAAAAAAAAAAAAACATTTTTGTCCTAGTTGATTTATAAGTATCCTCAACGAGGCACTGTAGTCAACTGTATGCATTAATAGCCTATCCAAATCAATATTTGCATTATTAATAATCCAGACTATTAAAAATGGTTCGGTGTTCATTGGTCACAAAGCGCTCGCCCAAAAGTCACTAAAATCTCTATAAAGGAACATCTGGCAGTCGAAAAGTCCATTATACTAACGATAACTATCATACTAACGAGAACTCGCGTGTCAAATATTCCGTATTCGCGATTTTCATGACAAAAATTGTCTTTTGAGCGATCGCAATGTGACTAATAATCCAATTACCATTAAAAATACAATGCACACACCAAGACACAAGATGCACACCGGAAGACAAGGCACAGACCATAACTTAAATCGCGCACGGAGACACAAGTTTGCATAGTCACAAAAAGTGGCGGCTGTTGAACATTTACATTGAGAGCTCACTAATTCCAAAAATTAAGACGAAAAAAAAAGACTTTCACAAGCAAAGACGATAACTCACTCCCTGAAGGACAATGCAAAAAAGGACGTCAGTATTGCCATATTAGCTTTTTGTGTGGAAATAAATCTGTTTCACTTGTCGAGAACACTCTATTTTTCTTTTATCGGTGTTTATATGAAGAATTTTTCAATATGAGCCCATAGAAAAACACACACTCGAAATAGATCTTTGACGCCCCAGGCTCGGCACGAACAATTGTATGTACTATTCTCCTACTATATGTTTTATCAGTGTAGAAAGTAGAAGTTCGTCATGTCAAAGAAGCTCGATCTTAAGCATGATCAACGATCATGACATGGACATAGACATTGATTTAATAATTACTTGCGAAAATATATCAAATGGTAATTCTGAAAGCGCAATTAGAATGACCCGAAAGAAACAAATCCTAAAAACCTAAAAATTACCGTTTTTGGTAAAAATTGGGTCTCAGGATTCAGAAGCTGCTATAAAATTGTCGGAAAGTGATTGACATTGTTATATGCCAATTGTCAAACAAGCTATCAAATTATCATTTTTGTTAAATGACGATAATGCTGTTCTATAGATAATATAAGCATTCTAAAAGTGTATCTACAGGCGAATGCTACGTATAAGTTCAACTGATTGTCACAAACTGGTCGGTTGTCTCGAATGAAAAAAACTAATTAAAACGCCAAGACCATTAAGAGACCCAAAAATTGGACACTATTTCTTGCACCTCATTATCCAAAGGAAGATATAGATAGAAGCAGAAGGAAGTCCTGACTGAAGAACCTGAGGCAATGGTTCAAAACTTAGTACCACTGCATTGATTCAACAAAAATATCTTCGCAAACATGATTAAAAATTAATAAGACAATAGAAGAATTAGATAATAGATATAATAAAATAGTGGATTTACACTATATGGTTTACTTTATGTAACTAAGCAACGCTTGTAGTATGTAATACTTATGATTTTTGTACAATTTGTCCTACTTGCATATATAATATGGGTATATCCGCCCTTGTAGATTTCGTCCTGTTGTAAAATTCCTCGTGTGTGTGTCTGGAAGAATGGCGTTCTATTTTACTGCTCATTGAGCTCTAGACTTTACGATTGACGCATACTGTACTCGCCGATCCGCAAATACTAAACAAGGCAAAACGGTTGCGTTACGACGGAATAAAAGCGCATTAGCGTAGACGTAAAAAATTTGAGTACTTTTCTGGATTCATCCCCTGCTCTTTGCATGCGCATATATTTACGGTAATTGCGAATCCGATGGAAACACACCCTCTCCGAGAAGAAATGGAAAGTAACAAAGCAGAGCGAAAAGGGAAGGAAGCGAGGGAAAATAGAAGAAGGCCGAAGGAAGGTTGGAATCTTGAAGGAGGTGCATCGTTCCGTACAATAGCTGGAAAAATAAATACAGAATCACAATGCAGAAGATTCGCAATTTCTTTGCCGCAATATTAAGTATACAATATGCTTTAATTTGTGTATGTTACATATATACTTATAAGAATTTGTAGAATGAGCTAAAATATTATATTATTTACGAATAGAAAGAACTTATGAGTGTGAAAAAGATAAAGTTATAGGTGCTTAAACAATTAAAATCTGGCAAAACGAGTGGGTGGCGGAAAGTCAAACATATAAGACTACTCGTCATCAAACGTCAACGTCTTCAAAATGTTTGCATCCTTACATGTCTTTATTACGATTATTTTTCACCATATAACTATCAAAAGCGATTTAAATTTCTATCGGTGACCAAACCGCGCAAAATGGCAAAGTTTCAAACCGATCGGAAAAATGTAGGAATTTCGTCTGAATCATTAGCGAGGTGAAACATATAAAAGCCAGAGAGATGTAATAAGAATAGAGGGGCCCTTGCGAATAAATAATTGTTGTCAATTTTACGCGGTACGTCTCTATAAATACGCTACATCGCACGGAATACAATCCGTGTACAATCAATTTACTTATGAAAATGTATCCCATGTTGTTTATTGTGTGTTTTTGAATGTATTGTGCAATTTTTACCGATGCTTGCCCATCTTGCGAGTAATATCAACAAACAGAGAAGTTTTTTACATACTTCCTTTACGTTTCACTTACGATTACAATTCAGGAAAAATGTTGCCTCGTATCCGATCGTTTTCATACTTTGCCATATTGCTCATTTTAGTCATCAATATAAGTAAATGGAGCCTCCGCCATTACGATAGAGATAAAATATCGTATAAGAAGCATTTCAGGTCCGAAGATTTTTATTGGACATACGTCGAGCACCAATCATCAAATACGACTGATGCTAAAATTATTTAGTATTGTATGTGGACAATCGTCACTTGACAAAATATGACGCCTAAAGCCACTTCTATCAATATAACATTTCTATGGGTGTAACCTAAAAAGAGCAGTTCAATCTGTGAATGCACTATATAGGAAGAAGGTTCCGAAATAAGTTCTACTGAAAGAAAGGTTCAAGTTTGAAATATGAAGAAAAGGACTGTGGCCGAAATAGCATATTCATCAAAACCAGACAAACTGGCTGCAAATGGAAAAAGTACTAAAAGCATAACTAGTAGGGTGCCTTAGAAGGAGCTGGAAGAAACGTTTCCAGTAGAGTTCTCCTCAGAGAACTTGAGAGGTGTTGAACCTTCAAATCAATCTATGATGTGGTATTGAAGAAAAGGAATAAACCAAATGGCAAATTTGGTATTAAAATAGTATTGTATTTAAAATAATGTGGAAGAAAGCATAGAATTTTGAGTAGATTATGAGATCGGAGAGGTGTTCATCTTACAATGAACAGCCAAAACTGAAAATAATCATGATATAAATAGATCTCAAGTACTTTGAAGACTTTGTTTCATATAAAGAAATCATAGTCATAGGATTTCGAAAAGAAGTCATATTTTTTATTCCGAAATGGAACTAAAAGTGTTCAAGTAGAGAGCTCTAGTACTTATGTAAAAGTACAAAATATTGTATTTAATTATCAATAATCAAATACCTGCTTTGATTTTAATGTTTTTTTTTTTTATTAGACATATAAACTTACATATTTGTATTCAATTTGTATATAAATATTTACATGTTCCACTTTATTTGGTATGTGAACTGTTTGAGCATGGGGGAAAACGCGTTTGAAGTGAAATATGCGGTCTATACTCTTATTTGACGTATGGCTTTTGTCAGTCATCCCCTCTCGATTGTTCCCCCAATTTGTATTTTCTTTTTAGCGTATCTCAGGGAACGTCGACGGGGTGGCAAAGCTTTCAACGAAGTTCAAAAAACTCCCATTATCTTCTTGTCTATGCCACGGTTCATAAATCTTCATACGACAAATATAATAGAACATAACGAGCGTGTCAAGAACAAAGTTAAACTGATCGCTGTAATCACTGCTTTCATTTTACATGTGCATTTTGCAGGGGTCGATACGATGTCCGATGATTCCAGCGATGAAGACAGTGACTCAGATGCTAGCGTCAAAAATGTATCAGCTCCCAAGAAGACCTCTAAAACTAAGAAAAAATCTAAACAACATACGGCAACGAATACTGAAGTTATAAATGCATTAGTGGCTGCTGTTGATGCTGGTAATTATATTCAATTGAATCGCACTGACATATTTTACAAATATTTTATCAAATTTTCTTTTCAGGCTTTAGTGAACCCTTGAAATGGATAATTGAATCTCTAGAAGAGGTGGCACTAGATCAAGAAGCTGATGGTTATGATTCTCAAGCCGTTAGTGTTCCGATTGTGCCTATTCAAGAAGACTGCACTGCAGCTATGGAAAATGCAACATTCCGACATGCTTTGAAATGTTTGGGTATCGAGGAACCTAGTGATGAACAGGTAAAACGAAATTAATCATTAATTCTCAAAAATAAAATCTTAAATGTCGAAGGATAATAATATTATGTATGATTTCAGGAAACGTATTGGCGAATTCCAGGAATCATTCATTTCGATTCTTTGAGGAAACGTTGCGAGACCATCGTCAAAGCTATCGATAAAACACTGATAGTTCCCACAGAAGAAGTCAATTCTGATATAAATGATCCTGTAATGCCGACAATTCGTAACCCTATCGATGATGGCAGCTCGTCTGAAGAAGAAATGGATGATTTTTTCAATAGAATTCGAGGAAAACCTGCAGAAGAAGCAAGCGTTTCGATGTTGGAAACTAATAATGATCCGTCAAGTACCAAACGGAAACATTCTGGATCAGAATCGGAAAGTAATTCAAATTCTGTCAAAAGACCTAAAAAGAAACAAACAGTCTCTCTGTCAGATTCAGATTCTGATGCTGATCTTAATGTGTCTACAAAAGATGCAGTTAAAAAATCTCTTAAAAAGAAACAGATGATTTCTCGTATAGATTCAGATTCCGATTCCAATAGCGATGGCCTAAGAAAGTCAACCCTTGACGATGATAACCCAAATACAGCTAAAAGACCTAAAAAGAAACATAATGTTTCTCGTCTAGACTCTGATTCTGACTCTGAGGCAGTTGATCCTCAAAACTCAAACAAAAACGGCGACTCAAATACAGTTAAGAGGTTTAAAAAGAAGCAAACTGTTTCTCGTTTAGAGTCAGATTCCGATTCTGATAGTGGTGGCCTAAAAATGTCAACACTTAACGTTGGCAACTCAAACTCAGCCAAAACATCTAAAAAGAAACAAAATATTTCTCGTCTAGACTCCGATTCTGACTCTGAAGTAGTTGTTCCCAAGAACTCAACTGAAGGCAGCGACTCAAATACAGCTAAAAAGACTAAAAAGAAACCGGTGGTTTCTCATCTAGATTCAGATTCCGATTCCAATAGTGATGGCCATAAAAAGTCAACCTTTGATAATGGCAACTCAAACACAACTAAAAAACCTAAAAAGAAACAAAATTATTCTCGTTTAGACTCTGATTCTGATTCTGAAACAGTTGATCCTAAAAACTCGACCGATGCCAGTGACTCAAATGTTAAAAAGTCTAAAAAGAAGCAAATGGTTTCTCGTCTAGATTCTGAATCTGATTCTGATAGCAATGAGCAAAAAAAGTCAACAGTCGACTCAAATACAGCCAAAAGACTTAAGAAGCAGAATGCCTCTCATCTAGATTCCGATTCTGAAGGCTCAAAGAAATCAAACGAAGATATGGGTACAGTTAAAACGCTTAAAAAGAAACAAGTCGCATCTCCTCTGGATTCCAATTCTGATTCTGATGTTGTTGAACCAAAAAAGTCAACCCAAAGACTTCAAAAGAAGCAAACCGTTTCTCGTTTAGATTCAGATTCCGATTCTGAAAATGTCAAACGAAACAAATCGCCTCTTGAAAGCGATGATGAAATAATCAGCTTGAATAAGAGCCATAAAAAGAAATCTACTATTGAATCGGATATAGAAAGTCCTATTAAAAATAATGCGCAGAAAAGAAAACGTCTTACAATCGTAGATGATGATGATAGCGACGATGCATCAAGCTCTATGATTGTCGACAAGAAGCAAACGAAGACCGATGCTTCTGATGTCTTCGATTCACTATTGAATAATGACTAAGTATTGTGTGTTTGTGTGTTTATTTTTTGTGTTTAATAAGTATGTGTTATAATTTTGAAATAAAAATACATTTTGTACCAGAAAATAAATTTAATTTGATAAAATATTGATTTACAGTCATAATTTAATTAATGTCATAAAACAAAACGAAAACGTGCACATACACACATTCAAAACGTCGCTACAAAATAGAATTAACATAAATTAAGTAAAATAAATCGGATAAATCGGAACAAAAAATAACTAAAACGACTAATCAGTATATTTATCACAAAAAATAAATTATTTAATTGTGGCAATATTAAAAACTATCACGAGCCACCGTGGGGAGAAAAATGAGCACTAAAACGTATTAAAAATAAACTAACGCATCAACGAGTGATGCATAAAAATCAATGAATTGATTATTCAAGACGATTCTTACAACATATTTTGTATGGAATAAATTTTCGTTTCATCAAATAATCGAAACGTCCATAAAACAAACTGTTTCACATTGAATATAAAAATAAAATATATATATATATATATATATATATATATATATATATATATGTATATATACATATATATTTCATCACGGCAAAAATTATTATTCGATCAAGATGATTCAAAATACTACCATATATGTATTACAATAAAATTACAAACGAATCACAATTTAAAAAATCGTCAATGAGCGTCCGTAGAAATACAATCTCCACTCATTACATTATGCACTGATTACGTAACCCTATCAAATTACGTCATAATAATCATAATAAAAGTCATACTCGAAAAAAGTATGCCCGCTCGAATCGAAACGGTCGACTAAAATTAACGACGTTCAAAATCACCACCTCGGGTGATCTGAACTTCTATTGATCTAATGAAAAGTTTAGGTCCGTCTTTGCTTTTTGTCTTAAAAACCAAAATCGAAATAGGAACCGATCGGCAGTGATCCGCATAACACTAAAAACTACATCTTACTACCAATATATCCGAAGCAAGCGTGAAGCACTACCAAAATATGCGATCGAAAATCGTTTCCTTTCGAGACTATAATTTATAACAAAATCGGTCACTAGTCTAATGAATATATAAATAAATGTAAATCATTTCAAACACACTATCGATTAAATAGCAGTCTCTTTATAATTTTTTTTATTATTTTTTTATATATCCTATAATAATATATATTGAAGTCACTGATATTTTCCTATAACATTATTTTTTAAATATTCACTTGATAAACCCCCGACTAATTCAATACTTACATATTGCAATTTTTTTAATACTTATATAAACATAAATAATAGATCACATGTGAGTAAAAAGACGTGTGTGTGTCACCGTAGATGTACATATTATATGTATACATATAATATTTCGACAAAATTCACACAACGAATCAAAACGTCTGGCTAGAAGGTAACGTGAACATTTAAACCTCATGTAAAAAATTTAAACCATACATGTAAAGTAGATAAAAATAAAATAAAATAAAACGGGCGTAATAAATTACAAAGTGAAATAAAAATAATGTATGTATAATCAAGCGTTTGTCTGTTTGATAGATCCAACTTAAAAATGTTCCAAAATAGAAACAGTACGACTAATGAACCTATCAAACACCAATATCAATTCGGTATAGGACTATCGGTACCGCTGCCGCTGTTCTCCGTATTCTTCTTCAATTTGTTCCTATTCGCAGTCTTGCTAAGAGTAGCAATCTCCTTCAACAATCCTTGTATTTTGATTTGCATATGCGTGCACTTTGTGTCGTATATCTTCTCCGTATTCTTCATCTGATTCCGCAGCTCGTTCTCGAGCGTGAAGTGTTGCGCTTTCAACTCCGTAATCTGAAATCCAATCTAGCATCAGTAAAACATTCATCGGCGCACTCTTTCTAAGAACACATAGAGGACCTGCTTGTCTTTGGTGAGTAACTGTGAATCTTTCTGATTCAACTTCTTCTGCAAACTGGCTATCGTCTCCTTCAGCTGGGTCATGGCCACAACATGGTCCGAACTATTGGGATCAACTTCACCTGAAAAACATAGAAAAATATCATTTCATTTGGAGACGACGGGGTCGGTTCCGACATGGACAACAATACTGCGTACCGTGCATCGGATTCGGCTTCGTCTTCTTCTCCAACGGCAGATTCTCCCCTAAATCCAAAGCATTCAGACCTTTATTCATATCACGACTCGGACGTTTGCTGCTCTTCAACCTGTAAAACAAAAACAAACAAATCATAACACACTATTGACGCGAAAATTCATCAATTCCATCTAACGCTAACTTGTGATGAGACCGTTGTTTTAGGTGAGCCCTTCTCTCCGACTCGACTTGTTTGGTCCTAGCCAGTGCCCTTTTTAAAGAAAGAGTACACAACCAACATAATAACTTGCCATCTATCTGTAAAAGTTAACAAAAAAAAATACATTTAAAACGATCCAATATTGTATGTATGCATAATAGAATAGTACAATATAATATATATAAAATACCTTTTTGTCGTCATCTTGCCTATCAAATGCGCAACGTTGTTTGCACTGTTCGCAGTTAACGGCCGGTCCGTACTTCCTCTCCGAATTCGTGCATCTTTGGCATTTATTACCTGAAAGAGAAAAAAATGTATGTAATTATATGCAATATGATATGCAACTGTTCCAATTTAGACCAAGACTGTCGAAAAATATATACATAAATGACGTCAAGTGAGAAATTTTCTAATCACTACGTGGGAATCCTCAGTTCAGGGGTCAAAACATTTTTAGACGAACATAATATTTTTGATTTATAATTAAGTTTTATTACGAGTCTAATAATAATAATGGGAAATCTGGTAAAAAGCCTATATAGAGACAAATCTGCCTCAGTTTCTGTTAACTTGAAAGTCCACAGGGGTGTGCCATCATAAATGTATTTTGTCTACCATGCTATTCAATATTTATGGGGAGTACAATATTGCATGATGCTTGATGACGGGGGGGAGGGGGTAAAAGCATATCCAATTTCAGATATGACAATTATACCACTCTCGTAGCCAACTCCAAAGAGCATCCTTCTCCGTTGTTTGCAACATGAAAGCAGGATACCAGAACTAGAAATGGATAGAGCGAAAACTAAGATTATTACGGTGGATCAACGTGGTCAACTAGTGAGGACAAATGCTCTATCTGATCATGAAGTTGTACAAGAATTCAATCATCTCGGATCAACGCTATCCGATAACAGAGGGTGTGAAACTGGCATGGCGAAAATCCCAATGTCAAAGCTGAGAAAATTTTAGAAAATGCGTCTGGTCTTCCCCGTATTTTTTGACAGAGTGGAGACATGAACGGTGCAAGCTGGAGAAAGGCAGAGAATAGACACTTTTGAGATGTGGTGCTGGAGACGGATGTTTAAAATCCCTTGGAAAGCAAGTAGAACCGATGCAAAAGCTGAAGGTTGACGAGGGGCTGTCATACATCTGTCTCAAGCGTATGCTCCAGGTCTTTGGGCACATCACGAGGCGAGACCAGATCGATAAAAGGAGTAGAGGATAAGAAATATTCCCAACAAGACCAGGAGTGGCCAGTTTAGGGCTGCTACTGGAAGAAGTATAGTTGAGTCACTGCGAGTTGCTAGATGTTGAAAGGACTGGAAGACCACAACGAGCCGCACTATGAAAGTCAGAAGACAGGAAAATCACAACCCTCAGGCATGAGGAAAACGATGGGAAAGAATAATAATAAATCAAATGTCATTCGGGGTATTTCCCAGATCACTAGAAAACATCAAACGTCATCCCAAAACCTGACGATAACCATAAAAACCCAGTCAATTACCGACTATTCGGCATAAAAAATTATGAGCAAAGTTTATTTAGATCTACGTAGAAATCCCACTATTTTGTATTTTTATTTAAAAGCCAAATAAAAATACTAAATAGAATTTCCCTCGTATAATCATCTAAAGAGAAAACAATAGGACTCTTAAATGTCAAGTTTGTATAACTGGAAATCACTTTTGAAAAAATAGTACATTTACAATGAATTCTCCGACAATCTTGGAGTAGGAGATGGACCTTCAACATATATGAACAATTGTTAAAATAATATAAAATAAATCTCACCTATAAAGGCAGCGATAGTATTGCAATATTCACAGGCCGTAGGTTTTCCGTACGTTTTTACGTTCTGTTCGCATTTTTTACAAATGGTCGACGTCGCTTTACTGCAATATGACAATAAAATTATAATAAAAAGTAAAATACACACATGTGTTTATTATGTTGGATAAAAAATCGGAAAAATGCCAAGTTCAGATTGAACATTGTAACTTGGCAATCGATGGTATAACTATTTAAAGTCTACATAGAACAGCGTATGCAAATGTGTATACGTATGTATTATTGTGATATATTATGAAACGCGATGGGGAAGATATTTATTGGCAAACTTTTTCTCGATTCTATTTATACATGCACATTCGTTTCTTTGCAATGAAGATCGTCAGCGTGTTTACCTTGTCTGCTGAAATTCAGATCTGCAATATGTGCACTTCACTACAGGAAAAGCTCCTCGGCATTCCTGAAATGCAATACATAAATACATTCAATATACATTCAATTTTAGTATTATACTCGGCATAATACACAAAATAGTCACCGTAAATTTAATTATATGAAAAAGACTACATAAGCATATCACAACAGTTTCTACTCTTTTTTTATATTTCATGAAATTTCTACAAAGCAATAGTTGCAAAAAGACGATTTGTATGTACATATATATAATTGATATATTAAAAGTCTAATTTGTTGCCAATATTACGTTTATTCCGAAAAACAATGTAACAACCAAAAGTCTATAGACTTGAAATTATCAAACAAGTTTATAACTCGTTATAATTGTGAAATAATTTCCATGTTCGAATCGCAATGAACCAAATACTAGACACAAAAATGAAATCAATAAAAGTCTCTTTTAAATTATTAAACGTAGCCGTTCAATCATTTTAATGACACCTAAGGCCTTATTGACACTCGAGATTACACATCACATTTGAAAAACTATGCATATAGAAGATAATTGCAGTAATGCTATGATATTTACAATTTTGTGGCAATGAAATGATTAAAATAAACATTAGAAATAGAAAATGCAGATTTTTTTAAGGGAAATCCTAATCTTATACAAGATATTCGTTACATCATAAAATGTTGAAAACGATAACTTTCAACATACTAATTCCCAACTATTTAAATATCATATTGTAGTGGATAGAATGAAGAGATTAAAAGATTGAGAAGAGAAAGGTGGGCAATAGAAGTGCTAGAATGCTACCCCACAGAATGCAAAACGGTAAAAGAGAGATTGCATGGAAGACGGGTGGACGAAATTAGGAAAATTTGTGGGATGAAATGGATGAGAGTTGCGCAAAACAGAGACAAGTGACGAACAGAGACGACCATAGTCTGGAAAAGGTTGTTATAGTTGGTGCCATAGAGGGAAAGACAGTAAGAGGAAGATCTCCTACATGGTGAATTGATCAAAGCAGGTCGGCTCTTAGCTGTTCTGTCGTCGATGCACTTCGAAATACCGCTTCAATAGAAGATTGGTGAAGAGTCATAAACAACACCCCAGCTCATGGAGGTCACAGTCCTGTGTATTGAGGGACCGATTATAAATAACAGCTCCATTATGATCCCTAACCAAATATAAACACCACTTGATGTCGTTAATCAATATTAAATCTCTCAATTTCCAGAATTACTACCGTCTTTAAAATGTCCTGTACAGTAAGGCATTATTATACTTATCATCATCATCATCTATAGCCATTCACCATCCACTGCTGGATGAAAGCCTCTCGAACACGCTTTCACTCGTCTCTGTTTTGCGCAACTCTCATCCATCTCACCCCACACATTTTCCTAATTTCGTCTACACATCTTCCTTGCAGTATTCCTTTTACCCTTTTACATTCTCTCGCGCACCATTCTAGCACTTAATTTGTCCACCGTTCATCCATTCTTCTAGCCACGTGGCGCATCCATTTTCTTTCTATCCACTATATCCACTACCCTTGTCATACCTCTCACCCACGTATTCCGTTTCCTGTATTTCCTAGTTATGCCAAGCATACAACATTCCATACTTTGTTGAGTGCATAGGACTTTGTGTAGCAACTTGGCTTTCAATATCCAAGTTTCATATTCATACGTGATCACTGGTAAAACACATTGACTGAAAATCTTTTTCTTCAAGTTAAGTGACATTTTTGATTTAAAAACCGCATTCATTCGTCCAAATGCACTCCATGTTAATCCTAAGTTCATACGTCTCTTTATTTCCTCATTATACTATGAGATATAAAGATGATAGTGTTACGTACGCCGACCATAGATGCCGGAGTAGCATCCCAGAGACTGTGTGACCGTTATAATTGGTTTCAAGGATTATCTCCAGACTAAGTGCAAGCAGGCTAAACAATGACCACCGAATTGGCGTAGTAACAGCATCCGGTTCCTTCTCAAAAGTGACAGTGATAGCGTGGGACTGAGTGTCGTGGGAATACATATCCGGGTACATGCCTAAACAATAGGGAAGTAATCGGACGTCGAAGATGCCCTGAGCGACCTGTACTTTATAAGGAGGTACTTAGACCAAATCAAGACATTCTGGACGGAGCACTGGCGGTGCGTGGATCTCCTTAATCACCAATAAATGCTGTGACACGACTTTGGCCTTTTACTTGGATCCTCCACCCACCCCTACGCAACAATAGTTTGTTGGCTATATTGATCTACAATTTCAACAAATTTGATACACTTATATCATATTAAACATTCCGTCGTTGCTGGAACAGTTGGGACTTTATGTCCCTGATAATAATGTGTGAGGTAGACATCATAACTTGATGGTTGCACCTCCTGCCAGCACAGTTCTTTATCGAATGGCTCCTATTCCAAGAGCTATCCGACTTCTTAATAAAATCGTTGCTGCCGAGCCTGAATGTGATATTTTCCACCTCAGTGAGTGTGAGATTATTTTAACCTATTTGTCTGGTAGCCTGTGTTCATCAATATGTTCATAATTAAATGTAATTTATGAGTGGAATTCAGTGGCAGCTCGTCTATATGGGCTGCGGGGCTACAGCCCTCTCAGTATAGTACAAATGCATGCTGTTTTTGCCGTCCATATGGGCTGCAGACCTCCCAGTATAGACATATACATGCTATTTTTGTCTGCATTTGATCACCGGTATGGTCAACGAGCTACTACAGCCCCCCCAGCCCTCTCTGCAGCCCCCCCTCTATGAATTCTCACGAGCCGCCACTGGTGGAATTTTGATTTGGGTCTACGTAACTTGACAGAATGTTAAATTACAGAAAACGCAAATATCGGAAGGCAAAGATCGAAAATCGAAAGATCTTAAATCGAAAGATCAAAAAAAAATGGTGCATGGTAAACGGTACATACTCACTTAATTTGCGCGAGCAGGATACAACATGAACAAGAGGAACATGCTTTTCCTCCCGTATTCTGCGCGCGCACATTAACACGGGAGGAAAAGCACGTTCCTCTTGTTCCTGTTGTATCCTGCTCGCGCAAATTAAGTGAGTATGTACCGTTTACCATGCACCATTTTTTTTTGATCTTTCGACTTAAGATCTTTCGATTTTCGATCTTTGCATTCTGATATTTGCGTTTTCTGTAATTTAACATTCTGTCAAATCACGGAGACCGGGTCAACGAGCTACTACAGCCCCCCCAGCCCTCTCTGCAGCCCCCTCCTCTATGAATTCTCACGAGCCGCCACTGGTGGAATTTCGATTTATCTTCCATATGGGCTTCGCAGGGATGCTTTGTATTTGCAGCCGATTCTTAGATATTGGTTCTGACTATAGATGCAAGACATTTTCCACTTCGTATTCTACTATTTGATATTTTTACTTTATCTGCTATTATTATAATACTATATAATTTTACGATTGTGTATAAATGTATTTTAGTCTGTGTATATATGTACATATATTTTCATTTTTCTCATTGTGGCGCATTAGAAACTACTGCAATACCACAATGGTCCAAACTTAAACTCAAATAAATGAATATTACTGCAACACACGCCGTAGACTAGAAAAAGTTGCATTATTTATATTATAAAACAAACATACGTGGAATAAAAATAGCAAAAGGTATAGTAATTATATAAGCATTTGGGTCAATACATTCAGTATTGAAACATTTTGAACGATATGCATATAGAATGATCGCAATCGTTATAGAACCTTGTAGAAGATTTTTTAATTGAAACAGGGTGCAACGTGTTGAGCGTTACGAAACGTATACGAAAACGTGACGAAAAAAAAAATCAATAGAAATATTTTACAATTCAGTGCAGGTCACAAGAGGCCATTGAATGAAACGTAGAAGAGTAATGCGTACGTGTGCGTCAGCGCATTTAACCAGACCTATGGACGGAGATACACACGTATATATATATATATATATATATATATATATATATATATATATATATATATAGAGAGAGAGAGAGGTGAAGAATGACAGTTGGGAAAAGGGGGCGTAGTGGTTGTAGTATTAGTTGACAGTTGTGAGAGTTGTGTGAGTGGGGGGGGGGGTGAGAGGGGATACCTTGCATAGCTGTTGTCCAGGCGAGAGCTCCTCGAAGGGATGCCTGGAGAAACAGCGCGAGCAGGCGAACAGCGCCAGCGCCTGGTTTGCAGCCGCGCTCATGGCGAGGGGCGGAGGCCTACGTGGGGGCGCGACTGACGCTCGACTGAAGACAGGTGCGTCTTCAGCACTCCAACACTTGCACCGACAGCGACACCGACACGACTACTCATGCACACCACCCAAGCAAAACACCGGCAGGCCAGTGCTGCCACTCCACTCATTTCTCCAACCGTCATTGTCCTTTTTTGTATTCCGCTTGCCTTGAATAATTCAAGATGTGTCGTTTTATTTGGTATTTCACTACCAATAATATCATAATAATATATTCAGCCAGCAGTGTGGCTCAGTGATAGCGTGTATGGGCAATTGGATTATTAGTAGGGTTGCCAGATGGTATCCAAAAGGAGGACATGTCCTCCTTTTCCATGTTTTGTCCTCCCTTACCTACTGTAAGTCCTCCTTTTTGCTAAACATCGGGCGGGACTGGCGGGAGGCGAAAAAGGGGGTAGGGCATGATGATTTGGTTTTATGGAGAGCAGGCGATTGATTGAAACGCGGTGTTTGGCTTCGGGAAACAATGTTTATTGGTTCAGGTACAGCGAGTGTGGGAGACGAGAGAAGTGTTGTCGGTTGTGAGGTCCGAAGGGAAGAGATAGCTTCCCGTGACGCGCTGACCGCCCTCGGGGTGAAAATACCTTCGTTTACGGCCAGCCTTTGGGGCTGCCACAGTTTCATGCATTGAGTTCTTGAGCATCAGAGGTGTAGAGATTGACGATGTTAAGCTACACGATCAATTTTGTAACTTGATTTCATTTCAGATGAAGATGAAGCATATTATGATTTGAAGTTGCACGAGCAGTGGATAATCTACTTCAAAAGTGTTAAAAACATTGAATGTTTCTCAGAACTGCTCAAGATCTGCGAGTTTTATTTTTGTATAAGCGCACATAACGCATATGTGGAAAGAGTTTTTTCACTGATTAATACTCAGTGGAGCAAAGAGAGGAATAGACTAAGTGTGCAGTCAGTTAAATCTTTAATTCTTACTCAATACAACTTTAAAAACATGACATGTGAAGATTTTTATAATTATTTGTTTAAAAAACCAAGAATTTCTTTCCAAAATTGGTAGCTCAGCTAAATATTATTAAAATGAAGAAAAATAATATAAAAAAATCGTTTAATTTCTGAATGTCCTCCTTTTTTACAGAAAATCCTCCTTTTTATTAGACCCATCTGCCCTCCTTTATCAAATTATTATCTGGCAACCCTAATTATTAGTCACATTGCGGTAGTCACAAAGACAATTTTTGCCATTAAAATCGCGAATACGCAATATTTGGCACTCAAGTTCTCGTTAGTATGATGGACTTTTCGGCTGCCAGATGTTCCGTTATAGAGATTTTAGTGACTTTGTGACCAGTAATCACCGAACCCGTGTTTGTTTAGCACCAAACGATTATTGGGTTCGATACCGCTATACTGCTTGTTAGACTTGGATATTTGTGACTCCAAGGCTTCGTTTCAAAGTTTCTTACTAATAATATCAGATTTTTAATTCGCGGTGAGCTTAATTTGAATATCGACACAATATTTACAAAGTTCGTTTTTTTCCGGTAGATTGTTACCAAAATACAAAAATCCCCAGCCGAAAATAGGGTAAACAATCTTTAGAGAATACCGAAAAAATTTTGTGGTGTTACAGAAGATTTTTCAGAGTCAATTAAATTGTGGATGCCACAAGTAAATGTGAAACTAATTGTTTTTAGAAGCATAATAAAATATAAAAGGGAATGCGTCTTCGCCCAATGAATACAATTTCCCTGGTACAAATGCTTAAACTTGGAACGTAGAGGCTCCTTAAGCGCTGTGATCTTAAGTTTTGTAGCGCCTTTGGCGCTCTAATTTTAAATTTTGAAGCGCCCTCGGCGCATCAAGTGATGCCCTAACTTACTCGGTGCCCTTGGGCGCCACCCGGCCAGCCCCTCCTAAAACCGGCACTGATCAACGGGCACAACACTAGCTGTTTATATTATTTAACCAGCAGCGTGGCTCGGTGGTTGCATTGATACTAAGCACCGAGAGGTCACTGAGTCCTATCCCATGAGCTAACCTCGATTGAAAAGAGTATAATCTTAAACGCTGCTGGTCAGACTTGGATCATTACAAATTTCAAACGTAAAAATTACATAAATTAATCAACCTTTAAACTATTATATTGGTCACTAATTTTATGAATAAAATACATTAACGTAGGTACATATATATCATACTTCGGCTGTTAATATAACCATCAGACAACATCAAAATATACCAAATGGTTCAACTATTTTGGATCAGCACTAAGAAAGTAGTTGTAATATTTTGAAACTAAAATGACTTATAAACAATCATTGTCAAAGAAGCTAAGTCTTATCAATACAAAACGGTTCTTTTGAAAGTCTGTATTTTATTTTATTTAGAAACACATGTCAGCAATTTCAATATATTATGTATATAATGATTAAACACAATTTTGATGCAACAAACATTTATTTTTAGTTCTAACTACAAAAACTAATCAACAATTTAATCAAAAAATAAATTCTAATGCCTCATTGGGAAATAGATATCCTTAACATGTCAGCTTCAGTTACATTCATCGCCATATAATTTGCCACACTGTTCGGTGCAGCAAAGTTCTTCGCACCCTGTTCCAGTTTCGTATGGGTATTGATCTGCGAAATTTCCTCTGCAAAATTTAAATTTAGCTTATAAACCAAACCCTCGTATTAAAATATCAGTACCTTCACTTAAACTTGAACTTACGCGGGTCCAAAATTGCACACATAAGTACCGGTAGTCTGTCCATTCTCACGGTAGTGTGAAAAACCACATCCAACGTAAATGGTATCAGCCCAAACCACCTATAAGGCGTTTTTTTAGTAAAGTTTCCCAAATTTCTATATATAACGTGCATATGTATATCGCATATGAATCTTACTTGAGTATAATGTCCAGTCGACATTGAGAAACCCTTTGAATATGTGTACACTTTATTTTCAGCAAACCAGCTCTCGGCGGCCGCTGTCCAGTTGGCCTTTACCTCAGCTCTCGGGTCGAATGAAAAGTAAATGTTCTCTCCAACTTGGAAACGATCTATTAATGAAATATAAAGAGTAAAAATATAAATATAATATATTTGTCTTACAGACATAATTTACTATTGAAAAATTCATGTAGGTAATCCTGTTGTATCATAATTGTAAAAATATACAAGGGAACAAACACATTGCTGAAAACTAGAGATTTGCGAAAAATGGGTAAGGTAAAAGGTTGCTAATTGGAATCGTTTCAATGAAAATCAGATAAATTGGCAAACTCTAATAGGAAACGATCGACCTGGAGTCACAAATCCAAGGTCTGGCAAGCAGAAACCAGTGGGATTTGAACCCGTGAACACTATGTTCAAAGCATTATATGCTAACCACTAGTCTATTCTGCTATATACAATGTTGAGTGATTATATACAGGGGCAACGTTATTCTATCTTTTAATTTTTTTTAAAGTTTACCATCATGTCGGTTTTGATTATGAGCCATTTTTCCTTGGAGTGCCCAATTTTGGGCAAGTTCTTGCAATTTGTCATCCCACACCTGAAAATATATTTCGTATTAAAAAAATGATTTTTATTATTCTGAGAATGGTAAACGGACTACTAGTCATATGTGAACCAGTCACAGGACAACCGGTCGCTCTAGATCGGTCACACGTGATCACCCGTCACACTAAAACTGGTCACACCCTAAAACTGGTCATACCCGAAAATTGGTCACGAAAAAACTGGTCACACCCAAAAATTCGATCAATTTTTAATTTTTCGGTGTGACCAGTTTTTTCGTGACCAATTTTCGGGTGTGACCAATTTTAGTGTGACGGGTGATCACGTGTGACCGATCTAGAGCGACCGGTTGTCCTGTGACCGGTTCACATTTGACTAGTAATCACCGAACCTCTGAGAATACATACAAATTTCATTTATTGAATTCAGAAGAAATTTGTATGCATTTCTTAAATAATAAAAGCGTTTAAAAATAATTATAGTATATTATTTTTTTACTGTACACATCGTTAAATTCGGCCAAATATTTCAGAATTTAATTTTAATTGATATTTCAAGTATCAAGATATAATTTTCTTCGTTTCTATGTTTATCTATGTACAGTACATAAGCAGTTGCAGTTTTAGAAAAGATTGTATATCTTGAATATTTCCAATAAAATTCATTTTAATACATGTTTAAATGATAAATTACCAATAGATTCATATTGGATGCTTTCGGCTGCCCAATCAATTTTCCTTCAGCAACTTCCCGTCTCAATTCATTAAGTTTGTCAATGATGATCTTCTTATCGTCACAGGATACAGATCCAGCTTCAAATACAACAAATCTGTTGTTTATCCTTTAATTATTAACACTGAAATAATTTTACTACTAATATTTACATATTTCTCGCGCTTCAGCAGCGAACAGCACCACCAGACAACAGCAAACCAGAACGATTGGTTTAACCATTTTGGATTAGCAGTATGTAAGCAGATGTAACAGTTCAAGACTTAAACGACTTGTGAATGATCATCACCAAAGATCAACCTTATTTATACTGACTGCTTCTGCTGAAAATGTATGTCTTACTTGTGCAACACCAATCGGCAATTACAATCATGATGTTTATTATAATAACAGTGTATACAGTATTATATTCTATGCGTATATATTGCATGTCAATAATGAAGAATTGTCTGACAAATTTGCATATCCAATTTTGTGATAGGCATTTTAATCATTCAAATTATGTTTCATTGAAGTCTTCTCTGATATGAATTGTATTAACAAATACATAATTAAATTAGTGTTTGAATTGTTCTTATCTATTATGAAAGGAATACATTTATAAAATTTGAAACTTTTCTTTAATACATAAATACATATACATATGTATGCATGAAATTTACCATCACGTCGGTTTTGATTGTGTGCCCGTTTTCCTTGAAGTGCCCAAATTTGTGCAAGTGTTGCTAATTTTTCATCCCACATCTGAAAATATATTATATGTATGTATATAAAGTATAAATATTTTTATTTTGAAACCCTACTCTTTGAAAATTAGAAATTTCAACAATTGATTATTTTAGAGCAAGGGTACCCAACTTTTTCGAGGTTGGGAGCTATTTTTCATTTAAATTTTCGTGAAGATCAAATTGTAATGATGAATTTTAGGATTTTCATTGCTTTTTTTAGTTTTAAAAAGTTAAAAATATTTACTTTAAAAGGCAAAATAATTTTCATAATTCTTTTTATAAACATTTCATATAAGTCCTTTAAATCCGTGTATTTTTCTGGATTCAATACATTCAATTTATAATAAAAGTTCAATTGCGTTAACGTAACGTTATTTTGCGATTCAATCAACTGTAATTATAAATTTCCCACATCCATTGGAAAAAATCATTGCGATGGTTTTTGCTTGAATTTGATCATTATTTTCACTTATATTTGAAAGTGATGATGAGAAACTGAAAATTTTATGAAGTTCATTAAAGCCAGTAAACCTCTTCTTAAATTGATACAATATTTTTTTTGTTTTAAAAGCCATTCCTTTTTATTTGAAGATATGTAGGTGGCATTATCATCCTTTCCTTCAAGGATTGTAAATAGGTTTTTGAGCTATTTTTCCTATTATGCTGTAGATTATCATTACAATAATATAATACTATGATTACTAACCAAATTAAATTAAATTGTAAAATAGAAAATGAATTTTTTTTATGCATAGTATTACTTTATAATTTCATTATTTTATTTTTATTCAAATCAACTACCACTACATTCATATTTTATGCTTTCAGCTTCTGCGACCTGACTTTCATATGTATGTGTTGATTATGTCTATTTAAAATGAATTTCTTTTGATAAAAAGATATAAATCCAGCTTTAAATACAATATAAAATGTATTACTCTTAGTAATATTAAAGTAATTTTATAAACAAAAAAAATGATATACATATTCTTTGCTTCAGATGTGAACAAGGCCATAAAATAACAAACCACATCAATTAGCTTAACCATTTTGGATTAGTAAGTATTTGTCTGATATTAAAATGACTAAATTTTAGCCTCATTTATACCAAATCCTTCATCTGAAAACGTGCTTTCCAATTGGAAAACCCCTACCAGCAATTACAATAATGACATATGAGTAATTATTCATAATAATATATATACAGTATTATATTGGACAAGTTTTCTAGTAGATGTTTGCTCCCTGGATACAAATATGATTATATAATAAGTAATTCAACCTGAATGTTGCGGTTTTAATGTTTTTTTTTTTTACAATTTTTTAAGTATTTATTTCAGATATTATTTTCAGTTTTATACTAATAATAATATTGAAATAAAAGGATAGATTTAGTTTTCAAATGATAAATCAAATATGTAATTACAGAATCATCATTATCTATTTAAATCCAATGTTTAAAATATATACATATTTTAACTTATATGCAAATGTAGTTCTTTAAATATTTATATTAACCAGTATTACATAGTTTAGTTTATATATGACTTATTAATCCAAATATGTATGTGAAAAGGTTCTGAAAGAAAACTGAATTTTGATACAAAAACTTTTATTTTTTAAATAAATAAATAAAAAAATATCAACAATTTTGTGAACAACTTAAATTCTAATACTTAACTAGGAAACCTATATCTGTATGTTAATTTATTTTAATTGCACTCATCTGCATAACATTTGTCACATTTCTCAGATCAGCAGAGCTCTTCACACCCCGGACCAGTTTCATACGGGTATTCACCAATCCAATTTCCACTAAAAATTTTAATTTAACTCGTAAACCCAAATTCTATCTAAAAATACTGTTACTTAAAATAAACGTTCACTTACGCAGGTCCATAGTTGCACACATAAGTACCGTGAGTCAATCCATGCTCACGGTAGTGTGAATAGCCGCATCCAACATACTTAGTTTTTGCCCATACCAACTATAAAATAACATATTATTAAAATGTCTTAAAGTTTATATTCATATTGTATTTCGTATGTGAATCCTACTTGAGTGTAATGACCGGTGCTTGCCGAGAAACCTGTTGAAAATGTGTACAATTTATTTTCAGCATACCAGTCATCGATGGCCACCGTCCAGTTAGCTTTAATTTCAGCCCTCGAATCGAACATATAGTAAATGTTCTCTCCAACTTTGAACCGATCTGTTAATTAAATACATATATTATTTTAAGAGTAAATTTTAAATATTTCATTACATTATTCTGACATATTTTTTAATATATGTATTTTATTGATAATTCTGGGCTAATTACATAGATATAGAATACTATAGATACGCCCTGACGCTCTAAGCCGATCACCCTGTTGGACCATGCACACACAAAAAAAAGTACAGATCATGCACACTCTGTCTCAGCAGCTAGTTAGCTTCTAAGTAGAAAGGTCGATTGACATTTTTCGAAAATGCCAACGTGTTCAGTGAAATTGTGTTACAATTTCTCAAGAAAACATAAAAAGGCGGATGGCATCACATATCATAAGTAAGAATTAATATATAATGTCTTCAATTATAGTAGTATTTTAATGGTTCGGTGATTACTGGTCACAAATTACTCGTCACAAAGTCACTAAAATCTCTATAACGGAACATCTGGCAGCCGAAAAGTCCATCATACTAACGATAACTATCATAGAAACGAGAACTTGAGTGCCAAATATTGTGTATTCGCGATTTTCATGGCAAAAATTGTCTCTGTGACCACCCCAATGTGACGAATAGTCCAATTACCTATTTTAACATATAATGAAATATCGGCGCGATGTATGTACCTAGTCTTTTATGCACTGATGGAACAGCGGTCGACAACCTCTCACTAAATGCACGCGTATATCTTGTTGGCACTGAAGGAAATTCAGAAATCGACATTAAGTTTTATGAACTAAATATTAAAGTGTCAGCTTTAAAATTGATCCTTTTGGAAGTTACTAATGCTTAAATATTGTAATAGTTAATGATGGTTTTATTATAGTAACATACATTTGTAGTTTAATACAGTGTGTATAGCTAAATATTTTTTTCTTAATATGGCTTTGTTAGTTTGATTTACTGTCACGCGGAGTGTCCAATAAAATAAAGTTATAAATAAAATAAAACTTCAGTGCATGTACATATACATAAACTAGTTGCTGACCACTGCCGACCGCTGCGTTTCCTCCTTTTTTACCATTTCCCCGCTAGTTAAATCCCCCGCACCCCTCAGTTAGTGGTGACAAGATCTCCAACGAAATTTGTATGTAATGGTATATCTAGGTTATTCTACATCTATGGCTAATTATGAACATTTTAACAGGAGTATAATTATTAGATAATTAATTAGCGTGTTTCTTTTTTATTGTTTTTTATATGACCATAGTAGCATGTTATTATTATCATTTGGCCTTAGTAACGAATAATTATATACTCGGTTACATCTGATAGTGTATGTTTAGAATTTACCATCATGTCGTTGTTGATTGTGCTCCCTTTTTCCTTGGTGTGCCCAATGCTGTGCAAGAGCTTGCAATTTATCATCCCATACCTGAAAATATAATAGAAAAAGCATTTAAATACAATAATGTATTTTTTATATATTGAATGACCCTTTTTTTTTGATTATTTTGTTATATCAAATCCCAGGATCACATTTTTTCCTTTTGATTATCATATTTATTAAACAAAAATTAATGCAAAAAATATTCCAAACAATTACCAATCGATTCATATTAGATGCTTTCGGTTGTCCGCTCAATTCCCCTTCGGCGACTATTTTTCTCAATTCATTGTGTCTGTCGAGGATAATTTGCTTGTCATCGTTGGATACAGATCCAGCTTTGAATTAAAATCAGAAGCTATTAATCCTTAAATTACTTACTGCTGCTATTTCTCACAAATATGAATGCGCGCATTCAAGAGCTATTGTATTGTAGATAATTACAGTGGAAATCGATTATCATGAAAATGATTAGTATGAAAAATTAATGTGTGGAGTTTCTTACATATATTTTCTTTTAACACGAACATAAAAAAGATAACAAAAATTATATATTGAACGCTAAGTTATTGAAAGTTTATGACTCTCCTTATTAAGCCAACATTTATAGTTTGTCCTTTATTTTAATACCACATCTTAAATGGTGAATCTCGCTCTGATAACATATTCGTTAATACACATACATCATATTTCAGTTAAATCAGTGCAATGCAGTTGTTTAATACAGTAATTGTAAATTTACGGAATTCTTCGAAAACGAACATTTGTAAATTGTTTCGAATCGCTTTGTTTTACTCAATTTTCCTAATGCTAATTTCTTTTATTAACGAGAAAATGTCATATTTTGTGTACGTGAAATACATTACATGGTGTTGTAAAGAGACTAGACATAAATATGAGATTTTATATACATATGTATTAACAAAAGTTTCACAAATAAAACATGTGTTTAAATGACGATCAATGCAAAAAAGATAAATCCAAGTGTATTAATAAAACCAGATATATATATACATATATATATATATATATATATATATATATATATATATATATATATATATATATATATATATATTGTTATCACCTTGTTAATAATTTTAAATAATTTGATCTCAAAAATATATTTACATACATATATCCCGTGCTTCAGAGTTAAACAAGATCACCAGACAACAGCAAAACAAAACAATCATTCTAGCCATTTTTGGCAAGCAGTAAGTAAACGTACTAGCCCGAGTCAAAAATGACATATGAATGATCATCAGCAAAGCTTAGCCTTATTTATACTGTCATGCATGTGCTGAAAATCAACTGCAATAATAACGTAAGCATAAATTATTCGATAATAAAAGCGTATACACACAGCATTAAACTCATCATGGCATTGGTATTTATATCTCATTAACAGTAAAGAATCATCGAAAAGTTTTGCATAATGAATATTGCGATACGCATTTTGCTAAGTCAAACAATCGATCGCTGAAATTTTCAGTATGTTTATCTGGCATAAAATATATTATTGTAGTTCATTTTAAGCCCTATACATTTTATATTAATTGATTTGCAATGGTGTTAAAAATATACACAAATTTTACTAATTGTTTATTAAAGCTTTAATAATCTTTATGCCTGAATTACCAGGTTAAAAAACTTATTTGAATATTCTTTCGACGGTTTTTTATGTATTATTTTTTCAATGCAACTCAAATGTGAATGTGGAATACGGAAATGAATCATTACGAGATGCTCAAATGAGGTCAATGTATTGAAATATTGCGAACCGATGAAAAATTTTCATAATTATTTCATTCTGAATATGCGTATGTACATCTGCTCATACACTGTGTGACTCGAAAATGTAATGTTTGCCTTTTCGCATTTGTGGAATTTTTCACGGTCATACACATGTTGTGTTTTCGAACAAAAAAAAAAAGGCAGTGAGTGGACTCAATTTGCCCGTCAGGAAATATGAACAAAACACTGTGTAAAAGACTCACGCAAAGTTTTAACACAGACATTATAATTTTTTCCAGTAATAAACTACGTGTGTATTTCTTAGAAGCTTGGCAGAATAGTATAGAAAAAATATTGAAAAAATTGTAGTGTATGTTATATGTATGTACCTTTGTTTTTCTGGAAACCCGCTGTTAAGCATTTTAACAAATGAATTTTGAATTTGTATCATATTTTAAGTTGGTATCGAAATTTAAGTCTGTAGATGCTGGAATAATTCAGGTTTTTCCTTTCAAGGTAATTTATGCGGTATACATAAATTTCTTTGAAATGAAAAACCTGATTTTTTTCAGCATCTACAAACTTAGAATTCTATACAAGTTCAAAAGTAGACATACAATATCTGTGCACCAAGCGAGCGATATATAACTCAAAAATGTATTATCTATTTCTTTCGATTTAATTCCATGTATTGAAATTTTTCTCTATAGTACTGAGATTATTGGAAAATATTTCAATTAAAAATAGTTCTAAAATAATTGAATTATGCATATTACACAATTACTGTACATATTATATTATTTGTACCTATATTATTACATTATATTATTAATTATACATATATTATTACATTAGAATAATTATATATCATATTATACAGTGGCGGACTGGGACTGAAATTAGTGCATGCCAGGAGTCAAAGGGGGCCCACCCAGGGTTAAAAAAATTTGTCCCCCCTCCCCCCCATATAACAAAATTTTCTTCTTTCCGCCACGCTAAAAATCAAGGGTAAAAAAAAAAAAAAATTTCAAAAATGGGAATAAACAAATTTAAGTACAAGAAAAATGGCAAAAGCAAAATAGATCCATAAATTACATTGTATATTTCTTTTTAAGCCTTGTCCTAGGTAAATAGAATGCATCATAAAATAATGCGGCTTTTACTTTCGGTAGAAAACAATCAGGGACGTCATTTCAGCTTTTTCTTGGGGGGCGCAGGCAAAGATTGGTCAAATTGAATTTTTTTTCAAAAAATCTTTTTTATATCGGAATAAAAATGGAAAATATTCTTTGCATACACCTTATTGAGTTATAAAATATGAAAAAAATAAGCTTATTTTTGATAGAATAATTACATATAAAAAAATATTATGTAAAAAGTGAAAAAAGCGCCGCAGGTGAAAATTTTTTTCTAAAAATCTTCACATGGTCAACAAAAATCGACCATCAAACTGAGTCACTAAAACACTATCAACCCTTAGCCCTTAACCCTTTGGGTTAACTTAATTTCCACTGACTGTCTTTTCACTTTATCTATGTACATACATACATACATATGTACGTAATAACAATAGATAAAGTTTTGTGATCATGCGAAAATCGGGATTTTGGGGAGGGGGCCCCTATCCTATATTTCTATATACATGGATGTGTCTAGATTACGAATAGATTTTATATTCGGAAACTGTTTAAAATTGTGTATTTAAATCTTACTATATCGTCGAAGTATAATCAAATGTTATTTTGAAAGTATGAAGTAAATTTAAATCGCTGGTTGATGATGAATCGTCCTATCAAAATTGTTTTAAGTAATTCAGTTTATATTATTCACGGAAATTTGTTTATTCCCATTTTTATTTCAGTAGGTAGTTGTTACATAGGTATTGGTATATACATAATATTGAGGTTAGAAATGGGCCCAGCAAAAGGGCCCACGCAAATGTTGAAACTTACATTTCGAGCCTAATAAAAAAAGTTAACCGATCCTTGGGCTGTTAAAGCAGGTATTAGTTGTTTGTGTATATCGTAAGAAATTTGTTTTGTTGAAATACCCAAACTTTAGGTCCCAAAGTCCAATATCCTATAAATTTTTACACGCGTGAAATAGTTAAAAAGTTATTTAATTTTACTGAGGGCCCATATTTTCTAACAGATAGTGGGGCCCACATGCCATCGGGCATGTTCGCTTGTAGGGCCAGTCCGCCACTGATATTATATGTTTTGTTTTTGTTATGTCTAAGTTATTATTTTGTGTCTTTTCTTTTCTGTTATATTTTTGACCATTGTGGCGCATTAGGAATTCCTGTAATGCCACAATAGTCCAAGCTTTAAATAAATATCATACTATAATAATTTATTACATATTATAAAATTAATACTCATAATATCATTCCTATCTCACATTTCATTTGAAAGTATACAGTTCTTTTTGGATATAGATTTCTCTCTCAATAATAAAAAATAAGAATTTTTAAATATATTTCAAAATAAACAGCCTTCCGATTGTAAAAAAAAAATGTAGTTATTATTTTTTAAGGAATGCTATAAAATTTATTAATATTTTGATGGTTTGGTTTTTTTTTATCAAATTTGTATCAAATCCGCCAAAGAAGTAAAAAGGACATAGGACCATTAACAACACATATGTACAGTTCAAATGTATCTGCATATTATTTATTTATTTTTATATAATTTCGCCATAATGACTTCAAAGATTAGCTCCAAGTCGTCACTATGGCTACACAAAAAGAAAATTATAAAATATAAAAAAAAAAATATATATATATATATATATATATATATATATGTATATATAAATATGTATACGTACATATGTATATATGTTCAATTTAGCAAAACTTTATAACAATACAATCATTTTGAGAAAATTGCTTTTATCAATGTGTAATATGAAGTACAGGCCATCACTTGTTGAAATTAAATATTTTCCATGGTTTTATACTCATGATGACAATGCTCTCAAATTAATCACTAGTCACCGTCACATTCATTTGAAAATTGTAATTGTCACAACCTATAATGGAAACAAATCTTCCTATGTTAATTTACACAATTGGCTGATCAGGAAAGATTTTTGATAAATGATATAAAATTTAATAAGTAGTTGTAATTTGCTTTTCAAATGATATCTAACTGTTTATCTTACAGCAGTCAAATTATTATTAAACACTGGCGTCCACGTTAGATTGAGAATAAATTGTTCTGGTAATACAAATTTGTACATACATAGGTCATTAAACTGTGACGGGTTGAAGTTTGTCATTATTTATATGAATTAGTTTCACAATATTTTCCATATAGACTAGAGCATTGTACATCACAACAAAGATAATCACACCCTGGTCCGCTTTCATATGGATATCTTCCCAAATAATTACCACTAAAAACACAAAACATAATTTAGCAATATAAATAGAAATTGCAATACAAAAAAAACAATCACCAGAACTTACGACGGTCCATAATGGCACACATAATAAGCGATTGGTCCTTGATTCCATGTAAACGTTGCAAATCCACAGCCTATGTACTTAGTAGTCGCCCAGATCATCTAAAATTATACAAAATTTCCTGATACATCATCAATTACTCTCTGAAATGATTTCAAAGCATCAATATCCTTACCTGAGTGTAGTGACCGACGGCTTTATCTTTCACATAAGGTTGATATTTGTACAACTTGTGCTCGTTGAACCAATCATTAATGATTTCTTCCCACTTGGGAACAATATCGAAGTTCAAATATGGTCCAATAACCATTAAATTTTCACCAGTTGAAAAACGAACTATACAATGCATTACTCTAAATTTTCTTCTGTGATTTTTAATTGTTAAGAATATATGTAATATGATACATACCATCCGTTCTATTTTTACTATGTCCAATTTGCATATTGTTTGCCCACTTCTGTGCCATGCTTTCTAATTTGTCATCCCATACCTTGAATGTAATTAAAATGATTTAATAAAATCGCACTAAATTCATGCAAATTACCAATACGTGTACGGACAATCAGTTGCATGTCAGAAGCTTTCGGTTGAGTTTTCAGTTTACCGGAAGCTACCTGTTCCCTCAGTTGATTGTGAACATTGACGATGACTCTCCTGTCTTCACATGACAGTCCACTGGCTGTTTTGAAGTTTTAAATTGATAAAATTCACAAATATTCAATCAATTCCCAACAATCAATTAATACTCACAGACTATTTGAGCTCTGACAATGGGTAATATTAATAAAATATTATATATGAAGCAGTTTCGAAACATAATGATGACTTATCGTCTGGATCGTCGTTCCTGCTATGCTTTGAGATTGTTGATTAACAGCGTTATTTATGGCAAATTGTGAAGTTGTTAAGCAAAATTTTTATGTGAAGTAAATCGTTAAATAGCATGTAGTAAAGGTAATGACATTGAAGATTTTAAAAACAACGAAAAAAGTCGTGTACATCATGTTGGAAATAATTGCTCGTTACATAATTTTTTTGTAAGCACACTTCACTTAATTGAATAGCTCCATAAAAGCAGTGGTGTAGATTTTGTTAATTTTATTGAAATGTTTAAACACATACATATGTATTATATATCCTCAATTTTTATATGTAGCTTAATAACATTGATCGAAGTTTCATTTCATTTCGTTCTTTCATACCCTGGGTTGCAATATTTTTAATATTAGTGGTTTCCATAGGATTTCCCTTTAAATTCTTGGCGTTTTGAAATGCCAAAAAAGTTTTGACAGCTTCAAGTTTCATGCGACACCTGGTGAGTGATTTGAAGATAGCTTTTGACTGTTGGCACTTAAGAAGGCTGGACCATACAAACGTATTACACTTCTCCACTTAAATATACTGTACGACGAAGTATTCGATAAAATTTCGTGTATATAAAATAATGTCACAATTGTAAAGGTCAACAAATGCCGACAAAATGACAAATGATTGAAATTTTTGAATATTTCACAGATAAAGAAATTCCTATCAAAAACACTTGAAAAATCCTGGATCTAATGACCACATTGAACGAATATTTTCATGATTTAGTAATTCTTTTGTGTTATATTTTTGATCATTGTGGCGCATTAGGAATTCCTGTAATGCTACAATGGTCCAAACTTTATAGAAATAAATAAGTGTACAATATGTGAACTACAACTAGACACTAGATGCATAAATTTATACCAAATGCAACTTTGAAATGAGCTGTATGCAATTTTATGATTTTTTAAAGCCCGAACCAGCGTTATTAAAAAAAATCATTCTTGTGGGAAAAATTAATGACATTTAAATTTCAATGATGTGTAATAAATATGATTGTTTGGATTTATAAATTGTGTACACTACTATATTTTATAATAAATGCTATAAACTTATAAAGCATTTTTTAAATTCTCCAAAAAAATATGGTCACATATGTATACATGGGTCTACGTGACGAGCCAGAATGTTAAATTACAGAAAACACAAATATCGGAAGGCAAAGATCGAAAATCGAAAGATCTTAAGTCGAAAAATCAAAAAAAAAGAGTGCATGGTAAACGGTTCATAATCACTTAATTTGCGCGAGTAGGGTACAACCGGAACAAGAGGAACAGGCTTTTCCTCCCGTATTCTGCGCGCGCACATTAATACGGGAGGAAAAGTCTGTTCCTCTTGTTCCTATTGTATCCTGCTCGCGCAAATTAAGTGAGTATGTACGTGAGTATGTACCGTTTACCATGCACCCTTTTTTTTGATTTTTCGACTTAAGATCTTTCGATTTTTGATCTGTGCCTTACGATATTTGCGTTTTCTGTAATTTAACATTCTGGCTCGTCACGGAGACCGCATATATATACATACATACATATATGCATTGTATTGTTTCCATTTTTATATTGGTTGGCTTAAAAGTTACGCCGTGTATTACTCATTGAATTAGATTGACTCCCTATTGCAGTAGCTACCTGGTTTCATACATACATATGTACATAGATTGTAAATTCCACAAATCCAAGATTAATTTTTTTGGGAGAGAATAAAAATTGTTTTATCACCTTTCTATTGTATCTTCTTTTACTTTATGTACGTAGTTTTTCTTATTTTTAAAATAAAACTTCCTGATTTGTGAGCCACCTTATATGTACATATTATATATTAAAATCAATTTGAATATACGTATTATTTATTGCATTTTATTTATAAATAATAATGCAAATTATGAATAAATATTTCTACTCAAACATGACAACCATTTTTTGCAGCATCGTCAATCGATTTTGTTTTATTATTATTTATTCCCATTCCATAAATAATCACTACATTTTTCTAGTGTTTATTTTTTTTCATCTATAAATTTACACACGCACCGTAATTAAACTACTGCATTATCATTGTAGACACATAATAATTACATAGGCTGTTTTGTACCTGTATTTTTTTTTACAATTTAATACTGCGCAATATCGAGCGCATAATTTTAACGATACGCCATTCTCTGTGAAAAATGTAACATTTAAATTGATCCTAAGTTCAAGTACGATCGTCTCTAATGCCAATAAACTAGCAATCATCCTAACAAGACTTTACAATGACGATGTGTTTAAATACAACGTCAATAACAAAGCTGCGTACAATGTGAAGGGTCCATATAATTAACATGCTGTAGTGATAATAAAAAATATACACATTTATTTGCCTTGTTCTTTTTTCTCTATAAACGATTTTTTATTTCTTATAAAATAATTTACATATCAATTAAGGTTAACATTGATCTCCATACAAACGTCCACATTGTGATTTGCAACATAGGTTTTCGCATCCTTTTCCTGTCTGGTAAGGATATTGTGTCAACATATTACCCCTGGAATGTAAACGGCACTTTAGAATAGATTCTGATTAATTTAGTATTGTTTATATAAACCTATTTATATATGAAATATTTACGCAGGGCCATAATTGCACACGTATAATTTGTGAATCATAATTTGATTTTTGAAAGCTGTATAACCGCAGCCGACATAAAGAGTGTCAGCCCACACAATCTGAAATCAGGTATTAATATAATAATTAATATATAACATATAAATATTGGAATAATAACAGAATGAAGCTGGCAATGCATCATTGATCAAGTGAACGTTAGTAGAAATTTGTATACCTATATACATAACTAATTTAGAGTTTGAGTATATTACAGTTGATGGTTTTAAATCGAAAAATGTCGATTTACAGTGAATAAATCAACAAACATACAAACATCCATCCTTGTTTAAATATATATATAAACATACATACATATATAGATAAATAAATTTTGCTTTAAATAAAAATCGAATGAAAGGCATCAAACTAAATCAACATAACCGTCTTAATTGTCTTAATTTAAAGAATTATTATATATTTATAAACTGATGTTTTATACTAATACTATTATATATTCTTTTATTTGTGTTTTATTCACACAATGATACAGTTACCCTATATTCAGGGCCGCGCCTACCATATGTACAAATGTGTGCAACGCACACAGGCGGCCGAAATAAATGTGGGTCGAAAAAATTATATTCCTTAAAAAATACGAAACAAGACAGTAATTTTTAAAATGCATTTAGGTTATCTTGTTGTATATGTACTTGTGAATTGCTGTGGAAAGTTACAACTTGTAACACACCCGAACTATAATTCAGGGAAATAACGGGATAGCAGGTATAGCTTCAGTCCACATAGAGCTAGGTCTTTTATGTTCTATTATCTTTGCGACTGCCAGATGTATTTCTTCAAGGATGTTGAGTATTGATTGGTCATCGAAAGAACAATGTCGTAGATGCGGGGTTGAGGGTAAGAACACTATATTTTCAACAATGAACTTGAAAACGTTCAGTCTCTCTTGTTGTCTGATCCTGTTCAGAACTAAACGTTTTGGTTTTCTTTCTGTTTTTCTGGTTAATTTTTATTGTGATAGCATGCACTTCATTTTTTTATTTTTTTATTATTATGATTTATACAAATGCTGATAAAATTAAAGCTCGGCAGATTTAAGTTTGCACACAGGCGGCCGAACACCTAGGCACGACCCTGCCTATATTTTATTAGTAAATTACCTTTTTCAAATGGTAAAAATTGCTATAGACAATCTTAAGAGGGCTGGACAGCAGCGCCTTGTCCATACAAACGTATTACACTTCTCCCTTCCTCAATTATGTCACTAGAGAATTTATTTTTTAATATGCTATTGATATCCACCATTGGGATGCATCTATCGTTTTATTTTTTTTTGATTAGTTATTTTTTATAGGAGCTAAGAGCCGCCAAATATCTATACAATCGCCTCTTTTTTACACCCACGAAAAGGGTCCAGCGTGCTTATTTAACGGTCGATTTAAAAAAAAATACGCGCATTGTTGCACAGAAAATATTGTTCTCATACCGATGATGAAATTTTTTTAAAAATTAGTCCAGTTTTGGAGGAGAAAATAGGAGAATACGAAACCTCAATTTTGTCAATTTAAAATACGTATTATCTGGTCGAAGCGCAACTGTCGCATTCACTCAATATATATATTGATATATATTGTCGCATTCACTCAATATATATATCGAAGAAAGGAACGGCAACAAAATTAAGGATTCTGGTGTACAGCCCTCTTAACTAGTTCAGATAACTTTCAAAATTAATACATATATGTATTCCAGTTTTAAAAATTTTAAATTATATATTTAGTATACCCCATATCTAGCAATAATGGATAGATATATGATTTACCCTTCCTGTAATTCATTTTTCATTAAATTAAATCAAATACTATAGACACACCTGCATTTGAATCGATGTAAATAAGTCTAACATACCTGTGTGTAATGTCCAGTAGCTGGATTAGGAACCAAAGGTTTGTAGGAGTAGTATTCATGCTCTTCAAACCAATCGTTAATTGGCTCTGTCCAATTTGAAGCACCATTAGATCCCGTGCTCCAACTTACGTACAAATTTTCTCCCACCATAAAACGATCTATAAAATTGAACAATAGTTAAAAATTTTGACTTTAAATCAAACAAATCAATATACATTTACTTATATACATACCGTCACTACGATTTTTATTGTGTTTGAACTTCATTTTATCAGCATAACTTTGAGCCAGGTCAGCTAATTGGTCGTCCCATACCTAAATTTCAAATGCACCTATTAATATTTAACTTCATGATATTATTTGGATTATTATTATACGATGCATACAATTTTTTGCATGTTGGATGCTTTCGGCTGTCCTGGAAGTCTTCCTGAAGCAATTTGTTGTCTCATGCGATTGTGCGTGTCTACTATTAAACGTTTTTCTTCGCATACTAATCCAGTTGCTGAAAATAATAAAATTATATAATGAAAATACAATCGTCATTAAAGGACTTTGATGAACTTTTCCTAGCTCCGTGTAAAAAATCCATTAGCTCTTTTTTAAACCTGTGGTCCTCAACCTTTAATAGCCTAGGGCCAATGAAAAGACCACGTGCTATATAAACTCTACACCAATGTCGAAGGCTGTATTTAAATTATGGAAGAGACTATAACAATTCACTACTAGTCGACAGCATTACATGACATTAAAATCCAAAATTATGATTATTTTGAAACGGCTAGTTAGTGGTGCTTTAAAAAAGACGTTGTATCGATAAGAACCGATACTAATTTTATTTATTTGATTTGATAGAACGACACACAGAAACACACATTTTTTCTAGTTCGTGAAAACGTGATCAGTGATCGATTCTAAGTTCGAATCAGTCAAAATCTTGTGTTCGAATTTTCGCATGATCACAAAACTTCATCTATTGTCACTACGTACATATGTAGATATAGTAAAAAGTATTGTACAATTGTCTTACTAATTTTTATTTTTTTACTGGTTATGTTCGATGTAAAGATGGCCAAGATTAGAAACGTCAGGCTTGCGATATGCATCTTGGAGGATTTGGGTTCGCCTGAAAACTGTTTATGACCACTGCTGAAGCCGTTCAAGTTGCGATTGGTAGTTTCAGTTTCCACACTAGCAGCTTTTATATGGTTTAAATTTTATTTTAAAAAAAAATGTTGACGCATGTGAAAAGTTTTCGCGAGAAAACTCGAATAATACGCGTGAAGTGTACATAATATTAATTATGTTTACCGCTAAACTGTGAACAATGACCGGAAAATTCTTTATTTTTATTTTCTTCTTTCGGACACACTCTCGTCGTTCTGAGAAAATTTCCGTAATTTTCGATAATTTCCTTCATTAAAAAGTAATTTTCTTTGAGTATAAAGTTCAGTAACGAAAGACTTGTTAAAAATTAACACCTTGTAAAGTTAATAAAAAATTTACCACACTTTGTAAAATGAAATGACTTTCGAATTGAATTAAATAAACTGTTAGCTTATTGAAATGATTTATTTCGGGTTTTATCCCAACAAACGTCTTAAGGCCAGATGTGGATCGTCTATATGAACTGTGGTACTGCAGCACCCCAACCAAATCGTTTTTTGAATGAAGAAACTGGAAACGAATACATACAGTAGCTTGTATATAGAAATAACATGTAGTTATTATATTAGTCATTATATATTATAACATGTAGTTATTATATTAGTCATTATATATTAGTCAATATATTCCTAAAATCAATTTGACAAATAAAATATTAAAAAAAAAACATTTTTTTCAACAAAAATTCCTTGGAATCCATGTCAAGATATTTCTGGTTCACCTAAGTATGATGATAAATTCTCTGAAATTTAAATACATGACATATGTACATAACATATAGGGCTGCCAGATTTATTGATATCCGAATCGGGACAATTAAATTCAACTGTAACTGGGTTACAGTTGATTTGGGGGGTTACAGATAATTTGCTTATAGGAATAATTTTTTTTATATTATATATTTTATAAAAGATTTTGGTGCTCTGGCCTTTATATAGTATTTCCTTTCATTTTTTTAGTTTATTTAGTCATTATGAATTTAATATTAGATGAAATTAATTACATCTTATTTGCCAAAGAAGATTGAGAAAAACCTTGATTCAGTTTTTTGTTGAAAGTAAAAGAAAATGCCGTGTTTTAGGTTTATGTTTGATTTTAACTTGTTATAATAATTGAAATTAAATTTCTGATAGTGAGAAAAAACATTGTTTGTAAAGATTCATGCATTTTTTTCCAGTTTCGTAACTGTGGGTTGTCGGTTTTCTGAATAATAATAGGTCAATAAGCAGTTATCTGAAACAGGGATATTTGGCTGTCTCAAAAGGTCCTTTCGGGACGCCGGGATCAAATGCGTGAAACCGGGAAAATCCCGGAAAACCGGGACATCTGGCAGCCCTACATCATATATATAATATTGCTACTTTGTGTCTGTGTGTGTATCTCTGTATCTGATCTAACGCTCGCCGTACTATAATTGTCGTTTCTATTCGACATACATATGTACGTCATAGCTAAAACACTGCCAACGAAATGCACGAATATAATCCAATATAATAACGAAAGAAAAAACTTCCATATATACTGTTTGCTACCAATGTTTCCTCTAGGTAAGTATGTGAGTATTTAGCGCCATATATTGAAAATTTATTTAATCAATTAATTTTTGTAGGTAGCTAGTTTTCATCATTTTTTTCATATTAAAACAATTAAATATAAATATTAAATTAAATATATTTAAAAGTTATTTGAAAAAAATTCGACCACGTGCGGATCGAACACAGGACCAACAAATTTCTTTTAATATTTTTTATTTAATAGCTTAATATGCCAACACCCATGTGATGATATTTCATCGGGCACAACTCTAGTACATACATATTTTTGGAAGAATTCTGAAGAAACTCGAAAAAATCTATATACTCGTATGTACATACATATGTACATCGGGGTTTGAGTCTTAACCTATTCATTTATCATTATTATCTATTTACTTGTCATAAGCGACACATTTTGAATGTTTTAAAATTTTGATACATATTTCAGATTCTTCTAGATGCGAGTAGGCGATCTCAAATATTTGCCAAATGCTAATCAGTTCCTCGAACTTTTAGAAGAGACCTTGTTTACACGCGTATTTACAGCTGTTTTTACTATTGTGCTTCTTATCGTTACTCATTTCCTACCACAATACCAAGAGCTGACTAGCCATTATTATTGAATCACACGCAAAACAAAAATTATTAAACTGTTTCAATTTGAGCAAAAAAAATCGGTTGAGTTTTTTTTTTACACATTCAAGTACCAACATAGCTCGTATCCTTTATAGCAGGGTTTCTCAAACTTTTTCTGCAATGGAACACTTCGCAAACCCATAAATTTTAACGGAACACAGATTTTTTTTAGGTTAATTCCTACTAGTAATTTTTTTTTTATTATTATTAAAACACATTATTTAGTAATTATTTTTAAATATAAAACTATAATATAATACAAGCATAAAAATTTGAATAAATATAGCACTCAATGACTTTGATGATTTTGAGTCCTTGAGTTGCATATCTTTTAGATATCAGGCACAATATTGGTAAAGTTGCATTTACCAATAATATCTGGTGTGCCGTCGAGCCTGTTCCTGCACTTTGAAAAGATGCAATTTTATCTCTTGTATTAAAATTGTAATACTTTTTCCTTATAATGATAAGTTGACTTATTTGCTTTTGGTAAAAATATCTGCCAAATATGCAAGTTTTATCAACCTTGAAGGATTTGTTAAAACTTTATTATTATTTTTAAGACACACATTGAAGTTCAAGTCTTAATAGTGCTTTTCCTCTGGATAGCCATCTCACTTCAGTATGTAATAAAAGTGCTTTGGGTCCACTACCCATTTCTTCGCACAAAATTTTAAATAATCTGGATTACATAGTTTATCACTTTCACGGCTCCATCCATAACATTTTTTAAATGTGTGGAAATTTTTTAATCGCCAGTGCTTGCCTATGCAAAATATAATGTCAGGTAAAAACAATATACCCCATCTCTTTCTTGCGCATGGTGTGAGAAAAGTGTACCTGTATAAAAACCTATATACAGTGCCGGCCTTACACCCTATGACGCCCTCGGACAATTTTTTCTTATCGCCCCTAGAAAATTGTGACAATTTATTTTGTGACATTGTAGACCGGAGATAAGTTTCAATTTCAAATAATCAATTTAAGTTTCTCCTTTGGTACTCTAATCTAAAAAAAATTTGGGTCTTTGGCGCCCTAATTTTAAATTTTAAAGCGCCTTCGGTGCATGTAGTGGCACCCCAACATACTCGGCGCCCTCGGGCGCCGCCTGACTCAGCCCCCCCTAAAACCGGCACTGCCTATATACTTGACGTCATAAACATCAGTGGAGATTGATCATTACTCGCCTTTTAATATGAAGTAGACGATATTTAAATGTGTTGCAATGTATAAAACCTTCCCAAATTGTTGCGGAACACCCATTCAGGTTCAGCGGAACACCAGTGTTCCGCGGAACATAGTTTGGGAAACCCTGCTTTATAGTGTTTAATGATTACTACAAATTTGCACCGATTCATTGAATTATATGTACGTCACTTAATTTATATTTAAAATTGCTTATTCAGAACACCTTGGAAGATTTTTAAAATCCCCTTAGTGAAATATGTATGGATATATATTTGAATGTCAAATATATAATAAAAATCACTTATTACAAAAGGTTTTTTGCTATTGAAAAGAATAAATTTAAAATTTAAAAACATTACCGCGAATCGGTACAAAATGTGGTAATGAAATCTATTGTGATTATAATTTACCAGTGTGGAAGTCTGTTTGAAAAGTTTTGGCAAATACATACATATGTGCGACCATTGTATGATTGGCATATCTGTACTTTTAATGAAAATCATCGCTTTTCGGAAATGTTAGCATTAGAAAGATGCGAATTAGTAATTAAATGTATGAGGGTGAAGTCGGCCACATAGCCAAGTTTACGTAGCATTGAGCTCATTAATTGAAGGTTCCTAATCGGTCGGATCTAATTATTACCATACTATGAATAAAAATTAATTTTAAAAATCGATCGTTTAGTTTTAGCATGGAGTTTCTCGTATAATATTACAAGTCAACAGAGCCAAATATCAACAGTATACCGATTAAGATTTCTTTGGAGAACCAAATTTCTTAAGCTTAAACCATAACGGTAGGTACGCTGTTTATTAACTTAATAAACTTTAATTAAAGTTTTAAGTCGTTATTAAAGTATAGGTACACTCAATGAAACTTAATACCATACTTAATAATTACATATATTATTTATTGATAAAAATTTAATTGTAAGTAAGGTATTCATAAAATTAAATCATGAAAATAACTGACAAACATTTAATATGAACAATGGCCTTGCATCTCCTTAGATAGTTTGGGTAAGTAGGGTTTGTATGTTGTTTTTAATTTTAGGCACGATTCCAGTTTATCATGAATAAGACAAGACGACTTCTCAATTTACTTTTACAAGGTTCATACTAAGATTGATCGTATGAATAAGTAAAACCGAAAAGGGAATGAACAGGAAACGCTAGTTTTTTTTACATACCTCCTTTACGTTTCACTTAAGATTACAATTCAGGAAAAAGTTTGCCTCTTATCCGATCGTTTTCATACTTTGCCATATTGCTCATTTTGGTCATCAATATAAGTCAATGAATCCTCCGCCATTACGATAGAGATAAAATATCGTTTAAGAACTTTTTTAATCTCGATGACAGTTGGTAGTCATTAATTTTATACATAGATGGCGGTAGTAAAAAAAATATTGGTGTTTTTATTCAAAATAATAATTCAACTGATCATATAAGTCCTGACTCCTATGTCTTCCTTCTCCAGATATTTCAAAGCTAAGTTCACGTTTGTTTTTCTCCAATATTTCCATATCAGCTCAAATATGTTCAAATTTAGAGCTCCATAGTTTTCATGCAATATCTTGACTAACTACGGCAGGGCCAAAGAGCCGCGTGCGGCCCACGAGCACGATTTGCCGACCACTGCTATAGGGTATAGTTATTGGACACTAAACATAAACATCAAATATACGGTTCGGTGATTACTAGTCAAATGTGAACCTGTTACAGGACAACTGGTCGCTCTAGATCGGTCACACGCTAAAACTGGTCACGATAAAACTGGTCACACGCTAAAACTGGTCACGAGAAAACTGGTCACAAGCTAAAACTGGTCACGAGAAAATTGGTCACACGCTAAAACTGGTCACACGTTAAAACTGGTCACGAGAAAATTGGTCACACGCTAAAACTGGTCCCGAGAAAATTGGTCTCACGCTAAAACTGGTCACGAGAAAACTGGTCACACCCAAAAATTTAAAATTGGTCACACAAACAAAAATATTCTCAAATACTTTTTATTTACGAAATTTTTATTATTATCGGCTAGACTATATGTTCGAGCCAAAGGCCCTCGTGGCCGTGGCCGTGGCCGTGGCCGTGGCCGTTGTTTGTGGTCTTCGCGAGGAGTTCGCGGGCATCTGTCAGCCCATCTGACGTTCGCATCGCTCGCATCCGAGAAGGTTGGCAATCGCTTTTGCGTTCATTTCACTTTGACAGTTCGAATGTCAAATCAAAATTTAATCTTAATTCACCGCGGTAAATGTACCGCGGGGAGGTCTACGAGCAAAAAAACGAATATGTCAAAATATGTCAAAAAACGAATATGGGCAACGAATATACACTGTTGTCGTCGGTAAACGGACTACTAGTCATATGTGAACCAGTCACAAGACAACCGGTCGCTCTAGATCGGTCACACGTGATCACCCGTCACACTAAAACTGGTCACACCCTAAAATCGGTCACGAGAAAACTGATTGACCGATTTTAGGATGTGACCAGTTTTAGTGTGACGGGTGATCACGTGTGACCGATCTAGAGTAACCGGTTGTCCTGTGACTGGTTCACATTTGACTAGTATTCACCGAACCGTTGTCGTCACTAGGGATTACAATACCGATACCGGTGGTATCGGTATTTGACCGAAAACAAGTTTTTGGTACTACCGGTACTATAAACTAAATAAAAGTGTAGGAATCTCGTCGTCGTCATCGTCATCGAAACCTTCGAGAATATTCCGCAACAACAAAATACATCGAGCGGAACAGCATCAAGCATTCCAGAAAATTCTACGCCTCGACGAAAGCAAATTCCTTTCGTACGCATCAACAAACTAAATGCTCGTACAACCACTTCCACCAAGCATTCCAGAAAATTCGACGCCTCGACGAAAGCAAATTCCTTTCGTACGCATCAATAACCACTTCCACCAAGCATTCCAGAAACACTATAAAAGGAGGTACAACCCAAACAACGCCAGTCGACCCACAGCAGCAAGAGTCGACCCACAGCAGCAAGCGTCGACACACAGCAACAGGCCAGTCGACCCACAGCAGCAAGCGTCGACATACAGCTCCTGACCAGCCACCACTACACTACGCGGACTTGGAAGATCAACCAGCCGGACGAGCCAGCAACACACTGCCGTATCCAGAGACCTTCCGAACATAGCTGAATGCCGATCCAGCGACACTCTACCATATCCAGAGACCGCTGAACGACATACTTTTGCCCACAAATACCATACCTTTGTACAACCATAGGCAAACAATAAAACTTTATAAAACTAGCACAACAGTGTTTCGTTAGGCCGGGATACGGTCAACACATTGTACCCCGCCTACATTGGTACTACCCCGACGTGATCTACGCAACCTTCTGATCATCCAACAGCGCTGTCAACACATCGCTACCCCGCCTACATTGGTGACCCCATCTTTGAACCACACAACAGTGTTTCGTTAGGCCGGGATACGGTCAACACATCGTACCCCGCCTACATTGGTGACCCCGACGTGATCTACGCAGCCTTCATAGCAGTCAACAGCGCAGTCAACACGGCAGCCCACAGTGCAGCCTCCACAACAACCAACAGCCGCCACGACAGCAGTCAACAGCGCAGCCTACATAGCAGCCCACAGCGCAGCCCACATAGCAGCCCACAGCGCAGCCTACATAGCAGCCCACATCGCAGCCTACATAGCAGCCCACAGCGCAGCCTACATAGCAGCCCACATCGCAGCCTACATAGCAGCCCACATCGCAGCCTACATAGCAGCCCACAGCGCAGCCTACAAAGCAACAGTAACATGGTGTGAAAGTACATATGGACCAGCTACCAACACAACCCGCTGTTGAGTCAACACACTCCAGCACAACCGGCGAAACAAATCGCCACTGAGCCAACTAGCTCCAACACAACACAGCCGCTGTCGAGACAACTAACTCCAGCACAATCAGCACAACGCCTGCACAACAACATCGTCCAGACCACCAACCTTCACTATCAACGTAGCCTAGACAGAATAAGCAACATGGTAGAAAAGAACAACTCGGACTGGTACGCAAAACGAGACCTGCTGTCGAGACAACCGACTCCAGCACAACCAACGAAGACCAGCACTCAACGCACTTCGCTAACCAACAGTCTCCACACAAATCCCGCTGTCGAGACAACTAACTCCAGCACAACCAACGAAGACCAGCACTCAACGCACTTCGTCAACCAACGTTCTTCACGCAAGACCCGCTGCCGAGACAACCAACTCCAGCACAACCAACGAAGACCAGCACTCAACGCACTTCGTCAACCAACGTTCTTCACGCAAGATCCGCTGTCGAGACAACTAACTCCAGCACAACCAACGAAGACCAGCACTCAACGCACTTCGTCAACCAACGTTCTTCACGCAAGACCCGCTGCCGAGACAACTAACTCCAGCACAACCAACGAAGACCAGCACTCAACGCACTTCGTCAACCAACGTTCTTCACGCAAGATCCGCTGTCGAGACAACTAACTCCAGCACAACCAACGAAGACCAGCACTCAACGCACTTCGTCAACCAACGTTCTTCAAGCAAGATCCGCTGTCGAGACAACTAACTCCAGCACAACCAACGAAGACCAGCACTCAACGCACTTCGTCAACCAACGTTCTTCACGCAAGATCCGCTGTCGAGACAACTAACTCCAGCACAACCAACGAAGACCAGCACTCAACGCACTTCGTCAACCAACGTTCTTCACGCAAGACCCGCTGCCGAGACAACTAACTCCAGCACAACCAGCAAAACAGTCACGCGAATGACTCCACGCAGAACACAGCAGCCTGCACAACAGCACCATCCAAGCCATTACAAACCTTCACTGCCAACGCAGCTCGCCCAAAATAAGCAACCTGGTAGAGAACAAGACTTGGACCGGCATGCAACACAAGACCCGCTGTTGAGACAACTTTCTCCAGCACAACCGGACGAACAACGACGCCATCGAGTCAATAGACTCCAACACATCAAGATTCCCACAAAATCACACACATCGCTAACACTCACCGGAGAGCCATGTAGGAATCTCGTCGTCGTCATCGTCATCGAAACCTTCGAGAATATTCCGCAACAACAAAATACATCGAGCGGAACAGCATCAAGCATTCCAGAAAATTCTACGCCTCGACGAAAGCAAATTCCTTTCGTACGCATCAACAAACTAAATGCTCGTACAACCACTTCCACCAAGCATTCCAGAAAATTCGACGCCTCGACGAAAGCAAATTCCTTTCGTACGCATCAATAACCACTTCCACCAAGCATTCCAGAAACACTATAAAAGGAGGTACAACCCAAACAACGCCAGTCGACCCACAGCAGCAAGAGTCGACCCACAGCAGCAAGCGTCGACACACAGCAACAGGCCAGTCGACCCACAGCAGCAAGCGTCGACATACAGCTCCTGACCAGCCACCACTACACTACGCGGACTTGGAAGATCAACCAGCCGGACGAGCCAGCAACACACTGCCGTATCCAGAGACCTTCCGAACATAGCTGAATGCCGATCCAGCGACACTCTACCATATCCAGAGACCGCTGAACGACATACTTTTGCCCACAAATACCATACCTTTGTACAACCATAGGCAAACAATAAAACTTTATAAAACTAGCACAACAATGTTTCGTTAGGCCGGGATACGGTCAACACATTGTACCCCGCCTACATTGGTACTACCCCGACGTGATCTACGCAACCTTCTGATCATCCAACAGCGCTGTCAACACATCGCTACCCCGCCTACATTGGTGACCCCATCTTTGAACCACACAACAGTGTTTCGTTAGGCCGGGATACGGTCAACACATCGTACCCCGCCTACAAAAGCTTTTGAAAATCCGCAGATTTATCAAAATAATTGATCTGACTTTTACAAACGATTGCAGTGATCATAATTTACACGTTAATTTGAACTCTATATGATTTGATTCATATGTATGTCATTGTATCAATCAAAAACTATATGGTTACTAGTGTTGGGCCCGTTGATTTCAACGGGTGGTTTCGAAAAGGAATTGAAACTTAAATAAAAATAAAGTTAAAGATATTGAATCGACTGGTTTCGGAAAGAAATTGATGCACGAATTAGAATTGATTACGAATTACGTTTTGTGCATCGCCGACGCCCCGACGCCTTTGCCCCCGATGCCTCTGGCACCCCGGGGCCTTCGCCCCCAGCACTTCCGTCGCTCCAGGGCCTTTGGACCCAGCGCCACCGATGCCTCTGGCGCTCCCGATGCCTTCGGCACCCCAGGGCCTTCGGCCCCAGCGCCGCCGACGCCTAATATATATATTTTTTTTAATTAAATGTTTACTATTAAATTAGTCATGTTTAAGCGGTTTATATTATAAACACTGAGCGAAGCCGGGTAATACAGCTAGTGTATAATAAAAACGTCTAGCTTTCTTGTTCTAATAATCTTGAAATTGTAATAAAATAAAATAATTTAAAATCAAATCGTTGCACGTTAAAATTGTTTAAATGTTTTGCATTCTTAAGGCTAAAATAATTGTATAAAACTCATTTATTACACAGACATGAAGTTGGCAGTGATTGAAAAAACAATTTGACAGATAAGTTACAAATGGCCGTTCAGTTGCCTGTTACGACTGCGTTGTGACAGGAGGTCCCATCCTTTGCCATGTTCACTGACGATTCCAAGGTAATAATAATCAACCGAATTATTCCAATCACACCGTTACTATTAATATTTAACTGAGCCATTACATTTCAAATTGACTTGTGTGCGAATCGCAGAGGAGAGACCGGGCCGAGGGGTTTCGCGAGTTCGCAGACGAAGCGAACATGAACAGCCAGGAGACTTCCAACACGGAGCTGTCGATGCCGGCCAAGAGTGGCCTCAACCAGGACACCCTCCGTCTCTACTCCATCATCCAGCAGGAGTACAGCATTATGGCCGAATAGTCAGTATTCATTGGCGCCCACTAATTCGATTAATCTCATTTCGTAATGTGTATATGATGATTCATGTACTGTTTTTCTTTTCGTTACAGTAAAATGCTATTGAGTGAGAATCTACATGGAGTGTACGTCATACCTTCGTTTGAAAGTTCTTTTTGTAAGTTTTGTACTGATGTTTGATTTTACATAGATTAGTTGAAGCGAGTCGGAACCCGTTTAAAGTCAGACGTATCTTTTTCTGAAATGCTATCAAATATATAATGATTTTGTTACTTAATAGTGGTCTTATATATATGTGTAACTGTTTATTATTTGGTCTTAGTAACCAGTGGATATGTGTATATTTAGAGCATGCTATTTTTATACATATATTCATTGTAAGTCCACATAGTATGATCCATTGAAGGTTTCAATTTGAACATAAACTGGAATATATACCAAGCATTACCCAAGCCAAAAATGTTCAATGTTAGGGATTATTCAATCAGCTATTTATATTCTTTAGGCCTATGAATATTTGTACTGATGAAAGCTCTCAGCTTTGTTCAGACTAAAATTAGTACGTCAAAAAATAAAATTTACAGATTATCACCGTTATTTTGTTAACAATCCTTTGTTTATTTACCCAGCCTCATTCTTATATACATGTTTGGTTTCAGTATGGTTTGGAGTGGTTTTTGTAAGAAGCGGTTATTATGAAGGTGGAGTCTTCAGGTTTACGATAGTTTTGCCAGAAAATTTTCCAGATTGCGATTGTCCGGTGAGTGTTAACTGTCTATGTAATATAATATACGAACCCATCGATGTATATATAATACAATAAAAACTGTTCAATGTTGTTTCAGAGTGTGGTATTTCAATCTCAAGTGTTTCACCCTGCGATAGACCCGAGCACTGGCATTCTGCTCCTCGGCGAAGTGTTTCCAAAGTGGACAAAATCCACAAATCACATCTGGCAAATACTCAAATACATACACTGGACATTCCAAAATATAAACCTCAAAACTCCCGCCAACGGTGAAGCTTTGAAACTGTAAATAGCGTTGTTTTGTTACATAAAATACACGATATGTTTCATGTGACTTATTCTGGTGTGCTATTTTCAGATATAAAACGAACAAAGGGCTGTTTACGGAGAAGGCTAAAGAGAGTGTAATGTCTAGTATCGATCATTTGTACGACGAGCCGCCGACTAACGACAAGCATTACATTTGCTTCAGTCCATACGATCCGTCCATTCACGATTCTGTGAAGGCTACGATGCTCAATCCAAGCGCGGCTTCCTCGAGCCCGTCCAGTCAGGGTCTGTCGTGGGTTCAGCCGGGCACGTACAAACCGTTCACGAAGCAGAATGAGGAAGAGGAGGCTAGATGAAATTGACGCGTGTGGAAAATTTCTTATGATACTAATGATATACCAAAACACGAGCTTTTCGTTTGAATAATATTACGAAATTAATACATAATATTTTCTGAATTTTTTAAAACTGTATCGGATCCGTATTTTTTTTGATCTTATGATAAAATAGTGTGTAATAATTCTAAGATTTGTGATAATTACTCGTAACGAAGTTCAAACAGTTGATATGTGGAGTATTTTTTTCTTTCTCGTGATACAGAATCAGGTCGGAAGAACAAATTATCACGGGATTGTTAGGTTTTACTTTTTACGATCAAACAGATAGATTTTATACTACATATATACAATTAAGAAGCCTATCATTGTTCAAAGCAAATTTAAGTGTGTAACTTTTTAAGTTACTTTGTTATTGTATGTATTTGAAAATTACGCTGGAAAAAAAATGCTTTTGATACTAAAATCCAAATCAAATATGTATTAATTTTCACATTCAGTGATTTCTTAGTATGACTATATTTTTTTTTTATTTTAGCTGGCGCATTTAAAATAAAAAGAAAAATTTATTATCCAGCGTTTTTTGGTCTTGCTTCATCTTCATGACAAAATAATTTAGTAATAATTAAAGTAATTATATTATTAAAGCGACATAATAACGTTTAATTATATCATCGATGTTGAGATTTGTTAAAATATAATTTTTCATACATATATGTATTGTGTTGCCAAATTTACTGATACGTTTGATTTTTTTATGCTGAAAGAGTATACATAAATGTTATCAGTAATGACAAAAATTCGTAGTAGAATTATAAATAACGATGACACGTTTATTTTATTACTGTTAAAAATAATTTTTATCACTATTTAAGACGTTTTAGGAGACTGATCGTTATCAGCGTATACATATGTATGTCAAAATGGACCAAAATAATTTTCGAAGGTCTTTGTTATACAATTGATTACTAAAAATTGTAAAAATCTAATAAATAAAAGGCAATAATAAAATTACTACGTTCTCCTTAATTAAACTATGTAATAACAGTACAAGCAGTGCATTATATACACATGTATGTATATTATGTATTTCATTTGATTTTATTTATATTACAAAATGTACAATATTGAATTTATTATTATAACAATGAAAATATACTGTGATTAACAAATATATTTTATAGACTAGTCAATCGCTTTTTTATTTGAAAATGATCTGTACCAGTTGTGGTCCAATTCGTGAGACGTTCCATTCCATGTAATGTGCGTAGGAGGTTCGCCTTCTCCATTTTTAAATTCGAAGTGTTTGGAGAGTTCTATTGCTAATTTCGATCTAACTAGACCCACCGAACCGACCTTCTCAGCTGCGGGATGGTACACTCTGCCCGTCTCTGGTAACATGAATAGTTTTTGGGGTACAAATTCGGCGATTAGCAAATCGTCTGCATGAGCGTACGATAGTAAATTTACTGATTTGTCCCCGACTTGTCTACTTAGCACGTGAGTATACACTATTGGATAGTCGTCGCAACGTACGAAATTTCTCTCCCTACCGCAGAGGGAAATATATGGAAAATCTGGCATGTAACGGTCTGTATTGTTGATTTTTAAATTTTTGAAAAAGAACTGCAGGAATTTTTTCTCCTTGAAACACGAGGTGAAGTTTTTCATCCTGGAGTCGTCCAGAAATAGCTGGAAATAAAATTATTATTATTGTTTGAAAAATCAACACTGTAATATTCGAATTATTTAAGTACCATTCCCTGATGATCAATATAGTAAAAGTATTCCCTGATTTTGGGTTCGGGCTCCTGTCCTTGTACGTACGAAACATATTTAACGTTGATTATCTTATTCAAAATGTTTCTACAATTGAGTTTGTACATTGTTGTAAGTCCGTCAAACTCAGCTGATAGTTGACAGATTTGGTCGTAAAATTGATAAACTTGTAAGCAGTACCAAATTACACAAACAATTTGTGACATATTATTGTTATTGAGACTTTTTATACTCTGAACAGTTAGTTAGTGCTTCTTTTTTATTATAAGCTAACTGATAACAATATATTTATTTATCACTAACTAGTTTTAGTGTTATATTTGTAATATCTTCAATTGACTAATATTTAAAACTTTATAATCATTAGATATTTAGAATAAAATTGTACATTAATGCCTATCGATTTTATATTAACATATTGGGTAAACGAATTATTGCGATCGCGCGCACGACAATCGTTGCCACAAAAATCACGAATACGGAATATCTGGCACTTGAGTTCTCGTTACTACTGTTGCGTGGACCTAAAGAGGGGTTTCCAGGATCGGAGAGAAAGACGCAGTAGTGTTTTAAAAGTGGTTTATTCGTCCGCACCCGTCGGCTTTCCAGCTCGGAATGCTTTCCAGTAGTAGTAGTAGTAGTAGTAGTGGGTAATATTTTAGAGATAGTTTCTTGGAGTAAACTCCATGCCTATCGATCTAACGAATTTTCAAGGATCCGGTTCACGTTGATGGCTAGAACACTAAGCTTAGGTTAGTGCATTAACTATGGGGGATTTCCAGTTCAAGAACGCCTAATATTTATACTCATTGGGCGCAATATACATACATACATACATAAGCGTGAATCTATTGGTCGATGAGTCACGCGATCCTATTGGCTGTAACATACGGCTCCTCTATACGTCGAGGCCATTTTGGCGCGAACGAGATATCAGGCGATTAGCGCTAGTAAACCATCGGTCCACGAGCACCACTCACCTAATCTCTACGTTACAGTAGAATATTTCGTATTGGTAGTTAGTGTGTTTTTCGATTGATGGAGTTTTTGGGTGCCAGATTTTCCGTGATCGAGATTTTAGTGACGTGCGCAAGATCGCTTTTTGCAAAATAATCACCGAACCAATATATTTCGATGTAGTGAATATAATCCAAATTAAGGCCACAAAAGGTTTTCAGTATTATTGAGTCATGAATGTACCGATGCGGTGCAAACGATCGAAAAGCGCCAGACAGACTGAACCACAGATTAACGACACGTGTACCTTATGCGTGCGCACTGCTCGCACTTACACTAAGCGAAATACCCTGTATACGTACTGTGCTTCTGATACTTTTATAGGACAGGAGGTTGTGACCGTAACCCGGCCTATGGAAACTCATTGTAGATAACAGAGGGAATTTATATTTTTCAGTATACAAGTTTATTGTCAGTACATAAAATTCACGGGGAAGTGGGCTAGTTGCCTGCTTCAGGGGAATGCCTGACTGGACTGCTGTCTGTGGCTGCTGTACTGGTTTATATATGGGCACGGTGATGTCATCTTGCTCTCTGGGATTCCTCCGGGTTCAAGGGTATCCTTTGTGTGGGTGTGCCACAAGGTTGCTTGATGGGTATTCATCTAGAGCGAGTCGAATCGCCTTTATCGGTGGTCTGGATATGGGTGAGGTGATGTCATCTCGTTCTTGAAGATTCTTCCAGGCTCAAGGGTATCCTTTGTGTGGCTGTGCTTCAAGGTTGCTTGATGATTGTTTATCTGGAGCGAGTCGAATCGCCTTTATCGGTGGTCTGGATATGGATGAGGTGATGTCATCTCGTTCTTGAAGATTCTTCCAGACTCAAGGGTATCCTTTGTGTGGCTGTGCTTCAAGGTTGCTTGATGATTGTTTATCTGGAGCGAGTTGAGTCGACTTTATGGGTAAGCTGAACGAAGTATTTCGGTTGTTCCCATGAACTCAAGGTTTGTTTATCTGGAGTGAACCGAATCGCCTTTATGGGTAAGTTGGACGAAGTATTTCGGTTGTTCCTTTGAACTCAAGGTTTGCTTATCTGGAGCGAATAGATGATTGCTTTGGCTTTGCTAAAAGCTCGTACAAGCTGTATTGTATTCCTACACTTTAGTTCCGAATTTTTCCTTATTAAATTATTAAAAACTCGCCAGAAAGATCCAACTCAATTTTAATAATTACCATTTTAATAATTGGATCTGTGCACATCGAAAGGTTACTCGTCATCTGATGTGCAATTTTTCATTCGTGAAGTCGAGAATTGCGTTTAAAGCAACCATCCAGTTAATCTGTGGTTCAATCTGTCTGGTGCTTTTCAATCGCTTGCACCAAACCTTAATGTACATATGTATTGTTATTCCATCTTTTAAACTTTAAAGTTCGAGTGACTTTCAACTCTAGAATGGTAGCAATATTTAACAAAAAAATCTACTAGACAACAATTGTAGCGATGCAAAAAGGCAAAATAAAACGAAAAAGAAAAAGAAAACATTTACAATCGATAATGAGCTGGCTGGCTGTGCATGCTGTCGAATAGCCTCGAAAAGTCAGTTTAAAATAAATAGCAAAGTGACAGGCAGAGAGTGGCGGCGCCCCCGCCTACGCCCCCGTCCGCCCCCAGAGCCCCATTTCGCCCCTCGCCCTCACCACCCACCCTCTACCCCAATGCAACATGGCTTCCTCCACCGAAAGAACATGCAAACTACGTCAGTATAAACCACTCCCCGATCTTTTAAACCCCTCACTTGCTTTCTAAATTAACCCCAATTTTCAAATCGCACACCCGAACATACACGTCAACCTCAACCGTTGTAATTTAAATTCCTCATTTGACTCCTGTACGAATATGTAACGTGTTCGTTTTGACATTTCGACACATAACCTATACCGACCAAATGTTTTGTAATTTTGAATTCGTCGATTCCAATCGAGACTCCTTTTTGATATTATATTATTATTTCACTTAGATCGTTGTAAATTCACAGCTGGATGTTTTTCAATTGAATAAAAAATGATACATTATCAATAGTGCAAGCCTTTGTTTAGTTGCTAATTTCAATATTATATTAGTCTTGTTATGTGCCTTTCGCCATTGCACAATAATATGCTTATATACACAATAATGTGCTTCTCTAGTATTATAACAAAAACTCATCCTCACATCCTATCATGTTGGAAACTCTGATTTATATTGATAATTTATTTATTTTCAACATTAAAATTTTATCTACGATAATGGATTAAATGCGGGCTTTCAAGATTAATTTGAAAAACATACAAAAATTGCTCATTTAATAGTATAGGACACGTACAATATTGCAAAAATACAAGTAGGCAGGCTTTGGCTTCTTTTGAACAAAATTGTGAATTAATTATTTGAGATGCTTTTTGTATAATATAACTTTCAAACCACCTAAAACAAAATCAAACATATAATGACCGATGATAGGTAGCTCCATAGTGTTTTCTTTTATATAATTGAGCAAATTTAAAATCTAAATACACCATTTATACCTTCCAGAGGAGTTTGTCGCCCATTCGGCGAACGTGAATTGCCTAGCGATGGGACACAAATCGAACCAAGTCCTGGTGACTGGCGGAGATGACAAAAAAGTCAACCTGTGGGCAATCGGCAGAAAGGGATGTCTACTCGTAAGCTTGAATCGAATCTGAATACGTTTAAAAACTTATGTACACATTATATACACGCTTTATTATTTCAGAGTCTCAGCGGTCACACGAGTCCCGTGGAGTGCGTGTCCTTCGATCACTCCGAGGATATGGTCTGCGCTGGTTGTCAGATGGGAACGTTAAAAATATGGGACTTGGAGGCTGCCAAGTTAATCAGGACCATGAAAGGACACAAGGATGCCATAAAATGCATGGATTTTCATCCTTACGGGGGATATTTGACGACTGGTTCATGTGATACATTCATTCGGCTGTGGGACACTCGGCAGAGAGGTTGCATTTGCACTTACAGCAGTCACAGAATGGCCGTGAATAGTTTACAATTCAGTCCTGATGGACAGTGGATTGCGTCTGGTGGAGAAGAAGGTATACAATAGTTTAAAATAGATCTCTGGAGAAGATATGATTGTTAAATTTGAAAATGTTGTACAATAATGGTAAGAATACATTAAAAAATGCGGCACGGGATGTGTAGGTGGACTCCAGCTGTGATAGGCGTATCTTCTTGTCATTGTTAATTCGTACGATCTTATTAATTGGACAAATTTCTCATACATTTATTCAAATATGGAAATCACTGCTAAACCTATGTCATTAAATTAGCTTGATAGCTAAAATATATATAAATAAAATAAATAAAGAAGATAAAATTTCACCAAAAACAGGACGTGACAGTACAGAATTGATCTACCAGTGTTTTTTTAATCTAAAAATAATACGTCTTTACCTTAAGTTGTAGCGAGGAAGACCATCACTATTAAAACATGTTTATATTACATAGGTGCTGTCAAAGTTTGGGATGTAAGAATAGGACGAGTTTTGAAAGAACTCACCGACCATACCAGCTCTGTGACGTGCGTTAAATTTCATCCTCACGAATTTTTGCTTGCAAGTTGCGCGGCCGACAAAGTATTAAACTTCTGGGACATGGAGAAGTTCCAACTGGTTTCCTCCGTAGATAGACAAGCCTATCCGATCAGGTAAAATAATACAAAACACTCGCATCCATCGGCTATAGACCGGTTACTGACGATTTATAATTGATTGCAGGCAATTGTGGTTCTCCGACGACGGAGCTTGCCTGCTAGGTGGCGGCGTAGAAGGGCTACAAGTCTTCGGCTGGGAGCCGTCTAGAGAATTTGACTTTGTTCCCGCCTCGTGGGGACATGTTTACGATATGACAGTCGCACATAATAAACTTGTTAGTTCGTCATATATGTACATACAATATTTTGATTATTTTCTTTAGTGATTTTAATGGACAAGTTTTCGTCGTTCTGTTTAGATTGCTGGTTGGTTTCATTCGACTAACGTTGTATTGAATGTGGTCAATTTGAATACAGTCTGTCCATTCAACGGTGCACCCCCGCCGAATCCCGTCATAGAGTCAACATCGCCGTTTCAGAAGAATACGTCTGTTAGGAAGAGTTTCTCGAAGGAAAGACCCACCAAACAAGGTATTGTATTGAGCTTATTATCTAGCTAACATAGATAGGGTTACGTTATTCGATATGGTTAAGTCTTTTCAATGTGGCTATTAGCTTACTTAGAGCGTATGATATTGGTTGTGAAACCATCAAATGCTTATATTAATTATAATGAACTATGGACGTACACATTCGCTCTATTGTCACGGATATTCCATTGGATCCGTCTCGTTGAAGCGTGTGGAATCTATGGACGATTTGGGTATCACTTTTAATCCTCAACTCACCTTTCACAACCACATCAAGACAGTCACTGGTGCTTCCTTTCGTCGATTTGGATTTGTTTTGAGATATGCTAGAACCCTTTGTCTTCTCGCTTGCCTTTCAACTCGCTTGTAAGAAGCAAGCCAGAGTATAATGCGATTGTGTGGAATCCGCATGAAGCAAATTACTGTCTAACAATTGAGAAAGTGCAAAAAGCATTTCTTCGTTTCCTATATAGGAAAGAGTATGGGTATTAGCCATATCTCTACCCTACTACTTTCCTTTTGGGCATGCTTGGGTATAATTCTCTTGAACTTCGGAGAAACTTTTCATTAATTCGTTTTGTTCTCTAGCTTCTATGTGGTTATTCGTCATTCCCGTCGATGCTGGAACAGTTGGGACTTCATGTCCCTAATAATTATGTGCGTGGTACACATCATCATTTGATGGTTGTACCTCTTGACCGCACAGTTCTTTATCGAATGGCTCCCATTCCAAGAGCTATCCGACTTCTCAATGAAATCATTGCTGCTTAGCCTGAATGTGATATTTTCCACCTTAGTGAGCGTAGATTATCGGAGATTGTTTTAACCTATCTCTCTGGTAGCCTGCGCTCATCCTTATTTTCATAATTGAATTTTGATCTTCTCTCTTCCATTCGGTTCTCGCGGGGATATTTCGTATTTGTAGCTGGTTCTTATTTATTGGTACTGGCTGTAGGTGCAAGACATTCCCTATTTTGTATTTTATTACTTATTTTATCTGCAACTATTATTATTCTATAGTTTTTTTTATGATTTCTGTATAAATGTATTTTTGTTTGTGTATACGTATATCTTTTTATTTTTCTCTCTGTATTTTGTTTCCTGTAATGCCCCAATGGTCCAAGCTTAAATAAATTAATTAATTTATCAAGTATACAATTTCAGTGGTCCATAGGAAGTCATTGCTGGACGAGAAAACCGTCGAGGAATCAGGCACGGAAGAAGAAGAAGTGCCGGCGATCATACCCAACTTCACCGACTACACGGAAATCTTCCGTCCGAGCAGGGCTTGTACGTATACATTTTTATATATTGTATATACGTATACGTGTAAATCGAATGTATCAATCGTGTGTTCACGTTCAATGCTTTCGTGTTATGCGATCTTGTCTCTTGTATTTATGTTTGTATATATATTCATTGTGTAAATAAGCTTGCGCATGTACATGTCTAATGTTTATATATTGAACGACAACGTTGATACTTGCAGTAAATCGCACACCTCCTCCTAGCACGAGTTCGATTACACCTCCAGAAAGTCTTGGGTCAGGTCAGCACCAACTTGTTAATATACATTAACCCTACAGCGAATTTTAGATAGTCGAAACTTTCAACCGATCCCATATGAACCTGCTCATCCCGTAATGTTGTCATCGACAGGTGTGAACCAGCCGCTGTCCCTCATCACAGCAGACATGCGAGGCTTGTCCGTGGCCGATCCTCCATCGCCGACTTACCACTCGGCTCCGACTTCGCTGAACAGCGACGCGCCAACTCAACTCTCCCATCGGTACTTTCAACGTCATCAGTATTACACACCATTGAATGTTTTTTTTGTTTGTTTTACGTGTGATTTTCATTGTAGGTCTTACGAGAGTGTCAATACAACGATAGGGGATTCCGATAGCGATGTGCAAATGCAGGTTCACGAGGTGAAGCAGCCGAGTAATTTTAGCCGGTCTTTGAGGCGTCAGCATTCCGACGGTGAGAAGATCAGCCAGAAGAGTATGAGCAATTTGAATCCGAACTCGGGACCGTTGCGGCCGAGCAATAGTGAGATGTCGTTGGGAAGGATGCAGCCTCCGCCGAGGTCACTCTCATTCAGCAGGCCAATCCGCAGTGCCGATATGCCGTCAGCTCATCGCGACTATCCCATATCGAATAATAAAAGGTTGGCAATGTTCTATGGATTCTACTTCTTAGTCCTTGTATACTTGCATCGTTCAGAAGCATTTTGTAAATTCTTCTCATTGAAACGATTGAAGGCTAACCAGCAGAATAGACTAGTGGTTAACATATAATGCTTTGCATAGAGTGGTCACGGGTTCAAATCCCACTGGTTTCTGCTGGCCAGACCTTGGATTTGTGACTCCAGGTCGATCGTTTCTTATCAGAGTTTGCTAATTTATCTGATTTTCATTGAAACGATTCCAATTGGCAACCTTACCCATTTTCAGTTTTTTCAGAGTTTTCAGCAATCTTGAATTTTGCTGAATTTTATGAGATGCTGCAAATTTACAAATTTGCCCATAGATGTCTCTGTGGATATTAACTAATATGTATTTATGTACTTTGTATAATAATACTAATAATATTTGTATGAAATGTACAATGTTTCTGGCCAGGAAGGCGCATTGGGGTTACCTGCTAGGCCTTCCTGGTATAAATTAAATATAAAATAAAATAATAATTTCGTTTCGTTTCAGTTCAAAGAATCCATCTGTTTCAATATACGTCACGAAACCACCTACGATGCCTCACATGACACCGAGAGATCGTTCACCGTCGCCAGATTTCATTCCGCACGCCACTGACCGATCTGTCGGAATCGATCTAGAAGAATTCTTACCGGTTTGTTATCGTTTTTTGATCACAATAAGCTCAAATATATTTTTATCCTCGTTTTTATTATTTAAACCATCTGTTTTTCAGAAGTCGAAGTCTGGATACGCTCCGGCTCGCGGTGAACTGTCAGAGCAGGAGGCTTTGAGTGTCATAATGCGAGGTCACGAATCCATGATGGCCGTTTTGGCAACTAGACAAAGATCCTTGCAAGTGTTTCACTCGATGTGGATGAGTAAGAATTTGAAAGTCGCTTTGGAGTCGACGGTAGCTGGCGGTGATTTATCAGTAATTTTAGACATTATAAACGTCATCGTTCTTCGACCGTTAGTATTCACTTTGATATATAACCATGTAATATTTTTAACTAATGGCACATTTACACTGACAATACATACTGAAAGTTCAAACCAAATTTCAAATGTCTTATAAATTTCTACATACATACATAGTGTGCCAGATATTAGATATAAAACCACTTCTAAGTAATGTTGTTAATGAAACTGTAGCCATTTACCATATGTATGTATGTATATTGTAAATTATATCATTTTCTTTTTGTACTTTAGATCAATATGGAACTTGGATATATGCGCAATACTTTTACCCCAAATTCACAATTTACTCAAGAGCAAATATGAATCGTAAGTGCAGTCATATCAATTTTAATTTTAAGCCAACCCTTCTCACGTGCATACACGAGGCAAGTTTATGAATTCTACTTGCCCAATTCGTGAAATTTAGCAGAACGTATACATGCAGGATCAGGATTCGAGGGATTCTTAATGATGCACGCAGATTAGACCAAACAGCGTTTATTATACGTCTATACTTTCAGGCCTGCTGTTGAAATCCTAAGATGTCTTAAGTTTTTCCTCAAATGGTTTTTAGCGGGTTGAAAGTGTAGCAGGACCAACGTCAACTCCTATCTCCAATCAGATCTGATTCCTTTTCATTCGTGTGGAAAGGATTCCGGAAGCGTCAAACGCAACCTTCTCTGCAGACATCCACTGAATAAGTCACAAATCTCGTTGGTAGAACAGTCCGTACATGTGGTGATTGTGCATTGTTCGCCAATCTAATTACGGCATTGACCATATGTATCAAAGTAGGATTTAGCATCTGCCAAAGGGCAAGTGCCTCATATTCGGTTACACGGTCTAACACTCTGCCCATACACACTAGGCACGTTCGCTAACTTCTAATTCTGCACGTTCAAAAACCTTTCCTACATACGTACATATTAACAAGCAACATAGCTCAGTAGCTAGCGTGTAATGCTTTCAACTGAGGGGTCATGGGTTAATTCCCTAACCTGGTGCTGCTGGCCAGAACTTGAGAATACATGTGAATCCAGGTCGATCGTTTTTTACAAGCCTTTTATTGGCTTCACTTTTGGTCTGACACTATTTCCTACATTCTTCCGATCGGTTTGAAACTTTGCCATTTAACGCGGTTTGGTCACCAATAGAATGGTAAAAAATACTATAAATAAACACGTTTAAGAATGCAAACATTTTGGAGACGATGACATTTAGACACTATATCTTATAATTATCAGAGTTTTCCAATTTATCTGATTTCATTGTTGAAACGGTTCAACCAAATTAACAACTTATACTGTTTCTCTGTTTTGTTGATTGTTATAAATATGCTACCCACCTACATACTCTGTAAATGTATGCATTTCTCGCAAAAATTTGCTGTATATCGAATTTGTCCATAGATGTCTCTATGATATTGTATAAATTTAATTGTATTTGTAAGGTAAAAACAAATAAAGGATTTACCTGTAATAATATAAAGTATTTATTTAAGATTTATGATGATTTTTTTGCAGTTACATGACCACGGGATGCACTGCTCTCCGTCTGATCCTCCGCAACTTCGCATCGGTTATTGCGAGTAACGTACGAGGTGGAGGCGGAGCCGGTGTTGATATTCCTCGTGAAGAAAGAATCGCAAGGTGTCGTCGCTGTCGAGACCTACTGTACGATGTCCGCGGAACCTTACAGACACGTCGGCCGCAGCATCCAAAGCTCACATCATCGTTCGCCGACCTTCAAAATCTAATAGATCAGAGCTTTCAATAATATAATATAACAAATTATATATATTTAAATTAACATTAAATAATATATCGGCAGTGGAAATCCTAACAAGTGATCAATGTATTTATTAATATATTGTGTATTATTTATATGTGCGATCGCTAATTACATAGTCGATTGTAACTAACAGGTGTTTATCATATCGTAAATTGTGTTCGAAAGACTGAAATGAAATGGGGGAACAGTCTTCATCGATATATATATATATATATATATCAATCATTATCGTTGTTTTGTTAATACTCTTGATACTAAATGAATTATAAATTATTATTATGTTATAGTTAGTCAATTATTATTTTTTTAAGATTTTTGTTTGTTTTCATATATATGTGTGCAATCAAATGTAGAAAATGCCGGTCGTTTAAGACGCATCTGTTTGTATGATGTTAGATGTGTGTAATTTGCTCTCGTGGCCGGTCTGACATCGAAAGTGTGTTACTTTATAGCTTTTTATTTTGTGTAATGTATTTGAAATGCATTTATCGTAGTTTGTTTGCTGAACGCGAATTTATGAATTAAACATTTTATCTACTGTGTAGGTGAAGTGCGAGTTTAAACTGCTTTAAAAATTATTTAATCGTACAGGAGTAAACAACGTACTGAATTTTATCATCGTTTAAGGTTATGTACTATAAATATATGAAAAGACTTAATTATTATAAATCAAAATAATGTTTTTTTTTTTTTTAGACTGATTTTAATATCAAACCATTCCAAATGTGAAAGACGTTTTGAATTTAACACTCCTGTTTTTACTTCATTTTTTACTTTTACTTACAAAGAAACCAATAAAAATTGTAACAACTATTAAATAATTGTATTTTTTTTTATACAAATTACATTTAGGATTAAGTGACACGATAAAACACAGTGGTGGCAAGAGGTCAATGGCCACCACCCTAGAGGACTACATAATAATAAAAATTCGCATTCGGCGTTTAAAAACGCAATTCAAACTAATAAGCTTACATGACAATAAATTAATAATATAGCTGAATATACGTATTATTATTGGAAAAAAAATGTGTATTAAAAATTAGGAATGGCCCCCACTGACCCTATAAATTACAAATCCGCGCATAAAATTAAATTAATTTTAATAAAACCGAAGTTTTTTTAGGACATATGAAGAATACGAGAAAATAGTCTATTTGAAATCATTTATTAGTGAAGTAAAAATCTATATATGAAAGATAATGAGAGCCTATAATGAAAATTTTATACGATATAGTATAGGCGTTTAAACAATTAAAATCTGACAAAACGAGTGGGGGGCGGAAAGTCAAACAAACAAGGCTACTTACTGTCACCGTCTCCACAATTTTCGAATTTTTAAACATGTTTCATTATTGACTTAGCGGAAACAATTGAAATCTCAATCGGGGGCCAAACTTCGCAAAATGGCAAAGTTCCAAAGTGATTGGAAGAGCTTAGGAAGTTTTTCCATACCATTGGACAAAGTGAAACTAATAACTAAAGAGCGGACCCAGAGCGCGCTGTCCATTGTTCACATGTTGTAAATGCATTGTTAAAGGTTTGCCGAACCTTTTTTACAAAGCATTTACAATAATGGAACAATAGATGGTGCGCTTCCTGTCCTACCTCTACTAATAACCTAGTAAAAAAAAAAATTTAGAAGCACTGGTACGGAAAATTCGTTTTCTTTAACTAACTATAAGTCAAGATTATAATTAAATATTATTTATTTATAGTTAGTTTTGGACCATTGTGGCATTACAGGAAGAACCTAATGCGCCATAATGGCCTACATTTGATAAAGAAAAACAAAAAATAAAATATATAAAATAAAAAGCAAAAATGCTTAAGGCAGAAAAACATGATAAAATGAAAAATAAAAATAAAAAAAACTTATAATCTTGTTTATATTTTTTGTGCAATCTGAAAAAAAATAATAATTCCTTGACAATATTAGTGGTTATTTGAGGGAAAAATTATAAAATTTTTAGACGTTCATCACTTTTTACATAATTCTTATGCATTTCACATGGTTTTCGTGTAAGTGGTAATTTGTATACAGAAGGGAAGAACATTTTGTTGTGGAGCGTCCCGTTTTGAATCCTGGGAAATACGGTCACCCTATAATTGATGATTTTTTACCAAAAAAAATCATAGTCTATTCATGCTTTATCTCTTTTATATATAAAAAGTCCATTTTTCTACATCACTTACTTTTTTTGCAATCGGTTGGGCAATTTATGCTAAAGTCCTGTCGCTAATTGATGTGTGACCACTAATTAGTAGGTAGGTACCCAAGAAGATAAGATATAAAACAAAAGAGGCTGTATCTATGTTGTTCAATAAAGAGGAATGTACGACAATGGAACCAGTCATTCAGTAGCATTGGCAGAACAAACGATTGTAAGATACAGAAAGTACTAATTAAATAGTCCAATAATATCCAAGAAAGTCTGTACAAAAGCATAGAACAAGTGTTCAAACTAACAGTAGATTATATAAAATATGTTTAGCCCTGGCGACAAATTCGCATAATCGATATTTCACGCGCGCATGTGCATAATTTAATATTTAAATTAATTTATGTTCTTTTTTTTCATTTTGATTCGGGGTGTTAATATCCCCGTTTGTCGTACGTACGCACGATTACGCATTTTAACCCCAATCGCGCGTTTAGTCACGGCCTTCGGTGTTAATCATATGCGACGCAATTTGAATGTTAACACTTGTACGTCGGGAGCGCACCTGACGGGCAACAAAGAGGGGGAGGAGGCGTGCTATTAAATTTTAATTCATTTGCATATTCACGCATTAGAGCAACGCGTCCATGATCGATATCTGAAATCCGCTTTGCGTACGAAATTAACACCGCATAATTTATTTTGATAATGCAGAACCCCCCCCCTCCCCCATTCTTCCTCCTTGTAAAACGTTGCAATATTGTTTTTGTGCACGTGTTTGTGCAACTTTTATATTTATGATAACTTATCATCAATATAAAAGTTGCGCAAACATCATTGATAAGACATACGTAAGAAATTATCAATACAATGTTTAATTATGTAGTAACATTTGTAAGAGGTTGGTAGCCGTGTGATGCGTTATGACTAGAGACCGGAATCTGAAGGGGCTGTTTATTGTTCAAAGATTGTAAATGCATTGTTAAAGGTTTGCCGAACCTTTAACAATGCATTTACAACATGCGAACAATGAACAGCGCGCTCTGGGTCCGCTCTTTAGTTATGACTAAAGCCCGGACCCTGAGGGGGCTGTATATCGTTCAAATGTTGTAAATGCATTGTTAAAGGTTTGCCGAACCTTTTTTACAAAGGATTTACAACAATTGAACAATAAACGGCACGCTTCCGGTCCTACCTCTAGTTATGACAGCGTGAATTGGCGACACTTCAAATGCCCGGAAGTCGTCAGTTAATCAAGAACATGATCTGCCACGGAATAAACTTCATTCTCTCTGCTTTTATTCAATGGAAAGAGAAAGACTTTCTACTTTTAAACATTAATAATTATGATAATTTCATACGCTTAATAATATTTATTATTTTACCTTAACAACCAGCATTTATGTATACTATAGCTTCATTGAAACCAAAATTATTACATGGATTTCATTCGAATAGTTTTATAATCTTTTACTATACATATAAGCCGGCAGCGTGCCCTGATAGTATCCCTGTTTTTGTTGCACAGCCTTACTTATGTGTGCGCGAGCAGGATAGAAGGGGACTCGCTACGACGTCATCTAGGTCCTTGAATCCTGCTCGCGCACACGTAAGTAAGGCTGTGCGACAAAAACAGGGATATATTCACGGCACGCCACTGATATGATTCGTCATAATTGAAAGTGGCATAGTCCACTTGTCTTTATTTCGAGAAATATCAAATATAATATTAAAAATATTAAAAAAAAATACTGGTGGCCTGTAATACATTTATTCTGGACATATCCAAGATTCTGGACATATAAATAAAATAAGTGATAACAATTTGTGAATTAAGTCAGACAGAAATAGTATTTTTGAAACTGAAAATCGTACTTCCACCACTTTCAAATATGACTGCTCATATAGAAATGAATGTTTGCTTTTTAGTCCACCATGTAAATCTACAGTTTTCAATTTTTAACTACTCAATTTGGTAGGTATCAATCACGGGTCTACCTGGCGAGCCCGAATTAGTTCTTAGCGAATATTAAATGCCCTAAAGAAGCATGGTCAGAGGCGTTATCATGGATGGAGTCAACGAATCCCCCTCATACCCCCCATACCCCCCCAGTTCGAAAATTAATTAAATAATTCGAAAAATATTTTCCATTTTCCTAGGAGTACACGTAAAGGAAAGAGATGGATACGATAACGAGAAAAATACTACGTGTAGTATTTAAACTACGCATTCAACATTCATAATTCGTTGTGAATGTATCCGGATCGCAGAATATACTCTTCGTACGCATGTCGTGAGCTCAAATCGGTTATTTACCTCTTCTACTATTATATTCTGCGATCCGGATACATTCACAACGAATTTCGAATGTTGAATGCGTAGTTTAAAATACTACACGTAGTATTTTTCTCATTATCGTATCCATCTCTTTTCTTTACGTGTACTCCTAGGAGAATGGAAAATATTTTTCGAATTATTTAATTAATTTTCGAACTGGGGGGAAGGGGGTATGAGGGGGGTTCGTTGACTCTACCCATGATAACATTCGGTAAGAACTAATTCAGGCTCGCTACGGCAATCCGATATTCATCACTAGAGGTAGGACCGGAAGCGCGCCGTCTATTGTTCCATTATTGTAAATGATTTGTAAAAAAGGTTCGGCAAACCTTTAACAATGCATTTACGACATGTGAACAATGAACAGCGCGCTCTGGGTCTGGGTCCAGCGCGCTCTGGGGGCTGAGAGCAATTCTATGCATACTACTTCAATGTAGATAAAGTAATAATTAGTTTTAAAAAAGAATACGGTGTACGGCCCTGTTTTTCAATGAGTGAGGCTGGTCGGAACATCTAGCACGTGCACATACAGATGTTCGGACTTTGTCGAACTAATACTACCACACAATTTCACTAGTAGAGCCTATTTCAAAGAGATCCTACTGCTACAGAGTTTAACAAACAACTGAGCAAAAAAACCGAAATCTAGTAGTAGTGGGTAATATTTTATAGATAGTTCCATGGAGTTTACTCCATGCCTATCGATCTAGCGAATTATCTGGGATCCGATTCGCGGTGATGTTGTGGTGCGGGCTGGCGGCTGCTCGCATTGCTGATTTGGATGGCTAGAACACTAAGCATAGGTTAGTGCATTAACTATGGGATACTGTTACGGTTAGTATGGTTAGTTTTATATTTAGAGGACCGAAATCTCCGTCTGCACGGAGTTTTTGTAGCAACATTTTTGGAAGCTGAGAGCGCCTCTACCCATTCTACTTCAATGTTTACAACCTTTCACCATCCACTGCTAGATTAAACTTCCATTCGTCTCTGTTTTGCACAACTCTCAGACATCTCAACCTACACATTTTTCTAATTTCATCCAGCCATCTTCCTTCTTCCATTCCTTCTTTGGCCTTCCTTTCACCCTTTTACATTCTCTAGGGCAGTGCTTCCCAAGTTGGGGGTCGAGACCCCTTGGGAGGGGGGGCGTAGGATTTCTCGCGGGGGCCGCGAAAATATTCAATAAAAAGTACAAATATTCATTTATGAATATTTTTCCACATTACATATTTAGGGAATGTATATATTTTAGAAAATATTTCCCAAACTTGAATGAGGAGGAAAGAACAATTGGATAAGAACACCATTTGCCAAGTCCTTAAAATATGATCATATTACGTGGACAGTCCAAGAAGAGTTGATCGATATCAAATCAGATAATTTGCTTGAAGTGGAATTTAATGAAAAAAGTATTTCATAATTTTGGTTAATTTGGCTTCTTTTCCAATAGCAAGAATATCCTGCTATTGGAAAAGAAGCCCTAGTAACTCGTATTCCTTTCGTGACTATGCGAAACAGCATTTTCGTCATTACTAGTCACCGGACCCAGAAGGTGCCGCGTATTGTTCAAAGGTTGTAAATGCATTGTTAAAGGTTTGCCGAACCTTTTTTACAAAGGATTTACAACAATGGATAGCACTGTGACTATCCTACCTCTAGTCATTACTTATATAATATTAAAAATAAGCAAAGGTCATGTCTTTCCACGGAGACTTTGGAAGATGCTTTGCGAGTTTGCATTTCTGACATTGAACCCGATATTGATTTGTTATGTAAAAACATGCGACCTTATCTATCGCATTAAATTGTTTAATGTGTGTATAGTATTTATTTAAAAAAAACATGTTTTTCAGCAAGTTCCTATAATTTTGTGCTGAATATAAATATGTGTAATATAATTGTAATAATTACTGCCAAATAAACCTTTTAACTAGAAAAAAAATTTTTTTGGGGGCCGTGAATTAATTCTTTCAGATTTAGGGGGTCGTGACATGAAAGTAATTGGGAAGCACTGCTCTAGGGTACCATTCGAGAAATTCTTTCATCAATTCTTCTAGCTACGTGACTCACCCATTGTTATTTCAATCTCTTGACTCTCTCCACTATATCCACTACATGATATGACACAAGCAAAAATTATTATTCGATTATGGTCATTATTTCATTGCTTGAACTAAGTAAAGTGTTATTATTAAATACTAGCAAAAAATCATCCAACTTTTCTAGGAACACTCGGCATTTCCCAAAATTGTCTCTCTAAATTTGTTATTACATCATTATTATTAAAATAGGCATTTTAATCGTTTGTACATATATATGTATGTATGTATATATTTATCTATTAATGGTTTTTCATTTTTCACATTATATATTAGGCGTACAAATTACAATACTTACATTTTAAGTCGATTCTAATAGCTACTGATCATTGGATTTGTCATTATTTATTTTACACACTATTTTTCTTGTCATATGCACAGCGAAAACACGAATTTGGATTTTCATCGATGGACCTAGTAGAAAATTTCAAATTAATGGTATATATGTATATATACCCAAGGAAGTTCTCAATGACTTTTATTTATAATCACGGAAACATTAAAAAAAAATAATAGAAAAAAAACTCTTTACAATTCTTATAGGTAAATGTACATAATACATTTTACACATACATATTGTTCGTAACTAAAGACGAATAAATTGTCGCTCTAAAGCAAACTGTGCTTAGATAATCTGTGAATCGTTTAGCACCAGAGGTTCCGGGTTCGATCCCGCTCTAATCTTTAATACTGCTTTAATACTTTAATTTGTGACTCCAAGTCGATCTTTTCTTATCAGAGTTGGCCAATTTATCTGATTTTCATTGAAACGGTTCCTCAAAATTGACAAAAAATCATCCTACCTGCTGTCACAAATATCTGAATTTGATTCATATACAATATGTAAAGATTTATGTACTAGATGATAGACGTCTCAATGGATTAATTTAATAATTAATCGTTAATTTCATGTTCTTCGAGATACGTGATTTATGTAATAAAAATGCTGCAATGTTTGTAATTAATTGTCTAGGAAGACGCATTGGGGTCTACTTGTCAGGCCTTCCTGCTATAATATCTATGTAAAAAATAATAAAAATAATATAAAATAAATAAAATATATAATTTGTGGTTCGGTGATTATTGGTCACAAAGCGCTTGCCCAAAAGTCACTAAAATATCTGTAACGGAACATCTGGCAGTCGAAAAGTCCATCATACTAACGATAACTGTCATACTAATGACCTTTTTTACAAAGCATTTACAACAATTGAACAATGAGCGGCGCGCTTTCGGTCCGTCCCCTACTAATGCCAAATATTCCGTATTGGCGATTTTCATGGCAAAAATTGTATTTTGAGCGATCGCAATGTGCGTAATAATCCAATTACCATAATTTGTATGCCTTTTTTCACTTGAAAAAAATGTCTGCGGCATTTTTTTTTAATTTTACGTATATGTATGTATCTATTATATAGGTACATATGTATGTACATATACAAAATAATGAAGAATATAATTGGAAGAAGTCGTGCACAATATCATAGAATAGAATTTGTCCGTTTGTTTATCCGTGGCAGCTTCCGCCAGTGGCGTTGTGTGTTTGTTTTCAGCCTGTCATAAAATGAGTTATTCGGGATTTTATTGCTGAAAAAAATCAACAAACAGCGCAAACAAACTGCGTTCGCCAACGAGTGTGTTTGCTTATTCTTCGGCAACGTGTATATAGTCTTTAAATTTTCATTGCCTCCGTAAATACTTAAGGACTCAATCAGCCTGAAAAGTTATGAGTTCGCATTCGAGCGGCGCCTTTATGCGCCCAATGAAACGGACTAAATTAAACAATAAAAATGCAACGGATGTATACAACTGTTAAAACCATATTGCAAACTTTCCACATAGAAAACGTCCAAACAAAACAATCATTTTGCTCCACGGTTCATCTTCGGAACGATTTCACCTTCTCTGGTACAATTGAGGATTTATGTGTCCTGCTTGCATCCATTTTTTAAGCCACTTCCATCCAACACGACATCTTGTTACTCATTCTGTCGTCATACATTTACCTATAAGTATCCCTACGTAACGATTTCATAATAGTTTGTCGCTACAAAGGCGCAGAAACATAATCGTACGGTACGGCATGCCTAGGTAAACTACAGTTGTGAATTGGCGTGTTTATGTCATTGTTAATTCGTACGATCTTATTTCAACAAGTTTCTCCTACATTTCCTCAAATATATGAATCAATGTTATCCATCACTGTAAAACCTGTGTCCAACTGTAAATACAAGGAAAATATATAACCGAAAACAATCCAGGGCGCGAGTTTTGGGCTGGCATAGATCAGGCGTGTAAATATCTAAAATAAAAATACACACACACACTTGTTACGTACCACTCTATGTATGTGCCCTAAGTCAAATGTGATGAATTGTTTTAATTTTCATCAGAATTGTCTCTCATATCGATGTGATGACAGCTTATCTAATCTAGTTAATCTAATCGCGAAGACTTCACGTCACCCATTCGCAATTTCGAACGTTAAAAAATTGAACTCTGTGATTAAAGAAATATGCTTTTGAAGCGTTATGTCTATCTTTTTGTTACTCTATTGCATTCAGCGTTGTTGGAACGTGTATTGTGAATTGTCATTGCTCTAATTACCGTCCGATCCCTAGTTATAACAGTTAGTTTAATAACATTTTATCATTTTTATTTTATTTTTCAATTTCATTACACCAAATCGAAAGATAAATCATCGTTCAACTTTGTTTGAGCAATTCGTATAGAACATAAATAAATTATTGTGTCAAATAAAATTTCGAAAGCATATCGGAAAACTTTAAAAAAAATAATTTTCAATTATTCAAAAAGATGTTTGCAAAAAAGGATTAACTCTAATAAAACTAAATTCAAATATAACAGCCATATGCCTAAATAACGGGTCTACGTGACGAGACAGAATGTTAAATTACAGAAAACACAAATATCGGAAGGCAAAGATCGAAAATCGAAAGATCTTAAGTCGAAAGATCAAAAAAAAAATGGTGCATGGTAAACGGTAGATACTCACGTACATACTCACTTAATTTGCGCGAGCAGGATACAACAGGAACAAGAGGAACATGCTTTTCCTCCCGTATTCTGCGCGCGCACATTAATATGGGAGGAAAAGCCCGTTCCTCTTGTTCCTGTTGAATCCTGCTCGCGCAAATTAAGTGAGTATGTACCGTTTACCATGCACCATTTTTTTTTTGATCTTTCGACTTAAGATCTTTCTATTTTCGATCTTTGCCTTCCGATATTTGCGTTTTCTGTAATTTAACATTCTGTCTCGTCACGGAGACCGCTAAATAACATACACATGTACTACCTTACCCAAATTATAAATAGCCTAATAATTTTCAAAAACGAATTGATCTATTTGTCAGCTGTATTAGGTAGAATTTGTGAAGAAAGGTGAACTTCTTGGAGATGGAGGCAATGATTGGCAATGATCATAGATATAAAATAAGAGTCGCAAATTAAAAAGTTCGCAAATTCTGCACACGATTCACTATTAATTAAGTCGTATTTGCAATTCTCAATAATATTTTTTATACAATAAAAAATAGCTTGTGAAGTTTCATCCGGGTATTCGTAAAGGTCCAATATTTTCCGGCATACTCCATTTTCTGTGTTGAAATATTGGACTGTGTATGGGAAAGTTTTAATGTTTCTCATATTAGAGGCATCAGAAGAAACTGGAAAATACATGGACTTCTTCAAATCATTTACCACATGACGACGTGTTTTTGGAAATTCCTTCTCTTCTAATTACTTTTTTCATCTTTTATCAAGTAAAATAATTTATTTATTATGCCAATTACTTATTCGAATTACATTTTGGTTATAGTGTAACTGTAAATATATATTTTTAAAACGGATGGATTCTTCTGATGATGCATATGTTCCTTATTCTGATGTTGACTCTGATGATTACTCCAGCGAAGAATCAGAAATAGATAATAATGAAGTTGAAGCAAATGTCGATGAATTTTACCAAACAAACGTGGATCCACCAGGTGATGACTCACTGATGAGTCTACTGACGATGAAAACGACGAATGTACCGGCGACAATGATTCTGAAGCTGAACATATACCTCTTAATCAAAATAATCCTCCTTCACAACGAAATGATAATTGGACAGAGACTCATTCAACAATAGCAGATTTTGGTTTTGATTCTGCACATTCAGGAAAAAAAAGATATTAGAGATATTCTATATCTATGTACATGATACTTTGATACCTTCTGCCAACTACCTAATAGCTAGTAGCTACAATCTCACAAGGGATAGTTTGCCCAACTAATTAAGTAGACAAATCGCATTAAAATTAAATAATGCAGGGAAGTTTTTCTTGTGATATCCAGCGTTCATAAGAAAGATTGACCGATTGTGAGTAGCTCCATAATTCCATAAATTGTATTGAATACAAAATACTACATATATAGTATCATATATTACCATACATTCATCCTCACGTTTGCGCAAACATTTGAATGATTACTAACGAGGGTTTGTTCATATAACAATACAATGCATTGCCATTTGGAGGACACTCATCTTTCGAGAGGCAGTTGGAGAAACGCGCTTTGAATCCAATGCTTTTTTTTAATTCATATTTACATACAATTAGAAAACAATCGAAACTTTGTTAAATCAATACCATCGTATATACATACATATGTATGTATGACGCATGCATTCAGCGACTTGGAAACGCATACGATTTTATTACAATAATATTACTGTTAAATTTGGCATCGACGAACAAAATTTTAATATATTGAATACGAATATTATTATATACATATATATATATATATATATATATATATATATATATATATATATATATATATATATATATATATATATATATATATATATATATATATATATATATATATATATATATATATATATTGAATATGAATATTATAGAAACTGACGAATTGAGTCCAGCACTGTGCCAAATGCAAATTTAGAATCACATTGGTTTAAAAATAAACTTCCTTACATACAGTGCCGGTCATTGAAATCGCGACACCTTCAATTTTACATTTTATATTGTTTTTAAGAAATAGAGCTTTTGGGAAACAGTCGTACCTTATTTAAACCCTTGAGCATCTTTAGTAATTCATAAATATTATTTCCAACTCTAAATTACGGCAGGACAAGGATTAAAAAAAAAACGTTGTAAAATTAGGTAATATGATTTGTTTTTTTCAAATATTTGTAACTAATATAGCATTAACATACATAGCTCAGTTGTTAGCGTATAATGCAATCAACTGGGGAGCTATGGGTTCAATCTCTGGCCCAATGTTGCTAGCCAAACCTTGTATATGTGTCGCTAAGTCGATCCTATCAGAGTTTACCAAATTAATTGTTTTCATTGTTGAAACGGTTCCAAAAACAATGGCACCTATAATAATTTATCACCATTTTTGAACAGAATTTCAAATTTATAATAATAATGTTATAAATTTACATACATAAATGTACAAACCTTGGGGCAAAATCCGTAATAGCAAGATGGTATATACATTTTTTTTAAATTTAAATTATAACCTATTTTTTATAAATTAATTAATATAAAAAGGAAAAAGAATAAAAAGAAAACTATTAAAAATCAAAATTTAATATTTTATCGAAATATTCATTTGTATGTACTTATTTGTAATATTAGAAAATTCGAAATGTTGTTTAAAAAAATATTGATTATTATATCCGATCCATTATTTAATAATATTTTGCGTTCTCGAAGCGAAAGGATTGAATTATTTTGAGAAAATAAATCTTATCTGTTGGCAGACAAGTTTATTAGTTAGAGACAACTATGACAAACAAATTGCTAGACATGTCTGCTGATTTCTCTTCAGACAAATCTCTTCATCATTAGCCTAATAATACATTTATTTATCATTTCTTTATTTATCATTGCGCCTACATTTATTTATCATTTCAAATATTTAGAGTTAACTTAACTACCCTTAACTATTTTTATTTCTTGCTATGTATATCTAAAATAATCCCTATATGCATAGATATATTATACATAGTATATACATGTACACATAAAAAATTTCAGAGCAGGAAATATGTATTTCATTAACGTTCAATCCTCGTTGATTTGTCATACATATATTGAAAATTAATAAAAATATTTTGTAAATAATCTTCTCAAATGCCATAAAACATTTGTAAAACTTCATAAATGTTAAGCTTGATTCTACTACTACTTATTTTGAAAAAAAAATAGTCTTACCGATCGTATCTAAATTCAAATCACATCGGTACCTAATCTAGAATGTTACGAATAAAATCTCATGGGTTGCGCCACTTTACAAACAGTCTATAGTCAAATACAAACATCGTGCGTAAACACTCATTGTATGTACACACATTTCATCGCGTATTTATAAACGAATTAAATGCATGGGAATCGTAACACTTGTCAATGTTTGCTAGAAGATTTGCACGATTCGATACATAAGCTCTCTCTCTCTCTCTATTCAAACATGTGTACAGTTTTAAATTAAATTCAAATATAACGGGGACATCTTGCACTCGTGTATGATAAAATTAATCGCAAAGCCGCAAACTTCCTTTAAGATTAGTCGCGGCTTAGAACTCGATAAAGTTTATCGTCGAGAAGGATATTTTTTAATGTTATTTTTTATTTTTGTTGTTGTTGTACGTATGCATGTGTTTTCTACGGCTACAATGTATGTATGATCAAACTTCATCCCTTCCACGTAGGGCCTAAACAAATTTGCCCTAAAGATTAAATCTCCCGCTTGTAAATCCTCTTAAGTGCTGAATTCTCAAAGCACACACCTAAATAATCAAACGCTCCATATATGTATGTATGTAAGAATTTATAACGATTCTCCCCATTTAAGTATTTATTTATTTACTTGTTCGAAACGAGCTGTGAAAACGTTGTGCTTTTTGTATGAGGATGTGAAATATAATAGACGATTTTCGAATTGAGAAGCTGTGCTCTGGCGCCTCTTATTATTTATAGTTTGGACAACAATTTTTCTTTTATTTTTTAGTGTTTTTTTTTTTCATTTTAGTGTCGACTCTATTTGTTTTCTGGATTCCCGCCACCACGCAGAGCCCCTAAAAATTAAAATCTATCTTTAAATATAATATAGAGCCGTTAAATGAATAAATACACATCGCCAAAGTGGCTCTTTTTTACCGTCGAAAGTAATACAAAATAATAATAAAGTTTTGAAAAAAAGGGAATGGCGCCAACGAAGTGTGAAAACACACCGACTCGTCCGTACAAATATGAATAAAAAAATATATTTTTTGTGCGGCCAACACTCGACTTTATCGTTTGGGTAGTTTCAGCCAAGGAGGCCATAAAAGTTTTTCAATTGAATGAACTCATATTATACTTATTATAAAATTATATGCATATAATAATATTCTTAGAAATAGTTCGTAGTATACTATAATATAATATGTATGTATATATATTGTACGTGTAGTGACTTTTGAAACAAAGCTTGCGGTCAGGGAAATACATATATACAGTAATGTTATCTATTCCTTGAAATTTAGTTACAATAGAACTCCTTAAATAATTCATTTATGACCACATCATACATATGTATAACTTTGAATTTTTCTACATACATATATGACCAGTTGAACACTTACAATCAGTTACACATTTTATTTGAAAAATGTGTTAATAATATTAAAAAAGATAAATACGAATTTATTCTGAAGTAACCTACATATGAGTGAAGTAAAAATATATACCTATATATGAGAGATAATGAGAGCCTATAATGCAAATTTTATAAGATATAGTGTAAAAAAGATAATTACATATACAATTAAAATCTGACAAAGCGATAAGGTGGCAGAAAGGCAGATAAATACGGCAACTTACCATTAGACGTCAAGATGGTCAAAATTGTAGCATTTTTACATACCTCCTTTACGTTTCACATGGCTTTTTTATACCCTTCAGGTATAAACACAGATTACCTAAACATAATCTGCTTTAGGTCATCGACTTTAGAGAGTCTTTAATTAATATTATGTATTAGATGTATTATGAACATTTATAAGGATTGTAAATAGGTTTTTGAGCTCTTTTTCCTATTATGCTTTAGATTAACATTAGAATAATATAATACTGTGATTACTAACCAAATTAAATTAAATTGTAAAATAGAAAATGATCAGTAGATCAGTAGCTATTAAAATAGATATAAGATGTATTGTGAACATAATTTCGTAATAATAAAAAGCATTTAAAAATCCAAAAAAAAAAAACATGGCTTTTTTAAACTTGTCTATTACGATTATTTTTCACCATCGTACTGGCGGATTTGATTTGAATATATATATATATATACATATTGTTGACCAAACCATGCAAAATGGCAAAGTTTCAAAACGATCGGAGGAATTTAGGATATCAAATCCAAATATTTTTAGACGAACGAGAGAAAGCAAGCCTAGAAGAGGCTTGTAAAACATTAGATTAAAATATTATATATGTATGATATATTCAGAGCCGCGCCTACCATAAATAACATATGTACACATATAGGCCGAAATATAAAGGCGGCCGAAAGAAATAAGAGTCGAAAAAAATGATATTCCTTAAAAATTCGAAACAAGACATTGTAACATACATAGATGTATAATACATAGATCCGCCCTCACGCTTTATACTGGTCTCCCTTTTGGCGCATGCAAAATACATGGTGCATGCACACTTTCTCTCAGTAGGTAGGTAGGTACCGCTGCGTCGTAAAAAAACCTTTTTTTTTTCAAACTTCCCCGCCAGTTAAACCCCCAGCACCCCTTAGTTAGTGAAGACAAGATCTCCGACCAAAATCACAAGTCAGGGCCCATCTATGTGTATTATATATCTATGCATTGTAATATTTAAAGTGCATTTAGGTTGTCTTGTTTATTTCTGTTGCTAGTTACAATTTGTAACACACCCGAACTACATATAATTCGGAGAAATATCGCGATATCGCGATATCTTTTATGTTCTACATATTATCTTTGCAACTGCCAGATGTATTTCATCAAGAATGTTAAGTATTGGTTGGTCATCGAAAGAAGAATGTCCTAGATTTGGAATTAGAGGTAAAAACACTACATTTTTAAGAATGAACTTTAAAACGTTCAGTCTATCTTGTCGCATAGTCCTGTTCAGAACTATGTACATATGTACATATACGTTTTGGTTTTTTGACTTTTTTTGATTCATTTTTATTGTGATTAAAATTTTCAATACTATATTTCTCATAAGGTAAGATTTTTTCACTACTCGCATGCACTTAATTTTTACTTTATCTATGTACGTTGTAACAATAGATGAAGTTTTGTGATCATGCGAAAATTCGAACTCGAGATTTTGACTGATTCGAACTCAGAATCGATCACTGATCACGTTTTCATGATCTAGAAAAAAATGTGTGTCTGTGTGTGTGTGTGTGTGTATTTTGGGGATATTTTTAACACCGTTAGTTCTATCGAACTGAAACTTAGTATCGGTTAATGAAATTCTTATCGACACGTCGTAATTTTTTTTCAAATTTTTAAGTTGACCGGAAGTGGTACCTTCCCTTATAGGTGTCCTCTTTTTTTTAAGTTTTTGAATTCAATTATCTCCCAAACCACTAACCGAATCAGACTGAATTTTTTTTTAATATGATAGAAATAATAATTTTTATAACCTTATATTTTTTTATTTTTATTTATTAATATGATTTATACAAATGCTGATAATAATCTAAGAGCGGCCGATTTAAGTTTACATACAGGCGGCCGAACTCCTAGGCGCCGCCCTGGATATGTTTATAAAAAGGCCATTCGTTCACAATGAAAGCTTGGAGCTTTTCACATTTACAACGCGACAACATTAATATTCGTCCATTTTACACCCTCGTGCAAAATCTTCGCGTAGTCAGTATTCTCTCAAGTAGCGCAGGATCATTTATCTTTTTTTTTGCGTATAAATACATATATTTTGATAGTCGAAATCCGACATTTTGGAGATGGCAGAGTGAGTGGCATTGTCCTCGCATTGCACTATAACGCCATTGTTGCATTTTCCCCCATGGATTTACAATGGCAGCCCCATGGCGAATGTGATATTTCCATAACACGTCATTATTATTAAGGCTGTGTGTGTTATTGATACGAGCTAGTTGGGCGTATTAGCCGTTTAGTAACGAAAAAAATGCTCTGAAAGCTGCAACCGATCGCGCAACTCGACGAAACTTTTCCAATGGACAGAGGCGGCTCACGATGTTCAAATATAATATATGTATGTATAAGATTTTCTCTCCCGTTTTGCAGACGGTTTGAAAAACTGCTCATAGTATGTAGATATTATATATTTAAGTTGTGATTTGAATTCTTAAATGTATATGCATATGTATGTATGTTAGCAGTGGCGGATCAATGAATTTAGAGCATGGCTAAATATATGAATTTAGAGCACGGATACTTCTTAAATCAATCCCAAATAACAATACACGTTCCAACAGTGCTGAAATCAAAAGAGCAAAAAAAAAGGTTTCCTACTAAGCTAAAAATAGTCAAAACGCCCTAAAAGCATTTTGCTCTGATGAGTATTTGTATCTCTATATATAAACATTTGTCTGTCTGTCTTGTCTGTCTGTCGATGGAACTTTCAGGATTTGTTATATGCATGTCCAAGAAGCTTACTGTAAAAAAATCGCCCAAACACGGGAATTGAAACGGGAAAATCGGGAATGAGTGGCATTGCAACGCAGTGATTTCAAATGTTTTCGCGTCGTGAACTGCGTTGTTAGGGTAAAATAAACAAACAATTGAATAATTTAAAATGTGTTCGCTGTCTGCAATTTTCCGACAAATGGGAACGGGAACGGGAACACAACGGGAACGGGAATTGCATGCGTTATTGTAGCATTGTAACGCATGCCGGGTTCAGCTAGTATGATATAAACGAAAGAATAGATATATTTCATGACTTATAATATTATAGAATTTAAATTGCATTTTATTTACATATTTAATTTAAGTAATTTGGATGATATTACCTCGATCAATTAAGGATTGGTGATCCTCATGAGTCATGAATGACCAGTTATTATATAAATATAAATTAATCATTTAAATTTAGGTACGATTATAATTATTTTTGATCGTTTTTCCCCCTTTTTTGCCGCACTTCAAAATCTGCCGCCTTTAGGCGTTGCCTTGCTTGCTCACGGAACGTTTTTGATGTGGACTAATAAAATATGCAACTATTATAATATGAATAAAATAAATAGTATAGTGTAATAAGTAGAGGTAGGATAGCCAAGGTGCCGCTCATTGTTCCATTGTTGTAAATTCTTTGTAAAAAAGGTTCGGCAAACTTTTAACAATGAATTTACAACATTTGAACAATACGCGGCACCTTCTGGGTCCGGTGACTAGTAATATGGGTAAAGCGTGACTTAAAAACAGTAAAAATATCGTCTGCGGTACATTTATTCAGTTTTAATAAGCTTTTTATGAAATGTTTTGATGTACTATTTTTCTTCACAATTTGTTGCCCAACTTTTGCAACCTTTCGTAGACGTAATAAGGTAGTAAGTTCTTCAAAAAAATTAAAGCATTTTTGTGAAACAAATTGCTCAAATAATTCTGGGAGATTTATCGCCATCCCTACCAATCGCTCCAAAATCACAGAAATTATATATCTATCTGTGGAATAATTAGGAAAAGTAGAGTTTGTGGAATAGTTAGAAAGTCTTTTTTGGAAATTTGATCTAAAAATTACATTCTATTAAACAAAACAAAAATGAAACAAATTCTCTATATTCTACGTTATGCTATGAAAAAAGTGAACAAGAAGCTTAAAATTTTAGATGTGTTAATAAAAATACTACTACTTTAGATGTGTTAATAAAATGTTAAAAAACAGATATTTAAAATCCATTGATTTATATAATATATATTTTAATCAAAAGTTAAGCTTGTAAGTAAATATGGTTTCGATTTCTTGGCTGAGTAGAAAAAATCAAACATCTAATAAAAAAAAACAAAAATTTTGAAATATAAATTTTACTCTTCAATTAACATTTTTAACATTTTATTATTCTTATATATTAAATCATTCGTAAGTAATTCGTACATATGTATGTACCTACTTATTTAATATCATCTACATATGTATATTATAAAAGCACGCCAATGGATAGAGACCTTCACTGTAGGGCTTCCACTCAGCATTATTATATTATATTATTTAGAACGAGATATTTGATATTTCCCTGATGCGATGTTTGATAACATTGAGCTGACGATCCGCCCTTTATGTCAAAGGTGTAAATTATCCCTACCGACATCCAGCCATCGTCAACCAATGGCGATGGAGTGAATCTCAACTAGAGCCAAATGCCCCAAACACAGCATTACCATAAATAGCACAATTATTCCACACTTCTCTGTAACGGTCTTCGCATTCAACCGTTCTAAAACTACATAAGTCGGCACATTATATTAAAATATAATAATAATAATAATAATAATTGTAATGGCATTGTCACACCCGTCGCTTTTGTAATATCGTTCCAAAGAAACTCCGACGATTTTGTGATCCCGTCACAAAAGGAACATTTTATTAGTTTATATTTTAAATTTAAACCCTTTCAGTGATGTTTTTTTACGGGAGCCGGGATCGAACAAATCCCGAGGATTATCCCGGCTGGATACAATTATATTGTGTGTGGATTAAGAGCTGCTGTTGATCGAATCATTCCGGGTCTTTTAAGACGATCGAAAAAGGTTATATTGTGAAAACATTTCTTTATAATTTATGTATGGGCTCATGGAGTAAGTATAGGAGATTTAAAATAAAATACAAAAAAACAGGTCCATTGTGACTGTCAAGCGTACATACATATACCTATATTTTTTTGTTGTTTAGGTGTTGATGATATCAACTTTCATCGGTGATTGATATTGTATATCAAATTATCCTTTGATGAAAATTAAAAGAATTAACTTTACGCGGTTCATATATAGGGCTTCTGGTGATCGTAGGTAATATCCTAGAAATTCGATACTTGATTGTGGACCCGACAGATACGAACTAACTGTGTAGTATATACATTTATCAATTAATTATTATACATATAACAAGCAAGAAGTTAGTTTCATAATATTTATTATGGCATTATTTATTCAAACCTAAATTATCTTCATTAATATCAAGCATATCAGATTATAGACACACTCAATGCTATATGTCATACAAATTCAATTTCCATTCGTCTCTGTTTTGCACAACTCTCATTCATCTCACTCCACACATATTTTTAATTTCATCCACCCATCTTCCTGGCAGCCTTCTTTTCACTCTTTTACATACTCTTGTGTACCATTTTAGGACTTCTTTTGTCCACCATTCGTCCATAGAAAACCCATCGCAGTATTATTAAGCGACCTGTAGAAGTTTTAGTTCCATTTAGAACACATATCTAGACTTATCTAGATTTTTAACAGTCCATCATCAATCATCATCATCATTTGCAGCTATTCGCCATCAACTGATGAATGAAGGCCTCTCCAACGGACTTCTATTCGTCTCTGTTTTGCGCAACTCTCATCCATCTCACCCCACACATTTTTTTCTAATTTCATCCACCCAACTTTTTTGCGGCCTTCTTTTACGTACTCTTGGGTACCATTCCAGAACTTTTTTTGACCACCATTCGTCCATAGAAAACCTATCTCTGTATCATCAAGCGAGCTGTAGAAGTTTCAATTCCATTCAGTATAACATTTCTACACTATACCATTCCAATACAATATCATATGTTCTTCTAGCTTCATAACCTGCCATTGTCAATTCAATCTCTTTACTCTCTCTTCTATGTAAATATTTCCCTCGTCAAACTTCTCACCCACGTATTCCGTTTCCTATCTCTCTTCGTTATACAAAGCAAACAGCGTTTCATACTTCTATGAGCGCATTGGAATTTGGGTAATATTTCAATGTCCAATCACTTGACTTGGGCTAATTTGTCATGTCAATTACAAATTACAATAGACCGTTCCAATCGTGTTCAAATCAAGAGAGCAAAAATGCTTGAAAAAAGAAATAAAACAATGAAGCCCCCAATCTAAATCTAGCCATCATTTTCAAAACACATATAGAAACAAAATATGGAAGTCAATATTGAAATTTATATATTATATATGTATAATATTAATAAATACGGCCCTTGATTCTATGTATAATGTATGCAATTTGATATGCAACCCTCATATTTCCTTGTTTATTAGGTGTAAAATTGTACAAATAAGATATCCTCTTACGTATCCTTCACTTTGAATTATTCATAGATAAATCGAAAAAAATACCTCAATAACGGATTTTCTGTGTGCGATTCTTTCGGTTTGCAGTTCTTCGTGTTCTCATTTTTTATGTATGGATTTCTCGTGTGCGTCTTAATTCGATCTTGATTTTTATACAACATGCTACTTTCATTAGGAATTTTTAATGACTATATTAGTAGTAAACCTTTCAGTATAATTGCTTGACCATTGTTAATCATAAACATCAATGTTTTTTTTATTATAGTCACGCCCAATCATCGTCGACACTTACAAACTAATCATCGTTTTGTCAAGAGCGCTAATGACTCTCTCGTCTACATATGTACATATATACAAAGGTATTGTATGCTTACAAGCTTACAGCTCAGACACAATCGGTCGAACCGGTTCAAAATTAGACAATAGACGAGGGGAACCGTTTCGTGCAATAATTGCCGACTAAATCGTTACACATAACGTTCGACACGCACGCCCTTTCTGGGCAATAAACAAAAATGTCAAACAACGAAGCTTTCGAGCCGCCCTTTGCACCGGAAGTAGGTTTGCGCAGGTGAGCACTAATTGCCGGCCATTACCGGGAAAAATGTGAACATTCGAGGATTTTCATCGTGTTTATTATACCTATGTACGTATGTGTAGTTAGTTCGTAGCGTGACGAACATATCTAACGTTTTGCTAGAGTAAATTGGGCGATAAACTTGTCCTATTCAATTTAATTGAATGTTCAGCGATAACGCTAATTGTCGCTTTCAATTAGGGCAGGGGTTCTGAATCGTTTTTCGTTCATACAAATTGCGAACAATGACGAATGTAACTCATTAATAATAAGCAATTATATTACCCTGATCAGTCCCTAATTAAAACAATTAAAAGTTGAATATGTACTGTATTTTTTTAAAACCAAATTATTATATATGTACATATACATATCGTAGAGGTAGGATAGTCTATCAGTGCTATCCATTGTTGTAAATCCTTTGTAAAAAAGGTTCGGCAAACCTTTGCATTTACAACCTTTGAACAATTCGCGGCACCTTCTGGGTCCGGTGACTATTAACATATGTATGTACCTATTATATAACTTAAATAATCTTTCTAGTAGGTCTTCGCGGTCAACGTTTTACTGTTAAGATATTTATATCTCAATAATTTTACTTTCTCATTAAAATGGAAAATTTGATTACTAATCAGTGATTATTAAAGGTAGGACCGGAAGCGTGCTTTTTCCAGGAAACAGGGCAAACTAAAAAGCTAGAGAGCATAAAAAAGGTTCATTATAAAAATGAGCAAAGCACGGCGAACAATGAACAAAGAACGCAATGTGCTTTTGGCTATTGTTAGCTTCGTAGAAAACAGGCGTATGAAGAACGCATTCCATAAAAAAAATAGTTGACTATTGTCAATTTCTTAGAAAAACCATGCTTTTTTGCTCTCTTTCTGTGAACACTAAATTATTCACAGATGAATAAAAAACATATGAGCATCTATTTTACTTTGAACATCTAATTTATCACACTGATGAATATGAATAAAGCATATGAGCGATAGTTGCAAATTAATTTGAAATGTCGGTATATTATTTGACGAATAATGTTTTAATAAAACGAAAAGGTTAGATTTATATTTAAGTGTATTTTATTTACAAATATCACAACACATATTATATAATGTAAAGATAGTTTACAGACTAAACAATAATAATCATAACTTAAAATTAATTAACAGTTATACATCGGAATTCAATTTAAAGAAAAATAAATCAAATGAATCGAATCGAATTCATGTAAAAATATTCACAAAAAAATAATAACATAATGTTGTATAAATGAATCGTTTTCCACTTACATAGTAATGTGCTTAAAGTATTATTATTCAATAGATTGTTTCACATTCTGTACCGTCAAGACACAAAATCAGTATACGTACATAAATTCGAACGCAATTTAGGCCAACTTTTAAAAATGAAAACAAATTATGGCACATTTGGATAAATTTGAGAGCAATGTCACTTAAGTCGCATAATTTGAACTTAGTAAAGTCTGCGGCACACCCTTCTGATGTCGCTAAATTTAGCAACACTTAGCAATTTACTGCGTGTAAGTTTGTCGATGAGAGGCTGGCGCCCTGAGTCTGCATTAGGACAGAATGGGACCCTGAGAATGGGGCTTCAAACCAGATCCATGCTGTGGATGACGAGGAGACTGCTGGTGACAGCGTGGTTGATGAAGACCCCCAGCCATTCGCAACTGCAATAAAAACAAAAAATTAATTCCACCATAAAATGAAGAACCTACTTCTAATGTTTACACATTGGACCAGATTGGTTAAGCAGATTAAATTATATTTATGTTTACGGGTATTTACCTCCATATCTTGGTGTGCATGATCGCGATATGCCCTCTGCTTCTCTTCAAAGTCCCTTAGCCTCTGATTGTATCTTTCGATCTGATCTCGAAGGAGGGCATCCTCATGGGCAGCACGCTCAGTGTCCAACTCAAGACCACCAGCTCCATCCAGACGCTCCAAGTCCAGCGATCCTCGCCATATGACGCAGACTCCATTCATAATGAAGCGGGATACCAGATGAACCTGACGGGATGAAAAAATGACGGTAATTAAAACATCCAAGTTTGTACGCCACACTTGCCATATGCTAATGATCGTAAATAAGTGTGGATTGGTTCTTTTTTTCGGGGTTTTTGGACTAAGTGGGATTTCGGGAAGGTTTTTTGGAAGCACCTGTCGCGTCAGGTGGTCGCGTGCCGGAAAATACCTGATGATCTGAGAGAACACGGAAACGCACTCGAACACGCGATCTTTATAGTATATGTAAGTGTACAAATGGATACGGAGTGAGCAGGAAACTTGACGATTATCGAAATTAAATTGCAACGTAAAAACTTCCTTGTTTAATTTAATAATTTATATTGGTTGTTTGCAAACAGTGTGCTGTTTTTTTTGCGATGAAGGTTTTGACTTTGCAATTTTTCACTTTTTTTGTAGAAATATTTTTGGGAAATACAAGGGTTTTGCACTTTTCATTCGTATATTTTGTTTCTCGTCCGTGAAGCATTTAAATATAATTTGAGTGAGCGTAAATTTTGTTAAATTGTTGCTGCTGATAAGGTGTCTAGACAGGATGCAAGCAATGAAGCAAATTCGAAATATACATCTACCTACTTATATGTATATATATAAATTAAAAAATTAATCAAAAACTATTTTAAAACTCGATTGATACGTATGTATGTATGTAAATAATAAAATACGATTACTTAATTAATTTATAGAATAATAGATGTGACCTGTTTTATTATCTACGCAAACATGCGCCAATTCAAACTCACTGTCGATTTCGGATTCATTCTCAAATAATCACATTAAGTACTTATAAATAATGGTAGATGCAATCCTATGCTATGAAGCAAAAGCCTGCAGACTATATCTAATTAAACAGACATTCTAAGGGAGTCTAATCGTGGAATGATTACCGAAAAATCTTACCAACGAAATTTTCCTTTTATCAAACAAAAAAATCTTTTATCAAATGCAATTTCGAAATAATCTTGCAGAAAATGCTCACCGTTAAGCAGATTAAATAGAATTATACTGATATTATAATTACACATCCATTATATACTTTCACTTTCGAGTGTTCGATGTGCATTCACCATAAAACCAACCACCAGTAAAACAGGCTCTGCTGTATCTACATATGTACGTACATATCATATTATGAATTTATTTGCAATATAAGACGTATATTTTAGCCGTCCAAATGTACATAGCTGTGGAAAGGTAAAATTCGAATTAATTTAAAAATCATGTTGTACTAACTTTAAAGCCCCCGCTTAAGTATTTCATGGCTTTTATTTCAATGTAATTTTAAAAATGATCAAATATAAAGTGCACGAAATGTAAAATGGCGTCGCGACGCCCCGCCTCCCGTCGGCAGCTATTATTGATCGCAGCTTTCAGGAGTTGTCTCCCCTCCGATAAACCGGAAAAACCCTCGACAACCGGCCCTAATCAATTACTACTCGAGGGAGCGTGCGTGCCCCCTGCCTTGGCCCTATGAATATTTACTATTGTTATTTTGCAAAAAAGGAGGGTCTTTTGATGCTGTCAGTGAGCTTGGGAGATAGTAGTAGCTTTTGAAAATTTAAATCCGTATGTTTATATCAATATATGTGTATGCATTGTATTGTATACCTGTATATACTACATAAATGGGTACTCGAAATAAAAGTTATATTTGATACGAATTTTTTTCTGTGCAGTAAATAGGTTTATAAATTGTACAAGGTGGTCCCTAGATTTTAGAATTTGAGTAGATACTTTTTGGTTGTGTTATATTTATTTAAGAATGCTTGGGAATGGCAATGGATCCAACGGGTTTTTTTAATATATAAAGTTATACAAAAATATATGAAAAAAAAAAACAAATGAGGAAAATAAAATAAATAATTTAAAAAAGAACAGAAAAGATAAACTGAAATAAGGAAGGAGTACAAAAATTAATTATACAATTTATTTTATTGATAAAGAAAATGTATAAAATCTTGATGTTGTTAACCATGTTAGAAGATTATTAAATATATATTTAGTATAAAAATTGATTATTATTATTAAATTCATCTAAATATCTACACGAATATAACAAAATATATTTTTCATCAAAATGGAAAATATTTATACGGTTCCAATCACTGAAATATTAATTCTAGACATTGAATAATAGTTATAAATCTAAATCCCTATTTATATGTATGTATATAAATACATGAATACTACATTACAATTTAATCGAAATTATTATTATCCAAAATAATAAATAAATAAATAATATCCAAAATTATGAGCGGATTTTTTCCATACCAGAATAATATTATTTATAAATTATATTTATTCGAAAATAATGTCCTTCGCTATCTACACGTATTTTTTCCAATGACTTATATCTGATCTTATGAATTATAGTTACATTCAAAATAAACAATAACATAAAACATTAAATAAGCGTAAATTTGATTCTGTTAATGTTATGAAGTGAACCCTACAAATAATGCAATAATTAATAAGCTTATGTATAATATATAATAATATAAGCTTTAGTAAATATTCAGTATTTTTATTTCGTTTGAATAAATTGGAATTTCAAGAATGTGCCGCATTTTAAAAGACAGGAAATTTGCAGAAATTCCAATGAAAATAGTTTCTGCGAATGACGTCAAACTTAACTTAGTACATAATGAAAATGACAGGCTCTTTTTCTCGAATGATATTTTAAACCACAAATTTTAAAATAGATCTCTAAAAAAAAATGTCGCCTATTATATTTAGCACATATGTATGAGATTATATTTATCAATCCAAAGCAAAGTCATCCCAAAACATTTCAACAATTGACCAATCAAACCCAATGAAAATCGCGATGTTAATCAGTCACTATAAAATACTCTATTACTAATTAAAATTGAAATAGTTATTCATTTTAAAAAATAGATGCAAATCAAACGACGCAAACGCCAAGGAAATACAAAATGGCCGCCACACCGGTTTTCTTACCCCCTTTTGGTTTTTCTCCGCCCCCATTTAGGGGCGGCTGCTCGACAGCCTGGGGTAAATATCCTCCTCCCCGTCCACCCCAAGGATTCGAATTACATTCCCATCCCCCGAATGCAACCCCCCCCCCCCGCCTCTCCCTCCTTACCATTGCCTGCATACATCTATTCAATTGCATTGTATGTACCATTGAACAATATCGAGTGCATCCACATGAACGCGAGCATTGTGTTACATTTTATGCGACATCACAATATTGTACCTACTTGATAAAATATATATCTACTAGTATCTTTAATATCAAGCAAAATATCACTAGTTAACCGCGGCTTGATATCATATACATATATACAGCCGAGCATAGTCAAAATTAGAGATCTCGTAATAACCGAATTCGACAGTACGTACACAACGCAAACAGGCAGATCTAATTTACACATGCGCAAATCGATTTGTTTGTGCAACGCAAATGACGTTCGATGACCGATTAGCACGATGATTATTGATGACACACCGATCGACCGATTTCAATACGGGTTTCCCCGGTCGACGTCGTGTTCGACGACGAGTCTTCGATTACGTGACATGATTACAATCAACCTGTGCAGGTCAAGTTCCGGTTATACGCGTGTTTTTGTCTCTCACGAACGAAAGCAAATTAATCGAGACCTTTGATAAGATTAGTTTTCGGGACACGCACGCGCTTAAACCTTCGGGAAAAACCGGTGACATGTAACATGACAAAATCTCGACCGGCCCTGAGATAGTACATAACATACATATGTACATATAACGAAAATATGTACGATTGAAAATGGTAATTTTAACATGCAAATTGAATGTGTTTGTTTATAAATATTCAGTAAAGGACTGTGTGGTTTATGAAACAACCGGATTTAGGGAAAACCGCAATTCGTAGAATCAGTCAAGCCATTACGTCAACTTGTGTTGTTGTACGAGAAATATGCGCTTTGAATAAATTGCCTATGCACAAATTAGCAACGCTGTGCGAGACGTGGGCTAATTAAATAATTGTGTGATTGTTTTTATTAATAGAAATGTAAGGCACATGTTTTCAAACTGTAAGCATTGCAACTATTTTAATTTGTTTGCACTGTGTTGCCGTTATGTAGATTATAAAGCATTTTGTGCTAGATAAGATTTAGAAGTAAAATCAAGATCTAGGGATCGGAGCTTGTTCTAGTATTGTTAATTTCATAGAAAATCCATGTTTTTGTCTTGCGTTGGAAAGAAAAAAAGGGACATTGTTATTTCCAAATGCCCTGTTAAATATCCGATGTTAAGTTAATGCGGCCAGGATGCTTTAACCCACAAAAATGGTTCACTATTGTCAACTAATGTCCTACAAAGCAAGAGAGCATAAAAAATGGTTGACAGTAGTGAACCATTTTTGTGGGTTTCAGCATCCTGACCGCCTAAGTCTGGTTATGATTTAAGGACTGGCGGACAAGATGATCGACGACTAAAAAATGGTTTACTATTGTCAACCATTTTTTTGCTCTTCTGCTTTCTCGGACAATGGGGAGGTCCATTGTTATTTTATAGCGGAAACGTTAGTTATGTCTAGTCTAATTATGACCAGAGATCGGCGGTGACGGTGCTCGACGGCTAAAAAAATGGTTCACTATTATATTTTTTGCTCTCCTGCTTTCTCGGACAGTGCTTTTGGGACAGAGGGACGAAAATGCTTTTGGAGCGTTTTGGCGAGTGTTAACTTCGCAGAAAATATTTGCTATATTGCTTTCAGCGCTGTTGGAACGTGTAATTTGAAACTGTATTTGAAACTGCCCTAATGACTATCCGTAGTCTAGTTACGACTGTTCAGTAGGAGTGATTTTACTACTCCTTTTCTAATCCATGGTTTAAACTACATCAAAGATAAATATATATGTATGCAGATAACCATAAGCCTTCGGTGTGGTTAATGAATAATGATACAAAAAATGTAATAAGCAAGTATGATATTAATGTAAATATGTAATTATATAAAATTTTGAGAATGCGTAAAGAGCTTTTATATAATTAGATCATATTGAATAGTTTCGATATAAAAATTTTGGAATACTAGCGAAATATTAATGTCGATAAAATATTTCCATTAATGTTTGCTTTGATATAAATAAACCTATGTATATATTTATATTTACTTATTTGAATTAAAATAAGATGGAAAATAAAATATATTTATAATCTTCATATACATATGTACATATTACTTACATACACTTGTGTAAATACATATTTACATATGTAGATTGAATAAATAATAGAATATGATCTATTACCAAGGCAAAAGGACCTTTTGTGTGGTAATTGATATAAATAGCCTTGGGCGGCTAAATATTTAGCTAATAATATTATTTATAGGACTGGATTTATTCATACAACGCAAAGAAAATCAATAAATATTTTGTAGATAGATATACAAATTCATTCAATCGAATTAAATATATTGTTTTCTTGTGTTAAAATTTGATATTAGGTATACGGTAAAACGTGTGTATAAGGTAATATACGATACCAAAATAAACAGTATGATTTAGATAACATTTAAAATTTCTAGATACATCTGGAAGAAAATTACCGAATTGAAAATAAACAAAAAAAAAATGCAATAAAAAAGCACATTATACAAAATTGACATGCTAAGTACTTTTCGATGTATCTAAAATTACAAGAACAAACATTCAGCTGAAACATTTTTTCCTCACTCTTCGCAATGAATGAATGATTGTCACAATATTTGTACAAATGTTAGTGAACAGCTTCGGAGGAGGAAAATTCTAGGAATAATGAATGAGTCGTCCACTCATTTTTTATATGCATATACTACACACACATACAGATGTATATAAATACTGACATAAGTACACGAAATGTCAGATCGAATTAGTCATACGGTTATTAATGAATTAAGAAAAATCGGGGGTACACACCTTTCCTCTTTCCTTTTGAAAGTCACATTCCCTATCAGTGTACGGCGCGTGCGAAAACACAAGTTGTAGATTGGTTCCGGTGGCCGTGAAAGCTACTTCCGCGTGTCCTTCCCGACATCCGTTCTGAAATCTCACTTGTCTCTCTTCCAACGGTCTATCTCTATATCCAGTGTATCTTACCTGAACATAAAAAAGCACACAAAAAATTAAAACAAACAGTTTCGCTAATAGTGCATATCAGGTACTACTAATTATGGCGAGTGGTATCATTATCGACACCGGAAGTGAAACATAGTGTGGAACTAACTTCGCTCTCTCTGCTGAGCCGTTTGAAGAGATCGTCAGATTCAAATTTGGCCTTCTGGTCTGGAACGACCCGCGGCATTTTGAAAATGAACCGAGGCTTCGGCTGCTCGTAGAGACCCATGGAATCGAACGGGAGCATTCCGGCCAAAGCCGCTGCATCGCTCATAGAATGCATTCTATCGTCTTGAAAATTCCAACACAGTTTTCCACTAAATAATTTTACGCGAAGTAAAGCGTTCGCGATCTCTCGAAACTTTGCGAGATGTGAAACACGTCCTACACCGAACGAAGCTCGAGAGCTACTGCGGTTGGGGAGACTCTGGGCGCCTGCCCACTGCTCGTAAGGGTGGGGCTTGCGCGCTTCTGATTGGTCGATGTGGAAAATGGGGCGGAGCTTCATCGCCGCTAATCCAATGGTTTTCCAGAATGTTCAGCTCGCCTGAAACGAACATGGAAACTGGGCGCTTTCGTTTACGATTTGTTTAAAATTAAAATTAGACGCGGAAAAAATAACAAAGCAGTTCAAAATGCGATCCCATTGGTTGATATGAACGTGTGTGGAAAAATAAGGGAACCATTTTAAAATAAACAAATGAGTGGGATTTTAACTAAGGTATATTTTACTATTCAATTTTTTTATTAAAAATAAATGCAGACTATTTTGTTTCGAATGAATATTATTGCTGCTGAAACAATAACGCTTTATTTGATTTTGATTTTTAAATGCTTTTTATTATTACGAAATTATGTTCACAATACGTCTTATATCTATTTTAAAAGCTACTGATCTACTGATCATTTTCTATTTTACAATTTAATTTAATTTGGTTAGTAATCATAGTATTATATTATTCTAATGTTATTCTACAGTATAATAGGAAAAAGAGCTCAAAAACCTATTTACAATCCTATTACAATGAAAGTTGATTAAACGTAGAAAAGTTGAGTCGAAAACATTTTATATCGATATTATCTGATAGACATAAATAAGAGGCGACTCATTATTAGGGGTGACAAACCAAAGAAAAAAACCGTTCCCGTTCTCATTCCCGTTCTCATTCCCGTTCCCGTTCCCGTACTCGTTCTCGGTCCCGTCCCCGTTCCCATTTGTCGGAAAAACGCAGGCAGTGAACACATTTGAAATTGTTGCGTTGCAATGTCACTCTTTCCAATTTCCGCTCCCGTTTTTGGGCGATTTTTTTTCACAGTTATCTTCCCGGATATGTATACAACAAATGCTGAAAGTTCCATCGTAATCGGTTCAGTGGTTTAGGAGCCTATACGAGACACACAGACAGACATTCAATTTTATATATATATAGCTGTACTTTATTTCAAACATGGTCGATGAGAGAGCCGGGGTAAAGTTCCAGGGCCCAGACTAGTCGAAGGGCCTCGTGTCAGAAATCATACATATTATATCATATTGTCTTATTCAATTATTTTAAAAAGTAACAATCGACATATATGTATTTAGTTATTTTTCAAATAGTTCTAATAGATTTTTCGCATACTATTAAAAATATATCTATAGGATCGTTTTTTTTTTGTTTGTCATAGCCGTCATAGGGCACGAAATCAATTTTTCCCAGGGCCCCGTGATTTCTGTTGGCGGCCCTGATTATAAATACACAATTTATACTTTATTATTATTATAAATACATCATTTTTCATTAAAAATGATCTGCCAATTCTCAAAGTTCCCGTTCCCGTACCCATTCTCCAGGTACCATTCATCCACATTTTCCTGCCGTGAACCTTTAAGTATTTTCAAAAAAGTAAAGTATGAAGTTCATAGTTGTGTCTGTTGTTATATTTTTAATAAACGGAAATATCTGATAGCAGTAATACTATATATATTTTTTAGTTCTAATAACATATACTGTAGCGTATCTTTTATATTTGTATGTTACAAAATCTTAATTTTGAAGAAATTAATTAAAATTAAAAAAAAAATAAGTTGAATGTATCCCTAAAAAATGATGCTGATTGGGTAAATTTATAATATTAAGAACCTTTTTCAGGAACTCGTGAATAAAATTGAACACAATGTTTTTTGTTTTTACTTTTCGATTACCTACCTAAAATACCTTGTCGTAATGCAGTCGAAGCCTCCAAAATGTGACAATTGTCACATATCCACACAGAATCATAAAAAATAAGAAATATTTTACACCATTAATTTTGGTAGCCAATATCAATATTAAAAAATTTCACGTAGTTCACATACAAATGTTGCGTCCAAAATAATACCTACATGAACTTGGAAGCCTTACGTCGGTATATAAAAACCTATTTTTCATTATTTTCCAAAGGCAAAGATGCACTCGTCGTACAAACAAACACATATCTAAGCATTTCTAGTGAAACGTAAAGATACATATCTTCAAAGAAGCCGCTCCTCTCAATATATGTATGTATGGATGTACGTGTTTTACACTCTTTGTTACTTGAGTGCTTTACATTTTCGATACCTACGCGTACGCTTTCAATTTTTTTCAACGCGAATAAAGTGCGGAAAATTTTATGAATGGGTTAAAAAGCTGACCGGAAACAGAACCCATTAACGGCGTCGACAGATTCCGAGAATCACAAAACCATGAATGGAACGGTGATTCTTATCGACGTTTTACTATAATTTACTACAAATTGCTAATGTTTCTACCTGCGGTCGAGTGTTTTGTACGAGTTTCGATGTCGAAATCGACAGCGCATTCATTCAGTGAAATTTTCACCTATGGCAAAATCACCCGACTTAATTTAAGTTAATGTTTTATTCAACAAAATGAAACACGGTCCGTGTCCAATTAAGGAAAATATTTACAGACGTGTTGAAATTGCGATACTTTGGCGCCTAGCCGTCGTCGTCGTTCGTCGATTTAGCCTTCAGGTATATGAGTAAAAAAAAAAAGCATTGGGCTTCGAGAAAAAAATTACACTAATGATCCGTGGATCCTTGGATCCTCGGCACGCGACTTCCGTTCCGACATCTGCGCTAATGGTCGACTTCTCGGAAGGACTTGAATAGAATTGCACGTTGTTGTTTCAAGATTATGCCGAAATTTTAGGTCAATATCGTATTCGCAATGCTAGTTCAACGAAATCAAAAAAAAATTACCACCTATAGAGAATCGACGTTCGTAAATTAATTCATCATCGTCATCATCAGCAGTTAGCAAACGCTTATTGATATTTTCACAATGTATCCTGTATTTTTTTAATCGTGTGTGGCCTCATAAATAAATTGAAAAAAATCTTACTCAACAGTGACATCTTATGAATTTGCATACATATTAAATAGGTTTACCTGCACATGTATTTCTGATTTTAAATTATTCATAGAAAATTTCCCGTTTTAAATTCATAAATTCGGTGGATTAAAATAAGCTGAAATCTCGCAAATTAATCAGAAAGAGTTCCGTATTTTATTTTAAATTACGACTATATCTTTTTTTTTGTTTTGTAACATCGTTTTAAGAAGGTTTCATACTTTACATTTATGTTAAATTGCTTTTCTTGCAATGAAATAAAACAGTAATCGATTCTGAGTTCGAATCAGTCAAAATCTCGAGTTCGAATTTTCGCATGATCACAAAACTTCATCTATTGTTACTACGTACATAGATAAAGTAAAAATATCATTAAAATTTACACTACTCGAAATTAGATTTAGAAAACTGTATTCCTAACTCAATTTTACACAATATTACAGTACAGTTGTTAGATTTTCGTAGTATGCCGACGGAATTAAGTACCTAAAAAGTAATACGTTTCAATAAACTAGATTTCAGAATGTAATTAAATAATATGTAATTGGATACTATGTAATAAATTAATGACCACAAATATGAAATGCACTAGGTTTTCGATCGATAAACTGATTATTACTGTCATATTTCTACAAAATCATTTACAATACATATGTAAATATTCTAAAATGTAACACAATTAAAGGAAGTTAATAATGATTGTCGATAACCTTTCGAAGCATAGACACAGGGGTATCCTATTATCCAAATAATAAAGTAAAAAATGATAGGAGGATATAACCATTTAGCAAATGATCACGTCCCTACAAGAAAAGGAAGGCAAAAAATACTCTTTTTTTGTGTTACGCTTCATACCCTCGTTCGTACGTGCATCGCTACCTACCTGAGATGCACCTAAAGTGTTGGGTCCTTAAATAAAATTAGATATCGATACTTGAAGTTGTAATAGTTATGTTATTTGACGTACTAAATAAAGCGGAGATAAGGGAGGAAAAGCTCTCGACGGCGACAATGGGGTTTGAAAGCTCGACTCTCGGTGAAATCGATAGTGTTGCATATGTGCCGATGCGACTGCCATATAGCACTTTACTTTGCAGGAATGTTTCGATATGAACGACACTCGACTTTCTACGGAGTTTTTTTTCCTTTTAGACGATGATAGTGATCATTGATCACTGAACCTCCACCCAAAAAACCTATTTTTGAATACTTCATATGTGAAACTATTACCATATCGTCTGTTTTTGTATCTGTGATCAGTTTTGGCTTCATTTTTATTGTTACGAAATGATTCATCTTTCTAAAAACCAAAAACAAAACTATAATATGTATTTTTGAATAAGGTCAACGTGTCCTAACCACATCACTGGCATAAGTTTTTCGGACACGACTTTCTTCCTCTATTTTCCGCTTATATAATATGTACTTTTATGACAAATTAAGGCAAAACTATCATAATAATATCTGCACGTATAATCAATATCGATTTATAATAACCATTAGATTGATGAAACATGTAAAGACGTCAGTCAGACGTACTTACATATGTAGAATTAGGATAGGAATTATAACAGAATTGGCAACAAATCCTAAATCACCATCCACTACGTCTTCAATATATGTACTTCTATTTATTATTTTGTGTACAAAGCAACATTCATCTAGCTTGATTTATGTAACTCAACACTTTTTCCTTGCTTCTCACTTTTATACTACATATCTTGGGTTCCTTTCAGACACTACTTTTGTTTAAAAATTGATACACGCCTCCATTATTGTTTCAATCTCTTAACTCAATGTCTGGTACTTTAGTCAAATACTTATTTATTTATTTTATTACATTTTATACCAGGAAGGCCTTACAGGTAAACCCCAATGCGCCTTCCTGCCCAATTACAAACAATACAGCATTTTTATTCAAATGTATTTAAGTCGCTGAATTACGAGACACTGAAAACTAACAAATTAACGAGACATCTATGAAATGTACATAAATTTTATTTTACATTAATCAAATAGTGGTGACATAGTAGGTAGGAAGGATTTTAGTCAATTTTTAATCGGGAACCGTTTAAACAATGAAATCAGAGAAAATTGGCAAACTCTGATAGGAAACGATCGACCAGGAGTAACAAATATCCAGATCTGACCAGCAGCACTACAGATATACTCAGAAAAAATATTTTCAATCGAGGTCAGCTCATGGGATCGAACCCAGCGCCTCTCAGTGTTAGGCAGAAGCTTAACGACCGAGCTATGCTGCTGGTTAATATGTATTTGTATGTCATTTTCTTTTCATCCTCGTTATACATACCAATTAGCATACAAAGCTCCATATTCATGCAAAATTTTGGCATTCAATACCCAAACTTCGCAAATCGGAGCCATATTTCATTAGTAATTACTAGTACAACACGTGTGGTACACTATAAATAAACACGTAATCAAAATTAGCTATACATATGTCCATTGCGTATTTTCGATTCTGAAGATTTCCACTAAGGACTCGGGACTCTTTTTGAGATGGATAGCCCTTCGTCTCCGATCCCCTCTTCGGTCCGTTGAATCGTTAAGAAGGGGGCGTCAGACGGGGACATCGATCTGTCGAGAGATGGGGGGCGCAGGCGCGAACTTTGGGTGGGGGGGGGGGGGCGCATGGGGGCGCAGGCGCGCTCGAGGCCTCCGACGTTCCAATATAATTAATAGCGTCCCATTAAAAGGGGCACAAAGGGTCGAGGGAAGAATTAAAATGAAAAAATTGGACCGTTGCTCGGTACACGTGTACTCGCCAGCTGTTGCCTTCTAGCACGCACATACGTAATAATTATCCATTTGTAAACGGTTAAAAAAAATAGGATTGTCTCTGTGTGACGTGCCCGTATGTCTGTTTCTTATATTGTACATGTGTTCAAAAGAAGACGTCGATCTGAACGTGCCTTTACATTAATTCGTTAGGACGTTTATGCCGAAGCTCATTGTAGGAATGGTCAGAGTCGAATCTTGACGTTAAAATGAATCGGTATGTGTATTCAATTGATGCAATTCAAAATAGAGTATTTCTTTTTGATGATTTTGGTTGTATAAATTGATAGGTAAGTCAAATATTTGCTTATCGAATGCGTGAACGTACATATGATGAATGAATCTGTATGTGATCTCGATGTGTTTCTGATTCACGTCTGTAAAATGAACTAATTGTGTAGAAATTTATTTATGGTTTCTTTTAGTTGATTTATCTCATTATAATTATTTCATTACGTAAGTTTTATATAAATTAAAAAAATCGTTCACACAATTTCATTATGAAATTCATGCCCAATCAATATTTATGTGCCAATTGTATACTGTTGTATATAGAAAAGTTGTTGTATATAGTAAGTATATAGAAAAAAATAAATAAAATCGAAAATTCTACAATACACTGAACAGGATCGAACTTTTTATCTAGATATCCATCTAAAGATCGCCCCAGATACCCACCGGTCAAATTGCAAAATAGGATATCATAAATTTTGCCTGCCTTTATTGAATGAACACTATCATTTCTCAGGGCTGCGTCCGGATTAAGTCCAACAATGTCGATTTTTTTACACTACACGCCATAATTCTGTGTCGCGCATTTTTTACGACGTCATCCTAAAGGTCGTCCATTGACGAAACGATATTATATCAAAACATTACACCGGCTACATTACCTGAGTTTTTTCAGCATCCCGTGGGTCACAAAGGACGCGCTACATGCCCAATTTGATCCCGGATTACGGAGCCTCGAATGCGCCTATCAAAAGATAATCCAGAAAAAGATATCGAAACCTTTGTATGCTTGTCGATTATAATGCCGAATATTTTGAAGCCACTGGCCGAGCCCGTATGAGACGAGCAATAAATGTTTTACGGCCTTATAAAAAAAAATGATCAATCAAAACGATCGGCGTTGCCTTGTTTCATATTTCAACGTCTTGTTTGGTTGTGCCTTATTATACCCGTAATGTTCCAGACGCGAGTTCGCATCTGGGAAAATGTCTGGATGGTTCGGGATATATCTTGGAAGCATTAATATAATGCGATGTACACATGTATAGCGTTAAGCGATATCCTAATTGAAATTGCCTTGTAATTTAATTTAATTTAGTACTGTAATCTTCAAAAGCGGTGTTGTTTAAAAATTTCAAAGTAACAATCCTGAAATGTTCTATTGGTTTGAAATTTGTATATAATATAATATAATATATTAAAATTAGATCAATTCGAATATGACTGTACTGAGATTTCAACTATTTTCAGGAATGAGGACATAACCTCAATCAATTTCGATCAAAAAGTAGTGGAATCACAATTTCTGTTATTTCGAGTCCTTAAAATATAGCGACGGACATTTGTAGCTAAGATCAATCTACCAATTGAATTTATATTGTGAACAAAAACCTTTGCAAACAAGTTTTAAGCAATCGATTAATCTGCAATAAAATCTCTACGTCAGTGCCTACCTTAAACAATACACATTTTCAGAGATAAATATGCAGAAATTCAAAATAATTTGATTGAAGAATCCAAGTCTAGAAATAGATTCCTCATCACTTCCTTCATTTAAAAATAATATTATATTGTAAGTTAATTTTAAAAAGCTGGCTATTCTCGGGACACCAAATTGAATGACAAAATCATACTTGCAAATTTTAACTCGTCGACGAATTTTGAGAAAACTTTAACCATCGTCACGTGTTTAGAATCACAATTTTTTTACAAAATGACAAACCTTTTAAAGTTGAGAACAATTTTTCGATAGAAATATTGTCTACTACCAAAAATCGCTCGGTTCGTGAAAGAGTCAAACTTTGATATTCATAAGTTAGAACTTTGAGAACGTTTCCATTTATTTAAAATCAATATTATGTATTAATCGCATTATTTTTTAAACAAGTACATATATTAAAACAAATTAAACATAGTTATGCAACGATTTAAAACAAAAAAATTAGAGGTAGACTAAATCGATCATTTCTATTACGAGAATATTGTCGGCCTTTTGAATTTCCAAACACATACATATGTAACTGAGTTTGATTAAAACTGAAAAAAATACATTTCACCTAATTATTTCAATTCAGAGAGATTAAACATTCATTGCAGTTACTCATTTACACATATTCGTATGAGTCGTGAGTCTATACATATAATATATTTTATTTTATTGTCTGTCATTGTAAAGTTTCCTGGAAAATACATATAATGATATAATGCATACATGATCATAATATTTTATCGCTGTTTATACGAATATAAACAATGGATGTCATTCTTCAAATGACGAATAAATAGTATGAATAATTTAAAACATTTATTTTAAAAGTTTTACTTATCAGTACATGCGTCAAAGTTCCATTTGCAAGTTCTCAGAACTCAGTTCTCACGCAGATATCGAACTTTGCAGATAATGATATTATATTTAAACACTTTTTCACGTGGGAAGCTGCGTGTGAATTTAACACAAACAAAATTAATTTTGCACGACAAACGCCCACACACGTTTAAAATGAAATTTTTATATAAAATCTTCAATGAAAAAACATATGCTTTGATTTACTATACTTCATTCATACCGTGACACTACTCTTGATCATTCTTTTCACAAAAATTCGAATAAAAAGGTCACTGACAAACTGAAAAAAAAACAATTATTTACATGCAGATGATTTCTACATGTTTTTCTAGTATCTAATTTTTTTTTTTATATTAGTATGTGTTAAGATGTCAAGGTTGAACTCTCAGCATATATGTACCTACGTGCTATCGCTTGGTGCTTAATTTACTGATAAAATACGAATCCTTATCTGAATCCTGTGTCCAGGGACTAATATAATTCCCGCGCTGATATGACCCATGGGAACATTGCACTATCGCACGTTCTTTGGGAAATTTTACTTGTTTTTCGAACTGACCACATTGTTGTGAGCGATAACGGTTGGCCTCTTTCACGTTCTATGCACTTATCGATACGACCTTTAAAAACCATATACATACATATGTACGTACATATAAAACGCAAAAATATCCTTTACATAATTTTATTTTCTATTTCTCGGAAGACCGTGACTTTTACGGTTTTCATCTATTCTTCGAAGGCGTCCTTCCCGTGTCCTTGTGGAGTGTTTTTAAAAATTTTACCTGGACGTCATTGTTGCACGCGTCTGTACGAATGTGATATTTTTGCATGGTTTTGAACGTTGAGGAATGTAAATATAAATTTTGTAGGTTTCCATTTGACCCGAAACGGATCGTGTAAAAATGAAAAAAAAATGTAAACCGCACTGTTCAGTTACCGCAACACACAACAGGTGGATAAAATTACATCGAAGCCTGTAATGATCTGGTTTTATTCAAATCACAATAAATTATAAAAACATACACGTGCAGGTATGTATGTATAGGTATAAAAAAAGATCACCAGGAAATATGATCGCACTTGTATTATATTTAATTTGAACAGCAGAAGTTCTACTCGTATATATGTATGTACATAGTGTTAAAGGATTGTCATATGACAATGGCCCAAATCATATATTACATATATATGTATTTATACAAGCCAAATGATATTTTCATGAATTTGTCGGAAACATTTATCAAAAACAATTCATGAATTAACCAGTGGATAGTGATACATTCTGTGATTTTTTTGGAGACATACCTCCATATAAACAAGTAATAATCGTAAGTGAAGTATAAAAGAGCTATGTAAAAAATAAATGATCTTCAATAAAAAATCGCATTTAAGTATTTCATACAATACTTTGAAAACAATTGACCCATTTTTCAATCAATATACTTAAGTAACACTTCAATTTGATTTAATAAATTAAAGACCAGCTAAAAACAGTTTTTTAAAAAACAAACCTCTTTTTTAGTTTTGTATATAATATTAAGATATATAAATTATTATTTTGCATAAAAATACCAATAATTTTATTTTACTACCGCCATCTATGTATAAAGCTAAAAACTACATAGACGTCACCCAGATTTCAAATTTGCAAACTTCACACGCGTCTTAAACGATATTTTATATCTATCGTAATGGCGGAGGATCCATTTACTTATATTGAAGACCAAAATGAGCAATATTTATTTATTTATTTTATTAATTGAAAAATCAACAGACATGATGTACATAGATATGTATAAAAAAACAAATAGTAAATAAATAATATATGTAACATCCGAGTCCAATAATAGATTTTTACAAAAATGAAAAAGATAAATATAAGGAAAACAAATTAAAAAGTAAAGAATAAAGGCATGACAATATATGTAGAACATTGCATAATTAAACTATAGTATTAAAATATTTGGAAAAGGTTATGGCAAAGTATTGAAACGATCGGATAAGAGGCAAATTTTTTCCTGAATTGTAATCGTAAGTGATACGTAAAGAAAGTTTGTAAAAATTGCGCGAAATATACCAAAACAACATATCAATATTGTCGATTGTACAACTATATTCATACTATAAAATTTCCTTCCATAGAACCATTGAGAGTTTAGCCTTCATTTGTCCGGTTTATTACGATGGCCGATGCACAAATTGGACGCATTTATAGACAGTGGAGCTTTGCTCGGTAATTCGATTAAGTACCTCTCTATAGATGGACGCACATTCGATTTACACGGCAATAAAGCGAAATATTGGGTTACGTGTACCTCGAGGGCTGGCAGGACGGGTTAACAGAAACCGCAACCTCATTTGGAGTCGATCATGTGTAACGATACAATAAAACTGCGGTCGGTAATGCAACCGGCCCAAGATAAATTCTTTGTAGAAGCCTTTCGAAGATAGAGGTAGAAAAATCGGCACACTCTAGTAATATGTCGTAGGTCTTTCCTACATATCTGTCAACAAATAATACAGCCCACTGACTATGAAAATCTTTTGGGTTAAGCAATTTCGCCATAGCTGCTTTTCAAAGACATTGCAATTGTTCAAAATATTTTATTTATTTAAAAATACTTGATAAAGGCAACAAAGAGTAACATTCATTTGGTGCGTAGGTATAATAGTAGTATTAAGGACGAATCTATAATTTTTTCTAAGAAATATGTTTTTGGAATCTGAAAGTAAGTAAACGCTAAGAGGTTAGGAATCATAGTGGTTAGTTAATTTTGTAAACTTCGAATAGATCGCCTCTTATTCGTTTCGTCTCCAATATGGAGATATTAATTTTATCAATCTTATATTATATGAAAGTGATTTACGGTCAGAAGGTATTTTTGAAATTCTTTTTTGAACCTTTCTATGTATACTTACACAGCGAGCCACAACGTAGCTCATGGTACAGGTATTTATTTATTTAATTTTTAAACAGAAACAAATAGCATTATGACGAATATATGTAAGATTGATATCATAAAAAGTTTCTAAAAATCAATAACAAAGAATAAAAGTATTGGATAGTGGTAGATATGGGATATATGAGCCGTTATATTTGATAGTGGTAAAAGTCCACTTTTCTTCATTTCGAGAAATATTTCGCTAAGCATTAAATATAATGTTTTACGTTTAACAATATTTAATACTGGTGGCCTGTAATACATTTATTCTGGTTTTATTCCGATATTTTGGATATATCAAATTAAAATATCTACTAACAATTTGTGAATTGAGTCAAACAAAAATAGTGTTTTTGGAACTAAAAATTGGACTTCTGCCACTTTCAAATATAACGGCTCATATATGTACATATGTATGTGCATACATATGTGATACTAAGAAAAATTATCAAACAATTATATTTAATTAAAAGGGGGAATATTGTTCAAAGAAGAGTAAGATCTATGTTTGTATATAAAACTGAATTACAGAAATAGTTGGTAGAACAGGGATCAATGTGAAATAATGAAGGATTACGAAAGGATCTGATTGAACATTAGAATGGGATATTATTTAATAAATAAGGACTATCAATTGTAGAATTCAAAAACTTGAACAAAAAACATACATTTTCCTCCTACACTGTGAAGAAATCTGGAATTTCAGTAGAATGTATGCATTCTAAGTAATTATATCTAAGTAATTATGCAATGTATAATAATTATCTAATACTAATTATTATATTTATATTAATAATAATAATAATACTAATAATTATCTAAGTAATTATGCAATGTATGCATTCTAAGTAATTAATATATACTCGTTATTAATATATTAACAGTACTAGTAAATTCCAGGTGACTTCTTACAAATGAATTGAAAAGCAAGGCGACAGTAATATAGGATTTAAAGAGCCAATTTACATATACCAGTAGAGAGGTCGTGGGTTCATCCCGACTGAAATTGAGTAATTATTCGATTAATATACGCTGCTATTGAGATCTGAACGATTATTAAAACCAATATCAACCATCTCCTGCTAGAGTTGCCTATTATCTAGTTTAATTGTTGTGACGGATCCCTTAAATCGGCATCATCCTTCCCCCTTCAGTTTCTCGTAAAGGTATTATAAATATGCTACCTGGATAGTCTGTAAAATGTGTTTTCAACGCAAATTCGCTGTATATTAAATCTGTTGATCGTTGATTATACCAGTTTGTCTATAAATGACTATTCTATTGTATTGTATTGTAATATTTATAATTCTCAGCACTTATTTAGAAAAAAATCTGACCATAGTTGTCACCTTGGGGCAACCTGTCATGGCACCTGCTAAAAATGTACGTATAAAATAAAATAAATGTTTTACCTCCGGTAAAAAGAAATATAATATCCTTTTTAAAATATGTACACTACAATAGGCAAAGTGAGTGGGTCGAAATATTTACACATAAGGTCAATGGATTGAATGTTTTAACTTTATTACAGGTGGTTAAATAGCAAAATGATGTTTAACTTTATTATAAACACTTTTTTGGTCCAAGATTGCATTTGAGAAAGTAATATTTGTACAAAAAAGGTTCTCTGAAACTAAATCGAAAGATTTGTCTTTTGATATTTCGAATTACACTACGGAAATTTGGATAGCCAGAAACTTTTCTGGTGATAAATCTCTACGTAAATGCTCACCTTAAGCTACTGGTTAAATATGTTAGTTTTTATTTACAAATAGGGATCCAGAAGATGTGAAACAATGGTACGATTCTCGGAAGGGTATCTCAAGAGTCGAAACTGGACTGAAAGTTGTGTGTGCTTTGTACAAAAGATGTGGGTCGTTTTTTCTTTGTTGTGTCGAAACAATGTTGAAAATTATCCATTATATCGGAGACGAAAGCTTTCAAGAGTCAAAGACTGGGTGCTTCATTATTTGCAGGCACGTTTGTCCCTGGCATTGAGTATTGTTGAAGCAGTTCGAAACATTTTTTATGGATCGGAAATTCAATTTGGACAATGTCAAGTTCAACGAACGTTTGTCGGTTGGATCGATGTGGAATGAAACATTGCGGTTTGTGGTGAATTTAAAATTGAAAAAATTGGCGGAACGGATCGACGAAGCTGAAACAGTAACAGAATCTGTATTTAACAATAATGCACTTACTCTTACTGATATTTCAAATTTGATTCCATATGTACATATATTTCAAACGAAAGCTCCTTTAATAACCAGCAGCGTAGACTTGTGGTTAGCATATTATGCTTTCGAGCAGAATGATCACGGTTCGATTCCCACTAGTAGCTGTTGTTGGTTAAACTTTGGTTTGTGACTCCGGGTCGATCGTTTCTTATAAGTAGTCACCGGAGCCTGAGGGGGCCGTGTATTGTTCAAAGGTTGTAAATGCATTGTTAAAGGTTTGCCGAACAATGGATAGCACTGTGACTATCCTACCTCTACTTATAAGAGTTTGCCAATTTTTCTGATTTTCATTGAAACGTTTCCTGTAAATTGGCATCTTCTTTCCAATCTCTCTTGCAAATCTTAATTTATTCAGCGTCTTGAGGTTCGCAAATTGTATAATAAAATGCAGCAAAAATTTCTCCATATACATATGTCACTGTGGATGATGTTTGTATGAATTCGCATCGCTTGTATGAATTCGCATCGCTTGTATTTTATTTATTTATTTATTTACATATATACCAGGAAGGCCTTACAGGTAAATCCCAATGCGCCTTCCTGGCCAATTACAAATTACAAAAGTATTGATTGGATTATTGTATTGTATTTGTAATAGTACACTCGTCGCTATGGAGCGATCTGTAAAGGCAAGTGAGTGTACCATTCACATTCGATTGAAATAAAATAAAATAATTTATGAAAACTATCAAACTGTTCCAAATGTTGAAGAAAAAATCATTGAGTCATCTTCATTTTGTCGAAAATGTATGCCGTTTGACTTTCAACTAAGTAAATATATGTCAACCTTGTAAAAATCATTCATTTAATGCCTCACAGTGCAATTTATTCATTTTACTAAAGAATAATAATACTTTTAGAATAATCTTTACTATGTTGAATAATCATAATAAACATCCAAGTTTAATTATATGATTATTCAAACCGGAAATCTCACTAACTGAAACAATATATAATATACTAACATGAGTATGCATTTTTGTAATAATAAATGCAATTTTTGCCAAAGTTTACCGACCCCTGGCACGTCAGGTCGGCGACAAAAGGTTGCCTAAAGTCTCAGCGGGTGACGATTGACAAAAATTCGCAGCATCCAATTTCTAAATCACCCCACTCTCGCCGGGGGTGATCGCGAAATAAAAAGCGTGACTTTGTTCTCCTCTTCGACGTCGTCGTCATCCCCATATGTAACAAAACTAAATCGAACAAAAAAAAATGCATAAAACACGTACAGATCCGTCGACTGTAATTAAAATATAAATGTATTATTTATTTAATAAAGTGCAGCGTCAAAACGCATTCGGAAATGTTGAATTCATTACGAGTGGAAAGGGTTGAGTTGCATTATGCGACAATGCAATTAACACATGGTCGTATTATTATGTTTTTTGAAATGTTTTAGTGAGGGACTCAATTTTGCCAACAATTGATACAATTATGCTAAAATTTTAATGGAAATGTATTTTTTTTTTTTATAATATTTTTATTTGTCAATCAAATATACAACACATTGATAGGGCCAAATATTGCACATACACAATTAAATAGTAATCTTTATATGGTAAAATTTTTGTTTTGTATGCATACATATATATATGTACATTTGTTACAGTGGAAGCATATTTCAAGTAAAAATATATTTTCACCAATTCAAGCAGTGAAAATTTATCAAACAATACTCACTTTTGGCACAGCAATACTAGATTTTGAGTGAGACTCAAAAAGTCAAAAATTGCGCCTTTTCTTAAACGACAACAAGCCAACAAATATCATTATCATATAGTGTATGATAAATGATTATCAATCGTTTCGTTCTCCAGCTATTGCGTGGTAATACGTCATGCCCGTTGTTGCTGGAACAGTTGGGACTTAATGTCCCTAATAATTATGTGCGTGGTAGACATCATCATTTGATGGTTGTACCTGCTGCTCGCACAGTTCTTTTTCGAATGGCTCCTATTCCAAGAGCTATTCGACTTCTCAATGAAATCGTTGCTGCCGTCCCCTGAATGTGATATTTTCCACCTTGGGGAGCGTAGATTATCGGATGTTATTTTAACATATTTATCTGGTAACCTGCGCTCATCATTACTTTCTTAATTTGAATGTGATGTATGAGTGGAATCTTAATCTACTCTCTTCCATTTGGGCCTCGCTGTGATTTTATTTTTTTTATTCATAATTTGTTTTATTTGTTTTACTTTTTCTTTCTCTTTTGTACATTTTTATTTACTATTTTAATTGTATTATTATTTTCCTTTTGTTACTTTTTTATTATTATTTTATTTTACCATGTTTTCTGCTTTTTAATTTTTCTGTTTTTTACTAATTTTACTTGTATTTATATCTTTGTTAAATTTATACCATTGTGGCGCATTAGGTTCTTCCTGTAATGCCACAATGGTCCAAAACTATTAATAAATAATAAATAATAAATCAATGTCAGTATTTCAATTATTTTGTATATGTTACACCGAATCCGTGAAATTGTATATTACACGCATTCGGCAAGAGAATTGCCGAATGCGTGAAAAATGCAAGCATGTTGCCCAGTTCACGGATTTGACAAATTTTTTGGCGAATGCGTGTATTCGGCAAGAATTTGTCTGCTCAAAGCATGGAGTCGGCAAATAGACAGCAGCGCTCCGGTGTTGTTTTTTAGAACTGGACAGCATGGACAAGTGTCAAAGTGACAGCTGAATGAGGATGTTTAATTTAGTTTAATTTACATATTTTTATGTATAATATGACTACATACCTATATTTCGATCATCTCATATGACTTATACATAAATTAATGCCAGTTTTATACATTTTGATCAATATTTTAACAGTGAAACATATGTATGTAGTCATATTATACATAATAATATGTAAATTAAACTAAATTAAACAACCTTATTCAGCTGTCACTTTGACACTTGGTTATAATATAACAAGCTGTCCAGTTCACGCATTCGGCAAAGAATTTACGGAATCCGTGAACTGGGCAACGTGCTTGCATTTTTCACGCATTCGGCAATTCTCTTGCCGAATGCTTGTAATAGACAATTTCATGGATTCGGTGTAACATATACAATAAATTCATTCGGTAAGTAAAAAGCGTAATTTTTTGTTGTTAAAAGAGAGACATTTACATATGTATCTTATGTAGTTTGAGTCGCCGCTAAATTGTTCAATTAAGTTACCGCTACGTAATATTTATATGTATAGACTAAAGACCCGATGAAATATCACCGGGTGTATTATTAAAATAAAATTCTTATATTTTTGATGCAAACTATGGAATATGATAAAACGAGATTTTATCATGTAGGTGTTGAACCTGCGAGCTTACTATTAATAACTCGAGCGATTTGAAATAGTTTTCATATGAAAGTTTATAAAAGTTGGAATAGCTTGTTAATATGTATACCGATTGTATTGTTTTTAAATTGAAAATTGTAGATTTACATAGCAAACAAGCAGAGATTCAACCACTAAAATTAACGAAACAAAATTTCCAAAAATGCCTCCTAACGCTAATTTCAATTTACCTGTTGGAAAATACATAAAAATTCCTTTCAATAGTGAAAGAATCAGATAAAAGGAAGGGGAGCGAGTGTGTAATTATCCGGCTGAGCAGTCATTTGTCACAAGCGTCTGGTAGGTGAGAGAGAGCGCGACCGTGACGCTCGGAATCAAATTGGACTTATGACGTCACAAAGGCGTTTCACCCCTTAATTTGACACAAAAAAGACAGCGGGGAGCCCCCTTTGGCCTGTCACCCATTGTCACAAGGCACCAGCCCGTGTAATGCCTTCGCAAAATCACACACGAACACATTTAATTGGCACACAATGCCACTGCGCACTTTCAACTCTAATAGGTATATTTTTCAAGTGTTTATTTATTTTAAATCTGAACGACTATATTGGACCAATTGTAGCTGAAGATGTTCACTATAGTCTGAAAATATAAAAAGTTTGAGTACGTTTGGTTTAAGTTGATCATTTTAAATAAAAAAAGTCAACCGTTAATAAAGATCAGCTTGGTAGGGTCAATATGGAACTATTCTGTTATTACTTATTTGATATCTCTGATTGTATAATTAATTTTGTAATAAAACACCACGTTCATGATATGTATATAAATATGTATTAAATTACAGACACGTATATTTCATGTAGATTTATATAGATTATATAAGTTGCATCACCAGATATATTTTGATCGAAATTGAAATTGAAAGTCACAGTTTAGTTATCAAAATTTTTCAAATATGAAGAACGAAAAATATAAATCGCGTTCATTTGTTGTTGAAATATACTTTTCAAATTATTTATACTTAACCTACAACTACATACATATGGCTTGTGCTTATCGAAAAATAAAATAAAATATACATTTTTTCGGCAAATTCAAGACCACAAAGGAGACATATAGGAATCATATTCAAGATTGGACCTTTAAGAACCCAGCTTCGAGGGTGACATTAGATTTTTTTGATAGATACAATTGTATAAGCGACCGGTCCAGTCATGGGGGCAGTTGGACTCGGCCCCCAAGGGGGCGGAGCCCCATTTCCCCCCTGCCGGGATCAGTTTATTCAATTAGCCAACGTAACGCTTTTGTTAAATGGACATTAAAAATAATGTACATATTTACATTTCCATTATATACCATTTTAACCGTGTATTAACACAAAAAACGCTTTGTAAATACGCTAAAATTAATTTCAACCCTACTATTCCTATCCACCTATGCACAACGAACCGTACATTTTTAATATTGAATACAACTTCAGTCCCAAATCACAAAATAATCAATTTATTCAATACTTAAAATGAAGCATTCACAATTCCGCAATCGGCAGACAAATCTTTAACAATTTGTTTGTCTTCTCTTTTCATAGACTAGCAACTTGTCTGTCAACAGATAAAGCTGTTCACAATACTGTATGGTTGATTTGTCTTCAGATATACATACATATGTATCTCTCACAGCGTTTCTACCTAAAAATTTCGTATATAGAAACCATAAGAAAGACTTTCTGCCAATAAATGTGATGCTCGGATTTACACATGTATGTATGTATACTAGAAATCCTTTTACATTTAGTTCACAACCAATATTTCTAGTATTACATTGTATGCACATATGTACGTATATCTGAAGCAATTTAAAATTCGCCTCATACAAACAATGTAGATATGTATAGTTGTTTAAAATATAATAAAAAGACAATCTACAAAACAGATGTATCCTGTCCACGAGGGGGGTCCTCGTAAGGCGTGTCCAGTCTTGTGTAACATGCGTAGAAACCCATTACTCAAAACTTCGATAGACCATTCAGACCCCCCATCAAAAGTAAATTTAGCTAAATTTTCGCCCGTCAAAATGCCCGATCGATTAATTAACCTTTTCCGGGGGTACAAACGCGAAAATGGGTCGCTAAACGATCCGCGACAACAATGACTTGATTTATATGGGACACGTATGTACATACATAGTGTGCCAAATTCGACCCCTATTTCGGACCAGTCTGACCAGTTTTTGTCCGAGTCATTGTCTTTGGGCATACGTGTAAAAGTGTAACGAAACCTTTGTATAATATATGCTGATTTACGAAGACCTCAGCTTGTGACAAAGGACTAGTGATTAATAGAGGTCTTACGGTTGTTTTTGAACTTTTAAAATTCACGCCCTTTTATTCTGTTTTTTTGTTCTGTGTTTGATTTGCATATTTGCATTGTGCGCTTTGGCTAATCCCTGATACCTACACATGTAGTCGAATTTTCGAACTGTCACGTGTTGTTTGTTCAATGTTCTATATCTGTCCGATTTGTAGAACTTTCTGAAGGATCTGCTGAAGAAAGACGTGCCTGAGATTGTGCGAAAAAAGTGCATTGTTGTCGCATTTGACAAAAGTGAATTGTACAACAAACAGCTTCTTGTATGTCTCACGGATAATCTACCTGTCATTGCAAGCCGAATAAAAGGCAGTTTTACCTGAGACGAACTCTCAGTTTCCAATATTTCAATGTTGCTGCGACAATTTGAGAAGCGCTATTGATGAATTGTGTCAAATAATAAAAAGGTGTTTTTGAATTTATGAAAGAAAAGCATTCCAATTAATACGGGAAATTCACATTATTGATTTGCTTTCCTAAGAGTGTCCCGAATTAACAACTACCCCAATTTACTCGTTCGATTTTCACGTTCTTAGACAATACCCGTGATTCTCAAATTGTACTTGCCCAATTTTGAACAGTTTCGAAGGTGAGTGTGTGCTTCACACGTTCCACAACTTTTGTCGCTGGGGATTGTAGCAGATCGAGTGGAAACATTGTCAAAAGCACCGCCCCATTGTATGACAGTGTAGTGCAAAGGGAACAGTTTCACTTCTCCCTCTGCAGATGATACCTACCCCTCTTTGGGAAACGACATCAAAACATTTACATCGGTGCAACTTGCATTTTTTTCCGGCATTGACATAATGACATCTCTATACATGCGACCTTTTCAATGACAGCGTGACTAAAAGTACCAGATCCTCGCCTTCATTGTTGCCAAATTGTTGACGTTTGCTTTCTTATCATTGACGTCTTGATCGAATATGACACTATTTCATCGATGACGTATTCTCAAACCAGTGGCGGATTTGTTTTGTAACTAAAACATGTAGCTTTTTCATTTGTTTGAGAAATTATTCAAAAATTACTTTTTAATATTTAATATTTGCTTATTCAATCTCATGCCAAGATTAGTCTGAATACCTAAAACATACTGCTTTGCAAATTGCTGAATTATGCTATTATGCCTTATAGCCTCTAACCTGTGCTGTTCAAGCAGTGTTTCGTTTGAAATTAGCCAGCAGTATAGCTAACCACCGAGAGTTTCCAAGGTTCAAGCCCTGGTTGACCTCGATCGAAAAGAATGTATTTATGTAATCAGTAGTCATCGGAGCCTGAGGGGGCCGTGTATTGTTCAAAGGTTGTAAATGCATTGTTAAAGGTTTGCCGAACAATGGATAGCACTGTGACTTTCCTACCTCTAGTAATCAGCAGTATTTCTGCAATACTGCTGGTCAGAATTGAATATTTGCCACTCAAATAAGATCAACTAGGTTCATGGGTCAAGGGTTCAATCCCTGGTCTGATGCTGCTCATATCTTGGCTGATGCTGGTCATATCTTGGATATATGTGACTCCAGGTCGATTGTTTCCTATCCGTTTGCCGATTTATCTGATTTGATGGGTAAAACGGTTTTTCATCAAAGTTGCAAAACTCACTATGTCACCACTATTTGAATATGATTTCAAATTTATAATCTATAAATTTATATATGTACAAGTTTAATCCCAGGTATTGCTCAGAAGCAACCGGTAATGGCATAATGGAAAAATATAATTTTTTATAAATATTTTAACATTGGTCTAATCAAAGTAATACAGAGATGCTTTTTATATAGTTTTGGATATGGAAAAAAAAACACTAGAACTACTTCGGCACGCCAAATCTGTATCGTCGCATTCCTTCGCAAACCTCACACGTTGGAGTTTTTTCGGTGATATTCTGTCCTTGTATTGACAGTGATCGATAACGGTGATTCTCATGTTTGAAGAAATGTGGGAGAAATAATAAGATCGTATGAAATAATAATTACATGAAAATACGCCTCGCACAGCTGGAGTATACGTACACGTCCCGTGCCACACTTTTGAGTGTGCCCTTCGTTTATTACCTTTTAAACGCCTATGAACTTTTGCTAAGCTTTTGACAAAGCCTACTATTCCTTAAACAGCGGATCAATTAATTTGGACATGCATATGTATTATAATATACCAAAAATTGTATCAGAATGTCGCATATAATATGAATTGCACTGTAAAATGATTTACAAATTATCTGAAACATTCTGTACTTTGAGAATTATCCCTAACAAATAGTCACTTTAGTAAATTGACATTGAGTTATAGTTTTAGTCGAAATAATGTTTTCAAGTGGATATAAATGGTTCCACATTTTTGAAAAAAAATTGCAATGAAATATGTCCCGTGAAAAAAGCATATCTAGTTTGGTTAGAATTCTACATAAACGTCTGTCTAAATTTACAACCCATTGGCGGCGAAATTCCAAGTCCTTCTCTGATCTATAATAAATGAACGTTCCCTATCTTATTTTGTATTTCTTCTTCGTTGTAAATTTGCCGAAGTGGGTTAATGGTGTGTACCTGCCAAAATTGAAAATTTACAATCCGTGACAGCTTTTTTCAAGTTCAAAGCTTCGTCGGGTACCGCTATCTCCTTTTTTGCCGAGAAAACTATAGTTAAATTGGATCTTCGTTCAAATTGCCGGTCATAAAGGCACTTAAACTGTTTATGGTAGCCGCCTTCCTGCTCCTTTTCTTGCATTACGCGCTATAAAATTGAAGAATTATCCGCCCTCGGGCCATCCCCTAACAATACCTATGTGTCGACTTGTAAAACTACTCTCCAAGATTTATTGCGGGGGTCCTTTCATAAAAATACTTTGGGACCGGCTTTTATGTACAAAAATTACAGGGGACCATTATGGAAGAGATACTTTCATTTGAACGTTTCAGCCCTAAAAGCCAAAGGAAAAAAATCTTTTATAAAACAAACACAGTATCTATGAAAATGTTGATAAATGCGACCCTTTGAAGTTTTCTGGACATTTATCAATAGTTTACATTTGTTGTAATTTAGTAAGGAATGCTCGCAAAAACACAAATAGATTCCTACAAATTCCGCATCATAAATCTAGTGCGGTATATAAAAAAAATAATACAAATATTTGTCTACAAGCAATCGTTGTTCATTAGCATTTAATAATAAAAATATATTTATAGTTTTAAGTTTAAAAATTAGCACCCATTTACATACAGACGATGAAATAGTCCTGTTGAAAAGCAAATGCTTCAAATTGTAATTTCATCACTTGCTCTAGACATCAACAACACAAGTGCTAATCCAACATATTAATCATCAACACAAAAAACGTATTCTATGAATAAAAAACCAGCACACAGATAGAATAAATGAAAGTGAACGTGAGTTGACGCGATCGGTATTTCCTCTACGATCAAGTCGTGAGTCAGGTGCAGCAGCAAATTCTTAGAAATTACTCTGTGTCATTATTTTGACCCGAAAACAGGTTGGAGACGACTGGTGCCATGATCACATGAAAGCCATGTGCAAATATTGACGTTGAATCGTCTAAGTAATTTCGATATGCTGATACTATTTAATTTTTTGAGGTTGGACCATTTCCTGCTGTCGTAAAACTGCGGTCACCCAGTCAGTTTATATTATACTTATATGTATCATACATTCTTCAAAGTGTATATTGAATGTATTTATACATCATGTATAACTTATTATATTTTCAACGTACATATTTACAAGATTTTTTTTTTACTTCACTGTGTTAGTTCAGTGACATTGCTGCTCATCAAAAAAGTGTGGTCTGATTTTGACCCACTTCCACTATCCAGGTCGCTTTGATACCTTGGTTAGCTAACATAAAAGTAAGTAATGTCTCCAACATGAAGATAGATGAGTTTAATTATATTAACGAACTCATTAAAATTTACATCGGAATCTTGTATCAAATCGGAGCGATGACAGCTCGCTTTCCATGCACCCCTTTGCAACTGATTGAAACAGTAATAAATCTACTTTTTTCAATCTCATCTCATAAATGTATACTTAATAATATAATCTTTTATACTCTCTCATATTCCCTATTTAATTCAGTTATATTATACATATATAATACTATTACATATACATATACTAAAGTATATACTATTTTCTTTGGAACCTTTTTCCAGTCAGATCCGCTTCTGAGTATCAAGTTTTTAAACGCATTAAGTTATTAAATAAACCATTTGTATTGAAATAAAGTTATTAAAATAATAATATTATAGAACAATAAACTGTGGCGTAGTGTTTACTAAGGCAACATCTAATCAATTGCAATTTTTTATTTCATTGTTACAAGTGTTAATAGTATGAATGCGAAATGTAAAATAAATGGGAAATAAGATCCAATGTACTCAAATAAGTATAGAACGTTATATGCTTGATATAACGAGGATAGATAGAAACGGAATACGTGGGTGAGAAGTATGATGTATTATGAAGTATTATGTAATGATGAGAGTAAAGAGATTGAAATGGCAATGAGTGGGCCATGTAACTAGAAGAACAGACGATATATGGACGAAATAAGTGCTTGAATGGTACCCGAGAGAATGTAAAGGGTGCAAGGAAGGCGTCATTGGATATACATAGGTGGATGAAATCCGAAAAAATATACGATGAGTGGATGAGAGTTGCCCAAAACAGAGACGAATGGAAACGTGTTAGACGGCCTTAATTCAGCAGTGGATGGCGAATGGCTGAAAATGATGATGAAGTTTTGAAAATTTAGATTAGTCTAAGTATGAGCCGTTATATTTGAAATTGGCAGAAGCCCAATTTTCAGTTCACAATTTATGTTTGACTTAATTCACAAATTGCTATCACTTCTTTTAATAATTGGATAAATCCAGAATCTCGGAAAGGTAGAATAAACGTATTCCAGACCACCAGTATTTTCAAATATTGTTAAGCGCGAAATATTATATTTAATGTTTAGCAAGATATTTCTCGAAATGTATGAATGAAAAAGTGGACTATGCCACTTTCAATTACATATAACGGCTCATATGCTGTCAATTGAATTGATATAGCTCGCTTTATAATACGTCGATAGGTTTTCTATCATGGAACACTAAAACGCATAGGCTGTTACATAGTCCTAGTCCTGTTGTAGCAAGTTTTTGTCTTAAGACCTACGTTAGGTATTAATACAAAACCATCTTCGATACACTTTAAACTGTGAATTAGAAAACCACTCCTACCAAACAGTCACAAGTAAAGTAAATGCTAAATTTCAGTTTTATGTTAGCTGAATTTAAGTGTTAATAATTGATCGCAGATGAATCCGTGTACCACTGACTAAGAACCCATGACCAAGTGGTTCGTTTAATCTCAGTAAGGCCATCAAACTTGTCATTGTAATACGTTTTGTCATCGATTGAGTTGATTCGATCGAACTGGCGTGAATGTCCGTAGTGATCTTGTCATTATGACCGTCTGTGACTGGTTTAAAATATACACTGAATGACCTTTTAAATCTTGAGACATTATGGTTTTGCTATACAATAAAATAATTGATGAAAATTAGGCGAGACTAAATTGTGAACGTCTCTTTGTTCAGAAGTCTTTGTGATGTTTCGATGCACATAATTATGGTGGTTGAATGTTAACTATATGTATGTATGTGTGTATATATACGTTTGTAATGATTTTTTTTTAAATAATTCAAAAATATATTTGACGATCGCTATATTAAAGGCATCGTCAAACTCTCCAGTTATATTATTAACGTAAAATATATTTCGTCGTTAACAATGGCGCGCACGTCAGCGCCCGACAAAGGACCTCGAAAATCTTTTGTCCGCTGCATTTTTGCTGCATATATGTGCATGTGTATGAATTGATATGCAAGCTACTGAATAGGCGCAAACTGGCCTGTCAATACTTCGCACCATTGTCGTCGTTTCCGTCGTCGTATTTGACTTCTCGACTTCAAATCGGCAAGACTTCAAAAAAAAGTGACGTGTCTATTTCGATTCTGCAGGTAGCTGCAGAAACTGCGACACAATAAAGTGCATTGTTGCACTTTTCCGCTGATGAATGTCTTCCCGGTTCTACGAATACTAGGGTCACCATACGCCTTCTTTCCCCGGGCCTTTTTTTTAAACCTTAAATTTCCGTCTTGCTGAGATTTTGAAATGGTAAAAAGACAATTTCATATATAGCAATCTCGCACACGACAATCGTTGCCACAAAAATCGCGAATACGGAATATCTGGCATTAAAATTCTCGTTAGCGTGATCGTTCGCGATCTGGCTCTCGGTGGGTGGAATTTTTAAGCGTCAGATATTCCGTGTTCGAGATTTTTGTGCCGTATCGCTATGTACGAAATTGTATCCGAACCTTTTGAATATGTATTAATGTTACTTGACAATAACGGATTTTAAATTCTATTCAATTCTAGAAATTTATGATTCTAAGTATTTAGTAGGCTTTACGTAAAAAGCTTCTGTTTAAAAGCCAACAATTGACTTATGAACAATAAGCTTGTCATTGGTCATTTTGGTGATTTACGATATCGGACCGGATTTTCGGCATTATTTTTTTAATGAAATTACTAAGGAACTAATATTTCAAAATTATTCAGTCTGCAATTTCAATCTATCCTCAGAAATCGCTTGATTATTAATTTTAATTTTGCCTTTCAACACTAATAAAAACTTTTCAAGCAACACTTTTAAAATATAAGTAGTTATTGCAGTTGACTAACTAAATAGTTACCTTGACTTGACATTGCACGTGACTGTCTAAATAGAATGTTTGAAAAAAACATTATTTTTTATTAAAAGCTCCCTTGATACGATAAAAGTTTTCCATCAAGATGAAAATCCAAAATGTGTGTTCTTCGCTCCGGTTTAATATTATATTTGTACATACGTTTGTGTGATAAAAAAAATCAGAAGCATGTTTTGAAAATTATTGAGCGTTCCCATTCGAGAAAATTTCCATTTCAAGCCCGGTGCGTGACAATGATTCAATGATGCGAATTGTGGATGTCGTCGTATGAGTGATGTGATGACGTTTATGTATTTTGTTCGGTGGGTTGAATAGTTGGTATTCTTGTTGGAAATTCTGTGCTTTGATGTGTTTGTGTGTTGTGAATATAATAAAAAAGGGCAGGAAGAATAAATAACAATGGAGTGAATGTTTCGGGGTGCAAAGTGCACTCTGCGAATATTTTAATAGTGAATTATTCCGCCCTGGAATGCAATTAACGAGGGGCTGAGATTCGTTCATATTGAAATTTCTCATTATGCAAGTGCAGGGTGCAGAAGGTTGAAAATAAAAACAACTATCGAATTATTGATGAATTTATTTATTTGTTTTTTTTTGTGCATTTCAAACGGATATTAAACAAATGAATACATTTTTGCTTTACTTTGATGAATGTTAACCTTTGCCACCAGTTGCTCTGGCTGGTTTTGATTTTGAAAATGCTAACACATATATAGGTAATAAAATTTTCGATTTAACTGTTGAATCAATGTAACGCACACATCAAGTGCAGCAGAAAAGATCTACAGTGAGCAATATTTTGAATGTAATAACTAGAGTGCGGACCCAAAGCGCGCCGTTAATTGTTGTAAATGCTTTGATAAAGGTTTGCCGAACCTTTTATTTTTGCACTCTAGCTTTGTAAATAGAGCCAAACCGCCCCGATTCCTGGAAAAGGCACGCTCTCTATCTTCATTCTAGTAATAACTAAGATTCGGCGTGACCCTGCGCACCGTTGTTCATTTTGATGTTGAACCTTTTTTTTGCTCTCTAGCTTTGTAGTTTGTCCTCTTTCCTGGAAAATAGCCTCAAAACTCCCATTTTTTGTTCCAAAAGCACGCTCCACCGCCGAAGACTAGTAATAACCAGAGTTCGGCGCATCAGTGCGTTAAATGAGTTCACTATTGTCAATATCTATTGTTAACCTTTTTTTTAAATATAAATTTACAATAGTGAACCATTTATCGCTCTGAGGCGCCAAAATACGATAATAACAAAGTTATCATATAAAAATTTTAATAAAAAGTTCATGGAAAACTTACTACCTACTTGCCAAAAAAATTTCGCTGCGATAAATCGCCCAATAGCTATGTCTTTACGATGCTATACTTTACGAGCTATGCGCACGATGCGCATGCACTTTAGGGTGTAAACCATTGATGTATAATACACTAGATGGGCCCAGACGTGTTATTTTAGTCGGAGATCTTGTCTTCACTAACTGAGGGGTGCGGGGGGTTTAACTACCGGGGAAGTTGGGTTTTTTTCCCTACGACGCAGCGGTACCTACCTACCTACTAAGAGAAACTGTGCATGCGCCATGTATTTTGCATGCGCCAAAAGTGAGACAAGTATAACACGTGAGGGCGGATCTAGTGTATTATACATCAATGGTGAAAACACACAGAAAGACACGCCACACGTATTTTTTTAGTGCTCGTGGCTTCCATCTAGGAAGTGAGTTCCTTCAGTTCATTGTTAATTCCTACAATTTTATTATTTCAACAAATTTCTCCTATATTTTTTTAAATAAATCACCGTTATCGATCACTGACAAACACTCCAGGAGGTAATTTTTGGACTGGATGCCCCAGGAGAGATTGTATTTGCTGGCATTTTTTTTACATGTGCAAAAATATCTAAAAAAAATCACGTGCCGTGTGCTTCTGTTTGTTTTTGCCCTTGCCAAAAGTAGAACGGATCCGTTTTGACAGATTGCACGGAAAGCGCATGCACTCACGAGCCGGTCGGGTATTCTTGTGTCATGTCAGCTCCCACACTAAAATCGAAGGAAATAATAAATTTTATATAAGACTATCGAAATTTTCCGTTACTATGGGACTGTAAGTAAAAATTACATAAAAATTACATATAAAGAAATGACACTTTTCAAGTTTCGGGAACTAAATATGATATGACATATGACACCTGAAGAAATGAAGAAGAAGTCAATAAACAAATATAGTGGCGCTGGCACTAATGAAATTTTCAATCAACGGTATTGAACAAGTGTGGACGGTTGATTGCATGCGTCTACGCATACGCCAATTGAAATTTTAATGTTGAATGTTGGAATGAACATTGAAGTGGAGACACACTTAATGAATGGTTGAAAATTGAAAATATAATGAACGTTCTGCCATCTGCAGTAAAATTATCAGTAAAAGTCAAAACGATAGGCCCGCGTACGGTCTAATTAGCACAAGCTATGACCCGCACCCCTTATATAAGGTCACACGTTTCAATTGATCTTTTCTTACTTCTGTTCAGGTCCCATGCATATGCTCTGTACTATTCATTAAGGTACTCTGTACGTCAATCTCTTCGTCTTATTCCAAACTAATTTTAGGCAGTTTCAGTAAAACACATAGATCAAAATTATTCTAGTTCAAATAATATCCATTTCTAACCATTCTACGACATCTTCATCATTAAAACATACAGCATACAAAAACGTAGAAAAACGATTTTTTTTATTATTATCATCATTACATTAATTGCATCGAAAGTTCACACACATGTACGGTAATTTGTAGCATTTCCATTGTGCAAAGTTCGAGCAATAAATTCAATCGATACAATGAGTAATTCCCGATTAATTCCCCAGCTTCCAGGGTGGACGTCCGACGCCACGGGACACCTTGCGCCCCCGGGGACTGCGCCCCCTGTGGGGGGCCTCGCATGTGCGAACTCGCAAATAAAAACATTTACTACAGCGCAAGCTGCGATCTCTTCCGCATTGCTGCCTAGCAGAATAGCAACTAACATATTTACCTTTTAACCCTTTGTCTGCGTAATAAGGTTACGCGTAAACAGCACGGACGAACGCGCAACTCGCCCCACGGGGGTTAAAAATACACCGGCTCAATCCGAGACAGAAAATATACAAATCACACATGAAATGTGAATACAAAAAAATCGCACAGAAAGATGCGAACACGAAACTAAAATGCGAAACAAAAATCTTTTAGTACTATAAGTCATGATATGAATTGCGTCACGATTGAAGGTTGAGTGAGATATTAAAAAAGAGATTGATTGATATGCCGTATTGGTATGTATCCCGCTTCTGACACCAGATGGGTTGATTGATTTTCCGAGTTTTACTTTACTCGACAACATATGACTTTGGCACACAATGGCCGAGTCCGTTGTTCGGTCCTCAATACGTCCGCCATTGTGCGTAAATAAAACGGTGATTGACACAAATTAGCTGTAATTTGAGTGTTAAATACACACATATATGTACAAAAGGCAAAATGGCTCTTCTGAATGCGCGGGCAGGTCATATCGCAGAGCCATAAAGTCGAAACTTTGATTTTGTAATGTTGTAAATTTTAGCTCAATGTATTTCTTGGGATATTTCCGGAAACCTTTTGGATCAAAGTTGGGCTAAGATTGGGCCTGGGTTATTTTAGAAGAACCTGAATCACTAGAATCTACTTCTACTCTAGTCCCAACTTTTCGCAGATACAAAATCAATGAAACTGCGAGAAATCTATTTACCTTGTTTATTGAATTTTTAATGATAAGAACAAAATCTGATGTGCAGCGCGGGGCGCTCGTGGTTTCCAGATGTGAAGGGCATATCCTCATGTCATTTTTAATTCGTACGATCTTCTTTTTTCAATAAGTACCTCCTACATTTCTTCAAATATAATAATCACTGTCAAACCTTTTTTTCTATAAGGATTTTTGGCCCGAGTGCCATATCATAGATCAGGCGTACTAGTGTTATTTAGATTTTTTATTTATTTTTTATTTTATTTTATTTAAATAGGCACACATACAGAATAAAATATAAAAAGAAAGTTGTATAATGAGACAAAAAATAATAATAAACATAAATAAAAATATAATATTCCATTTACAGTGAGCACCACATGGTGATATAAAAAAGTAAAATTACAAAAACATCAAGATTTAAAAAAAAAGAAAAGAAACAGATAAAGAAAAAGATACAGATAAAGTAAAAAAGAAAAAGAAAGACTATAAGGGTGAAGAAGCAAATCAACCACATATTATTTTCTTCACCTTTGTCCTAAAAATACTAAAAGAGTCTCTAAAGAGGTCAGGACAATCATCTAAGCTATCGTAAATACGGCATATACGAACGATTGCACTATTGAAAGAGGTGTTGCTTTGACAAATAGGTGGATAAAAAAGATTTGTGCATCTGGTGAATCGGGCATTAACGTTAAAATTAATCTCGCTTAAAACAGACGTGTCAAGAATACCATTAGCAATCTTATATAAAATTAACAAATCAGAAACCCTTCTACGCTGAGACAAACTTGCAATATGGAAAAAAGAAAGTCTGTCATTATAAGATGGTAACAGTTTTTTAAGACCAGTCTTATAGGATAAATGGCGCAGAAAACGCTTCTGGATTGTTTCTAAGTGCTCAATGTGAGTTTGGTAATAGGGAGACCATATGATTGAGGCATACTCCATATTACTACGAACTAAACTGTAATAGAGTAGAATCAGAGTATGGGGATTCTTAAAGGGCTTCGCAACTCGGCAAATAAATCCCAATAGTTTATAAGATTTAGTAACAATATGATTAATATGTTCATTAAATGATAGTTTGGAATCTATAAGTATACCTAAGTCTCTGGCACAATTTTTTGCTGTAAGATCTACGTTATTAATATTGTAAGTAAAGTCAATTAGGTTACGATTTCTGGAAAGTGTCATTGAGAAGCATTTAGAAATATTGAGATGCATAAGGTTTACATTACACCATTCAGATATTATATCAATGTCGGATTGTAATTTTAAGCAATCCGACTCACTATTGATAGGATGGAAAACCTTAAGATCATCGGCATAAAGTAAGCATTGACACTTCAGTAGGGGGATTAGGTCATTAATAAAAATAATAAACAGAAGTGGTCCAAGGTGAGAACCTTGAGGAACTCCTGAAAGGATTATTTTAGGGGCAGATGTGGAAAACTATCTAAAAAAAAAACTCTGACTTGAGATGTCACTCCTGTTTTAGGGCGCTTTCTAGTATTGGTTTGTTTTGATCTATTTCACGAGCGCTTTTAGTACATCTGGAATATTTTATCTGAAAATCCTACGTCCTTCTTAGTCTTGCAATTATATCAATAATTTTTAGATAATACACTGAAAACATACTAACATGGACTGTTGTGACGTGACATTTCAGTCTACATATTCATAGTGGATTCAAAATTTAGTTACTGACATATTCCTATTTTTCTATTTTTAAGCCGCCTTACGTTTTTATAAATATTTATTAACTTAAAGGAACTGAGAGATTACAAAAGAGCTTAATTTATGAAAAATTGGAAAAAGTAGAAGTACATAGGTTTGGTAAAAACCTTAAATAAATTCTACTAAAAGAATTTAATTCAGATGTTGATCCCAATCTATTATAAGATTGTAAAAGAAAGAAAAATTGGCTCAGACTTTATGTAGAACTGTAGAATATTCTTGAAAGATAAGCGTTGCTTCTTTCTTATTAAATCCAGCTTATTTTAAATCTAAATAAGTGAAACATAAAGGAGGTTTGTAAAAACTTCTATGTCAACATCCATTTAGTAACCAGTACCAGCTGGAGTAACTTGGGTGAAAAATTTTACTAGACGAGGAAATATACATATATCCAGAAGATATTAGATTGTATGGAGGGACGAGAAAGACATTCGAATTGTACCCAAAAGAACGCACGCAGCAGAATTTAAATTAGGCGACAAATGTTTAGTATAGCCGCATTTAATAAAAACAAATATTTGAAGTTATTATGCTTGGATTCAAATCCATTGATGAAAGCGGGGGCGGCCTTATTTATATATCACTACTATTGCTATATCACCCTCGTAGAGTGCTCTATCAATAAAGAACATATTAATTTTGCAAAGAATCGCTAACTAGGGGGTTTCAATCCTAAATAGTACGTTTGATGAACGAAACGTGATTAAAAATATTTCAAAAAACATCTGAGAAGGCAGTTTTGGGTACACAAACACCCAAATTGCTACCCCATAGGTACAGTGTCATGGGACACGTCAATCAGCATTAGTTCAGACCGGGGACGGATCTGGTTTACAGTTTCTTTTTGTGTCGTCGACTGGGTAAAATTAAAATGTCAAAATATATAGCGAAAAGTGTCAGCGCGTTAACCCTTTCGCGTCGCGTAATGCGACACGGGAGCGCCCCCGACAATAGTGACAAGGATTCTGCACTAATCCACTCTAATCGTCGAGGTTGATATTATACTCACTGATTCCAAGTCAAAAAAAGATTTTTTGAGTAAAATAACATCTGCTTATAAACATAAATACGGATTGAAATAAATGACAATAACATCAACATTGACCAAACTGTGGTATTGATTAAAACGGGCATGTTTAATCGGACTAATATCAATATCTCACAAAAAGGACTTTTTACAATACTTTTCTTAGTTTTACTTCGCCTATTGGTCTGATACTATTCCCAATATTCTTCCGATCGGTTTGAAACTTTACCATTTTGCGCGGTTTTGTCACCGATAGAAATTTAAATTGCTCCCGCCAATTTTAACTATCATACATTATATGGTACATCTTTGAACTATATATTTATGCATCAGACATGTTGATAATAATAGGTCATTGACATTATTGATCTGATTTTTTTTCTATTCTGTTATATGTAGGGATCGCATGGTGATTAGGGCAATACCAATTCACAATACACGTTCCAACAGTGCTAAATACAAGAAAACAATAAAAAAAAGGGTTTACACGTGGATTCGCTACACGCTATTTTATCAATTTCTTAGAAAATACATGTTTTTACAAGTCCCAGACAACCTAATCCACAATACGAAATTTGCATCGACTTTTAATGTCATATTATGCAATAATATGACTATATATGAACTTAATTCGCGATAAAAAAGTTTCCTGTATTCACTGATGGCGAAATTTTGGCGATTTACTGGTAAACTAGTATACTGGTATTGCAATTCCTAGTCGCAATAGAGCGACATTTCACATTCAATATAAATCCCAACTCCAGATGAAAACTTAAACCTAAAATGCATTAATTTATTTAAAAAAAATTATATTTACCATTGTACCATTACGGGTTACCAAGTTAACACCTATGGCAACACCCAAGGTAAATTTCTACATACATATGTACTATGCATATATAAATTTATAATCTAATATATAATTTCGAAAGAGACTTTGTATGTATGTAAGTATTATTGGTTGGAACTTAGAAAACAAAACAAATTTTCTATGAAAACAATTCAATTGGTTGAATATTATATTTTTTTCGATTCAAATAAATTTAATAAAAAACAAATGAATATTTGCTATTAGATTCGCCATGTTTAAGCTGTTTATATTACAAATACTGAGCGAAGCCTGGTAAAACAACTAGTATTATTATAAATTTGAAATAAAATCCAAGCAATGGCAACAAATGAGAGTAGGTGTCCGATTTGGTAGGAACCGCTTAAACAATGAAATCAAATCAATTGGAAAACTCTGATAGGAAACGATCGAACTGGAGTCACATATGTACATATATCCAAAATCTGACCAGCAACACTGGATCAGGGCTCGCACCCATGACCCCTCAATTTGAAGCATCATACTGATATCCCACTGGTTTTTGCTGGCCAGACCTTGGATTTGTGACTCCAGGTCAATCATTTCCTATCAAAGTTTGCCAATTCATCTGATTTGCATTGACACGGTTCCAACAAATTGGCAGCCTTACCTCGAGTTTTCAGCAATCTCAAATTTACAAATTTGACCATAAATGTCTCTGTGGGTGTTAATTGATATGTATTAACTTTGTATAATACTTGTATCAAATGTACAATGTTTCTGGCGAGGAATGGGCATTGGAGCTGCCTGTTAAGCCTTTCTGATCTAAATTAAAAATAAAAATTAAATAAAATACGCTAACCATTGAGCTAATCATTAGGAATGATTCGACATATGTTTTCTAAACTGAAATACCCATAACTCATAGTTCATAAGAGTAGACCTGATTTAACGACCACACACTCAATGGTACATTTGCACAATACTGTCATTGAGAAGCACTCCTTTACTTCAATATGCACCGTATACAAATAGACCAGCGGCACTCAAACTGGCACGTGTTCCAAATCTCCCGTGACGTTTCGCACCCATTGTTTTAACCCTCCCGAATTTCGGCGAACAAAGAGAGAGTACGTGCTCGATCCCGACCACTTCGGGATTTCGGGGTCCCGAATTTCCCGAACTTATCCCGAAACTTATCCGCCGTCTTCTATTTTCGTGAGGATTAACCCTCCGGAGCTGGCACGCTGCATTCTTGTTATTATATAATAATATAAATCGGGGATCCGATGTCCGACAAGGGGTATGTTTATTCGGATAAATCGGGGGTCGGCGAATAAAGGGTTGCTCGCGTTGACACGGTGCACGAAATGCAGTTGTTCGTTGCATAATCTGCAATGCAAACACATTAACACGTGAAATTGGTTTTCGGGAACGAATAAAACCCGCTGACGGCTCAATTCTGACGCAGACCCTTATTTACATACGGACATAAATTTTCAGATGGCCATAGTAATTCTTTCACGCGTCGGCTATAGGCGTTTGTGTTTGAAGAATAATAAAAATTGAATCTGTTATGCATACTATTGTGTTGTGGGGTTGATGAGGTGCTATAGTATATCGATTTCTGTTTTTATGTTAACGATGGAAGATATTGTAATATTTTAAACTTGTTTTAGAATATTATATAAAAAAGTGCGCTGCAGGGAATTATTTTTTTCAAATTAAATAATTTGATAGGTTAACTCAAATTCTATATACATATATATGTATGATCCGTTATATTTTAAAGTGACGGAGTCCAATTTTCAGTTCCAAAACACGATTTATGTTTGACTTCATTCGCAAATTGTTATCATTTATTTTAATTCAACATGTTCATAAATTCGGAAAAGCGGAATTAACGCACAACATGGCCAACAGTGTTTTTAAATATTGTAAAACTCAAAACATTGTATTTAATGTTTTGCGAGATATTTACTGAAATGAATAAAAGTGGACTTTTCTAGTGGAAAAGCCAATTTCAAATATAACTGCTCATATCAATATACATATGTAACAATCCAAGTGTACATTTCGTTCGTTCATTAACATACTAGTTTGTTCATACACTAATAAATCTGGCCAGTTTTATTGTACATAAAAGAACAAAATGACTTAGAGGTACTTTTTTTTAGATAATTTTGCACATGCAAAAACAACGCTAGCACGCCTGATCTATACCGTTACGATCCTTGCCAAAACTCGCCCCTTGGAGTGTTTTCGGTGATATTTTATCATTGTATAGAAATACAGAGGTTTGACAGCGATCGATAACTGTTTGCGCCCAGTGTGTTTGTTAATAAAGGCGCAAACACACTGAATCGAACGACACCGAGGCGTTCTTAGCCTCCTATGGTGAGAAAGCATGTTTCACACGGCAGGATTTTTTTTTCGACAAGCTTCTCTTAAATATCTTCAAATATTTGAAGTAATTTATGAGAAGTTTATAGATATATCACCGTTATCGATCGCCATCAAACTTATGTCAATACAAGGATTTTCGGTTTGAGTGCCATATCATACATTATGCGTGCCAGTATTTTTTACATGTGCAAAAACATTTAAAAATAACCATGTGCCACGTGCCTCTCTGTGTGACTGCACCCTAAGTTTCAGAATTTTCAGTGGTTTGATAGAAATGATCCAAATAAAAGAGCCGTCAGCCGAATTCATAGAAATCTACTATACATTTAATATAATCATTCAACACCTAACGATGCAAATAATCGAACTAGAGCGTGCTAAATATATTCAACAGTGTATAAATTGAAATTAATAAATAATAAAATAATAAATAAATTAAATTTAGACCGCAACGGACATTATTCCGTATCACCGTCGATAATTTTATTGAGCCCGCGAGTGCAACTCTTTTCTTCGCAAAATCGCCATAAAATTGCATCGTATAATGCGACCTCGTTTTTTCCTCCCCACCCACTATTATTATGATAATCGCCTTTATCGAATAGCATCGATTACATAAACTAGAATGTAAGAATACCGAGTCGAAGGGGGGTTGAAAAAGTCTGATGAATCGGTACGAGTAGAAAGAAGTGTTTCGCCAGTCACCGTTGCGGGGTTGTTTTTTAATAATAAGGAAGTGATGTTTTATCTGAACAATTTATCAGCAGTCCACGTGGTGGTTTGACAATGGTCTCGTGTCACAGGGTAAACGGATTAAATTGTAAGGGGTGTGATGAGGGGGTGGTCCTTATCGGTCTCTAAACGGAGCCGTGTGGCCTTAATGATCATCTGATATTCGGCCATTGTCTGGGATCATTCGTCAAAGTCCGTCCGGATAATAAGCAAACATCCTTGCTAACAAACGCTTAAAAAAGAAAAATATAATCAATAGAATATACGTATTATGTATTGGGAGGGGTAAGGGTTAATGTTGGTACTGCGTAAAATTGTCTTATCTGTGTTTTCGTATAAAATGTTTCCGGGCCAAAATGAATCACCCTACTTTGAATGTGTATAATATTTTTATCAGTGATTATTTTTATTGAAATTTTAATTATAATTAATAACAAACTATTGATAATTGTAATAAAAACTAATTTTATTAAATAATTTGGCTTTTTATAATTAAAAATTAGACTTCAAATATAGATGTCAAATTTTGCCTGAAAACTTTTGAATTAAATTGAATGCACTTCAATTATTTAAATAAATGAAATTAAAAATGATTCAGATATTTTTCACTCATGCATATGTTTATGTAAATTTATCGCTAATCTTTTTATAATACTTACAATAAAAAAATTCTTTATTGAAAATAATCTGAAACATCGCAAACAAAAAAAACCAACGTTTGATTTTTTACACAAACGATAAAACCTATACTCATACTTCAAATACTACATTCAAATAAATTTGAATGCGAGAAATATGCACATTTAAATCTCAAACATAAACACACCGAAACGTTCTAACCCTTAACATCCGATGCATTGTCAACCGACGCGTCGGCGAAAACAAATCGACATTTTTTCCATTATCATCTCTCAAAAAGGACATGCGAGCTTCGAGGACACTTTAAACCGACAATAAAAAGTGTCAACGATGACGAGAGCTCCCATCACCCATCATTATCATACGCGTATGGGGTGCGTGTGGGTTATTTTTGCATACTGGCGCTAATTAGCCTCGAATGTGTCCCCTCGAATTATTTTTTCGATGGAAACGATTGAATAAAGCAACATTCGATGGTTGAATATCCGATGGCCAGGATTCAACCCTTTCGTCGGGTGCAAATTTATAGTGTCACGCTTTTTTTTCGGTGACATTTAAATGAAACGTTTCGCTTTGTTCGCCCAACGGTCCATGGGCGTGACAGATCGCCACGCAATATATGTATGTATTTATTTACACCCCGGGAAAATGTCTCAAAATGGTTTAGTTATTGTTTTTTTTTTCGAATTGTACGCTTTTGATTTACCGACATGAGAAAAAAATCCCGGAAAATTCAAATATAATAGGTTGAACTCGGTTATTGCAAGTCTCGTAATACCTGTCTGATGACCAGAAGCGGCACTCAGCGTGCAAAATGGGTTCACCATCGTCAATATCTATTTTTAACCTTTTTTTGCTCTCTAGCTTTGTAGGTTGACAAATAGGAAACCCTCTTTTCTGGAAAATAGCACTGTCGGGTTCAAAGTGTTCAAAGGTTGTAAATGCATTGTTAAAGGTTTGCCGAACCTTTTTTACAAAGGATTTACAACAATGGAACAATGAGCGGCCCCTTGGCTATCCTACCTCTAGTCATCACTAGAGATAGGCGCGGGACTGTCCTTTTTAGACAAAAAATGGGAGTTTTGGGGCTATTTTTCAGGCAAACTACAAAGCTAGAGAGCAAAAAAAAGGTTCACCATAGAAATGGACGATGGTGAGCACACTGGCGCCGAAGCTTAGTGATGACTACGACTTCGGCATTGGCTTGGTGCTTTTAAAATAACAAAGATCTCTCCATTACCGAACAAAGCAAAATAGCAAAAAAACATGGTTGACAATAGTGAACCATTTTTTGTGCAAAAAGCATCTTCTCAACGCTGATATTTGGTGATGACTAGTCACCGGAGCCTGAGGGGGCCGTGTATTGTTCAAAGGTTGTAAATGCATTGTTAAAGGTTTGCTGAACAATAGATAGCACTGTGACTCTAGTGATGACTACAGATCGTTGCCAGCGTGCAAAAATGAGCTCACCATTGTCAGTTTCTATGGTCAACCTTATATGGCTCTCTAGAGAGCAAAAAAAGAGATTAACAATAGAAACTAACAATATGATCCCGTTTCAGCGCATTTTCGTAATGACGCATCTCTGGTAATGACTAGTCACCGGACCCAGAAGGTGCCGCGTATTGTTCAAAGATTGTAAATGCATTGTTAAAGGTTTGCTGAACAATAGATAGCACTGTGACTCTAGTGATGACTACAGATCGTTGCCAGCGTGCAAAAATGAGCTCACCATTGTCAGTTTCTATGGTCAACCTTCTATGGCTCTCTAGAGAGCAAAAAAAAGAGATTAACAATAGAAACTAACAATATGATCCCGTTTCAGCGCATTTTCGTAATGACGCATCTCTGGTAATGACTAGTCACCGGACCCAGAAGGTGCCGCGTATTGTTCAAAGGTTGTAAATGCATTGTTAAAGGTTTGCCGAACCTTTTTTACAAAGGATTTACAACAATGGAACAATGGATAGCACTGTGACTATCCTACCTCTAGTAATGACTAAAGGTAAGCGCTGTACGGTGCTGAATGGGTTCCTATTCACTATTGTCCGCGTCTTTGTTGTGCGGCCGGGCTAAGTCTGCTGATAAGTTAAATCTACTTTAATCTCTAATTCATCTTTGTATGTGTGCACCATCACTTGTGATCAATTTAAAGGGCTGATAGGAAGCGTGCTTTTTTCAGGAATCAGGGCGTTTTGGGTCTATTCACAAAACTAGAGTGCAAAAAAAAGGTTCTTCATAAAATTGAACAAAGCACAGCAACAATTAACAATGAACGGCACGCTTTCGGTCCGATCTCTACTCATGACTAATGACTAGAGGTAGGATAGTCACAGTGCTATCCATTGTTCGGCAAACCTTTAACAATGCATTTACAACCTTTGAACAATACACGGCCCCCTCAGGCTCCGGTGACTACTAATGATAATGACACAAACCAGAAAGGACATTTTATAACTGAAAAAAAGATGCTTTCGAAAATAAAGATTTCGTACAACGAAATTTTAAGAGAAAGAGAAGATTTATAAGTAATTGAAGCTGTGTGGTAGAGGTTCGTCCATTGATAAAGGCTCTCCCCCCACTCCAGCGAACAGATGCGCACTCTAAAATTGTGTACTGACCATGGATATATGTATAATACATAGATAGATATATTATACTATGGTACTGACCGTTGCTTGTGCGCATCTTTTTCAAGGATTTGGATAGGCCTTCGTAAATAAATTGAACGACGTTATAAAGTAAAAGAAGAAAAAGGTAATCAACACTTTTTATGAAATTGGGTCGATTAATTAATATGAATTTTTTAGTGCAGTAAGTTGAAGAGTAGATAGTAAAAATAAAAAAAATTGAAAAATGCAGATATACATACATTTGTAATAAAGAAAACTGAGCGATTGCAATGCTTAAAAAATAAATATACTATGGCTACTTCTTCTAAATTACCTCGTAATAAGCAAGTTCTAATGTACTTGAGTATCGCTGATAGTTCATTCCAAGTGGATTTTTATCGAAATTAATTTCCGTGACAAAATTTCAAACTCGAAATATACTATTAACAAATTTAACTTCGTTTGATCGTAAACTTGCAGTCTTTACGACTGGCGTCTTGTTTACTTCCAAATCCAATTTTTCAGAAGAAGCAGAGCGACAATGAGAGAAGATGATCTCGGCGCGCCATTAATCACGCTTCCACTCTCCCCCATTCTGCCTCGAGTGGAACGCGGATCAAATGTTCAACACTTAAACGGTATTTGAAAACATTTTAAGGATTCCAAAAGAAAATACGACAACAATCACAACAGATGCACAACAACCGGGGAATGGACGGGCCTCTTCAAATGATTCCAGAAAGCACGTGTCGCCCATCAGGGGGACTATGAATTATATCGACGTTTTCGGAACACGTCTCTTAACTAAACTTTCAGACTAATTTATTATACTACTGTCAAGACGATTGATATACGATCTCTCAATCTTTATCTTCTTCTTATTCTAAAAGTGATAGCATACTCCTTGGTAAAACTGCATCTTCGTATTTAAACTTGGACGCAGCTTAAGGTTTGAAACATTAACCTAAAGTTTGGCGTTCTTTTTGAGCTTATAATCTTGTAAATTATCATCTGAAGTTTGCAATTTCTATCCAAACGAATATCAAATCGCCTTCTAATGCTTATACTACATATATCTAACTTGGGTTATATAATATTTTATTTTATCTACCTATCGTTATCCTGGAATTATACTCATATAAATTGCAATTGCAACGAGAATGAGTATAAATGATGTAGTCGGAGCAATAAAAGCCGACAGTCCCCGAGATAACCAAGGGTTAAATATTGCACAACGTATGGTGAACGAATAATGTAGGGGAGTGAAGGGTAGACACAGAAAAGGGCTAACAATAATCGCCAGAACAAAAAATATATTAGACAAAACATCGGCGGCAATATACGAACATATTAAATTTTTCGAATCACAATAATTGAATCGCACAAGTACATGCTTATATTGTAGATTTTGAAAAAGTTGTGGGTAGGCTTGGGACAAACTTTCAATTGTACACAACTTTGGGTCATACGTAAGACCAGATTCTTCATACATATATTTACACATAGAAATAGAGCTGGCACGCTGATATCTACAGAAAGTAAGTCTACAGATATTAGTAAAACAATCTTTCAGTAACCTCTATGTTAAAAAGCTTAAGTGAAAATAAAATTTCTCTTTACTATTCAGATTCAATGGGCTTGTATAAGTCAGAAATTTTAGATTTAATCACCAGATCAACTTTGGGTCTTATGAAAAACTACCATTTTTGTTTCATACTACAGAAAGTTTTTCGACATCTACCACTGAATTCGCTGGGAAAAGCCTGGCTCTCAGGCCCAGGGGTGGAGCGACAGGTCAATTAGTATAATGAAAACATACGCCAGGGGGGTAAACCATTGTCGCTCACCATGCTAAATGCTTCTATTGTCTTATCGCAAATAGTATACGACCCCTGCTGCTGGCACGCGTCCCACAATACCTGACGCGCGCCAACTCCTCTACGCAAATCTCCTTAATGGGATTCCACTCGCAATTAACACCCCCTATTTCATACACACATTGGAGGTAGATATACCCAGAGTAGGAAACGAGGACCAGAAGGACCACCGGCGGTGATCCTTCAAACTTTATGCTTGCTTTAATTCGCAACAACAATCGAAACGGATCCACTCAAACATGCACGGCTACAATGGTACCCTTGTTCAATTCGAATTTGCGCTTCATTGATTCGCTGCGAAGGGTGTTTGTTCCCTTTTTCGCTGGATGCGTGTGCCAACAGTCCTCGAGCACAATGGGACGTCTTCAAATTGGAGATGTTTCTTTTTGTCGGGAGAAATGCCGACCAGCAGATATCAATCGTCTGGCAAATAGCCGATCGGATATCTCCCCGTGTCCATTAAAAGTTCCATGATACGTACTTAGTTTGGAATTTGCACGAGGTGAATTCCTACACAGCGTGTGCAAGACAAGCTGACGCTGTATTTGAATTTTTCCCATGATGGGTGGGTATTATTGTAGTGAATGGATAATTTAGGCTATTGAATAAATATTTTCGTTGTTCGGCTGCTACTGAATCTGGGTTCGAATTTGATTGCACATACTTGTATTATGGTATGCAGTTGTTCATTGGAAAACTCATCGCATAGTAATAATACGGTAGACTTGGATCATAATGGATGCTGAGATGTTGTATCGTAATCATACAAAAAAAGGAGTGGGTATGATAAATTTCAATATAAAATTTCAGCGGTCGACAACTTTATACCTGTTGAAAGTTTTATTTTTCGATTTGAGTCTTGGTTTTAGAGCTGTCAAAATCCTTCTCTGTGTCTTAAGATATCTCAGAAACATCTTTCAAGTAGATTCGATGTCCATCTTCTGGAGTATGAGTTTAAATTCAAGTCTTCTGAACTGGATTGGACGTATACATTAGAAAAAAGGTTAGCAAACTCTGACGCATTCGATATCCAAGCAACACCAGCTAATGATCCAGTAGCCATGCTGACCGCAAAAACAATCTCCCGTGTTAGGTGTTAATCCAAAATAAAAATGAGATAACAGTATAGTAGATTGAAACGTGCACAAACCGCACTTTGCAATCGAGCTATAAAACTTTTATCTAATATCAAAGTTGTAGATATTAAAGTTAATCATTCACATTGACAAGGATTTTTATTGTTTTGCTGTTTGCTTGTCGTAGCGGTTTTCTAGAGACCAACAACATGATAAGATTCATATACCAACAGATAATGCTATAATAATAAGATGTGGAAATGTAAAAATCACCAAAATTTACTCATAAAACTTGTCCAATAGTTTTTTTTTTAAATACACCTTCATGAGGTGGAAGTGGTACTATTGCTTAAGTTCATCCCAAATATATATGAAGTGATTTGCTTTTTAATATCAGACACCAATTACAAACAATTTATAAAAATGAACTGTCAAGATCGAATTTGTCTCTGGTAGCATTTCTACATATATAGCTACAGCAAATATCGTAGTCAGAGATCCCACAAGGAACATATCTACCGTCGAATCTCTTCACCTTAAATTCGCTGTAGCATAGATTGGAACAAATCAACACCGGAGCAAATTTAACCGCTCCAAAGGCTACTGCTCACAAAACACTTCGACACGCCATATAAAGGGATCACTATAGTGATCGCTTATCTAGCTCAGATTAATGTCTAAAATGCTGCACGCAACCATGATCCAGTGACGCGTGAGATGCAACAACCCTTGCTTGCCCTACGATCGTTGCACCTTTTTGTTCAGCAGTGTTGAAGCGCACGCAGCCCCAAAAATAAAATCGATCGAAACCGCCCCATAAAACAATATTAAAAAACTAAGATGAATCGTCTCATTCGCAACGTGACGGTCGGATAGTTGCCTGCCTAAACGATTCCGACCCAGTGAAATGCAATAGTAAGCAACCCTTCCCTGAGTTCTGGGTATGTATGGGAGGAGCAGGCGTGACTGATTGCCATGATAAATGTTGGCGACTCTCTTATGCAAGTGATGCAACACGCGATTGTGAACGATTACTTGCATCTGTTGCATGGTATGAGTTGTACGACATAATTGTATTTTTTTATTGTATATAAAATGTTGGATGTACGGTTGATAATTGTTGGGTGTGAGCTGTTTGGAAAGGGTGAAAGTTTTGTCCAGATATCGTAGTAGATCGTAGATGTACAACTAAAGATGGAATTTTACAATACGGTTTTGTAGGCAAACAAATAGCTAGAGACATTACAAAAAAAACTCTACTAAAGACATCGCGAAAAAAAGTCTTGATTTTGTTTAAGAATGCAAATTTGAAATCAAATTGACAAAAAAAAATTATATATGTAATAAATAGACTAAAGGGTAGATCTTTGGTAATAGACAAGAGCTAAATTTTTTGCAGATAAGTTACTAGCCGATAAGGGTGAACACACAGCGATGAACGTGGCACATGGTTTTTTATAGATAGTTTTAAATGTGCGAAAAAAATGGGCCGTGCCTTGCACATATTCATGGAACGCCCAGCATGCGCCGTCCCAAAATGACCCCCTGGAGCGTTTTCGGTAAAATTGTATCCTTGTATTTATCCTTGCTTGACAGTAATCGATAACGATGTATCCCATATTTGAAGAAATGTAGGAGAACTTGTCGACGTTCCACGTGCCACGTTTCGTGCTGTGTGTTTTCGCCCTAAGAAGCATCTAAGATAGACAATTTGATTAAAACTTTTCTACCGATCACTCTAATGGTAAGAACACACTCAAAAGTGCGGCACGGGACGCGTACGTGGACTCCAGTGGTAAAGGGCGTATCTTCATACTGATACGGAGGTCGCAGGTGCATGTGCAATTCGTACGACATTATGTATTCCCATATTTATTCAAATATGGAAATCACTTATCGATCACAATGTTACGATATTTTATACAAGGATCAAATATCACCGAAAATACTCCAGGTGTTGGGAGACGCAGCAGTACAGATTTGGCGTACCAAAGTTTGCATGTGAAAAATAAAACAAAGACGCAAACATATTGAATCGTGCGGCACGGGTACGCTCTTAGCCTCCTGTGGTGAAAAGTCATGTCTCACACCGCAGACTGCTTTTCTTCGGCAAGCTTCTCCTACATTTTTTCAAATATGAGAATCACTGGTATCGATCACTGTCATACCTATGTCAATACAAGGATTTTTTGGCCTGGGTGCCATAAGATAGATCAGGCTTGCTAGCGTTTTTTCACGTGTTCAAAACTATCTAAAAAAAAAAAGGACGTGCCACGTATCTCTGTGTATTTACCTTAAGGGCGCAAACATACTGAATCGTACGGCACGGGCACTTTCTTGGCCTCCTGTGGTGAAAAATCGTGTTTCAAACCACAGGGGCTTTTTTCTTCGAGAAGTTTTTACTTAAATTTCTTCAAATATGGGAGTCGCCGTTATCGATCACTGTCAAACCTATGTTAATACAAAGATTTTTGGCCTGGGTGCCATAGCATAGATCAGGCGTGCTAGCGTTACATGTGCAAAACTATCTAAAAAAAAGCATACATTTAGTTAATTGAAATTCAACATCGTGTCATATCGAAAACTTACCTATATGAAATGTCCTTATGTACTCGGAAGAATTGATAATAACTAATACATACCTGATTAGAAATTTAATATATTATTATATTCAGTTGGGGATGATCTCGAATTAATTACATCGCCGGAAAAAAAACAGACACCCCTTCGGAAGGGGTCCGATCGATTTTTGCAAAGTGTTTCCGTCAGATTTGTCGGACAGAAAGGGGGCAGGGGGCGTAGCACGTGCACTAATCCGCGTCTAATTAGTCGCAGTCGCACATGATCCTTCGGGATGATCCTGGGGATAATCCTCGATGGAGCAGGTCGCGTCTCATCTCACCAGCACCAGGTGGGTCTGCATAGCGAGGGATGAATATATTGCTGCCAAGCGATGAATAATGCGAACTGACATAACGTCGAAAAAAATATGTGCCTAATATAGTAAGGAAAGGGGAACTGTATCCTGGGAAGCGCCCTTTTCCAATTGTTGTAAGGAATAAAACTGGACTTTGGGCTGAAATATTCTAGCAATGAATTTATCGTTTTTGTTGAATTCAAGGATGTGGAGTCGTTAGAATAAAACGCGACTCCGACTCAGCCTAACATAAAAGGATACGAAACAAGAAACTTGCATTTAGATCCATGTGAAGGTTTATACTCATCTTTAGAGGTAGGATAGCCAAGATGCCGCTCATTGTTCAATTGTTGTAAATCCTTTGTAAAAAGGTTCGGCAAACCATTAACAATGCATTTACAACATTTGAACAATAAACGGCACCATGGTTAGCCTACCTCTACAGTGAGTCATCTTCAACATTCAACATTATTTTATACTAGTGTTGTGCCCGATGACATATCATCGCATGGGTGTTGGCATATTAAGTTATTAAATTAAAATAAATGTGTCATCGGTCATGTGTTCGATCCGCACGCGGTTAAATTTTTTTTAAAAACCTTTTAAATGTAGTTAATTTATTTATTTATTTTACGTTTTTTTGACCATTGTGGCATTACAGGGAGAACCTAATGCGCCACAATGGCCTATATAATAAAATAATAAAATAAAATAAGAGAGGGAGAAAACAAAAAATAAATTAAAAAATTAAAATTTAATATTTATATGTAATTGTTTAATATGAAAAAAAAGGTAAAAACTACCTACCTACCTAATTAATTAATTTAATTTTCAATAGATGTACATTACATTCTCAGAGATTTAGCGCCGTCTAGTTTCATAGAGGAAACATTGGTATCGAACAGTATATATGTATATAGAAGTTTTTTTCTTTTGTATTATAATCGTATATACGTTTTGGCAGTGGCTTAGCTGTGACGTACATACATATGTGTGTCGAATCAAAACGACTATTATAATACGGCGAGCGTTATCTCAGACAGACAGACAGAATAGCGATATTATATATATGATGGTATGACCTGAGGACCTATATCATGATGCATTACAAATTGAGCTTCTGTTTTTGTCTTCTGTGAGACCTGTTTCAGCTTGTTCATCTGTTGGGATTCCTTCATCACGGTGGAATTTTGCTCGCGTTGATTCTGAATTGGTTTATAATGAGGTTCGTTCTATGGACTGGCGCCAAATGTACCTCATGAATACTGGTGATGCTGTTGAATTTTTGTATAACACACTATATAATATTTTTGACAGTTATGTTCCTCGGTTCATCAGTTATCCTAATTTAGAACTACATCGTCGGGTTTTTCCACCGTGGTTTGGGTCCAAACTTATAACTGATGTTCGTGCAAAATGGTTGTCTCATAGAAGATGGAAACGTAGCCAATCATTTCGTGACTATGAGAAATTTCGGATTCTTAGGAAGATCGTGAAACGTGGTGTGAGTGAGCGTTATACCCTCTATCTCAAAGAGATGGAGAGTGCTATCGCTAGTAATCCTCACCACTTTTTCAGATTTATTAAGAGTAAGCATATTTCACATGGCCTTGAGCATTCGTTCTCATTTAATAATAAAAGTTGTGTCGGTCCTGAGATCGCTAAAGCTTTTGCTAGTTTTTTTAGCTCTGTATTTGATCAGAGATCACCATCCCTTGATGCTAATTTGGCTTCCCAAATTGGTACTGAAGGTGTTATTATAGACATTCCGCGGGTCTCGCTTGGAGATGTTAGGATAGCAATTTTGAAGCTGAAAGGGTCTGTTGGGCCTGACGGTGTGCCCCCTGACGTATTAAAGGCATGCTGTAATTCGCTCTTAGAGCCTCTTCAGTTTATTTTTAACCTTATTCTGGATTCTGGTAATTATCCTGAAAAATGGAAATTATCTAGAGTCATTCCCATTCATAAAAGTGGCTCTAAAAATGAGGTTGAAAATTACAGACCTATTGCTATCATCTCGGCTATTCCCAAAATTTTCGATAATATCCTTCACCGTTTGATTCTTTTGCAGTTCAAAAGATTGTTGTGTGATGAGCAGCATGGTTTTTCACCATGTCGTTCCACTACCACTAATCTTGCCTGCTTTTCATATTATACCATGTCTAAAGTTGACCGTGGACAACAAGTTGATGTAGCCTACTTTGACTTTCGAAAAGCATTTGATCTTGTCAACAATGACGCTCTTATGATCAGATTAGCTGAAGTGGGCTTTTCTCCACGTCTTCTTAAACTCTTTGCTTCTTATCTTAGTGATAGGAAGCAATTTGTTAGATATGGTATTTATGAATCTCCTTCATTTTTTACGCGATCTGGTGTAACTCAGGGGTCCACCTTAGGCCCTTTACTATTTACAATAGTCATTAATAACCTCCCAAAAGTACTACGCAATGCTTCATGTCTCTTGTTTGCTGACGACGTTAAACTATTCTTTGCTGTTAAGGATGAGAGGCAAGCCTCTCTCCTTCAAGCTGATATTAACGCTGTTTTAGAGTTCAGTTCCAGTTTAGGGCTTGAACTGAATACTAGTAAATGTGCTATTATGAGTTATGGACGTTCGAATTCGCTCTATTGTCACGGATATTCCATTGGATCCGTATTGTTGAAGCGCGTGGAATCAATGGTCGACTTGGGTATCACTTTTGATCCTCAATTCACCTTTCACAACCACATCAAGACAATCGCTGACGTTTCCTTTCGTCGACTTGGATTTGTCTTGAGATATGCTAGATTATTCTCCAACCCCTTGTCTTCTCGCTTGCTTTTCAACTCGCTTGTTAGAAGTAAGCTAGAGTATAATGCAATTGTGTGGAATCCGCACGAAGCAAACTACTCTCTTATTATAGAAAAAGTGCAAAAAGCATTTCTTCGTTTTCTTTATAAGAAAGAGTATGGGTACTACCCATATCTCTATCCTACTCCTTTCCTTTTGGGCATGCTTGGGTATAATTCCCTTGAACTTCGGAGAAACTTCTCGTTAATTCGTTTCGTTCTCCAGCTATTGCGTGGTAATACGTCATGCCCGTTGTTGCTGGAACAGTTGGGACTTTATGTCCCTAATAATTATGTGCGTGGTAGACATCATCATTTAATGGTTGTACCTGCTGCTCGCACAGTTCTTTTTCGAATGGCTCCTATTCCAAGAGCTATTCGACTTCTCAATGAAATCGTTGCTGCTGTCCCTGAATGTGATATTTTCCACCTTGGGGAGCGTAGATTGTCGGATGTTATCTTAACATATTTATCTGGTAACCTGCGCTCATCATTACTTTCTTAATTTGAATGTGATGAATGAGTGGAATCTTAATCTACTCTCTTCCATTTGGGCCTCGCTGTGATTTTATTTTTTATTCATATTTTGTTTTATTTTATTTTATTTTTTCTTTCTCTTTTGTACATTTTTATATACTATTTTAATTTTGATCAGTGTAAACATAGAATGGGATTTATGGATTTTATTTTTAATTTTTACACTTTTGTTATTTTTTTTTTTTCTCTCTGAATGATGTATTATTTTCCTTTTGTTACTTTTTTTTGTAATTTTATTTTACCATGTTTTCTGCTTTTGCTTTTTTCCTTTATTTACAGTTTACTTGTTTTTATATCATGTTTTTATATATTTTTCAAATGTAGGCCATTGTGGCGCATTAGGTTCTTCCTGTAATGCCACAATGGTCCAAAACTATTAAATAAATAAATAAATAAATGATGTCTATATCGTACTTGAATCCATATTTACCTAGAATGACTCTTTACTTATATATGTACATACATTGCACAAATTTATTTTAAATGATCGGATCAGTGGTGGCTCGTCCATATGGGCTGCGAGGCTGCAGCCCTCCCAGTATAGTACAAATACATGCTATTTTTATTTTGTTTGCATTTGGTTATTGGTATGGTCAACGAGCTACTACAGCCCGATTTATCCCTGCAGCCCCCCCCCCCCCCCACTTTGAATTCTCACGAGTCGCCACTGGTTACTATTCATGTCCTTCGTGAAGTCCCTTTACTAGAACTTAAGGACAAACCACTCAAAATTTGGCGTTTAAATTTACAATCATACAAAAATCTCACTTTTCATCAAATAGTCTCCCACTATGGTATATACATACATATGTATGTATATGTTACAATCCAAGTGTTCACTCCGGTTCGTTTATGAACATACTAGTTTGTTCATACACAAACTATTTCTTTTAGTTTAAGTGCTTAGAGTCAAAAACTATCTTCGAATAGACTCACTAAGTGTAGCATGAAACTTTTTGAAATGGGAAATCCCATGGAACCCGCATTACAACGTTGCTATGATTCCCATTTCCGTTAATATTAAAAATATCACAACCTACGGTAAGCATACATATGTATGTACATATAGGATGGGACAAACGATTGTCAATATTTAAATTAATGCATAGTAGTTTATACATGAACAAATCAGTTAATTTGTTCTTTTGTATATGTTATAGCTGAAAAATATCTTCCAGTTGACTAATTGGAATATATTTTGAAATGTATATATATTTTGACTAGTTGGAATATATTCCGTTTAACCCATGTAAGTTGATTCATATGTTGAATTACATTCCAACTAGTCAAAATATATTACAACTGAAAAAAAGTTCAACTTGTTCAAAAGTTCAATTGATACCAGGTTAAATGGAAAGGTTAGGTTTTCGTGAAAAATTCGTAATATCTAGTAAATATGATCGCATTATTGAATTCTAAAGCATTCGTAAAAACATCAGAGGTTTCAAAACTCAACTGTTATATTACAACTGGCGCACATTGTTGAATGTGTATTTGCGCTTGTAGATATACGTATATGTAATTTACTAGTTGAATTGTATTCGAATATGAATTACCTAAAACGCCAGTTGGGATATATTAAAATTGTAACACATATGTACACTATAACTGGCCAGATTGGTTCTTGGATGAACAAACTAGTATGTTCATGAACGAACGATATGTACGGTTGGATTGTAGCATACATATATGTATGTATATTTATAGTCGTTTTCAATATTATTCATATCGCCAGTTCCGATTTTAATCCGAGCTCCATCGTCAATTGAAGCTTTGAATATAAATGGCGAACGATAATCCTCGAACAAACAAGTGCCGATTCTCTCGCCAAAGTGAAAATTTGCCACCGAAACCCTCTCGTATGCATATTTGGGGTGGTCGCATATGTAAATCACACTCGGTCGAACATATTTAAACAATAAAAAAATCCGAATGTATAAAGGGGTTAATTTTAATATGGGATTTTGTCGCATTACTCGCGTGTATTATACATCTGCACGATTTCTTGAGCCGCTCACCGCGGACATTGTTGTTGTTGTGTATAGGAAATTGTATTTACAGCATGAAACCACAGGCTGAAATATAATTTTCTGACCACAGATCGAATGGAGTTTTGTCGTGGGATGCGAATGATAATAATAAAAAAATACGAAAACCGCAACATAAAATTCAACCTTTGTTGTCTACGCGCTCTGCAGTTTTTGTTTTATTATTTAAAAATATGTGTGTTGCTTTGATAATATTTTGATTTATAAATAAATTAATAAATAGAACAAAATAGTACACTTTTCCTAAAATGTACATATGATTTTGAGGTCCTGAACTTAAGATGTAGCAGAAATCGAAAATTATTTTATTTTTCTATAACTTGTTTGTTTGAATGACGTTAAACTCAGATCAAAACCAAAAAAAAGCAACTTTGGTTATAATTTTCTGTAATTGCTGATAGAAACATAAACTAATTACTGGTAGAAAAATGAAATTTTGTGGTTTAGCTCGAAATAAAGTATGTACACAATTAAAGAAAAAATAATATAGTATTACAATCAGGACTATTAATTAAAAAAAAATACTAAAACAAATAATAATCTGAGTTGGTTGATTTTTTAACAACTCTGACTTCACAGCCCCGATTTCTACTCTCATTTTTTTATTTAATTGATTTGTTTATGTATGAAATTCATACACATTCAATAATTCAATGAATTGGATTACATGTAAATTTTAAATGATTTTTTAATTCCTTTAAGTTGTATCTTTTGAAAATTGCTATTATTTTTACTACTAACAATTTGTAAGTAGGCAAGAAAAGTCGATCTCACTAAAATCATTCAAGTTGGAGTCGGAGTCGAATCATAAAATAAAGTCAAAGCAGAGTCGGTAAATTTTGGTCTGACTCCACAGCCCTGATAACTACATAGTGTTTAGTTAAATTACATACATATGGACTTAGAGACATCTATAAATTTTACATAAAATAAAATGTATGTTTTGGTTTATATCAAATAAAGATAAACATTTTATAAACAATCCATAGATGGCAATACAATATTTTTTGCACAACACCTTTATCAGAACTTTTGTTTGAAATTTTTTTTACAAAAACAATATATAAATCACAATTTTAAACAAATTTTTGCTACCCAGAAATTAACAACTAACTTATTTCATTTTTATATACAATAAATGTATTCAAAAATACCATTGCATATTTTTTAATCTTTTCAAAAAATAGCTTGAAAATAAGTTTAATTTTTGTTAAATTAGAAGTAGGAGAATGACCTTTATAAAATAAAATATTAATACATCCGTATTCAGAGAAATGTTATAATTAGTCACCGGAGCCTGAGGGGGCCATGTATTGTTCAAAGGTTGTAAATGCATTGTTAAAGGTTTGCCGAACAATGGTTAGCACTGTAACTATCCTACCTCTAGTTATAATAATAGAAGCGCCTTTTCGAATACATTTCTTGTTTCAACAACACGCGTACCGTTTCCATAAAGGTCTGACCGCACTATGCGTCAAACGAACGATCCGACACTTCCCAACAGTGTGCGACAATATTAGGTAAACTGCACTTGAACGACAGCGATGCGACACTACGGAGTAAATTATGTCAATCATTCGTTCGGTACCTCGAATAATTGTCGCAAGGCAACCCCCACTCAACGACACTTGCGTCACGCCGCAAACGACACCTTGCGTCAAAGTTGGTCGAAAAGTCAACTTTGACGCACGGTATCGTTCTACGTCATGCGACTGTCGCACAATGCGTTATGTCTCACACAGTTTCATATAAACAATATTTGGTCACGTACTGTTGTGAAGTGTTGGATCATTCGGTTGTCGCATAGTGCGGTCAGACCTTAACTACCATAGAAGTATAATGCATACAAGAAAACTGATTGACCGATTTTAGGGTATGACCAGTTTTAGTGTGACAGGTGATCACGTGTGACCCATCTAGAGCGACCGGTTGTCCTGTGACTGGTTCACATTTGACTAGTAATCACCGAACTGTTGTCAAGTGACGATTGTCCAAAGACATTCCAAAATAATTTTAGCATCAGTCGTATTTAATTCTTGGTGGTTTCTTTGGGCAAGGGCAATGGGCTTCTGAACTTCTCTGGGCAAGGGCAATGGGCAAGTGCATCGTTAAAAATTGCAATAAAAAATGTCTTTGGACAATCGTCACTTGACAACAGTTCGGTGATTACTAGTCAAATGTGACACAAGTCACAGGACAACAGGTCGCTCTAGATCGGTCACACGTGATCACCAGTCACACTAAAACTGGTCACACCCTAAAATCGGTCACGAGAAAACTGATTGACCGATTTTAGGGTGTGACCAGTTTTCTCGTGACCAGTTTTAGTGTGACGGGTGATCACGTGTGACCGATCTAGAGCGACCGGTTGTCCTGTGACTGGTTCACATATGACTAGTAGTCCGTTTACCCTTGACAACAATATAACGCCTAAAGCCACTTCTATTATTATAACATTTCTCTGTCCGTAATACAGTTTAATGAAATAAAAGATGAAATATAATTTTTAAATTTTATATATTATAATATAGAAAAATACAAAAAGTACAAAATCTTTACTATCATAATAACTAGGCAAAAATGCCCACCGAATTTTCTTCCATCATAAAATGTCTCCAATGAAAACAGTGACATACATTGGCAAAATTTGTTGTACAATATTCATAAAATTTAGTAATTTCTAACAGTTTTAATAGCAAACGTGTTGAAGAAACACATCCCGACAACGAAAAGACAATCGACGGGTGCCGTCAAAATATCCTCAAACTGATTAAGACAAAAGTGATTCAGGATATGACAAACGCCCAAGCCGACACCCCACATATTTCCAAAAACGTACGAAATGTAAACGAGCGACGCAATATTACCAGCCAAGACGACGTCAATCAGCGTCGTATAATCGCCAAACTTCATCAGAAACATGACGACGGCTAGCACTCCTGATATCAGATGTACGTAGGCAACATGTGACGAATAGCCGAATATCAGATACAGATACGTGACGACACACGGCAGAGCTAAGCTCCTCGTGAACACTTGGGTGATAATGAGGAATTTGTTTACGTAAGCGCTTTGTCTGAAATTTGGAAAGGCTGAAAAAAGACGACGTAGGAATAAGTCACAGTAATATCAATACGACTGAGGCAAAGTCTAGTTTATATAAAAGCAACAAAGCGGACAGATCCATTAGTGCAGCATATAAAGCCGTGAGGTTAAATTTTGAAGTACCTTAATTGGACGTTCTACTTACCGGACCGATAGTGCGTATCGTTAAATACTACAATCGATTTTTGCAACACATGCAGTAAAAATCCAGAGAGCCTGCTACCGACAGAGAAAGCCATTCCCTCACCGCATTAAATTACATATGTTTAGGGTTTCCAGTCCTGTATATACTATATATGTGCAGGATCGCATAATATTTCATCGGAAGCATTCGAATCCTGCAAAAGTTCCACGAGAGTCCTTCGTTTATAAGACAGCTTTCGTTGTAGTCTTCGTACGATAGGAATAATGCATGCAATATTGAATTAAATAATAATGTTGACTTCAGCCATGCCAGGTATATACTTAAGTATATCTTTTAAACTTTCTTCGAATCATGTTGAATCATAGATATAGAATACCATAGATACGCCCTTACGCTCTAAGCTGATCACCCTGTTGGACCATGCACACACAAAAAAAAATTACAGATCATGCACACTCTCTCTCAGTAGCTAGTTAGCTTCTAAGTAGGAAGGTCGATTGACATTTTTCGAAAATGCCAACGTGTTCAGTGAAATTGTGTTACAATTAGTCAAGAAAACATAAAAAGGCGGATGGCATCACATATCATACGTAAGAATTAATATATAATGTCTTCAATTATAGTAGTATTTTAATATATAATGAAATATCGGCGCGATGTATGTAGTGTTATATGCACTGATGGAACAGCGGTCGACAACCTCTGCCATTGTTGGCACTGAAGGAAATTCAGAAATCGACATTAAGTTTAAAACTACAAACAATGAACGAAATATTAAAGTGTCAGCTTTAAAATTGATCCTCGTGGAAGTTACTAATGTTTAAATATTGTAATAGTTAATGATGGTTTTATTATAGTAACATACATTTGTAGTTTAATATAGTGCGTATAGCTTAATGTTTTTTTCTTAATATGGCTTTATTAGTTTGGTTTACTGTCACGCGGAGTGTCCAATAAAATAAAACTTCAGTGCATGTACATATGTACATAAACTGGTTGCTGACCACTGCGTTTTTTGCGTTCCTTCCTTTTTTTTCACCACTTCCCCGCTAGTTAAACCCCCCGCACCCCTCAGATAGTGGCGACAAGATCTCCAACGAAATTTGTATGTAATGGCATATCTAGGTTATTCTACATCTATGTGTTGAATCCATAGATACCTTATTCATATACGTAGATATATGTATATCGATAGATACCTTATTCAATGAGCAATTTGAAAAATTTATCTTCCAAACTTCCAAATTACTCACATACCTTTTCAAGCTACATATGATCGTGTAATGAAATGATCAAGATTCGAAAAGTTCCTGTATACATACATATATGTATATTCATGTTTGATTCGTATCTGGGATTATGAAAAATACTTTGATATAGATTTAAAATTACCCGTAAGCTTCCTATAGTACAGAAATTACAACGAGACACCAAGCAAGTGATTTTTTTTAGATTAGTTAGTGGTCTATCTCAGAGCATCGCAACCTTTTCACGCATATCTATACTCGCTTCTACGTTGTCGCGGAAGTCAGGTTACGATGCTCTGGACTTTATCTGATACACAGAACAGACATCTGGTAACCCTACGCATACGTGTATGCATGTTACAGTTAGTAGATACATAAACGATTATAAGTAACGTGTGATGTTACCATATCGGAGTAGTCCCGCAATTCCGTAGAGGAGGAGACCGGAGAATGTGGTAAAGGGGAGTAAAATGGTGGTGATTGGGGGTTGGGAGTAGGGGTACGGGGGCGGCGGTCGGAGCCCCCACAGACTAGACAGAGACGACAAGGAAGCCCCCGAGAGCGCCAAATGCGCGCAAACTACCAACATCTTGCACGACCGCCACCCCCACTCTCACGCGAACGTCACTGCGCAGTTGACATTCAACTGACAGTCACTGCAGCCAACCTAAATGTATATGGCAAAAACCGTGGCTGCCAATCACATTTATCATTGCAAACACTACAAACTAAAGTCGTGCTTACTGGCTCGTTGGCTCATTGAATTCTAATTGAAAAATAAGGCCCTGTCTAAGATCAAAAATACGGTAAATGGATTACTATGCACATTGCGATCACCCAAAAGAAAATCTTTGCCAAACGAAAATCACGAATACGGAATATTTGGCACTCGAGTTCTCGTTAGTACAGTGGCTCTTAACCTTGTTGGATGTACAGAACCCCACCAGTTTCATATGCGCATTCACCGAACCCTTCTTAATTGGAAAAATAAAATTTGATTGTTTTCAAATTCAAAACATAGGTATATATTTTACCGGTCTCCCTCACGGGCCCGAAAGTGAAACGCCCGAAAACGCAAATATCGGAAGGCAAAAATCGAAAATCGAAAGATCTTAAGTCGAAAGATAAAAAAAGGGTGCATGGTAAACGGTACATACTCACTTCATTTGCGCGAGCAGGATACAACAGGAACAAGAGGAACAGGCTTTTCCTCCCGTATTCTGCGCGCGCACATTAAATTACGACAAAAAGAGAGATAATTTCACCGCATGCCACTCATATGTATTATATATAGAGATGGGATAGTCACAGTGCTATCCATTATTCCATTGTTGTAAATCCTTTGTAAAAAAGGTTCGGCAAACCTTAAACAATGCATTTATAACCTTTGAACAATACGCGGCACCTTCTGGATCCGGTGATTAATTATATATACACTAGTGTTGGGCCCGTTGATTTCAACGGGTGGTTTCGAAAAGGAATTGAAACTCGAATAAAAATAAAGTTAAAGATATTGAATCGACTGGTTTCGGAAAGAAATTGATGCACGAATTACGAATGACAAATTACGAAGTGATTATGAATTACGAATTACGTTTTGTGCATCGCCGACGCCCCGACGCCTTTGCCCCCAGCGCCCCCGATGCCTCCGGCACCCCGGGGCCTTCGCCCCCGGCGCTTCTGTCGCTCCGGGGCCTTCGGCCCCAGCGCCGCCGACGCCTCCGGCGCCCGCAGTGCACCCAGCGCCCCCGATGCCTTCGGCACCGGGGGCGCATAGCTATAAAGCACGCGCCTCGAAAATAGGTCACCACGTGTTCCCAACACACGTGTCCTGGAAACGAAACAAAGCATCTTCACGCGGCACGCTTCAAGCCAGAACGTATATAAAGCGACGCACCAGCTCCCAACACCAGAGTGAACCTCTGGAGTTCAACCAGACCACTTCTCCGAAGCTTAACCTCTTCGTACATACTGTGGCAACCCCAAAGGCTGGCCGTAAACGGAGGTGTTTTCGCCCCGAGGGCGGTCAGCGCGTCACGGGAAGCTATCTCTTCCCTTCGGACCTCGCAACCGACAACACCTCTCTCGTCTCCCACACTCGCTGTACCTGAACCAATAAACATTGTTTCCCGAAGCCGAACACCGCGTTTCAATCAATCGCCTGCTCTCCATAACTGGTGACCCCTACAAAACAAGAACACGCATCTGTCAAAACACGCAGCTGTCAAAAACGTACGGTACAAGCATGGCGCCCATCATCACAGGCCTTCTCGACGAGGCCCCCGCCGCCACCCCCGCGGCAGAAGCCTATTCAGGAGCAGAGATAGAAGTGGCGAGGATAGCCGTGCGCGTTCCGCCCTTCTGGGACGAAGCGCCCGAGCTGTGGTTCGCACGACTCGAAACACAGTTTCCGTGCGCGCTCATCAAGTCGGACGAGGCGAAATTCGCCACGGTCGTGGGACTCCTCGACAACAAGTTCCTCCCGCTCATCCGAGACATCCTTTTGGAGCAGGCCAAGGGAAACCGTTATGAAACTACCAAAAGAAGATTGGTAGAGGCGTTCTCGGACAGCCACGACAATCGCATCAACAGACTGATGGCGAACCTTCAGATCAGCGACAGCCGACCATCAGACTTGTGGTTCCATATGAAGGCGACCGCGGGCAACACGTGCGCGACAGATTTTTTGAGAGTCATGTGGACGCGAAGACTTCCAGTTCCCGTGCAGTCGGCGCTCGCAACGATGACGACGACCAACATAAAAGAGCTGACGACGGTCGCAGACCGCGTTTTCGAGACACAGCGGCCGGTCGACGTTTTCCAGCTAAGCGCTGCCACCTCAGCCTCCGCCCTCGCCCCGGCCCCCGCTGCCGCCCCCGCCCCCGCTCCCGCGGAATACCCCAGCACCGCACCGTGCCCGCACGTGGACGCCTTTTCACGCACTCACGCACCTCCAGCACCACACCGTTCCAGCGTAGAAGCTAGGTTGAGGAACTGCAAAGACTGGATAGCCTCGGCGGACCAGAGCATGCAGGAGATTAAATAAATGCTGCGCGCGCAAGAGCGAAGAGGACCGAAGAATTCAAACCGCGGCCCCCATAACAAGACAACGTTCGACACGTGTCGGTTCCATCAGAGGTACGGTAACCGCTCGAACAGATGCGAACCACCGTGCAGTTTCAAGAAAGCGGGAAACGAGTAAGCCCGTCGGTCAACTCAACAACCGGCGGGCCTCACAACTCTCGTCTCTTCGTTCGAGACCAGAGAACCGGGATGAGCTTTCTCATCGACACAGGTGCCGACGTCTCCGTTCTCCCCGCCCCCCCAGAGAACCGCAATCGACCCGCGCAATTGGAACTTCGTGCCGCCAATGGATCGCGAATCGCCACATACGGAACACAAGAGATGGTGGTGAACATCGGTCTCCGACGCCAATATCCATGGTCGTTCATCGTGGCGGCAGTTCCACGAGCGATAATCGGAGCTGACTTCCTCGCCAAGTACGGCATCATCGTCGACTTGAAAAGGCGCCGACTGACCGATGCACAGACAACGCAGTCACGCCAAGTCGGCATCGAAACGGGTCATTCACTAGGGTTGCGGGTCGTATCTCGCCCCACAGAGTATGAGGAGCTGTTGGCTCAGTTCGACGATATCACTCGCCCCGAAAAGTCGACCACCACCAAGAAGCACTCGGTGACACACCACATCGAAACCCGAGGGCCACCAACAGTTGCCAAACCCAGAAGGCTAGCTCCGGACAAACTAAAAATTGCCAAAGCAGAGTTCGCCCAGATGCAGAGAGACGGGACATGCCGGCCATCCAGCAGCAGTTGGGCCAGCCCACTCCATCTGGTGCAGAAAAAAACTGGCGAGTGGCGCCCATGCGGAGACTTCAGGCAGTTGAACGCATGCACGGTACCAGACAGGTACCCAATCCCAAACATGGCGGACTTTAATCATAATCTGATGAACACCTGTTTATACTCGGTTATAGAACTGGTGAAGGCGTTCCACCAGATTCCAGTGGAGCCACGAGACGTCATAAAAACTGCGATAACCACACCATTCGGCCTATTCGAATTCCCGTGCATGACGTTTGGCCTAAGGAACGCAGCGCAAACATTTCAACGATTCATGGACGAAGTTCTCAGAGGGCTGGATTTCTGTTTTATTTACATCGACGACATACTCGTGGCATCACAGAATCCAGCCCAGCACAAAGACCACTTGAGGCAAGTCTTCGGAAGACTCCAGGCTTATGGAGTAAGAATTAATGCCAACAAATGCGAGCTGGGCAAACCAGAGGTGAAATTCCTGGGCCATCAGATTACGAAGAATGGAATTAAACCATCTCCGGAGAAGGTAGAAGCCATCAGAAGCTACCCCAAACCTCGGACAGTCCAGGACCTCAGGAGGTTCTTAGCCATGGTCAACTTTTATTGGAAGTTCATTCCCCACGCGACGGAGAACCAAAGGCTGATGAACGACCTCCTGAAAAATTCGAAGAAAAACGACAAAACCCCGGTAGCTTGGACTTCCCTCACTGATGAAGCATTCCAAAAAACCAAGACCCAGCTGGCAGACGCTACATTGCTGGTACACCCGGACCCGGAAGCGCCACTCTCAATCGCAGTCGATGCTTCAGATAGCACTGTCGGAGCAGTACTCCAACAACGCCAAGACGGCGTCTGGAAGCCACTCGCCTTTTACTCAAAAAAGTTGACAGACGCCCAAACCAAGTACAGCACGTACGACAGGGAGCTAACCGCCATATTCCAGGGCATCAAACATTTTAAAGTAATGCTCGAAGGCCGCAAGTTTGTGGTATTTACCGACCATAAGCCACTGCAGTTTATTTTCAAAAAGAAAGCCGACCAAGGTACCATGCGTCAAATTCGGCAGGCTTACTTCATCAGCCAGTTCACCACGGATATACAGCACGTGGCTGGAGAAGAGAACGTAGTGGCAGATGCCTTGTCTCGCCTGGAGGCGATCGCCTGTCCCAATAGCATCAATTACGAAGAACTGGCAAAAGCTCAGCTCGACGACGCCAACCTAGAGAAGCTGAGGAAGAACACCGCAAGCGGCTTACAGTGGCGCAGGATACCTGAACCGGAGAGCAATATGGAGATCTGGTGCGATATATCAACGGGCAGACCTCGCCCTTACATCCCAGAACGCTTCAGGCGTCAAGTATTCGACGGAATACACGGATTGGCCCATCCAGGAACCCGCGCATCAGTCGACATGGTACGGAGAAGGTTTATATGGCCCAGTATTTCAAAAGACGTTAGGCATTGGGCAAAAACGTGCATTACATGCCAACGCACTAAAGTCAGCCGTCACACTCGGGCAGGGATCACCGAGTACGACCTGCCGAGCGACCGTTTCGCATTTGTCCATATGGACATAGTGGGGCCACTCCCGCTGTCGCAAGGGTTCTCATATTGCCTAACCGTAATAGACCGTTTCACCCGTTGGCCGGAAGCAATACCAATCGCCGACATACGGGCAGAGACAGTCGGCAAAGCCTTCTACGGAGGCTGGATCGCCAGATTCGGAGTCCCCCAGGAAGTCAAAACCGATCAAGGGCGCCAATTCGAATCGGAGTTATTCGCCGAGCTGACGAAAATCCTAGGCACCCGGCGACAAAGAACCACACCGTATAGACCTCAAGCCAACGGGATGATTGAGAGATGGCACCGTTCATTGAAATCCGCTATCATGGCTCAGGCAACCGACAATTGGGTCGATGCGCTCCCGACAACACTACTGGGACTCCGAGCGGCACTGAAGGAAGACGTTAAGGCCTCGGCAGCAGAGATGGTGTACGGGACACCCCTGGTGTTACCGGGAGAGATGTTCTCCACAAATAGGGCAATAACCGAACACCAATTCGTGAATAGAATCCGCCGGCAAATGGAAGAACTTCGACCGTCCCCGGTAAAAAGGCACGGGACAGAAAGGACCTTCGTACCGCAAAAGCTGCAGTCGTGCACGCACATATTCCTGCGCCACGACGCAGCACGAACAGGTTTCCAACCCCCCTACCAAGGACCTTTCGAAGTTGTAAAAAGAAACGGCAACATTTGGACTATCAGGAAGAAGGGAAAGGAAGTGAACGTGGCAATGGACCGAGTTAAGCCAGCATACTTAGAACTGGCGCTATCACCTGGACCACCCCCGACCTCGTCGGAGCAATCACCATCACCTCCAGAGCAATCTCTGCCACCGTCAGTACCAATGCCTACATCATCGACGACCCGCACTGGAAGAACCACGCAAATTCCTGCTCGATTTAGGGACTAGCAATTAAGCACTCGCATATGTAGTAGTATCTACCCCAATTATGATGACATGTTAGCTTCTCATGAAATGCCCACAGCCACACGGAAGTTTCAGGAATGCATTTCTACCTAGAATAATCAGTTATTCAAATATTGTTATAGTTTAATGCTTTAATTGCAATAGCCTTAGATGATTGTGTTCTTGTCTATCTATGTATTCCGATTTTTTTCCTTACCATATGTAATGGGTATATTATTATTTTTGTGTGCCTAGCATGGAGTCGCTGCTATTAGATCTCATTCCGTGTGTACATTAGACTGTCAGTCTTTATAACTAATGGTGGCTGTTATGAATTGTACGATCCTCCACATACGCTGTAGCTCCGGGAAGCGAAATTCCAAAACTTTTATTCCTTACTTATTTTTTACTTTATTTACTTTTATTCTATGTTTACCTTTCCGTGGAAAGTATGGGTATTCGATTTACTTATGTTGTACTGATGTGTATTTTAGTTTACTTATGCTGTACTGATGTGTATTTTAGTTTACTTATGTTGTACTGATGTGTATTCGATTTACTTATGTTGTACTGATGTGTATTTTAGTTTACTTATGTGTGTACATTCGTGGTCCACATGCATTTTTTTTGATATACTTGTATGATACCAAGAGAAAGGACACGAGAGAGGTCGGAAGTAACTGTAATATTATTTTGCTTCTGTAACTGTAAGACATTATTTCGTCTGTAACGCTGGGGTACCAGCTAAGTGGTATCGCCAAGGCTAAGGGGGGAGTATTGTGGCAACCCCAAAGGCTGGCCGTAAACGGAGGTGTTTTCGCCCCGAGGGCGGTCAGCGCGCGACGGGAAGCTATCTCTTCCCTTCGGACCTCGCAACCGACAACACCTCTCTCGTCTCCCACACTCGCTGTACCTGAACCAATAAACATTGTTTCCCGAAGCCGAACACCGCGTTTCAATCAATCGCCTGCTCTCCATAATACAATAACCATTGTAAGAATTGAACAAAAATAAACGATCCTCGTACAAACTACACAACATGTGTTTCGTTAGGCCGGTATACGGTTGGCCATCAGTCATAAAATAGTCAGCTAACATGTGTTTATAGGAACTCATCAAATGAACGCATAGACATTCTTGCTTAGTTGAAAAATGTTCGTGGGTACTTTCTTAAATCTTCATAAAATATATTAAACATTCCCTTTATTATCTGTTTTTGCAACAAAGGTGCACCCAATATTCTGCTTTTTTCCTCTTTAAAACTAGCAATGCTAATATTACAATTTCTTCAACGTTCATTCCTCACAAATGTGCTAGCAGTAGGCCTACTGCCGAACTCGAATCGCTTGAGCGGGTCGTCCATCGTCCAGTTGTCACATCGCCCGTTCGTCGCGGTATCGAGATATCGCATCGTCCGCTCCAACCTATCGCCCAGTTGACCCGGTCCCTGCTGACATGTCACTTTTGACGTTTAGGCGGAGACATCGTGTGTGAGCGAGAATGTTTGCATTTAACTAATGTTATTCTTGCTTTGATACAAATCATTATTTCAAACAAAATACGTAATTGTACATAGAACAAATGTAACAACGCTCATGTGAATTTCAAGTTTTAATAACATATTTATTTTAGGTTATAGTAAATAAGTCTGAATAGCAATCTATATATACACAATGGAAGCATATACAAAAAATTACATAGCACCGTCTTCTCTCAACGGACAACAAATATCGGATGATTTAAAGGAAATATTTTCTTCGGTCAGTAGCTATCAACCAAACGCATCTAGAGAAACCTATGATTCATTTCTTTACCAGCACGATCAACTCAAAGAATATTCTGATAAAATACAAACACTCGACGCATCATTGACCAATTTGAACGAAGAGCTGTCTCGCAAGACTTCAGAAATGAAAGAAAAAGTTCAATATTAACAAGTCATTACAATTCTTAAACATTCATATTTATTTTACAATTCAAAATGTCTACATGTAATAATTTCAATATTAATAAATTATAATTTTTTCTAAAGCGTCTCGTTTCTTGTAGAGGTTAACCTGTCCTCAACTTGCTTGTTATTTCTAACACCCTTGGTTTCGTTAATGATTGACCATTTATAAACTATTAGCTTGTCACTTCTGCAACTCATTCATTTCCCTTTCCCTTTCTCATATGTACTTTCTAATAGAATCCATAAGCAATCCGTAGAAGGTTGAACTAACATGGGAGAGCAAGAAAAATAAATACCAGAGAGATCAACTGACACTACTATTGTGTACAAAAATCTTCCCATTCACACAACACTAGTATCAGAAGTGGGATCAGAGATGGCTGGAGTAACAAAGACCGAATTTGACAAGGTTACATGGTGCTCACAATCTGTCAGCGCATTCTTCAATACTTGATGTGGTACAGGGTGGAAGAGACAATCTGGAAAGACTGGTTGTATTCGTCAGTGTGGAGGAAAGAGGGAGAGGCTAATTCTTGTTATGCTGTACTCATCAAATTCAAGCATAGCCATGGCTTTTCTGTAACACGTATCATTACATAATTTATGAGAGGCACAAACATATGGATGACGATCAAGTTATTGAATCAAGATCCTTTTGGAGATATCTCTCTTCCTCATTTTTCCCTTCACGCTAGTAACCACAATGGATCTTTTTTCAAGCTTTTCCTAACTCTTTTGTCACGTGTCTGAAGAACTTTACGTTTGCAAAGAGGGGAAAATCTCACATATATCAAGTATATTACATAATATCACAACATAATCAGAGTTAATGCGCAAGCAAGAAACGCTATGACCTCAACAGGCTACCATTGCTTACAAGATCTCCCTCATTCATCAAACCAAGAGAACACAAGCACACTAAAGCCCCTCCTTGCTCGGCGAATTTTTTGTTCTTTTCCCAGAATGTCGACGCATAACATTGACCGTCAAACATAACAATCGTTCTGAATAACTTTTCCTCTTGTCGAGTGTCGTATTTGGGTAGTTTCAACCCCTTTTTTCCAGCCCATGAATGCAGTACCGATTTAGGCAAATCGGTGTCATTCCGATAAACAGATCGGATGAATCGCATCTTGAATAATAAAATTTTAATAGTTATATCAAATATAATAAAATATAATATTTGTATTTGGAATGGTTTTTACTTTCATTTCCACTGCGCCTTCTAGTTTTTGTATTTTTGGCTTTTTATTCGGAGGACCAAGAGTTTCCGGACACACTTCCCATCTGCCCTGAATACCTTTAGCTTGATATTCTGTTTGTTTTAATTCACAATAGTCGTCTAAATTCCAAATTGAACTAAAATAATTGAACTTGCTTTAATACTAACAAAGCTATATTTAACGATATTTCGGTTGTTACGAAGAAATAACTATAATTAATCTGGTTCGGTTATAAAATCAGCTCACTATCTAGATATTCCACTCAAATTTTCAGGAATAAATATGATTGAAAAGCTTGGACTTTTGAAATAATGTTGATAGTAAAACACTATTGCAAAGAAAAAGCACTGGCTGTCATTTGTGGTATTGAAGAGTATTTTCATTTAATTTCATCAAAAATCCTTAAGCCCATTTTCAAGACAAAATAAACAAATATATCGGAAATGTAAGGATTGCTCATACAGTTAGTACATATAAGATATTACAAAGAATTGCAGTTGATCTTTCCGAGTCTTGTAACAACCGAATTCGACTGATTTATCAAAACTGACATTATACAATGTTAATTACCATATTTGTTTCATTGTTTGACATTCCAAAAACTGTTTTCCTCTCGGCGTGTCCTGCAGCTCTCGCAACATATTTTGAATGCAATATTTAGTATTAGACGGCGAATTGTCATAGTCGACAGCGAGCTTCAAATATTCCACAATCACGGTATCGAGAGCCAAGAGACCCCGTCGTCGAAAAATCGAACAATTCCACTCAGCAGCTCGAGCCAACATAATCTTCGAACATCCCGTCGCTTCTCTAAATTTATCTATATCAGCGTGAGATTCTATTTCTTTCGAGCCTCCGCTGAAAATTAATATAATAATTGATTTCAAATTAATATATTAGCATTTATTGTTTTTAATACAAAAAAAAAAAATGTATACACCAACTTAGCAATGACTGGAATTTTAGTATTACTAGCCACGTATTTAATTATATCAGTATGCACGAAATGCTGAGGTCTTTCATCCTTAGTTCGGCCGTGTATGGCTATCATGTGTATTCCGGTGGATACTAATTTTTCTACAGTTTTTAATGTCTCTTCTTTGGTGGGCATTATTCGTATCTTACAAGACACAGGTATTTTCAGATTGTCAACGAGGCTCTTAAGAATGATCACCGCTTTATCGAGGTTCTGAAGTAATGCCACTCCCATTCCACCTTTGACTGAAAATTCTTTAGGACAACCCATATTTATATCTATCGAAGCAACGTCATCTTCCCTAAAAATATTGAATGCAATGTTATAATTTACTCTATTCAACTTAGTAGGATATATTTTATTTTTAATTTATACCAGGAAGGCCTAACAGGTAACTCCAATGCGCCTTCCTGGCCAGAAACATTATATTTGATACAAGTATTATTCTTATTATACAAAGTAAATACATATCAATTACCACCCACAGAGACATCTATGGTCAAATTTGTAAATTTGCAGCACTTTATACAATCCAGCAAAATTCGAGATTGCTGAAAACTCGAGATTTACGAGAAAATGGGTAAACTTGCCAATTTGTTGAAACCGTTTCAATGAAAATCAGATAAATTGGCAAACTCTTGATAGGAAACGATCGACCTGGAGTCACAAATCCAAGGTCTGGCCAGCAGAAACCACTTCATTTAAAGCATTATATGCTAACCACTAGTCTATTCTGCTGGTTGTATGTACATACATACATATATATAGTGCTCTTACTTGGGAAGTTTCTAATTGTTTACGGAAATCTTTTGTTCAAAATTTAAAAATTTGGGAAACAGTATAGAAGTCTTCATAAATAAACTTTCGCTTAGATACCAGCAATGTGTTTTTGTTTTATTGAAAACTAATATTTTTGAAAAAAGATGAAAAAAAGTTTAATAACAATAGCTTGTTCTTGAGTTTTAATGGGGGAAAATGGATCATAGATGTTTATTTGTTTATTTATTGTCCTTGAAATAATTTTATTACGTCGATTTCTTTAGTCAAAATAAGCATTAATTAGATAGTAACACGAATATAATCCCAAAATATTAATATTTTACGACAGAATTATAAATGTGTGTGCTATTTTCATTTATTACACAGATGTATGTATAATATTTTGAAAATATGGTTTTTGTAACCACAGTTTGTATTATATTTTTTATATTGGAAATACGAGTGTGAAAATTGAATGACACCACAATTGTAGGAAAATTTAAAGTCGTATTTAAAATCCTTACACCATTTTACCGGCTTTCAAAGCTCTGTCGGCATCACTCGTGCCGAGTTGTAATACAACCTTTTGTCGCTCTCTTTGACATGTTCTGAATACAATTGTACCATCGGTTTGGTCGATGAAATCTGTCGTGTTCAGTATGTCTGAAAAAATATGAAACGTCATAAACGATGCCTCATTCGACAGATGAGCTCCGAGAGTGGTGTACCAATACCGTTATGTTTGCGAACGCTTCTCAATATCTTCCAATCGATGAGTTCTTCCGTGTAGACTCGATCGGCGCCATAGTCGAGCGCCAACAAACGCATGGGTAATGTTCCCACGCGCACCATGGGCGCCAGGATCAGCTCACGTGAATTATTCATGTTTTTAGTCGTTCAACTTACTCGATTGTAATATATCAACATAGTACATAACCTCCCAGCTGTCACATTGACGCACGCACGTTGACATTTGTACATAAGATACTAATTTGTACGACCATATACGTATTTTGTTATGAATCGATTTTAAAATTTTAATCGGAGAAAATATCACCGACACAACCAGGGTGAGTGAGCGCTAGGACATGGAGTAGGCATTTAAGAAAAAATATATCAATAAATTTGCAATTCACTAAAAATTTAATTTTCATTTATTATTTATTATACAAGAACGTCACCCTCAAAACACTCTCCATCCAAAAGAATCCACTTTATCTAGAGCTTTTTTTAATTATATATAGGTAAATTGAATATCGGAAATAGTATAAATGCCAAAAAATCTAAAATCGATTTTATGCCAGAAATACGTTCTACGGCACTGACTTAGGTCTACTATAATTGTCAGACCACTGACGGAGACAACTCCCCCAAAAAAAAAAAACACTTTACCGTTTACCATGCACCCTTTTTTTATCTTAAGATTTTTCGATTTTCGATCTTTGCCTTCCGATATTTACGTTTTCGGGCGTTTCACATTCGGGCCCGTGAGGTAGACCCCTATTGACAAGACATCAATGACAGTACAAGCTATAGGTTCGAATGATTACTGGTCACAAAGTCACTAAAATCTCTATAACGGAATATCTGGCAGCGGAAAAGTCCATCATACTAACAATAACTATCATACTAACGAGAACTTGAGTGCCAAATATTGTGTATTCGCGATTTTCATGGCAAAAATTGTCTTTGTGACCACCAAGCTGTATGGTGAATAATATGTGTATAAAAAAAGTATATATCAAAAGCAAGTTTGTATTCCTCATACAACTGTTGTACAATGCATTGACAAAAACAGATGTAAATATCTTAAAATCTTAAATGGCACTTGATCTTTTTTATTTCCGATATTCAATTATACATAGACACGGCGATTTGTTTGCAAATTGAGACTAATACTTGTAGTATGAAAATGAGTTAGTGTGAAATAACATTCTGATCCCGATGATGCATATTTTATTTTAAAAAGAAACAAAAATATAATATTTTGCCGACAGTACAATTTGATCAACAGAGCATACCTATTTATTTCATATGAAATTGTAATGTGAGTGAACACAATATGCTGAATATGTAAATATGTATGTATGTGTATGTATATGTATGTATGAAACAATTACCTTTAAATTTAAAAATCATAGAAAAGTCAATTATCTAGATTTAGAATACGACATTGAGAAATTTGTGCTAGGTACCTAGGATACGAAGCTCGATGCCACATGCTCGATGTAAGTAAATTATACGCGATGAGAGGTGAAGACATAATTATACAGAACTAGCGGTATTACCCGGCTTCGCTCGGTACTTCGCTCGGGGGGTGGAGCCCTAGGGCTTCGCCCTCGACGCCTACGCCCTCGGGAACTTCGAATCACGTCACGGATTTCTACGAACGAAGAATACATACATTCATACATATATACAAAGTCTCTTTCCAAATTATATATTAGATGGTACATAAACTATTTTATGGATTGCGTGAGGGCAATAGACAAAATTTAAAATTTATGAAAAAGATTCTTATGATATCTTAAATAATTTGTTTGTACAATTAACAATCTGATTTATTTAAATAAGACATTCTCAAAATATACAACAAAGTCAAAGTTGGCTTTGGTACCAACTCTGATGTGCTGCGAACTGAAAGCATGCAGCGCAGGATCAGGATCAATGAACAGCGGTCGTAAAAGGGTCAAAAATTGTGATGTCATTAGCATAAGGATGATAAACGTAATATAAAGAAGATTTAAAAAATAGAATGTTATTATTAAGGAATTCATTTAACGGCGATTATTTCCCCATATAGTCCTACATCTACCACCTGCATCAGGTTTTTGGTTAATTGAGCATTGTACTGGAACTGACAAGAAGGTTGGACGTATTTTTACCCACATTCCACATTTCCCATTTGGTTGTGGAATTTCTCCTTCTTTACATTCAATATCTACCTTTACAAATGTAAGAAAAGGAGATGAAAGTTCTCTACACATTCCAATTTCTATCCTTTCCGTGTTTGGGGGACACGATAGAGGTTTAAAAATTGGGGGGCCAAGATGGGCGCTCGAAATGACATCAATTCCAATAAGTAATAAAAATATCAACAGTGCGCACGTTTTATTCATTTTTTGTCCCTGAAATGAAGTATGTAATATTATATAATTATTTAAAATAACATAAATCATATAATGATCAATAAATAAAATAAATTCTCGTCAATAATGTTATTAACGAGTTTTAATTTCGTACATACCTGCACACTAAATTCTCTTTTGGTGATATAACAATAACTGAATCTCCATTGAAATTATCGTTTGATTTTATATTTTCAACGTAAAAATGCAAATTTATTCAGCGCCGGCGGTAGACTTTAATTATCACAGGCAAAATATGTTTTCCCGAAGAATAAAAATTTTAACATAAACTTAACTTAAATTAATTCATATTCATTACAATATAAATAAATGAAAACAAAAGAATGTTTAGTAAATATTGACAAAGATAATGTTGTTTTTAAATTAAGCACTGCAGGCAACTTCATTTTTAAAATTGAAGCAAGTTTGATATAAAATGCTATTATAAAAAATTCGGATGTGATCAACCCTCGACTTTATCTATATATTTGAGGAATATAAGAAGTATATAAAACAAAATTTGATAATGAAACATATATGTACATATTTTATTTATTATTTTATTTTATTTTATTTTACATATATACCAGAAAGGCCTTACAGGTACATCCCAATGCGCCTTCCTGGCCAATTACAAATACAAATGCAGCATTTTTATTATAAGTCGTTGAATTGCGAGACACTGAAAAAACTCGCAAATTAACGAGACATCTATGAATTGTACATAAATTTTTATTGTACATCAATCAAATTTCAAATAGTGGTGACATAGTAGGTAGGAAGGATTTTTAGCCAATTTTTTTTCCGGGAATCGTTTCAACAATGAAATCAGAGAAAATTGGCAAACTCAGATAGGAAACGATCAACCTGGAGTCACAAATCCAGGTCTGACCAACAGCATACTCTGAAAAATTCATTTTAATTCAGGGATTGAACCCGGCACCTTCTTGACGGTAAGCAGAAGCTTAACGTCCGAGCTATGCTGCTGGCTGTATATGTATATGTACAAGTATTCGAAATTTTTGTAGCCACGATTGTCGTGCAATCGCAATCTGCGCAATAATCCGTTTACCCGTTCACAATGAGAGCATTTTCGATACAAATTGAGCGTAAATGTAAGGAAACTTACACAAGACAAAATTTCTACTTCCGGTTGTTCTATTGTGTTCAATTTTTTTTATTACTTAACATCAATATAAATATTATAAAGATATAATATCAACAAGATATGAAGAATTTAAAAGGTCAAAATAAAATATTGTTTTAAAAAAATTACCACTTTCGGTTTACGAATTCTAAACAAAACCTTATCAACTCTAGGGTACATACATACATAGTATACATATAAAATACAAATGTAAATTTTCAGTTTGATACGTGTAGTGGTGTGGACAAAATCATGTGGTCACAACATTTTTGAATTTTTTAAGTGGAAAAAATACCACTTCCGGTTGATAAAATTCGATGACTTTTTTTTATTTTCATTACATTGATACAAGCAATATACTTGAATTTCCTCGTGAAGAGCACACATATTATCTTATCACAGCACAAGAGCACACATCAACTTATCGATACCTAGTATTGATAAGCATTTCAACAACCGTTACCGAGTTTCAGTTCGATAGGACTAACGGTGTACAAAAAATTTTCAAAATACACAGACACATACACATTTTTTTTTCAAGATCATGAAAACGTGATCTGTTACCGATTCCGAATTCGAATCAGTAAAAATCTTGAGTTCACATTTTCGCATGATCACAAACCTTCATCTATTATTACTACGTATGTACACACATAGTTAAAGTAAAAATTTCCAGGAATGCGCTGCGGGGAAATATAAATAAACCTTTTTTTCGATTTTTTATAAATTGAAAATTGCACCCAAGATAAAATTGTTTCTACCAAATTGGCATGGTTTCCACATACATTTTAAAATATTTTATATTTATTTATGAATTTTTGAAAATGAGTACCTTAGGTGAAATTATTTTCGATACTACACTTTCTTCACTCATATGGCACCATCATATTTAATCCATAAATGATTCAGCGATATTTTAACTATTTGAGTGCTGACATCTTTTCTGTTGAAAGCCCGTCACGCTGAAAATTTCGCCAACATTTCCAACTAGAATTATTTAGAAATCTTAATTAGATAAAAATCTTAATAGAATTATTTAAAATAGTGTGGCCAGAACACTATCCCAATAAACATGTTTCAATCGAAAATACTCAGTATAAAATAGTATTAACAGTGCGAAAAAATCCCAAGTGAAAATACTTACTTTTGACTTTTGATTTGAACTGGACGACTACTTAGAGAGATTTGAAAGCTGAAAAGTACTACAAATGAAAGATAAAATACCCGACTATATATTCCAATATTAATTTTGAACAGGAAATTGGCCGATTTTGAGACATCGACCGAACAACACCAAGATATAGCCATGAAAGTGATAAACTATGTAAAATCAAGACCACAAGATGAAGCCGTAAAAGTGATAAACTATGTAAAATCAAGACCACTTCAATCCAGATTATTTAAAATTTTGTGCGGTGAAATGGGCAGTGGAGACAAAGCACTTTTATTACGTACTGAAGAAAGATGGCTATCCAGAGGAAAAGCACTATTAGGACTTCATGAACTTCGAAGTGAGTTATTGGTCTTCTTGAAGGCACAAAATAATTCAGGTTAAAATTTTGTTGAAGTTTTAACAAATCCTTCATGATTGACAAAACTTGCATATCAGGCAGATATTTTTACCAAGTGTAATGAAGTTTACTTATCATTACAAGGAAAAAGTATTACAATTTTATTACAAGAGATAAAATTGCATCTTTTGATAAAAAAAAAATATAATTCTGCAACGAAGTCCAAGTGCAGGAACAGGCTCCACGTCACACCAGATATTAGAATGCAACTTACCAATATTGTGCCTGATATAATAAGAGGTATGTAAAAAAGTCTCCAGACTCTAAATCAACAAAGTCATTAAGTGCTTTATTTATTCATATTTTTATGTTTATATTATATTATCATTTTATATTTACAAATAATTACTAAATAAATAATCTGTTTTAATAACATTTTTTTAAATTTTTTCTATTAGGAATTACCCTATCTAAAAAATAAGCTGAGCGTTCCGTTAAAATTTCCGGGTTTGTGAAGTGTTCCATTGCATAAAAAGTTTGGGAAACACTGCTCTACATAGACCCATCTCAACCGCCCCTGATATTTGGCGCCATAGGCAAACGCCTGATCTGCCTGTACGTAACGCCGACTCTGAATTCCATATATAATATGTTCTTACATATACAATATTCTTGACAATGTAAACTTAAACTTTGACTTTTGAACAAATTTACAATGCAACCAGTTTTTTGTTCTAAAAATATTTTGAAATTATAATGGTTCAAAAAAATTGTTGGCAATGACGTAAGAAATTATTAAGTATTTGAATTGTCCTTGTGAAATTATTAATATTGACATGGTTCGCGTTTCCACTTGCATTGACCTGATCTCACATCATTGACTTTTTTCTGTTCCCTAGAATGAAAAGTAAACATTTTGAAAATGTTGAATAAAATAAACAAAAAAAAAGACGAAATGACTAAAGGGCATAAGCTTGAGAAGCACCATAACAAGTAATTATATCACTTACTGGCGGCTTTTACCCGGCGTTGCTCGGAACTATGTATGTGGACTGATTACATGTTGTATAGTATTTATAAACGGCAAACACATTTCAAATTATTCAATTTTTTTTTTTAAATTATAATTAGAGGATTTTTTTTTTGTATTTTTAACTAGCTGAACCCGGCATGCGTTGCAATGCCAGAATAAGGTATGCAATTCCCGTTCCCGCTTCAAATGATGGTTGGAACTCAACAACGTCTCTTCAACGCCGTGTCGTCATAAATCAACTGGTAACGTGGATATTTTTTTCTGAGATTCAAACAATGGTCTGGAATATATTTTTCCGACATATTAATAATTTTCCTAGGTTCAAGAAAACCGAAATAGTTTTTCACTACCTGCATTTATGGCCCCCTATCCCCCCGCTACATTGTAGTTACGCCACTGATCAATTTCTGGGAAAAAATGACGACATTGAATGCCATACAAGGAATAACACAATCTTGTTCAAAAGTAAAGCTAGTAACACTTGTTCAATCATGGAAAAGATTCTTCCTGGCATAGAAACAGATTTAGTGGATTATGAAGAGAATTAAGTAAATGATATATCTGAAATATGTGGTTTTTTGTAAAATTTAAAATGTTTTGAAAACGTGGATAAAGAAAACACCCAGGAGTGGCTTTTTAAGTGATACAAGTTTGAAACGCATTGATGATGCAGATATCGTTTCTTTTGTTTCTCAAGAGGAAGAAAATGAGAGTGACACTACAAGTGAAGAAGATACCAGTGGTTACATTAGTCATAAAACGGTACAACACTAATACTACATAACCACTAACGACCACTTATCTGCTTAACTATGAGCGTTTTTCTTAATAATATAATGAGTATTAAAATTATGAAACAAAATTTGTGTTGTAAATATGATACTATATTCGAAACCAAGTCAAAATTTGATGATTCGGATTATCCGTGTTTTTCAATTATCCGTGACCTTCCTCCCCAGCATTAGCCCTGATAATCGAGAGTGTGCTGTACATACATTTAATATGTATGTATGTAAAATATGTACGCTAAATGAAAAAAAAACGATGGTATGCTATCTAAGAGGGTGCAGAAGAAAACAATGATAAAATATGTGTGTATAAAATGTATTGAAAATCTTTATTGATATAACTTCAATAAACCGTTATAAAATAAATTTTTTTACATGCTATTTCTTACACAACGATTATACATGTTTGCAGGCCATATCAGATGGAGGGGGGCAAAAAGCGAAGTTGCCATGGGCCACACCTTAAGCGACTAAATAGACTGGCGACGCTAAACATACATTTCCAGATAGCGCGTACAAATATACTTTAGATTATTTTGAAATAATATCTGATTTTGCTGGCGCTGTTTTATGTTACATAATTTTTTTAAGAAAATAAATCCAATATATAATTTCGAAAAAGACTTTGTGTGTATGTAAGTATGTAAGTTTTGTAAGTATCTTTGGTAGGGAACTTCGAAAACAAAACAAAGTTTCTATGACGACAATTTAATTGGTTGAATATTATATTTTTTTCGATTCAAATAAATTTAATAAAAAAACAAATTAATATTTACTATTAGATTCACCATGTTTGCGCTGTTTAAATCACAAATACTGAGCGAAGCCGGGTAAAACAAAACTGCCGTAATTCAATTGGGCCAAATTGTGAAGCTATCACCTTTGCACTCTTAAGGATGGTACCTATATTCACTTTACAATTTGGGACTAACCCCAAGTATTTATAGGTTTACATTTTCCCTGAGAATCGGGAAAATGATTTTTCGGGCACTGCAGTGGAACTGAGGTACTGCCAAAACCACCAACGCCCGCGTTATTAAAGGAGACATTAGAAACGACACATTCTCCTGTTTCAACGTATGTTTGAATCAGAATACACAAAGGATGATTTTCAGTACATGAATAGAAATCGTATGTTTTATAAATATCTCGAAACGTGTATCCCGGAGGGCACTGTCGCGACACCATTACAGCCATCGAATTCCCCATAGCTACGGTACTTAATATAAGTAGCAGTGAACATATTTTATACATTTTATTGTCCTGCAATGTAAAATTTTCACAAATTGTATTTTGAATGATTTTATGAATAAAAATATTCGTGTGTGTTCTTTGACATATGTACATACCTGCATACATACTAATGTAGTATCTGGTTTGATAATTTGAAGATGAATGTATCATCTTTGGGATTATTCATTCACTTTTATACTTAAACAGATACATATATATCCATGACAGCATCATATTCATAACAATGTGCAAAACAGGTAAAGCCCAAGGGCGTCATGTTGTTGTTGCTGTTTTTGTTTTTAATATTAAAAAAAAACAGTTTATCGATATTTGCAATGTATGTATGTATGTATATAGTATATATACATACATATATACACACACGATAGGTATAAATATATATGAATTTGAAATTATTTATGTACGAATTTCTACAAGCAATATGTGGAAATCTATATGAATATAAATTGTAGATTATTCGATTAACTGACATCAATAGGCAAAAAATAATGCTTGTAGAAATTCGTTATAATAGAGGTTTCTCATAATGATCAGCCTAGCTTAAATATACTGGTTGTTCCAAATATTGTTTTAATCCTTTTTGTATTAAAAATAAAGTTTTCAATTTTTGCAAGAATATTGGCTAGACACCTAAATTGGAAAGTCCTTAAAAATAGAATATGTCTGGAAAAATCTATATATATATATATATATATATATATATATATATATATATATATATATATATATATATATATATATATATATATATATATATATATATATATTTAATGAACAAAACCCAACTTTATCTATGTACGTAGTAACAATAGACGATGTTTTGTGATCATGCGAAAATTCGAACTCGAGATTTTGACTGATTCGAACTCAGAATCGATTACTGATCACGTTTTTAATGATCTAGTAAAACTTTATTTTTAATACAAAAAGGATTAAAACAATATTTGGAACAACCAGTATGTTTAAGCTAGGCTGATCATTATGAGAAACCTCTATTATAACGAATTTCTACAAGCATTATTTTTTGCCTATTGATGTCAGTTAATCGAATAATCTACAATTTATATTCATATAGATTTCCACATATTGCTTGTAGAAATTCGTACATAAATAATTTCAAATTCATATATATTTATACCTATCGTGTGTGTATATATGTATGTATATATACTATATACATACATACATACATTGCAAATATCGATAAACTGTTTTTTTTTAATATTAAAAACAAAAACAGCAACAACAACATGACGCCCTTGGGCTTTACCTGTTTTGCACATTGTTATGAATATGATGCTGTCATGGATATATATGTATCTGTTTAAGTATAAAAGTGAATGAATAATCCCAAAGATGATACATTCATCTTCAAATTATCAAACCAGATACTACATTAGTATGTATGCAGGTATGTACATATGTCAAAGAACACACACGAATATTTTTATTCATAAAATCATTCAAAATACAATTTGTGAAAATTTTACATTGCAGGACAATAAAATGTATAAAATATGTTCACTGCTACTTATATTAAGTACCGTAGCTATGGGGAATTCGATGGCTGTAATGGTGTCGCGACAGTGCCCTCCGGGATACACGTTTCGAGATATTTATAAAACATACGATTTCTATTCATGTACTGAAAATCATCCTTTGTGTATTCTGATTCAAACATACGTTGAAACAGGAGAATGTGTCGTTTCTAATGTCTCCTTTAATAACGCGGGCGTTGGTGGTTTTGGCAGTACCTCAGTTCCACTGCAGTGCCCGAAAAATCATTTTCCCGATTCTCAGGGAAAATGTAAACCTATAAATACTTGGGGTTAGTCCCAAATTGTAAAGTGAATATAGGTACCATCCTTAAGAGTGCAAAGGTGATAGCTTCACAATTTGGTCCAATTGAATTACGGCAGTTTTGTTTTACCCGGCTTCGCTCAGTATTTGTGATTTAAACAGCGTAAACATGGTGAATCTAATAGTAAATATTAATTTGTTTTTTTATTAAATTTATTTGAATCGAAAAAAATATAATATTCAACCAATTAAATTGTCGTCATAGAAACTTTGTTTTGTTTTCGAAGTTCCCTACCAAAGATACTTACATACTTACATACACACAAAGTCTTTTTCAAAATTATATATTGGATTTATTTTCTTAAAAAAATTATGTAACATAAGACAGCGCCAGCAAAATCAGATAAGTATATTTGTACGCGCTATCTGGAAATGTATGTTTAGCGTCGCCAGTCTATTTAGTCGCTTAAGGTGTGGCCTATGGCAACTTCGCTTTTTGCCCCCCCTCCATCTGATATGGCCTGCAAACATGTATAATCGTTGTGTAAGAAATAGCATGTAAAAAAATTTATTTTATAACGGTTTATTGAAGTTATATCAATAAAGATTTTCAATACATTTTATACACACATATTTTATCATTGTTTTCTTCTGCACCCTCTTAGATAGCATACCATCGTTTTTTTTTCATTTAGCGTACATATTTTACATACATACATATTAAATGTATGTACAGCACACTCTCGATTATCAGGGCTAATGCTGGGGAGGAAGGTCACGGATAATTGAAAAACACGGATAATCCGAATCATCAAATTTTGACTTGGTTTCGAATATAGTATCATATTTACAACACAAATTTTGTTTCATAATTTTAATACTCATTATATTATTAAGAAAAACGCTCATAGTTAAGCAGATAAGTGGTCGTTAGTGGTTATGTAGTATTAGTGTTGTACCGTTTTATGACTAATGTAACCACTGGTATCTTCTTCACTTGTAGTGTCACTCTCATTTTCTTCCTCTTGAGAAACAAAAAAAAGAAACGATATCTGCATCATCAATGCGTTTAAAACTTGGATCACTTAAATCATGATTGAGCCACTCCTGGGTGTTTTCTTTATCCACGTTTTCAAAACATTTTAAATTTTACAAAAAACCACATATTTCAGATATATCATTTACTTAATTCTCTTCATAATCCACTAAATCTGTTTCTATGCCAGGAAGAATCTTTTCCATGATTGAACAAGTGTTCAATCATGGAAAAGTGACCCAAGAGCATGGAATATCAAGAATATTCTTGACTAAATACATATTTTATATATATATATATATATATATATATATATATATATATATATATATATATATATATATATATATATATATATATATATAAATGAATGTCTGTCTGTCTGTGTGTCTCGAATAGGCTCCTAAACTACTGAACCGATTACGATGGAACTTTCAGGATTTGTTGTATGCACGTCCGGGAAGATTACTATGAAAAATATCACCCAAAAATGGAAACGAAAACGGAAAAAACGGGAATGAGTGTCATTGCGACGCAATAATTTCAAATGTGTGTTTTTCCGACAAATGGGAACGGGAAAGGGGAATTGCATGCGTTATTGTGGCATTGCAACGCATGCCGGGTTCAGCTAGTATCTAAATAAATGTATTGTATTTTTTAATGCGACGCCGTAATCCTGAGCAAAGACGAGCAATTAAAATATTATTGATTATGCAATAACATGAATACTAACTACATATAACGTGCAACGGCGCATTGATATCCTAATGTTGATACACCAGCACGTTATCAGATATTACCCCCTCTTGAGTGATTGCTTATCAGCTACTTTGGGCCGGGTTTTATGTCCGTTTCGAGTGAGTCTCGGCCATTTTGAATCGGCATCCAGAGGTGTGAGTACGTCCCCATTACGGGTCATTCATAGCCACGCTTCTTCTTCTGCAAGATGAGACGAGCCAAGTCATTCACCGTGCATCCATATCCACATCCGAAGATGACAATGTGAATTCATGGACGATCGAGCTGATAGGTTCGATGACGCCACTCGGTTAGTATTATTATAGTTGCACTTAAATTGCTTCAACTCATTGGCCACGCCTTTACCTCGTGTCGTCTATGCCCAACTTAATGTTAAGTTAAGGTGACCTTTTTTTTCAAATTGAAAACCAGGACATTTTATCAAAAAAAAATATTTTTCTAAATACTTCTATTATTAAAAACTAAAAAGAATTAATTTTCTTTAATGCTCTTATAAAATTCTACACAGAACTGGTTAAAACTATTATTATCGACTAGCAAACATTTTTAAGTTTTAACAGTCAATATTGCACTTTATTCCGCATAAAGTGATTTCACACACGTCACCAAAATCTCAAATCACGGAACATATGGCACCCGAAAATTCCATCCAACGAGATCGCGCGTGCCAGATATTCCGTATTCACGATTTTCGTGGCAATTATTGTCGTGTGCGCGATCGCAATGTGCGAAATAATCCGTTTATCGGTTTCAAAGTATTGTGCAATGAAACGATAAAAAAATAAGTATTGATTTAGTTGAAAATCTTTTCATTCATTTGACTTCAAAATATCAATAAAATAAAAAGGCCGCAATATTCCTGTATAGAATAATCCTGTCTACTTTTCGAACATGCTAATTTTCCTATTTATGTATGCATCTGTAACATTCTCCCTCGCCGCGTACTTGGTACGGGAAAGAAACCCCAACACACTTGTGAGTATTGAAAAACGAATTGACATGTGATTTATGTAACATTCTACAAGTCATAGTTTATAACAGGAAACTGCTAAGCCTTTTTAAACATTATCTAATCACGAATTGAAAATAAATACGCTCTTATCAAATAAACTCGCAACCGTCGACTTGTGGTTGAGATAATGATTTGCGCCAACGCCCAACATTTTTCTCCATTATCGCCTGGCTTGAACTATTCCTACCGTACATATGTACATGCTGTTGCAATATTGAATCCTAGCGACGCTAGACAAGGGTATTTTCAATATACTCGTCACATTTACTGGCCATAAAACCACCGAGTTGGCCAGCGCTTCGCAAGAAGCAATCACTTCCTTTCCGGCCGTCAGAATAAATTGTTGTGCATAACCAACACCTGTTGTCTCACTCGTCCTACCCATAGATAATTTAAACCATAGATAATTTTTTTGGAAATAAACCATGCGTAGCAACGCATTGGCAATGGGGTGATTGGCAAGGGCGTCGGTTCCAAGGGGAACCTAAGGCGCCCCCTTGCCTTATTTTCAATGTGCAATAAGTAATGGTGTAGTGGGGCTTTGTCGAGCTGGAGAGCGCCCCTCTTCTTGCCCTAAATGTAAAATATAGATTTCACGTTTCCAATATTAAAAGAGTATAAAAATATGTAACTTTTATTTGTTGTTAATTTATTTTTCAAAATATGAATCTGTTGAAACTATTCGTTTGAAACGTTCACGAATTTTCAATTCTAATAAAATAAGGAAAAATATTTTAATTTTATTTTTAAATCTTTCAACTTGGAACTTCAGCAGTGATTCGACGCTTTCATTATTCGTATTTTGTACCTAGCACTTTCCGAAACATTTTTTAATTCGTGACGTTATTTTAATCCTCAAAATTCAAAAACTGATTAAGTTACGTATTTATTTGAAAAAAAAATTTCCCCTGTGGCCAGTTTTTTTCCTTAATGTATAAATAGTAGATAAATTAAAATGGAAGTACACCTACATATTATCTAATTATATAATTTTTTTTTAATTTCACAAAACATTTAAAAAAAATAAAAATGTTTTGAATAACAATACTGGCCAATTCTAAAAAAATAAGGGGGGAGATAAGTTAATTGTTAATTTTTACAATATTACATTGGCAATATGGGGTATTTACATACATATATTTAAAAAAATTGGTTCTTGAAAATTTTTTTTGACTGCTCATTTTAATATTTTAATAAATATAATCTTTTATATTTATTAAATTAGATATTTGCCAAGGGCGCCAAAACACTGCTCTGATTCCAAAGTTCTTCAGTAAATCTAGGCATTTCCAGAATCCAGCTAATGTTACTAAAGTAGATAAAATTGAGAAAACAAAAAACTTTTAATGAGTTCTGAAACATATTCATAATTGAAAAGCGTATTATTGTATAGTGGACAACCGTTTGCTTAAGCATTTGTTTATATAAGAGCCCTTCCAAAAGTAATCTATCTATAATCTAGAATAATAAGCTAGGATGTCACAAACAGTACACCAAATTTGGTGGTTCCCAGCTGAAAACTAGATTTGCACAGAAGATAAATATTCAAACATTAATTTTAAGTATATTTAAATAAAAATAAAGAAATTACCAAATTGTATTTTTCAGAAAACTTTGCCTTTGCATTTTGATATGGCGTGCAACTTTTGAAGATGATTGAGCTAAAAGATGACTGCACGCAGATTTTTGCAACAATGCACACAATCCAAAAAAAGACTGCATATATTGGTTCAACATTTGGGCTGAATACTTGGGAAAATTCCGTGCTGTTTGTTTATCAAAGAAAATTTAATCAAGGTACTTTATTTTCTACATACATACATACATCTATCTATCATCAATTATATATCAAAAAAGAAAATTAATACTCTGAATGTTTTACAGAAAATATTACATATGAAGACAAGAAGATGAAGAAGCTGCATCAATTTTTTGGTTGCAGTATTTGTGACTCATGAATCATGATGTTCGGCATAATATTAATGTATTATACATACATACATATGTATACCATGAAAGTGCCTAATGCTGTGCCTTATTTTTAAAATCTCTCCCTATCAAAATTTAATTTATTTAACCCCATAATATTGTAGAACATTTTGTCTACTTCAATGGCATATATTTTTAAGTATTGATATTGTTTTTGGTCCACTTCTCACATTGATTGCGATTGAGATTATCATATTGTTTATTAAGCACAATTTCAACTTATAAGAAAAATATAGATACTTTTCTTATAAATAATTGTATAGGAAAAGTGTCAGAATTCAGACAGTGCCCCAAATTTATCACAGCTCTGTGATTATACTCCTGTCCATTCGGATGCTGATTTGTCGACGTTTAGGTTTCCAGTGCTCACTGCTGTAATTACTGCCCTAGTCTCCATTCCACAGCATATCAGTTTCCATTGATGTGTATCGATTCATCAAACCATCGTTGGTCAAATTTGTCCACGGTTACGCCTTAGTATCATAACTCTCAACACTGATAAATCCACCGGTGTTTGGAAAATAAGAGCCACCTGTAACGAATAGTTTCCCTTTGAGTGCAACGTTCAATACAAAGGAAATTTATCAGCTTTTCGACATGTATCACTTTCGCTCAATGAAAGTTGATAAGTCGAAAGTAATTTTCTACTTGATGTTCATTTCTTCAGGTGTGTTCCACAATATAAGAGACACAATAATCTTCCTTGTCAACCTCTTATATGCAAGGCCACCCTTCGAATGTTGGGACTTTGGCGGTGAAAAAGTCTCCAATTTCATAAATTTTACCATTGATAAATGCTATAGAACAGTACCCATATATGTACCTTCTAAGCGAGCATTGTTTTATCCCCGGAAACTCGGGGTAAAAGTTTCCTTCTACTCAAAGGAGTTCACAGATGTTCCTTTAGCATCATAATACTCCACACTGACTAAAGGGGTCACTGGAGGTTTTAACCACCAGTGACATAGACTTTCCCTTTGATTGTAACTGTGGAACCCCTTAGCGGTTCCCACAGTCTAGGTCTTCTTTTTTCATTGTCTCAATTTGACAGATTTCAAGACATATGCTTTTTTAATAATAATGTTGGTTACATTTCGGTAACACACATTTCTTGTCGATATTTATTACTCGAGGTGTAATAGAATTTGAAATTGACTTTTGCGTCATTGGAACCCTACTTTTTTTTAAAAGCCATACATTATTTAGGGTTTTTCTTATGTTTGAGGCCGGGTGCTACGGGACGGCCCAAATTAAAAATCAGTTTAATTTTACTTCGGAGATGCCCTCTTTGAATGTTCTTTAGATGGACGGAAAATTCAGTGCTCAATTGTATCAAGAATTTTATCGTGTTGTCTGCAAGTTTTCCGGGTGCTACGGAACGGCCCAAATTAAAAATCAGTTTGATTTTATTTTATTTCGGAGATGCCCTCTTTGAATGTTCTATAGATGAACGGAAAATTCAGTGCTCTTATATCAAGAATTTTATAGTTTTGTCTGCAAATTCTGTATATCATTATTTGGGTCTCTTCGGTTGCTTTTCTCCCTGGACCCATTTCGATGTGTGACATGTCTCTTTTAAATTAAGGCTGTCATATTGTATGTGTTCAGATCACGTCCCACCAAATTAGGGTGAAATTGCCTTTGCCATTGGTTTTTGGCAAAGGTCGGAGTGTAATAGTCGCCTCAAATTTTCCATTGGCAATGTGGAATGTAGATTATTATATTATTTTCGCAAATATATCGTATATTGGGTGAAATTAAATAATTTAAAGTTATAAAATTGTTCCATGAACAAATGGCATCATAGTAAAACTATATTGTTAGAATGAACTTATTGTACTTGTATATATTTTTTTGCTAATTTCAGCATGAAGGTTCGTTGGGTATCTGTGTGATTTATCGCAGACGATGACGAACACCCTTTCTTTAGTATACATATATTATACATAGAGACTATTTCATTATTTTATTGACCACTTGAAAGATCCATTAATGACCATTGGTGACAAATCATATATTCCTATCATTTAGGAGTGATCACGAGGTTCATCGAGGACACTAAATGCCCTTGATTGTCTTCGAATTTTTTTATTTTATTTATTCTTTTATAGTGTGGCGGCTCGCTATATGACATGGTCGAGTTAGGTCACCTTCCTGCGAGTTGGGACCAACTCGCCCGTGTTCAGAGTCGCTACCGCACTCCGTCTCTGGCTTCCATAATAAAAGCACGTGCATCAACTTGCCAGTCGTCTCATTCGTTCATCCCCTATAATAGTTTGTTTACAAAAATGATGTATAGATACTTATCAGTGACGCACGATAGTGATATTTCCACCGTAATTCACTGATACATGTATGTGGAATTATTGTTATATTCATTCATTATTTTCCAATAAAATAATAAAAAAATGAAATTTCGTTTTTTTTATTTAAACTTAAAAATGTTGTCATCGAAAGAGATTTGAAAATCAGTGGTATTCCAGGACAACAGGAAAGAGTGAGTGATTTTTTTTTTGTAAGTATCAAATAAATTTTTAATTAAAGGAGATTTTAAACTACCAATGAATTTATACTCTTCCAATAATACCGAATTATGAAATATATGGACAATGCCAATAGGATTGTACCACTTTTATTAATTAATAATTATGGAGAAAATACAGTATACTATGAAATATTATAATCAGGGCTCGAAATGGAAAATTTCGCGAATAGGAGCGCTTGACAATTTTCAAACATATTGATATTTTTTATTGTATGAGTATATTATATACTAGTTGTTTTACCCGGCTTCGCTCAGTATTTGTAATATAAACAGCGTGAAAATGGCGAATCTAATGTTAAATATTCATTTGTTTTTTTATTAAATTTATTTGAATCGAAAGAAATATAATATTCAACCAATTGAATTGTCGTCATAGAAAATTTGTTTTGATTAAGAAGTTCCCAAACAAAGATACTTACATGCTTACATACTTACATACATACATACATATGTACATACAAAGTCTCTTTCGAAATTATATATTAGATGTATGTATGTACATATGAGGGTTATAAAAGCAAAAGTGCCTATGTCCACATATACAAAAAATAAGCTGTAAATGCAGTTGTTTCCACTAGTTGTTCCTCTATGTATTAAACTCACAATTGGAATGAAGAAATTCCTATATCCCATAGAAAACAATGTTTAAAAACAGCGTTCCATTCAAACACGCCTATGTCCATAAAAGGTCGCGATTTTAACCTATGTATTAAAAAAATTATCTGTGTAAAAGTGATTTATTTTATGTTCAAATTGTTCAAGATGTTCAAAAACACCTTTTATTTTATGTTCAAGTTTTATTTAAAGTTAAAAATATTTTAGTTGCAACTTCTAACTGCACACCCTATACTTAAAAATTGCTTTGGTATGCAAACCAGCTTATAACAGGCATATAAGATTGTACACCGTTTCTTATACCTTGCATATTGGCTCCATTGTCGTAACCACCACGAAGATTTTTTGATGGATAAGCCATATTGGCTCGGCCATTTTCAATCCAGTCTTGTCTTCAATATTTATTAATTTAATGAAACTTTACTTAATTTCCACATTTGAGTATCAAACATGGGAATCTTTTTCAATGTGCATATATCGCACAAAGATCAACATTTGTTCTTAACTACTTTCATTCTGTTTACAGTCGACAATTATAGAAAAAAATACAAAGCATTTTTCACCGTGTCCAAAACTTTGGAAGCTTTAGCGATCAATGAGCTTTCTAATAATATTTCCAAGTTATATAAAATTTATATTTAAAATCTGACCAAACAAGAGAGTGGCGGATCATCAAACATATAACACTACTGACCACTAAACGTTAAGATGACCAAAATATTTGCATTTTTAAACGAGTCTATTACGATTATTTTTCACCATCGTACTGGCGGAATTGATTTAATAAATATCTATCGTTGACCAAACCGCAAAATGGCAAAGTTTCAAAACGATCAGAAGAATGTAGCAATTTCAGCTAAATCGTTTGCGAAGTGAAAAAAAAAAAAAAAAACATAAAAGACTAACGTAGAGATTAGGTGAGTGGCGCTCGTGAACTGATGGTTTACTAGCGCAGATCACCTCATCTCTTGTTCCCGCCAAAATGATCTACGTATGATTGAGCCGTATGCAACGGCCAATGGGATCGTCTGACTCATCGAACAATAGTTGTTGAGCCCAAACATGTATAAATATGGGGCACTCTCGAATTAGAAACCATTCCGACCTGGAGCGCCAACGAGAGCAGACGAATAAACGACTTCTACAACCCTTCTGCGTCTAAATATTAGTACATTGTCTTTTGTTTATAAGTTAGATCATAAGTTATTATCTAAGTATTTTGATGATTGTATTGTAGGCATATAGTACAACTGAAATGATCTCATCAGGTCACTGCGACACATATCGAGGAAAGTCATTAACGCATGGCACACGCTCGCCTCGTCAAAAGGTCGACACGTGTTTCTATACACGTATCTGGGAAACAAAGGAAGAACACACTGAACCCATAAAAACCACGAACTACGCCCAGGCGTATGAACCCATAAAACCACGCTCGCAGCATAACTAGGGCAGCGCGAGTACCAAGAACAAAAGATGTGCACACGACACACTTCAAACACCAAAACGTTTATAAAGCAACGCAGCAACCTCCACCGGCAGAGTGAGCCTCTAGAGTTGAACTAGATCACATCTCCGAAGAAACCCCTTCGTACATACAATAACCATTGTACCAATTGAACAAAAATAAACGATCCTCAAACTACACAGCACGTGTTTCGTTAGACCGGGATACGGTCAACATACCTTCCCTGTCTTACAATATAATAAGGAATAGAGATAAACATAGTTTTTATACTAGAAATAAGGACAAACTAGTTATAAGTAGAGTAAGAAAGAATAAGACGGCTGGGGGTGTTTTTCACAGGGGTGTGCTCGAGTTAAGTATAATAATTAAGATGTATTTTTATAAATTTTAGAGTTAAGTATAATAATTAAGATGTATTTTTAAATTAGCTTGATAGCTAAAATATACATACATATATAAATAAATAGTAATTGATTAAAATAATACATGAATGCCAATTTAAGGTAAATGAATGTATTGTTATTACCGATGAATATGAACTGTGTCGACAGTGTGTAAGACATTTTGTGACCAATTGAGTGGGCAACGCCAACGAGTAGTGTCTGTTGTTCCACAGTTGCATCGATATTTGACGTTCGCAGTTGGCCAGCGTGGTTCGATGGGCCGATGAGTGTGGCTGTCAGTGAGTGTCACTGTCGGAGTGTTGGAGTGTTGGAGTGAAGAAGTGAAGGAGTGTGAGAAGAGAGCCAAGCAGCCAAGTAGCCAAGTAGCCAAGTAGCCAAGTAGCCAAGAAGCCAAGTAATGTCCGTGTCCAGAGACTACGGCAGCAGCGGCGCGCCCCCGGTGGGGTTCGCCGACTTCAGCCCCACGGAGCTGTACACCCTCAGCGAGAACATCGCCGCATCCATCCAGGGCATCAACCAGGCGTGGAGGCAGCTCGACAAGACCAAAGCCCAAGTCGGATCCCGCCGAGACACCAAGCAGCTCCGCCAGAAAGCGTATTTATACTTCCTTATTTATTAATCTCCGATCCGACCTCCAACTCATCTACAAATATTTTATCACACTAAACATAATAATATTGATTGTGAAATTTAATTACACATACCAACACTAATAATCAAATACTACTAATCGGTCCACCGGAAAATCTTCTCCATTTTGGAAACAATATAATTATCAATAATGTTGTCCGAAATGGTTTGTAGCCGGAGTTGAGCCTTTTTCGCAATCTCAAATACCACTCCTAACAATATCGTCATCGATCAGAAAGCGTAGTTTATCTTTAAGGTTGAAATCGCCTGCTTCAAATTATATTTCACGCAAATGTTCTTATATGTATATATGTATATAATTTCAAAAATGGTTATATTTTTACGTAGTACATACATGTGTGCATGAATTCATCTGACTCGGATGGACGGAGGGTGTGAGACTGGAATAAAATGACGGCTCTGGTCCGAGCTTCAGTCTTCCTCGTATATACATAGTGGAAATATAGACGGTGCGAGCTCGAGAAAGGTAGATAAAAGACGCTTTTGTCCCCGGGTGCTGGAGACGGATGCTTAGAATCTCTTGGAGGGTGAGAAGAACCAATGCCACTATTTTGCAAGAGCTGTAGGTTGGCGATGGGCTGTCATTCATCAGTCTCGGGGGTATCTTTCAGGTCTTTGGGCACATAGCAAGGTGATACCAGGGTAGCCTGGAAAAATTGGTCATTCTGGGAAGCTTTGAGGGAAGCAGAGGAAGAGATCCCCAACAAGATGTTAGGTTAGGTTAGTGTTAGGAGGACTGGAGGTCATGACCGGTCGCATCTTTGTCGGGAAAGTCACGACCTTCAGACATGAAGAAAACGACAACAAAGAAGAAATTGTTACACAGAATTGTAAAAACGTTATGGTTATCATACAAGCAGACAAAGAAACAGTTTTATTAAAACACAAATTGAATCAAACCATAAATGTATTATAAAAATTTACTACATGACTCATATAGAATATATCAATTATATTTGTACGGATGTTTGTTTGTTTTTTGCCAATTTAACACTTTGATGTGATATATTTTTTTGTAAGTAATTGATCACTTTTGTGTAGTGTGAATCATGCATACATAATATAATGACTCTTTGTCGTGTGACTTGCAAATAAAAAAAAATCGCCGTTTTGAAATCTCCTTTATCATTAGACGTTGTTGAGTAATTGGAGTGTTAAGCTTTTGCGGTTTGTTGCATATTTTCAATAAATCTGCCAATAAAATTATATACATACATATGATTTTGTATATAAAGTAAGTGATTTTTATTTTGTATTGACGTATTTTAGGCAGTTTTTATTCATTAAATATTTCACAAATTTTTACTATAGACGATTTTCAATCAATGTAAATATAATTTTTGACACTATCAGAAATGATGATAGTACGATCGTTGACATTTATTCAGGACTGTGGAGTCAGTTCAAAATTTATCGACTTTGACTCCAGCTTTAACGATTTTAGTAAGATCGGCCTTTCTTGCCAATGTATAAAATTATTAAATATTAAAGGAATTAAAAAAATCTCTAAAAATTGATATGTAACCCAATTTATTGAATTATTGGCAATGAAATAGGTATAAATAAAATGTAAGTACATTCATAGTGTGCATACGTTTATGAATTTCATACACAAAAAAATCAATTTAATAAAATAAAAAAATGAGAATATAAAGCAATCGATTTTGTTCACAATACAACATCAAAATTGTACGTGCAATTCAACGATTTTATTTATAATTTAATTTTTATATAGAAATTATTAAATTTGAATTTATTATTGGATTTCCTTCAATAAAATTGGAGTCTCTGTTTGACACATACCATTAATTTTAAAAAAATAATCAAAAATAGTCAAATTCGGCTGATTTTTTACGACTCCAACCCCACAGCCCTGCATTTATTATTAGTACTGTTGCGTACAGGATGGGTTCAGATTCAAATGAAAGGCCAAAGTCGCTTCACAGCATTTATTCAACGATCCCAGAGGACCATTGCTCACTCCAGAATAATCTGATCTACCGTGTGTACCTCCTTATAAAGGACAAGTTGCACAGCACAGCTTCCCCGATCCATTAATATGTCTATTGTCTAGGCACTTAAAGATCTACCCTAGCGAGTCTATTGTTTACGCACGCATCGCCCACGTCTGTGAGAACTTAAACGTATCCTTTGTTTGGGCACTTACTGAGTCCCGTTAGCCTAATCTGGGGTCTCTATTGTTTACTCACGAATGCACTTAGACAGTGAATACTCTCTCGTGCTACCACGTTACAGTACTATTGATTCAGGTTCTTTCTAATTTGTCGTTCGCTCAATGCTAGGCGTCGTGGTCATTTTCATAATCTAGAATCCGGTTGACGATCCACCTCCACTCCTCTCGGTCCTGTTCCAAGTTGAAAGCAGCGCTTAGGGACGACCCTGTCAGTTCTTTAATTCGGTCTGACCATCTTGTCTCTAATCCTCCAGTGACTACCAACTTCTCTAGGTCGATGGAAAGTGCAGCACCACATCTTGAAGGAATTTAACATATCCTTTTCTCTCTTTTTAAGCATACATGTCTCAACTACATAAAATGAAGTGGGAATCACCAGTCAGATTTGCGTTCTTCTCATTACCGACCTGTTTTTCCGTATCTTTGTAAGACTGATCATCGCCATTTTGCCATTCCTACTCTTTTGCGGATTTCTGATTGGCATCCTCTTTTTAAAATCAAGGCACCTAGGTAAATAAAATCGTTGACTTATGAGAAACTCGAATCTGTCAATGTAGAGGATTATTGTTTTGTTTTTGTTTATCTCTAGACCCAAGTGCTTACTCTCTATTTCTATTCAACGAAGTAGCTCAGCCATCCACATTTTCGGGGTAATGGTTTGCCTCCTTTCCATTCGTCGAGTACTCTTCTCATTATGTACCTCCTGCCCGCACAGTCCTTTATATGATGGCTCCTATTCCGAGAACTACCCGACTTCTTAATGTAATCATTGCTGCCTTTGCTAAATATGATGTTTCCACCTCAGTAAGCATAGGTAATTATAAATTATTTTAACCATGTGTCTGGTAGTCTGCGCTCATCATTATTTTCATAATTGGATGTGATGTATGAGTGGAATTTTGATCTTCTCTCTTCTATTTGGGCCTTGCCGGGATGTTTAGTATTTATGGCTGGTTCTTTATACATACATATAGGTGCTGGCTGTAGATGCAAGACATTCCCTAATATGTATTCTATTTATTTTCTTATGTTCCTTCCATAAGCAATTGACACAGTCAAAATAATTCTCGATTATTTGTCGTATGGTTAAAATTTGTTTACGCGTGCCTCTGCCTTAAGTAAATCCAGCTCAATTCGGGTTAATCAACCTTATATCGGTTTGCAATTTTATTGTATTCATAATACGTCGTACATTGTTGTGACGTTTAATGTTAAAATTCACTTTTATTGTTGCAATGCTTTACACCGTTTACATTCAAAATCGTATTTTTTTCAGCCATGACATCCAGCTGGGCATAAACGAGTCGGTGGCTGCGACGACCAGAGATCTACGACGCTTGACGGTCGTGGTGAGGCGCGGAGACAAGAAACAGAAGCTGCAAGTCGAAAGGTTGACGCAAACGTTCACAGATGCTCTGACCAAGTACTCGGCGGTTCAAAAAGTAGGAAGTTTAATATACGTATATACGTGTTTATTTCACAATGCACTGTTGATTGTAATGTATTGTATTTGACGTTTCGTGTGTGTTTTCCAGCAACTGTCTGAAAAAATGCAAATGCACATGCCGGACTTGTCCATGACTGACTTTTCGAATGAAGGCGCCGATGAGGACGATGATACCGCGAGGCTCGTCGCCCAGAAGCAGGCTCAAGTATGTCTAACTTATGCTGTTTCAAATGGTCCAATGGAACGTTTGTGCGTTGCTAATGTAGTGATGGATTTTAATGACGGTTTGCAGGCTCGAATGTTGCAATTTGAAAGTGGACTGCTCGAGGAGAGGGAAGCCTACATACGGCAGATCGAAGCTGATGTGCTCGATGTGAATCAAATTATGAGGGATCTCGGCGTGCTGATTCACACACAGGGAGCAACAATCGGTATTTGCGACTATTTTTATTTAACAATTCAGGCATTCATGAAGGAAAGTATAAATACAAATGAATTTTTGAAAATCAAATTATACCACATCTTTGCAACTTCAATGGTCGATGTTCTGTGTTCTTATGCTTCTTGAACTCGTTCTCGTATTTGACAGAGAGCTTTCCTCTCAAATGTATTGAGGGTTTTTTCACCTTACCATGCCAAAGTTCATTGTTCTGGAATCAAGGATTTAATATAGGGTACATTTGGGGCGAAAACACACTGAGTGGTATGAGACGTTACGTTTCCTTGGCTTCCCGCTGTGACTGTTAACAGTGGGTGTTCCCCAGATCGAATTCGGGTGTACTTGCACGTGTGGAATTCGGGTGACCGTCATCGCACCGTATGATAAAAAATCGAAAATGTTCGTTTACCATGCATATATATGAAAAACAGTTAGTATATATATATATATCAGTGGCGTGCGGTATAACTCTCTGCGGTATAACGCAGGATACAAGAGGAACAGGCTTTTCCTCCCGTATCCTGCCCGCGCACATTAAGCAAGGCTGTACGATAAAAAGAGAGATAATTTCACTGCATGCCACTGATATATATTATATATACATAGTACCGTTTACCATGCATACATTCTTTTTGATCTTTCGAATTAAGATCTTTCGATTTTCGATCTTTGCCTTCCGATATTTGATTTTTCGATCTTTTGACTTTCGGTGCCGTGAGGTAGACCCGTAGAATTCATATGTTTGGGAGGTCGCACGTGTATGCATATCCATATGCAACCGACAAGTTTCTCCTACATCTATTCAAATATGGGATGCACCGTTATCGATCACTGTCAAGCAAGGATAAAATATCACTGAAAACACTCCAGGGGGTGATTTTTGGGACTGTGTACCATGTATATGGGCTAGGGGTGCTGCGTTTTTTTTCGCATGTTTATAGGTATCTAAAAAAAACACGTATCACGCACCTATTAGTCTTCCTGTGCTAGATTTCCGAATGGATATATATATCGTCGTTTACAGTTTAGCTCAAGATTGTCAAATACGTCATTGATGGATGACGTCACAAGTACAGAAAGGATGAAAACATTTCAATTCGGCGGTCAATAAATGTTTTTTGGGAAATACAATATTTATTTATTTACTGTATTTAATGTTTTTACAGAACGAACGCTTATAAGAATGAACCGGATGTCACTGAAGCCCGACAATAATCATAAAACCATATCCAATTATCGACTCATCAATGTAGAATAGCATAAACCGTGTTCATATTTGAAAATCCCATCGGAGGACAATTTGTAAATGGGTATTTGCTTTATATAAAAATAAAAAAGCTTTTAAAAATCATTACAGAACGGTTTTTCCATATCTTTGTCAGACGGATAATCGCCGTTTTGGCCATTGCTACTTTTCCGGCATCCTCCTTCTCTTGAGATGAAGGCACATAGATAAATAAAATCGCTGACTACGTCACAGTCACTTTTAAAGCATTGGACTTTATGAGAGGTTTGAATCTGTCAAGGAAGAGGATTTTAGTTTATCTCTAGACCCAGATGTAACTCTTTATTTCTATTCTATGAATTAGTTCAGCCGCTTCATCCTCATCGCTAGCCATTAATGTTGTGTCGTCTGCGAATCTCATATTAGAAATCTACATAATTTAATGGAACTAAACTATACATTAGTGAGTAAAAAAATGTCACACACGATTAAAGGTTTCCTCTCTCCGATTAGGTCCTTTCAATTTTATTCTTATGGTGATACATTAAAAAACAAATACGACAATGAATCAACAATCTGTCTTAAACCTATAAAATGCCTCAACAACTAAAAAATAGCACTTATTTGCAATTTTAATAGGTTGTGGCTATATGCAGGTACTATATCTGCGACAGGCGCAAAGCATTCTGCGCATGCGCGTGAACTGTCACTGTCAGCGTGTTTACTGTTAAAATTTTGTTTTAAACCTCTTAAAATTTTGTTCGAACTCGTAAAGTGACGTAGAGTAAAAAATATAATCCAAATTAGTTAATATTATTAATTATTACAAAATTATTATCATATACAACGTATAATACCTACATACAAGTACAAGCCGCTAACTAGTTAAATGATATATGTAAATCTATTATAATAACGTGCGAAATTTATTTGCCTCGTGTATAATGAACGATTGATTAAACAAGTCTAGCATACATTAAATGTAAGAAATTATAATCGGATTATAAGTTCACGCGCATGCGCAGAAGGCTTTGCGCCTGTCGCAGATATTGTACCTGCAAATAGCCAATAATTCGCAGATATACATAGTACCTGCAAATAGCCACAACCATTTTAGTATCCTCATATTTATGTATATGTTATTGCTTTCATTGCAGATACAATAGAGGGTAACATTGAAGCGGCGGGTGATCGCGTCGAAGCCGGCACTGACGAGCTCATAAAGGCGTCTCGGTACCAGGCCAAGTTCCGCAGGAAAATGCTCATCCTAGTAGCGATCGCTGTCATCGTCGGCATCATTCTGACAATAATAATCGTCACGTCGCTGAAAAGATAACAACCCTGCACCGAGACGCAACACCGCATTGGCTTACTACACTTACATACACATATAAGATCATCACATATTTAAAAGTATATATTCGGATACATATATATATATATATATATATATATATATATATATATATATATATATATATTGAACGACTGTACTTGTATAACGCGCGAGTCGTATCAGGATACTAGATGTAAATGTGTAATCAAAAATTATTAATTTATCAAATATAAATAGTGTGTAATCACTGTCATAATTTGCCAAATGGACGGAACCTGGCACGCGGGTGCAAAAGTGGTCACGTTCCGTCCGCGCTTGTTCGTTTGATGTAACTGAACGGCCGCCGAAGAGTACAGTCCGTTTCGTTTTTGGGGAATCACTGTTTTGTTTCGAGGAGAGACAGAGAGAGTTGGTCGGCGATGGATATTTTTACGGTTGAATAATTTATATATATGTATAATATATCAAATATGTATTTACTGGTCACATAGCTTTGACGTTTTATTATATTATTATATTTGCTTTGTTGTAATCATAATATATTACATGTATATTTAGTCACATGGATTTTAATTTGAAATGTACAAATTTTTCTTGTTATTTATACTTACATGTATTTATATGTTTAAATTTTATCACGAATCTTGCTTCAGTCGATACCTACTCAAGCACTTGCGTGTTTTAAACTGATTAGTGGTATCTACATAGTAAAGCCCACTGGCATTTCTATTCTAAGAATATATACTTTGCCTGTCCATACAAACTAGTGGGGTTTTAACAAATCATTCAATGAACCCCCGCTGGCATTTTAAATGAATTTGTATGAAAATATACGTTTACAAACTTACTAATTAGTGTCGATTAAATGTCCGCTAAAACTGACTAGCTACGTCTTCACCCTTAGTCTAACCATTACTGACTTATGGCATTTGGCAGTTTCATAACCAATATCTGATGCTATTCGAAAATATGTAATTGAAAACATTGGTGGTGTTTTGAGCAATAGAAAATCCCTCATAAATTAAGCTCTACTGGTATTTTATAGTTCATTCTGACTTGTATCACTCGTAGACTCATTTTTAGAGTGTTTTATACTGATTATTTATTTGCCAAATGCCTTAAACGGGCGATGAACCTAACTGTATATACTAGGTAGTCCAAGTTTTCCAAAGTCTGTAGTCGGAGACTACTTCAGGTAAAGATCTACCATTATATCTATAGAATAGCAAGTGCTAGTATCATTAATTTCATTCGGTTTGTCCGAGTGAATAATAAAACTTGATTTTATATAAAAAGAAACGCTTGTTAGTTTGTATCTGTAATATGTGAAAGATCTCAAACAAGTTTTGCATAAATATTTTCTAATTTAGTTCTTACATCGCTGCATTTGCTTTCTAGATATAATGGTGCGTCTATGATAGATATAGCGATATTTCATCGCCAATACTAGGCTTGCTTCTAGACGAAACGCATGTTAAACTGGACGCAGACTACCGGCTAACTTTGACAGTACAGCTCGACAGTTCTGGGAGCAGGCCTGTCGTGGTGCATTTACTAAGATCGTTCTCGCTTGCGTACGTGATATCTGCTAATACTCACAAACATGTAGAGAGGCTCGAACATCCCTAGTCCAATTTGAAAAAAACATTACGGTCACATCTTGTACGTAATACTGTGATTTAATACGATTAATATTCATATTTTTTTGTTTCTTTTAGGAGTTATTTGAGTGGCGGTGCAGATCTTTAAATATTTTGCTATATGCATATATAGTCTATGCGAATACACATGTATTTATTTATCTCGTCTGCCTAGCTTAATTTGTCTACTTTTTTTGTTGTTTTAGGATTGTTGTTTGTAGTTTAAAATTGTTTAATTGTACAAATCTCTAATTTATATTCCATTATTACTGTTGTAATGACTTTTTTTATATTCACTAGTTATGAAAAATTATTTACATATAAATTATCATCATAAACGTTTAAACATATGACTTTTCTTCTGAATCTATTTTAATACCCTTTCATGTACTAATTACATACATATAATAAGTCAATATAGGTATATTAAATAAATCAAAACGCTCATATTTAAGTAATCAATGTAATTTCAATGCATACAATGGTGACACATGGCAAATTTATTGCAAAAAAATAAGACATTAGTGCATTATTATTAATAAGAAATTTCTTCAAAAACGCAACGTATTTTAATCAAACACTCAACTCTACCTAAAAAAAAGAAAAAAATCTTTCATAGAACAAATTAAAATAAAAAAAATATTGAAACATATACATACATATGTACTTAATATTTATTACAAATAAACTTTGAAAGAGAAAGCAACATTTAAACGCGACAAAATTATTTAAACATTACATAATCTATATATTCATTAGTTCTAATTCAATAACAATAATAATACACACATTTGAGATTAATATAATGAGAAAAAATAGTGTTATAACTGAGTACATACGGTAACATAGCCGCCATTTTCAACTTTCTTTTTAATTATTGCCTCCGCAATGTGTACATTTATATATATATTTTTTTATTTATTTTTATCATCCATTACATTTTCTAATAGTTTTAACCCCCTAATGCTTAATAGTACACTTACTCAATAGACAATACCCGTAATGGTAAAATAAATTTGAAAAACATAAGCAATAGATATAAAATCATTTGAACAATACTTCCAATAATAAAATAATCAAACAATAATTGAAAAAAATTCAACCCAAACACATCGAGATGGACCACAGAAGCGACATAAATTTAAAACCTTCGATTACCCGATTTGATAATAAACTCGTCATAATACAAGAATATCTACTTCACAAATTCAAATATACATGCATACAAGAATATATATGTATTATATATTTACAATCTTTTTTTTTAAATTTATTTATATATATAAAATATAACTTGAATTTAAAATGAACAGCAAGGATAGTAGTCAACGAAACAATTCATAAAATGCATCATCTTTATTCGGAGACAATTTCGCCAAATCGGCAGGTGAACGGCCTCGATTATCAAGTTGCGACAACGGCGACCCATTTGCCGATACCAAAATTCTAACTATCTCGACGTGACCTTCAGCGGCAGCGCGATGTAGAGGTGTCTGCCCGTCATCGTCTTTCCGGAGCAAATCACCACCCGAAGTCATCAGCAACTTTACAACTTCCAACTTCCCTGCAGACAAACAAACAGAATATATTTTTTTTATATTACTTTTGGCGAATATAACACGACTCCGACGAAATAATCACCAGCTGATGCGGCCCGGTGCAGCGGAGTTGCTAGAGCGGCGCGAGTCTGCACGTTGACAGAGGCTCCAAGATCGATTAGCAACCGACAGACTTCAAGGTGTCCAGCACGTGCAGCATGATGCAATGCAGTGTAACCAGCCGCGTCCAATAGATCGACTCCTTTGACCGCCAGCTTCTTCACCCTTTTCACGTCTCCGCATTGTGCTGTGAGGAAGGACGATAAATTACACTCAAAATTCGTTTACGAAGGCACTATGGAGCTACACACCTTTTTATGAACTCAAAACAACGTGTCTGGTAATGAAATTGGAGCTATTGAATAACGTTTTTAAATCAAAAGTAGTAACAAAAATACCACTTTGTCTGAAGCAAAAAGTTTTTGATTAATATATATACAGTATATTGCCAGTAATGAAGTATGGATACAAAATTTGAGCATGGAACGCCAAAATGTTGCATAAAATCTAATGCTTGTTTAATAATTGTATATTTGGTAGAACGCGGGCAAAAAGTGAAATATATAAGTAGGCGGAAGATATGACTATGTAGTCAACGGAAATCGGCAGGTAATGTGGTAGATAAGAAGGCCGTAGTCATATGAGTTGACCACATTTCAGTAATCTTGGCAGTAGGAAGAAAAATATGCGATTCATATCAGTTAGCTAAAATGTTCTGAGCAATAGAAAATGTATGCTCAGTCTGCAATAAATTAGAAATATAAATCCTAAGTATGCCTACTGTCGAATTAGCTGAAAAAAGTGTTGCACAACACATATACGAATGGAAACGTGTCGAAGGCGAGTTGATTGGTGGCATGGGAAATGCTGAAAGTTACATTTTTAATGAACATGAAAATTTCTAGACGCAGTCCTACTGGCGCTCGAAAAACCAAGTTCTCTGGTTACCGGCGAGTACTCCAGCTTCTATGTTACAAACTTACAGACCCGGAATTTGCTTTCTAGTATTTCGACTTTCCACTTTTCAGGATAGATCCGACTCGTATCTACTAGTGTACGTATGGATTGCAATTTACCGTCAATTTTCATTTACCAGTAAAGGGTAAATAATTTCTACCATTACCGGTTATTACCAGGAATAATGTCATATAGTCCATTCGTAATAAGTACTAATCATAATTGAAACAACTGTCTGATCGCATTTATTACGACTTGGTTGGTCTGTGTTGCCACTCTTAGGGCCGGGCCGCACCGCTCAACTCGCGAACAACTTTGCTGAGGGCGACCAGACCAATGCATGCAGGTAGATGGGACATGCCACACCCGTCAACTTGTTTGTCGTACACATTTCCATACATTTTTTCGTGTCGCGCGACTAGTCGGCCGACAAAGTTGCACTGTGCGGCCCGGCCCTTAAGCATGCATCAGAGTAGCCACTCTTACGAATGCTTCAGTGATGTTACAAGGGAACCGTCAAACTGGCAGAAGGCTCATTATTCGCTAAAACTTATTACAATGAGTTACTATTACGTTACAATATATCGTATTCGTATTAGAGCGAACGATGGGAATCAAGAAAGCGGTGTTGCCAGCCGTAAAAAATGCTGTTTAAACAAAAAACTTCACCCCGCTTAAAAAATCTTAATCATTTTGGACATTTAATACTGAAAATAAACATATTCCACACTAACTAATCTTCAACATGCATCAATTGCATCAATTTTCAATGCAATAATATGCCTGTATATGTACTTAATAGCGAAAGCGTAAATATCTCCATAGTGCTTTAATACGTTTAACCGTTTGCCCGCGGCCGTCTTCTATGGAAGCTTTGGGCGACAAGTCTGTGGCGCGGCTGTCTTCCATAGAATTTCTGAAATTTACACGGGATTTTGAGCCTTATATGCGGCTATTTCAACTGTTTTAAGGTTCAAAATTGGTTGAATATATTACTGAGAGTTGAATGCCATCTATTCAATTTGCTTAAAATGAATATATACCAGTCAGAATTAGTTTTTTATGGAACCAAACTGAAACCTCGTTTATGTGACGTCACGTCTGTTGAACAATGGCGACGATACGTCTCGATTGTATGAACAATGATTATTTGACAAAACGACGAGATATATTATGTATTTTATTGTTTAAAATAATACTTTACGTGTTAATTAACATATCTGGTGGTTACTTGAGTAAATATTAAAATCTGTATTTAAGGTGGAAAACTCGATTGCCAAATTCGCGAAAAAGGTGCCGCGTACAGGGTTTGTTCGCTATATTTATTGCCGCGGGCAAAGGGTTATTGAAGTAAAACTACAGTGTATAACTAACCTGCATACCATATACCCCGTTCGAACTCCATATCGTCGAGACTTTGTACGCACGTTGCCGCAGTGCATTTACAAGCGCAGCATTCACCCGATTTGACATTATTACTATCCATATTTATAAACGAAAAAATAAATAAAATGAATTCAATGCAAGCACAAAAACGAACAGAAATTATTTAAACAAATCAAAATATATATCGAACATTCGAAGGATCAAAACTACATATAATGTTACAACATCGACTGAATTCGAATTTAGATTTCGCGCTGGAGGGTCCAGGTGATTTCGGTCTCGCCCGTGCTGGCGATGACGCGATAGCCGAGTTGGGCCAGAGAGTTGACGACGGCTATCGGCCCGGCCAGCAGGTTCGTCCCGTTCGTGTACTCGATCGATCCGCGCGGATAGCGCACCAACAGCGCGGAGATCTCGTCCTCGGAAAGGCCGAACACAATACAGTCGCGGTTGTTCAGCATTCCCTTGACGGCCACATACATGTAGACGCCTTCCGGCGGCGACAGGATTATTTTAGTCTCGCTCTTCGTTTCCATCGTACCTACTTCACCAATCAACGAGTGTGTATATCGAGAATTATAAGTCTTCCTCTTTGGTGTTTTGGATGCTGGCTAGGTTCATAGCCTCTTTGGTAATGTTTGTGATGTTCTCTCTTTCCATAAGAACGGTCGGCTCCGGTTCGTCGAACTCCCTTCTCATAGTCCACATATACTCATTGTAGTCTTGCTTGACGGCCGTCGAACTCGAAGCGACCACTTTATAACCCAGCACCTGAAATTTAACAATATAACCCTTACAATAAAACGAATAATTGAATTCAGTTCTGCGAAAAGAATCCGACCCACTCGAGTAATACGAATCTTGACAAATTCACAAAAAATTGTTATATTTTTGTTAATATATATCAAAAGCAAACTTATAAAATTCGGTAATAGTAGGCTTTTACAAATGATGCAAGTGTAGAGTCAAGTTGAAGTAGAGATACTATTTATTTTCCACAATATTATCTTACCATAAATGCATACCAACTAGGGATCCTAATACCGGTACAGTTGAAACCGATTCTACCAGTTTTTGGTCAAAATTTGACCTTCATAGTTTCGAAATTTGACTTTGAAGTATAACAATTTAAATTTTACGTTAGTAGGATTGTTTCAAATTAGGAATCAAACGTTGTATCGGCTTGTTTTTATGGACTAATCGAAGAATGAGTCAACATTCATCATCCTTTTTGACCTTCTATTCAAAAGAGCCGTAAATGTATTATAAATTTAAAAACAAAGTTACCGTATGCCGAAAATATCGCAATCATACCTGAGATTATTTCCGAATACATATGTATATTGATTTAGAACTGACTTTTATAACAATGAGAAGCCTCGGCGCCTTCAGATTTTTTTTCTTCCAAAACCTATTTTTTTTTTTCACTTGACAATTATTTGAATACATATATCTATCTAATATATAATATCGAAAGAGACTTTGTATGCATGTTTGGATCGTAGAATTCGTGACGTTCAATTTATTAAAAAATAAATTAATATTCAAATAAATTTAAATAAAAAAAAACTATTCATAAGAATTTAATAAAATGTTTACTATTAGATTGGCCATGTTTAAGCGGTTTATATTACGAATACCGAGCGAAGCCGGGTAAAAACACTAGTGTACATATAATAATGAAAAGATAAAACCGTGCCTTTCACGCAAAATGTTATTTACTCTTTTTTTTCGATACTTGCAGATCAGTAATTCACGCGGTGTAGAACTCAACACATTATTTGATAAGTAACTAAAAAATGACAGTAATTAATTAAAATAATTAATGTTTTATTAGCAATTAATTAAATTTAACTGCACAAATAAATCAATACTGGTAATAGCGATAGTAATTTAACGATTTCATTACTAATGTAATTTAAAACCATGATTTTTATAAAGAAACTAGCTGAACCCTACATGCGTTGCAATGCCATAATAACGCATGCAGTTCCCGTTCCCGTTCCCATTCTCGTTCCCGTTCCCATTTGTAGGAAAAACGCACACAGCGAATACATTTGAAATTATTGCGTTGCAATGACACTCATTCCAGTTTTTCCCGTTTCCGTTCCCATTTTTCCCGTTTTTTTTTCACAGTAATCTTCCCGGACATGCATACAACAAATCCTGAAAATTCCATAGTAATCGGTTCAGTGGTTTAGGAGCCTATTTGAGACACACACACACAGACATACATTTTTATATATATAATATAGATTATTAAATTTAAATTTATTAGTGGATTTACTTCAATAAAATTGAAGACTCTAATTGACACATATCGTAACACTATTAATTAAAGAAAATAATAAAAAGGAGTCGGGAGTCGGTTGATTTTGTACGATCTTCAATAGTAGAGAGGTCACAGCTTGCGCTAAGTACACTACACGTGGACACATCAGCTCGACTTGAATCACATCAATATTGCAAGTTAACTTCAACACTGACATATCTAATTGCATTGCTTTTTTAAGCCGTCTTCACTATTATTATATAAGTTTACTTTCACATTCCAAACAAAAGATTCGTGAAATTGCAGCAGTCAAAATATATTACTTTCGTTTGTTGAATCCTTTCTGCAGAGCTACATATGTACGTTCAACCGTTCTAAGAACGTTAACAACACTGAATGACACACCAATAAATATGCGAATATATGAAATGTGAACGCTAGTATGCGAAATTTGGTCAAGGTTAAATTGGAACAATGTAACAAAACTGCTTTTTTTTTCGTTCATTTTTTGTCACACCTACAACCAAGTAGTACAATGTCAATTTATTACGATGAGCACGGTGAGTATTGAAAGTGTTGGAATGGAGAGTTGACAGGACAGTTGATTTATTAAAGCAATGATTCAAAACCTTTTCGATGATCGATATAAGGCCGTCTCTTACTTGTAAGTAGTTGTTTATTATTTGCCCATAGCGACCGGCCAATATAAAATTTAATATGTACAACATACATGGCGTTTCCCAAGTTAAAATTGTGCATAGTTAAATCGCGTTATTATTATATTTGAATATATGTCTACTTTGTTTAATGTATTAAAGACATTAGTGCATTATGTAATGTATTAAAAAATTAAGATTTTAAACATACACCAGGCCTCGCCCAAGCCAAAATTATTTGATATTGGCAGCTGCGCATTTGCTTACGTGTAATATTTGGTGCGCTATTGATATTGTAACATGGGAACATGAGAGAGAGTATCCACTGTAAAATTGCATTCGTGGGTGAGCAATAAAGACCCCGGATTAGGCTGACGGGACTCAGTAAGTGCCCGAACAAAGGATACGCTGGGGTTCTCACAGAACTGGGCGAGTGCGTGCGTAAACAATAGACTCGCCAGGGTAGGCCTTTAAATGCCTAGACAATAGACACACTGACAGATCAGGGAGGCTGTGCTGTGCAACTTGTCCTTTATAAGGAGGTACACTAGGTAGATCGGATTATTCTGGAGTGAGCGGTGGTTCCATGTGGACCTCTGAAATCGTTTAACGTTTAATCGTTTAATGCTGTGAAGGGACTTTGGCCTTTGATTTGAAAAAAAGCAGCACCCTTAGCCCATATACATGGTACACGGTCCCAAAAATCAGCCCCCCTGGAGTGTTTTCGGTGATATTTTATCCTTGCTTGACCGAAATTGATAATGGTGAATCCTACATTTGAAGAAATGCAGGAGATACGTATGCACTCTGCACATGCAACTATGTACATACATCCGAATTCGGTTTGGGGAGCACCCACTGTCACAGTGGGGAGCCAAGGATATGATGCGTTCCGTACTACTCAGTGTGTTTTCGTCCTAACTTGGGCTACGCCTGGTACATACTACATATACATATATATCCATAATTTGAATGATAAGGTTTGATAAGTGAAAAAGTGTCTTACTTATGTATGTAATATAAAAAAAACCAGCAGAGCAAATAAGACATACAAAGCAAAGCCTAAAAAAACAAATCATATATGCCTTTATTATATGCATGTAGTATATGTACATATATTTAAAAAAAATATATATTAAAACAACCAAAAACAGTGAAACAACAAAGGAACGTTGAGAAATTGTTACCTCTAACGCCGTTAATATAACGCAAGGATGTTGAAGATAAACAATTGTTGAAGTATCGGAAAATCCCCCGCAGGCGAAATTTTTCAATTGCTCTATATCGGCCGCTGCAAAACAAATTCAAAACAAGCCGAAATAATAATGAGAAGTATGAACTTCGTATGTATGCGTTACGAAGCCGGCGTAACGATCTCTGCTCTACGAAAGCTAACATAAACTGAAGTCTACAGTCGACATGAGATGGATACTTTTTTTTTTCTTCAAATCTAATTATATATGTAAAGCGAGAACTTAGTATTATGTACATATGTAAGTTTGTCATACCTTGCAATCCGGACACCAACACTCTCCAAGGATTCTTGTGACCGTACGATGCCAAATTACCCCGGATCAAAATGTATGGCATTGATTATCTGAAAGAGAAAGGGAACAATTTAAACGTCCATTTTATAAAATAAATGTGCATTTAATAAAAATTTTTATACATTAAAAAAAAATTCTGTGCATTGCAAAAAAATTGTGGACACAGATTGCATTAGAAACTTTGCTTTGATCAATGAAAAAAATATTTGCTACTTAAAAAGCGGATGAAATGTGTATTAAAATGGCGGTTCGGTAATTACATACTAGTCAAAAGTGAACCGGTCACTCTAGATCGGTCACACGTGATCATCCGTCACACTAAAACTGCTCACGAGAAAACTGGTCACAACCTAAAACTGGTCACACCCTAAAACTGGTCAGACCCTAAAACTGGTCACACCCGAAAATTGGTCATGAAAAAACTGGTCACACCCAAAAATTAATAATTGGTCGAATTTTTGGGTGTGACCAGTTTTTTCGTGACTAATTTTCGGGTGTGACCAGTTTTAGTGTGACGAGTGATCACGTGTGACCAATATAGAGCGACCGGTCGTCCTGTGACTAGTTCACATATGACTAGTAGTCCGTTTACCAAAATGACGGATGAACTGAATCGGCAACGTTGCGAATACCAAAATACGAACCAACAACTATCAACGTTTCTCTCTACTGGATTCCTTCTTTTTTACTCTTCGGCTTGCGACCTTCGACACCTACAAACCTTGGCTTCGACTCTACGACCTGTCAATCATCATTCATATTACGTAATACATAAATAAAAGTAAACACTTTTGACGGTTGACAGTTGTCAATAGCAGAAGACTGCAACGTTGCCACTTTTTGTATATATTCTAATGCTAAAATCTATTTTTATGAATGATCGTTTCTTATTTTTCAATGGTCACTTTATAATGCCAAAACATTTTATTCGATGCACAATGAATAATGCAAATTTCTAATGCACAAACATTTTTTTTAAGATACAAAGTATTTTTCTCAATGCACAGTTAAATCGCACCCAAAAAGAAATATGATACTCGATGAATTTATTTATTTATTGAAAAATCAACAGACAACATATGTAGAAATGCATAAAAATAAAGAATAAATGTAACAAAATAGCATCTGAGCCCAATTATAGATTTTTACAAATTGCATAAAATGGTACATAGAGACAGACAAATGAAAAAGAAAAGAATAAAAACTAAAACATGACTAAATAGAACAGTGCATAACTATACACAAAGTGATATATATATAATATTGGATAAGGATTATATAATAGAAATAGAAATGGATCAATCAATCAAAACTCTCCCGATGGCAGTCCTGAATTGATGCAAGGAAATATCGAATAGATCAACAGTCATTCAGCTCCCCGTTAAACATACGATAAACACACTGTAGATAGGAATATTTCAGGGAATTGGTTTTGAAAGGATTAGTGAAAAGAGTGCAACATGTCCAACACCAAAATCCTTAATAGAAGAGAATGTCTTTAGAATTGAATAGTTTAAATGGTAATGATAAGTGATAATAGATTTATTTCGGGTAAAATATAAGATAGAACATTTTTCTGGATTTAGAAAAAGGTCGTTATTTAAGCAATATATAGCAAATCTATCCAAATCTTCTTGCAATTTATAACAATCGTCTATAGTGTAAATATGTATATAAATTTTTGTGTCATCAGCATAAAGAAGTATATAAGAGTGTTTAAAGATATATAACCAGCAAAATAGACTAGTAGTTAGCATATAATGCTTTGAAAAAAGTGGTCACGGGATAAAATCCCACTGGTTTCCAATTAGAATTTGCCAATTTATCTGATTTTCATTGAAACTTCGAGTTTTCAGCAATCTCGAATTGTATAAAATGCTACAAATTATAAATTTGACCATAAATGTTTCTGTGGATGTTAATTGATATGTATTTGAATTGTTTAAAAAATGCTGCAAATTTACAAATTTGACTGTAGATGTATCTGTGGATATTAATTGATATGTATTTATGTACTTTTGATATGTATTTGTATCAAATGTACAATGTTTCTGGCCAGGAAGGCGCATTGGGGTTACCTGTTAGGCCTTCCTGGTACAAATTGAAGATAAAATAATATAAAATATCATTAATATAGAGTAAGAATAAAAACTAATAAGAAGCTTGTAGAAATACATACAGAAGTGTCATCCGATTTCAACCAAAAAAATCTTATGATATATATACATATGTATAAACATGCAATACTTATAATTACATCAAAAAAACGCCCAATTATTAAATTTGTATTTTTCTTTTCTCAAAAAAAAAAAAAAATACTGGGTAACCATAGCATAGTACTAGTATTAGAGCAGCCTAGTGACAGATGTCAAATGCAAGGGCATTCAGATTTCAACAAATGGTGATCAAAAAATGAAGTATGATGATATAAGACATTCCTCACCGAAGTAGTGCGTTGTTTAATTGAAAATAAGCAGAGCTAGCGCTGTTTCGAACGACGCCATACAATTCAATGTATCGTACAACGTATTATGGGAGTGTTCGATGACGTTATGAAAATGTCGGAATGCCGATGCGCGAAAATGGTCTTTATCGACAGTGTATGCGTGTCAAGAACGGCTAAAGTCGCGTGCAGTCCTATCAAACACGACGGCTATACCATAGCAGTACCGGCAACTGTCACCTTGATACTCAATTATGGCCATTGGCCAATTATCTCGGTTGAGTGCGATTTCGAACTGCGAAATACCACCCACTGGGGATTATTTGCCGATTGCGTATTGTTTTACTCTTTGTGAATATGGTTGAAGTGCAATTTATGGGACGTTTGACGATACCTATATTACCAATTATTGGTAATTACGTTTCGGCGAAACTGGCACTGTTTATATTTAGTGAATGTTTGTACATTTCGTTCCATAGCAACGAACAGACTAGGCAATTGCTTAGTCGTGGATGTTTCACGAATGGCGAATAGGGGAGAGACATTATTAAATTTGAAAGCTCTGACAAATGTTGTAGATACTGGCAAATCCAATAGATGGCAAAATAAATGGATAATTGTCAAAAGAAATATCATAAAGGGTATGTACGAATCCGAATCGAAACATCTATTCCGACGGAGGATACATTTCCCACGCTCAACTATTGACGTCATCTCGAGTCGAGAAACTTCCACCCCAAAAAACCAAGCGGAACGACGTGAAGTCGAAGAGCACCTGCATCCATTAAAGTGCAGCTGTACAAACAACAACTACATTGTAACTCATTGAACAAACATCCAGACTTCCTGGAACAAAGGGCGATAAAACTAAATCGCGTGGAACGACGCCACATATTCGAGAATGTTCCACCCTAACAAATCAAACGGAACGAACCGCATCCCTTGCACACGAGCCGCATACAGCGGACTACTATAAAAACCCGCACAGCGGGCTCAACAGTCAGTCAACAGCCAGCAGCAGACCATGCTACACCAACAACCAGTCAGCTAGAAGCAGACGACCAGCAACAGAGCCAGACTCACTCAACCTGCAACTACCAACATGGAAGAACCACTCCAGAACACAGCTGAATTCAACCGCTTCGAGAACTTCCATAATCATTCATTCATCAACATAATCTTTTATACACTTGTATACTCGAAACTATATAATAAAAACAATTTATTCCAACAACACACCGCTATTTTGAAAATAAATGTGAATTCAATATATGTATAAAACTAAAATAAATGCGCTACAGGCAAATCTCAAAAAACCCACTTTTCCACTATTCTTATTAAATTACTCTGGATTTTTATAGGTCCTTCCCTAGTCTCGAACCCTTGAGCGAGTGCCATGCGTTTCCTTATTTACATATTACAAATATTCCAAGGATGATTACCGCCCAAATCATAATTTTTAATTGGTGGGGAAAAACTTGTTGCTATAACAAAATAAATATTGCCCAACAGCGGAGAGCACACTTTTTGCGGTTCGGTGATTATTCCGCAAAAAGCGATCTCGTGCACGTCACTAAAACCTCGATCACAGAACATCTGGCTCCCGAAAACTCTATCAATCGAAAGCCACCCAAGCGAAATATTTTATTGACGAGAACTCGAGTGCCAGATATTCCGTATTTGTGATTTTTGTGGTAACGATTGTCGTGCGCGCGATCGCAATTTACGCAATAATCCTTTAAACACTTTTTACATCGAATAATACAAATATATTTAGACAAAACAATTTAAAAATGTCGCAAATTTTATGGTAATTAGTGTTATGGGGAGTAGACGAATGAAACGACTGACATGTTGATGCACGTGCTTTATTTATGACAGCTGAAGGCAGAGTGAGGTAGCTACTCTGAACACACGTCGACTTGGTCCCCAATCGCAGGAAGGTGACCAAACTCGACCATGTCGTATAGCGAGCCGCCACAGTGTGATTAGTCTCTTATTTTATTTCTTGAACCCTCTTCAGTTAAGTTAAATTAGCATGTGATACAAGGTGACGTATGGACAAAATAAATTGCTAATGATTTATGTATAATTTGAATTTATATATAAAAAAAAACATTATTATTTTGAATAAAAACATCAATAAATTTTTTCTACCGCCATCTATGTTTAAAACTAATAAACAAACGTCAACGGTAAACGTCACCGAGTATCTCGCCGGGCAGATTTGAAAAGCTTCTTAAACGATCTTTTATATCTATCGTAATGGCGGAGGATCCATTTACTTATATTGATGACCAAAATGAGCAATATGGCAAAGTATTAAAACGATCGGATAAGAGGCAAACTTTTTCCTGAATTGTAATCGTAAGTGAAACGTAAAGGAGGTATGTAATAAAAAAAAAAATGGTTTCAATTGACTACTCATTGATTTTTCATTGCGAAAGAGCTATATTTTTTAACATATTCTCCTTTTTTTTCAGCGTACAAAATGATATTAAATTATCAGTAAAGAATAGTGATTCAGAAAAATACTTCATTCGATTGGGAAAGTAAAATTTGTGCGAGTAGGTATTGTAACTCCAATAAAAGAGTATAATTTAAATATTAATTTATTTAGTAAACAATTACTGTTCAGATGCAACCTTAAACATTTAAATAACATCGTTATATACATTTGATTCGGGTGGCTTGTCCCCACTGTGACATCCCATATGCCGTTTTAAATGCTTATTTGATACAAAAGAACTTGAGCATATTTCGCAAATGAACGGTTTATCCCCAGTGTGGTGCCTCATGTGTAACTTCAAGTCATACTTTTTAAAATAGCTCTTCGAACAGAGGTTACATTTGTACGGCTTTTCCCCGGTGTGACTCCTCATGTGCTCCTTCAAGTTCCAGTTCCTCAAAAAACTTTTCGAACACACTTCACATCTGAACGGATTCTCTTCGTCGTGAATTTTCGTGTGACATTCTAATATTTTCATTGAACCAAAGGACTTTAAGCATATTACACATTTATATGGATTCTCTCCGGAGTGATGTTTCATGTGTTGTTCTAGGGTGTTATTCGAAGGAAAGCATTCAGAGCAAATTTCACACTTGTGCGGCTTTCCCCTTGTGTGAATAGTGACGTGTCTCTTCAAATCGCTGGTGTAGAGGAAGCACTTTGAACAGAACTCGCATTTGTGTGGTTTTTCTTCGACGTGAAGTTTTACATGACGATCTAGGCTTTTGTTCGAAAAGAAAATTTTCGTACACATGTAGCATTTGAACGGTTTTTCCCCGGTGTGCTGTTTCAGATGTATTTTCAAGTCGCAATTTTTCCCGTAACGCTTCGAACAGATTTTACATTTGTACAGTTTCTCTGCGCCGTTGTGTACTTTCATGTGTAATTTGAGATTCCAGTTCGACACAAAGTACTTGGAGCAAATCTCGCACTTGTGTGACTTTTCCCCACTGTGATGTTTCAAGTGTAATTTCAAATCCCACTTTCTTACGAAACACTTGGAGCAGACGTCACACTTGTGCGATTTTTCCCCAGTGTGATGTTTCATATGAAGTCTCAAGTTCCAAATGTTTAAGAAACATTTCGAACACACCTCACATTTGTGTGGCCTTTCTCCAGTATGGATTTTCATATGAGCTTTTAAACTGAACTTTTCTGTAAACACTTTTAAACATATATCACATTTGTGTTCCTTTTTCTCGCTGTGAACTTTTAAATGCTCTATTAAACGATTTTTGGTAATGAAACCTTCAGTGCAAACATCACATTTGTATGGTTTTCTTTTAGTTACTTTTTTAAATATATTTTTAGTGCGGTGATTTGAAGATAATTTTTCTCTATTCACCTGCAAATTTCAGAGTGAAAAATAAAATTCTAGTATATAAAATTAAGAGTATCATTCTCTCCATGACCCAATTCCTCATCAGTTTTTTCATTCAAAATTTATTTTATTTTTACATAGACATATACGAGGAAGGCCTAACAGGTAAAGCTCAATGCGCCTTCCTAGAAAATTAATAATTAAAGAACACGAAATTAAGAATTAATTATTTAATTAATCTATAGAGACATCTATGAATTTAGACTTGTTCATAATTTTTTACATATTGTACACAAATCAAATTCTATAAAGGATATACTTGGAGTCACAAATATCCAAGTCTGACCAGCAGCATTAAAGATTAGCACGGGATCGAACCCGGTAGTCTCTCGGTGCTAAAAATAAACACAACCACCGAGCAATACTGCATACATGTAAGCTTATTATAAATTATTTAAAATATCAAAGCTTTAGCTACTGAGTTTCGTTACTACTATAATACAGATACTATATACTAAAAATATATATACAGATATACTCAGGGCTGTTTTTTGAAAAAAAAGGTGCCGGAACTCACTTCTTGTCAAGTTTTTGTATTGGAAAAGATTATATTCAAATTATATTATATAGAATATTCGTTTGAAACATAAAACATTCCGAGGCAAAAAGGTGCCGGAACGCAGTTCCACCGCGTTACATAAGAAAAAAAAAGCCCTGGATATACTATATACAGATATATACTACATGTATACAGATATATACTGTATACAGATATTATACAGATAGATATACTACAGATAGTAGAAGGAATTGGCATTCGAAATTGAAGAAATAATTCATTAAAAATTGAAATTGAAGAAATAATTCATTAACAGTTTCAAATACTGAATACTTTCACTCTTCACTACTTATTGCAATGTAGCTAGTTCAGAAGTGAAGTCTTAGAGTTAAAGCTTTGTTAACAGAAATAATTTTAAATAAGAGATGAAAAAAAAACACTACAATTGTACCTCATGCTAGGTCATTGTCCTTTTAAATTTAAAAGTTGAAAAATCTGCATTCTGTTACATTATTGATGGTGTTCTGTTCAATACTAACTGATAACAATGTATTAATTTGTGTCAATTGACGTTTAAATATGTACTATTTCAATCTAAATGGCCAAAAACTATCACATAGCAAACGATTGGTGTTTTACTTGTATTCAGACGACAAAAACTGACGAGGATTGGGCCTCAGCAGAGAATTGTACCATTTTATATTATGTGAATAATTTATTTATGATAAAAATTACCATAGAGCATTTTCCTGGAACATTATTTCGCTCATTGCTTGACGAATGTTTATCAATACTAATATTTGAGTCCTTCAAACTGGGATGAGTATTTTCAACTTTCTTTGTTGTGATGTGTTTGGAATTGTTTTCATCTACATTGTTCGATTGCCTTTCATCATTCTCATCCTCCCAGACTAAATCGTCTAGAAGTACTTCTTCATTTTTAATACCCGAACACGTCGGCAATCTCAGTCTTACGGTTTTATCATTTTGAATGCAACAATCTTTGAAATCGGTGAATAATTTCAGATTGGATTTGCACAACAGACATACTGCGTCCGGCAGTCCATCGTCCCGTTCCACCTGTAAGTGAAATACACATTAAAACATCTCGTAAGTTCGGATGAGAGTTTATGTTTTGACAGATCACTAGCCTGGAGATGACAGCAACTTTGGATGTGTCTTGCTAGAGAGTATGGATTGTCATAAATAGGGACGGAAGATGGGGCTGGAGTAGAACGCAGACAAAGACGACACTCCATAGTGCCGTACTCTTTACTGTCATGTCATTTTAACCGTCTGTCAAAGTGACAGTTGCTTACTAGTATGACTTGTATTTGTATGCTTACCAATGGTACGGTAACCAGACCGATAAACACAACCAGATTGGGTTCGGTGATTACTAGTCAAATGTGAACCGGTCACAGGACAACCGGTCGCTCTAGATCGGTCACACGTGATCACCCGTCACACTAAAACTGGTCACGAGAAAACTGGTCACACCCTAAAATCGGTCAACCAGTTTTCTCGTTGACTGTGCGCGCGCAGAATACGGGAGGAAAAGTATGTTCCTCTTGTTCCTGTTGAATCCTGCTCGCGCAAATTAAGTGAGTATGTACCGTTTGGTTCGGTGATTACTGGTCACAAATTACTCGTCACAAAGTCACTAAAATCTCTATAACGGAACATCTGGCAGCCGAAGAGTCCACCATACTAACGATAACTATCATAGTAACGAGAACTTGAGTGCCAAATATTGTGTATTCGCGATTTTCATGGCAAAAATTGTCTTTGTGACCACCCCAATGTGACGAATAGTCCAATTACCGTACCGTTTACCATGCACCCTTTTTTTTTAATCTTTCGACTTAAGATCTTTCGATTTTCGATCTTTACCTTCCGATATTTGCGTTTTCGGGCGTTTCACATTCGGGCCCGTGAGGTAGACCCGTATGTGTAATTCTACAGGCACGATTTGATAACGTATGTAATATTCTTCCATATCTTTGGCGATTCTTGCATATCTTTAGCAATTCTTTCATATCTTTAGCGAGTCTTCCATATAGCCAGCAGCATAGCTCGGACGTTAAGCTTCTGCTTACCGTCAAGAAGGTGCCGGGTTCTATCCCTGAATGAAAATGAATTTTTCAGAGTATGCTGTTGGTCAGACCTGGATTTGTGACACAAGGTTGATCGTTTCCTATCAGAGTTTGCCAATTTTCTCTGATTTCATTGTTGAAACGATTCCCGGAAAAAAAAAAATTGGCTAAAAATCCTTCCTACCTACTATGTCACCACTATTTGAAAAATTTGATTGATGTACAATAAAAATTTATGTACAATTCATAGATGTCTCGTTAATTTGCGAGTTTTTTCAGTGTCTCGCAATTCAACGACTTATAATAAAAATGCTGTATTTGTATTTGTAATTGGCCAGGAAGGCGCATTGGGATTTACCTGTAAGGCCTTCCTGGTATATATGTAAAAAATAAAATAAAATAAAATATCGAGGTATTTTTTACAAGCTTTTTATTGGTCTTTTAATTAGTCTAATATTAAATGTGTGAACGAAACAGGTTGTACAGCTTTTTATTTATGTTAAAAGGTGTAAGTTCAATTTTTTAATACCAAAAACATGACACCGGAATTACGTGAGTATATAAATGAACAACACTTCCAATAACGATGCATTCATCTTCAGATCACCAAACGAAAATTGTGTATACGGGCAGTGCCGGCCTATGGCGCCCTCGGGCAATTTTTTTAAGCGCCACAATTTTTTTTTTTTTTTTAAATGGGTTACTATCCTCATTTTCCGGGCTTGAGACCGGCAGTAAAGTGCTTAGCAAGAGGACTTAAAAATAAATAAATAAAGTGATAATTCAGAAGTGAACTTTCCAAGCCTTTCTTTCAGCAAAATCTATAATTAATGCTGAAAAATTAAGATTTTCAGCGATATAATTTTCAGTAGATAGAGTTTCAAAACTGGAAAGTCTATTTTGTGACATTGTAGACTGGGGATAAGTTTTAGGTTTCGAAAAACTACGTCCTCCACTTGATACAGATTCAGACAGTGTCAGCAAAATTCGCATAGCAACCCAAATGTTCGGATACAAATTTTGTAAATCATGCTGTTTTATAAAATTTAATATAATGAGTGGATTTATTTTATCTTGAAATTTATTTGAAAGAAAGGCTTTTGAATAAATAGGTTTATTACTAATAATATCACATTTTTTATTCACGGTGAGATTAATTTGAAGACCGGCTCTTTCCAGTAGATTGTTTAAATTAAAGGGCCTTTAGCGCTTTAATTTAAAATTTCAAAGCGCCTTCGGCGCATCGACTCAGCCCCCCCCCCCCTAAAACCGGCACTGTATACGGATATGCTATTAAAGAGCGCTATTTTCATTTATTGATAAAATGTTATTGCGAGTGATCTTTAAATACTTACACGCAAATATTTTTGTTGATAAAAAATTATGTAACGAAATTTGTAACTTAAAATTGCACATTTCATAAAATTGTCGAAATATCTGCCGAAACAAAAAATAATGGTGTTTTAATTAAAATAAACCTTCGAAAATCGTTACAACACATAAATTACAATGGGGTAGCGGCTGTGTAAATATATTTTTTTTGAATTTTCATTTTATTTTTTAAGGATTCTACTTGATACAGAACGATTTTTCCAACTAAAGCTATTTCCAAATTCTAAAATTCACTGCTTTCGATGTGCACTAAAGTAGTCTTGTACATATGTACATAGTCTCTGTAGTCTTGATTGCATTTCCTGCTACCATTTTTTGTGGCATTTTAAATAAATGTGTGTTCTGCACGAGACATTTATAGCATAATTCTTATATCGATATCAATATAAACCGAATTATAAACCGAAGTGGTTATTTTCCTGTTCGAAAAATCAAAAATGTTGTTTCCACACAGACACGATGTTTTTCACACTACTTTTATTTTATTTTTTTGGGCAAAAGTAACTCAATCCAAAAAAATGTTATCTGGACATATCGAATTATAATTCGATATGTCCAGAATGTTGGAAAATCAGAATAAACGTATTACAGGCCACCAGTATTTTTAAATATTGCTAAACCCAAAACGTTATATTTAATGTTTTGCGAGATATTTCTGGATTTATTTATTTCTGGTTATATTAATATAACGGCTCATATGTTCAATACATATATGTACATACAGATTTTTGTGAAGGAAGAAAATACATATATGTTTGTATCTACTTTTACCAGTTCAAATCGTGATATTATATAACTGATATCATCCATATAATTTATTCTTTCCCAAAATGATAGTTCCATATCATTTTTCTTTCCCACAATACAGATTCATATGTACATATGTATGTGTAATTCCACAGGCAAAATTTGATAACTTATGTAAAATTCTTCAATATCTTTGGCAACCAGGCATTTTTTACAAGCTTATTATTAGTCTAATAAGATGAAAATTAAGTTTTGTTCCACTATGGTCGATTTGTGTGAACGAAACAGGTTGTACAACTTTTTATTTACGCTAAAAGGTGTAAGTTCAATTTTTTAATATCTAAAACATGACACCGGAGTTACGTGAGTATATAAGTGAACGACACTTCTAAAAAAGAAGCATTCATCTTCAGATTACCAAAAGAAAATTGTATATACGGGTATGCTATTAAATAGCGTTATTTTCATTTAATGATAAAATGTTATTACTAGTGATCTTTAAATACTTACACACATATATTTTTCTTGATAAAACTGTTTGTAACGAAACTTGTTAAAAATTTTTTTTTGCCTAGATATATTTTAAATCAAATTCGTAAAATTCCACATTTCATGAAATTGTCAAAATATCTGCCGAAACTACTAAAACGGCGTTTAAATTAAATAAACCTTCGAAAATCGTTACAAATCATAAATTTCAATGGGCCAGCGGCAGTGCAAATATATTTTTTTAGAATTTTCATATTATTTTTTAAGTCTTCTACTTATTCTACTGTCTTTTCCAACTTAAGATGTTTCCAAATTCCAAAATTCGCTGTTTACATATATAGACTAAAGTACCTATGTACATACATACATATGTATATATGTAAATACATTTGTTGTCTTGATTGCATGTCCTGCTACCATTTTCTCCGGCATTTTAAATAAATATATGTTCTTCGTGAGACGATTATAGCAAAATTCTTATATCAATATGAAAGAAAAATAACAAACTTTATAAACCAAAGTGGTTATTTTTCTGTTCGAAAAATCGAAAATTTTGTTTTCACACTGACACGATTTTTTTCACACTACTAAACGAATCAAGCTGAAATATTTTTAAGAACATTTCATGAAATGAGCAATTTCGCGAATTGATTGTACGTATAATATACATATGTACATACGTATATGAATATTCATATTCCAGGAACGATAAGATGTATAAAATATGTACGTTGCTATTTTTACTTATCGTAACTATGGAGAATTCAAATGTTGTTCTATGGAGAGTTCAAATGCAGCCAGAAGATTCCTCAGCCACGGTTCCACATAATAATAAGAACATACGTGTTCAGAAAGTCACAGTACGGTTACAATGCGCTTCGAATCAGTTTACTGATTCCTCAGGAAATTGTCAAGAAATAAATTCTTGGGGAAATTAAGTACATAAAAAATGAAAACACATTGAAAAATATACATATTATTATATTATCCATGGTATTTAATAATAAATATTACATTTTAATTCTTGTTTTATTTTGCATCCTTTTAAATATCGTTTCAGCACCCCCCTTTGTTTCTTTTCCGAACATCTGTCTACACCAGTACTATTCAAACTATGGTCCGCGGCCCATTACCGGTCCGCGGAGAAAGACGTATGTAATTAAAAATATAAAACAATAGCTTATGTCAGAACTATTTCAAAATATAGACTGGATAGCCAAGCTAGCTTATTCGACAGATATTTTTTGCATTTTGAATGACCTTAACTTATCCATGCAAGGAAGAATGTCATCTTGTTTCACAATGGCAGATAATACAGATGGGTTGAAACGAAAACTAAAAACATGGAAGATTCGTGTTTCAAAAGATTGCTATGACATGTTTCACAATTTGGCTGATATTATTTACGAACAGTGATGTAGTGCTAAATTTTGAGGTGCCGGTACGCTCGATTTTGCACGTTTTTTGCATTATGCAAGAAATGCATCGAGTGTATCCTCAAAGCAATCTTCGAGCGATGAATGTATCCTTAGTTCATGAGACAAAGCCGTTTGTTTGTTCGTCGCAGCCCCTGAGAACGCTACCTACCCTCATGTACCGATAGCACAATTAAACATCGACCCTAGACAATGGTTTGAGCTGTCATAAGCGAAAAAAAGGTCCAGGACCCATTTATTTCGTTAATGGGTCCATGAATGGGGACCAATATTTAAATGTGCTAGAGATACATCTGGTGCCTCACATAAGGCCTGGTGGTATCCTTGATCCTGACAGCATTTTTATACATGACAGCACTCCTTGTCATCGAGCTTGGGTTAAAAAGTATTGCAAACGTGGTAAAACTTTTTTAAAGTTTTATACTATTTCAATTTTTGAAATTTTTATGCCGGGTCGCGTACCAGTGCCGATAAAAGGTGGTGGGGCGCCGTACTGGCGCGTACCGGCTATTCTACAACCCTGTTTACGAAGATATAATCAGTTGTCATTTGACAAATTTATCAGAGCGATTCGATTTCTATTTTCCACCAGATGACGATCCACTAAAGGGAAAAGGATGGATACGAAATCCATTTTTGCCATGGAATTATGATATATCACCTAATTTGGAAGATAAACTAATTGAACTGACTGCAAATCAAGTATTAAAAAAAATGCTTTCAACCATATATGTACATACATATATAGCCTTTTTATTTTGAAATATGATGCTGGTCCATGAGAATTACTGAAAAATATATACTGGTCCGCCGCATGAAAAAGTTTGAGTAGCACTTGTCTACACCAGTAGTTCTCATGTGCAGCTACCAACACTTTATAGAGTAATATTTCACAATTTTATTTGTAAAATTATGAAATTGATTGAATACACCTGACTTATCCTTATTTTTTTTTCTTCGTAAAACGTAGGGTTGCCACCCTAGACTCAGGCCTTACTCGGAGGCTAAGACCAGCGATTGGCGGACAAGTTTCTTTTGCCCACAAAAATGGTTCACTATTGTTAACTATTTCAACTTGTTTCGGCAACAAGTGAGGGCTTTGGTGCCAAAACTTTACTATAATTGGGCTATCTATAATAAATCAATGATATTTAATCATGCAAATATGTTTGTGCTGTCATGAAATTTGATCGATTAAATATTTTTAAAAGTGTATCCATACAACTACGAGAAAACAAATATTATTATTGAAAAAAAAAAACATTTTATAGCGATATTAAAAACCGGTCGAGTTCGGTCAATTATTTTATAACAATTGGAAAACCCGCTGAGGTCACGATCGAAAGGTTACAATATTATATATATTTGTATTATTATTGTACCATAAATACATGAAAAATTGCGCAAAAAATCGCCAGCTATCAATTTTTTGCCACCAAAAAGAAATGAGTGATCTTACAGATTTTAAATCTATCACCTTTTCTTTCCTTTTAAATTCTTCATCTTTCGTTTCCTTTTAAATTCTTCAACTTCCTTTACCATTTAATCGAAAAAATCAGCAATCACATCTTTCAAAGACATTTTGTAAGCGTTTTAAGCTTTCAGTATAAAAAATGTGCCAGAATTCACATTTGGTTCATTTTTAATTCATTTCGATACCACATATGTAAAACATACGCTATATAAGATTAGATTTTTGTTTACGGTGGTTGATCCATCAATCATGTTTGAAATTTTAGTATTGTATTTTACGATTTCTTTAACAAATGTATGTCGAATGTCCATATATATAATATTATCAAGAGTGTCACACAAGAGTTGTACTATAAAAGTGACCGAAACTTCCGAAGAAGACGCATTCATCTTCAGATCAACAAAGGAGAAAGGAGAGTATACACAGGTATGTATGTACATATATTATTATATTAACGAGCGATATTTTCATTTATTGATATTTAAATATTATTTAATTACAGGGATAATAAAATGTATAAAGTATGCGCACTGTTGATATATTTACTTGTAAATTTCGTCAATTCGGGAATCTTAAGGCCACGACCGTGTCCATCAGACACGGTAGCTTTAGGAAATGGATGGTGTGAAACAAGTATACTATGTAAGTCTAGGATATCATATATTGAATGTGAAGAAGGAGAAACGCCAGAAAAAGGAAAATGTGGAATTTCGAAAGAAGAAAAAGAGTGCAATGGTCCACTGGAAGTCTTCGGGATTCCACTACAATGCAAGAATAACGAAAAACCTGATGCGGTTGGAATATGTAGGAAAATATTTGAAACGATGACCCCAAAGGTCTAAAAGTGTCACAATTTGATTTTAGAAGAATAAATTTCATAATACTTCATATACGTATGTATGTATATTTACCCATGTATATATATTGGAATTGAAATGCTAAATGAAGATTCACATTCGCAGTATGCAAGGCTGGCGCGGCCATCTTGTTCTCCTTGGGTATGCGATTAATGCTTGGCGCCCCCCACCAACCCCTCCTCTTTTATTGTCTTGACAATCTAAATCCTAGAACAGTGGTTATTAACCTTTTTCGGCTTAACCTTAATGTTTGGCTCTATGCTAGTGAGTAGCATTCGTAAGTCTCCACGAGCACCTATTTCCAGTCGGTTTCTATTTTCGTGATGAGTTTCATAACTGCACTAAATCCACGTTCTACTAAATATGACAATTGGAAAGCAATCAACAGATTCTGGACAGTGAGCATAATGCAGGATATAAAATTGGTATTTGTTTTTGTAACCAGAATTCGTGGTATCCTTGTTTACACATTGGTTTCAAATGCTTATTTGTGGATTATTCAATGAATTGATCATGTATTAGTATGGATTCATCTGATTTCGTGGGTCTACTTACAAAAGGGTACAACATCCAATCTGGGATAACCAAGTGAAGAATGTCTTCAAATCTTTGGCTGAGGTAAGAATGAAGTGTTGACAATAAGTAAGCAAATCTTCATCTCGTTTTTGCAATTTTGAAAGATTTGGAAACTGACAGCATTCCCCTCTCACCAAGTTTTGTTTGTTTAGAAAAATTATCGCAAAACTTCATCTATTGTTATTACGTATATATAAAGTAAAAATTGTAACAAATGCAGATATTATACTTTTAGTTTTGATTAATTTTAATTGATCACCTTGTGGCTTCAAATTGGTTTCGTTCAATTTGGTAAGTAAGTTAGTCATATAAGCTATGTAAATTTATTAATTAATTAAATTGAGCCGCAAATCATTGACTTTATTTTCCAGGAATTCCTACATTGAATCAAAGAGTGCTTAAAACCGATCCTTTTAAATAACCAACGAACGGTGTTAAATAGTAAGCGATACAGTCTTCATCATTTTCCAAACAAAGTTGAGAAAATAATCCCTCATTTAAAGCACTTCTTTTGATTTTATTAACTGCTCTAATGACATAATCTAGTGAGCTATGCAAGCGTTCACTAAGATTTTTGGCGACTACATGGTATCGATGAATGACACAATGTATCTACAGATATTTTTGTCACAAATATTTTTTTATATTACACTTTTCACGGACCCTTCAACGTTGTCCAAGCACCCCCAAATTATTTTTAATTTGTCACAGACCCCCTCAAGACAGACCACAGACCACAGACCAGGGACCCCTGGGGTCCACAGGAACCACATCGGAAACCATTGGCTTAGAATGTCCGTGTTCGTTTATGAACGTCTTGCATTTTTTCGAGCGCGTTGTCCCCATTTTGGACGAGCCATTATATTGAGAAAAAGTTAACAAATGATTCAACATAATTAGTGATTTTTTACCAACCGTAACTTATAAATAAGATAAATACGTTAAACCAACTAAATAGAGAAATGATTATACTATTCCGAAGTGTCCATATTTTTTTCATATCATATTTTTGACGTATTTCAGGCACCATTTCCTTTGCGGCGCCTACGTGTATAGTACACTTCGCACACACCAAAAGCCGACCCTCCTTATCTAAAATTGTAAATAAATATATGTTTCAAAGTGAAAATTTCATAATGAAAATTCAAAATGCGTGAGTTTCTCTGCGTTAGCGCTCAAGCTTGTATTAGTAATTTTATAACATCTGTTTGTGTCATTAAGCAAAGTATGTTATTAATAATAAATATAATTTAATTGTTATTTTGTTTTTTTTCTTTTTTGTGTTATATTTTTTGACCATTGTGGCGCTTTAGGAATTCCTGTTATGCCACAATGGTCTGTTTAAAATAAATAAATAAATAAATAAATATAGATAAAGATACCTATATTATAGATAAAGTCATAGGTTGGTTACATTTGATTTTTTTGTCATATTTATAATAAATAGGGTTACCAGGCGTCCGGATTTCCGAATGTTCCGATTTATTACTTATAATACCACGTTCCGATATGCTCTCAGAAATTCCCGATTTGCAAAAGAAAATTTTAAAATCGAACTAAAAAAGATTTGATTTCACCGCAGTTTTTGAATGCTTGGTATAGGTCTGTTACCGAAAGTTGGCACGAACAAATGCGCGTGTGCAGTGTCAGTGAATAGGTATATAGCATGCTGTTACACTGCATTCAATAATAAAATAAAGACGCCATGTCCCTTTCGCGCGCTTCTGTGAGAGTATGAGAACGCGCCAACTCTAAGTAACAGACCTGTAAGTAAGAATGAAAGTACTGAGAATAATAAGTGATGCAAAGAGTTTTTCGAGAATAATTAGACGCAGAAATTATTTTAAAAAATTTAGCAGGAGATGAAAAACATTAAAAAGATTTATGTCGTATTTTTTTATTGTTTCTGTAAAAAAAAACATGTTATGGAAACGTGGTGAGAATGGATTTAAATAATATGTATATTCATTATATAAAAAAGTTTAATCATAGCCTCAAAAAGGTTAAGAAACCCTGATGCATATATGTATGTCAAATGCAAAACTCACAGCATAAAAGTGAACGATTAGATTCATTGATGATCAATTATCTTCGAGTCATCAAACTACATAGATACTGTACAATAAACATCATATACAGGTGTGTACAAAATATTATAAACTAGTCTTTTTGTTGATAAAATAACACGCAATGAAATTATTAAATAATATAATTATATGTACATTATTTATATTGCAGGAACAATAAAATGTATAAAATATATATGGTGCTATTTTTACTTAATATTGTAAATACGGGGAATTCGATGGCTATAATGCGACAGTGTCCCCCAGGATCTGAAGAACATCATTTATGTATGCCGATCAAAAAATACATAGAAACAGGATTAAGGAAGATTATGGTAAAAACAGCGGCTATTTCTCCATTGCAATGCCAGAAAAATTACTTTCCTGATTCCCAAGCAATGTGTAGACTCATAAATACTTTTGGCTTCTCTTAAGTTGCAGATGAAATGAACTATTGTACATATGTATTTATATAAGCAAAGCTAGAAATACATGTATGTATACATATATATATATATATATACTATAAAATATTGAAATATATTACAAAACAATATTGGTGTGTGATATAAAACTCATTTTCCTTCATTCTTATTTTACTTCCTTATTTTATCTCCATTTACATAGATACCATTCCAGCATGACTCTATGCATATAATAATACATTATATGGATAATCCACACCCGAATAATTATTGTCAGAATTGTTTACATTTATCATTTCTTGTGAATTGAAATCCTTTATATCGACATTGCAATTTTGATATTCAGGAGGATTTATTGGTTTAGTAGGATATTTGCTTAGTGAGGAATGATAATTGGGTAGGTTATTGTAAGAAGGGTAAGATACAGAACTTTTAGAAATATCCGCAGATGTGTCTAATTTGTTCAGAATTGCTTGGTTTATGACATTTATAATTAACGATTCAGCAAACATTTTTTGTTCCATGTCCTTAACATTTGCCATTTTACTGACGACATACTGTCCGAATGCTTCCGTATCATATGGTTTTTCACTCATTGAATTTATACTATCAGTCATAGATAATTCTCTCTCTTCATTTTCATCTTCGTTTCTCTTCCACCACAAATATCTGGAAAAAACTCCAGATATTTGTGGTGGTTTCTAAAATAAAATTATTAATAATTAAGATAATTTAACTGTATTTTAGATTGTACTTAAAAAAAAATGAACATTTCATTGACATTCCTTTGAATACTACTTATGAAACATTTCATTGAATACTACTTATCCAGTAGATACAAAAGTTATCTACTCAATATACTATGGGGAAACACTATTATAGTAAGCAATGCTTAAGTAGTTATTCACTTGATCCAAAAAATATGAACCCTGTCACATTACTACATATGAACTTTTATTTTTATACATATGAAGCTTTTATTACCCCAGTGGTGATCTTGTGCACTACTATCAGATAGGAATATTTTAATTTACATTGAATTATTATTTAAATCTGAATGACCAACGATTGACGTATTTCCCTTTTTATCAAATGTTAGTGATTAAAATTTAAATAACAAGTTTCCAGTTCAATTCCGTTCTCGATTATTATTCACTGATAAATAATTACAGTAGAAAATCTCTTAGGTCGCAAAGTTGACTTTATTCTGTTTTTGATATTGACAAATCTATGAATAGGTCGGTTATGAACTATCGCGACGGTTTCATATTGGAATAATTGCATTTTTTAAAACTATTAATGCTAAAACCAATGTATCACATTCAAATTATTTTCTCTGTTATCATAATTAATGGTATCTGTAAATTTAAATTGTTTAATGCGCAATAGTTTTTTATTTCATACAAATATTTTTTGTATCTGGCAACACTGCAAACGTCAAATTCGCACACCGGTATTAGATCAGTTTTGTTTGTTTTCCAGAATCGTTTCCAATCATCGTTTATTGATTTTATATAAGTTTAAAGTTACTAATATTGAATAATTTTTGGTTAATAACTGTTTTTGATCAAAATTATTTAGAACCCGATTTTGCAAGTTGCATTAGTAGAAAAACAAATTTTGAGGTTATATTTCATTTTACTTATTATGTGAAATGTAATAAAATATGCTTTCGATTTAAAGTACATAAATGCTATTTGTTGAAATTATATTTATACAGTTTGTACTTGAAAGAATAATTTCGCTTGAATGTGTTCATTCTTGAATCCAATCGTGAAAACGATCACCTCAATGTATATTATTAATCTATTTTCAGGCAATTTTCACGAGAATGAATTGAATTAAAATCACATCAATATGGTTTGGTTGACAAGATTTTTATCTGGCACGATGAAGTTCAGGGTATGTACAATTATTAATTATATAAGATTGTATGTTTATATGTGAATTATGATTTTATTTTCTAAACTAAACATACAGAAAGTACGCAAACATCTCCGTGGAACTCTGATAGACTCCACTCGACTTCATTGCATCGGCGGAGGTGGAGGCAATGGTTTCCCGAAGTATGGCGGAGTCGGCGGACAAGGTGGATGCGTCTATTGCATCGGTGAAGAAAACGTCAACTTGAAATCAGTCATATTGAAGTCAGTTTCATTTTTTCATGATATACGTACATACTCATATAATATAATCATTATTTGTGTGCCCGTTTCGATCCCATTAGTTATCCTAGCAAAACAATAGCTGCCAAACATGGTGAAAATAGTGTAAAGAAAAAAATCATCGGCAGTCCTGGCGAAGACACTATTATACCCGTTCCACTCGGTATCACAATATATTCGGAACACGTTCCAATAGGTAATGATGATACTGTTTACGCTATTTTTAGTTGATATGTATTGCAAAAGCAATTGACTGCGTTACAGTAAGCTCTACTAATATTCCAAATAGCTTGTACGCTGCGTATTGTTTGTAAAACTATTATTTATTTTTTTTAAATATTCAGGTGAAATCAACGAGGTGGGAGATACATGTATATTAGCCCGGGGCGGTCCCGGTGGAAGTAAGACTAATGAATTCCTCGGCCGTGAAGGACAAGCCCGCACAGTCGTTCTAGATCTGAAACTCATCGCCGATGTTGGATTTGTAGGATTTCCCAACGCCGGAAAGAGCACTTTGCTCAAAGCACTGTCTAGAGCTAAGCCGCGGATTGCTGCATATCCATGTACATGCAATTTAAATCAATCGAGTCAAAATTGATCAAATGAATCACTTTAAGTAGACGTCTACTAATTCAAATTATTACTCTTTTCAGTCACTACTATAATGCCTAATTTGGGTACGATCATTTTTCCTGACTTCAGACAGATAACCTTAGCCGATCTTCCGGGTCTGATCGAAGGGGCACATATCAACATCGGTAATACATAATAATACGCATTAACTATACAGTATACCATAGATGTAGAATAACCTAGATAAGCCATTACGTACACTTTTGGTCGGAGATGTTGTCGCCACCAACTGAGAGGTGCGGGGGGGTTTAACTAGCGGGGAAGTGGTGAAAAAAAAGGTCGACTTAGCGGTCAGCAACCAGTTTAGGTACATATGTACATGCACTGAAGTTTTATTTTATTTATAACTTTATTTTATTGGACACTCCGCGTGACAGTAAACCAAACTAATAAAGCCATATTAAGGAAAAAATATTTAGCTATATACACTATATTAAACTACAAATGTATGCTACTATGATAAAACCATCATTAACTATTACAATATTTAAACATTAGTAACTTCCACAAGGATCGATTTTAAAGCTAAAACTTTAATATTTAGTTCATTGTTTGTAGTTTTAAACTTAATGTCGATTTCTGAATTTCGTTCAGTGCCAACAAGATATTCGTGTGCATTTAGAGACATCTTTGGCAGAGGTTGTCGACCACTGTTCGATCACTGCATACAACACTACATACATCGCGCCGATATTTCATTATATGTTAAAATACTACTATAATTGAAGACATATATTAATTCTTACTTATGATATGTGTTTCCATCCGCCTTTTTATGTCTTTTTGAGTAATTGTAACACAATTTCACTGAATACGTTGGCATTTTCGAAAAACGTCAATCGACTTTCCGACTTAAAAGCTAACTAGCTACTGAGAAAGAGTATGCATGCACCAAAAGGGTGATCGGCTTAGAGCGTCAGGGCGTATCTATGTATTCTATATCTATGCAGTATACAGAAACATTTGAGTGATACTGTGTGTGTGTGTTCTCAGGTATGGGTCATAAGTTTTTGAAACATGTTGAAAGAACCAAATTGCTGTTACTTGTCGCCGACGTTCAAGGTTTCCAACTTACTCCCAGACACATTATGAGGAGTTGCTTTGAAACTGTCTTGCTTCTAAATAGGGTAAGTGTTCAGATTAAATTTGCTCTATTGTTGAAGCATGTCCTTAGATTATGTGATAAATTTTTGATTGTAGGAACTAGAATTGTATAATCCGGAGCTACTATCTAAACCAGCGATGCTAGTTATAAATAAAATGGATACTGAAAATGCGAACGAGTTGTTTATTGAAACTAAGGAAAAGTTAAAGAATGCTAAAGGTATAGTATTATGACACGCTTTCTTACACATATGCAATATCTCTCACATGGTACGTTTTCCTATAAAAAGTGACATATCTCCTCCACAAACCGTCCATATAATATATTTTTTGACTTCAGCCGTATGTTGTTGGGCACTTGAGGAATTCTGGGTATGTCTAATTTAATTCTTATTATAAAATATTGATATTCTTTCACAGAATTTGCCCACGTTTTAACGGACGACTTGCGTCCTACTGAGTTTCTTGAATTCGAAGATATCTTAGGAATATCAGCTATTAATAACGGAGACGACGTTAAGTCACTCAAAAATACCATACGGACGTTATTGGACTTAAACGAGGAAGAAAAATCTAACGAAGAAATCATAGACGGTATCAGAGATCGCATCAGAGAAAAAGGACCAGCTCTATCGTAGAAATATTAACTTAATATGTATAATATATTAGAAAGAAGTGATGTATGAAAGAAACCAACGTAAACACTGTTTTGTATAATTGTATTTGTAAAACGAAACTTTATATAAATATATCTGTACGATGAAACTATTCTTTTGGTGCGTTTTCTTTCTCGCCCATTTCTGGTGGATGTTCTAATATTTTATCGATGAGACCAAACTCCTGCGCCTCCTTTGGACTCATGAACTTATCTCGCTCCATCGATGCATGTACCTTCTCCAACGGCAGACCAGTGTGCTTTGCATACAATTGATTGATCTGATTTTTAAGCTTCATTATCTCCTCGGCTTGGATCTGAATATCCGTAGCTTGTCCCTGTACGACAATTCAACCGAATTTAATTATATTAATAAAATATATACATAAAAAAGAATGATTATATAAAATAGGTGAAATTTACATGTGTTCCACCAGATGGTTGGTGTATCATGATGCGAGCGTTTGGCAAAGCATGACGCATTCCTGGCTCTCCGGAGGCCAGCAGTAAAGAAGCCATACTACACGCTTGACCTACACACCTATTATAAGAATATACCTATTAATCATAGTTCCAATTTATTACGATATAGGTAGTATTTAGTTATATTGAACCATGTTGCTATTGGAGGGAGGATGTATTGCATTGTGTCGTAGATTCCGAGGCCGGCTGTGACGCTGCCTCCAGGAGAATTGATGTACATATGTACTGGTTTTTTACTAGATTCTATATATATATATATATATATATATATAAATGAAGAATAAGATTTTTGTTACAGTCTATGTATAATGAACTTATTATATAAAAGACAACTCACCGGATTGAAGGAAAAGAAGTTGTGCGACTACGAGCGAACTCATATCATCATGTATGGGACCCATCAGACATATAATTCTCTCTTTTAATAATCTGGAATATATGTCGTAAGCTCTTTCTCCGCGTCCTGTTTGTTCGACAACGATGGGAATTAGACCTAATTTATTAACCGAAGAGGCGTGAAAACAATGTTTGAAACTGACGTCATGATTGATCTGCAAGTAAACAAATCGATATGAGTAATAATAACACAAAAATTGTTAGGAATTTTTTAATAAAATATGGATACTTACCTTAAGATTTGCGAAGCGTCTGAATACTTTAATCATTTTAATGATTATGCATATAAATGTTGAGTAATATCAAATATTCACTTTCGCTCTGCAGAGAGAAAGTGGCGATACGATTAGGTTATAATAATGAACTGTCACTAGGATAAAGGTTGGCAGTAATGTTGCCATTTGAAAATAAACCATATAAAAATATAATATTTTAGATTGGTAACAAATTAAATGGCCATTATTTTAGGCAAACGGATAAACCATAATTCGCCAAAGTCACTAAAATCTCGATCACGGAACATCTGGCACTCGAGTTCTCGTCAGTAGAATATTTTGCGTGACAGATGGAGTTTTTGGGTGCCAGATGTTCTATGATTGAAATTTCAGTGACTTGCGCGAGATCGCTTTTTCACCGAACCATCTTAATCAACTTTCGATAAATAGTTATATAATTCAGTAAACGGATTATTGCGATCGCGTGCACAAAAATCGCGAATTCGGAATATCTGGCACTCGAGTTCTCGTTAGTACAATATTTCGCTTGTGTTCCTTTCGATTGATTGAATTTTTGGGTGCCAGATGTTCCGTAATCGAGATTTTAGTGAAGTGCACGAGATCGCTTTTTGCGGAATAATCATATAAATCAGTTGGCCAGTATTTCATTAACAAAAAGCCAGTATTATATTATTAAATGTCAGTATAAATTACAAATGGACAGTATAAAAATAATAAACGGTCAGTATAAAACTAATAAAGGTCTGTTCATACCTATCCAGCGCGACCCGTATCCTGCAGGTGTCATGCAAGCGCGGATAGTATTCTTTGGTACATTATATGGACGTATTCATACTCCATTCGCGCATGCGCATTTACGCATTCATGCGCGTCCATATAGAATGTACTAAAGAATACTGTCCGTACTTGCAGGATTCGGGTCGTGCTGGATAGGTATGAACAGACTTTAACTGGTCAGTATAAAATAATAAAGTGTCAGTATAAAACAATAAACAGTCAGTATTAAATGCATTTTATTATAGATGCTAAAATCAATCAATGCTTGATTGATTTTATATTATAAATATGCAACTTGTTGAAATTTCAACAATGAACGGGACTATTTTTGGACTGGCAACACTGATCAATTCAAACGGCCGTCGTTGATACCGGTGCTGTCAAATATTCTTCGTATTCTGCTTCGTGCTGTCAAATATTCTTCGTTGATATTCAACGCTTTCAACCCATGAAGTAAGTCAATATAAATGTTTATATATTCTCAATATACATTACATGTAGTTTTTGTATAAAGGATATTTTAAGCCATTTTTTTAACCACTAAAACCGTTATTGTCACCAACGATGATGCAAAGAACAGCGTCTGATTCTACCATAGTATTAATTGTATCATATGAATATTAACAATCTAAGTATTTTGTATATTTAAAAAAAAATATTTGCCAAAATGAAAATTTTATATTATCAAGTGACATCTATCGAAATAAATTTTTATTATAAAATAAATACATTTTCATAATCCTTTAAAATTAACATTGCAGTTAAAATGGAGGGTTGGAATTTTCTTGATAAGCAGCAGCATGCCGACGAATATCGGCCGATTTTGTGCAGTAGCGAAATAAGCAGCAATTTCTCCATTACGGTGAGCGCCGTCTTTGAAAACCAATCAAAATGCACATCTCCGACTTCAATCAAATCCTGTATACAACTTCCACACATCTGCATATACTTTGGCGACGTTTTGCTGGTGCTCAACGGCGAAAAATGCGAATTGAAACTGTTCAAAGCTTTCCAAACGGACATAGAACATGTACTGATACTGAAGCAATCCAATATTACAATAGTAATCCTCGCCGACGGAAGAGTGCTGAGTTTAGATTTAAAATCTGGAGTACATTGCTTCATCAATGCCACTGTTCCTACTGGTAATACAGCTATTGCTTTCATGTATGAACAATGCGATAAAAGTATCATACTCGTAAATAAAAAGGGTATGTTGTATCAACATTTGCTTTTGTCTCCAGACGGAAAGCAATATAAGTTGAGTCAAATAAACCACGAGGAATTGAATGCCGAGTCTAAATTTTATATAGGATTAAGACTTGCAAACATGAAACCTTTATATAAGTCATCTTTGTGTTTGAACACGTCAATCAACGATACTGTTAATGTTTATTGTCCCATCACAAAACAGAATTACGCCATCGGAGATAGTGTCTTCAGTTTAACGCCGTTCGAAAATAGTAATAAAGTATTGTTCATGAGAGATAGTAGGCGCAAATTGTGCATTGGAAGTTGTTACGATTTGAGCGTAGAATTGAGCGTGGACGTTGGCGAAAATTGTTTTATAGTCGGCGGATTTGATGATTTTGCTCTGTATTCAGAATCTAAAGACGGACGGATCTATGTTTATCTGATACGAGAGAATTCGCCAATGTCGCAGTTGGAAATCCTCATATCGTTGAAGAACTATGAAGCCGCCGAACTGTTTGCAAAGACGCACGGGCTGTCGCCGACGGCCGTCATGGAAATCAAAGCCAAATGTTTAATGAACGATCTAAAGCAGACATATAATACGGAATCATTTAAAGAATTGAATAGTATATTATCGGCGTGTGAGAATGTTGAATTCGTAGTTGAATGTTGTATAGAAGGTGTCGAATCCAATGTAGAACTGTCGCCACTGCTTCGATTTGCTAAAAAGTTGCTTTTAAATATGGAAAATAGTCGGTTGAATACAAAAGTCGACGAATTGCTCTGGAAGGTGGAGACTTTTAATATGTTCGACGTCGACAAGGACAACTTGATAGATTGGAGAAGCTTCATAGCTTCGAAGCCGATGAACATATGTGAAAAGTTCTTGAACAACGACCTGCTAGATCATGCGGCCATAGTTTGGTTGAAATGTTACCGATTTGTATACAAGAACCTTCGAGTCGACGATGTCACCAGACTGCTGACGTGCATCAGCCTCGACACCAAGTTGAATTCGCTACTGAGATTCTTAGAATATTTCATACCGAGCGTGGTTAATGTAATACCGCATTGCGCCGATTGCATCATCAGCTGGGCCAAGGATCGGATATGCATTTTGGAAAACTCTCCACACTGGCCCGAAGTCGGCGTACAATTCGCCGAAAAGTTCGCACACTTGACCTTCACGGCCAAAGGATCGATAGACTTCATACCGCCGTCGGCCGACAATATATACTTCTTAATAAGCTGCATGAAAAAAATACAAACATTAAAGAAAGAATACAACATAATAGTATCATTGAAAGACTTCACCACACTGTCTGCGAATGAACTTGCAAAGTTGATTTTACGTAAAGCCTTCAATGAGGACCTTCAAACGCTCTTGCGCAACTTCCTCGGCACGTTTATGATTCACCACAACTTGAATCACGACGGAATCATCCGGGAGTACATAGAAGAGCTGCTCGACTTGTCGCCGACCATTGATGAAATCAAAATGCTAACATTGATAGACTCGATATACAACGCCGACGAAAAATACCAATGCGTTATACTGATATTGAAGTCGGCACAGGTTCCATGGAGTGAGACTGTGCGGAAGATGGCCGACGATGCCATCGCTTCACGTCACATCCTCGCTCCGCAGATCCACGCTGAGATACTACACGCCGACATACGATCCATCCTCGTCAAGTATGAATGCAACGAAATCGCATCGGAAGACTACGAATGTCTCATAAAGCTCATCATCAACACTGGACACCCAGAGATGATGTCCGACATTGAAAAAATCACCAACGTATACTTCTCTTTGAAAGAAGACGCTTATTTACTTTGCATCCAGCGGTACGTCGAACGCAGTGATATATTCGCAGCATTGAACATATACAAATCATCAAACGACGCTTTTAAGGAATTGTGCTACAACACTCTTCTGCTCGTCCTGGAAGATAAGTTGAGCAGCGATCACGATAAAACGTCTGAATGTAATTATATTGATTTTTTAAGGTGTATCCGTACTGATGATCACATTTTGGATTGTTTGAATAGAATATACGTGCTCAAGAATCGATTTCAATTACGCATCACCTTGAACGAGTATTGCGTTAAAGAATATCGAACGTATCATTTGAATCAATGGTGTAAGAATCGAAGTAAAGAGTCGAAGAATATCGTCGACATTCTATCAGAGACTATTGAAGTCGGTGCAAATTTATCCATTTCGAAATCTGACAGTATTTTAGTATTAATAGACGGAATTGAAGCTAAGTTGCTTCCGACTTTGGCCTCCATCGTGATGTCCGACAGATATTACTTCACCGATTGCGATGTAAATTCCGTGGATTTGATTTTTAAATTAATTTCACACGTCAATTTAGATGACGCTACAATATTGGATAATGGTTTGAATTGCATATTGAACATTTTGGCCGATTGTAGTGCTAAATGTATGTCGTACTGTGTCGAAGTGTGTGGATGGTTGACGTCCATATACTACGCTCATGACGTCACGAGGGAATTGTTGAGCTCTTGGAAACTCTCCGACTTCTACAATCCTCACATAGTTACGTCTGTCGTGCCGACTTGGAAGGAATTGTTTACTCGTAACGGAGCTGATGATTACAAACGTCGGCGTGTGAACGTTTGCATGTGTGCTGGAGGTCAAAGTTGCGACGGATCGACTTGTTTGAAAGCTTCTTTGAATAGATTCCAGATGCAACAGAACGATGTGAACTTCCTGCGGATTATAGGGCACCGTATGAGTCAATGTATGGCTGACGATTTGCAGATTCCGTCTTGGATGGTCGACGTTAACGAAGCTGCTGTGAAGACCCTCATTGTTAAGATGCTAGCGTCGGAAAAGTCCGATCATATGTTCATCGCCTGTTTGATGTTCTCGTTGTCGGATAGCAACGAGTGGTTGAACGATGTGTTGAAAGGCTATGGAAGTTCGCAGAAGAAGATCAATTTCGCTCATCATATTTTGAAATGTCGCGAGGTGTATCACCATACGAATATTCCGTATAAGCAAGCGTTCGAAGTTTACTCTCAGAGTAGTGTAGAGGCAAAGTTGGAGAGTTGTGGAATTGTGCTGAAGGAAAATCAAGACGGAATACAGAACGTTGTGTCGTTGTTAGAGTCGATTGTAAATTTGAAGTCGTTCGATGTAGAAGTCTTTCAAGAGTATTGCTCGACTGCTAATATAGACGTGGATCAAGCTCTGATGTGTTACCTGTTCCTTTTGTTGAAATCGTGGAACAACAACTATGAATTCACGCATTACAACTTCGGCAAATGTAAAATCGTCGCCGAGTTCGATAAACGTGTGACGATGCAAAAGTGCATGAACGTCGTCGACAGAATCAAATGCAAGAAAGACCTGGTGGAGAACTTGACGACGCTCTTCAAAAACGGCGAGATACACGTCTTGAACTTGATCACGGTGAATTTGAGCCTGTACTGTTACGAAGTGTATCTGTTCATTTTGGAGCTGCTGAAGAGTGTGACGGGTCAGGACGCGTTCTTCCGGGAGTATCTGCTGTTGAAGTTCTTGCAGACGTACCGTAGAATAAGCCGGCCGAAGCAGGGCGAGATAGACGAGTTCAGCATGAAGGAGACTTTCCCGAAGATCGGCTTCTATCGTTTGCCGTTCCAGTGTTTGATGTCGGCTAATTTTTGGAACAAGCTCAAACCAGAGGTGACTTTGGACACGTACAAACAATGGCTGCCGATAGCCGGTCTGTTACTGTTGGACGAAGACGTTCAAGTGAGCCGCGACATGATCTGCAGCAACGCTGTCAAGCAGAGCATGACCGTAGAAAAAACAATCAACGAAAACTCTAACATTAAGTGGAGTCTCCACATGAAAAACAATCGGTTGTTAAAAGAAGCTCACGAGTGCGTGCAGAACATAACCAATTTAGAATGGGCCGGGGCTTGTTTCTACTACGTCTTTCAAGGTTCTGCGTTCGGAGCCGACCAGGTAGCGGCAGCCGACGTCTGCTATCAATTCGCCGAACACTGGGCCAAGATCGAACCGAACAACAACGTCGTGCGCAAGATGCAAATGAAACACCTGCTCACATCGTCAGCGCACATCCTACATAAATACAATCTAGGCGAAGATAAACTCTTATCACTCTGCGACAGTCCGCACAGATTGATCGAAGCTTTGTACAATCACAGATCGATCCTGACCAGATACGAGTCCTCGGATATAAACAATGCCGTCAACGAAATAGCCGACAAGCACAACTTGAACGTAGCGCCAATACGAATGCAAATCTTGGAGCGGATCCTGAGCGTTCATGTCGACGGCTCAGACGGCTCCTTGCAGATCGAAGCGCTCATGAGAGCTTGCTACATATTGAAGGCGACAAACATAATGTCGACAGCTTTGTATTTATTCCGCATCGGTCTGAGTGCAAACGATTCCGTCGACAACTACAACGTGCCGATCAGAGCTTTGCAATGCTTGCTCAGTCTAGTCGACGGAGATCTGATTGAAAAAGTTTCGAATAATACAGCGAGAGACATTTGGTTCAAACTGTGGGAGTTGTATTTTATAAACGGACTGCATCTGATCGGTTTGGAATACTTGCTGCCGCTGTTCCACGAGAATAAGACGCAGGCCGTTCAGCAAATGTGGCACACGAAAGAACACAACAAGTTAACGGTGTCGTTGATAGTCAAGATGATGTTCGTTTACGATATACGAGTGAACGATACGGCTTTGGATGAGCTGTGTCGGAGTATACTCAAGTTTAATATGGTGCTCGACGTGAAGGACTTTCTGCTGTCTGCTCCGATTGTTTACAGTCCGAACTATATCGGCATGTGGGATCACGTTCTCGTGGCTCCGTTCAAAAGGTTGGACACGCCGCTGATTGGCCAGCAAAAGAGCGACTGCTACGAAGCCATCAAACTGATGCCGGCTTGTCCGGTATTGGCAAGTGTCGATCTCTCGTTGGTTTTGAACTCGTCCGTCCGACTTGGGGTCACCGAATTGGCCATGATGGTCCTGCCGCATCTGCCGAACGCCGATAGACCTAGAGCTAGAGCTAAAATTGGCAAGATGAAGAAGTCGACACTGCAAGAGATGAAGCTAATGAAGACTAAAGGGATTCTAACCACCGGTTTGGTGATTTCAATACTGAAGCAGGCCTCGTAAATATTCAAATCCAATCAATTTGATATGAACTGCTAGTCTCATTGGATAATGACGTGTCGGAGTGAGTCTAATTTACAATATAATTTCCAAACTGACACTGTCACTATTGGTTACAAATCTTGTGATAGTTAACAAGCAAATTCAAAATATGCTAAATTTTAAAGATTTATACGCACAGTATAAATAATTACATCTTAATTTTAAAATCATCATGATTACTCAACAGGGGGATAACGGAATAAAAATCAATTGTATATAATAAAATAAAAACATGATATTATTATTAACATTTTTATGTACGAAACAATATAACATAGCTATTATATAATAAATTTATTTAAAACTTTTCATGATTGTATAAATTAATAACAAAATATGCACCTATTGATCGGTCCACAAGTACATACATATCTAATAACAAGCATTCATTTCAAAACTAATAAGCGTCACACTTATTTATTATATGTATGATAAAATTTTGCATTATCTTTTTTTTTATTATATATTTAATTATATATAAAAATATTTTTTTAAAATTTCGTACGATTAATACTGAACTTGGTCTCAGTATATGTAAAATTTAGGTATTATTTTGTTCATTTCGTTGGTGATTCATCAATTCAACAAACAAACTATCATACAATGAATTAAAAACATATCACACTATAAATAAACACACTAAAAACAATGAATGTCTCATGGATTATCTCTACATGCTATTTTTAAACCAAAAAAAAAGCAACCATTATTACCAAACGAAAGATTAAAAATAACCTTAAATTAATATGGTAATGAGATTTATAAAACAGATATACCTGGCGTTGGCCAAGTGTATAAGACTTAATAATACACTTTCAATTTCATCTATGGTACATATGTACATACATATATACAGTCGAATTTTGTTATTACTCGGTAATAACAATTATAGGTTTAAAGATACTCTTACTTTAAACTAATAAATACTCACATTTGATAAACTTACGATAGCTGTGTAACGAGTATGATTTTGTCAATGTATATTGTCACAGTGAAATTATAACACCAGTAAAACTATAATTTCACTGACTTTTCAATGAAATCATAACCAATTACATTTTTATTAAGTAGAGTTCAGTGAAATCATTCAATTACATTTCACTAACCCCTATTAGTGAAATTATCATTTTTGATAGTTGGATGATAGTGCGTCGCCGATACGAATCGCGCCACCCCACGTCACAAACCCCGCTCCTCTTCCCCACTGTCCTCATGGTCCAATATCTGTTTCGATTTTGGCTTTTTTTGATGCCACATGTGTGGGACTGGATGCGGAAGCGAACACATCATAATATCTTAGCAGCCAACACTTATTTATTTAAGGTTAGGTTAGGTTTCCACATGCTGAATAGGGATGCGGTGCATCCGCTCTAAAATCGCCAGACAAATTGAACGACAGATTAACGGACGGCTGCTTAAAATGCAATTCTCGTCTTCTCGAATGATAGATTGCACATCAGATGACGGGTAACCTTTCGATGTACACAGATGCAATTATTAAAATTGAGTTGGATCTTTCAGGCGAGTTTAATAAAGCAAGATTCGATAAGTTCCGGATCTTGCCTTATTAAACTTGCCAGAAAGATCCAACTCAATTTTAATATTTACCATTTTAATAATTGCATCTGTGCAAATCGAAAGGTTACTCGTCATCTGATGTGCAATCTATCATGCGAGAAAACGAGAATTATGTTTAAAGCTGCCGTTCTATTAATCTGTCGTTCGTTTGTCTGGCGATTTTAGAGCGGATGCACCAAACCCGCTGAATAGTGCAACTGCCTGGTCGGCGTGGGAATAATTTGCTTCGACAGTAATGAAGATAAAAGAAGACACAGAGAGAACCCGAGACTATGAAGGTAGAGTCGAAAATGGCCAAGACAAATCTGCTTCCTCGAAGTAAAACATGAAAATGTGTTCGGGGTGGGGTTTAGTCGGCAAAAATCCGACACTATCCTCCAGTGTGGGCTGGAAGGTGTCCTTTGAAGATTCCCCACCTCCGACGATAAAAAAAAGGTTAGGTTAAGTTAAGTTAGGGTTGGTTTTATTTATTTAAGATTAGGGTGTTAGAGTTGTTAGTAAGTGGTGTAATTCGATTTACAAATACACTGACATTGACAAGTGAATTTGTAATTCTATTGTTATACCCGCACTCACTGCTTGAGCCAGTGAAATTATAACTTCAATGACAATTACAGTTTCACTGTAACATACACATACATGATATATTCAAATGTCTATTATCTTTCATAAATCGATTGTCAAAAGATAATATTTATGAATGACTTTTTCAATCAGATTTTTTTTGCATTTTTATATCAGAAAATTCGTATAACGAGTTATATAAAACTTAGGTCTAGTTCGTACTAAGCGAGTTCGACTGTATATATATATAAACAAATTAACGACAAATAATTCATAACAATGGCACTTTAGTCAAAATATCAAACTACACGCATCGGAAGACGTCCTCACAGTGAAATACTGATCTGTCTTAACACCTACTATTATTTAACAGTTTTTAGCTTATCACATCATATACATACATATACATCATATGGGAATGTGTATTGTGTGGTTAGAGTTTAAGTACATCGTAGTAATGGGTGCTACGAGAAACCGATCCACGACGATAGAGATCGATTCTTGAACTTACGCAGTTACTTGAAGTTACTCTGAGCAGGACTATTTGCAGGGTTCGCTCGCGACGAAGAGATCCGTGTAATTTACCAAGAAGAAAGACACTAGCGATCCGATGGCGGATCCCAGCTGCGATGCTGCACCGCAGTAGAACATCCACGATCCACCTTCGGATCGGAATATCGTAGATATGCACAGTTTGATGTAGCTGACCAGTCCCACGACGGCTATCCACACTATGACCTGAACACGAAAAATGCATAATGAGTCGATTACCATATCACGTGGAGGTTTAAGCTTGATAATGTGATACATATGTAGTTGTGGGCAATATTCGTTTCGAGTGTCCAACGCGTGTATGTTATCTGTGTTTCATTTGTATGAAGAGTATGTTAAGTGTTCAATTAAGCTCAACCTTCGACGTGATGACGATAAATATTTGACGTGTAAAGATATATATATTGTTATATCATATATAATAGATCGTCTCGAGTTATTCTGTGCCGCTCTTATATGATATCGTAGACAGTTTATTTTTGATTTTTTTTCTTTTCACGTTGAAATATTGCTGTATTTATTTTATTATAAACTGTTTTGAAGAAGCCTTAGGTATATGATACAACGAAAAAGCAATGAAAGCGTTAATTACACTGAACAACAAAAAAAATTAGTTTGACGCACTGAATTCGAATATGATAATGATTTTTGTTGGTTTTCTCTCGTTTAGGAGATATGAGCGTTTAAAAAAATGCGCAATTTCTACAGATTTTCGGCTTTTGCAGTCTTTAACTCAAAATCTGGTTTTGCTGTGGCAAAAGTGAGTATTGGAATTAATAGTCAGATGTTTTTCCTATTGGTTTTGATTTTTATTGGTTTAAAATACTTAAATCTGTAAAAATTGCGCATGTTTTTAAACGCTCTTATATCATAAAGGAGAAAAAACCATTGTCACATTCGAATTCAGTGGGCCTAACTAAGGAAAGACAGATTTGCCTCTGCTCCGGTATTTAAAAAACGTGTTTTGTTGCTCGGTGTTATTTCACTCGAGTTGCTGATTTTTAACACACATAGATTTCAATGTGTCAATGTTTATTAAGCTTTATATTCATGTTTTCAATTATATCTTTATATTTCATGTGATTGGGCTAAAATGTTTCAGCCGTACTTAGCTAGCGGTTACAATATTAAAATTTGGTTTGTCTATACTTACAATGATGACAATGCCTCCTACGGTGTCAACCAAAGGTGGTGTAGGGCTGAGGACACTCGTGGCCAAAACATAAGCTATAAACACCGAACACAACGAAGCCAAAATAGAAATCGACCTATTAGAAGTGTGCGGCAAGAACACGGCCAAGAAGCACGCAAACGGATTCGCCATGCTGCCGAGCGTCACAGCCAAGTGATAAGCCGTATTCCCATATGGCAGGCAAGAAAACGATTGTATGCTCGGAAACACTCCGTTGCCAAAAGCGCTAACCACCCCCATCAACAGCAGCAGATTAGTCGAACGGAGCAGAGACAAGCCTTTGCCGTGATCATTCGACACGACGGTGGAAATACTATGATTGTCCGAATACTTATCAGTGTCTTTAATATCTTCCAGATCGATATTGTGTTGCGGTTTCAAAGAATATTCCCTTCTTGTCGGATTCGCAATTGCATTGTTTGCTGAAATCCTTTCGTTTTTGCACGCTGTCAGATTGTTCAGTAAAGCGAAAGCTGTAAAACTCAATATCATGATTAGAGATATTATCAAGAAGAAGATTCGTGTGCTGAATGCTGGATCTTTGTATACAGGCTGACTGTTGGAGCATTCCGGATTGCCTCCTATACCTTGAGCTAGCGCTAAAATACTCGGAACGAAGCCGCTCAAGCCTTCTCCAATCAAATAGCTTATCAGATACATCTCTTTATAATATCTCATATAGGGGAAGAATAGAACGGAGCTGGTGCAGCCGACTATCGCCGTGAAGAATACAAGTATCAGAAATACAACGCTGCTCTCCTCTCCGTTTACTACTGTGACGTAGTTGTAGAAGAAAGACAGAAGGAGTGACGATACTATGCCTATGAACAGTATGGAATAGATCCAGTACGAGTCGTTCAAACGTTTCGAATAGAACTTTCTGAAGAGTGCGTACGAGATGGGTCCGAGGTTTGCGATCTGAACGGCTATGGACATGTACGAGGGTAGACTCCATGACTCGGGTGCGGATTTTACCAGGAGCGGCAGTTGGACGAACATTCCGTTCACTCCGACCCACGCCCCCATTCCGAAAAATATCGCCAAGAAGTCGACGACGAGCCATCGACCGGTCATGCAAGCTTTATACTGTTGAAACATTTCCTTCATTTTTTTTTGTTTGTTTTTTGTACGCTGTTTAACTTTTCACTTTTGTCCAAACAGGACAAACAGGAATCTGCAACATACAATAAAACAAATTAATTTAAAACGATTCAACTTGAAATTCAACACAATATCGGTTTGGGTCGATAGAATATTATGTAAATGTATGCGATAAAACGTGCACATTAAGATAAAGTCAGGGCTTTTCAATCTTTTAAATAATACTTCGCTTCGGCAACCCTATTTTTGATGTTCTAATTGAGTGTTGACAAATAAAGTGTGTACATAATTGCAGTATAAATTTCAGCAGATTATTTTTTTTTTTGTCTCGTCACTTATCTAATTAGACTTACCTTGGTGTGTTTCACAATTGTATAAAATTATTTTTGTGTAATTTTCCTTCCATTATAAACTCATTATGCATTTAATTATGAAACAAGACAAGCTTTTTTTTAAACTCAAATTTAAATCCAAAGTTTCGTTGTTGCAATAAAATGAATTACAAGTACATATAAAACTTAGGAAAAAAGTGGACTTTGCACTTGTAAGTATTTAAATATTTCTTGCGCAATTTTATAAATAAATAAGGAAAATTTCATGACTTATGTACATACATATTACAAATAAATTAAGAAAATTTGAGAAAAAACAAAATTCCGCAGTCATAATATCGACTTAACTAAAATTTAATTTATTTCAATTTTATTGTCTTGCAAATACATATTGCCTCGATTCGAATTTAATGGTCGTCAGTAAATTAATTTTCATGTAAAATTGATTATTATATTTATGTGTTATTACGCTTTCAATTTGCTACATAATAGACTCTGAAATTCAGATTAAATGGACACTTCCTGCAAATTAGGCCATTATTACAATATACCCAGTATAAAAAAATAAATAATTATAGGATCTAATAGTAATACGAAATATCGAATAAAGACTCCAACAGTATTATATTGTCGGATTATACGCATTCAAATATTTTGAATGGTATCAAAATGTTATCACAATTTGACAAATTGAATGTGCTGTAGTTCCAAAATGAGTAAAAACATGTTTTTTACCTTATTTTATTTGGAATAATTACATACAAGGAAACATCTCACAAAAAATATATTTGTATTTTGTATAATATATGGAAGTATTTGGAGACATCAAATATCAAGAATTCAAAAAAAAAATAACCCCATTAAAACATGACGTATATATTTTATACAGTAAATATTGATTTTGAAATGACTGATTTTTAACAACTGGTGATTATATGAGGAATATTTCGTGTAGTATTTTTTTCTCAAACATTTATTTTGTTTTCCGATATATTTGAGGATCAGGTTATTTCTGCACATCGGCAGTTAAAAATGTTTGCATATATATTTGCGCATAAAATTATCTGAAAAAAATCAACTTTTTTTAGCTTTTACTCGCTTGAGCAACGCTGGGCAATTTAGCTAGTTTCGATATACTTATTAAACAAAATCATTCATGAGAGAAAATTTAAAATAAATGAATCAAGAAGTTAATAACAAAAATTTTATTCAAATTACGTAATCGAATGAAAAAGCAAAACATTAAAAAACAAATGAAAGTATTTACGAGCAATAATTTATGTTCGCTATGAGGAACAATTATTTCACGAGAACAAAAGTGTTTACATCACTTCAAAAAGTGACGATAAAATAATAAAATCGCGACGCGGCAACACCGGTCAATGAATCGAACCAATTTATTCAGCGATTGTTCGCCCGGTGATGGATGTCAATTTATATTTAATACGATAATTTAAAGCAATTGTAGAGACGACGTCGATGGTATCTGACGAGGAATATAATCGAAACGCTGAATGCAGTTGTATAGGAATCGTTTAATATAACTCACACGTTGCGATCCCAGGGAATGGGACGATCGAGTTCAGTGACGAAAGTGGTGGAAACATGCAAAGTGGAACGCGGAAAGAGAGCGCTCTGCTCAGCACGACTGTCATCTGTCACAGACCGATCCAAACAGCTGAAAATACGTCATCGTAACTACGCTTGGCCTCGACACGTCAAACTATTGCCATTGCAACTTGTGACTTATCAATAAAGGGCGGATAGGGACAAAACGGGTCTACCTTACGGGCCCGAATGTGAAACGCCCGAAAACGCAAATATCGGAAGGCAAAGATCGTATTCTGCGCGCGTACATTAATGAGGGAGGAAAAGCCTGTTCCTCTTGTTCCTGTTGTATCCTGCTCGCGCAAATTAAGTGAGTATGTACCGTTTACCATGCACCCTTTTTTTATCTTTCGACTTAAGATCTTTCGATTTTCGATCTTTGCCTTCCGATATTTGCGTTTTCGGGCGTTTGACATTCAGGCCCGTGAGGTAGACCCGGACAAAACATACTCGCAAAATATAAATAAATGATCTTACCTTCTTTATTTTGATAATGTAAATAAATAATCTTGGTTGATAATGTAAATAAATGAGAAATCGTGTGTGAAAGATTCGAAAAACAAAGGATGTCAGGCTCAATTGACTGACGAAGCTAGACTGATTTATAGATTTGATGAATGTATTGTATTTGTGTATTAAAAGTATATATGTACCTATAAAAGCCGTTTTGCACGTAGTCGGATAACAAACCATTGATGTTATCTCAAACTTCTACTTTTCATCCTTTTACTATATATTTTATATAATTATATCTTAATTTACGAAATGTTGGCGACACCCATCACATCGCGTCAAATTTTCGCATGCGCCCTTTGGGGGTTTGGCGCCTGGGTGTTCTGTACCAGAGATATGTAATAAGAATAGAGGGGCCCATACAAATAAATTTTACGTGATACGTCTCTATAAATACGCTACATCGCACGGAATACAATCGGATCAATTTACTTATAAAAATGTATCCCATGTTGTTTATTGTGTGTTTTTGAATGTATTGTGCAATTTTTACCGATGCTTACCCATCTTGCGAGTAATATAAACAAACAGAGAAGTTTCTATCGGACATACGTCGAGCACCAAGCGTCAAATGCGACTGATGCTAAAATTATTTAGATCTGTCCGTGGATAGAATGTCACTTGTCAACAATATAACACCTAAAGCCACTTCTACTTATATTAAATTTCTCTGTTTTGCACCGTCAAATTATCCTTTAGAGCGGTCCTGGTTTTTCATGACTTCCTCCCACCCATTCAAACATCAATCGTGCATTAAAACCACTCCGTCGTTTCACACTGTCGCTCCGCATAGAATAATATGATAAAAGTAAAAACAGTTACTGGTGACTACTTGGTAAAGTATTCCATTCCGATGAGGGTGGTTGGCATGATGCCTTGCTGCAAAACTTTCAATAAAATAGCCATAGGAACGTTTGAAATCCAAATGTGATTCATCGACGATCATTACAGCTTTGCATTGTGACGTTATGGTATGGAATTGCGTCAGGAGATGTGATTAGATCTCGTTTATTCGAAGATACCGATAATGAATAATGTTAAATTATTATATGAATTGATTTTGGAAATGTTAAGATTTAAGCACTACAGACCTTTCACTGTGGGGTCGTCTCAAAGGGGTAATTTTGGTAAAATAGTATAGACATTATTTTAAAATTATAAGATATATGAGGTAACTCATTGCTTCATTATTTGACAATCAGATGCGCTGGGGCTCAATTAGGACTTGTTTAAAGATGGAACCAGACCAGATAATTTTGTTGACTTGCTACTACTATTCTTGGGATTGTGAAGTAAAAAAAAAATAGTCGCCATTTGCCCCACCGATTTATTATTTCTGCATTATGTTCTTTTAACGTGGATAGAAAAAATAAATTGTTATACATATAAAAAAAACAACAATTAAAATCTTTTCAATGTATTTATTGAGCGTCATATTGATTGATATAAAATTACAATTAGTTTTTTAAAATTATTTACAAATTATTATATTATCACATTTTTTTAGACTTGAATTATAAAATATTTATCGACTTCCTAGTGCATGTTCGAGTAGATCCATCTCCAACATTCGAAATTTAAATTTCAATTCATCGAATATGTTTAAATGATTCGTAATTGTATCCAAATGCAAAGCAGCACAATGTCCCGCGTCCATTTCTTTTTCAGCATTTCTTGTTAAGGGAATGCACTTTTCTCTGAGGAGAGCCTTTCTACCGACTTCTTCCCTGTTGGAAATTTCAATTTCATAGCACCAATCCATTGACATCCTATCCGGCCCCACACATTGAATCGCCCAACTGATCCTTCTCAGTATTGGACTAACTTTCAAATGGAAAAGAAATATTAAAGTTTTGTATGTGAAAAGGCTCATCATTTTCAATTCTTTGGTTACGTTGAATCTCCTCAATGGTATGAGTCTATCAACACTGACCTTCATGTAATTAGAATGTCTGGCTTCAAAATGTTGCAGAAAATTTTCCAAGCTACCTAAAATAGTGTTCGATATTTTTATTTAGATGTTAAATATACTGAATATTTGTATATTGAATAAGAACGAGCCAGTTGATAAGAATTCCATTGTTGAATAAACAATGGAAGTAACTACAACAATTCAATTATCTATACATTGTGGGATATATAACATGATAAAAGAGAGTATCTTATATACCTATCCAACCGCATTCGCTGTCGTATTTGTATCTCAGCATGGGACATGTATATAGTTTGTATTTACAAGAATCTACATGTGCGCTGATTTTGACGGGAAATGTTATTAGTGGACATCCAAGGTTTGGACACGACTCGAGAAACTAAAAAGATATTTTTTAAATCATATATAAATATATATATATATATATATATATATATATATATATATATATATATATATATATATATATATATATATATATATATATATATATATATATATATATATATATTTGAGAGCTATTGAGTCTTTTATATGGTAAATGGGTTACTTCTCAAATGTGAATCTCCAACAGCACGAAAATCGCTCGCGCGGATTTCCTGTCGCACAGGAAAGTTGCCATACAGAAAACTGCTCAAATATGTTATGTTACTGCTACACATGTGTTAGCGATTCACATCTGAGAAGTAATCACCGAACCCTTTTATATATATATATATATATATATATATATATATATATATATATATATATATATATATATATATACATACATGAGTACCTTATAATTGATGTCATGGTTAGATAGGTAGAAATATAAAACTTAATCTATTGATACTTCGTATGTAGATAAAGGTTTTTCTTTTATAGGCACTAAAGAAAAACTCAACTGAGCAACAGTAACACCTTTTGTTTAAAATGGGAATTAAAAAAAATATTTAAACTTTTAAAAATCTTTAATTTAAAAATCCGGACATTTCCTATAAAGAATTAAAGCTCTTTAATGATCTTTCTTATGAACACCTCAATATAAGCCAAAAAACTTTACTTCTCAGGATAATAGAAGTTACAAATATTATTAAGAAAAGTAATTAAATAATTGTTATTATTAAGAAAAGTAATTAAGTAACTGTTTGTTTTGAATCTTGAGTGTAGTGCTAATTATTTTATTTTCAACTTGTTTATTTTGAATGGCTTGGAAATGTTTGGTTTGGTTTGGTGTTTGAAAATAGGTATGTACCAGCGGTGGCTCGTGAGAATTCATAGAGATTAATCGGGCAAAGATAGCTGCATATGTACTCTAATGGGAGGTCTGCAGCCCTACGGATATGGACGGCAAAAATAGCATATATTTTTACTATTCTGGGAGGGCTGCAGGCCCGCAGCCCATATAGACGAGCCGCCTCTGGTATGTACATATGTATGTACATATATAAGGTAGAAGATTTGGACATCATTTGAATTGACAAATTAATAGTAAAATTAAATATACATGCCTAGATAATTCTCTGAGAATTATCAAATAAAAAACTAAGCGTGTAAAGCTACATTCATAAAAGATTGGCAGCACTGGAAAGTCGCGTGTGAGTCATTCAACTGATTCAACTGATTGAAAAATTCCTATTTCCACTTATTGTAATATAATATGCACTTTTGATGATGGAAATAAAGAGTATTGTCCTTATAAAAGTATCAAAAGAGTATTTAAACAAGATTTAGCGGTTTGAAAATATGCCAAAATGTTTATTTATAAATATTTAAATTCTACCGGTTTTTGCAATACGGCAGTGAGTTTTCCGTCTATATTGCGTGGAAATTCTAATTTGAATTTAATTATGCACATACATTCGATGGCTTAATTTAAATAGGTACGTTCTTAAACATGTTCTAAAAGTTCACACGGATAGATTCACAGACCATATATTGTCGAACAAATTCCTCTTTAGTTAATATTAAAAATTATATCGTTAGTAAATATATAAATACAAATAACATGTAGTTTAATTTAAAATAATGATGTAGTCACCTTTGAAGCGAGAGCTTCTATTACATAGTTTCTTCTCTTCCACACGAGTTTGTCGCAGCGTGGACATGGAACTATCATCCCACCTTTAGTGCATATGTGGCAAATATTGTGACCATTGTCACACATAAGGATAATTGAAATCATCATTTTGGAGCAGCCATCGCATTTCAATATTTCGTATAATTCTTCTGTAGCGCCTGCTAATTCCTGTTCATTTTCAGACGGTCTGAAAATATATATATTATATCACGTTTTAAAATTGTATTATATGTACATATAAAGGTCTGTTCATACATATCCAGCACGACCCGAATCCTGCAAGTATCCTGCAAGTGTCCTGCAAGTACGGACAGTATTCTTTAGTACATTCTATATGGACGCGCATGAATGCGTAAATGCGCATGCGCGAATGGAGTATGAATACGTCCATAAAATGTACCAAAGAATACTATCCGCACTTGCAGGACACCTGCAGGATACGAGTCGTGCTGGATAGGTATGAACAGACCTTAATACATACACGGATAAGTTAATGTCCATTTTAATAACTTCAAAAAGTTTTTTTTTAAATTATTTTTGCAATTATAAATCTGTTTACATAAAAATAAAATGTAACATAATATGTACTTCAGCAGCATGCTTTTTTATTATTATGTGTTTTAAGGTAAATCTTTTAACACAGCTTTTTTGTTGATATACAATAAATTACAGCTTTAAATGATTTTGCTTTGAGGGAACCAGTTATTTTTTAACAATTGTAGAGAAATATTTGTCACAATTGTAACATTTGAATGTATTTGTGCAATGTTGAAGCACTTCAAAGAAACTGTAATTATAATTTGTAACAATACAAATGTGATTAAATATTGAAAATATGTATGTAATTGCTGTTTTACTATAATTATCTAACTTTTTTCTAAAGAAAAATTGTCGAAATACATGTAAAATTGAATACATACCCGCCACCCACCACTTGAGCAGTACTTGGTCTTTCAGGCGCCCTAGGAAGTAAGGGCGAAAGTCGAGAATTCCATGATTGTGACATGACTTATGTGTTTTTATAAAAAAAGTTGTATGTAAGTATATACTGTGTCAAAATATAAATTAAATAATTTAGAATAAACTCTAGATTATCAGTCACTACTCGAACAAATATGAAATTATAATAAACGACCGAAACCGAGTGTTATATTTGACACAATAAATTTAAACTCAATTAACATGCGTCGAAATGTTCAAGTGATTTATTATTTACAATATTTATTAAAATCTATTTTGCTGCATTGAATTAATGACAATTGCATACATACGAATTTTAAATTATTTAAATTTTTGTTTTGGGAGTGTAAATAAGGTAAAATAATATAACTTTTTTAAGAATATCTGACAATGATTTTTTGTCATCATGGCATCAATTACATTTTATGTACAGGTCTGTAACTAAGAGTTGGCGCGTTCTCGTACTCACAAAGCGCGCGAAAGGGACGGAGCGTCTTTTTATTACATATTACAAGCCTCTTCTACATATACCTACCTTCGCTCGTTCGTCTGACAACTTTTGGATTTGATATCCTACATTCTTTTGATCGTTTTGAAACTTTGCCATTTTGTGCGGTTTGGTCATTATTGAATGCAGTGTGACAGTATACTATATACCTATTCACCGACACAACACGAGCGCTGATAATGAAAGCTGTTTAATTACACACATTAAATAATTTATTTAATTGACACCAAATTTTTTTTTTGCTGTGGATGGCTTAAAAGTTACTAGGTGTAAACTAATGGAGAAAATGTAGGTAGAAAATTTTAATTAAATTTAAAATATACGATAAATAATATATAATATTATATATAACTTTTTGGCTTGAGTCGGAGTCGGAGTTGAAGTCGAAGTCGTGAAAAATTCGCGGGACTCCGACTCAAATTTCACATTTAAATCATTTATATTTTTTACATAAAAATGTGTATTACTGTAAGAATGTTGAATTACTAATAGAGTGATTCACCAATACCCAAGATACGGAGATCTGAGAGAGCGTTTCTACCTTTTTCTCATGTTTAGGTCGAAATGAAGAGAGGCCTGATATTTTAAAAACTCATTACGCTTAATACGTACATTTTATTGGTTTCATGTATTTATCTATTTATAAATAAAAAATTCGAAATATTTAAAGTGAAAAAGTTTAATAAAAAAATAATGATGTACATACAATAGCTCACTATACATACATATGTGTAGCACTCTGCACTAGTACTCATTAGTGATATTCAAAAATTAACCAAATGGTATATGTATATAGACATTAAAAAATATTCACATTTATAAAATTGGAATTAGAGTCGTGTTTTTTTAACGACTTCATAACTCTGATAAAATAAACCTTTATTCAAAATATTATCAATTAATATTAATAATAAGACAATTTTTTTTATTGTGGAACGAATTGCTTTAATTAATCTGAAGTATTATTTATTGTTTGAAATTTCATTAAAAATTCATATTGAATAATAATTTTTCAATTAAAATTATTTACTTAAAATAATAAGTAAAAGTGAATGAAGTATGTCCACAATTTGTGGTGTAATTTTTCTAAAATTCTAAATTTACAATGATTTATAAAACTTTATAAATGGTGCTATTTTGAATAATTTAAATGTTTCTTCAACAATTTTATGTAAGTTTAAGTGCAGAATTGCACGACGCGATAAGACAACTTTAGATAATTTTAGTTCTGAAACACTTTGTATTAAATTTTTCAATCCATATGTACTCAAAACAGGCAAATTCAACTCACCCCTATAGGCTTAGGTCAGTGGCGTGCGGTGAAATTATATCTGCTTTTGTCTCACTACTCGCGCACACGTAAGTAAGGCTGTGCGACAAAAACAGGGAGAATTTCACGGCACGTCATCGGCTTAAGTTAAGAATTATAATATAACAATCTCAAATATTTGAAATCATATAATATTTTTTCATTACAAATTGGGGGAGTTTTATTGTCATTATTTAATAAGCAACCGTAGTTCTTTCAATTCTTTCCCTCATGTAAAATTTAAAAGTGAAATCTCCATTAGCGTTTAGATAGCTCCTCATGACTTGTAACGGAATTACAGCACACTGTCCAGAACCGATGGCCTCGTCTGCGCTAGCTCTGTAAGGCAGGCAACTATTGAGGAAAGTGATCTTCCTGCGAAGGTTGGACGAGTTGTAAATGACGATCTCGTAGTTCCAATCTTCGGCTTTCTCCTCGCTGCCAACGTACTGTATGGCCCAACCGACAATTTTGGAGACCACGTCAATTTTAATGTGGTACAAGAAGTACAGGTTGCTGTAGATAAACAGCTGCATGTTGCGGTCATTCAAATTGAGGTTCAAATTTTTAAAAGTGACCTGCGAGCCAGGGGTCAGCACTATGTTGCTCGGGTGGTTCCTTTCGAAGTGGTCCAAAAGAACTGATATGTTACCTGGAATGTGATGTTTAAGCAGATCACGAATTGTGCATTTGAATATAATAACTAAAGCCCAGACCCAGAGGGTGCCGCGTATTGTTCAAATGTAAATGCATTGTTAAAGGTTTGTCGAACCTTTTTTACAAAGGATTTACAACAATGGAACAATGAGCGGCACCTTGGCTATCCTACCTCTAATAATAATACTGTTCGACAAATGATGACTTTTTTTTGGTTCAGAGACGAGATATGACTTTTCTTATAGATCTATGCCCAGTGAACACGAATCTGGTAATAAAAAATGTTGATTGGCTCGAAATTCGGAGATATACATATGTGTTTCTTAAATCGCACGATTTTTCTATATCTTGGTGTTGTTCGGTCGATGTCTCAAAATCTGTCCATTTCCTGTTCAAAATGAATATTGGAATCTATAGTTGGGCATTTTATCTTTCATTTGTAGTGCTTTTCAGATTTCAAATCTCTTTAAGTAGTCGTCCAGTTCAAATCAAAAGTCAAAAGTACGTATTTACACTTAGGATTTTTTCCCACTGTTAATACTATTTTATATTGAGTATTTTCTATTGAAACACGTTTATTGGGATGGTGTTCTGCCCACAATTTTTTTTTGTTTTCGTTTAAAAGGGTCAAATGGAAGTGTGCTGAATTTTAAATCGGTAAAATTGCGAGGAAATGGACAAATTTTGAGACATCGTCCGAACAACATCAAGATATAGAAAAATCGCGTGATTTGAAAAAACACATATATCTCCGAATCTCGAGCCAATCAACATTTTTATTACCAGATTCGTGTTTACTGGGCATAGATCTATAAGAAAAGTCATATCTCGTCTCTGAACCATTTTTCGTGTCGAACAGTGTACTTAGACTTCGGCTAATGCCAGTTGCTTTTAACACAAAAAGAGTCAGTTTTTTTAGAAAAAACATGCTTTTTTCCTCTCTTGCTTTGAACACTAATGGAACGGTCAATTGCTATTTGCAAAAGCAACTACGACTAGCCGCCCTTTAATAATAATAAATATACAGGCCCGTCCCAAGGGGATCGGCCGCCCACGTACAAAAATGTTTTAGAACCCCCCGTCTCCATTCTTAAATAGCATTTTCTCCTATAACATCTTATTGAAATGATTTCAAGCAAAATTAATTATAAATAAAAATTGAAAGCATAAATAAAATTATAATAAATTATTATTAAAATACCTTTCCACGAACAGCCCATAGAATACTTTTGCATGGGACAGATATACTGTTGGTATTGGCAATATCCCACATGCTTCGAAATTTTTTCTCGCGAAGTAACCAACTCACAACCGTAGCTCTTGTTTAAACATGGTACTACAGTCTGAAAAAAATGAAACTCTCTTAAAACATCAAATTTAAGCAGTTGAAATGTGAAATTCAAGAATAGTTACCGTTGCTGAAATCTTCTCCAACGCGAAATTCCGTTGAGAGGAAAATGGAGCATTACACAGTGGACAATTGATATTGGTTCTGGTACATTTGCAAGTGTTGCAAATATTGTGTCCAGTGGTGCACATGTAGATGGGCAACTGCATTACTTCATAGCACACAGGACATTTGAGCATTTCGTAAACTTCATTAGAAAACTTGGGTAAATTTTGTCTGAAATCGTTAATAACATGTATTCATTTGAGAACATTATGGTTTAAATCTTTTAGTAGATACGTAATCGGTATCTGGATTTTTGTTAATGAGATACAAGCACAACAAACCTGTCACCAGCAAACAATACTATTTGTAATGCCAGTGAGACTTTCTGGCTAGCAAATGTGATGAGGAGGCCTGATATCTGCTATTTTAACCGCTGAACAATAATTTGTAGGTAAAGCTTAAAGTATTTTAATTTCCCAACTTGGTTGTTAATGAATCAGTTTAAAATACAGTGATTCCCTATATATCTTAATTTAAAATCTATAAAATCTAGCATGGTGGCAACTACTTTACTTTCTTCCCGCCCGTCATATTAAATAGTCGTGTTTCCAACAATACCGTAATTTCAATCCAACCATCCCCCAGAGTCTTTAGGCCTTAATTTAGCAGTTTTATCTCTTTATGACTTTGTATGCAGTTTGATAATATTATAATTGTTCCATATCGAAATACCAAATACCAATATTAGATAACTTAAATTTTAATGAAATGTGTTTAAGATATACATACATACATAATTATAATGTCCATAAAGGTGGGGTGAAAATATGTAGTTTACTACAAAGGATAGCCACAAAGCCACAAAGCTATTTTTTAAAGGTAAATAATGTCACCCAGATGAGATCAGCAAGTTATCGAACATATTTTTATAATTTTCCTTAGCATATTCAAAGTTTCACTCGAATGTTATCTTTTGACTATTAGATAATTTTAGGTTGGCGAACATACACTTTTTACAAACCTCTTCTTAGTTCAGAAACGATTTTTCCTTCTAAAAGACCCTCAGAAAAAAATCGTATGACGCCGAATGATAGTTATGGGCCATAACTATCATTCGGCGTCATAACTTATGGCACTCGGAAATAAAGATGCAACTAAACCGAAAAGAATACGCTGACGATTTAGTGTTTTTCACTAGATATATACATATGTACATACATACATAAAAATCGCCAGACAAATTGAACGACAGATTAACGGACGGCTGCTTTAAATGCAATTCTCATCTTCTCGAATAATAATAATTGCATCTGTGCACATCGAAAGGTTACTCGTCATCTGATGTGCAATCTATCATGCGAGAAAACGAGAATTATGTTTAAAGCTGCCGTTCTGTTAATCTGGCGATTTTAGAGCGGATGCACCAAACCCAAAATTTATATATTTTCTTTACATTTTGATATTTAACAAATACACAGGATATTAAATTGAAATGATCGAAATCATTAAAAGGTTCATATTAATCCCTAGACAAATTTATACCAGTTTCTATTACGAGGAATACAAATGATTTAATGACTAGTCTTCGGCGTTGGTTGGGTGCTTGACAAATAACAATAGACCGCTCAATTTACATACAAATCAAGAGAGCAAATTATCCGGATAACAAACACAAATTTACAATTTTTCTGCTTTGAAATGCATACCATAATTAATAAAAAAAAGTTTTTTAAAAACATATCTCTTCTATAATTTGTATATAAAATTATTATTTTGAATAAAAACAATAATTTTATTTTACTACCGCCATCTATGTTTAAAACTAATAAACAAACGATGGATAAACGTCAACGACTATCTCGCCGGGCAGATATCAAACGCGTCTTACACGATATTTTTGCACCATCGTAATGGTGGAGGATCCATTTACTTATATTGATGACCAAAATGAGCAATATGGCAAAGTATGAAATCGATCGGATAAGAGGCAAACTTTTTCCTGAATTGTAATCGTAAGTGAAACGTAAAGGAGGTATGTAAAAAAGCATGGTTAACAATAACGAACCATTTTTGGAACACATAGAGATGAACGGCACGGCACGCGGTCTTGGCTTCAAGAGAGGACGTTCCCAGTTCATTGTTAATTCGTACGATCTTTATTTTTCGGTTAATTCATACGATCTTTCTTATTATTTCGACATGTTTCTCCTACATTTCTTCCAATATGGGATTTGGCGCTACCGATCACTGTCAAGCTTATATCAATACAAGAACAAAATATCACCGAAAATCAAAATATCACATGAATATGTACAAGACGTGCTGAATCTAAAAAAACCATGTGTCACGTGCCTTTCTGTCTGACTGATTTCTTCCTTAATCACAAATGCTTTAGATGAGGGGGGGGGGAGATGCTACAAATTTCCGGGGCCCTGTCCGAAATGGTAAGCCACTTGAGAGAATTCATTGTCCAGCGGTGACAAATTCATCGACAAAATTCATAAAAACAGCTATTTTTAATTTTTATACAAAATTCGAGTATTTACTAAGAACACAATATTTATTTTTATTTTTAATAATTTTTTTGTTACTAAATTAAATTTTTCCCTGAGCTCAAACTTTCTCTCGGTGATTTATAACAGCCATGTGCGTCATCAAACACATATTGAGCTGTTTCTTTTACAAATTAATCAATGCAGATAAACGAAAAAAAACTCTCTTTCTTATCGCACTTGCATTCGTCTTAATGTATGTACTCGGTGATGTTCATGTTTATCGCTAAAATATTTGCAACTCGATCATTTCAAATATGTACATACCTGTTTTGTGAGGTCGAAGGGTGCTGATGCTGAAAATTTGGCCAGTTTGGCCTCCTTGCAATCTGGTTTTTTGACGAGATTGGATTGCTGGCCATTTTGATAGGTCTGTTCGAATTTAATGTTGGATTTATAGCGATGATATGTGCAAGCAACGACGCTTCCCATCGAATTGTCGACGGCGACTGTTGTAAACGGATCACTGGTTGCGATTCGTCATCGAAAACGATAAGTTTCTGCAATTCAATACACATATTAAATTTGTGCGCTTGAAAGCAAAACTATTGACTAGTCGAATTAAAATGCTTATAATACATAAATGACAATTGATACTATCAGTTAGTATGTAGTGAACAGCACCATCGAGGGTACAATAGTCACTCATTAATGTCACAAAAGTCACAAATATTTTGAGTCAAAGTTAAGGTGACCATTTTTTCAAATTCAAAATCAGGAAATTTTTCCAAAAAATATTTCTTCTAAAAACGTTACGAACATTAGAGAATCATGGACGCATTTAATACATTTACTTGAATTCTCTTAAAACATTTAGATTACCTAAACACAATCTGCTTTAGGTCATCGACATTAGAGCGTTTTTAATTAATATTATGTATTGAATGTATTATGAGCATTTATAAGAATTGTAAATAGGTTTTTGAGTTTTTTTTCCTATTATGCTGTACATTAACATTAGAATAATATTGTGGCGGCTCGCTATACGACATGGTCGAGTTTGGTCACCTTCCTGCGAGTGGGGACCAACTCGGCTGTGTTCAGAGTAGCAACCACTCTGCCTTCAGCTGTAATAAATAAAGCACGCGCATCAACATGCCAGTCGTCTCATTCGTTCATCCCCCATAACTGGTGACCCCGATATCGAGCCACGCAGCCTCGATTAATTCAGCATGCCGCTCATCCCAGCCTCGCTGAGCCAGACGGGAAAGCTACCCACTGCCATCGACACAGCACGCTGCGCTGGTGACAATAACCGAGCAGACAATGGCTACCAACCTACCGACTAGAGTCCAGCCACAACGTCAATGACAGGTGCTTAATAAAATGAGGGAGCGAGTAGACGGCGATCTTGACAGCTGGAGGCAGAGTCATGCACTATCCAGTACACATAGAACGGCCATCCAGCACCACAACATTCATCACACGACACACACCACCTCAGCACCATCATCATCATCAAGGCCCCGTCCGTCCCCACGAGCGTCGTTACGCCGAGACGGGCGGCAGTTGCCTCACCTCCACGAGCCACAACGACCCAAGGTCCAGCTCGGAGTACCATCATCAACCATATCGATGCCCCTGCCACCCCCGCCGCCCCACCAACCGACAGCCAAACGAGGCTCGGACGAGCGGCGCCAGCGCAGCATCACATCGCCACGACCACCGGACGACCCACCGTCCTGCTCGCGACGTCACCGCCCTCGAATGTACCGACCATCCAGGGCGGTACACCAACACAACGGATGACCCCCGTCAACAAATTTTTCTCTCCCCACTTAATATATATATATATATTTCTCTTTCTCTGATTATATCATTGTATATATTATATCGCTGATGCTGAGGGGGGAGTGATGTTGCGGCTCGCTATATGAAATGGTTGAGTTTGGTCACCTTCTTGCGAGTGGGGACCAACTCGGCTGTGTTCAACCACTCTGCCTTAAGCAGTCATAAATAAAGCACGTGCATCAACATGCCAGTCGTCTCATTCATTCATCCTCCATAATATAATACTATGATTACTAACCAAATAAAATAAAATTGTAAAATAGAAAATGATCAGTAGATCAGTAGCTATTAAAATAGATATAAGATGTATTGTGAACATAATTTCGTAATAATAAAAAGCATTTAAAAATCAAAAAAATTCTACACAAGACTGGCTAAATTTATATTTAGTAATTAGCAAATATTTAATAATGTTTCAACTATCAATTGCATTTTATCACTGGACAACATACTGTTCGTCAAATAAAGAAGTCGTTTAGTAAGTGCTTTAATTCTTGATAAACAGAGACAATATTCGACTTATTAGACAGACATCATTTTCGCTAATGACTTTGAATATTTCAATCCATATACATATTATATAGATAAAAATGAGTTCTATTCGATGAAAAAAATTACTAGTTTTATTGCACAACTTACTAGGCCATATGGTGATTGGATAAATGTACTCAAGTACCTTTACTAAGATACATGTACCATTTTTGTTCTTCTTGAGGGCCTTTTAAAATTGGTATTTTTTGAAACTGCGCCATTATTCAGTACATTCTTCCGGGAACCAGGTGTTCCGACCAAGTCTTCATGGTCAGCTTTCGTGGCGTTACGACCAAAGGAGCCGTTTTGGAGGGAGATCGGCGCCGAGCGCGCGTCCCCGCCTCCTATTCGTTTTCCGCTTCGGTCGAGTGAACATCTCTGTTCGCTACCGAGTTTGTTCCCACCACCGAGTCCCGATCAGCTCAGCCTGGATCGGCAGACGATACTGGAAGTACAGCTTCAGTATACGTCCGGTGAGAAGTGAGGAAATCCTGGTCTTTCTTCGTCGAAGTCAGATCACGTAGTCACGTGAGGAGTGAGGTTATCATAACCTCTCGAACACGTGCGCGCTAATTTCACGACGGACTCCCCCCCCCCCCCTGCTTATTCTCTGTATTTATACATATATAAAATACAGTCACCATACAAACAGAATTATAACCTGTTTTCATTATTACAATTTCCCCCCTTTTTCCACATCACGCATCCCACGCACATTACGAAGGAGAAAGGGACATAGCAGAGCAGCCGACATCAGCAGAGACCAGACCACCGACGACGAAGGAAGGCACCTTGAGGAAACCAGCCCCGCCCACGCTTACCACGAGCTTCTACAAAACCGACTTCCGGGGTGCTCTCGAGTTGAACATCCCTGGAGTCTGTACATTTTGGTCCTTCGATTCCGTATGTCTTCAGAGCTGGTCTTCCAACGTCGTCGAATCCAGGTTGGTCGTAATTAGCATTTTTCTGTTGTTGTTGCTATTTTTTTTGGTCGTCAACGTCCATTTTGTTTTTTCCCGCGTCCATTTTTTCCTTTGTTTGATTTCGTCGCATTTCAATAATGGCGTCTTTGAGTACGCTTAAAAATACGCGGAAAAGAATTCGCGCTCGGTTAACGAGAAACGCGAATCAATTGGGGGACGATCTGAGCATCTTCGAGCTCAGAATCAGGCTCGAAACAATCAGACCATTACTGTCTGAATTCGAAGCGATCCAAGCTCAGATAAACGAGCTGGACCAAGAAGAGGCGCAGGCCTCCGAATCCGTCGTGGACCTATTTGATAGGGAGCATATGGCCGCCTTCGTGCGATGCACCGAAGCAATCAATTTGCGTGAGCCGCAATTGAGCGCTTCACCGTTAGATGGCGCTAACCTCACAATGTCACCTGTACCGCAATCAAATTCGGCAATAAAATTGCCCCGTTTGGAGTTGCCCACCTTCGAAGGCAACGTCCAAAATTGGCCGCTTTTTTCACAACGCTTCTTGGCCGCTATGGCCGGCGAGAGTTCGCAAATCGCCCGGTTCCAATACTTACTAGGAAGCCTAAAAGGAGAGCCCCAACGTTTAGTTGACGGCTTGGAATTAGCTTCAGATTCATTTACGAGCGCGTGGTCCATTTTGGATCAACGCTATAACAACAAAAAAATTGTTGTTCAGTATCACCTTCAGGCATTGCTTGAAGCCGAGCCAGTCGTGAGCAACAATCACGTCAGTCTGCGTCGTCTCATAGATGATGCCAACATGCATGTACGTGCGCTCGTTAACTTGGGCGTCCGGGTCGAGACCTGGAACGAGATTCTGGTGATGTTTATCACCAGAAAACTCGACCGGAGTACACTTCTGCAATGGGAGCTTCAGACTCCCAAGTATGAAGACTGCACGTTTAGCAAAATAATGCATTTTCTAACGTGCCAGTGCCAATCGATGGCAAATGCCGACTTCGTCTTAAAAGGCGAGTCGAATCCTCGACCAAGAACCATTACGAATCCGAAGGCAGCAGTTCTGCATGTGAGGAGGGAACGCCCCTCCTGCATCAGTTGCAGCGGAAGTCATTCTCTGCTAGCCTGTCCATCATTCCGCCAAATGAGCGGTGATGAGCGTAGGTCGAACGCCATAAAACGTCGACTATGTCTCAACTGCTTGAGGCCAGGGCACATAGTTCACGCGTGCCAAACAAAGCAGAGATGCTTCAAATGCGGTCATGCCCATCACACCATGTTACATGACTCAACTCCATACCAAACTTCGCCTTCAAATAAGGCCAAACATTATCGGAGCCCCAAGAAATCAGAGAACGCCAAACCCGTAAAATCATCGTTGGTTTTACACTCGGTGAGACGCGTATCGCCTTTTCACGCCCGAACTGTCCTGTTATCCACCGTGGAAGTACAAGTTCGCGGCGGAGATGGGCGTTCGCACAAGGTTCGAGCATTGTTAGATAACGGCTCCGAACTCAACCTCATCTCTGAAGACTTAAGAAGGCGACTCGCCTTAAAGTCGAAAAGGATGGACGTCAACCTGGTAGGAATAGGTTCAAATAGGACGTCCATTACTAGTGGCGCGGTAATTCGAATTCTACCGCGCATCCCCAATCAGGGCTCCAGTGTTGATCTCGATTGCGCAATCATGCCCGAGATCGCGAATCAACTTCCATCGCGCAACGTGTCCGAGATTCGGAGCCATTTGCCGCTTCATCTCCCCCTTGCCGATCCGTCATTCGATATTCCCGGTACAGTGGATATGGTGATAGGCAGCGACGCCTATCATGCGATGTTACGCAATGGCAAACGTACCATTTTAGTTCCCTCCAAGTCACGCGGTGACAGAGGAGGACGCATCGCGATGATGAATACAGCTTTCGGCTGGATATTGGGCGGCTCTCTAGAAGCGCCCACAGTTTCAAGCGATTCTCGGAATTGCCATCACACAACGGGTCGTGATCCGTTATCTTGTTTTGGCGCGAGACGTCCAGTCAAGACAGTTACGCGTCCCCTGGACGAATCGCGTATTTCCGCGGTACGAAGATTCCGCTTGCCGAAGCGCAATGTACCCGCGCCCTTTAACCCTCACATCTTTCGACCTTCCCAACCCAGCTCCCATAACTCCTGGCCAGTTCCTAGTTGGCGCACCACTAGTTGCGCAACAGCAGGAGGATCTGGTCGATCAACCCGGAGCGAGGGTGCTACCGCACCAGCACATGCAGCAGCGGCCCCTGGCAGACAGGGGCACAGGAGTAGGTCCTACTACTCCTCCATCAGCAACACCAAGCGAGCAGTCCGGCGAGTAGCTCGACTGCCAGTCGAGCAGCACTCAGTGAATTTGTGCAACGGTGTGGCGAACGTTCATAACGTCCCACATTAAAGTTGGCGCGTTGTTTGTATCTGTGTTGTGGATTCAGTTTATGTGTTTTAACTTAAGTTTTTGAGTTGCTTTTCTTTTATGCTTCTCTTGTTGGTTTGATTGGTGCCTTGTAATGGAGCTATCAGGATAGATTGGGACATATAACGATTGAACAATATTGTTACCTAGCATTGGTGTTGGTTATTTGTTGGTGTTTTGGTTGTTTGTTTGTCTATTTTTTGTTTGTTTCTTGCCGGCTTAGTCAGCTGCTTATGTAGGATGGGAAATTGACGATGGACTAATGTTATTTTGTTTGCTGACTGGGTTATTTGTTGTGTTGTTTTTTGTTTTTTTGTTATTTTTTTGCTTATTTGCTTGGTTTTTGTGTATTTCATTAGTCGCTTGTGCACCATTAATTCTTATTTGTTTTGGAATTCGATCCTCTGACTTCCAACGGGGGGAGTATGTTCCGACCAAGTCTTCATGGTCAGCTTTCGTGGCGTTACGACCAAAGGAGCCGTTTTGGAGGGAGATCGGCGCCGAGCGCGCGTCCCCGCCTCCTATTCGTTTTCCGCTTCGGTCGAGTGAACATCTCTGTTCGCTACCGAGTTTGTTCCCACCACCGAGTCCCGATCAGCTCAGCCTGGATCGGCAGACGATACTGGAAGTACAGCTTCAGTATACGTCCGGTGAGAAGTGAGGAAATCCTGGTCTTTCTTCGTCGAAGTCAGATCACGTAGTCACGTGAGGAGTGAGGTTATCATAACCTCTCGAACACGTGCGCGCTAATTTCACGACGGACTCCCCCCCCCCCCCTGCTTATTCTCTGTATTTATACATATATAAAATACAGTCACCATACAAACAGAATTATAACCTGTTTTCATTATTACAATTTCCCCCCTTTTTCCACATCACGCATCCCACGCACATTACGAAGGAGAAAGGGACATAGCAGAGCAGCCGACATCAGCAGAGACCAGACCACCGACGACGAAGGAAGGCACCTTGAGGAAACCAGCCCCGCCCACGCTTACCACGAGCTTCTACAAAACCGACTTCCGGGGTGCTCTCGAGTTGAACATCCCTGGAGTCTGTACACCAGGAAATACATACATATACCCAAAAAGCGAAGTAAGAAGAGGCTAGTAACAAATTACTATTTTTTCGGTAAAGAAAAACGGATTATTTCGCACATTGCGAATATGTGGCACTCGAGTTCTCGTTAGTATGATAGTTCGCGTGCGTAGCTCTCGATGGATGGAATATTCGGGTGTCAGATGTTCCGTGATAGAGATTTTAGTGACGTGTGCGAGATCACTTTGTGCAGAATAATCACCGAACCACCGATAAAACCAGCACGATTTTGTTTTAAAAACCACCTACTGAATTTCAGCAAGCAAAACATATAAAGGTGACAGCAAAGACGCGGAACGTGCTTTTTTTCTTAAGATAGTTTTGCATTGCAAAAAAAATAATATTCTACCAACTCCAGTACAGCAAATCTGCATTGTCGCGTCCTTTCTTAAATCTCATCACCTGGAGTATTTTCGGCGATATTTTATCCTTGTATTGACATATGTAGGTTTGGCAGAGACAGAGAGATGTAATAAGTAGAGGTAGGACCGGAAGCGCGCCGTCTATTGTTCCATTATTGTAAATGCTTTGAAAAAAAGGTTCGGCAAACCTTTAACAATGCATTTACAACATATGAACAATGGACAGCGTGCTCTGGGTCGGTAATAAGAATAGAGGGGCCCTTACGAATAAATAATTGTTGTCAATTTTACGCGGCACGTCTCTATAAATACGCTACATCACACGGAATACAATCGGATCAATTTACTTATAAAAATGTATCCCATGTTGTTTATTGTGTGTTTTTGAATGTATTGTGCAATTTTTACCGATGCTTGCCCATCTTGCGAGTAATATAAACAAACGGAGAAGTTTTTATCGGACATACGTTGAGCACCAAGCGTCAAATACGACTGATGCTAAAATTATTTAGATCTGTCCGTGGACAGAATTTGCATATGGAATCCTCATTTTAAAAAGGATATTACATGTATTGAAAGGGTTCAAAGGAGAATTTCAAAGATTCCTTCTGAACTCAAATCACTTTCTTATAATGAAAGATTGAAAATAATGAATCTCACTACATTGGAGACGAGAAGATCTAGAGGTGACTTAATCGAAGTCTATAAAATTCTTAATAATCACTATAATTGTCATATGTCTAATGTTATTTCATTCAACATAAACACTCACCTCAGAGGTCACACGCTTAGACTCCAAAAAGATAAATCTAATAAATTGATCAGAGATACATTCTTTTCTAACAGAGTGGTTTCAGTTTGGAATAGTCTTCCCAACGATTTAGTAACCTCTATTAATATTAATATTTTTAAGAATAAACTTGATACTTTTTTTAAAACCAAAGGATTTTTGTGATTCTTCTTTCCCATAATCATATTTCTGTATTTTTATCTTTTTTTGTTTATTTATTTTATATTTTTTTTTTCTTCTCTTATTTTATTTTATTTTAATATTGTTTTTTTTTAATGTATTTTAATTTTTCTCATTGTTTTATTGCATATATGTATAATTTGTAAAATTATGTTTATTCAAACCCCTTGGGCCTATCGGCTTTGCCGCCTCCCCCAAGTATATTAAATAAATAAAATAAATAAAAAAAGAATGTCACTTGACAACAAAAGAACACCTAAAGCCACTTCTATTAGTATTACATTTCTTTGGCGCTAGTCCATTTATGTAATTTTTGTATGGAATTGTGTATGTATGTTTTACGTGTCGAGAACAATTGAATGTTCTCTTTCGCTTATTGGATGAATGGAGAATTTTTCAATAGGAGCTCAAAGAAAAACGCACTCGAAATAGATGGTTGACGCACCAGGCTCGGCACGGACAACTGTACTTACTATTATCCTACCATATGTCATCAGGATAGGATCAGTGGCGGCTCGTGATAATTTTTAGTGGCGGGGCTGCACTGAAAAGATGTCTAAAAAATGTCACCATAATTGTTCTATCATGTCATAACAGGACAAAATAAGCACAATTTTTAGCGTACGACCACTTACATGTGGATTTAAGTACTATTGAAAAAAAAAACTAGCAAAATTCACCACCCATTAAAGGGGTGCGTCCAAACGCGATGAAGATTTCGAAAAATACGCTGCCACTCCAGTAAGATTGCTAAAAAAAATTCGCGCTTGCTGGTTTCGCGACCCGGCTTTCTCAACAACTAAATTAAGTTGATGAGCATAACAGTGAACGAAGTGTGCATTTTTATAAGTTTGTTTCAAAATTTTCTGTACACCTCCCCTCTCTCCGCTCATTACAGCGGCACCGTCGTAAGTTTGAGCAATAAGTTTTTCATTGTCATCGTTTAAAACTAGTGTAGGCGGGGTAGGTAAGTGTGTTGACAGCGCTGTTGAATGATCAGAAGGTTGCGTAGATCACGTCGGGGTCACCAATGTAGGCGGGGTACATGTGTGTTGACAGCGCTGTTGGATGATCAGAAGGTTGCGTAGATCACGTCGGGGTAGTACCAATGTAGGCGGGGTAGATGTGTGTTGTCAGCGCTGTGGGCTGATCAGAAGGTTGCGTAGTGTAGTGGTGGCTGTTCAGGAGCTGTATGTCGACGCTTGCTGCTCTGGGTCGACTGGCGTTGTTTGGGTTGTACCTCCTTTTATAGTGTTTCTGGAATCGCCTGACCGATGGTGGTGGTTTGTTGATGCGTAAGAAAGGAATGCACTTTTGTCGAGGCGTAGAATTTTCTGGAACGATTGATGGAAGTGGTTGTTGATGCGTAAGCGCATGTGGTTGTTGATGCGTGAACGAGGAATGCACTTTTGTCGAGGCGTAGAATTTTCTGGAATGATTGGCGCCGTTCCGCTCGATGTGGTTTAATGGTGGCGGCGTGTTTCGACCGTTTTGGTTCCACTCGACTGGTAGGGGCGTTCCGCTTGAGTTTAATATAATGACTGCAGGTGTACGACGTCTGGTTTTCGGGAATGTAGTTTGTTGTTGCGGAATATTCTCGAATGTTTCGATGACGATGACGACGACGAGATTCCTACACTAGTTTTAATTGTTCAGTAATGCATGCGCTCTTATTTTCCGGATTAAAAAAAACCCCAAAAACTTTACCCCCTAATTCGTAACGAAAAACATTAACCTGTTGACAATGTACATATATACATCGGTTGTTTCATCTGCCATAACAGCTAGATAAGTTGCTTTTTTTATTTCAGCACTTATTTGTTCCCTACACACGTTCAAAATAAAATCTAAAAGTTCATTTTGAATAGTTTTTGATGTCCCTTTAAAAACCGAAGAAGTTTGAAAATGTTTTTTTAAAGAATCGTCGAAATTTTGTGAATATTCTAGAAGCCCCCGAAAAACTCCTGGATTTTTTGAATTATCTGTTTCATCGTGTCCCCTCATTGGCATTTCAAATTTACCGCAAAATTTAATCAATAATTTTAAATAAAACATCCCGATTTTTTTTGACGTTTTCGTTATGCTTATCTATTTCCCGCCGACAAGCTTCGCTTAAATGGGTTTTTATGTTAGCCGATCCCAAAATCGTGAGATTACACACATTTTTTAAGTGTTCGACACTTCCCTAGTGTTATTTAATTTTATCGTTTAAATGTTTTAAGTCAATAACTCCTGTTTTATAAATGTCTGGATTAAATTTTCGCGAGTAACTAAAAGATCTACTAGTTGCAGGCTGTGAAATAATTAAATTGGGCGTGAGGCAGCCTAATGCTTTTATAGCGACTTTTTCGGTAAGTTCTAGTCGCGAAAAGTGCAAATTTTGTAAATATTTTACTGAATTCTTTTTTTCTTCCATTTTTAAAAGAAAAAAAAACTTAATATATTTAAATAAAAATTACGAGAAAAAGTTAAACAGATTTGAAAAAAGTTTGCTGTTATCAAAATGAAAACGACTCACCGAAGATTTGATGAGGGCTCGTACACAACCAATTAAGAGTAACGAAAACGAATAAAGCTGTGATCGTGCGATTCAACTAATCAAATGTAAGATCAAGCGCGCGAAATCTTAAACAAACTGACAGATGAATGTCGTTTAACAGGCGAAGGCTGCCGACTATCCAGCCCAAAACGCCAGAGTGAGTGAAAGAGAAAGAGCTATCTGCAGTTGCAAATAGCTCTTTCTCTTTCTCGTTCCGCAACCCGGGCTGCGTGGCGCTCAGGGCGGCGCTGTAAAACTTTACAGCCAGTACAACAACATTTTAATTCATCTATCACCATACAAGTTAGTGGGGTCTTCGAGACGGTCAACATTACTTACAATATCACCCTTTTGGATATGGGTGATATTGTACGTAATATTTACTCTGTCGAAGGCCCCAATAGTTCGTCCATCCAACTAATAAAAAAAATATCATTAATAAATAAAAAATTAAATGTATTATTAATATATTTAAGAATTTTATAGGAGGGGCTGCAGCCCGGCAGCCCGTTAGGACGAGCCGCCACTGGATAGGATACTTATAATTTCTTAAAAACACCCACTCAGTTTTAGTGATTTTTGTTTATTTTTCTGCTAGTATTATATTAATATAAATTTGTTAATTTTTGACTGGGCAGTTCACCGCATCAGCGCTCCTTAGGACGAGCCGTTCCTGGTTGGGATTATCAAATGTGTACATTTTATTCCGGCGACTGTTTTTGGTTGGCTAAGATAATTGGGCGAGAGATATATGTACCTAATAAAAAATACTTGGGAGAAGACATACATATTATGAGTCTATATTTTTCTAATTTATTTCTGAGTCAGTCGAAAAGTATCATAATCGAATGAAAAATTTAGTGCTTGCTAGTATATGCATACACGCGATGTATATTTTTCTATTTATTATTAAATAGCAAATTGATAATGAAGCTTTAACAATTAACAAAAACTAAAGCCAATGCACCCGAAAAATGCGGTGAATCCCCTGAATTGAGAACAATGGTGGAAAATTTGGACTAGATTATATTAATGTGATGCGATATATCTTTATCGATATGAAAAATGTCAACACGGTTGATATACAGTTGGTCGTGATTATGATGTTTAAGAAATATAATTAAAAGGCAAAGATCGAATTAAAAACATTTTATTACTAATTATACATTTATCATAAAGGTATTAAACTACATATAAATTCATTTCCTGGCAGGTGTGTATATTATATTTAACAGTCTGCAGTCGGCTTCCAATATGGTTAAATCCGTCTCCGAACCTAAAAACCTAGACGACAGTTCCAGATCGTTAACCATCAGTCGAACTTTAGTACCGATAACATAATCGTTCGCATTTTTAATCGGTCGATTGCACACACACTGAAACTTCCATCCGAAATCAATATAGAGATCGTTTTCGACAATATTCACTATTTCACCGGCCACGATTTTGCCTCGGGGATCGCCAAGCTGAAACATAGATTGCAGGTTATGGCAAATGCGAACTCGTTATTTATAGTATGAGGAGTTTGGAGGTGACGAACGTCTACGAATTTGGAGTGGCGAAGGAGAGCTGCGAAGGTGCGATTGTCTGGTGGGGCTGGAGCCGTCGCGGCTTCTATGTCGGCCGATTGTCTCGCGAAGGCTTTTGCGAAGCCGCTCACTCTGTGGACAGATTCTGATTCCGGGGGCGAAGTCTCTGTCGTGGTGGAGAGACGAGCCCCGAACGCCCCCCGGCCGGCTACCGCGAGCCCCCCTCTCAGCCTCAACGCTGTCAAACCTAGCATCGTAGGTTATGTCAATTTACTCCGTGCTGGACCCACGGATATGACAGCTGACGTAACAACGCATTCTACGGCCAGACTTCATTTTATTTTAATTCGGTAAACGGACTACTAGTCAAATGTGAGCCTGTCACAGGACAACTGGTCACTCTAGATCGGTCACTCGTGATCATCCGTCACGCTAAAACTGGTCACGAGAAAACTAGTCACACGCTAAAACTGGTCACACGCTAAAACTGGTCACGAGAAAATTGGTCACACGCTTAAACTGGTCACGAGAAATGTCGCTTGTCGATCGTTTGCATCAAACCCACATTTTATATATTACTTGATATTAAACTAAAACTTCTACATAATTATGTAGATATGAAATTTCAGTTCAGAAAGGTTTTGGAGAAAATCTTAAAAAACTTTAGATCAAAAGCACCACTACCGAAGTAAAACTATTAGAAAAAAATAAATAATACACGTGTATGAAATTTATTATACCTTACCAAGATTTATTGACATCGATAAACAAATAAGTATGTATGCAATTAACACACTATCATAATAATAAATGTTGTAATATAACATTTATAAGATTTGGCAAATATATGCCTCGTTGATTCTGTGCATATTTACATACATACATAATGTAATACATATGTGTGTATGTATGTATGTACATATGTACATATTTATGATGAAACATTTTCATCTTGATTTTAAGGATGTATACAAACTACATTGCGAATTTAAATTAAATATGATTTATTTTATTGTCATTTATTTGAGACATTTAAACATTTATTATAATTTTAACAGTTTATCTTTTTTTAACAACACATTTATTTTTTGTATTTCATAATACTGATTATTTTATAATTCAAAATATTTTTGATTGTTGAAATTGACAATCATAAATACATTTCAATAGAATATTTTCATTCACAAAATAAATGGACTATTTTAAATATTTTTTGGAACACGCACGGGGAAAATATCTTTTTGGTTGCTAATTCTAAATGCAAAAATTCTACAACTAAAAGTATTTTTATAAATCAGTGAAATATAATATAAAATCAATGAGACATAATTTTTTTTTTCAATAAAAATTTCCTATAAAATATCAATCAATAACTAGATTTAATTGACTTTTAATAATATGACTTTAAAAGTTTTAATTTGTTGAGATTCAGTATGTTATTTGAAATCAATATGGAAAAGCAAAATATGCTACCTAAAATGCACGTTTACATTTTTTAACGAGTCTTAAATAAAAATAAAATTACATTAAAAACTATTATCACAATTTTTGAAATTTACAATTCTGGACCGAAATCTATTGTAAATTCAACGAATACTACATTCAACAAAATATTGCATTATAGTTCCATGTTTATTTATTAAATATGAAGCTCGATCGGGACAATGAATACTCTATAACAGGAACAATATTAATATTTCAACATGAAGTTCACTTCTTTTCGTTGATTTTCAATATTTCAGCATCGTTTTTCTCCAAGCCAGGTTTCACCTCTTTTTCAAATGGGGGATTTTCGATGTGTGTATTTCTCACAAAATGTTTCTGCTTCACATCATCCGATTCCAGAGCGTTCTTCTTTATTATTTCAGCTCCAGATTCCTTATTTTCGGGACCCTCAATAGTCGATGGATGCAAAGTGGCCCAATTTTTCAAATAGTTCACTACGGTAGTGTGACCAAATATCTCTGCTTCGTTCAATGGGATGCTTCCCCAACGGTCGTGAGGATCGTGAGGAACGCTACAATGTTCCAAAAGAAATTCAACACAAGATAAGTGACCTTCAGCTGCAGCTAGATGAAGTGCCGTACGTCCATCATAATCTGATAAAGTCATATCCATTCCGGACAAACGATGTCTAAAAATAAACAGTAATAACATATGTACATCTACTTAAGTGATTTAAAACAACAAACATACATAAATGCAGAATTTTACCTTCGTAAAGCACTCAAATCACCACTGGCAGCGGAAAATAAAAGGTTAACAATGCTCAACCCTGTCGTTTCGAACTTAAATCTTCTCGGGTTCTTTTTGTTAGTTGCATATCTCAAATTGTCATAACGATGAAAGTTAAAACGTTCCACCAGTTCCTGAAAAATTGATTATACAAATCATGAACACGTCAAGTATGACTGGAAGCAATTGGTCCTATATAAATACCCCGCAAAATTGTAGTCCCCTGCAACTGTTTCCAAGTGGATCTAAAGTCGGCGACCAAACGCAGATTCCCATAACGTTTGGTACAACTATGAGCATAGCACCAGACACCCCTGACTTAGCCGGAAGACCTACTTTGAAAGCAAACTGTCCGGAATAGTCATACATTCCGCAGCTGTGCATCAGAGACAGGACGTTGCGGACTGATTCAGCTTTTAAAACTTTTTCATCTGTTATAGGGCATATTCCACCGTTGGCGAGGGTGGCTGCTATCACCGATGAAACATCACAATTTGCCTCCATTGCACAACACTTGAAATTAAAATGGTAAATGTATTAGGGATAATATGATATTAGTGTGCATTTTTTATGATCTTAAGTCCTAGATAGTCAAAAATCAACTCACTTGAAAGTAAAAATCCATACACTCGCGAAGATTCGTCTTATCTGGGTAACATTTGTGTTCCCGCATGTAAAATCCCAGAGCATAGTTACGATCTGCCGCCTCTCTCTCCGACAAGAATGTAGCATTGTTAAAACTCAACGGCTCGTTGCCGGCCATTCGCTTAAAAAAGTCCATTACATAGTCAAACTTTTCAGCGAGCGTCATCTCTGGCTTAACAAGAGTCTTCAGAATTGCGCACACTAGAATAGCCCCAGCGTTGATCATTGGGTTATGCGGTTTCACTACAATCAAATTCACTCATAAATACCGTATAAATATATACATAAATGTATTCTAAATATGTATAGACGACTTACTGTTAAAATCTAAAACTAATTCATTGAAATTTCTTCCACTTGGTTCGGTGCCGATGAAGGAATGCACAACGTCCGGGCCGAGGGTCTCCAAAGCCATGGCATATGTTAATGGTTTACTGCACGACTGAAGTGTGAAAGGTATCGCTGTATCACCAATGGAGAATCTCTGTCCGTCGATTGTGCAAACGCTTATACCCCAATAGTCAGGATTCATGCGTGCAAGTTGTGGAATGTAACTGGCTACTTTGCCGTCGCTGTTGCTTTTCGCCAGCCAGTACATCTCTTCGATGTCTTTGATGAAGTCTTGAAAGTCGGGGACGACGAATTGGCTCTTGAAAGCTCGCGTGATCAAGACTATGTTGGGAGATATGACTTGTTTGAAGGTTTCACGGTCGAGTTTTTGGGTTTCCGGCGAGCCACCTTCGAATCCAGACTGTCTGTGAACTTTGTGCAAGTTTGTCATCACTTCTTTGAGTCGAGGGTCTGTCTTTCTTATTCCAGTCGTTCTCAAGGCCTAAAACGATCAATGTTATGTATAAAAAACTGAATGAAAGCTTTATGATTTGTATGGTTTTACTAACGGCCAGAAATTTTCCAATCGGCAGAAGACCCGTCTCCTCATTTTTAAACATGTCAAATAGAACATCTTCAGCGTTTTTATGGTCTTGTTCCCTTGATCTGAAATTATCAATTGGTTGATTGATAAATGTATTCTATATAGCAAGTCATTTTGTAAAATATTTTGGCAATATATTGTGAACGAAAAATGTAAATATTTCAGATAGGGATTTATTAATTAAAATAGCGTCATGCAAATTAGATAATAAAGAATACTTCCGTCAAAAACAGTCAATATTTTATTTTTTAAATACAAAATTTAATTTATTCATGTGAGATAACGATTTTAAAGTTGAACCTATACTCGGCCAATTGTCCTCTTTAACTTTGTGACTGACCTCTTTGTTTCTAGCAACGCTTTTTAATTTATTGACCTTGACAAAGATTGGTTAAAAGACGATTCGACTACTGATGATTAAACAGTATATATGTAAGTATTGCGACATATGAAATTTAATTCACAATACTGACGCAGTTCAATGCATTGAACTATAAATCATATTTAGATATAAAATTAATGTTAGATTCATTATCTTAAGTGGTTGATGAATCAAATTAAACATTCTAATGAAACTTGTTATGATTTTCGTCACAATGAATGCTAAATTTAAAGTCAAACATTGACTTGTGATCTTATCATTCAATGAGTATAATGTGATTTTTTGACCCCGGCCCATGATGAACTCAAACATTAACTTTTTGATATATTCGCGGTTATAGTATTCAAAGATACCACATTTAATTCAACCAAATAAATTAATCAATATAAAAAATAATATATAATTACATACATGCAAATTGTTATTGGAGTTCAATAGAAAGCAATATACACCAGTGGCGTGCCGTATGATTCTACCTGTTTTTGTCGCACAGCCTTACTTACGTGTGCGCAAGGGGACTATGTGACATCATGCCGAGTCACCTTGTATCCTGCTCGCACACACGTAAGTAAAGCTGAGCAACAAAAAATAGGGAGATTTTCCCTGCACGCTACTGCCATACACATGATTATTTCTAATTAAAATTTTACATTTCCAAATTGGAACATAATCTATGCATGTAAAATCTTATTTTAAATCAGTGCTTAATTTCTTATGTTCAAACTTGCCTATGTAAATGATTTACAATGTCAAGGATTTTCGCATACTATGTATTCATGTGGCCAACTACTATATATAGACCGGCCAATTACTGCCGCCTTCTATTATAGATTAGTTTCATTACTGTAATTCACATTTACATATATAGTATTGTATTGTGAAAGATGAATTAGCAATGCGAAAATCCTTAGCATTAACTACACACTAAAAAGAGATACTGCATTGTATGTTATATCAAAATTAATTACCATTCGGTTCACACAAACACGACAGTTAATGCAAGCGTGAACACAAAGCAATATCAAAATGTATCAAAAATTGAAATTCCATCTAAAACACTGGATATACTAACTGGCCACTTACTTGTCCTCGAGACGGATATCGTGGACGAAAGACAAGTTCCTTGCGCAAAGACAGACAAAACAGAAAGAAGATTAGAGTCGGGCAACAATACCAAAACGTACCCTAAGTATTTCGCGAGCAGTTTGTAAAATCTATCTTGTTTGTTGAGCGATCGAGCCACGTGGTTGTTTTTATTAGTGTCGAACTGATGTTCCTTGCCGATTTCACCCATTTTGGAGGATTGGAAGGGAAAGCTCCTACCAGAACCGAATCGTTTAAAGGCAAGACGATCTTTGTCGCCAAAAGTGATGCTGGATGTTAGTTTTGTAAAATTTTCCAACGTTCGAATTAAAAGAGCAAATAAATGGTGATAATAGCTTTTGCAAATCCTTGGTACTACCAGTCAAAATAAACGTAAACAACTTAATGCTCAATTAGTGCATGTTGTAGTTTACATTTCATTCCGTGTATTGGTCTGTTTATTGATTGGCGATAATATGTTGACTTTCTATTAAGGTAAATTGAATGTGACATCGTTTAATGTCTATTTTAATTTACAGACGTATGCACGTACATACTACATACATATGTACATTGGTGGAAGATAAACGTTTCTGCAATATAATAACAGTGGATCTTGGTTGTTACTGAATAATTCCATATATTGATTTTATCAATCTACAATAGTGTGTCTTGAAAAGCGATGCGGTGCAAACAATCGACAAGCGCCAGACAAACTGAACTACAGATTAACGACACGTGTACCTTATGCGTGCGCACTGCTCGCACTTACACTAAGCGAAATCTACCCGAAGTCCCGACATACCTACCCTGTATACGTTCTGTGCTTCTGATTCTTTAGTTCCGAATTTTGCCTTATTAAACTCGCCAGAAAGATCCAACTCAATTTTAATAATTGCATCTGTGCACATCGAAAGGTTACTCGTCATCTGATGTGCAATCTATCATTTGTGAAGTCGAGAATTGCGTTTAAAGCAGCCATCCAGTTAATCTGTGGTTCAGTCTGTCTGGCGCTTGTCGATCGTTTGCACCGAACCCCTTGAAAAGACCCAGTTTTTTTTTCATGAACCCATTGACAAATAATAATATTAATGAACAACAGCTGGTGCTTTTCTTGGCAAAAGTGTTTCACAATTGTTTTTATTTTTAGGATTGAACTTTTCAGTTGGGTTTTTTTAGATTTTTTATTAGTTTCACCGACCGTGCTCATGGCGCAATATTTGTGAGCTGATTTTGAACCTCTTCTGTTCTTCCGATCGCTTTGATATTTTACCGACATAAAGGGGGTTAGCTCTCATTATATTAAGCAAATATTAGCCAGCAGCATGGCTCGGAGGTTGCGTTGATAGTAAACACCGAGAGGTCGCCGGGTTCGATTCCGTGAGTATAATCTTTAATGCTACTGGTCACACTTGGATATTTGTGACTCCAAGTTGATCGTTTCCTATCAGAGTTTGCCAATTTATCTGATTGAAATCATTGTTGAAGCGGTTCCTCCATCAAATTGGCAAACACCATCCTATCCATTATGTCACCCCTATTTGAATATGATTTCAAAAATTGATTGTCTATAACATATATGTCTCGCTAATTATCTTATATATATAATATTTGTATAATTTTAATAAGTCTGGTCACAGTGACGCGTTACGAGTACTCTATAATGTCACTGTGGCTATATGTACATAAATAAAAATAATAATAAAATAAAACACACGTCGCACGATTATCGCGTTCCTGTATGAGCATGCATGGCCGACCTTGCCTGAAACATCTTCGTTCACACAAGGGCAAAGACAAGATTCGACTCGCTCTACATAAACAACCTCGACACAACCGACAACCTACCAGGATATAAACTATCGCACTAGCCCCAGATCCCAGTGAGAAGTTCAGCCAGCCCACTCCTCTGAAGTCGAGCAACTATCTCCTTCACATACAATGTTACTTGTACAATAAATAATCTACCATCTTACCCACTATGTCACCTCTATTCGAATATGATTTCAAAAATTTATTATCGATAACATATACATATGTCTCGCTAATCATCTTATATATAGTATTTGTACTATGCTTATATGTCGGGTCACAGTGACGCGTTAGAGTATTATGTAATGTCACTGTGGCTAATATGTAAATAAATTAACGAAATCATTAAAAATTTCAGGAATCATCTGTCAGATCGACGGGATGACAGCTAGCTATCTAAAAACACCTTTCTACCGCTCCTGCGCAACTCACAGACGAAACAGTTGAACAATAATTATAAAAATGAATTTTTTTACTCATATAAACTTAATATTACAAGCTTTCACACCTTCTCATATACGTACTTTAATTCAGTAATAAATTATATAAATAATTATTTATATTTACATATATCGGACAATTTGTACGGTATATCCAGATAGCAAGCTCGATATACATATGTACATATATGTAACTGAATTAGTGCATGGGAAATTGATTGAACGGAATTTATTGTAGTTTATGTTCGTAAAAAAATGGTACTACTTTACTTGCCCTTGAGCAAATTTTATCTACCAAATTTTTGAGCCAATTTTCGAATACTAGAACTTCCTGACTAGATGAGATGTAATAAATTTTATTAGTAGTTAAACCAGTTTCCATTCGGCTTTGTATTCGAGTGGAATGTTTTATTTTAACATCCTCTTCTATTCATTTAAATTATGTAGAGATATGAGATATGATGAAATCGATAATGCACATTTCAGCATAACGTGCAAAGGTAAACGAAATTATCTAAAGCAAACAATTGTCTTCTGACAGGCTTGAATCACAATTCGTGCAAATTAATACTTAATGTGGATTTAGATTGTGAAATTTCACCAATGTAATTGACAGTCGCCTGTGATAGATGACAAGTTAAAGTGCATACGATAATCTACAACCTATGTATTATGTAGTAGGTACGTGACGCAAAAGTCCAGATTACATTACCCAGAAGTCTTACAATACGACGAACTATATGTATATGTATTTGAAGGTTCAAGGTTGGCTGCTCGCATAGTATAGTAACTTGAAAGAATGTTCAAGATGACATAACTACCGTTGTAACGTTGTAATAATAAATAATATGTCCTAATTATAAGTACATATTTACAATCCCAACAATATGACTGCCAAAAATGAACTAGACCTTACGTTCTAATTATAATATCACACACGGTTAGAGAACGATTATATCAGAGGCGTGCAAACACACTCGAACCGTTTCGAGGTCGTGATAGAAAATTTGAGACGGCAAAATTTTTCGTGGAAATGTGAGCATTTTCTGAAAATTGCGCGTACGACTTGTCCGGATAATTCGGGCAAAGCAGTCGACAAACTTGAAGGTCAAGATTTTTAACAAACTCTGATATGAATTCAACGAATAGAGGAATACGAAATTAATATGAATTCAACGAATACAGGAATACAGTGGAACCTCGATTTACAAGTATAATTCGTTCCCAAAACGTACTAGTAATCCAAAACACTCGTATATATGTATGTATATCAAATTGTGCAAATTGTCGACGTATGTAGATTTCTAAGAACATCTTGCGATGTCGGCCACTCGCATGTTGGTGCTTCTCGATAATTTTCTTCTCAACTTATATCGTGATCAATGATCACGATAGAAATTAAGAAGGAGAAGGATTATCAAGCCAAAATTTTGCTTGTATCTCGGAACACTCGTAAGGGCGAAATCACACAGGGAAGAACTCGTACGTCGTGTGCTTGGCTCCCCGCTGTGGGGGTTATTCTACATTTCTTCAAATATGGGATACACCGTTATCGATCACTGTCAAGCAAGGATAAATACAAGGATAAAATTTTACCGAAAACACACCAGGGGGTGATTTTGGAACGGTGTGTGCTGGGCGTGCCATGAATATGTGCAAGGCATGCCACATTTTTTTCGCATGTTTAAAAGTATCTAAAAAAAACATGTACCCCGTTCCTTTTTGTGTGATTTCGCCCTTATAGTGCGGCAAGCGTTATCGCAGATACACAGGTACACAGACAGAATAGCGATATTTTATTTATTTATTAATTTATTTATAGTTAGTTTTGGATCATTGTGGCATTACAGGAAGAACCTAATACGCCACAATGGCCTATTTATGATAACGTTACCCAAAAATCAAGGTTGTGTACGCTAAAAATGCGGACCCGGGCAACGCAAGTATAATATTTATAACTAAGCAGTTTTTTCATGGGTATAATTTTGTTTAATTTAAAAAAAGCCCTATGACATTGCTGAGAGCTAATTGATACTAATTGATATCAATCAAATTATTTTCCCTCTAATTGATACCAATGTACTATTTTAGTTCGAGTGGTCAATAACTATACCCTGGCCAACTGGGTCTACCTTACGGGACCGAAAGTGAAACGCAACGATCGAAAATCGAAAGATAAAAAAAAGGTCTCTCCCCTCCCCCCCCCCCCCCCCCGTCGTACATACTCACTTAATTTGCGCGAGCAAGATACAACAGTAACAAGAGGAACAGGCTTTTCCTCCCGTATTCTGCGCGCGCACATTTAACAAGGCTGTATGACAAAAAGAGAGATGATTTCACCGCATGCCACTCACATGTACATATTATATATACATAGTACCGTTTACCATGCACCCTTTTTTTTTGATATTTCGAATTAAGATCTTTCGATTTTCGATCTTTGCCTTCCGATATTTGCGTTTTCGGGCGTTTCACTTTCGGTCCCGTGAGGGAGACCGTGGCCAACAATATCCTCAATCTAATAATATGAATATTAATTATTTGAATGTTGATTTGTACGATCATACAAAATTTTCTAATACATCAATTTGTGACCAGTATTAAATGTATGTTCTTTTGTTTCTTCAATACTTAAAATGAATACAAAATGGAAGCCAAACTCCATTTGAATTTCATAACGTCAATCAATTTATTTTCAATAGCAAACAATACATATGTATATATAAAAAAAAAATATATTTTTTTAACTATTCAAATTTCAATCGTCATAATTGTTCGACCAATCAAATATAATACTTGATTTGTACGATCATACAAAATTTTCTAATACATCAATTTCTGACCAGTATTAAATGTATGTTCTTTTGTTTATTCAATAATTAAAATGAATACAAAATGGAAGCCAAACTCCATTTGAATTTCATAACGCCAATCAATTTATTTTCAATAGCAAACAATACATATATAGAGAAAAAAAAAATTTTCTTTTCTTATTTAAACTATTCAAATTTCAATCGTCATAATTGTTCGACCAATCAAATATAATACTGTGGCAAATTCTACAATATAGTTGCTTTTGCTTATACATAATTCATGGTAGAAAACGACTACATTCTTTCAGCAACGATTAAAACTTCGGCTTGAGAAGCGTAGGAGCGTAGGAACTAGACAAGACGAAAACTTTTCTTTATTTTCGTACGAGTGACGAGAGACGAGAAAAACAACCGTTCGAACGCTTCGCGCTAATGAAAAGCACATCAGTGACGAAAATATTATACCACGGGCGTGTAAACAAGCTTCCAGGTGTTATCAAGCGTCACTTCATGAATGAAACACGCATTATAATAACTCAAAAGACGAACATATCGTACCTGTTTTGATTTCCGAAGAAGTGTTCGAAGGCGTAGAAGCCAGACTTGCCTCCATGGTGGCTCATGGGACCCACGGAAACGGGCCGACACTGAAACTGCCAATGAAAACATTCCTCAAATCGTGTCAGGACATATCATGTTTCAGGACTTACATAGTATTTGCTACTTACCCTGGTGGTTGGTTTTCGATCCACATCGGTCTGTATGCGCGTTCTGGCCACATTGGGCGGTCTGATTAGGGTCGACGAGGGTCTGGAGATGGTGATCTGGTTGGCGAGGGTCAACAAGGACCTTCTGTTGGGATACATTTCGAGGTCCAGACAACTAGTTGACACCCAGCGGCGCGCGCACACGATCTATAACAGCCGCTGCCGAATTTACACTGGCAGTGGCGGCACGAGACACATTTTTATCTATGTTTACCCCGCCACTGAATCACCGTAGAAATTCCCTCGATTATAATAGTCATATACGTATGTATATCTATATTATGTACACGCTTAGGATAGTTTTTTGCGTGACTGACACGCGAGTTCATCCATTTATAATGTGTTAGGGGAGTATTATTTTCAGCTGGTGGTTTCGCACGTGTTCTATTCGAAGTGCTCGGCTCTTCCTGGATGACGTAATTGATTTCTATACAACTTTTTACAGGTGTTTTATTTTTAATAGTTTCTAAATAAAATGAAAAATACGTTTTTGTTGTGTCTTATATTATCATTCTGGTGAAAATATACTATTCTTTGGAGTTTAAGTCTGCATACAAATAAATTCACTTCGAAGGTTATGAATCCTATTCTAGTTTTCATTGGGTTGGTTGGATTGGAACTGCATATATAGAATTTTAGAACTTGCCATTTCATTACGAAATAAAAAACCATCTCGATGCGTATGTAAAACTTTGTGAAGTTCATTAAGATGGCTGTACACCCGAAACCTTAATTTTGTTGCCGTTCCTTTCTTCGATATATATATTGAGTGAATGCGACAATATATATATTGAGTGAATGCGACAATATATATATTGAGTGAATGCGACAGTTGCGCTTCGACCAGATAATACGTATTTTAAATCGACAAAATCGAGGTTTCGTATTCTCCAATTTTCTCCTCCGAAACTGGACTAATTAAAAAAAAAAATTCATCATCGGTATGAAAAAGATATTTTCTATTCAACTGTGCGCGTATTTTTTTTTAAATCGACCGTTAAATAAGCACGCTGGACTCTTTTCGTGGGTGTAAAAAAGAGGCGATTTTATAGATGTTTGGCGGCTCCTAGCTCCTATAAAAGATAACTAATCAAAAAAATAAAAGCATAGATGCATGCCAATGGTGGATATCCATAGCATATTAAAAAATAATTTCTCTAGTGCCATAATTGAGGAAGGGAGAAGTGTAATACGTTTGTATGGACAAGGCGCTGGTGTCAGCCCTCTTAAGCGGATTTTTCGCTTTTATGTATGTAAGTATGTAATATATAATAGAATTTTCAAGCAGTTTCACTACAGCGTAGTTGAAATTCTATGAAAGAATTTTACTCCTTTTATAAAAGGTTTATCAGTCATTAATATATGAGCCGTTATATTATCTCGAAATATTTCATGGTTTTCGTTTAACAATATTGTAACGTGGGAACATAAAAGAGAGTATCCACTGTCTGCATTCGTGGGTGAAAATATAGACCCCGGATTAGGCTAACGGGACTCAGTAAGTTCCCTAGAAAAGGATACGCTGAGTTTTCACAGACCAGGGCGAGTGCGTGCGTAAGCAATAAACTCGCCAGGATATATCTTTAGGTACCTAGACCACTGGTTCTTAACCTTTTTGGAGGTACTTACCCCCACCAGTTTCATATGCGCATTCACCGAACCCTTCTCAATTGGCACCCAAATCATATGAGTCGGGTGTGTGTCTTGACATCTGCCGAACCCCTGAGACTGACTCATCGAACCCATGCTAAGAACCACTGACCTAGACAATAGACACATTAATGGATCGGGGAAGCTATGCTGTGCAACTTGTCCTTTATAAGGAGGTACACAAGGTAGATCGGATTATTCTGGAGTGAGCGGTGGTTCCGTGGGGACCTCTGGAATCGTTAAATAAATGCTGTGAAGCGATTTTGGCCTTTCATTTGGATCTTGAACCCACCCCTATGCAACAATACTTAAAAAAAAGAGCCTTGTAAAATACTGGTGGCCTGTAATACGTTTATTTTGCTTTTACGAGATTCTGGGCATATCGAATTTAAATAAGTAAACTGAATCAAACAGAAAGTGTTTTTGGAACTGAAAATTGAACTTCCACCACTTTCAAATATAACGGCTTATACTCGAGTTTTTTGAATTTTGGAAATCAAATCAACGTTCACAAATCAAATTCTATTGATTTCGTGAGTCATCAACGTTTCTAATCTAACGCTTCTAAGAACTGTGTGAGCATATGATGACTTTCTCTTAACATCAAATAACCTTGTCCATGCAAAAAAGCGAAACTATCACACAAAATTTGGGTCAAACAAAATTTTTAATACAAAATAATCAATAAAATACTGCGAACTGCATTAAAATATAAACAATTTTTAGGAATAAGTTTGAATACCCCAGTACCGATATAATAAGAAACCAAAATCAACAAGTCTTTCAACAAATATATGTACATAAAAAATCTACACAATGATTATTCCAAAAAAGTTAAGCATGCTAAGTGTTGAGATATTTAACTGTTTTGAATTTGCTGAACAAATTTGAAATATCAATCAACGATCGATTTTTGAAAAACATTTACCATTCCGTAAAATAAACATATTTACACATTTCACATGAAAACTATTCCATGACACAAAATAGGCACAGGAGTATCAAAGGATGAGTCATTTTGGGAGTTGCTTAAATTAATATCTGACGTTCAACACAAATTGATAAACAATATCACTAGTGGTACTATGTATAGTAAACCACAATGGCATTTCAAATCATTCATAAACTTCCTGTTAGAACGCCAGGTACCGATTAAGAATCCATCAAATGTAATATGTACTACATATGTATATAAATAAAATAAGATTGTATTATAAAAAAAATAATACACACATGTTTAATTAGAAAATTCAACACTTTCGCTAAGATAAAACATTACATTAGTGATCAGTCTGACAAATATACAAGAAAACATTCGAAAGAAAGTGTAGATAGTCTTCTTCGATCATTTGAACTTCAGTTAGCGGACAATATTCCGGATCAGCAGGACTCAAGAGTACGACATCGTCTTGAACAGGTAGCGATTCGTCCCATGTGACGTGTTTTGTAGACCGACTCGTGCTTGGCGTCGAAGATATACTCGATTTAGATGTGAGCAAAGATGGCGGGCTTTGCTCCGGAGACTCTTTAGTGCCGGGCGACTCTCCAGTAGTTTTCGTCTTGTCTAGGTGCAGTTTCCTGACGACGGAGACTCTCATAGAGTCGTGGGAGCGTTTCGGAGGAGGCGGCGGCGGAGTGTGCAAGCCTTCGACGTTCTCGGGTCTCTCCTCTTCGTCTTCCGATTGGATCATCGACAAGGATTTGTTCTCATCTTCATTCGACAGTAACGGATAACTGCCATACTTTCTTCGGCACAGATAATTCTTTGGATGAGAGAGATCGATGACTTTCTTCTTCACAAAGTCGTGGAATACTGGAAGTTCAGCGCACAGTTCTCTGCGGATGAGCTGTTTGTCCCGATTGGACATCATCGGATCTTTCGCCGCCAATAACGCTTGTGAAGCGAGCAGCGTGAGCAAATTTTCTAATGTTATAAGTACTAGTTTTTTATCTAGAGCAGCGAGACAATTAGGATTTATCGAAGTGCTTGTCGTCGAAGACACACTGGTGACGCTGTCACTACGGAATGATCGACGACGGATGCCGTCTTCGCAACCTGATCCACCAGATGTGCGTCTCCTCAAGGAACTCCTCTTTCCGACGTATCTTTTTATATTGTTCAACGGAATATCTTCAGCGTGATAGTTCTGAAAGTGTTTTTACGTTAAATTACATGTCAAATAAATCATTCCAGCGGTTCAATAAAAGACACTTACGTAATTCAGCGAGCGTGTCAAAAGACATACAGCAGACATGACCGTGCCGAAGGTCAATTGAGGAAACGGATCCGAAGACAACTTTGGAGCACCAAATTGCAGCTCCATTAACGGTTGCCAGTTTGAAGTTTCAAAGCATGGATCGGTCAATATATTTAGCAGGTTCGGGCTGAAGGATCTCAAGCACATGGCGGACAAATTCATAATTTCCAACAATCTAAAAAAAAACATGCAATTTATAGATGCACCATTATAACTACAAAACGGTTTTTATGGACCATAAAATTTCAGATGTACGTGTATCTAATTATATAGAAAAACAATTATACATAGATTTGATCTAACATAGAATTGCTAGTTTAAAAAGCATGTAGTAAATTAGAATCATATTTCCAGCTATTTGCTTATCAAGCGACGTTTGAAATGACTTGATTACGAATCACTATCAGCTAATGGTTTAAGTCTGATTTATTCGTTAATTACACTGAGCAACAAAAAATCACGTTTTTGAGTTACCAGAGCGGAGACCAGCCAATCTTTACTAAGTTTGACCCGCTGAATTGGAATATGATATTGATTTTTGTTGGTGGGTGATCGTTTACGAGATATGAGCGTTTAAAAAAATCCGTGATTTTTACAGTTTTTTGGTTTTAGGGTCTTTAACTCGAAATTTAGGATTGTTACGATCAAAGTGAGTATTGGAATCAATAGTCAGATATTTTTCCTATTAGTTTTTATATTTCATTGCTTTAAAATACTTCTAATTAATTGTCTAGCGAATTTTAAAAGTCAAAAATATATTTTTTTTTACGGATTTTTTTTCCGTGCTATTTTTTATTTATTTGGCAAATTTTTTATTTCTCCACGTTTATAAGGATTGGTTTTCTATCCCAATATTTTTATTTTTTATCTTAACGTACTAACTCGAGCGGTTTTTGCGTAAGAAAGATTTTCATTCAGATCCCGTGAAAATAATGAAAATCAAAAATAAAAAATAAAAAATTTGCCAAATAAATGAAAAATAGCACGGAAAAAAAATCCGTAAAAAAAATATATATTTTTGACTTTTAAAATTCGCTAGACAATTAATTAGAAGTATTTTAAAGCAATGAAATATAAAAACTAATAGGAAAAATATCTGACTATTGATTCCAATACTCACTTTGATCGTAACAATCCTAAATTTTGAGTTAAAGACCGCAAAAGCTAAAAAACTGTAAAAATCACGGATTTTTTTAAACGCTCATATCTCGTAAACGATCACCCACCAACAAAAATCAATATCATATTCCAATTCAACGGGTCAAACTTAGTAAAGATTGGCTGGTCTCCGCTCTGGTATTTTTTTTTTGTTGCTCAGTGTTATTGAGTCTGGTATTAGTGAAATACTGTCATTATCGTGATAGTCTTAATGCACCATTAAATTTAGAATAATGGCTAACACCATACATTTATATGAGGAAAGCTGCATTTTTCAAGATATGCAATTGTTTTTTGTTAACACTATAATACATACTTATTTAAAACTGCGATGACTTTCGGTGACGGGGCACTATCTACCTCATCTATCGTAGGCAATGAAGATGGTGGTTCAATGGCTAGATGTATTCCTCTCGGTCTCAAAATCAATGTGACACAATAATGAAGACACATACTTATACTCCGCTATATATGTGGAACAAAAACATAAAGTAAAGCATAGTAACATTGTATTGTACGATAAATTCAAATAGTTTTATATAATTGAACCAACCCAATCGATAAAATTTTAATAGTCATCATTTCATGGATGATTTTTGAATAATAGAAAAGAAAATTTAACGACAGTAAAGGAAATTATTAGTAAATGGGAAGGTTAAGCCTAAATAAAAAAAGTCCATACAACGACGTACCATAAAATTCAGCAATGACTGATAATGTTCATGCTTCCATTTAAACTCGTACTTGGTCAGCTGTGAGATGAAATACAAAGCAGTGTATGTTAAATTCAAAGCCTCCATGTCCAACGACTGCCGCACCAGCAAAATCGACTCCGTCAAGTACTCTTCTTGAACACCGGCAAAGACGATAGCATCAGACGAGAAGTAGTTACCTTGCTTCTCCAAAATAGCCGTGACGAGCTCGATTCCACAACGGTAAGCTTGCCACCAATTTCCCACCTGCCAACATTCATTCGAGTTTTCCAAAGTCGGGTGAGCCAACTCTTTCGGCGGCAAAAACTTCAACCACAAATTCTGACCGATGTCACAGTACAGCAACTCTTGAGAAAGTTTGCTACGAGCGAAAGCCGTCAAGCAATTCAAAGCCGCCAAAGACTGCCTGAACAAAAAGTGCTTTTGGATTGAATTCGTAACACAATATACCAATTTACTTATGAGACTCCTCGATATGAAGTAGTTTTCCCATAAGAAGCCGTCTTTGAATATGTATAAGCTTTGCTCTAATAATTTCAAAACCATCACTGATGAGTTGGAATTGCCGTTGACAGGTTTGTCTGTATATCCATTGATATAGAGTTTGTCTAGTTGAGAGGTAGCGATATGACAGACAGCTCCGATTACTTCCAATGAAAGCTCTTTATCGCCTTTCAGGTCATATGCTAGAATATTAACGGAGAGTGTGCATATTGACAGTATTGAGTATTTTGCTCGGTGATGTAAGCTTTCGAAGGAAGATGATGTGTGATTTAGTAAGGCTGTGATTTGTTTAACGTGTTCTTGTCTGTCTCCGAAGCAGTCGTCTTTCCAATTCGAGAAGTACGTTACATACATTTCAGCAAGTACGATGACGATTCTGTTATCGCCGACAGTTGCCATCTCCCTATTAAGGGTCTCCAAGCAAAGAGAGACCATTGTTATTTTATTCTTGGTATTGATCGGAAATGGTAGGTATTTTATGATGATGCAAACAAAGTCCTTCCACGAGGTAAGTAGACTCAACCAACTAGGGGTTTCGTCTTGTATTTCGTCTTCGATTTGACGACCTTCGAAGGAGAATATGTACTCGATCCATTTCTTTAAATAGTCGTTGTTATGATTGAAGAAATTCTCCAACGCACCTTCTAAACTTTTGTCGACTTTACCTTCGAAGATGAACAATTCAATTCCGACCATGTTGAAGATTTGCGAGTACGCTTTCAAGTCTGGTAAGATCTTTTGGAACAAAGGACTGCATAAGTATTCCCAAAAGTCAGGGTTTCCTCTCAAGTCTTTGACAAGCATTTGCATATTGTTTTTCCATAAAGCATGAAACAAGCTCATTATTCTACTAAGCAATGGATTGTAAAGGCTGTTTGTATTCTGCAAAAGAAATTACAAAACTTTAATAATACAAACCAATTTTTTATGCATATGTATTGTAATGCAAAGTCTTACGTCTTTAACAGCTGATAGATACTCCGCCATATAAGTGAGGATTCCATCGGTCTGCTCATTTACGTCGTTCTTGAGGAACATTCTGCTCTCGTCCTGAGGGTGTGACACTTTGAAGAAGACTTCAGTGAGACCCGGTTGATATTCTACGCATGACGCTACGAACTCTAGTATGACAGTCTTCAACATTGGAGACTCAGTCTCGTCTCGCAGTCGTTCTAAGAACATGATGCGAATTTGGTGTGGTGACATGTCCAGGCATACTAAAAGCGACATACGAGATTCCTGAAATGATAAAATATTTAATATACATCGCAAGTAGTGAAGCAGGTTAGGTTACATGTTGGAAAACGAGTTGTCAAATAGAATAGAGTTGTGCAAAACTAACCAAAGCGAATCTTTTGAGTAGTTTGCAAGCCGTATTTGGGAGATTTTTGTTGAAAACGTGATTCATATAACCGGTGACTGTCGGGACAATCTTCAAAGTGCCTTTTTGTTTCGGTTGAGTGTAGATCAAATGCTCCAGCGGACTGAATGAGGACTTGTCGCGAACTAGATGCTTCAATCTCAAGACTTGCATCAACGCCGACATCGACATTTGAACCATTTTTATAGAATCGAATTCCAATCCGGTCGTCCAATTAGTCTCGTCTTCCATCAGCGACTGTATTTTGTCTTCACCTGGAATTATTTATTTATTTTATTCTAAACAGACCATTTTGGCATAACAGGAATTCCTAAAGCGCCACAATGGTCAAAAACATAACAAAAAAAAAAACAAAATAACAATTAAACACAAATCAATACACAACGAAAATCACCCATCAATTATAAACCCTTATTTAATAATTATAAACAATAAATCGACAACATTTGATAATATTTGTACATACCAAAAGCGACTAGCTTTAACAACGCCATAGCATTTTCTAAATTGAGCAGACTATGAAGGCAAGTCTTATTCAACAGTCTATCTACAGGACGTGTACTTTGCTCCGGAGACAGTTGCAAGATTTTAAACAGATAAGATATACACTTAAAGTATAACTTTCGCTTCTGTTGCGCCGATTTAAAATACCACTCAGACATGTGTGGGAACACTTCCCTCAATATGAATATCAATCCGGGTAATAAGGCTCCCGTAGCAATTTCTTCACTATGCTCACACTGTAAACGAGAGACTGGTGAGTAACAAGTATGAATTTTAGCTAATTTCATTGTATGTATTTATAATATGAGAACTCACTTCGCAGAAGGCAGATATTAGATTCAGATATGAAGTGAAGACTTCGTATTCGCCTGATGGCAGTTCTACGTTCACCAGATAGAGACCAATCAGCGATGAATGGAACGACTCGCCATTAGAATATTGAACTTCGGTCAAATTAGGATAGTCGACGTATGGAAGAAGACCAATGTTCATCAATCTATAATATAATATACATAACGTGTCAAAATTAGGTTAATTTTTTAAGCTTGAGTCAAAGTGTAATCATTTCAGTTATGTTGTCAATACCTGCCGAAAATTTTGCTGGAAAATTTGGGCACCAAAGCCACGGAAACGTCTAAACAAGCGGAAATCAATGAAGGATACGGGGTTTTAGAATTGCAAAATCTGACTAAGATATCGAAGACGGTCTCGCAAGGACCGACCAACGAATCAAATACAGCATCGTTCGATTCCAATTGCAAGAGTACTGAATGTAAAGCTTTGATCCCCCAAATGGCTCTTTCGATATCTTCTGCGATGTCTAAATTTCCACGAAGGCAATAGTTGACGAGATGATTCAACTCTTTGTGCAGTATTTTCCAATAGGAAACGTTCACTCTGAAATGAATGAGAGTGGCGTTTCTTCTGTCCATTATCGACGCTTGGGTTCTGCTTTTGATGACAAAGTCTTGATCATCATATGGACAGTAATCTTCAGTCAGTCTTACGCTATCTTCATTATTCATAACATTGGAAATGGTGACCGCTCTCGGCTTATATCTTTCAGTGTAAAGCGGTAGATTATTTAATTCACGCAAGAGCTGAAAGCCAAATACAATAAAATATGATATCCACGTATTACAAAAATGATTTCAATTGAAATAATGGATATTACGATTTGCAAACTGTGCGGTGAAGCTTTCGAAAGTCCGATGATGAAAATTGAGAGTGCTTTGAAGTCGAACGGAAAGAACTCGAGAGCCGTATTCCATAATGACACTAGTCCAGCAGATGCAGGCTCGTCGATCGACTGCCAAAAGTTTTTAGCTAAGGTTGAGTCGATTAATAGTTCGCCGCAAAGTTCGATTGCACAAGGATGCAACGATATGGAGCCATCATTGTCGAAACGGTTGCATATGTTACACAGCAGTTGATATACAGAGTTCCGGAATATAGAAGCGCACCTTGTGTTACCCTAAAATTGAAAATCTATTTTATTGAGCGGTATGATTTATTCTTTTTGATAAATTGTCTAAACTTACGGAAAACATTGAATGTTTGCACATATTGTGTAGGAATTCAAATACTCTAAGTTGTAGCGCTTTTGTTCCGAATTGTTGATATTTATTTATGAACGTTTCTTCGGCAATGGAATCCTAAAGCACATTGAAATTGATTTTAGTATGGCTAAATCAATGCATAAATATATTTAAGCTTTATAAGTGCAAAAACAAATATAAACCTCCAGCAAAAGTAGCATCCACGCTAGTAAAAGTGCACCGTGTTCTTCATTGTGTTGTAACCGAATGAGTTCATTCTCTACATCATCTTTTATACTTTGTATTATAGTAGGCACTGCCGATCTAAAACATATATTATTTCAACATTATTAAAGTGTGTTTGTTAATAATCTATTACGAAATTACTGTCCACACACCCTTTAGCATCGTTTACTATCTTAAAGAATATCGCAACTTCAGCGTAAATTATCTTCAAGACGGTTAACTTATTGGTGTCATCGAGATGTTTGTGGTAAATGGGTTGCCGTCCAAAGTTGTGCATTTTGAATGTGGAAAACAACTGTTTGAATTCTTGAACGTATAGCTTATTTTCATCAATCACTAGTAATATGAGCATCAACACTTCAACCTGCTCGCGCAAATTCCGTTCCATCCACAGCTTTTGCATTTCGAAAGTGACAACATCGCCATTTTTCGATTTGATAGGCGGATTCTCGGCGACCAAATACTCGAATTGTTTAATCAGGGATTTGCGTACATTTTCTAATTCTATGCTCTTTATGACTGAATTGAATTCGTTGTGGTACATATGATCAGAATTTTGTTTGAATTCTATTATCAATTTGAGCTGATTCAACATAAATAAACGCTCCGAGTTGTAAAATACCCAAACGTCTAATAAAAGTTTATTTGTTAGAACGTCCATAAATGAGAAGTTTTTCAACGCGCTTTCAACGGAACCGTGAAATTGATTCGATAAATAGTGACAAAATATATCCCACGTTTGAAAACTCTCCAAATCCTAAAATTTGCAATGTGTAAATTCATAATGGTTTATATAAAAAAAAATTTTAAAATAAGTTGAAAAGATTACCATAAACTGTTGTAGTTTTTCAATGAATGATATAACTTTAGGGTATTCATTTTTTTTCGCAGCTAATTTAGTGTATGATTCGGGTGAACTAGGTTGAAAAAAGCACAAGCCTTTTTCCAATTGATTTTTGACGGTGTTAAGCTTTTTAGTGACTGTGCTACGATATGAGGCATTGTTCGAGCTGGAATTTGAAGTTAACCGCCAAAGTTCCCTCCAATAACTATAACGAAATCAAGATATAATAGATTATAGGTTATGTTCAAAATATCAAAATGTCATTTGAATAGCCTTTTACAAGCGTACAAAAGATTTAAAAATAATAAGATATTAAAAATAAGATTGCAATACCAGACGGATTCGTGTTCTGCCATTGAAATAGATTGTAATCAAAGAAGGACATTAAAAACAAATTGGAAGCTGCAATGACGGTTGTGGCGGCAATAGGTTATAAACGTTTGACATTAGTGAATCAAACATACGTCATCTAACGACCATATACAGAAATAATATAAAAATTTATTTGGGCATGACGTCAATGTTGGATCATAAAGAAATTAAAAAAAAAACAACACATTAAAGCAGGAATGGTAAATACATGGCACGCGTGATAGGTTGGAATTCATTTATAATACGTCGAAATCGTTATTTTTGACTGAATACTTGTTATATTATACATGTTACGTACTATTACGTGGGGGTAATGTGGGAGTTATTTTTTATTTACTTTTATTTATCTAACTCAGGTCTACCCTAAACAGCTGCTCGCTCAAAAGTTTTACAACTACTGTTTATAACTCATTGAATGCATTGGCCATTTAGAAGGTTTTCTTCCGATTCTTAACCAAGTGAGTGAGCACTAGTAGTAATTCGAATTAATTTGATCCTATTCAGATTTGTGTCCGCGCACAAAATCTCTACATTAATGATAAAATCCAAAATATGCCAACAGTATGTATGATATGATGCCAGACGTAGTGGTGTCACCTTAATGGTTTCCATGGGTTTCCGGAAACCCGTTGTTAAAAATCAAAAGTTTCAGGAAACGCGTTATTTAATCTAAAAATTCATATAATTCTTGTCAAAAATTATACAAATCTTGAAAATGTAATGAACTCTCATGTAATAGTGCCTTGGACGAAAAAAAATGCATGTACATACATATATATATTTTCAAAATAATTTTATTGATTGAAAAAAAAAACCCCGTTTCCATACTACTTCGAGGGTCAAGAATTTTCAAAGTTGTACCTGTATGGATTATTTGATTTGGTATGTAAACGGTTCGGTGATTACTAGTCAAATGTGAACCGGTCACAGGACAACCGGTCGCTCTAGATCGGTCACAAGTGATCACCCGTCACACTAAAACTGGTCACGAGAAAACTGGTCACACCCTAAAATCGGTCAACCAGTTTTTTCGTGACCAATTTTAGGATGTGACCAGTTTTAGTGTGACCGATCAAGAGCAACCGGTTGTCTTGTGACTGGTTCACATATGACTAGTAGTCCGTTTACCATGTAAACACATCCAATGTGCGCTCGACCTAAAGGTATGTTCATACCTATCCAGCACGACCCGTATCCTGCAGGTGTCATGCAAGTGCGGATAGTATTCTTTAATACATTCTATATGGACGCGCATGAATGCGTAAATGCGCATGCGCAAATGGATTATGAATACGTCCATATAATGTACCAAAGAATACTATCCGCACTTGCATGACACCTGCAGGATACGGGTCGTGCTGGATAGGTATTATGGGGGATGAACGAATGAGACGACTGGCATGTTAATGCACGTGTTTATTATATGACAGCTAAAGGCAGAGTGAGTAGTGGCTCTCCGAACCCAGCCGAGTTGGTTCCCACTCGCAGGAAGGCAACCAAACTCGACCATGTCGTATAAGCGAGCCGCCACAGTATGAACAGACCTTAAAACGACGTGGAACGGATGAATTTGAATAGGTCCGTACTTGTATTAAAAATTCCAAAGGTAAAGTACTTAGAAATGAATATTTTAGCATGCCAATAAAATCGTTTTCGCCATTCCTGTCTTAGGTTTAGGTCTATCAAGTGAACGTTATTTGGAAAGGGCATTTTTGTAAATTTGCATAGTTGGCAGCGAGCGGGGTGACGTTGGCAGTGTTGAGTGCACGTTGTCAGTCGGCGTGCGACCGGCTTGCGTGACAGTTGTCGTTGGGCCGACTCATTCCATTCCATTCCCCGTTCAAAATGCCACCAGTGAGCATAGCCGAATTACGTGGCGCCTCCCGGGAAACTGGAATCAGGGCCATCCTGATGGGGCCTCCCGGATCCGGCAAAGGGACTCAGGTCACTCAATCATTCAATCACTCGATCACTTTCTCTTGCACCTTCACCTTGAACCTACTCACAATACCTTTCGCGCCATACATAACCTAACCTAACCACTATTACTTATTACATAATGCAACAATCGTTACTGATTTACACCTCATTCTCACAACCGATACTGGCGATTTCATTTTTCATTTGATTTTTATACAATACTTATGATTTGTTGCACAAACAAATATTTTGCTTGTTGCTTTCATATACGCGTCAACCGTTCAAGCGAAACGACACACTGTTTTATATGTGTATGAATTGCTATATAAAAACGCAAATATATTTCCTTCAAAAAATTACGAAGCTTTTTCCAAATACTTGTGTGCTTATTAGAGAACCAAAATAATTTATAAACTTTTGTACAAAATTATGATTATTCTAATATATGTATGATATTCAGTCGTTTTTTTTCTTTTGTAACTTTGTCCGAAGTTTAATCATTGTATTTTATTTTAGTCCAACATATCACATGTTAATGAATTTATATACATACATAGGTATTGAAAATATATGTAGGAACTATGAATTATGATAATTGTATTATCTAAAAAAAATATTTTCATTTGACCCCAGCAACTAGCAAATACACCCGGCGTTGCCCAAGCCATAATAAGCTAGCAATTTGTTATTGTTATTTTACATATTTTATTTTATTTCAATCGAACATGTACACTCGCCTTTACAGATCGCTTCAAAGCGACGAGTGTACTAATACAGATACAATACAATCAATACAAGCATTTATATACAATGCGAATTCTTACAAACATCTTCCACAGTGACATCTATGGAGAAATTTTTGCAGCATTTTATTATACAAATCGAGGAATCTCAAGACGCTGAATAATTTGAAATTTGCAAGAGGTATTGAAAAGGAGATGCCAATTTTACAGGAACCGTTTCATTGAAAATCTGATAAATAAGCAAACTCTAATAGGAAACGATCGACTTACAAATTATTTATTGATTTACATTGATATATACCAGGAAAGCCTAACAGGTAGACAATTAATTACAAACATTGCAGCATTTTTATTATATAAAGCGCTGTATTTCGAGATGCTGAAGAACACGAAATTAATTAATGAATTAATTCATAGAGATGTCTATGGATTTAGATTTCAATATAAATTTTTACATATTGTACATAAATCAAATTCAGATATTGGTGACATAGTGGGTCGGATGATTTTTGCCATTTTGATGGTGGAACCGTTTCAACAATGAAATCAGATAAATTGCCAAACTATGATAAGAAACGATCGACTCGGAGTCACAAATATCCAAGTCTGACTAGCAGTATTAAAGATTAGCACGGAATCGAACCCGGTAACCTCTCGGTGCTAAACATAAACACATGGCTGATCAGCAGCATTGAAGATTATACTCGGAATAAATTCTTTTCAATCGAAGTCAGCTCACAGGATCGAACCAGGTGACCTCTCGGTGCTTAGCATAAATGCAACTACCGAGCCATTCTGCTGGCTAATTATATGAAAGTTTATAAATATACCAACGTATATTCAGAAATATGTGTACCTGGCGTCGCCTAGGTCATAATTTTCTTTCAAAACTTGCAAGTTTTGTTTCAAATCAATCACTCCATACATTTGATGATTGAACTTTGTTATATATTGTGGGAATTTAACCTTTCACCGTGTTGCGTAAAAAAATAAAACGACACAGAATCTTGACAGTCTCATCAAACATTGATATCAACTGATAAAAAATGGGTATATATTGTTTGATATGTCAAACGATCAAAGAACAAAAATCAAACTTTCCTTATCGATGAATCAATAGTAACAATTACAATGTATCGAAAGTTGTAACTGTGTGATATTTGGAGGCTGTTGACATTCTATTTGCTGTATTATAGATTGTACGTGATCGAATTATTCGAGTGACATAATCATGTGGAATTTTGGTTTATTGATCAATGTTTCAATACGGACTCGTTTTTTGAACACTGCATACAATTAAAAAAGTTCATTTTGCATTGTACTTTTTAGGCATCTAGAGTTAACCAGCGGCGTGGATTAGTGGTTAGTATATGTTTTCGAGCAGAGTGGTCACGGGTTCGAGTACCAGTAGAGTCCGGCTGCTGGCCAGAACTTAGTTTGTGACTCCAGGTCGATCGTTTCTTATCGGATTTTGCAAATTTTTCTGATTTTCATTGATACAGTTCCTGTAAAATTGGCATCTCCTCTCATATCTCTCTTGCTAATCTCAAGTTATTCAGCATCTTGAAGTTCGTCAATTTGATTATAAAATTCTGCAAAAATTTCTCCATAGATGTTTGTATGAATTCGCATTGTATAAAATGCTTATGTATATTGATTGATTGTATTGTATCTGTATTAGTGCACTCGTCGCTTTGAAGTGATCTGTTTTCTACATAGTCTCCAACTTTTTCAATATGCATACGTTCCAGTTGTCCACAAGCTTACGTATTACTTCCAAGAATAAGGTTTTCGGCTAATGATGTACACGTTGAAACTATCTGTGTGTAAATAAATTGAAGAACGGAAGATGTAGAGAAGCTTTAACTCCCTCATATAATTGAAATAATTGTAGTATCTTATTCTTCTTCTAATGCCTTATCCGCATCCGGACGGTGGCGACCAGCTCGTCGATCATTTGTAGATATCCACATGTCTTCAGCGGCTCGGAACAGACCTTCTGTGCTCATTGCTCGGTCGTTAAGCTTCTGCTTAGCGTCGAGAGGCACCGGGTTCGATCCCATGAGCTGACCTCGATTGAAAAGTATTTTTCTGTAGTGCTGATGGTCAGACTTGTATATTTGTGACTCCAAGTCGATCTTTTCCTATCAGAGTTTGCCAATTTTCTCTGATTTCATTGTTGAAACGGTTCCCGATTAAAAATTGGCTAAAAATCCTTCCTACCTACTATGTCACCGCTATTTGATTGTACAATTAAATTTATGTATAATTCATAAGATGTCTCGTAATTCAATGACTTGTAATAAAAATGCTGCATTGTAATTGTAATTTGTAATTGGTCAGGAAGGCGCATTGGGGTTTACCTGTACGGTCTTCCTGGTATATATGTAAAAAAATAAATATTAGCCAGCAGCATAGCTCGGTCGTTAGGCTTCTGCTTAGCACCGAGAGGCGCCGGGTTCGATCCCATGAGCTGACCTCGATTGAAAAGAAATTTTCTGAGTACATCTGTAGTGCTGCTGGTCAGACTTGGATATTTGCGACTCCATGTCGATCGTTTCCTATCAGAGTTTGCCAAATTTTCTCTGATTTCTAAATTTCTGATTTCCCGTTTAAAATTGGCCAAAAATCCTTCCTACCTACTATGTCACCACTATTTGAGTATGATTAATGTACAATAAAATTTATGTACAATTCATAGATGTCTCGTTAATTTGCTAGTTTTTCAATGTCTCGTAATTCAGCGACTTTTATAATAAATAAAAATCTGTATTGGTTGTAATTGGCCAGGAAGGCGCATTGGGGTTTACCTGTAAGGCCTTCTTGGTATATATGTAAAAAATAAAAATATCAGTACACATTCGCATGTTTCGAAGCCAAGAAATCTTCTCCCTGCCAATCCATTTTCTACTTTCTATTCGTATTTTGGACCCCGTGTCATCTTTCTCCGCTTGATGACAGAAACAAGTCCCCTGCCTATCCCTATAATGCCTAGGACAGCTATATTTGAGACTTTTTTGGTCCATGGGATCTTCAGCATACGCCTGTAGACCCATCCTGGGCTTCAGAGTACACGTTTCACATCCATATAGTAACACTGACGAGACGTAGCCCAAACGCGGACGAATTGGAGTATAAATCAGTAATATTTTCATTGAAATTAATATTTAAAACGCAAAATTTGCATAAAAATTTCTTTATTTGGTTATAAATAATATAGAATGTCGCGCTATTGATAAATATTTCAATGCCACACATACATTTGCACACACTATACATACATAGAATCCACTTGTTGTTGAACGATATTTTAAAACTGTTCCAGGCGCCGCTTTTAAAAGAAAAATTCTGCGTTTGCCACTTGGCGACAGGCGACATGCTCCGAGCTGAAATATCTTCTGGATCTGACTTGGGACATGTTCTCAAGAAGGTCTTGGACGAGGGAAAATTAGTCAACGACAATCTAGTCGTCAATATGATCGAAAAGAACTTAGACAAGCCTGAATGCAGGAATGGCTTCCTTTTAGACGGTTTCCCACGAACAGTTCCTCAAGCGGAAATGGTAATAATACAGGCGACAAACACCGACGTCTCGCGATTGAAGAATTCATTAATCATTTTGATTGACGTTTTCAGTTGGATACGTTGTTGGAGAAGCGACGCGCGTCATTGGATGCTGTTATCGAGTTCGGCATCGACGATTCATTGCTGGTGAGGCGCATCACCGGCAGGATGATCCACCCGTCAAGTGGACGGAGTTATCACGAAGAGTTTCATCCGCCGAAGCTGTCGATGACTGACGACGTGACCGGCGAGCCGCTCATCCGACGGTCGGATGATAATGCCGAGACTCTGAAGAAGCGACTCACTACTTACCACTCGCAGACCAAGCCGTTGGTCGACTATTACGCGTTGCAAGGTCTCCACTATAGGGTAGACGCGTCCAAGTCGGCCGACGAGGTCTTCAGCAAAATCGACAGCATATTCTTGAGGAGGAGTTCCGCTAGGCTCATGCATAAGTAACGTCGTTAGAACAATTTCAAATTTTTGTATGTATGTATGTATATACATACATTTACAAATTTTTATAAGTTTACTATATACCAGTTTGTTTCGATCTTATATTTTTTAGTTTTATTATTTTTTGTTACGATCCATCTTCATTATTATGTTTAATTTTCGATTCCTTGTACATAATATAATAAATATAATTTACATTTGATTTTATTATTATTATTTATTCATTCATATTCCATGGTTGCTTCATAACCGATGATACAGAATTTTAGCTTTAATATAGGTAGATTAAAATTCTTAAGGGTTTTTGTGCTTTTTGAAATATTAATAAGTTTTAAATCTTATTTAAGAAAGAGTGGTAGTATATTTTAATATTAATAATATATTTACTATATGCATATATGTTACAGTCCAAGTGTACACTTCGATCTTTCATGAACATACTAGTTTGTTCATACACCAATCTACCAATCTAGCTAGTGTACACAAAAGAACAAATTGAAAAACGAACTAGTTTCTTCATACACAAACCAATCTAGCTAGTTATAGTGTACACAAATGAACAAATTGACAAACCAACTAGTTTGTTCATGCACAAACTATTAGGCATACGTTTAAGTATTCTCAATCTCAATGGCGTTGAAATATTTTAAAAGTTGCGATTGAATGTTGTACTGCGTTTTCTATAGAATTTCACTTTTAAATACTTGGTGTTTTGACAGTACAAAGTTTCATGCGACACCTGGTGAGTCTATTTGAAGATTAACTGAAGTAAGTCTATTGAAATATTTAATATTTCATTTAATTTAATTTATCTAAATTGAGTCTATTTGAAGATTAAATTAAATTAAGATTGACGGTTAACTAAAATTCGTGTATGGACAAACTAGTATGTTTACAAACGAACCGGAGTGAACACTTGGACGGAATCAGATATATTCTTTGAATGATGAGAAGGGGTCTAAATTGGTAAATATGGATGAGAAGTATGGTCGAGGCAACATTGAGCTTTTAATAAGGTGCTAGAATGGCATTGAAGAAGGTATAAAAGAAACTAAAGAAAATGTATGTAATTGGGGCTATCACGTTAGATGTCATTTATCTAATATTGGGCCAATCCTAAGCGAAATTATACCAATGGTAGAAATGTTAATTCAACAATGAACAGTGGCAGTCAATCATTTGATTAACCCTTTGAGTGCTGACGTCTTTTCTGTAGAAAGCCCGCCACGCTGAAAATTACGACAACATTTCAACTAGAATTATTTAGAAATCCAATAGAAAGCAGGTATAAAAATTGTATCTAATCCAAACAAACCCTAGATAACTACCGCCGAGGATTTCGAGTTTTGTAAAGGTGTGTTTAGACTCCCTAATATATCTTGCAACAATATAAAATAAAAAAAATAAGTCTATTAATGAATGTATTTTTCCAGAACTAGTTCCATCTTCTTCATTGTTGTTAAAATGTAATGCTCACAATCTAAATGCCAAGCCACAATCTAAAATACTCAGCAGTTAGGGATTTCCATCGGGAAATTCTGCTATGGTTATAAATTCAGAAATTCCGGTGTAAACCAGTCTTTATAAACGTTGACAAATTAATGACACAGATTACACGACCCATGTTCAATGCTACCTGGAAAGGCTTAGCCGGTAGTATTCTTGTTTACTTTTTACATGCCCAAAATACAAAGCCTTTTTCAGGTCCATGGAATTATTGGCAAAACGCCGATCGGCGTTGGTCAGCATTCAAAGGGTTAAATGGTAGCTTTAAATGCTCTAAAATAGGAACTGAATAACAATTTCGACTAATTGGCATTAATATCATTGATTGCTGCCAACTGGTAGACATGAATATATTAATTTACCGTAAATTATTATTCAAGCGGCCAATGACTATTGTTTACTGGAATTGAGGCTGTCAAAATGTATCGACTATTCTTCAGTTTCAGGCTTGATTCTATATGGAATTGTATTTCAAATCAATGATGAACGGATATGATTGTTTTTGGTTACTTGTGGAAGTGTGGAATTAGAGCTGTTGTAATCTCTAAGAGCCCAACCACACCAGGCGACTTGCGGGAAACTCTGTATATGACTTCGTTCCGCGAGCAGATCAAATGTATGCAGTTGTATGGAGCATACCACACCAGGCAACTCACCAGTTGCCCAGGTAGTAAAGTTACCCAACCCGCGAGAAAAAACTATGACCATGTGAGACTATAGTCATGTATTGAAAACTTTTATATGTGGGTATCAGTGGGCGGATTCTTGGTTGCTTCTGGTTGCCCAAGAGTGGAAATAGAGTAACTTGCAAGTCACCAGGTGTGGCCTGGCTTTAATACTAGGCACAATCGTACGTTGAATTATCATATTGTGGAGGTTAGAGCTTGATTGGTGTATCCTGCGCCTTTTGTATGCTTTTTATCCTTCTGCAAGAAGTGTGTTGATGTGTTTAGAATGTTCACGTTCTGATGAAGAAAATGGAGTATCATTGAAGTCATGTCTATGTATATATAGAGACCGATCAAGTTCAAACCCGTACGGGAAGTAGTTTCAGTATAGGATAGATTCAGTAGTGGAATACTTCAGGTTGGACGGAGAGTTCTTGTAGTATTTAATATTGAAAAGGCGGTCACATTTGAATAATTTATTTTTTCAATATACAAACTTGATAAAACACGTCTATCAATTGACACTGGAATATCCTAACAATACAATAAATAGTAAAATTCGCAACAAACGTCCATTCAAGGCAGAATTATCAAACAACGTTTACACACGAACAAGCTCGTTTAAAAGTCGCCAACGATCTCAAAAAATTATTTCCGCAAACAAAACAATCATTTGTACTTTTTTTTTTCCTTCATTATTTTCACATCATATAATAAATCTAAACCGTTACATATTTACACACACACACACACACACGCACTCTTATACAAGTTACATACATATATACCAGTGGCGTGCGGTGATATTCTCTGTCTTTTTGTCATACAGCCTTATTTAATGTGCGCGAGCAGGATACAAGGGGAACGGCCTGCTCCTCTTGTATCCTGCTCGCGCACATTAAGTAAGGTTGTACGACAAAAAGAGAGAGAATTTCACTGCACGCCACATATATATATATATATATATATATATATATATATATATATATATATATATATATATATATATATATATAATATATATAAACAATAACACTAATCAGTACAAATCAACAAATTATAGATTATAGTTTTTAAGGTTATACATTTTTTCAATTCGATATAAATTTGATTATCAGTTTGTATATGTGTCAAATATATTATATATATATACATTATTACATAAATTTCATAATAAAAATTGATTGAACGGGTTATTTATATGTATACTATTTTTTTATTGTTTATTAAAAGTAAAAATTCTTCAATGCTTCATCACATTTCTGTATTGTTATTGTGAGAATTTTCACTTTGAATATATTGTCTGTACAGCCAAAAGAGTTTTTGACGAGGTTTTTACTGGATTATTATCATAAATAACAATATTAGAAGACTAGGCTGCTAGAAAATATTACCGTCGAACGTCTTCTACTCAACTTCTACAGTCCGACGAAGATTAACATTGCTAATTATCCAATTATTGTAACAGTTTGAGGTATAGGAGGAAGAAAATATCTATGCTCTAAATTTTTACTATGAACCGTCTTCGCATCTGATGAACGATGAAGTCTTGACGCAGAAGCGTCACCGAGCACATTCCAAACATATGAGAATCTTAACACACATAGTATATACGACAAAATTAAATAAATGCATTTCAATATATAGGCATAATATGATTCACACATACCCACATTAAAATTTTTGACTTAGAATTTCATACGGTGTAAAACGCATTTTATATAATAATAATATTAAAAAAAAGACACTATTTCAAAAGGCAATTAATACTATTAATACCATTATACTATACAAAGAAATATAAACATTCATAACTAATACCTAATCCTAATATGTACATACATACATATGTATATGCATCATCATATATTACGCTTGCCAAATCATCCATCATCCATTTTTGAATTATTTTTTTGGTTATTTTCATATAAGCTACAAATATAATAGAAACTAATGGAAATTAGTATCTACAGTCGTGAATCGTTATTATTGTAGAACATTTCAAGTACCTGAGCCGTAATATTATACGTACATATCATTACTTTATATATTTTATATGACGCTAAGCGCAAGAGAGCAATTTCATTAAAATGTATCCAAATTAAGGCATAATTAATATTATTTATGTTGTATTTATTATGTATGCATAAATATATTATTATTATATATATAAATATGTTGAATATTCAATCGAGTCTATCCTGGGAACGGCTGGAAGACCGTGACGTCTTGAGATGGTTCAAGTAAGCGGCCGGTGCCCATCCTTCTCCTGTACCTCCTTAGCAACGGAAAAAACAATAAAAATCAGGAATTGTTATTGATAGGACGATTTTACAAGTTAAATATCAAATGATTTACCTATGAGTTTGACAAACCACCATCCGGCGCATCCGACCTTTAACAATTCAACTCGATCCCCGTCTCGTAGCGATACTTCTGAAGGTCCTACGGCGCAGTAGTCGGCCAGGGAAACGAGTACACTTCCTACTGCCTAGTTTTCAAAAATTACAAGAAATATATAGTAAAACAATACATGCCTTAAAAGTTAGCATGTATTATATGTATGTATACGATCATATAATCCTTAAGTGCAATAATATTATGTAATAATAGGTACTCATTAGAAAATCTAAAATTGCAAATCATTTTTGTGCCGGCGAAAACCTTACAAACCATTTTTTATAAATATTTTTTTACAGGTCACAGTAATTGGCCAGTCTAAGCATAGTAGTTAGCCACTTGAAACGTATTCTTATGTTGGAAAAATAATTGCAAATAATACATTTAACCGTTTGCCCGCGGCCGTCTTCTATGGAAGCTTTGGGCGACAAGTTTGTAGCGCGGCTGTCTTCCATAGAATTTCTGAACTTTGTACGGGATTTTGAGGCTTATATGCGCCTATTTCAACTGTTTTAAGGTTCAAAATTGGTTGAATATATTACTGAGAGTTGAATGCCATCTATTCAATTTGCTTAAAATGAATATATACCAGTCAAAAATTAGTTTTTTGTGGAACCATACTGAAACCTCGTTTATGTGACGTCACGTCTTCATACAATTATGAAGAATGATTATTTGACAATTAATCCAAAACTACGAGATATATTATGTATTTTATTGTTTAAAATAATACTTTATGTGTTAGTTAACATATCTAGTTACTTGAGTAAATATTAAAATCTGTATTTAAGGTCGAAAACTCGATTGCCAAATTCGCGAAAAAGGTACCGCGTACAGGGCTTGTTCGCTATATTTATTGCCGCGGGCAAAGGGTTAATAATTTTAAATCTGCTTCTCCTGAATTTCATATAGAATTCTTTACTTTTTCACTTACGGTGTGTATGCTTAATAAATAGCATACATATTTACATATTTACATAATGCATGGGTAAATTAAATTAAGTAAAGCAGAAACAATTTCCGACTACAATGCCACTTTTTTTAACTGCTAATTAAATCTTCAGGTGGCCAACCACTATAGACCAATTGATGGCCGTCCTGAATCGTTAAACTTTTGACAGAAAATTACAAAAAAAGGTTTATTCATACTGGTACAGCACATACCGGCAACGGCACGCAAACAACAGTTCGAAAAGTATTATTTGGTATATTCTATATGGACACATTCATATGATCCGCAATGTGTACGTGGCGTAGCGTAACAGCAGTAGCCGACAAAATCTATTCATATTACACAGCAGTACATGTCACTGTAACTCATCAAGCAAACCCAGTTTTCTTTAGCCACTGTGGAAATGCCCACACGTGATGTGACGTCACAGTAGCGAGTGCACGCGTACTAACGAAAGTGCGCATGCGCATATGAATATTTTCTGAAACGCCATATTGTGACAATATTGGTATCATTGCTTTCTGTGATGTATATCTTTAATTTATACCAGGAAGGCCTATTATGAAGAGAAAATAGCTAAGGTTGCCAATTTGTTGGAACCGTTTCAATGAAAATCAGATGAATTGGCAAACTCTGATAGGAAACGATCGACCTGGAGTCATAAATCCAAGGTTTGGTCAGTATAAACCAGTGGGATTTGAACCCGTGACCACTCTGTTCAAAGCATTATATGCTAACCACAAGTTTATTCTGCTGGTAAGCCGATTTTGTAATGTAATGTATATGTGAGCCGATTTTGCCTTGCACGCAGTCAAAACAAGTCTGAACGTGCGCTGCTGTATAGTGTGAATTGAAGTAGTCTTTTCCGTGCACTGCTGTGCCGGGCTGTTGCCTTGCAGTGCTGGATAGTATGAACAGACCATTAAGGGTTTGACATATATAGTTTTAGACATAGCTTGTAAGGTTTACATCGTATAGTATATTTTTACATAGAAAGTGCATGAACTTTCTACATATTGCATTGAATAGTATTCGAGATTGAAAATTCAAAGCCAGTTTTATATATGTATATAGGGTGCTTAAAATCTAATCTAAATAGATTTATGTGCTTGAATAGAGTGAAAAGACCCGGAAGATTTTTTTCTATATGTATTTCTTTCCCCATATATATAGTTTTACAGTTTTCTTTATGAGTACTAATGAGAGATTATAATATTAATATTGGTTAGTATCACATCCACAAACATACACAAAGTTATGATTGAAAAACAACCATCACCACTGTTAAAAATAAACATGCAAATTGCGGTTAGATAGATGTATAGTAGATGCAAACCGTTTCATAGCAAGTTAAAGCTTATATTAGACGGACGGCAGCCGGTAGAGCGTATTGCAGACTTTGAATTGTTATGTAAAGCTGTTAAATGGTAGATATGAGTTTGTTTATAATTGAAATTCTCAATTTGATACATTTAATTGTTTGTACGCGTATTTTTTTTGGCCTTGGCAACTTGTTATTGAAAACTTGGGTGATGTTAGGTATATTTACTTATTTTCAATAAGTTTTAAAACAAATTTCATCCGCAAGCTTTCAAACTAGTGAATTTATGTAATGTATGAATAACAATACAATCTTGAATGTATGTAGGATTCAAATTACGAATGTGAAATGCACCAAATGAAAGTTGGTGCTACTTTAGTATACGGTCTACCTTAGCATGCGATCTACCTTGTAGCAACGAAATGTTTATTACAATTTTTCTTTTTTCCTGCCGCTCCATAATGTTGTCGAAGCATTTCTATCAAAATATCGTCAACAGATACATATCTCTTAACCAAATCTTAAATGAATAGGGCCAACCTTAACTTAACCTAACCTATCCTGACCTTTAAATAAATAAGTGTTGGCTGATAAGATATGTTTTTTTTTGTGAAAATATTGATAAAATAAAACTTAAAAAAATATATCTTAGCAGCCAACACCTATTTATTTAAGGGTTAGGATAGGTTAGGTTAAGTTAACCCTTTGGCTGCTACGAGGTTTTTCAATGTCCAAGCGAAAAATGCTAACATTTGTAATTATTTTGAAAAAAAATAAATATAATATTTTTTTTTTACATACTTACTTCGCCGAACACTCGTAATTTTTATAATACTTTATATACATTTTTAAGAAGCAGTCGTGGACTCGTGCTCTCTCTTTCTGTCTTGCTTTTACATGCGTGCGTGCGAAAGAGATACCTACATATATACACTAAATAAGTTTTGACGATTTTTTTCCGACGCTTTATTCTTTTCAATAATCTATTTTTAGATATCGATGTATCCTTACAACATGCGATATATTCGAAACAGGTAGCGGTCTTTCTCTCTTTCTTTCTTGGTTTTAATTGTGTACGTGTGAGCGAGACACACAAGGATGCGAAGTTTCTAATAATCAAATAATTTTTCAACATGTATCATAAACATTTTGTATGCATTTCAGTTGCATTTGATTGATTGCATGAATTCGTGACGTCTCGTGACCTATATAATTGAAAGCGGATTTCTATTGTTTATTGCCATTTATTTTAACTCTGCAAAATGATATCGGACAGTGAAAGTGATGAAAGCGAAATAATAGCTCCTCGCCGAGGAACTCGACAAATCAGCAGCTCTACTGATTCTGAAAATGAATTTATCGACAATAATCAATTCCCAAGTAATAACTCCTTATATGACATTGACAACGAACCCGAAATTTACTTTGATGATGAACCCGAAATTGAAGAGCTTTTATTTAAAAAATTGATAAATATTTATAAAGCTTGATTGAAAAATAAATATAAATACGTATATAAAAAAAATGTTTCGTGCCACTGATGCGCTGGTGGCTCAAAGAAAGTATTGAAATACGACAATTAATGACGTCAACAACGATCGTCGTAGCAATCTTCGCCGATTTCAAAACAACGATTTATCGTTGTTGTAGCAATCAAAGGGTTAAGGTTGGCCCTATTAATTTAAGATTGGGTTGTTAGGGTCGGTATTATTCAGTCTCAGTGTCACACGCGAGAGCTGAGACAGTGAGACCGCATATTAAAGTAAAAACGTGAAGGTAGATCGCATACTAAAGTAGATATGTGAAGATAGACCGCATACTAAAGTAGCACCTGAAAGTTTAAGTTAGTCAGTTTGTATCAAAAGTCCATGTGGACAGATGCTTTTGCAATGAATAATGGGTTTAAACGAGTCTAATTTCGTTACTCCTGCCATTTGTCCTATCCGATAGGATCCTAAAATAGTGTCTAAGTTACGCTCTGTCCGTTACCGACCGAAATATAGACACAAAACAATATCCATTTTTCACATTCTCCAAATTCGTTAAATCAAAAATAGTTAGAAACAAACGTAATAAAAAATTATGTATTGCATTCCTCAAATATAATTTAAAAAAGAAATAATAAAAAAAATATGATAGTGCATAGTTCAAAGCAAATCAAATATCATCGGACTCATGACAACAAAACATAAATCAAATATAATAGAAAACATAAATGAATGAAAACCAAACTTACTGGTTGATTTGCGTAAAAGTGATGATCGATGATGAGCAAAAGAAAGGCTTTCAAAATCTGCACATTATGTATATATATATATATATCTATATAGGCGGCAGCAGATCTTCGATAATTTAGATTTATATAGACATAGTTAATTATTGGATAGAAGTTATGTACAATTTCATTCATATATGTTTATATATATAAATATGTAGGTGTATGAAAAGATTCGTTTTAAAACAAACAACACTCAGCGGTCTTCTCAATATTGAGAAACGTAAAACGTAGACGTGCTTTGCGTGCTGCCGATAAAGAATTGAACCATTCTGTGAATTGTGCCCATCGTCTCCACCACCTGTCGAAATAACAATGCTCAGTGCCAAAACGAACCCGGCTACATATATACACAAGTTTATAATTTTATCTTTTTAATATTAAAATAAATATAACATCAGTGTGGTTGTAAATAGTATATACGTGAAATTGTGTATATATAATATATATAAATATAATTATTGAAACAAACTTTCTTTCAATCCAAATTAGCTTGAAGCGTTGGTAAAAAAGTTAATCTGAAAAATTTAGTGAGTTATTTATAGAGTTGTATGCATTTTTGAAAAATTATAATTTAGAAAAATATAAGTAAATAATTTGCATGAAATGTGAATGAAAATATAAGAAAGAGCCGATTCGTGTTGAAAAAAATAATAATGTGATATAACGGTCGATTTTGAGTAATAAATTTTTTATTAAAATTAACGACACTACGACTATGACTTTCAATTTTTTAATAAATTAAATTTAAATTCCACTATAATAACTTCAATATTAAAAACCAATAAAATCGAAACTAATTTTTTTGGGAGTAAATTTGCATTAGACATTTACATATAATCAACGCTCGAGGCGAATCAAATCGTGATTGTTCAGTTAAGGCCCAGTTTTAGAAAAACCCATATATTGAACGGGGTTCGGTGATTACTCCGCATAAGGGCGAAAACACACTGAATAGTACGGAACGTCACGTCCTTGGCTCCACGCTGTTCCCCAAACTGAATTCGGGTGTAGTTGCACGTGCAGAGTGCATATGTTTCTCCTGGTTCGGTGATTATAACTCACAAAGCGCTCGCCCAAGTCACATAAATCTCTATAACGGAACATCTGCCAGCCGAAAAGTCCATCATACTAACGAAAAGTCCATCATACTAGTGCCAAATATTCCGTATCCGCGATTTTCATGACAGAAATTGTCTTTTGGGCGATCGCTATGTGCGTAATAATCCAATTACCGTTTCTCCTACATTTTTTCAAAAATGGGATTCACCATTATCGATCACTGTCAAGCAGGGATAAAATATAACCGAAAACACTCCAGGGGGTGATTTTTGGGACTGTGTACCATGTATATGAGTTAGGGGTGCTGCGTTTTTTATTACATACCTCATTTACGTTTCACTTACGATTACAATTCAGGAAAAAGTTTGCCTCTTATCCGATCGTTTTATTACTTTGCCATATTGCTCATTTTGGTCATCAATATAAGTAAATTGATCCTCCGCCATTACGATGGTGCAAAAATATCGTGTAAGACGCGTTTGATATCTGCCCGGCGAGATAGTCGTTGACGTTTATCCATCGTTTGTTTAATAGTTTTAAGCATAGATGGCAGTAGTAAAATAAAATTATTGTTTTTATTCAAAATAATAATTTTATATACAAATTACAGAAGAGGTATGTTTTTAAAAAACTTTTTTTTATTACTAAGTTTTACCCATTAATTTTTTCGCACGTTTAAAAGTATCCAAAAAAACACGTACCACGTACCACTCAGTGTGTTTTCGTCCTAAAGCGATCTCGCACACGTCATTAAAATCTCAATTACGGAACATCTGGAACCCGAAAATTCCACCCATCAACTATCAACTATCATACTAACGAAAACTTAAGTGCCAGATATTCCGTATTCGCGATTTTTGTAGCAAAGATTGTCGTTTGCGCGATCGCAATGTGTGAAATAATCCGTTTACCGTGCAATGAGACTTGAAGCAACAGCAGATTGTAACTACTGATAGCAGAGAGATGTAATAAGAATAGAGGGGCCCTTACGAATAAATAATTGTTGTCAATTTTACGCGGCACGTCTTTATAAATACGCTACATCGCACGGAATACAATCGGATCAATTTACTTTTAAAAATTTATCCCATGTTGTTTATTGTGTGTTTTTGAATGTATTGTGCAATTTTTACCGATGCTTGCCCATCTTGCGAGTAATATAAACAAACAGAGAAGTTTTTATCGGACATAAGTCGAGTACCAAGCGTCAAATACGACTGATGCTAAAATTATTTAGGTCTGTCCGTGGACAGAATGTCACTTGACAACAATATAACACTTAAAGCCACTTCTATTAATATTACATTTCTCTGACTGATGCCTCACAAACACATTTGTTTTCTAGTGGAGAAATAATAGCAAAAAAAATTCTACAAATCTGTAAAATTTGTAAAATACTAATATATGGCATTCGGAAATTTCAATACCGACATATGAAGCGATTGGCCACATTGATCTGGGGAAAAAATAGTTCCATGTACAAAAGCTCACTTCAATTTTTCAAAACAGATGTTCAAAAGCAACAGCCAATGCATGATCCTAGCATTGCACATCTTTTCCATGAAGTGGGGGCGGGCTTTTGTAAATGGAACAACTTCTTTTGGCGAATCAAACGTGGCACGTACACACGAAGCAACAGAGAATCCCACCATGTTTACCAACTAGATCTACTGGCACTTCAATTAGCCTTGAACTGACAGTACACAGGATTTGATCACCTCGAGCACTCATTATACCACTTAGAAATTTATTATGAACATATAAAATGACAATCCTTCACCAAATGATGATTTATTAATAATAATTAACGTAAACATAAACGGTGCATTAAAACTAGAATCATATGAAAGTATCATACGCACATCAAAACCGAGATTAGTACAAAGCGTTAAGGTTAATGGGACGTTTACATCGAAAAATATTGATCTACAATCTATATTATGTATAGCATAACGTTCCGTCGGATTGCAACATGCCGTTTTATATATCGCACATGTCTTCCATACGATTCAGTCTTTTTATGCACATGGTATTTATTTATACAAGTTAAAAAATTTCAATTAAAATATGAATTTTTCAACCACAAAATCCGGATACTCACGGGAGCCTGATGTTGTTCGGAGACTGGCGTTTCTTCATCGTCGCTATTGGAACAGTCGGAAGACCACGGTTCATCGGACGATGCCGCCGTCGAGTGGGGGTGGTTCGGAGTATCACAACTTAGAGCACGGGTTGTGCCACCTACGGGACCACCCATACCTCCTCCGGAATCCCAAGACGCTGCCGTACGCAACGATCTACGAACAATCGAGTATAAAAATACCCACTGCCTATGTATAATTACAATTACAAGTTTCAGTCGCTTACCGATGGTTGGGTTGGTGGTGATAGTATTGCTTTACTCGTTCACCTTTGAGTTCCTCGAGTTGTTCCAATAGCACTCTTTTGATTTGTGCTACCCATGCTTGCCTTACGGCTGCTGTGGAAGCTGTTAAAGTGTGCACCTCGGCACGACCCTGAAGCCACACTTCGAATCGTCTAGGATCGCCCTTCACAGACTCGGTCAAACCTATCTGTGACATCTGCAAATAAAAAGACACTATTATAGTTTAAGAAATTGAACATCAAATAGTAATGTAACGTGGGAATATGAGAGAGTATCTACTGTCTAAATGGATTCGTGGGTGAACAATAGAGACCCCGGATTAGGCTAACGGGACTCAGTAAGTGCCCGAACAAAGGATTCGCTGGAGTTCTCACAGATATGCGCGAGTTCGTGCGTAAACAATAGACTCGCCATTGTAAACCTTAACGTGCCTAGACAATAGACACACTGACAGATCAGGGAGGCTGTGCTGTGCAACTTGTCCTTTATAAGGGGTTACACACGGTAGATTATAGATTCTGGAGTGAGCGGTGGTATCTGTGTGGACCTCCTGGATCGTTGAATAAATGCTGTGAAGCGACTTTGGCCTTTCATTTGAATCCTGAACCCACCCCTACGCAACAGTAACATCATCATCTTCAACCAGTAGCATTTTTGACTTTGCAGCCCAATTTTTTGTGATGGAGTTAAATGTATTGACAGCTAAAGTAGAACTATCATTAGACAACCTCCAGTTGATCAAATCATGTGTACTGAAAGATATACTGCTGGTTAGACTTGGAAATTTGTGACTCCAAGTTGATCGTTTCTTATCAGAGTTTGCCAATTTACCTGATTTTCGTTGTTGAAACGGTTCCTCAGTGATTTATGTAATAAAAATGCTACAATGTTTGTAATTAATTGTCTAGGAAGGCGCATTGGGCCTTCTATGTAAAAAATAAAATACCGTGTACGGTACTATGGCGCTTTTTAGAAGGTTGAACACCATACTGCACAGTTATAGATCAGCGTATGTGTAATAGTGTTACTATGATTCAATTTGGTTTGAGTCCAATTTGTTATACGTTTTCAAGTAAAGTCAGGTTTATGTCAATGCAAAACCCTATATGATTGTAAGTAGACTTCATACGTACTTGAAGATAGTGCTTAAAGTGGTAGGTGGCTTTATTATGGCTGGACTTGGCTACGGCTGGTTTGCAAAATAGTACAGCTTTCTGATAGAGGAAGACATGCCGCTGACGGGCACGGAGTCGAAGTCTCATGTCGCGTTTACTGTCCGTGACGACCGAAAAAGAACCTTGCATCAATAATTCACCTTGTTGACTGAGATCCACCTGGAAAGTATACAAGACTTCATTTCATAATGCGAATTCGGCAGACATTAATTAGTGCAATAAATCGGTACTCACAGGAAATCCTGTAATAGCAATTTGATGCATGGAATCATTGACACACTTGAGCACGACTAGCATGCACTCCAAAGCTTCTTGCAAGCCTTTACTGGTCGATCCACTTTCACTATATCTTAATAAATCCTGTAAATCGGTCGAATTATTATTAGTATTGCATTGTATGTTATATGTAATGTATAGAATTGATTTATTTTTGTCCTGTACCTTTAAAAGTAATTGGTATTTTGTTATCCTTTGAACTGGTTTGAGCAAATATGCAGCCAAAGGAAGTTTATGTCCTAATTTTAACTGACACGCCTGGAGGAATAGATGAGTGTCTACTAGAGCGGAACGTAGCCTTTCCGAGCGTGGTATGTTCTGACAATAGTAACTATATAATCGGAAGAAGGTATCTCTCTAAAATAGAAAATAGAAAATAAACATAAAACACATTTACATATATTTGATATAAAAAAATATGAATTTGAAAGCTGATAACAAGTGGCAATTCAGAGGAAGAGGAAGTAGTGTACGCTGTTAAACCAAAGATAACACGAAATAACAATGAATAAATACCCAAAGCCTCATTAAAATAAAAAAATTGTCAAATTTGTAGTATATTGAAATTTTTTGATTATAACAGGTTTTTGAGATTTAACCAGCTTATTATACTTTTAAGTAGGACGCATTATCATTTTTTTTTGTGTTGTGAAGTCTTCCAAGTAAAAGCTCATAAAAGATCATGGAAAAATGAATATGTACATATATGATTACTCCGTAACAAGCGATCTCGCGCACGTCACTAAAATTTCGATCACGGAACATCTGGCACGCGAAATATTGTACCAAAAAGAACCTGATAAGAAGTGCCAGATATTCTGTATTCGCGATTTCTGTGGCATCGATAGTTGCAATGTGCGCAATAGTCCGTTTATCGTATATGTATATATAATACATAATCAACAGACAAGAAGGGATACAAAATATGTGAAAATTTAACTTACTTTCTGAACAAAACATAGAGCAACAAGTTCAGTAGTCGATATGCAATTTTCAATATCTTTCAAAAACACCTCCGAGTGAAACGTGAAGATTTCATCTAGATTACCGAAGAGTACATTCACTTTGTCGGTGAGTCCAGGTGGGATCAGAGCCGTATTATCCGGATTTTCCACTTCTTCTTTATAACCCTGAAACAATCAAAATTGAAAGATTAATACAATATAAGCCAATTGAATACTTAGTAGGTGATAAAATATTACAGAATCATCGGAGAGAGTGCTGAAGGCTTCAGTCCATTCCCGTAAACGATTATCATATAAATCGTATAAAGATTTCAAATCGTCTTTGCCGTTTTTATTAGTATAACTCTTCGGCTTATGAAGTTTGTGAGACGGTATGGGATCGGTATAAATGTTGCTTTTGGCCGATTGCCATTTCATATTAGAATAATCTCTATTGTTATATTTGGATAGTATTCGTTTGCAGGTCAGAGTTGAACTTGACGTTTTGGCATTCCAATCTGATGCTTTTTTAGTCTTGGCAAAGTTCGGCAAAGTGCTGTAGTGATCGCTCATTGTACTATTCCATTTGTTCATCTTTTTAGTATAGTCTTTAATCAAGGATGAGTATACATCGTCTGAATTCTTCCTGCAACACTTTTTAAGCGAGGAATAATGATCCGATTGTAAAGAGTTGCACGATGTTAAGTTTGGCAATGATGAATATAACAAATTGTTGTTTTTCAACGATCTAGTATAAATACTTTGTTTGAGCGTTGTCGTCGAAGATGGAATTGACTTCAGTGAGGATTTACAAGATTTATTTTGAAGGTGTGGAGCGTTGCACAACCGAGTACAGCATCCGACAAAAGGAGAACCGAACGTGACGTTGTCGTTTAAAAAGTGTTCAAAATTTAAATCAGAAACATTGACTTTGGCAATATCTTTATCACTGGCACACTTGTAACTTCCAAAGCACATGATTTTAGACTTGATCTTCGAACATCGTTTCTTTGTCGCACTGTAATCGAACAGTTTAACTTGGTTGGCGTAGTCACTGAACAGTGTCGATTCGGACGGGGTGCGTAAAAGTCTATTCTTTGTCCTCAATGCCTGCTTGAACTTTGTCAATCCACCGCATTCTGAATCCTCGTGCTGATCCATCCACTTGGAGCTTTTATCCAGACTGTATTTGCCATGTTTCATTTTGGTGCTTTCACCACGAGATCGTTGCACCGACTGACTAGAATTTGCCGATGCAATGTTTATCCGACACGCTCGGAAGGACGCCGTGGTCTGTTAACCGTATTAATAAGTAGATATCCGCGTTCGTCTCTAGAGCGTTCTTGATTTATTATAGATTATATAAAGTAAGGTTACCTTTAATATAGCGCCGAGTTCTTGGACGTAAGCTCGCTCGGTGTGGAGGAGTTCGGCGAGGACGTGGCCCCGCTTTGCTTTGCGTGCTTCACTGTCTTCGGTCGAAGTGGTTGAACTCTCTGAACTGGCCGATGTTTCCATCTGTAAAGATAAAAAAAGTGTTACAATTAATACAACGTACGGCTTTGATTCACATAAGAGAGAGATTATAGCAATTGGCCGGGGCATAGCATAGTAGTTGGCCACTTACATAGATCTCCAACTCAAAAGTAGTCATATTCCCATTGATAAACGTATCATTTTGGGCATATAAGATTCTCTCACTAAGTTCAAGTGGTCAACTACTATATACTACAGACCGGTCATTTACAATTCATTTCAATTTTATAATCAGTAAATTGTACATATGTTATAGATAGAATATGAAAGCTAGCTTTCGATAATAAATCATATGTAAATGGGACCAAAAATTTATTGATCATTCGATATGGAATATATTGACCTGGAAAGCAATTTGAGCTAGCTTAGTCTACCTTTTGCCTAATTAATTCTGTCATTAATTTTAATGCAAATTTTACTTAAAAAATAAAATCTTACTTATAGCATTATAAATAAATGGCATGGTTATTAAAAATATATATATACATATGTAACAAAAGTTAAATTCATAATATAATAAATCAGGAAAATAAGCAACATGTTGTTTATTTACAATAGTGTTTTAGTATGAAATTTAATAAGAGACAATTTTTGGCCAGTTGATATTGTAGGAATTGGGCATTTGAATTAAAGCCTAAAATTAAAATATTGCAGATTGCTATCAGTAAGAAGTGAGCAAGAGCACCATGGATTGCACACCAGGTACATATTATTTATTATATGTATATAAAATTTAGCATTAATATTGATCAGATTAAAAATAATTTAAAACCTCATAATATTTCTCTAATTAAAAATTGTATAAGCATATGAATTAAAATACAGGTAAATTAAATTTAAATAAAGAGGCAGAAACAAAATCCCCTTTACTTCATTATGATGAAATAATTTACTTTTTATTAGAAGCTGTCAAACTCAAATAGAAAGTCTCATCTGAACGATTATAACCACAATGTGAACTCTCTAATCGTCAAAAATTTCATCCGCAATAAAACACACGTTTTGCAATAAAAATATATTGAAAACGGACATGGTCACAGTCGGTCACCTTACGGCGCCATTATCAACTGTCATTTCAAACATCAAAATCAAAATGCCGGCAATTAGCAATAAATTACCATTCTAATACACATAACATAAACCCATATTGAAATTTGCACAATTGTAATTCGGCGCCGACAATTCGACTTTGAGGTTACGAATGCAAATTTAAAAAAAGTCGTTACAGGAGGTCGTAAACCGAGAGACAATACACGTGACAAAGGCGGCTCGTGAAACACACGAGTGAATAAACAATATTTTAATATTTAAAAACACAGTGGCGTGCCTTTTTTTCGAGCAAGGGAAACGCGTTAAAAAGGCGATATCCACATTTGAACACTTCGTATATGGGGTCGTCCATTTCACAATAATATAAAAATATACAATACAACCGAACGCCGACAAAAGGGGCGTTCAACTGCGGGCTCGCGTACCGACAGGGGTAACAAACGCCATTTACGTCCTAACGCGCACTTGGGAAGCGCTCCTGCAACTGGGGGACGCGACCCTTGTAATATTTACCACAAAACCCACAATATGAACTAAGTGTTGCGTCCTTAGAAGGCAAATACGATATCTCTACATTACCTAATTCATCGGAGCATCGTTTGAAAGATTACAAAAAATAATTTTTCATTTGTAACAATTACAAATGTAAAATTTCCCATTTGTGTTTTGCCCGTTAATATTTATTTCAACGGGTGATTTTGGACAGGAATCGACATGTAAAAATTTATAACTTTTGTACATTGCATTGCCAAAAAATGTGACGTTATTTTGAAAAGTTTAATGAAAATAGGAACAAAACTCAGAGAAATTTAATATTAATAGAAGTGTCCTTAGGTTAGGTGTTCTTTTGTTGTCAAGTGACATTCTGTCCACGGACAGATCTAAATAATTTTAGATGGGCAAGCGTCGGTAAAAATTGCACAATACATTCAAAAACACACAATAAACAACATCGGATACATTTTTATAAGTAAATTGATCCGATTGTATTCCGTGCGATGTAGCGTATTTATAGAGACGTACCGCGCAAAATTGACAACAATTATTTATTCGTAAGGGCCCCTCTATTATTATTACATCTCTCTGACAAAACTACATTAACCCTTTGAGTGCTGACGTCTTTTCCAACTAGAATTATTTAGAAATCCAATAGAAAGCAGGTATAAAAATTGTAGATAATCCATACAAACCCTAGATAACTACCGCCGAGGATTTCGAGTTTTGTAAAGGTGTGTTTAGACTCTCTAATATATCTTGCAACAATGTAAAATAAACAAAAGAAGTCTATTAATGACTGTATTTTTCCAAAACTAATTCCATCTTCTTCATTGTTGTTAAAATTTAATGCTTACAATCTAAAATATTCAGCAGCTAGGGATTTCCATCGGGAAATTCTGCTATGGTGATATATATTCAGAAATTCTGATGTAAACATGTCTTTATAAATGTTGACAAATTAATGACACTGATTACACGACCCATGTTCAATGAATTTTTTTTTGAATGCTAAGGCTTAGCGGGTAGTTTTCTTGTTTACTTAGTACATGCTCAAAATACAACGTTTATCGGCGTTTTTCAGGCCCATGGACTCGTTGGCAAAACGCCGATTGGCGTTGGTCAACATTCAAAGGGATAATGGCTCAATTTGGACAAAGCGTGGAGTTACGTATATTATTGTGTATCTTTGCGTTCTCAGCGTTATATTTTGATGTGGACGTTCCGCATTTTTGGCGGAACTCATTATAATTTATAATGTGAATGTAAAAATAAATTATGCAGTGTTAGTATTTGAATGGGCAAATTGCAAACAAGTCGTAAACCCAAATTTAATTAATTATGCGTTATAACTGTGTTTTTTTACTATATTTTTTGACGTGTCGTTGATGTGTCCGTTTGTTTGTATAACGACTTCCGTTGAGCGGTTTTTAGAGAAATTATGATAAAACGTTATTAAACAAGTCTTAGTTGATTCATCACGATAAAGATTATTGGGTAGTTTTGCGCAATGGTCCTAACCTTTGAGAGTATTATTTGTATTTGTATATATTATAAAATATGATGTATGGACACGAAATTTGGGAATTGATGTCAGAATGTTGTACAATGCACTCAAATAAGTATAGAGCGTTACATATTTCTTAAAAAAGTGAAAAAAATAATGGTATGGGAACAAGAAATAAGGTTAAATTTAAGATGTGTAAGGAATTAATATTAAAAACAATATTTTCAAACTATACACATTTAGTCTAAAAGTATAAAAAAGATTTAATCTAAATACACAGTTATTATTTTATTAATATTATATGCATTAGTAAACAACAGTAATGTAATTTTGAAGCATTTTTGAAATATGTGGGTAGGGTCTTTTTGTGTAATCCATACATGCATATTGCCAGCACTGATAAATAAGTATATCATTAATATCTATAATAGTGAAAGATTTATTATGTACAACTTGTTGCTACCATAATACGAATATGAAAGGGGTGCTTTCGTTAAATGTTGAGATGCTCTGGTAAGCAAGGTACAACGGCATTTTACCTTGAGACGCGAGGGGAGGGATCCCCAAAGACAGCTGGTCCACACAAGTGGTACAAAAAATAACAAGGGCAAAAAAAACGAACCGCTAAGAAAAGTTGGGTTAACACAATTTAATAAATCATATCCAATTACAATAAAATAACACAAATAGTAGCAAACATAGTATTTATGAAAATATTATGACGAAAGTATTATTAAGGATTACCGAAAAGGGATGGTAGAGGACCTTAGGAATGCGATGATGGCCTCTGGCCCAAAGCCGAAAACTAATCGTAATTTAGGAGTGCGCCAAACGGAGATTGATAGGTATTTTTTTTAGTCTCCATGCTCGACTAGGAATCACAAAAACTTTTTTTTGTGACCAACACACGACTCGACAAATGAAAAGGCGATTTCAAGAAATTTATATGAACGACTCGACTTTAGAGAGTCTTTAATTAATATTATGTATTAGATGTATTATGAACATTTATAAGGATTGTAAATAGGTTTTTGAGCTCTTTTTCCTATTATGCTTTAGATTAACATTAGAATAATATAATACTGTGATTACTAACCAAATTAAATTAAATTGTAAAATAGAAAATGATCAGTAGATCAGTAGCTATTAAAATAGATATAAGATGTATTGTGAACATAATTTCGTAATAATAAAAAGCATTTAAAAATCAAAAAAATATGAACGACAAATAATAAATAAAGCTCGAATAATGAAAGTGCACCAGTGTTGGCATTCCCATTTTTACTAACCTCTTATACGTTTTACATGGTTTTCGTTTGAGAAGTCATTTTTATATCTGTTATCTCTTCCGATCGTTTTCATACTTTTCCATATTGCTCATTTTTGAATATTATTGCCAGAAGTAGGCGTTCGGTCGTTGCTTTTCGCACAAAAAGTGATTCACTATTGTCAACCATGCTTTTTTGCTCTCTTGCATTGAACACTGATGGAGCGGTCTATTGTTATTTGAAAAGTACCCAACCAACGCCGAAGACTAATTACTGCTTCGAAATAAGGAATTACTGCGAAGACGAAATAAGGAAAATGTGTGGGTTGAGATGGATGAGAGTTGCGCAAAGCAGAAACGAGTGGAAGCGTTTTGGAAAGGACTTCATGCAGCAGTAGATGGTGAATGGTTGTAAATGATGATTATGATGAAGCCATAACTAAGAAAAGGCGGTCAGGATGCTTTTGCCCAGAAAAATCACTTCAATTTCTATTATCAACCTTTTTTTTTACTCTCTAACTTTGTAGAACAATAGTAATGGACAATAATTAACTCTTTTTCTTAGGAAATGAAAACTCCACCGCTGAAGACTAGTCATAACCAAATATCAACATTGGGACGATGGTTTTTGTACAAAAAATGGTTCACTATTGTCAACCATGCTATTTTACTTCCTTGCTTTGAACACTAATGGAGCGGTCTATTGTTATTTGAAAAGTACCCAACCAACGCCGAAGGCTAGTCATAACTCATAACATAATTAGTCGTCGGGTTAATTGCGAATAACAATAGACCATTCTATAATATAAGTGATCAAAGCAAGACAGCAAAAAGGCTGGTAAAAATGTTTTTTTTCTAAGAAATAAACAAAAATACCCTGATCCCTAGCCTAAGTCTAGTCATAAGTCATAACTATCCTTAAAAATTTAGTGGTTTCTAAATAATAAACAATACTTTTCTAGTAAGTTGCCGTAACCTTGGAGAAGAATTAAACAAAGAAACATGTTTGGAATCCAATATTTGGTTAAAATAATCTGATATAATAAATGATAATATGTTTACTACATAATTAGATTCAGTTTGTGAGATTTCCTGAGAATCCCTCACTAAACGACCAGCGGTGTTTTTTTTTTGTGGAAAGTTTCCTTTATTAACTTATTTTAAAATGAGTTTATTTTTGACCTCTGATAAGTATATAAATGTCATAATAAAACTGTATAGAAGATATACATATAATCAAAAGAAACTACTGCAGCTATTCTTCATATGAATCAAATTAGAATTAGTGATAAAAAAACTATAAAATTAAATCTGATGAACAAAAAAAAAAAAAGATAATAATTATTGAATTTATCGAGCGTAAGAAATATTTCGCCAATTGTGCGTACAATTAAATTACATATTAATTATTGTGTTTTACATTTTTTTGAAATGAATACGTACGCTTGTGCGCTTTAATTATTCGAGGGCTTCTCATAGTGCGTGAGAAAGTATACTGGCAATTAGTATAGAAAATGTCGTGTTGATTAATAACTACTACAGCAATATACCTACATATATAGTAAACATAGTAATAGACAAAATTTTGCTATTACGCACAATGCGTAATTAATTATTTATTACTACCAAACATTATTATTATATTAATTGAATAAATGCAAAACAAATTGAATCATAGCGGTGTGTACATATGTATATGTTATAGGGTCAAAATGTTTAGCTCGTTGCCGTGTAAAATCAAGTTTCGCCAATTAAATCACCCAAAATCCAATTAACCCGACGATGATTGACGAGCGGGTTAATCGAGTCGCTTCATTATACGGTGGTGGCCGGCACGATGTTTCCATTTGCACGATATTTAAAGACAGTAGTTTAGAAAGGCATGGCACAAATGGATAGCGCGCGCACTCGCCGACTTGATTTCGTTGATGTAAAAGTAAAAGTGACAAGTGATCGATGAAAACTTTCCAAGTTCGCCTTGAACTTTACCAAGCATATCAAGCTGATGGACCCATGCAAGGTCTATTCGTTCAAGTCACGACCTTCAACTATTGATCAGACAATATGTATGAAAATTGTCGAAAACAGATTTTACAAAAAGTTCTTGATTACGACTAAAACAATAGTATCCCTGATGCATGTGAGTAGCTGTGTAGTATTGTGTATCAAATTGAGAGGTAAATCACTCAATTTCGGTAGGGCAATTTGTTTCAGGCAATAAATCAATTACAAGACCAAATTGAATCAGACCTAGACATATTTACAATTGAACAAGCAATTGTTAACAAAAGGTTTGGACCATAATTAAGCTGAAACGTCTGGTATATTATTAAATATTAATTCCTTGAAAGACCTACTACCCAATAGTTTATTGTTATTAATATTAGCATTAACTTAAAATAATATAAATAGCGTCTGAATATAAAAAAAAACACACACAAAGTAAGGGCACAGACACAGAGTGGTACGCGGTACGTGTTTTTATTAAGATAATTTTGCACATGAAAAAAAAACGCTAGCACGCATGATCTATGCCAGGCTAAAACTCGCCCCTAGGGTGTTATCGTGTTATCGCTGATATATTTTCCTTGTATTGATATACATAGGTTTAAACAGTCATTTCCATATTTGAAGAAATGTAGGAGAAACTAGATAGTACGAATTAAAAATGACATAAGACAAGCATCGGCAACCTATTTTGGCTGCGGGTCAAAATTAACCAATAGGTATGTGATTATTAAGTAGATGTTTCGGGTCAGTGGATATTTTCATTTTAAAACAGTTTTTATTGAATAATTATGTAACGTAGAGATTATTTGACACCAAAAAGGCCTCAAGCGTATAAACGAGCCGTATACAAGAACCAATAAGGTCTTGCGACCAATCGACCAATAATCTATCTGTTCGGAGAGTATGGATATCAGAACATTTATACCCAATGGGTATAAATATTCGGCGGTTTTGATCCGTGCTTTATTCGGAGCTGTCAGGCAGACGGATCGAGAACAATAACTACCTCTACCACACTGTGCGTCTTTCACTCCGATCTCGGAAACTTCTCTACACGTCCACGCTACATTGGTGTCAGACAAATCTTAACGACAAGTGATGTCTTAACAAGTGAAGTCACTCGGTGACCCGCGGGTCATAGGTTGCCGATTGTTGAAATAATACACGTCCATTCACAGCTGGAGTTTACCTAGGCATGCCGTGCTGTACGATTAAATTCAAGCAGCACTTATTAAATTTGAAACGACACTCATATGAGTTACGTTACTTTACTAAAAACTCAAGTCGTGTTTATTTTATTTTATAAATAAAACATTAAAACACGTAGAGAAAGAATGCAATGGAAATTCCACTGATAATGTCCGACTGGAAAAAATCCCTCGACACGACCGTAAAGCTTTATTATCTCTGCGTGCTTTTTGAATTTCGAATTTTTTTCATAATAAATCTCGTCCAAAAGCGAAAGAAAGCCATACGTGCCGGGTCGGTCAGAATTCGCACTTGCGGATGAGACTTGTTCAGGATGGGAAAAGTTTAGGCAAAAAATATCAGAAAAAAAATGGGAACGATAAACCGTATCAAAGCGATAATTTGGAACATCGACAGCCGTGAACAATACTGCGGATCATCGATTAGCCTTACAACGGTTATAGCTGAAGAAGCCACCGTAATGATGATGAAAATGATGGACGTCCACGGAGATGCAGAACCAGTCAATCAGCGTGTAATAAAAAAGTAGACGACGACGAATGAGTCAAATGATTCGTTTCATTGAAAGGTTTAAATCATTGGGTCAGTTGTCGATGACTATTATCAAGATTAATAATTTTAATAAGTTCTAATTATTACTATGAAAAGGTAGAGAGACTAAGGGCGAAAACACAATGAGCGGTACGTGTTTTTTTATATACTTTTAAACATGCGAAAAAACGCAGCACCCCTAGCCCATATACACGATACAAAGTCCAAAAAATCACCCCCTGAAGTGTTTTTAGTGATATTTTATCCTTGCTTGACAGTGATCGATAGCGGTGAATCTCATATTTGAAGAAATGTAGGAGAAACTTGTCGGTTGCACATGGATATTCATACACGTGCAACTTCCCAAACATATGTATGAATCCTGCACGTGCAAGTACACCCGAATTTGGTTTGGGGAATACTCACAGCGAGTAGCCTCATACCACTCAGTGTGTTTTCCCCCTTAATCTGTGTGTAGGATCTTTCACTTCGGAACATTTCGTAGACGGAGATTTATCGGCAAGCTTGTCTGTAGACAACCTACGAAAAAATGAATGTATCAAAACTAAAATTTAGTTTAGGTTGGCCTACCAAAAGAGCAACGTTCAATACAAATTTTAGTGTGTGCATGTTTTCCTTCGAGTTTTCCGTTGTAAATGGATAATTTTTTATTAAATAAATTCAAAGTTTGTCCTCACAACATGTACTTCTTTAAGTTAAGTCAATTTTATGATGCAAGAAAGGGTCAATCAAAGTCGATGGCTATTTTTAGACCTATTTTAAATTCAGCAACGGAATATCGAATTGTCGATCGACTCCATACGTGTGCCGGCTATAAATGGACGTATACGGAAGTGAAAATGTTAATTATGTCCATTTAAAAAACCATTTTCATCTGCCGAACGCTTGTAGTATCAATAAAAAAAATTATTGCCGCACTATCTTATAAGGTCAGAGTGTGCAAACTGGTTTTTATATCTCCTTTGGGTCGTCGAGATCCAAAAATACACAGCAGTGTCATCGTCCCTTTCGAATCCTGTTCCATATGTTAAGTTTATTTACTTTTTGTCTTCAACGCATGTTGAATTTTTATGTGGCGGTTTGAGTCTAAAGAAATACAATGTATGTAATGTAAGAAAGAAAGTCTTCAGCTATAACATCTGAAGCATTCGTGTGAAGCCAATACTATAAGTACTATCAAAATATATGTATATAGTTAATATATGTAGTTACATAACTTTAAACTATGAAGCTGTATTTTAAAAAGGACATAGGAGTTTGAGCAGAAAAACTAAATGAGGATTCTAAGAGAAATGTATAGACTGATCTAGCTGATCTACATACAGCAGTTACTTTTAGATTCTAATAGTTTCAGATATAACTAAAAAGGAAAACTAAAACAAAATGTTGATTTATTAACTAAATTAGTGAGATTTGTGTGTTTTTAAAAGCAAATTTGCAGAAAAATGTCACTAGTCAATACTAGCTGGTCAAAGTTTTGCAGTCAACGTTTCTAAAGTCAATGTTCAAGGAATGAGATATCTCAAGGGAGGAACAAGACGGGATCAAATACATACCACAATTTAAAAATCGATGTATTTCAATTAGAGAAAATTGAGAAAAGGTTGCTGAGACAGAACTTTATCGACTGAGATGGAGATTAGTTCAATCTGTAAACTCTAGTGGGAGTACACAATATATTTACCTGGATTTACATACATAGTTGGAACTTTTACTCATATTATGTAGATACATAAATAAATATATAACATTATTTCAAATTAAATTGAACACACTAGGATAAACACAACAGTTATTAATTACTTCGGTAAGACTGCTTTTCACTAACAACTGATATATTATTTTTTCGTCAGTATATTGTTTCAATTCAGTGGGCAATAACTGTGTATATGCTGGCCAACAATTGTAGCATTCTTCCAAATTTGTTTTGTTTTCAATAAGAATTGTATTGTTGCAACATAAAAGCAAGCATTTTATTATACGCAACATTAGTTATTTACAAAAACTGCACTACATAAAATAGTAAATGCGGTCAAAGTCATAAGTGTTTGAAAAGATACGCAACCGCGTTCATATATTACTTTTACGATTAGGAACAATAGAGTGGGTTCTAAAGAACAAATGCACGTTTGAATGCGCGACTTTTTGTTGTTTTTCTTTTCCGTCGTAAAAAATAACAAAACTATGTCAAACGTATAGTTTCTGCACGAGCGAAATGTGACATAATTTTGCGTGAAAAAATTACAACACCATATATAATATAATAATAATTCAACTCGGCAATTGCAATCACACTACTTCCCTACATTTAAACGAATGCATTTTGTTCCACAAAAGATGTTAATAATACCCGAAACAGTTAGCCCATCAGTGCTCACAAAAAACGATTAAATGACTTACTTTTCCCATTGTAATTACGATTACACTGAAATTTGAATCGGAAACGCTTTGCCTTTTTTACCACGAGAAACTTACAATCCGTACAATCGATTACATTGTATTTTAGGGTAGGGAACTGCGTGGAAATTCGTGAAAATCGATGCGTTTCAGTGAAAGTGCACGCGATGCATCAGTGCGTGTGAAAATTGCACTGATTGTCTGTCTCTTTTTTTTTTAATACATGTGCACTTTAAACACATGTAACAATTTCTTTGAATGATTGTATATCTCATTAGTATTATACGTATATACATACGTATATTGATTTTATTTAGTTCCATGAGTGTCCACGTTCGTAATTGTTATAAAACGTACATTAATTTCATAAATATAATTTGACCATGGATTCATGAAAAAATTGGTATCAAATTAACCTTCTCAAAAGACTTTCTCATTGAAAAATCAAAATTGACAAGGACGTTATGGGCGAAAACACACTGAGTGGTACGTGTTTTTTTTTTTTGGATATACATACATACGTACAGTCCCAAAAATCAACCCTTGGAGTGTTTCCGGTGATATTTCGGTTATACAGCGATCGATAACGGCGAATCACACATTTGAAGAAATGCATCAGAAATCTGTCGGTTGCATATGGATATGCATACATGTGCGACCTCCCAAACATATGCATTCTGCACGTGCAACTACGCCCGAATTCAGTTTGGGGAACACCCACTGTTTGAGGTCACGGAACATCCACTTTTTACAAGCTAGGACCGTGACGTCCCATAGGGCCGGGCCGCACCGCTCAACTCGCGAACAACTTGGTTGAGGGCGACCAGACCAATGCATGCAGGTAGATGGGACATGCCACACTCGTCAACTTGTTTGTCGCACACATTTCCATACATTTTTTCGTGTCGCGCAACAAGTCGGCCGACAAAGTTGCACGGTGCGGTCCGGCCCTTAGTGTGGTTTCGCCCTAAATCATCGTTATATGGGAAGGATTGTGAAATTCCCTGACAGTGTTTTTAAAGAGTACGTAGTTAGAAAGAAAACATTTTACGTAGAAACACATTTACCATTGAAAGTATCAGTGTAATCGACGTTTAACCATCTTCATGTCCATAGCATAATAAAACTTCTACAAATTTCCTCATGGCAAGAACACACACAAAAAATCGGCACGGGACGTGTTCGTGGTTTCCAGCTGTGATGGGGGTATCTTCATGTCAATTTAAATTCGTACGGTAAAATATCAAGTGTTTGCCAAGGATTGCGACGGTAAAGATTAGGCGTACTTGCGGTTTTTATGTGGGAATATATAGTTGAACTTTATTTTTAATCGTATTTACTAAGTAGACAGAACTTTATTTGAAATATTTTTAACTTAAAAAAATAGATACTATTCACTTGATACACCTTGTACACTTGTTTTATTTTCAATACTGATACGTCAAATATCACGTTAAATATACTTGTTTACTTTATTTTCAATACTGATACGTCAAATATCACGCGCTTAAATCTAAAAAAAATATCTTCGAAACCTGGGTTAAAATTTGTGGTTATATTAAATAAATGTTATGCTTAGTATTATGTTAATGCATTGTCAACAATCTTATTAACGTTGATTAAAAGCGAATGAAGCAGATTTGATTCATCACTGATATTACGAGTGGTCTCGTATTAACTGGGTTCAAATGTGTACACATAGTCGATTCCTCCGAACCAATCGATGCAGCGATCAGCTTTAACTGTTTGCCTAGTGGTTACTTTCAAAACTGTATACTGCATATTGAATCTCGGAAACAGGACTGACTAGGGAAGTTCACCAGGTTGGCGATACTTTGCAAAGCCGCTACTCCGACCTTGACTATGAACTAGGTATTTATGTAATACGAAACGTGCTTATCCTGACCTGCTAACAGTTCTGCTAGCGGTTCTACTAATCCAGAGACGAGATCTGTAGGAGCCGCCAGTTGCATCACGGAAGGACACTGGGTCGTATCTATTAATTATGATTCAACTAACGGTCCCATCCAAGTATCCACATTCCTAACTACATATTACTATTACTACTTCGATGAATATTACAACATGGCCATAAAGTGTACTGATTCATAGCTCATGCCAAAGCTTGAACAATTCAAATGGGTAGGTATACCAAGTTATGATTGTATGTATGAATTTGAGTCTGTGATATTCACAGAATTCTTCATATTCTCATATGTTGGTTCAATCCTCAGTAGAAGCTGATGTTACCGATTTTTCTTACTCTCCCTATAATACGGTAGATATGTAGGTTCTGTGGTATGAGAAAAAGTTTTATAAGAGGGACTCACATAGATTGAATGATCAACCTGTTTTTTTAATTTATTTACGTATGTATGAGGGATTTCTCGTGCTTCAGATCCTCAGATACTAGCTCTTTCCCTCGGTTTACTTTCTGCCTCAGTTTATACATCTAATATATAATTTCGAAAGAGACTTTGTATGTAACTATGTAAGGTTTGGGTGGGAGCATCGAAAACAAATCAAAGTTTCTATGACGACGATTTTTTTCGATTCAAATAAATTTAATAAAAAAACAAATCAATGTTTACTATTAGATTATTTTACCATGTTTAAGCTGTTTATAGTATTAAAAATACCGAGCGAAGCCGGGTAAAACCACTAGTATACAATATTTCATAGATAGGAATGATATAAAATGAGGAAAAGATAAACTTTTTATAAAAGTTATAAGGAGGAAGCGTGTTATAGGGGGGGGGGGGGGGGAGTAGGTTTAATTTAAAACTGTTTTATGCACAATTTTCCCTCTTTTCAAAAAAAGTATGTGCCTGGAAGCTATTGAAAAATACTGCACTATCAGGATCTATACATAAACAGATTCTCCTCTCAAAATCATTGCCCCTACCCAAGACTTTTTTGTATACGATTCTCACGTTGCAACGCTCTACGTATGATACGCAACATTTATCGTTCGTATTTTATATACGACGACTAACTAGAGACAAACGTGTAATTAAAATCAAAATGTCAGCATGGAAACTCATAATATAATAGGTTATGCAATTATTCCATTGCACAATTGACTACCTTTTTTTAATTATTCGCTTGCTTGTCTTTGCCATTATTTATTGTCTACCAATTTCACGAGATCAACGAACCGACCGCCAAGTCTCCGATTTCCTTCTATTGTTCCAGATGCGATTCTCCTGTCTGTTTTTTCCTACTTCTTTTTGTTTCGTGTATCTGTCTTATTTACACACGTAGGCCGTTGTTCTTCGACGCGATGGAATTTCTCCCGTTCTTCGTATATAAATACCGATGGCAATCGTCTCGATTCAATTATGGTTACATTTCTTCAACGTGGGGGGGAAGAAGGTCTAGCAGTGAAATTACGCCATAATTATCTCCAGTTTCCCACCCGTCGTCGACAATGGATGGTCGCCGTATGTACGTTTTTGTTCTAAAAAGCGAAACTGCGAAGTCTCCACATCTTTTGACTCTTAGAAAGTTCGCTCAAGATACGAAAATGGAAACTGATCAATAAATCGAACGATAGTGACTCGCCTGCTTCTATTATTATTTACACATTTCTAGAGACGTATGTATGTACATACATACATACATATGTACATATGTGTCAATGAAAATTGATTCTATCGCAGATCGTATGCTGTGTTAGAAAACAATTATTTATGATTGGAAAACTAATATGTTAGTTTTATGCAATTTCTATGATAATGGTCGTTGCTGTAATACAGCTCAAGCTGAAGAGATTAATCGGGCTATACTAGCAACTAGCTCGTTGACCATACTGGTGACCAAATAAAAATAGCAGGAGGGCTGCAGCCCCGCAGCCCCTATGGACAGCAAAATACCATGCATTTTACTATACTTGGGAGGTTGCAGCCCCCGCAACTTATATGGCCGACCCACCACTGGTAGTAGGTCTTTCAAAGACTCAAAATATTATAGGTATGCAAGTACAGAAAGGTAATGTTGAAAGTTGAAGATGAAGTGAATTTCTAAATGTATTAAGTTGTCGAACCATTTGTCTTACCAATATATCGATCATATGTAAGTGATCAACATTACCAGCAGCATAGGTCGGTGGTTGCGTTAATGCTAACCTCCGAGAGGTTCCCGAATTCACCATTATTTGAATATGATTACAAAATTTATAATCTATGAATTATGTAAAAAATTTTATATCATACATAGGTGTCACTCGGGGCAGCTTGAAATGGCATCATGGGAAAAATATAAAATTGGGTCTATGCCACCTTTCCCAAGTATTAAAAAAACAAAAACCAGTAGGCACATGTATACTATTTAAAATATTAAATAATATATGTACATGAGACCTATGGCTCGATTGTGGTCAAGACATTTTTATACCTTTTCGTCAACAATTTGTTAATCTGATTTTTTTTCTTCAATATGACCTTAAAAATTGCATTTTTCAAAGGAATCTATAAATATTATCCTAAAAATTGGGTCAATTTATCTATTAATATAAAGATTTTCATCCCATATGTGGGACCGTTATTTTTATAGTTATACATAGTTCGTTTGAACTTTAATCTTAGTATGAGTTCACTTCCTTTGTAAATACAATAAACAGAAACATTTTAAATTGAACGTCTCTCACGAATATCTCTTGCCTTTGATACAGACGAACAATTGAGTTAAATAGTAACTAACTAACGAGTGAAATATTTGAGCATATCTAAAAGTGTCATCGTGAAGCTGTGTGAATCTCATTTTTATTTGAATGTCGCATTGTGATCGCCGACTGTATAATTTTCCATCATTTTTCATGAGTCCAAGATGACTGAAATGTGTAGAGATTGATTGCTATGAATTTGTTCGTTCCTTATATGTAAAATCCGTTACATATTGCTCCTATGTACATACATACACGATGTAATAAAGAGGTGCCATAAAAAATTACAGCGATTGTAATGTAACATAAATTTGAATTAGTCATCTTTAAATTACGTATAATGGTACCTTTGGATAGGCGTACTTAAGTAATCTAACGGTACTGTGCAGTTCTAGAAATGATCTTCTGGGCCTCACTGTCGTAAACTCGTAACCAATTTGGTCTCCGAAGTTGAATAAATTTAAAATAAAGAATATATGTATGTAGACGTATGAAAATGTTGGAACTTTCTTTTATATACAAACTTTAATTTCAAGAAATCATTTCTAATCAACATTGAGTTGACATGTTAGAATTCGTTCACAGAAATTTCATCTTTTTGCATAATATAGGCAAATTGGACTCAAACCAACAGCCACAACATACACTGCGAGTTGCACTAGTATAATAAACGTAAACACTGTTTGTCCAAAACTTACGATAGATAGGCAATAAGTTGGATTTACTTTGATTTATCATGTTTTCAGAAATGATACCATCACATATTCGCAATATTGAGTCTATGCAAAGAGATTTTATTCTTAACAACCATCAGATGTATCCTAAAATCATGCATACCTATGTACTTCAATGGACATAAAAACATTGTCACGATCTTGGGAAGCTTTTAATTTTTTTCCCTTAAATTTAACTTATATTTTTCCCATGATATCATTAACTATGCAGAGCCGGCTCAAAAGTGCAGCAGACTAGGCATGTGCCTAGTCTGCTGCACCTTTGCACTATAGACAAGGGGCGCTGCAGGTCACCCCAATTTTTATTTTTTTGATTATTAAATAAAAATAATAATTTGGCTTTCTTTGACCATATAAAACATTTTATATTCAACTTAATTTTTCTACAATACTGATTTTAGAATATAATTTACGTAACATATAAGTAATAATACTGATTGTAAAATATAATTTACGACGAACGCGGGAAGTTGACTGTCAAATATCAACGATTCACGAATAAAACTCGTAAAACAACAAACTGTAATTTGTAAACTGTAATACTGCTGATGTATGTACATATGTATATATAAATATTTATCAGGGATAGATTTGCTTCATGAAATTGAATATCTTAACCAATCATATTCGAAAGAAGAAATGTCACTATATAAAATTTTTCAATTCATTGTTGAATATAAATTAATGTCTTCATTACCGAATTTATTCGTAATCCCTATTTCATTTCATATTATTCATTGTTTTTGTCTTAATATATTTTTCTTCAACATAAAATTTAACGACCTTTCATGAAATTTATTGCATTAAAATTTAAGGGAGGGGAGGGGCGCTGAAACCATTAAATTTGGCATTAAACTTGTACATATATAAATTTTTGAAATCATATTTAAATAGTGGTGACATAATGGGTTGTAAATTTGATGAGGAACCGTTTCAACAATGAAATCAGATAAATTGGCAAACTCTGATAAGAAACGATCGATCTGGAATCACAAATATCCAAGTCTGACCAGTAGCACTATGGAAATACTCAGAATAAATTATTTTCAATCACGGTCAACCTAGCGCTTGAACTCGGAAACCTCTCTGAGATTAGCATTAACGCAACCATCGAGCTATATGTAATGCTGGCTGTTTTAAATGTATACTCGGCGTCACCCAGTTTAAATAAAATATTATTAATGTGAGATTTTTTAACATATATTGTGAATATAACTTTAGTATTTAAAAACGTGTTATTATATACTCAGCGTATATGCTCCAACGTTTAAAATAAATCGATGGGATTATTCTTATCGTAGGCCATTGAAACGCAAACCCATTGAAATATGAGGCTTCCGAGACACCCACCGTGAAAGTTTATTTCCATACAAAGAAATATTACGTGATTCATTCGCTTTTTTCGTCTCTGCGAGACGCGCTCCAGTATTCCAGTTTAGCCGCACATCACCTGTGTTTATTTACTCGTTACGAATCATACGACCTACCGCATCATCGCATGTGATACACATCGAAAAGTATGCACAAAAAGGCCTCGTTCGTGACTTTCACGAGAGCTTGAGTTCGCAGACGATGATCTTATCTAAATTGGCGTGGAGAGTCGGGTCCAAAATTGAAAACTGGGTACCATTTTGGCGCGCGGTGGAAGAATACCGACCGATTGACTACTCGTTTGTTTATTTATTATTGGGTCATGGTGTGTTTACGTGTGTAATTTTGTGCTTATATGCCTCGTCAATGTCGCACCAGTTGATTGCATGTATGTACATATATGTAAGTAAGCACGATCCAAGTTACCCAAGATGTGTGAATATTAAGTTTGAAACATTGAAAAGTGTGACTCACATCTCAAAGCAATAGCAAGTGGCGACAAATCAAAGCTGAATCGCATGATGTAAACCCAACGAGGTGTTTTCATATACACAGGGCCGACTCAAAGGCATGTACAGCAGACTAAGCACATGCCTAGGGCGTTGAGAGGCGCCCCCATCTTTCTTTTTTTGAATTTATTAAATAAAATAAAAAAATTGGCTTTCTTTGAACTTCTATATCCAACTTAATTTTTTGACTCGAAGTAACAATACTGATTGTAATATATTGTAATTTACGAGAAACGCAGGAAGTCGACTGTCAAATATCAACGACTCTCGAATGTAACTTGTAAAACAGCAAACTGTCGTCGGTACAAATGGTAATTTGGACTTGTATTTTATATAAAATAACACTGAAACATAAATAAAAATTTAAATAGAGGGAGCTGTTGTATTGCATTTTCAGTCAGCATTAATATATTACAGTGCTAAACATCATATATATAATATCACTATTCTGTCTGTGTGTCTGTCTGAGATAACGCTCGCCGTACTATAATAGTCGTTTCAATTCGACATACATATGTACGTCACAGCTATACCACTGCCAAAACGTATATGCGAATACAATAACAAAATAAATAATTTCTATATATATATATACTATTTCCTACTAATGTTTCCTCTTGGCAGAGAATTTACCGCCATCCATTGAAAATTTATTTAATTAATTAATTTTTCAATTGATGTTTTAGATTGTTTACATGTAGGTAGGTAGGTAGTTTTTACCATTTTTACAAACCTCCTTTACGTTTTTTCTTCATATTAATATTAAATATAAATATAAATATTAAATTAAATATATTTAAAGGGTATTTCAAAAAAATTCGACTGCGTGGGGACCGAACACATGACCGACGACACATTTCTTTTATTTATTTTTTATTTAATAACTTAATATGCCAACACCCATGCGATGATATGTCATCGGGTACAACACTAGTACATACATTTATACATATACATACACATATCAGAGATGGATTTGCTTCACGAAATTAAATATATTAACCAATCATATTCGAAAGAAGAAATGTCACTCTATAAAATTCTTCAATTCATTGTTGAATACAAATGAACTCTTCATTATCGAATTTATTCACAGTTATCCGTATTTTATTCATTTTTATACAGAAAACGTGCCTATTTTCAATAAAAAATTTAAATTTAATTTTTTGTTTTGGTTTTAATATATTTTTCTTCAACATTTAAAGAACTTTCATGAAATTTATTGTTTAAAAAATTAAGGCGGGGAGACGCTGAAACCAATCTGCCTAGGGACGCCATATACCTTGGGCCGTGCCTGCATATACAGAGTCCTTTGCTGCGCCAGGCTTTAACTTAGACACAGATCGAGTATACAACAACCCAAAATTGAGTAAAGATAGATAGATCACCTTGTCACTGCAGACGCACACATAATCCGGATTGCAGTAGGAGCAGTCGCATTCTGCACAGTCGTTCCAGTAGATCTCCCCATTGCATCCGACGAGGCGGGCGGGCGAAGGGCGCTGCCCGCCCACTTCCACCCACACGGACTTGCTCATCCGAACATGCACTCGGAAAAGATCATCCAAGGCAAAAAGTGAACCTTTTCCAATCTTAAAGTCGCGACACAAGAATCAAAACACAGCACACACATTCACCAAAGTTTACACGTCGAAAACCGGATGGATCTAAAGAGCATAATATCGCGTCTTTAGAACGCAATACTGATAACTCCACAACACATACCTGTTTAGGGCAAAGGTTTAAATATGAATACTTTGGAAAGACAGCATAGCCAATGGACCCAATTTTACATTTTCCCATTATGCTATTTATCTTTGGGTTGCCCCTGAGCAACATGTATGGTATACTTTTACACATGTACATATATGTATGTCACAGTGAAATAATATTTAAGTGAATATATATAGTTTGAAATCATATTCAAATAATAATGACCGAGGGAAGGATGGTTTTTGCCAATTTGACAAGGAACCGTTTCAAGTATAAAAACGGATAAGTTGGAAAAAACAAACTCTTGATATGAAACGATCGACTTGAAGTCACAAATATCCAAGTATGACCAGCAGCACTACAGAAATACTCTGAATAAAATCTTTTCAATCGAGGTCGACCCACAGGATCGAACCCGGCAACCCCTCGGTTGTTAGCATTAACGCATCAAGCTATGCTGTTGCACAAAAGAGGTCACTATTTTTAGAAAAACCATGTCTTGGTTTGTAAACTAATGGAAAGATATATTGTTATTTGTAAAAGTAACTACGACTAGCCGCTTTTCACTGATAAGGCTTGTGCTAGCAAGTATTAAATAATGTGTTGAACTTTTAAATTTGGGATGATAACGTTTGAAAGTGATTTCAAGCTGTTACAATTTGATAAAATATACTTATTCAACAGAAAATTCTCAATTGAGATCGAGCGATTTGTCTATCGATGTGTCCCTTGTCAGGGTCGGTCGTTGCTACGAAAAGTTTCGTAGACAGCAATTTATCAGCTGATTGATTGGGCCGCTTAAGTTCCTTTGACTTTTATTTTCTATTAGTATTTTTCCAGTTGATAATGCAATGGGTGGTTTTGGATACGTGATTTTTAATTCAAGGTAAAACTTTTGTAGATTGTATTAAAAAACAAAATGATACGTTATTTTGAAATGTTTCTAATAGAATATGAAAACAAGAACAAAACTGCATTAATATCTGAATCGAGCTAAATTGTGGAGTAATTGTATTTGTACTCTAAGGACGCGATATATTATTGGGTACCAATTGAAATAGAAATCAGACGGTAATATACATACGTACATACACAGTTGTACAATTAAAATAACCGTGCATACACATAGCGCGCTATGCCAGAGAACGAGAACATCTAACGACTTTTGCGCGGAAAACTGAACCTGGGACGATTTCACCTTCGGTCTCTACAGTAACCAACTTGTGGGTTTCAAACGTAAACACGTGTTCCATTGTGTTCAAGGCGCACGTTTTCACCGTCCTTTTCAAAAGTGGATCTAAACGTGCTCGTCCTATACTGGAGAGGACCCACTTTCGGAACAATCACTTGTCAATGTGGTGGATCACTTTGTCCTGGTTTCCCATGTGTGTATGTATGATGTTTACAATTGAGGACTCATTTGAGGAAAATTCGGAGTGAGATTTACGTCACATGCACAAAATGACTAGAGCTCAATTGAATATTTATCAAATTTACTAGATTAGTACTTATCCAAGTCAATATGTTTCAGATTGAAACATTTATGCTACGCTAACGACTAAGACCCAGCTATCTAACCGAAAATTTGGTAATTTCCCCAATGAGTATATTGAATAGTTCTAGCACTACTCAGAAGAGATTGAGGTACAAATAGTCAGGATTTGGAACAGATGAGTCTCGACTTTGAATGTACAAAATATTATTGTCGAAATATATTTTAATATCTATAAAAACAATGCTTTTAAAAAAAGATTAAAAAATAAAAACAGTTCCGTTTTTTGTAACCTAGTATGAGTAATAAAGAGCATGCATACTATTATAATAATAGAGTCAATACTTGTTTTACACATGAAAGGGGGCGTTTATAGAAAGCAAGTAAGATTCAAACCCGTTCAAAGATTGACAAGGTTGTTTAAAAAAATTAAGACTAGAAATGAACAAGTATTGTTTTTTGTCTGTAATGACTTATGGATGTGAAATTTTAGCATTGAACGCTAAAAAAGTGTGGAATGTAGTATGCTCGGTATAACGAGAAGATACAGGAAGTTACAGCATAGCCCATATATGTACATGATACACAGTCCCAAAAATCACCCCCTGAAGTGTTTTTGATATTTTTTCCTTGTATGTATCCTTGCTTCACAGTGATCGATAACGGTGACTCCCATATTTGAATACATATAGGAGAAACATATGCACTCTGCACAGCGTGGAGCCAAGGACGTGACATTCCATACAATTCAGTGTGTTTTCGCCCTTAATGTCAGGTGCGGCTCGTGCATAGGAACTGCGGCGCTGCAGCACCCCCAGAAAAATTACAAAAAAATCACATTTACAACTTGTATTTAGATATATTTGACATACTCATTAATAATGATTATGTGAAATATCTAATCATTCTTATTTAAATAATATTCACAAGTTGTAAATGTATACAGATGGGATTTTTTGTATTTTTTCTGGGGGTGCTGCAGCACCGCAGTTCCTATGCACGAGCCGCGCCTGCAGTTAATGTACATAAATACGACGTTTTTTTTTTTTTAGATAGTATTGCATATGCAAAAAATGGTCAAATCTGTACCGTCGCGTTCCTTCGCAAACTTCACCCCCTGGAGTGTTTTCGGTGATATTTTATCCTTGTATTGAAATAAGTTTGACAGTGATCGATAACTATGATTCCCATATTGGAAGAAACTTGTCGAAAAAATAAGATCGTATGTATTAATAATGACATGAAGAACGCCTCTTACAGTTGGAGTTCACCTTCGCGTCCCGTGCCGCACTTTTGATGGTGTTTTTTTTTAATTTACTACTTTTTAATTAGTTATCAATCAGAGTATTTTATGAAGGTATGCTCGCGGGCATATTACAAATGAATCGTCGGATTCAAATCTTTCAAACAAGCCGCCAATTAAACACACAGACACACATTCACTGCATCCTGGATGCAATTAAAAATCAAGCCAACGAACTCTGCTGGGCGACAGGACGAACAATAATGGCATTAAAACAGATTGAATCACTTGCCCTTAATTTGCATCAATAAAACAGTCACGAAATCAACAAACAACGTACTTTCTTTGGACTAAAGTTCTACCTGTGTAAAGCTTCGCATATATGCGAGTTGATCACTGTATGGCCGGTCACACGCGACTAAAAACACCAATCAATTCCATATGAAAAATATAATAATAACAACATTCAAGTTCAATGTTGATAAACCTTATCCACAAACAGTCACTCATGCGTACAATCAACCGCAACACTCAATAAAAAAATCACTATAATTCCGACTATTAAAATTTTTGCATTAGTCATACATTTATTCGTTGACATATGCGATTATTTCATGTGCATATCCGTTTATGATTGATGCTAACAGAATAATTCCGTTTTATTATTCATCATATAATCAATGCAGACTTCTAATGAATTTCCAGAAATCCTTAATTCAAAATTTCACATATAAACTTTTGCTTTGTGCATATATAAAAATTTGGCAATGTGTTTTTGAAATATTTGCAATGGAATAAATTTGAAGTTAAATCGTGGGTCTTTATGGATATTGAATGTTCATTTTATTACTTGTTATAGTCATGTCTATATAATCATCGTCAGTCACTCTACATACTTATATGGAGTTGTAACGAATGTAACGATTTTACCCGAGTACTGACAAAATGCGCTTGTATGCATCGGTGCACGGTTAATTCAATTATGGCTGTTATGCAACGCTAGGTGTGGTTCTTTTGTATCGGAAAAATATTATGATTTCGTAATTTGCTCTCGATTCGATTGTTTGCGTGTGCAAATTTTGAGAACGAGTGCTGTAAGGAAAGACGTGCCTCAGATGGAAACTTTGCATAATCAATCAAAATATGTATGCGAAACGAGTGTCACTTTTATATGTACATGTACTAATGATTTGCATTAAAAAGTATATATGTATATGTATATAGATGGGCCGAAAGTCATGGAGGAATTTGTTTAAAAGTTAACTATTTGATAAGATTATATTTGACATGATATGTGGTCCATTTTATAATACATATTTTTCCCTGAATAAAATATTGGGTAAATAAAATTGTATTCCTAAACTATTTTTAATGGATATACAAATACATAAGGCACAGTTCAATATGAAGGGCGGAGAAATTAAGAAATGTCACCGAAACAAAGAATCTTTTCCGTTCAAAGAATAGTTCCGTATTTTAAAAGAGTGATCATTTATGTATAACGAGGGTATATGTATATATAAGTTTTTTGTATATGGAGTAAGCAATCAAAAAAACATAATGATTTGTAACGAATTAGCTTGGAGTTGAATTAAAAATTGATATTTTATTTTTTTTCATATATTTTGATGCGGTTTTGTCCTTCAACGCATTTTGCAGGGGCGGTTTTGTCGCGGCGCGGTTATATCGGGGCGCTTATTGACCGAGCGGTTTTGACTGGATACCAAAAAAAAAAAACGTATAATGAATTTTCGTCTATGGATATTACTTTAAAAGTATATTAAGTTAAGATTGAGATAGTCCAAAATTTAAAATGAAATAAATATATGAACATATATTGTATATGTATATGTATATAAATTTTACCGAAGAGATACAATTTGCTTAAAAAAATACGTACTGTTCATTAACGATTTATATATATTTTTTTAAATAATGCAGGAAAACATTATTAAATATCAATTAAAAAATTTTAAACCTAAAATTTCGACTCGAAACATCAAAAGTTTTTGACAAAACAAACTGCTCCATAAATAATGGCCCACTGTGCATTTTTGTGAAATTGTCGTGTAAAAAAATACTCTTTTGTTACAAATTAAGCTTTCGGCGTATTTTCAGCACCCGGAACAAAACAATCACTAATAATAACAACGATCAAACGAAACCGTCTTCATTAAGTACATGACAATTAGCATTAGCACAACAATTCAGACATTGGCAAGACGATGACATCAGTATAATTTAGCACTTATCACACGAATACATGACACAAGTAGATCGCTTAGAGGCACGTCATCCCATTATAAAATTGAACACACAAAACAACATTTGAAAAGGGAAAACTAAAAAAAAATCACACACACACACACACACCAATTGGTAAATGAAGCGGTCGGATTTCTTTTCAAAATTCCAATTATCACTTTAATCGAACGCGCAGGGTCAAAAGTGCGTCGGTTTTGAACCGAAAGGTTAAACTTTCATCTCAGCCAGTGCGTGGGTGAGGAGTAGGAGATGTCGCGACGGCCACCAGCTCTGGTGAAGCGAGAGAAACTGATCAAGCGGCAATACCACTCGCCTGGTGTCCGTACGCTACTGCCGACTGATTCTCGGGAGTAGGGATGTGGACACTGTTATTTATTTTATTATAATATGTATATTGACAGTGCAAATTCACGGGTGCACTTGCATCTGAGCCTATAAATTTTCGTGTAGATATCTTAAGCAGAAATTGTAACATATGTATGTCTAATACATATGTATATTATAGCCAGCAGCATAGCTCGCTCGTTAAGCTTATGCCTAACACCGAGAGGCGCCGGGTTCGATCCCATGAGCTGAACTCGATTGAAAAATATTTTTTCCGAGTATATCTGTAGTGCTGCTGGTCAGACCTGGATATTTGTGACTCCAGGTCGATCGTTTCCTATCAGACTTTGCCGATTTCTCTGATTTCATTGTTGAAAAGGTTCCCGATTAAAATTGGCCAAAAACCTTACTACCTTCTATATCACCACTATTTGAGTATGATTAATGTACAATTCATAGATGTCACGTTGATTTGCGCGTTTTTCAGTGTCTCGTATTTCAGCAACTTGTGTAAAAATGCTGCATTGTTTGTAATTGGCCAGGAAGGCTCATTTGGGTTTACCTGTAAGGCCTTCCTGGTATAAAATGTAATAAATAAATAAATAAATATTGGCCAGAACGAAAAATGAAAATTTCGGATATCCCACGATAGGCTTGCTCGAAAACTTGGGGAGTGTCAAGGGAACGTTATATAAAAAGTGTCAACGATTTTAAAGCCTTCATCTAGTCGTTTATCTACCTATAGACAAAAATCATAACAAAGTGGATATAATAGGTTTCTGAGCTCTTTTTCCTATTATGCTGTAAATTGACATTTGAATAATATAATACTATGATTACTAACAAAAATAAAATATAATTGTAAAATAAAAAATGATCAGTAGCTATTAAAATAGATATAAGATGAATTGTGAAAATAATTTAGTAATAATAAAAAGCATTTAAAAATCAAAAAAAAAGCAAAGTGGATTTGAATTTTTTTTACTATTTTTAATAAATCAAAATATGATATTTTGGCCTGCTTTTGCCAATTTGGACTTTGGACTTTTGCCAAGTCGTTACTGATTGGCTACATTGGCTACGTTTGTGATTGATCGGTCGTGAAATAATATAATTTTTTTCCATTCAAATAAATTTAATAAAAAAATCAAATGAAGATATTTTTATGGTTCCACGGTATCCTCACTACTACATAGACTGCATTTCTATAAACTGAGCGAAGCCGGGTAGCACTAGTATTTCATAAAACTCATATGTTTTGGTGTTTTAAATAAAGTTTTTAAATAAAGCCCAAGGAAGCTCAAAAACTTTTACATCCAAAATATTGACGAGAACATGAAAAAATTAAGATTTTGAATGACAGATGTAAGCGTGGCGCGTTTTTTTTTTTGGGAGTAGAAACTTAAAAAAAAAAACTGCGACTTCAAATTCACGTTAATTATTCAAAATTAACCGTAATGAACCAAATCAAATTTTGTTTAAATAGTAAACAAATATATAAAAAAAACCCTTTTTAAATACTTTTTCGGGATAAATCGATTGGTTGGAGGCACAGGACATTGTTTAAAATCGATGATTTTTAATCCAAATCCAAAATTTTTCGTTCCAGCCTAATGTAATAAATACATATTTACATATATTAGTAGATTATTTAACGTTTTAACATAACCAAGACTTAGGAGTCGTTAAAAAAACACGACTGATTTAAAAAAAATAAACATCAAATACAGTTTTTTTTTGTTACTATTTTTAAATATCTCTGGAGTACTAATACACACTTCCGATAATATAAAAAGTAACGGAAAGTATTTTGGTAGCGCTAATTTTTGCATAATTTTGAATAAATCATTCCAATATATTCTATTTAAATTTGTTTGTTTTAGTTTTAAAAACAAAAATGACGATAAATCTTTTATTAATAATTACAGACCAATAGCCATTGTTTCGGCTCCAGCCAAATTATTCGAAATAATTTTGCAGAGATTACTTTATAACCATTGCAGTCGGTTTATCATAGACCAACAGCATGGTTTTCGTTCAGCACGCTCTACGACTACTAATCTTTTGTCTTTCACAAACTTCATTACTAAATCGCTAGATGCAGGGCATCAAGTTGATGTGATCTATACCGATTTTGCTAAAGCTTTTGATAAGGTTGATCATTCAATACTTATTAAGAAATTGGCCAATTTTGGTCTATCGGATAATCTTACTGATTTTTTTACTTCTTATTTAAGTAATCGTCGTCAGTTTGTTTGTTTTGATGGCCATTTCTCTGATGTATACCTCACATCTTCTGGCGTGCCCCAAGGCTCTAATTTGGGACCTTTACTGTTTCTAATATATGTGAATGATATTGGCTCGGTACTTTCAGATTCAAATTTTTTACTATATGCTGATGACCTCAAGTTATTCATGAAAATTGATAGTGTTTCTGACTGTGAGGTCCTTCAGAGTAATTTGAACTCTTTATGGTGCTGGGCGACTAATAATCATTTACCTCTTAGCGTTAGTAAATGCAATATTATGTCTTTTTCTCGGTCTTCTAACCCCACCTTATATCAGTATAATCTTGGTGGAACTCCACTGTGTAGAACATTATCCAAAAAAGACCTTGGCGTTACGTTTGAGAGCAGATGGAAGTTTGGTATCCATATTTCCAATATGTGCAATAAAGCTTCAAAGATGCTGGGTTTCGTTTTACGTAATGCTCACAATTTCAATAATTTAAGAGTTTTGCGTCTTCTTTATAACGCATTGGTCCGAAGCATTTTGGAATCTGATGCCATTATATGGAGTCCCAGTGAATTAACTCACTCTCTAAAAATTGAAAGAGTTCAAAGGAAGTTCCTCCGCTATCTATATATGAGGGAGTTTGGATACTACCCTCAACTGTTTCCTAGTGCTTTTGTGCAAGGTTCTGTTGGCTATACTTCCCTATCTCATCGGCGGGATATGCATCTTGTGTGTCATTTCTTCAAATTATTAAGAGGTGATATTTACAACCCAACTATATTGGAAGAAATGAAATTTTGGGTTCCATCTCGCCTCATTGATTATCGATTGCGTCCATTGTTCCAAACTATTAAAGCAAGAACTAATGTTCTTGCTTTTTCACCAATCGCTCGAGTCTTACGCTGCTTGAATTTGGTCAGCAATCACATTGATATTTTCAATATTTCACCGGATAATCTATCCGTATTTTTACTGTTTTTTACTTTTAATTCAATTTAAACTATTTATATATGTGTTTTTTTTTTTTGTGTATTATTTTCATTTTTGATTTTTCAATTTATTAATTCTCAATTTTTCAATTTTTAATTTTTATGTACAATTTTTTAAATGTTTTATTTTATTTGTTTTTCTATTATTGTTGTTTTATTTTTTCTTATGTATTTGATCTTTTATGTATTGTCTGGCCACAGTGTCATATTGGGGTGACCTGTAAAGACTCTGTGGTATACTTGTATATTAAAATAAATAAATAAATAAATAAATAAATAAATAAATAAATAAATGACCGGTCAATCTTCCACAACCAGTATTACACGGTATAAACATTCTACAACTTCTATTTTAAAAATCAATATTAATTTCAACGATACAACCTGTCAATTTATGCAAAGTATACGTTACAATGATTATATTTTAATTTAAAATTTGCAATCCACCTATATTTAATTTAAATTTCCAGTTTATTCGCGAACAGTACCGGTTGAAGACCGCCATACATAATATAATAGACTAATTTAATGGCAGTATATTATTATACAACGAAAAACATCTAGGATATGCATAGTGGAGAAATAAAAAAAAATAAAAAAAATGCAATATGGTAATGTGGAAAAATTAAGGACAAGAGAAAGAGAACACGTCCTCGAAAACCCGGACGTTTTGGTCACCCTAGTTACGTTACATACATCTATGAAAAGAAAATTTGTCAAATTGTAATCACCTGGATTACATTATACACACTCTGAATCACAAATGGAATTGTAAACGTAAATGAACTATAATTGATTTAAATGCAATGGATAACATTGAACGTGGATTTAGTGAATTCTTTGTGGAGTTATTATGTATTAAAGCGTCATCGCCAAGGTACTCCACTTTCATTAAAGCGTTCTCAACACCCACATTAATGCAATTAAATTATAAAATATACTGACAATAATACATTTAAAAATATGTATTCTCATAAATTTATCTAAAGGCAAAAATAATTTAAGATCGAAATTTACAAAATTTCTTAAAAAAACAGCTTTTTGTTCTAGTAAACAATGTATGCACATAGAATATTTAAATCGATGGCGAACCGATAGGCGTTGCTCAGATGGATAAAAGATGAAAAAAAGAAAAAAAAAAAAACAATAAAAAAATCAAACTATTCTAATAAATTTTTGTAGTCTACGGTCTAAGCGCCATGAATTGTGGAATTTTAACATGTGTGTTAAAATTCCTATACATACTATTTTATGACCAATGTGATAGTACATATACTAAAGACTTGTGGTTTTAAACTGAAGAAAAAGCATTCATTATTATATCATCATCATTACTGACAGCTATTCGCCATCACTGTTGGATGAAGTCCGTCCGTGAACACGCGTCCATTCGTCTCTGTTTTGGGTCACTCTCGTCCATCTCATCCCACACATTATTTTCTATCGTTTAATCCACCCATATCCACTCCCCGGCCAACCTTGCACTCTTTTACATTCCCTAGGGTACCATGCAAGCCCTTCCATCGTCCGCTCTTCTAACTACTTGACCCGCCCATTGCTATTTCAATCTTTTTACCTTCATCATAACATCAATCATTCTTGTCATATTTCTAACCCACGTATTCCATTTTCTATCTCTCCTCGTTATGCCAAGTATAAAGCGTTCCATACTTTTTTGAGTGCAGCATTCTTGCGTTCAATGCCCAAGTTTCGCGATCATCATCATATGTCATCACTAGCAAACAACAACATTCATTCGCTTAAATTCACTCCATCCTAATTTCATACGTGTCTTTATTTCTAAGAAGATAAAATATATGTAGATAGTTCAGAAGTCAAAATTGTATTATAAAATAAGAATGATTCAGTTAAAAATTATGAAATTGTTTTTAATTTAAATCGGGAAATTTTATAAGAAAAGTAATATTTGCTGAAAATGCTGTAATACATATGTGTATTTATGTAGATTTAACTTTCGAGATATTCATTGCAAATATTTGTGGTTTATGTACGTTTTAGCGGCGGATTTCGCTCTTAATTAAATACAAATTCTGAATTTGAACGAATTCAAATTGATAAAAACAGTGACGTAGTGAGGAAGTCAACAATATCCGAAGACTAAAATTCCAATATACAAACAATGATTAAACACCGTCAACGTGATTTATGGAACAACGACATTTGAAATCGATTTAGAACTTAAGTTCAGAACACAGTCGATTTCTCTTACATTCTCGTTGAGATCATTTTAAAAAACGAAAACAAAAAAAAAAACTAAATATATTAGTGGGTGTGTGTATGTAAATATAAAACACCGATTAAAACACTGCTCAGCAGACGATTTATGCTCTTGATAATGATTTTTTAAGACTATTTAAAAGTAGGCAGCGGGAAGCACGCTAATTAATCCGCAATGAAGCGAATAATCCGGGAAAATTTCGCTGAAATGTTTTTATTTTTCCGATAACGTCACTGTGAAATTTATGACGTCATATTCGAGTGGTCTTTCCTTATATAGTTTAGTAGTTTGAGTGTCGTCGCCTTTTTAGAAGCCAACATTCCAGTTTGCCTACACCAGCATAAATATGATTTTACCTGTACAGAATAGACAAGATCGATATTGAAAATGATTGCCACTTTTTAGGTATCAAGATTTGTCTTAAGAGCAGATAAGAATCGTACAGATGTCAAAATCGCATTCGACGAACTAATGTTTTGATCAGTAAAAAATCTTAGAAACATATTAGAGATTTGTCTATATATTTCTTGATAGTGAGAGTAAAAAAAAATGAGATGCGTTGGGCGGGTCACGTAGCTAGAAGAACAGACGATAGATGGACGAAGGGATTGCTCGAATGGTACCCATGAGAATGTAAAAGGGTACAAGGAAGGCCACAGGGGAGATGGGTGGATAAAATCAGAAAAATGTGCGGAATGAGATGGATGTGAGTTGCTCAAAACAGCGGTGAATTGAAGTGTGTTGGAGAGGATGGAAATTGGCTGTGAATGATGATGATGTCTCTCGTAGGGTCAGTCTACTTTTCTAACCAAAAATCATATGACAGACTGTCGATAAATCATTCCGTGAATGTCCACTTTAAAACTGAACTTCATTTACAACGTATCTATAAGTATTTTATAATACAGTAGAATAAACTTGAACACATAAAATACTTCTATTGCATGTGAACGAAGTGATAGGTGGAAGTCCTTGCTACATAGTTATGAAAATTCAACCAACGGCAAAAAAAGTACACAAATGGTACCATTTATCACGGATATCATCGTGGTTCGTGAAAGACCAAGGTCTCAAAGACTGCATTCCGAGCACAATCAGACGAGAACAATCAGCGGTAACCAGTATATACTTTTGTGCTTCATTTTTTATTCGTCGTCAAATCGCTAATTGAACGTCAATGAGAAGAAAAGATAATTGGATTATAATGAGGATCCGAGCCAATAACCGAGAAACGGTACTCGATTTAGAATGATTTATAAACTCTACAATATACTACTACCCATAAAACTACAGTAACATTAGCCTAGTTAAATCTGAATGCAAAATAGGAATTGAGAGATGTTTTTAGTATTATGCATATTATTGACATTTTGCCATTTGGCTATTCAATGAGCTTTAGTCTTGATATAATATTAACGTTCTATTAAAATAAAATGAGATTTACAATATTTATACAAGATAAATTTCATAACTTTATTTAACAATGAATTTAAAGATAATCTCCAAAGATTTATCGATTGTATATATGCAAATATCGTAGCTAGAGATATTACCACCTACGTATGTACATATATACATAAACTTGAAATTGAGAGATAAATAGTCCAACTATGGTTGGTTGATTCTTTTTAGACTTGGTGGCCAAAAGTTGCATTGTAAAAATGTAATTTTTGTAAAAAAAAGAACATAATCTAGACTAGAAAGTTAACTAAATTTTTTTGAGTAATCTAAAATAAATTTTTGAGTTATTGAAAGAAATACTTCGAAAGAAAAATTGCACAATTGAAATTGTATAAAATATATACATAGTTGTTGTCTTTCTCGATCGAATTTTTCCTTAATTTTATTAGGATTTGTAAATATATTCAGTTTGAAACATAAATATTAACAGATAAAAAGGAAATATTTAATTAAATACACAAGAATCTAAGATATCCAACTTCACCCTCTTCCTTTTTCCCCTAGTCATGATTTTCAACTTCCTATGAGTATTCCAAATGTGCTGGAGAGATATTGTTTTTGAATCGTTAAAGCTGAATCATTTTCAGACTTTACGGGCACAAACGTTACGCCTCATAAATGTAGAAATAGAGATTTTACGAGGCAATGCTAATATTGTATTTTCCCTTATGAATGAAAAAATATGTAGCTGGTTTGACATTTGAACAGCGATGTTAATTAAAATGTAAAGTAATTTGTTGTACTGTCGAAGTTCACGAAACCAAAAATCAATGTAATATCATCATCAGGTTTGTTGACATTTGAAGTCGATACTATGACAGGAAAATGCTGATTGGCAGAGAACGTATCCTGTCAAGTGTGTGTGTCCGACGACAACAATTAATGGCGAAGAGATACGTACGACCCACGCAAGCTTTGGATCGTTTTTGCACAACACTAGTCCATCGATCGGATGACCTTTTTTGGAAGCACGATCATTCCGGCTGCCATTTGAAAATCCAAAAAGAAATTTGGTACTAAAGCTGTATGAAATGTTACCAATTGGTCGTGTGACCTCGAATATTGAAAAATAAGTAGAATTGAAGTGCAAGCTGAGAAAATTAAGACGGAGTTCAGAATTGAAGAAGTCAATATTTGTATCCTGACACATACCAGTCAATGTCAACGAAGACTATTTTCGACGACAAAGAATGTCATTTTTTAATAAAATGCTGTTGTGTTTGCTTCGAATTAGTCTACTTTATGAGATCGCGAGAAGAAAGGACTACAGTTAGACACGAGTCCTTAGCTAATACTTAAAGATCAAGAAAGAGGTCAAATTGATTTGTCATACACAAGGTATCCGATGTTACGGTAAACGCTGTCGCAACAATGCTTTTATTTATATGTAAAACGAGTTGGTACTTTATAAAACACTAGCTGGCGTGTTTTATAAAGTACTAAACCCGGTAAAGTAAAGTAGTAGCGCGGTACCTGGTAAAGCCGGGCATTTCCGGGTTCCATCTGGATTAAATTCGTGAAAGTTTACTTGGCTGCAACCCCTCTCAAAACATGATTGGTGATTTCATATAAAAAAGTGTGGACTTCCACCGAGGAAAAAACAAACTTTACCCGGCGTTGCCTGAACGTTTTTGTATAAGAGTATATCGATCTCGCCCTTTCAAACAAGTCTACAGTCTGACATAGGACACCATAAAATAGTATATTGATTTGGTCCCTATATATTTTCTATATTCGTATGAAGTATGTATTTGTTTATTTAAATTAAATGAGATTCGAGTTGATGGAACCAAAACATAAGCAGTACTAATGAACGCTAAGAAAATATATGTATGATTTCAAAATAAGATAAATGTTTTCATAATACAGTACACATTGTGCTAAAAATATCCGTACAATATTAAGACCATGAATCATATGCTAATTACAAATTAAACAGAATCATAAACTAATGACGATGTTTATGTGAAACGCATAAACATTAGATAAGGACGCCATATTGAGATTAAAATGAATGACGAATGATGAAATTTAGCATCCAACACTACAGGAAGACGATTTCAAATGAAAAAAAACCACGACACGAGCATGTACCACATATACGAAAAGCGTGATGTTGAATTCTAATAAAACCGACTTTTTGCTACTCAAATCAACACCGTAAATCACACCACCGGGTGAGGTTAATAGACACTTCTGAATTTTAATATAACATATTAAAGTTGACCTTTCGATGTGTGTGTGATACTTTTTCTGTTCTTCAAAACGGTTTACCTCCACTGGCCGTTAGCCAGAATGTGTTTGGAAAAACTGATTGAAAACACTATGGGAACTTTCACATGACAAAAACGGGGATTAACCTTTCAAGTTCAATTGAGACATGACTTGTTATCGAAATTGCGGAAGTTGAGTGGGTTATCCAACGTTTTGATTGGAACTGTTGTGATTACCGAATAGATTCGATGATGTAACGGACAATAGAAAAAAGAGGCGTGGAGAATGTCTGAATGCACGCACAAAACGAAACGAATGAATGATAAATTTGATGATCACATATTTGACATTTATACGTGATCATTGACGTAAAAAATTGGCCGTAGACAATTCTCTAGCAACTCGTCTGTCGTAGCTTTTTATCAGCGACTGACAAATTCTATGATAAGATATGTAAGTCAAAATTAAGATATACGCTTTGACAATAAACTTTAAAATTATTTTTAAAAAGGTACAAATATTATACTAGAAACGTTTAGTTGAGTTCAGTTTAGTTTTGTTGTCAGAATGATAAAGATAAGTCTACCTTAGCGTCTGTAGCTACGAAAAATGTCGTAACATAGACCCTACGAGAGATGAAAATTTTCAATAAGCCTTGATCAAGATTATGGTGAAATGTTTCGAAACTTTGCCATTTCCATCTTATATATAAAACCGAAACGGCGTCTTCAAGGACTAAAACACACAGCACGGAACGTGGCACGTGAAACGTCGACAAGTTCTCTTATATTTCTTCAAATATGGGATACACCGTTATCGATCACTGTCAAACAAGGATACAATTTTACCGAAAGTTTTAAATTTTAGTTTTGTTGTCAGAATGATAAAGATAAGTCTACCTTAGCGTCTGTAGCTACGAAAAATGTCGTAGCATAGACCCTACGAGAGATGAAAATTTTCAATAAGCCTTGATCAAGATTATGGTGAAATGTTTCGAAACTTTGCCATTTCCATCTTATATATAAAACCGAAACGGCGTCTTTAAGGACTAAAACACACAGCACGGAACGTGGCACGTGAAACGTCGACAAGTTCTCTTATATTTCTTCAAATATGGGATACACCGCTATCGATCACTGTCAAACAAGGATACAATTTTACCGAAAACACTCTGCGGAGGGGGGGGGGGTCATTTTGGGGCGGGGCGAGCTGGGGGTTCCATGAATATGTGCAAGTCACGGCCCTTTTTTTCGCATGTTTAAAAGTATCTAAAAAAACCACGTGCCACGTGCATCGCTGTGTGTTTTCGCCCTAATTCGATTCTGATTGGCTGTCGTCAAAGTCGTTCTGATTGGCTGGATTGGTCAAAGACGATTGTGGTTGGTCGGCCGTTGAATATTCTTTCTCATGGTTCGACAGCATTCTCTTTATTAACTAGACTACATTTCTATTTACCGAGCGAAGCCGGGTATCACCACTAATTGACTTATACATTGGAAATACTACAAAATAAATCGCAGAAATCTTTGTAGGAGTTTTAAGATATTATACTCTATCCCTATAGATAGGTTTTGAAAAGTTTGAAATATTTCTTATACTTCTAATCGATCTCAATCAATGGTTGCAAAATTTCGTATTGATGTTGATATAACTTGGAAAGCAATTTCAAACTGGTTCTGAATCCTTTATAGACGAATTGAGAGCATATCGTTCTTCCGAGAGCAAAGTTGATTTTATGTTCGCACCCACCATTCTCATACAATTTTGTAAGAAAAGTTCAAACATCGATTCAAATAGCAGTTACAAAACTGACACTCCTGCTTCCTAAGCGACCAACTCCTCTAACGAAGTTAATATATGAGTTATGTAAGTTTCTTTTATCACATCTTGCGAAATACTGGTGTTTAGTCCAATTTTGATATAAATGCGTTCGTGGGTGCATGGCAATAATACTGACTTGGTGCTAATTTGAAGCACGTACACCTTCGCGGAATTACCTCAGCGCTGGTATTGGAACGAGAGGTTATTGTCGCGATATATACCCACACGTGCAAACCCACGCAATTCTCCTCCTTCGAGGGTCAAAGCAGACGTTTTTGGAGAGGCTCATTAACCTGGAATTATGCTAATATGAGATACATTAGCACTCGCAGAAAAAGATCTGCTAAAATCTCATTAAAATCAAAGTTTTCGCCGAACCAAAACTACAGTATGGTATGTGTGCCATGGAAACAGCTCCATGGCAAAGCGTTTAGTACAAGATTAGGAGTTCTATGGCATGACAATTAAAAGAGTTGTAGATAGAAAAAGTATTGGAATAATGGTCATAATATTCTAATTTAATACGAAAAATGAACCATCAAACATTCATCTACAATTGAACTCCAATTCATTAAAGTTTGTTTTACAACATATATACATACATAAGTAGGAAGTATGAAGCGTTGTATAATTAGCCCAATGGCAAACAATGGACGGCACATAAACGAAGAGGACATTCAGATGGTACCCAAGAAAACATATAAAGAAACAAGGAGAGCTACAAAAGCAGTTGACTAGCAGTTAGAAAACGATACCTAAGATAATGTACATAAATGGAAGTAAAACGAGTAACATAAGCGTTAAATTCAACAAGGGATGGCTCATGAGTAAAGGGCGGCGTTCAGACGAAGTTTTATGCACAAAAAATGGTTCACTATTGTCAAGCAGCTCTTGCTGTGTACGGTAGTGAAGAGGTCTATTGTTATTTGATGAGCACCAAACCAACGCCTAGGTCTACTCATGAGCAGTGGCGGCTCGTCAGATGCTGTATCTCTATCGAACAGACCGTAAATGCGTGTGTGCGAGGAGCATTTCGTAGGTTCGCCAGCGCTCCTCGGAATCATTGCTCACTTACATGCAACTATGGACTGTGCGATAGAGATACAGTATCTGACTAGTCCCCACTCCTCATGAGTAGACATCGGATAGTCTTCGGGGCAATGGCAAATAAAAATAGACCGTTTCACGAGTATTCAAATCAAGACAGCAAAAAAGCTGTTAAAAGATGGTTTTTCTAAAAAATTAACAATAGTTTTCTATTAATAGGGTTTTTACCCTCTACCTCGATCCCTATTCAATGTCTTCTTATTGGCTACGTCCACACTACCGATTTCTACACCCGATATTTACGAAATTTGCCATAAACAGTTCCTAAATAGCAACCACAGGTTGCAATATGGGAACTGGATATGGAAAATTTCGTAAATATCGGGTGTACATAGATATCGGTCTTGTGGACGTAGTCATTTGGCTTAATATTTGTATGACATCTAATCAAAAATCAAGTAATGGCTACGTAATATATGTATGTATAACCCAGAACTAATAAGTCAATTGTTACGCCGTGTAATATTAAAGGAATTTTGTTTCATACTTCGAAAGCATTGCCTTCAATAAAATTTAAGGAGGAAATTTGACCTTGAAAGATAAATTGCACATCGTTGGTGTGCCCTTTACTTGACAGTTCCACTTTCTCCGAGTTTTCTTTCTTTATTCGTTTTTTTTGAGCCGGATTTTAGCAACTTTTAATATTTTGCGAGACTTGTTTGGATTTCATTCATAATAAGTATGATAAAAGTGTCAATACTCCTGGAGACGAACGTAGACCTGTCTTGGAATCCATCGCTATTTTGACGCGAGAACTAGAATGCAACCACTAGAACCTGACTTGCATCAACATCGACAATTTGAGAATGCAATGTGAGTGACGTAAACGATTGACACAAATATTTTGAAAATACATTCTTCCACTTTTACACATCTGCGCTCTTCTTGAGAAACAACCAGGCACCAAACAAGGACATGCACCATATAGATCAAATGCACTTTCCCACTTACAAACCGACTAGGAAATGTTTTTTTTTATCTCAATTCGGAATACTAACCGGTTTCAGATCACTATCTACAAAAATCAAATTACTAACATTCACCTTTCACATTTGTCCAAAAATCTTTTGCCAATTTGCGCCGAAATGTCCAAAAACCGCTACTCGATCTTAAAACGTGCATTAGCATTGAGACTAATTTGGCATAATGTAAACATCCCATTCCACACCATTGACTACTGATCATAATACGGCTAGTTGTTGTGTGCCACGAAACTAACATAGGGTCAAAGTTCTCGATAGGCTCACGTAGATTTAACAGCTGTGACCTTTTCGATGCTGATGAATAAGGGAAAGTGTAGTTTATGGTGAAATTGCCTAAAGGTGGGGCAACCTGTCAAATTCAGTTACTGAGAAAAATCTCAGCCTTGAGCAAATGAGCTCTAATAAGCTTCGAAAGTGTATTTACCTAGTATTTTACCAGAGAGAACAGAATGGTTAGTGTGAAGGGTTAATGATTTTGTGGCACTCGAAAACTGTTTTGTAGCACAAATCAGACAAGACTAAAGCAATTTGTCTTGCGACTTGTCTGCAAATGAAGCTTATGTTCATAATACATACAATATAGTCAGTCAAAATGTTATTAACCCTTTGGCTGCTACGAGATGTTTTTCAAAATCCTAGCGAGAAATGCTAACATTTATAATATTTTCAAAGAAAAAAAAAGTATCATTTATTAACATACATTGACCGACCGTGTCTTACTTTAATGTGTCTTACTTTCATGGTTGTAGATGCACTAGTTTATGATTTTGGTATTGTAAACATTTGTGTGCATTTAAGTTGCATTTAATTGCACTACGGCTCATGACCTCTATAATAGAATACGATTTTCTATTGTTTTTGTTATTATTATAAATACAAAATAAAGGAATTAGAAAAGTACCCGAGCGCAAAGAAACAGTTTGCGTTTATATAATGTTTATATATGTACATATATATAAAATGTTTCATACAAGTAAGTATTCAAATACGACCATTATGACGTCAACAACGATCGTTGTTATCATTCTCGTCGTTTTCATAAACAACGACATATTGTTGTTTAGAATTCAAAGGGTTAAACAATAGATTTTAAAAGTTAATAAAACAAATACTTATTATAACAATTTAATTAATATATATGTATTTTGAATCTATGGAAGAACTGACGCCAAAATAGGTCAAATAAAGCTCAAACGTCTCGAGAAGTTGTACAACTGGTTGGTAGATGGTTAATCGTATCATCTATTATATTTATGGACAGCAAAAAAATACTTTTTAAGAAATATTTTCCAACAATTACTCTACTGCGAACTCGCGTGCGTGTACGACCTTTGCCTTTTCTCTCGCTCTTTTGGACCGCGCTGTCTTTTGTTTTGCCGGTGACAAAAGGTGTTTTTTATTCCACGCACTCGTCGTCGTCGTCGTCGTCTAATTGTTCTCGAGACTTTCGAGAACGATTTGTTTTCGACAAAAAAGCAGAAACAGAAAGGTTTCATTAATTTCAAGTTCACTTTTCAAAGATGAAAAATGAGTGGGAGATGTTTAGACTTGAACGTGAACGGAATGCATCTATGTAATAGCATTTTATGAATCGTGTTCGACATTAATCCAATTGAACTTCACCAAGAGCGACCATGTCAAACTTGATAAGGGGGCAAAACTTATGTATGTGCCGAATATTTAAATGAGCAATACTAGTTTAAATGAAAATTTCAAGACAGCAAAGAAAGTGTTGAAGATACTTTAGATAAATCTAAAAAGAAAAAGTCGCGTAGACTCGACTCGATCGTTTAAATTCTTATATTCTTAATATAGGTATACGTATGTACATTTTTCTTAAAAACAAAAAATTGATAATAAGGTCAGGATCATAATTCATTTTTCGATACTAAAATAATCATACTTTCAAAGTTTATTCGACTCACGTTACGAAAATTGGCACTACCCACTCACCTTTACCCAACAGTTTCTGTTAACTTGTAATTGGGTCGAAAATACCTGTTTTCTTAATAAATGGTTGGAAATATAAGCATCGAAAGCTTGAAGTAAAGAATTCGATATTTAGTATACTATGCAAATGAAACATTATATTGAAATATGGATAAGTTCTCTGGAGTACGTTCTCAGGATGATGAAAAGGATCCTTTCAGTAATACGAAGATAAAAATACCTAAAAATCGAATGAGCTCAATCTGTCAAAAGTTGAGACTCCAGCAGGAGCAGATTTCTGTAGTAAGCCAAGGTTAGGTTATCTTGAAATATGCAAGGTTATGTTCCAATATTGGATAAGGAGGTTGATGAAAAATAATAATGCGAAATTTATGTGGAAATACATATACATACATATATGCAGTTGTTGACCCTTCGTTGTGTATATGCAAAACTGGAATACGTCTTTTGCAATGATGAAACTGTTACACAGAACATGTATTCAATAACGAGAAATAATCGAATAATAAAACAAAGGGTTAATTGTAAAGTCTGAATTGATATTTTATTTAGGTTATTTCTCAACATGGAAAAAATTCAAATGGTACCCAAGACATTTAAAAAAAAAATCCCCAAAATACACACACATTTTTTCTAGATCATGAAAACGTGATCAGTAATCGATTCTGATTTCGAATCAGTCAAAATCTCGAGTTCGAATTTTCGCATGATCACAAAACTTCATCTATTGTTACAACGTACATAGATAAAGTGAAAAGAGTATCTAGCAAGAATGGAAGAAGATTCTATGTACATACATACATATGTAGATGGAGCTTCATATTGTTTGTGAGCTTACAAAGTGCTTACTATAAAATAATTTTAATCGGTGCTCATTCTGGTTAAAATCTTGTCAAGCCTTGCAATTGTAGCGAACTGCATACATACTTGCATTTCAGTACATATGTATATACTATTTGGTCTTATTAAGGTACATACATACTATTTGGTCTTATTACCCTTTAAGACCTAAGCCATGTATCGTTTGAAATATTGCCTATAAATAAAGCTCATTCGCAAATAAAGTGTTTCCGGCCGCCGAGCAGACACACATACCGCGTCTCAAAGCGCACACTTATCCCAAAAAACGACGTTAAAACCGTCATAAAGCGACTTCAACGAGACTGTAAAAAGAAAAAAGATGAGAGCAAAACCGACAGACAACTTCTTTTTTTAGAAAACAAAGAAGACGGGAAGCAGCGCATGAAGGACAGTGACAGTGGATGCAACGCAACTGGTCCAACTAGTCCAGGGATCCCTAATCTTTTTTTTTGTTCTATGGATCTCTTGCCAGTCGGATACAATGGTCAATTTTTTGATAAGGCAACACTCATGGTATGATCGGACATATAATCGATTTCGAGTTGAAAACAACGATTAGCATACATATGTAGATATGTTGCAAACAGGGTTAAAACTTCTCTAGCTCATTTTGTGTACAACCCGAGGACATGCTTTTACCAGAGAAAAATCAGGGTTCTTCATTACTTCTTTGCTATCTTTCTCAGCCACTGGTTAAGAACGCCTAAACTAGTCCGATGCACAAAGAATGCACTCTTGCAGTGTAACTGTAGTCCTGTTATGTAACCGGTCGCGAACCGGTGCTGTTCAATACCTAATTCGGACCTCGATCATATACGGGAATCCAATTATCCCTGAGCAATTTCGACGGGTATCGAGCTGTCGATAATGATCTTCGGCCTGATCACCGAGATACGGCAGCTGGCTCGCGAGCGAAATCACTCGAAATCGAGGAATCCGCTATGATATTGTTTTCACCCTTGTGACCCTGTCAGTCTCGTCGACCGGTACCGGTTCGCAATTCGCCAGATTAAGGGGGGATAATTAATTGAGATACATACATACGTGCGTAAGTGTGTATTTTGCGGTTTAATGAGGATCGTAACTGTGCGAAATTTCGAAATGTCGGGGAGGTCTCAATTACGAAATTAAAGCCGCGAAGTCTTGAAACATTAGCGTTTAATCTGACGTTGAATTACCTTTCAATAAGACAAAACGGCTTTCGCTTTCGAATTAAAAATAAATGTTCTCCGAATTGTATAAACTCCGTTTAATTAATTTTGGGAAGATCTGATTACATAATTGCATATCAATTTTAATAAAAAACGTATTTTATGTGTGTTAAGTGCCGTAACTAGGCAGTTAACTTGCCCAAAGCAATAGAACTGACAAAAATGCTTTTTTGTTTAGTTTATTTAGATAAAAAATACAATGATAAAAAACCAACGACGAGATGAAAGTAAAGAGTAAATATAAAAATGTGAATTATAAAGGTTGTGCACTCAGAGCGAGGCCGTTGCAATAATAATCTGGCATATTTGATCTAGTCGAAGTGTATTTTCAGTTGTAATACATATATTCCAACTTGTGTTTTAGGTCATTCATAATCGAATACAATTCAACTAGTAATCTATATCTCTACAAAAGCATATACACTTTCAACAATGTGCGCCAGTTGTAATATAACAGTTGAGTTTTGACAGCTCTGATGTTTTTACGAATGCTTTAGAATTCAATAATGCGTTCAATAATGCGTAATAATAATGCTTTAGAATTCAAGAATGCTTTATAATTCAATAATAAAGAATTCAATAATTCAATAATCAATAATCGTCTTTTGAGCTCGGTCATCGCAGTTCATAATATCGGTACATCGCAGTTCATAATGTCAGAAAAATTAATAGAAGTTGTGCGACAGTACGAATGTGTCTATGACGTCAGATCCGTAAAATATAAGGACCAAAACATTCGCAATGAAGCTTGGGAGGAGATGTCAAAAAAAATATGGGATACACCGTTATCGATCACTGTCAAGCGTCGTCCGAGGGTCGACGAATTACTATATATCACCGTCAAGTTAGTATAAACAATTCTATAGAATTTCAACGAGACCGCCCCGATCCCGCACGATCCCGTAAGATCCGGCGTATCGTACCGGGTATGACCCTACAACTTGTGTGTGTTTAAAACTATCTAAAAAAAATATCCCGCGTATAGCATACCGCTCCCTCGCTGTGTGATCGCGCCCTAATATTTATTGGGTATTACGAATAAAGGTAATGAGTATCGTATTACGATGACTCTAAGAATGTGTTCAAAACAAAAATGTAACTTTCCAACTCAAGTGACGTTTTCACGAAAACCTAACTTCTCCATCTAAACTGGTACCAACTTATAGTTGAAATGTATTTTCAATTGTAATATATTTTGACCAGTTGGAATATAATTCGCCATATGAATATTCCAACTAGTCAAAATATATTACAACTGAAAATACACTTCAACTATAACGGTAATCATGTATGTAGTACCAGGTTAGTTGGAATGTATTCTAACTATTCAAAATATATTACAACTGGAAGATACAATTCAACTGTAACATATACAATTACTAAATATGTACCATATACCAGTAGCATGTAGTGACTTTTGAAACAAGACAAGATCTAATTTTCGTATACATTGGATTAACCGTAGACAAAGCTTTACGCCTATTAGCATATGGTACTTGGTTCAAACGGTGATCACATTTTTCGAGCAGTTCTTATTGCTCGGAATCATCTAATTGAACCAATCCTCCTTAAACATCGTGATGAAATCATAATTGATGTGCTTCGTCGTAATTTATTGTCCAGTTTTCCGTTAACCTGCCTTCGGTCGATTGCGTTGTTTAATTTTACATATTAATCGAATGATTCGTTCGCGTAATGATCTCGTCTCGTGTTTTTCAAAAATTTTCAATATTTACGTCACTTTGGACTCATTCGACGAAAGACTGTTACATCGTGTCGCTCCACACTGTCGCTGGGTAGCCATGTCAGTGGGAAAATGACCTGTTACAAATCTACAATTCAAAACCATACGTAATAAAACACAAATAAATTATGTATGTATGTTGAAATTAATTTGCTAACGAGATGGAGGTCGTCGCGATAAACTCGTGCATTTTTCAGGCAAGATCATGGATGGAAATCATATGGTAAATCGGACACAATTCGCATATGTAATCCAAGACATCCGAAGCACAATAAAGGCGCAAACACACTGTTCTAGGCCCCCTGTGGTGAAAGAAATTTTCTCACTTCGCAGGGTTTTATTTTCAAGTTTCTCCTACATTTCTTCAAATATGGGAATCAACATTGTCAAACCTATGTCAATATAAGAATTTTTGGCTTGGGGGCCATAGCAGAGATCAGGCGAACTAGCGTTTTTTTTACATTTTCATTTTGTTTTTATTTTACATAGATATATACCAAGAATGCCTAACAGGTAAACATTGCAGAATTTTTATTACATAATTACAAACATTACAGCATTTTTATTACATAAATCACTGTATTTCGAGAGGCTGAAGAACACGAAACTAACAATTAATTAATACATAGAGATATCTATGGATTTAGACTTGTACATACATTTTAACATATTGTACATAAATCAAATTCAGATATTTGTGACAGCGGGTGGGATGAGTTTTGCCACTTTGATGGAGGAACCGTTTCAACAATGAAATCAGATAAATTGGCAAACTCTAAACTCCCGTGCTAATCTAGCAGTATTAAAGATTGGAATGGGATCGAACCCGGTAACTTCTCGGTGCTAAACATAAACGCAACCACCGAGCCATACTGCTGGCTGTACAAAACTATCTAAAAAAACAAAAAAACACGTGCCGCATACCTCTCTGTGTGTCTGCGCCTTGAGAATGCCCTTTCACGGGATTTTTTGCAGATAAGTAGAGGTAGGATAGTCACAGTGCTATCCATTGTTCGACAAACCTTTAACAATGAATTTACAACCTTTGAACAATACACGGCCCCCTCAGGCTCCGGTGACTACAGATAAGTATGCCAATAAATCTCTATATACAAAATTTTCCGTAGTGAGAGATATATTAAATAGTTAAATATATTTAATATTTCATCACATGCAGTTTTGTGACCAAATAGGTTTTAAAAAGAGCTTTCAAGGAATCATAATAAAGTTAAAACGTTCTGTCTATTAGTTACTAATATATTGAGACCTTGAAAACCAATATACATATGTACATATGTACATACATGTATACATACTACTTTGAGAACACCTCTTCCCAATTATTACTAACAAACAAAAAAAAATTATAGACAAGTTGCTTGTCACTGAAAAAAACCGGTGACTAACAAATTGCTCAAGACAAAAGAAGTGGACCAAAAATTCATTGTAAAATTTGAACTACACAAACAGAAGTGTTATAACTATGTACATAAAACCACATCATAACAAAAATCGAATAAATTATTAATGTAGAGTATATAATGCGCAAACACACTGAATCGTACGGAACGGGTACGTTTTTGGCCACCTGTGATGAAAAAGCATGTCTCACATTGCAGGGATTTTCTTCGACAAGTTTCCCTTAGATTTCTTCAGATATGGGAATCACCATTATCGATCATATGTCAATATGTGCAAAAATATCTAAAAAAAAAAAACAAACACGTGCCACGTTCCTCTATGTGTGTCTGCGCCTTTAATAACGCACATGCATATTGTACCGAACGTACGCACCTCAGTTTCAGAAACACTGCGAGGTCTCCTCGTTCATCAATCAAGCATCGGTACAAGTCTGTGGACCATTGAAATCCACAGCACTCTTGACAATTGCAGACGAGAAGCACTCAGACCTTATGGGGACTGCGAACCGGGAAATTCGCACATGCATAATATCAGACATACAAACGTAGACACACAAATGAACGAATATGGCAATGCATAATTTTAACTGATATTGCATTAGTATTGCGGTTGAGTGCAATTCACGCCATTTTGGTCTACTTCATTTGAAGTACACAAGTTCAGTGCGTTACATATGTATGTATGTACGTTCCACTGCCATAATACACGCACGTACAAATACGGTTGATTATCGTCTTACGATTATGGACTATTCGAGAAATTATAAACGTCGATTTTATACGTTGGAGGTGAACTTAAATGAGGACGTTGATGTTGATTTTCTCGAATGGATGCAATTGCGTTTGCGATCGCCTGACGATTTTCATGATGATTATGCAAAATGCAATCTCGAGTTCTTTGACTAGTACAGAAGTTTTATGTTCAGTAATAAATGCTTCAAATTATGTTGCAGACTGAGCATTTAACATTAATAAGAGCAATAATAATTTAATAATTTAATAATAATTTAATAATATTAATAATTTAACATTATTTAAGAGCATTTAACATTCCCTGAAACAAACTTACTAATTTTTTTTATTTTTAAATGCTTTTTATTATTACTAAATTATGTTTACAATAAATCTTATATATATATTTTAATAGCTACTGATCTACTGATCATTTTCTATTTTACAATTTAAATTTAATTTTGTTAGTACTCATAATATTATATTATTATAATGTAAATATGTACAGCGTAATAGGAAAAAGAACTCAAAAACCTATTTACAATTCTTATAAATGCTCATAATACATCTAATACATAATGTTAATTAAAGACTCTAAAGTCGATGACCTAAAGCAGATTGTGTTTAGGTAATCAATCTGTGGAGGAGCATAATTGAACTATTATATTTTCATCAGAACGAGTGTGAAATAGCTTGTTTTGGAAATATTAAGCGTTCAGTTTGCGATAGGTATAAAAAAGTCCTTAATATCGGGTTGAAGCGATACAAATGTACTCGAACTGAGCTAATTTGGATACTAGGCCGTTGCTACGTTACGCGTAACGTCCGAGTGTCGAGTGATCAAATTAGCGCAAGTGAATGTCCAAGCGGTCCAAGCTAATGAAAAAGACCCATCTGAGTAATTATGAGATAGATAATAATCTGCTGACATCAATTTTGAATAATACTTCAGTTCAAGGTTCAGAAAGTAGAAGTGGCATTTAGGAAGTAAAATAATTAGAGATTCAAAATCGACGATAATCATTCATTGAGAGGTTTCAATTAAACTGGCTGTTGCATATTTTGCGGATGAATGAAACATCACTTTGGATGAAATTACCCAAAAAATAGTGAAGTTACCAAGAATAAGATATACATGTTCAGTTCAACTTTTTTGTTTCAACATTAAAACCAATTTTTATGAATTTTGAAATACATACTTGAGGTTTTTCAACCAAAAGATCGTCTCCTACCTGGTTTTTAATGTTAATAAATTTAATTATTATAAACAACTTAGGTTGCCACGTATGAAAAACTTTTCATATTTTAACTGTGACTTTGCAAGATCTGAGAAGATGTAATCTATTGTAAAGGATGGCTTCAGATATTGAGAAGTTAACTACATAGATGTGGAAGTATAAAAAAAGTGAGTTTTACTACTGATCAAGTTTTTAACGTTTGAGTTGCAAAGGGGCGGTAGAAAGTCACGTTTGGATAGCTGGCTATCATCGCTACGATCTGATGTAATTTTAAATGAGTTATTCAATGATTGAGCTCCTCTAGCTTCCTGTCGGGGACACTAGTTTACCTCAATGTTAGCTAACCCCCGTATGTTGGTGAATATCAAGGCGATCTAAAGAGTATATTTGTTAGATATCAAAGCGGCCAGAAGAGTTAAGTGGTTCAAAATCAGATCACGATTTTTTGACGGGCATTAATGTCACTTAACTAACAGAGTGAAGATAGCAAAAAGCTTGTAATAAAGAAAAGGAGATTGAAATTTGAAGTAAAGCATTTGTTTTATGAAGAAAACATTAAAATCTACTGATATACCTATGTACATACATATGATATTTGATCTAAGCAACTGGGATACGGGCAGCGCCAAAATATAAACAAATTTTATTCTACATATAGAGAGAATTAAAAAAAAACAAGTCCTCTTGTATATTAATATTATTTGCTCAATGATAAATAATTACTTCGAATAAATTAAATTGAAAAGAACGTGCAAAAACCCAGTTGAAGTTGTAGAATACCGTTTTTCTGCCACACTGCATTGTACATACATATAGTGAACGTCAAACGGAAAGTCAAGATTTGAAGATCATCATCAATGGAAAATAAACATATTTTACGGTGAAATATAAATTAATAAGCAATCTCCAAACTTCATATTGATTTTCAAAAATATTTATTGCGAAAACTTTCACTCTGGTTCAATGTTCATACGAAAATGCACATATGTAATTACCTATTTACATACCTACATAGATAAATTAAATATTTTTATTAGAATGAAAGCAGTCGTTTCCGTTGAAACGTGCGAAACTTCCTAGACAAAGTCTTCGAAATATACATACGAAAAAAATAACCACATTGCATAAGAAGTGGACGAAAAAGACGAATAATACGTAAAAAATCGCATCGAGATGCGCTTTCACCGATTTTTCTTAAATACGAATTCGCAAACGTTTCGGATATAAATAAAATTAACTTCTCACGATAAGCATTATAATATTGTGCAAATCGAGAAATGTTATCATTTAGAGAGGATCGCCATTGCGCAATAGGTTAACGTCCTCTGAAGATGCATAAACGTCATAAGAACGCTATATTTTAAAGACAGGTGGCAGATGGGAACTGAAGATGTTAAGCATTAAAAAAAAACTAAACACACATATGTATGTGCACAAATTAAACTTCCAACTAACTAACACCGGAAAGAGTACGTTAGTATCCATTCCGTTCGACAAGGTTTAGGTAACGGTTAAGTTTATTCACTTTGGGGTTGAAGACAAGTTCAGTTCAAAGTTTATAGTACATATGTATGTATATAAAATCAATACCTAGATTACATAATAAAATCAATATATGTATGTTTGTATTCAAGAGGCACATCAATCGTACGCGAATAATGTAAAATTTGCGTAACGGGTTTGCGTTACAGGCTTCTCTAACCAATATTGGTTAAAGTTAAACATTACGAAATATTTCACGCTTCACTTTTTGATACGAAAGTGTATAAATAAATATGCATAGTGGTGTACGCGACTCGAAAAGATAAACAAGTTTATTTATAGTGTTGAGCAATTGCCTTCAAATAAATTAACACTGCTGTACTTCTTATCCAAACAATTCGAAGTTCCTTCCCTTTTTACTTTCCGTGAAAGTTAAAGGGCAATGGGAGGTCACTGGAGAATGTACTTATCATGATTAATGAAGTAACACAAAAAAAATGCCTGTTTAAAAGAGAAGCGTTAAAAGATATAAATATTAATCAACAATCACAAACAAGAAATCAACTATAAATGCAATTTTTAATGTTTCCATATATGTATGTACGTAAGGCAACATTTTTTTACATTCATGTATTGGTTGAGGAATTTTGCAAAAATCATTATTTTTTATATATATTTAACTTCATATTATACAAAGGCAACAAGTGTCAAAAAGAAGGCTTCTTATAAACAAAATATCATTAACAAGTTTTGTTTGGTATTACATATATACATGTTTGAATTCGTATATTATTATATTATTATCTTTTAGTAAATTTACAGATTAAATTAGAGGCTTACAGTATAAGCGATTAGTCCTTTCAATAAATCGGACAATTTATCGCAGTGATTCATCACTCATACACTCGTAGCGACGAATTATTAAATTATGCATAGGTCTTTCAAGGATTTAAAATGTTATCTAATATATAATTTCGAAAGAGACTTTGCATATATGTAACCTTGGTTGGTTGGTTCGTAGACAAAACATTCGATTTATTTATTTTTCGATTCATAGGCGCCGATTCGATTTTTTTTCGATGCAAAGGATTCGAAAGTCCCGGGGGCACCAAAGGCTCCGGGGGCGAAGGCGCTGGCGCCGGATTCTGGTATACATATAATTTCGAAAGAGACTTAGTATATATGTTTGTTTGTGCGTGACAGTCAATTTAATAAAAAAACAAATGAGTATTCAAATAAATTCATATAAAATAAAAATATTCAAATAAATTTGATAAAAATGTTTACTATTAGATTAGTCATGTTTAAGCGGTTTATATTACAAATACCGAGCGAAGCTGGATTTAAACCACTAGTTAAAACCACTAGTTTAACTATATAAGGCAAGAAGATGTTTTATGGTAACAACACACTGAATCGTAAGGCATAAGCGTGCTCGTGATTTTCAGCTGTGATGGGCGTATCTTCATGCATTGTTGATTCGCACGATGTTATGTAAGTCTCCCTACATTTCTTCAAATATGGTAATCACCGTTATCGATAACTGTCAAATCAATGATAAAACATCACCGAAAACATTCGAAGGGGTTAGTTTTGCCCTGGATCGCGACAGGATAGGCGAGCTAGCGTTTTTATCCTTGTGTGAAAAATTATCTAAAAAAAAAACGTGCCGCGAACCACTCTGTGTATCTGCACCTTTAGTTGAAGAACTTTGTATCTATTTTACACATGTCTTTTGCAATATTCAAAAATTAAATTAATTATTAATTAAAATTTCACCTGAAAAAATATATATTTTACTTGACAAAAACAGTTCGAAACATATTATTTGAATTGAATATTTGGCGGAGTAAAACTGCTATGATACAAATATCGTAGAGAGTGATATCTACGATCAACATATTATAGTATTTCATCTATGAAATCATATAGGAAGTAAACAAATATATCATAAACAACAAAAGTGTAAAATCAAACAATCGCAGGATCATACATTGATAGCAACAAGGAAATATTTCGTACTATAAAAAAGGAAACTAGGTCACAAGGAATGATGAGATTTTCCAGCGGGATTCTTTCAGAAAGGACAGAACTTTTGAACCCATCGGGAAATTCCCACAATGTGGTTCAATTCGATTATAAATCATTGCCGATTGTACATACATACATATATTGGGTCGAAATTTCACAGCAATATTTACGATCGAGGTGCAAATCAAACGGGTTAACCATACCAGACCGCTTCCACTGAAATCTAACTACTAAAAGATGCATTGTTTATTATTAAATGAAAACACACTCATCGGATGTGAATGCTTGCAATTATAATGAGTGCATTGCGCAGTGCAATGTCAATTGCCCAATCAATCAATTTATTGTTGTCCCCTTGCATGGGAAGTGCATCGTTTGCGAGGGTGTTGAATACGGTTCACCACTTTTTCAATCGTCGCCTTTTAGCGAAATGCTAATCGGAATATGAAGCTTATGAAAAGAGAATACAATCGGCTTTCAATTTACCCGTATGGAGATACCTGTAGGAGTGGTGATACGACTTTTCGAATGTGAATTTCATTAATATTCAACAGTATTTTACAACAGTACTTTAAATTCATTCGAATTCGAAAGAGAGGAGGTCAAATGAAAGAATCTCGCGTACCGAATGCAATCGATTAATTAGAAAAACCATTTGTTTTTATGTCGCGCTCGGTCAGTGGGAGGGCGGGAATTTTATAGTGGGCTATAAAAAGTAGAAAAGTTTCAAATGCAATTCCACGAACGAATGCACATATAATATTTTGTATTTATTTATTTAAGACTACTCGGGAAAGGCTGCAAAGCCTATGGACCAAGAGGTTTCAAACAGTAGTACAGAAAAAAATTTAAATAAGATAATGTAAACAAAAACAATAAAATGAAAATAAAAAACAAAAGAGAAAACCGAAAAAAAAATATTAGCCACTCAAAATAGACAAAAAGAAAACAAACAAGAAAAATTACAAAAGATAAACTTGAAAAAATACACAGACACAGATACACATTTTTTCTAGATCATGAAAGCGTGATCAGTGATCGATTCCGAGTTCGAATCAGTCAAAATCTCGATTTGGAATTTTTGCAAGATCACAAAACTTCATCTATTGTTACTACGTACGTATATACATATAGAGATAAAGTAAAAATACAGAGTGAAAAAAGAAAAAGTTATAGACGTTTAAACAATTGAAATCTGACATGGCGAAAAGTGAGAATAGTCTAAACAAGCGTTGGATAAACGTCAGGCACTTTTTCATCGTAGAAGTTTCAAACGCGCCTAACGCGATATTTTTGCGAGCCAGAATGTTAAATTACAGAAAACACAAATATCGGAAGGCAAAGATCGAAAATCGAAAGATCTTAAGTCGAAAGATCAAAAAAAAGGGTGCATGGTAAACGGTACATACTCACTTAATTTGCGCGAGCAGGATACAACAGGATCAATAGGAACAGGCTTTTCCTCCCGAATTCTGCGCGCGCACATTAAAACTACGGAGACCGTATTTTTGCACCATCGTTATGGCGGAGGATCCATTTACTTATGTTGATGAACAAAATGAGCAATATGGCAAAGTATGAAAACGATCGGATAAGAGGCAAATTTTTTTCAGAATTGTAATCGAAGTGAAGCTAAAAGGAGGTTTGTAAAAAGGATGAACTACAAAAATCCATTAAGTTTATTTTTAAAAAGGTTTCAGTTATTAGAAGTTATTACTATTACTTTTAAATAAAGATAAATTATGTAGACGGCATTTCAAGGACTCCAAACATTATTAAACAAAATACTAGACACATGAACGATGAATTGAAAACTACATTTGCATGTTACAGTGAAAGCATATTTCAACTGAAAATATATTTTCACCAATTCAAGCAGTGAATATGAATCAAACAATGAATTTACTACGTTTAACTGTATAAATTTAACCCTAACAACCCAATCTTAAATGAATAGGACCAACCCCTACATAACCTAACCTATCCTAACCCTTAAATAATACCAACCCTAACAATCTAATCTTAAATGAATAAAACCAACCCTGAAAATGTAACTGGTTATGAATTTACTGAAATATACATAATATCATTGTGACATACATATATGCAACTGCAGTTTAGATTTTTGTCACATTTGCACAATTACCAAAAATATTTTCTATTCCTACCTACGTACATATACGTACATATGTAAGTTTACGTTAATTACATATTGGCAACTCTGACGAAGCCCGTTTTACAATCAAATGATTTGGTCAGACCAACTGTAAAATTTTTGACCCAAAACTTTTAAAAACATTACTTTTTACAATCGAAAAAATCTTTCCGGTTATAAGTACCTACTGTTCAGCGTAATAAGTATGCAAGCATGTACCTACATATTTCAATTTTTCTTGTTTTTTAATTGGTTTTGACTTTGGTGTTATCGAATTGACTTCTACCGGATCCAACACACATACATACATACATACATAGTTGGATAGCCTCAAAAGACGAAAGTGCATAAATATGTAGCAGGTGCTCTTTGGAGCAAAAGCGTTCATAATCGCTCGGTTTGTTGTTCGATTTACCTACATTTCTACTTTTTCACATCATACTTTGTTATAGCATAATCATCCTGATTTCGCGATTAGGCAATTGTGAACGACCCAATGCTACACTTAGGATTATATACGTATATTTCCTGGTGATATATATATATATATATATATATATATATATATATATATATATATATATATATATATATATATATATATATATATATATATTTCTTGGTTATATGTATATTTCCTGATATTCACTTTACATAAAGACTTAATTAAAAAATTATCCAATCAGTGCAGAGCTTTGAAGCGAAATTCCTCTATGACTATCCTCTGCGATGATTGAATTTGAACTTGATGAACTCGATTAAGGCCTACTCGTTAGTAACGATGCAAATAAAACTGACGAGATTTAACTCGCAAAGAATTGATTGAAGATGAAAATTCTGATTGGATTTAGCTCAACTTTTTAGTTCTTATAGGTACATATGTATATATGTACATATGTACATACAGAAATCACATTCATGGTTTTTTCTTGATCACACCTCGTATCGAAATCGAAAATTTATTGATAATGCGGTAAAAATGTAGAACGGAATACGTTAAAGACCAGTGTTTTCGGACTACAAAAGAGAGATTGAGAAATAAAGAGTGAACACGTGAAAAGCCTCGATAAACAATCGATTACTGGTGCCTTCAGGCAATGCTTCTTTTTTTTTTGTTGAGAAAAGTCAGAGTAGGATTTCTGTATGGAACATTTGCATAAAACGGCCTGAATTGTGAAGAGCGAGAGACAGAAATGAAACAATGGACGAAAAATATAAACACGAAAACAATAAAACGGAAGAAGATCCTTGAGTTGTGAAACGAAATTCAAAAGATGAAAATTATGCATACTAAAAATTAATGACACCGATAAAAAAGCAGTGGTTTCCAACTCGTGACTTCATTTATATATGTATATATGTATATGAGGAATATAAAGATTACAAATAAACAACTATGATAGTGTATTAAATTTACGATTGAACTTTTTGACTTTCTACGAAAGAATAAAACACCTACTTTCAGATGATCGGATTTTTTTTTGTTTCCTCGCAATTCAACATTTCGATTAAGGATTATAATTTAAAATATTGAAAGGTCAAAAAGTTAAATAAAAATTAGTAAAATTAAGAACCTCGCGACGCTACTGAGAAACTTTTGTGGCTTTAATGGTACTCCTATTCATTAGCATTACTAATGATTTTTCAATTCTATATATTTTATTTTATTTTTATCTTTCAGCCTAACAGGTAGCCCCAATTCGCCTACCTGGCCAGAAACATTGTACATTTGATACAAATATTATTAGTATTATAAAAAGAACATAAATACATATCAATCAATATTCACAGAGACATCTATGTCCAAATTTGTAAATTTGCAGCATTATATACAATTCAGCGAAATTCGAGATTGTTGAAACTCGAGATTTTGCGAGAAAATGGGTAAGGTTGCCAATTTGTTGGAACTGTTTCAATGAAAATCAGACAAATCGGCAAACTCCGATAGGAAACGATCGATATGGAGTCACAAATGTCTGGTCAGCAGAAACCAGTGGGATTTAAACCCGTGACTACTCTGCTCAAAGCATTTCATGCTAACGACTAGTCTATTCTGCTGGTTATAGGTATACATATGTACGCAGAATAGTTTCTGGGAAAAGCTTAAAAATCGACACTAAAAAGTACTTCCCGTTGGAAAAATGATAAGGAAGAACAAATAAGAAATAAGTGGAGACCTTTTAAGGAGAAGTATCACTTTTACAAAACATATAAATTAATTTCTCGTTAAAACAACACTTAAAATCGATAATATTTTTGGCACGGCTGTAAAATAAAATACACGACAAATGTCAAATCGACATTTAATTTCAAATTAACATCTCTAAAATAGCTCGTACGACAGAATCGGCGTTCGCCCGGCAAATCAAACGTGAAAACGGATTGCCAGTAACAAAAATAAAATTTGACGATTCAGTGAAATCATAACCAGTTATATTTTCACTGGGAGATCATAATATCTCAGCAGCCAATACTTATTTATTTAAGAGTTAGGTTATGTTAGGTTAAGTTAAGGTTGGCCCTATTCATTAGATTAAGATTAGGTTGTTAGGGGCGGTATTTATTTTTTCTAATTTTATTTTTGTTACTGGCAACCCATTTGACGTTTGATTTGCCGGCGAAAACCGAATCCGTCATGCGAGCTATATTAAAGAGGAGCATTATTTTTGTTGCCGGGCCGATAAATGAAATTATAAAATTATTCAAATCCAAATAAAATTATTCAAATCCAAGCACGCATACATTAGTGCATGTAGAAAAGAGCGAGCATTGATGTCACGCCCGACAGTAAACTATGCAAATGTTTGCATTTCGGTAAAAGTAAAATCGATACGTCGTTTCATTTCAGATCCACTCTCCGCGATGAGCTTAACGGTCGTGAAAAATGCGCATAATTGATTATACACAAGTAATCGATACGAACCATACGATATTAAGTCACGAAGGAATCTGCCGGATAAGTCAGCACCGGAGAAAGCTTTTGAAACAATTAAAAATGATTTGGACCACCCGAGTGAAACCGACGGTGAAAACGATGACCGCCTATACATATGTTGTATTAGGATGATGAAAATGTGCCACAAACTTCATGCGAGCATCGAAAATTGGCTATCGAAGATCTAAACACTCAATAGTCACGTATAACACGTCCAATTGATTGTGTTGTATAATAACTTTTACTATACCGATTAGTGTCGATCAATTTCACCGTTGATAATGTTAGTACATATTTGTGTGTAATCATTGACAATAATGTTATACTATTAGTTACTTAAAAATGAGCATTTTAAATGAAAAGTAAATCAAAGGAGCATAATAATATATGCATATACAAAACGGACGCGATGTACATATGCGGGTATGTGCCAGACCGTGGAGACACAGCCAATCAGAGTCAACTGGTCGAGAAGACGCGGGGAAGTATGAGGGGGGGGGGGTGGAGCGTCATGGGACGTCAGGCCGAGCGACGAAAGGCATGTGCGACGTCAGGCCAAGTGACGGGTGACACATACACATACATACATACACACACACACACACACACACACACACATACATTTATTCATAATTTCATATGCTTTATGTCATCGACTTTACAGAGTCTTTAATTAATATTATGTATTAGATGTATTATGAACATTTATAAGGATTGTAAATAGGTTTTTGAGCTCTTTTTCCTATTATGCTGTAGATTAACATTAGAATAATATAATACTATGATTACTAACCAAATTTAATTTAATTGTAAAATAGAAAATGATCAGTAGATCAGTAGCTATTAAAATAGATATAAGATGTATTGTGAACATAATTTCGTAATAATAAAAAGCATTAAAAAAAAAAAATTCATCATTTCGAACGGGTTGGATCGGTGAGTGTGTAATGCGCGCAATTTTTATTACAATTAATATTACGTGTTAAGAAATGTTCCTGCACCAAGTCATGTCTTTCTGTGGGTATTTGATGGAAAAAGCGTACATACATATGTTCATCAACTTCAAACGACTTCAACTTAGTGGAATAGTAACATCCAATAGGAAATTTCAGTTATAATTTGCTCAGGAAAGTGTCGAAAACATGTTGAGCTCACCTGAGTGATAGTGTCATCTTGTAGCATATTACAGTTTGGTTTTATTTAGCTTCTAATTATTTCTGTCCCACCCTGCACGATATGTGCATAGTAAAGATATGTAAGTATGTAAGAATCGAGATGTGTTTAGGTAGCACCTTGTAGGCGTTTGTAAGGCGTTTGCCGATGATCTTGAGATTTTCAGATGTTGTATTCAAACGACACCTACTTCCGAAGACATTGAACCTTCAAGGTAAAGGTGTAGGACTTGACCCACTCATAATTTGCATGCGTATATGCAAATAGGGAAATATTGTGAATTAAATAATGAAAGAAAAAAAAGCCGCTTGCTCATCATGTCAAAATAACGTGGGAAAATATTACATCACTGTTCATAAATTTTCAATGATCAATTTCAAAAATAAATAAAACAATGAATAGTGTGTAATAAAAATTGATTACTATAAGCGTTCTTGAATATTCTGGAATTGTCGGAAGCTTTGTTATTATTACGTAAGTTATGTCATATATCAGACGTAAATCTCAGAATTGTTTGTTGACGCAATTTGATTTAATTACTGATATAGTTATAAACTAGAAAAGTATTAGAAATAATGTAGTCAGCTGGAGGCTTGAGTACTATTTATATAAGTCATCACTGTATACATATGTAGAATAAGTGAAACCAACGTTGAAATACATAGCAAAAACATTATTCTGTTTTTAATTGCTATTCCTAATATGAAAATGTTAATAGTTAAAGAAAATATATGTAGTTCTTACTATTAATTTAGTTCAAATTGTACAAAAGTCGACAAGTAGAAGCGACGCTACGATAGTTAACAGATGCATCTCACCATCGAATTAAACAGAAAAATGTTAGATCCTACCTTCTGCCTAACACAATTGTTAGTAACAGCATCATGTTGAACAGGAAGGGCGGGAGCTTGAGGATTCACCTGTTGAACAGGTCTTGGTGGACGGATGACAGCTCGCTGCAAAGATTGACGGCGAGCACCCAGCATCAACCATACATCATCCACACGTTGTAAAACCTATACAAAATAACACAAGTTAATATAATATACAGTTTCTTGGTTATCAGAGTAGTTCCATATGTAATTGACAAATATAAAAGAATTGCTGGTTTAATAAATATGGGCTTTCAACTCACTTGAGTAACTAATGCTTTGGTTTCTTGCGTTGCCGACTTCAGAAGGGCTTCCCTGAATTCGTTCGGAGCCGTCAAACCAAAGTGATGGGCAGCTTGAATGAAGGCGTCCAGGTTGTTAAGCTCCGTTGCTGGTGATGACGAAGGTGCAACGCTAACTGCTAACATTTCAACTCCGGCAGCACACCATTGATTTGCCTATGAATGTATCATACGTAATTATAAATTTTAAACGTGCAATATTCAAGTAGCAATTTATTTATGTATTAACCTTATCAATGCGATCCATCAGCTCTCTGGCTTTGGATAAAAGTAGATGTCGTTTTTGGATTTTTTCTTCCAACAATTTATTGGTTCTACGCAGTTCTTCGCATTTTGATTGAATACTATCTATGGCACTTAGCGGATTTAGCATCAAGCATTCACCTTTAATGGTATATAATAATACATTATACTTTCATGCTTACAATTAGGACAATGAAACTATAAAACAAACTGATTTTTTTTATTATCAACAAAAATTTAATGGTTGGTACAGTTACGTATTTTTGCTGTACACTCTATAGTACTTTGGAAAATTAATTAAAGTATAACTCACCGACTTGAACGATTTCCTCAGCACGTTCTACATCAGACATGCATATTTTTTCAAAAGCATTGATTTCTTTGATGAGAGTATCTACCCGACCTGCGGTTTCTCCGACTTCAGTCATATCACAAGCCGTCTTCATATGAGCATCCAAAACAGCCTGAAAATGGAATAAATCATATAAATTTTAACAATAAACTAACCTTTATTTAAATAATGGTTTCAAAATAGTTTGAAAAAAAAAAAAAAATGAATTTTTCAATTCTAAGTGTTCAATTGTTTCAATCCTTTTTTCACATTCAACAAAATGGCTCCTTACATTCTGTGCAACTACAAAAAATGTCGGAAACCCTTACAAGTTAAAGCATGGGTAACCAGTTGCTCTCACGCTTTCTGCATGGAACATGGCGAATTTGAATTCAACAACCCGTCTCGGGGTGTGGTCACTTGTCCCGCTTGCAACATTCAACTGACTGACAAATACGACTTGGTTCAAGCTGATCTTGACCCGCCCGAAGGTTTCAAATCGATCGTATTAGCTGGAATGAAGCCTGACATCGCAATGGATGTAGCAATGAGGTCGCTAGCATTCTGGACATACCAGGTCGAAGAGGAGACTCGGTACCAAGAAAACAAGAGCCGTCAAACTCAAGACAAAATAAAAAACATGGAAGAATTCAACTTGGCAACTGTGCAAAATTTAAAGAAGGAACTATTGACGGTGAAGAATAAATTGGATTCAGTGCACGTTGAATTCGAAAAGCGGAAGCAGCAAGCTGATGAGTATTCTGTCAGCTTGGAAGAAAAGGAGAAGAAGATATTGAAGCTTCAACACGAATTGTTTACGCTTCGAAGAAATTCGTGTCGCATAAACGAATTCGACAAGTCGGTACCGAAAAGGAATTTAAATTCAATGGACTTGGTCACAGGCAGACATCAACAGTCCAAAAATTTTGAACTTCAACTGAGCACTCCGATGAAGTTTCGAGAATCTCCACGATTGTTCCACAATGTCACGCAGAATGGAGATGAATTTATATTTAATCCTGCTCGTAATTAAATGCTTAGCAAATTACCTGCATTTCTTTGAAATCCAAAAGAAATGTCCTAAACAACAACCAATGGTTCAACTTTGATGAATGCCTCTGCCAAAATTCATCGAATTGCCTCTCCGTCTCTTCGAGCTGAACGAGCAATCTTAAAATAAAAATACATACTATTATATTATTTGTTTGTTTCAATTTTAGTTAATTATAAAATAGGAGTAGGAGATTTAGCTATTAAGTTATAAAGTATTTTTTCACAAAGTACTATATCATTATGTATCATATGAATTCAATTGATTGACAAAAATAAATAAATTTTAAATTGAACACTAAATAATAAAATTATGTCAAGTTTAATCATTTAAAAGATACTCCTCAGTTATCTACAAGGCAAACAAGCACATGGTAGATTGTCCACAGATTTCTTCATGAATCAGTGCGCAAGGATTATATTAGCATCATCGGAGTATGTACGAGTATAATACAATGATTTTTGTTGAAAATTAGATCAAATTTAAATTAAATAATTAAATCAAATGAAAAACAAAATAAATAAAAACAAACAACACAAATGGGGGGGACAAATTGCACCTACAGCCAGCAACAATGAATTACTGTAAGTGGTGGAACAGAAAACAATTTAGTACATTCATAGAAAGCACTACACTACGTTTAAATAATGGATAATTGTAGTTAACCTTTCCACAGCAGCAATATGTCCGATAGCATTTTCTGGTTGACTTTCCTTTTTCATATCGCCTAATAATTGTTCTCCGTGACTAGCAGCTCCCAATATTTCCTCTTTCAATGATGTATACCTTGAATGTTTATGTTCAATTAAATTATAAAACAAAATAATGTTTATATATAAATTGTATGTATGTTATTAAAAACGGACTTTGATCCTTGAGATTCTAGAAGTTCTCGCGTTTGTTGCGGATCATTGCCGAGATCACAATCGACGATGTCTCTCATGAAAACGTCCAGATGGGAGGAAACTTCACGCATCAAACCAGAAAATTTTTCTAATGCCTGCAAAATAATAAATAAAAAAAATATATTTAAAAAGCATTTCAAATAATATTTAAATTATTTTCTGATTAGAAAACATTAAATTATAGATATGTACATATAAGTATTAAACTGTACACGATTAAAACTCTGTTTTTATGTAAGTTTGCTTTATTTATTTATTTTTGAACAAAAATTGTAAAATTTGCATATGAATATTTATGTAATATGAAATTAAAAGATGTAGTTTGTATTTGGAGACTATCTATCCTGAGACTATCAGTATCTGGCAGCTAACAGTGAATTTTGTATGAGTTGCTTAGTATTTTTATCGGCAAGTACTGCAATTTGAAATGCTAGTGGGGCTCAGTTGATAACTTGTTTGTGTTATATGTGCCGGAATACTGGATAATTGAAGTTAATGTAAAGTGCCAGATGTCGATTATGAAAACTTAAATCCATTTTAGTTAAGATCAAGTGGAGAAACAGATCGGTTAGAATCTTGTTGGAAGATGGTTTCAGTTTCAAGAGTAGTTTCATTGCAAACTTTAATCCATTTTAGTTAATAACTTCGTCCAAACATCATCAAGGCTAAAATTCATAGAAAATCTCGGTGGCATGTCAAGTTCAAGGGATGGTGGAGAAACGGATGGGTCAGGATCTTGTTGGAAGATGGTTTCAGTTTCAGGAGTAGCTTCATTGGAATCTGCTCGGGAGACAGTTTCAGTATCAGGATTTATGAGAACAGAATCTGGTTCTATGGAAGTTTCAAAGGAGGTTGCGTCAGGATTTGGTTGAGTGAAAGTTTCAGGTATAGCATCATCGATTGTATCAAAGGATTTATAGGAATTTGGAGTTGGTTTAACAAGAATCTAAAAATGAATTGTTTGCATTATGTTATGAAGTAAATGATTGTGTTAATAATGCACAACACTAACGATTCTTTGTTGGATCCATTCAGGGTGAGAGTAGGGCAAATCTCCACCAAGATCAGCCGTCAGTTGAGATCGGTCAATGTTGTCGTACAGTTCGTCGACAGTTGAACACACAATGACTTTAAATTTGAACTCTTCTTTGAACAGTTTGCTGCTAACTTCGGACAAAGCTTTTTGTATAAAACTAGCCGGTCGGAGGACGTAAACACCATGGATGATCCCGGGAAAAAATTCCTGTAGAGTAAACACAAAAATGAAAACTTAGTATCCAAAAGTATGTTTTAGAGATGCAAAGCAATATGATGGTACTCACAGAAATTCTAAGTAAGACTATTTTAATGGAATTCCAACGATCCTTTCGCCTATCTATAATTAAATGGAAGCCCAAATCTGCCTCTTGTAAGCTGAAATGAATAATTGTTACATTTAAATCTCTCATATTTAATTTGAACGGTGTTCTAGAACATATACATATATGTAGGTGTGACTTACGAAGGAACTGAAGTAAGGTATAACAATAATCTTTGGTATTCTTGAGGCGCTAGGGTGTGGAAGTTAGAGTGATCAGGAAAGGTGATGAGGGGACAGCCATCTCGGGATCGTCCGCCAGTGAGCAGAGCATACTGTGGTAGTAGCAGCTCGGCAACAGCTCGACCTTCACCGGTGGCCCCGGCGACCCCACAACCTGATCCATTGATTCCACCCTCCACACTGGAAGCGTCTCCGTCAGTATCTGAAAAGAGAATGAAACATTAATCAAAAGTTTATGAAAAACACTATTAAAAATGTGGGCGATATTCACTGGCTATCTCTACAACTCTGGGTCATTTTACTGTCCAACTGGGGTCTCAGAAAGGAATCAATATAAAGAATGTATCGATCTATTGATTTAATACTTGGCTTTAAAATTACTTAAAGTTGGATTAGGATAGATTATTATCGCCTTAGATGAAATGGGAAAATATTTACAGCACCACAAAATGAAACATTATCGTTACAGAAAATGGGTGACAAGAAAAGAAACCAACGAAAAAATCTATTTTCGCAACTTAAACTCGGCGATTTAAAACAATGGATAACAGGATTAGATTAGGATTAAAACAATAAAGATAAAACTGTATAGTACACAAACTGACAAAGTGTGTTAGGCCATGCTTATACGGAAGTATTACTGTTGTCATTTGACGATTTCATATTCTGTATTTACATATTTATTTTTAATTTACATTTTCCCCATGATGCCATTACAGGTCGCCCCTGTGCGACACACCTATGATATTAAACTTGTACATCATATTCAAATAGTGGTAGGATGGTTTTGCCAATTCGGTAAGGAACCGTTTCAACAATGAAATCAGATCAATTGGCAAACTCTGATAGGAAATGATCGACTTGAAGTTACGAATATCGAAGGCTGACCAGCAGCACTACAGGAATACTCGGAAATAAATTATTTTCAATCGAAGTCAACGAAGGACTCGAACCCGGCAACATCTCTGTGGTTAGCATTGACGCAAACACCGAGCTATACTGTTCTAACTCTGTTTCACAAAGGAGTATTTTACTAATTCTATCATGCAGATTTGTGACCGGTCAATAAGCTATACTGACATTTAAAATACATATCATTCAAATGAAACTAGTGGTTTTCTAGTATTGAATGATATTCGTACTCCATATACAATTTTGTAGGAATTACGAACTAAGTAACTTATTTCATAAATTCTGAAAAAAAAACTACAGTAGAACTTCAATTATCCGGATTGTTAATAACAAACACAAATTTTACGATTTTGCTGATTTGAAATTCATAACATAAAAATTCTAAAATAAGACGGAGAAATGAGTCAGTCTTCAAAATTCAATACTGAAAGCAAGTTAGTTTCTTGAAAATTTGATCGCGATTTCAATATTTATTTGTAATATTACCAATATGGAAAAGAAAACGTGTTGTGTTATCATTAAAAGACAAATTAGATATAATTAATGCCTTAAAAAGCGGTGTCTTAGGACATTTTTTGTCAAATAAATAAGTTTACTGATTCTATAATGTCAGAAGATGGAAGCCCAGAGCGTAAGGTTATGAAAAAATCAGGAAATTAAGTCGAATGGTGTATTTTTATGTGGTTTATTCAAAGAAGATCGTCTGGACAGCCAATATTTGGTCCATTATTTTATGAAAAGTATTCGCGATTTCAGCTTCAAAAAGAACGGCTTGCTTTGAGAAAAAATCCATAATTGAATTTCTTAATAAAGAATAATTTAATATTGATCTTCATGTATACTAGGGTTTTTACCCAGCTTCGCTCGGTATTTGTAATATAAACAGCTTAAGCATGGCCAATCTAATAGTTAACATTTTATTAAATGTATTTGAATAGTTTTATTTTATTTAAATTTATTAGAATATTCATTTGTTTTTCTACGAACCAACAATAGTTACATACTTCTTTCGAAATAATATATTAGATGTAAATGTAGACAAATAAAAAAATGATTCATACTGAATGTACAAGTCTTTCCATGTCAATTGTGATTTTTTCGATTGTCCGGATATTTCATTATCCGCACTAGCTTCAACCCCAATTAGTCCGGATAATCAAGGTTCTACTGTATATCTTAATATTTAGTAAAGATTCGAACCAATAATTGAAAATGCAATCAATAGATGTCACATACATACATATCTTCAATTTTATTTTATCTTCAATTTATACCAGGAAGCCTAACAGGTAACCCCAATGCACCTTCTTGGCCGGAAACATTGTACATTTGATACAAATATTGTTAGTATTATACAAAGTACATAAATACATATCAATTAATATCCACAGAGGCATCTATGGTTGAATTTGTAAATTTGCACCATTTTAAACAATTCAGCGAAATTCAGTAAATACATATCAATTAACATCCACATAGGCATCTATGGTAGAATTTGTAAATTTGCAGCATTTTATACAATTCAGCGAAATTCGAGATTGCTGAAAACTCGAGATTTTGCGAGAAAATGGGTAAGGTTGCCAATTTGTTGGAACCGTTTCAATGAAAATCAGATAGATTGGCAAACTCTGATAGGAACCGATCGACCTGGAGTCACAAATCCAAGGTCTGGCCAGCAGAAACCAGTGGGATTGAAACCCGTGACCACTCTGTTCAAAGCATTATATGCTAACCACTGGTCTATTCTGCTGGTTATATATATTGAGTAAATCAAAATAAAGATCTTTTGAACCAAATTATCATATCAATCATACCGATCTCTTCAGATGTTTTATCAGCACTTTTTATAATACAAATAAATACATACGGGTCTGACCTAATTCTGCAGAGGTTACCAACCACTGGTCTCAATTTCATCACCTCTATTGTGATCAATGCATAGTTTTTTTAATGCGATAGCATCGGAGTGTCCATTCAATCGACAAATTTTAATACACCATAGAAAGCGCCGATAAAATAATAAATTTGCTAACAGACTATGAGAACGACATAGTTCATCGATTTTTCCAACACAAAATAAAAATCAAAAAAACAACAGGTTATGAAACATCAGAGATTCTCACATTTTATTTTATTTCCAGAGAAAGCGTGAGCACCCATCGACAAAACTGATGAAAAAAGAACACATCCATTGAAAAATATGCTTTGCATAACGAAATTAGTATGTATAATATAAGAAGAACCACGATAGTTAACAAACGCGACCTCGACGTTATATAAACTGATTTGATGATTACTGTGACGCGATTCTTTGGAAAAATCAACGGTTTTTACCTGTGACCGTGAATTTAAACTCAAAACACGCTAAAAAAAATAAACAAAGCGCACCGAATCAACAATTTCGACGGTTTTTTGTCAGACAGATGACAATCATCAATAAATGAAACGGATAATATAATGCGAGGCCTTCGCGATAAATTGACTTTGACCGGTAGGCCTCCGTCTGTTTTTTGGGATCAGGTCTGTTTTATATATCTTTTATATAAAGAAGTTTATAAGCCGAAGTCAGAGGTGATCAATCACAGACTGAAAAGTTTTTTTCCCTGGTGTAATGAACGACAGTTATTTATTGTGTGTGCTTCTTTGATTCGTTCCCCAGACGGTTATTAGCAGTATTGTCGGTTTTTAACGTCAAATTATAACGGCTCATTAAATTTAACGTCAAATGTAACGGACAGTGAATTCAATAATTGGTTTTTAATTCTTCTATTAATATTGTTTTCATTTTGACATTACTCAGAAGTTAAATTTACAGTTTTCTATTAAGAACCATAAAATACCATCTCACGGCACAAATATGTATATGTACATATATATTTTAAACATATATATAAATATATATATGCCAGGAAGGCCTAACAGGCAAATCCCAGTGCGCCTTCTTGGCCAATAATAAATAACTTAAAGAGCAATTTCAGAGAGCATCAAATTCGAGATGCTGTTGAAAACTCGTTGTCAGCATAAAGTTGTCAATTTGTTGAAACCGTTTCAATGAAATCAGATAAATTGACAAGCTCTGATAGGAAAGGATCGATCTGGGGTCACATATCCAAGGTCTGGTTAAAAGCACCGGGCCAGGGATTGAACCTGTGATCGTTAAGTTGAAAGTATTACACGCTAACCACTGATTTATGCTGATATGTATACTTCTTAGTCCGTTTTTGGAAGTGATAAGTGATGAAGTTTGGAAGTAATTTTTTTTTCAACTCGTATAAAATTTACTGAAAAAGTATATTTACTTTTATTCCAACTTTCATCTTCCTGGACAACGCTTAGTCAAGTCGCAATTCTTTTTCTAAACCGTGCGTTGAATATAAACGGGCACAATACTAATCTGTAATACAATATTTATATTTAAATACATTCAGAGTTAGGAAATTTTTTTAAAAGGTTGTTTTTGAATTTGACGGATGAAAGTTTCATGAATTCGAAATCAAAACAAATAAATGAGAGTGAAAAAGGCAACTATTAGTACTGCTTAAGTGAAATGTAAAAGGGTGGTAGAGAGCCGTGTTTGGATAGCTGGTTGTCATTGTTCCGATCTGACAAAATATTCCGATGTAAATTGTAACGAGTTCGTTAATAATTAAGCACCTACGGTCTAAATTAGAGTACAATGATATAATTTGAGAGACATTTGATGGTTCTAAATTGAAAATTGAGAATTTGTATACCAAACAAATAAACATTCAATCAAGTCAAGTCAAGTCAAGTCAAGTCAAGTCAAGTCAACGATCAAGTAAAGTCAAGTGTTTTACACGAAGCACACCTTCAAATCAATTAAACAACAATACATAGTTAAAAGTGGAACAAAACAATAGCAAATCCGCATTATTATGTTGAACGATTTCGCCAGAAATTGGAGCGAATCAAAAAAAAAAAACGCGTCAAAAATCGATGTGTTCCAACGAGAAAATACAGCAAGTTTGTGCCAATGTTCAATAATGCTACATACGAAGAGTTGAAAGTTTCTATTTAGAACTTCCATAAAGCTTCCCCCCCACTGACAATTATGTAAGCCACTCTGCAGATGCTGAAAAACCCACCCCAGTCTACTTGGCGCCAATATAACATATCACGTAGTTAGAGCACAAAGATGATAGCCCTACAATGTGGCTTAATTACGTAAAATAATTCAATGTTTATATTTTATCAGAGCACCTTTGGTAGCTTTTCAAAATTATGTCCCATTTTTTGGCAATACAATGCATAACCCTTTGAATACTGATCAACGCCGATCGGCGTATTGCCAACAAGTCTGAAAAACGCCGATAGGCTTTGTATTTTAAGCATGTACGAAGTAAACAAGAATACTACGCGCTAAGCCTTTCCAGGTAGCATTGAAAAAAAAAAGCATTGAACATGGATCGTGTAATCCGTGTCATTAATAGAGGTAGGATCGGAAGCGTGCTTTTTCCAGGAAACAGGGCGTTTTGGGTATATTTTCCAGGAAATAGAGCAAACTACAAAACTAGAGTGCAAAAAAAAAGGTTCATCATAAAAATGAACAATGCACGGCGAACAATAAACAAAGAACGGCACGCTTCCGGTCCTGCCTCTAATCATTAATTTGTCAACGTTTATAAAGACTGGTTTACACCGGAATTTCTGAATTTATAACCATAGCAGAATTTCCCGATGGAAATTCCTAACTGCTGAGTATTTTAGATTGTGGCTTGGCATTTAGATTGTGAGCATTACATTTTAACAACAATGAAGAAGATATAACTAGTTTTGGACAAATACATTCATAAATAGACTTCTTTTGTTTATTTCATATTGTTGCAAGATTTATTAGATAGTCTAAACACACCTTTACAAAGCTTGAAATCCTCGCCGGTAGTTATCTAGGGTTTGTTTGAATTAGCTACAATTTTTTAACCGGCTTTTTAAATAATTCTAGTTGGAAATTTTCAGCGTGGCGGGCTTTCAACCGTAAAGAAGTCAGCACTCAAAGATATAATAATGTTATAATTTTTATATTTACGAATCAATTCCTTTCCAAAATCACTTACTTATATCAACGGGAAAAATATTGGTAGGAAATAAAAGCATACAAAATTGAAAGACATGGAGTGAATAATGAAAAAATATAATTTTATATAATATTTAGTTCCTCTGATTTACTCTATCTTGAACAATCGGATCTAGAAGAGTTTTCCCATTTGCGCTGTAAGGACGCAATATTATTATATATTGTATACCGCATTATAACATACATACACACTCGGGTGTTTGCCTACTTCTTCTGTATTGACAAAGTCTGTATTTGACACCGAGAAATACCAAGCTAGTTTGTAATGTAATTACTCTTTTTAAAATAAGCATTTGTATAGCTGGAACTTTTATTAAATGCGATTTCGCCACTGAAAATAACAATTCTCCCTATATTTGTATACTTTGCATTGTATATTTGCTCGTTAATTGAAAATCTATAAATTCGAAGTCGGTCCTGAGCGGCTGATATGTGATATTGATTTACTTCTGTTCTTAAGGAGGGCATTCATGGAGATATTTTATCTAAAGGCGCAGATACACAGAGTTTCGCGACATGTGTTTTTTAGAGATAGTTTTGCACATGTAAAAAAACACTAACACGCCTGATCTATGCTATGGCACCCAAGCCAAAAATCCGTATATTGACATAGGTTTGACAGTGATTCCTATATTTGAATACATGTTGGAGAAACTTGTCAAAAAAAAACCCCTGAGGTGTAAGATATGCTTTTTCACCGCATAAGGCAAGGAACGCTCCCGTGCCGTACGATTTAGTATATTTGTGCCTTAATGGATCTCGGGCCAATATATTTGTCGTAGCTAGACACCCTACGACAGACACTACTTATGATTAAAGGCCGGATAACCAGGGTGCCGCGTAATGTTCAAGTGTTGTAAATGCATTGTTAATGGTTTGCCGAACCTTTTTTACAATGGATTTACAACAATGGAACAATGAGCGGCACCTTGGCTATCCTACCTCTACTTATGATTATTGATGCGTGGACGTGTAGAGGGGACCCAGAGATCGGAGAGAAAGACGCAGCTAGTGTGTTAGAGGTAGTTTATTGATGTTCACCCACCGAATTCATACGTTCAGCTCCGAATGGCATACAGTTCGAAACCGCTCAATATTTATACCCATGGTGAATTCTCCGCACAGAGAAATCATTGGTCGCAGGATCGCGAGACCTCATTGGTTGTTGTATACGGCTCTTTTATACGCTGAGGCCTTTTTGGCGCGAATTCGAAATCAGGTGATCAACGCTATTAAACCATTGGTTAACACGCTCCACTCATCTAATCTCTACGTTACAATATTATTATTTGTTTTATCAATATGATATCAACGTTTAATTTCGATGACTAAGGAATACGTTGACAAGGCTTGATAATGAGTAGCTACGTGCATCATATTATGGTAAAACTCAATTCAAACTCAAAACGATTGAGTGAATCGAATAATGCCAATTTTACACATGGGTCATTGATGTCCAATGACCTACATATATTATATATGTGTGGAGACAATATAAGCCTAATGCTATACGCAAACGACATGACAATAGTAATACGATAATCCCAAGTGAGGAACTGTCATTGAGGTAGCATCGACAGCTACTGAAAACTTTCCCAGGATGTTGTGTTTTTAGCATCATTACGTATGTACATATTTATGTATGTGCATCCATATGTAACTAGTTTATGTAACTATTTAAATAAAATAAAATAAAATAAAAATATGATTCAAAATCTTTCAGGTTCATGATGAGATGCGCATAAAAGTAATCACTGCGACGACATACTTTAATATGTTGTAATTATTTATTATTTATTGATTGTTTGTAAAATAACTCATCTAATTTCTAATGTTTTAATTTTAATCATTACCGACTGTAGATGATGATCATCATCTACAGTCATTCACCATCCACTTATGGGGGAAGGCCACTCCAACACGCTTCCACTCGTCTCTGTTTTGCGCAACTCTTATCCATCTCATCCCACAGATTTTATTAATTTCATCTACCAATCTTCCAGGCGGTTTTCCTTTTACCCTATTGCATTCTATCGGGTACCATTCTGGCACTTATTTTGTCCACTTTTCGTCCATTCTTCTAGCTACATGGCCTGCCCATTGCAATTTCAATATATTCACTCTATCCACTATTTGTATCCAATACCATTGTCATACTTCTCACCTACGTATTCCGTTTCCTATCAATAAATATATGTGTAGAGCTCGAGTATTTTAAACAAGATATTTTTATAAATTAAATTCTATTATCTTTTTCAAATCAATCTATTTCTATTCTTCTATGTCGAGGAATGAAATAACATAAATTTAAGACTCTTTCAGAGACAAAGACTCGTGTTCGCATTAATGATTTTGTCAGCATTTAAAAATTAAAAATTGAAATAAATTTACCTTTGCGAATTTGCACAGACCGCAATAATAGCGTCATCATAAAAGTAAATAAACAATATAAAAATTAGCTTTGTTTCCGAAAGAGAAATTGCTAATTTTACATAATAAAAAAACAAAAACAATAACAAAATATCTCAATCATAATATAAAACGTTTGCGTGAAAATTCACACAACTTTTTTCCTCCCATTGTTCAATAACTCAATCCGATTTTTTATCATACGTATAATATATTATTATTATAATTTTATTCAATCAAATATGTGTCGAAAGTGACAATTGAAATATAAATAAATAATTTAACTATAAAATCATATACAATGTATTTTTAATATATGAATAAATACAAAAAAAAACAATAACAGACATACCTAAAGCAGGTTTGGCGAAACACTGCATGGGTTTTTTCCCAATGTAAAGTCGGTCGTATATCATTTAAACTTTCACTAATTGAACACACATGACAAAAGAACGTTATACATGAAATTTACACATATATTTCACACATGAAAAACACATGACAGACGAAAAACACGACCGATCTGCTCGAACGAATGATGGACACTGCATGGGTTGAGCCAGAACGAGATTGAGTTGCGGTTCAGTGACGACGCAGAGGCGCACTCTTATCACACTAAAACCAGTTAAAATAAATAAAATACAAAGCACGTGTCTTGGATCCAATATGACGTATGTCGAAGAAGATTTTAGACTAATTATTATCATTAGGATGACCTACCGAAACGCATTTTCACCAGATTAGTCGAAATTCTAGTCGAGAGTTCAACTGACCAAAAAATACATGTGGTTATACAATATTGCACAAGGTAGAAGTGCAGCTTCCGAGTTGTTTGTGGGGTAGCGGTGCGGGGCGTGCGCTTCCGTAACGCTTCCGCACCGAATCGCACGCATAGAAGTTTACACTTCAAGCAATAATATTTAAAAAGCAATGATATATGAATAGAAGGTTCATTATTTAGGGTTTTATATACGTATCTGTAAGTGGTGTCACACGTACATGTATATACATATTATATATGTATAGTGTGTAAAGATAATATTTTAAAAAAAGTTTAAAAGTTATAAGAAACATAGCATGGTGGTAAAATGTTTATATTTAAATAAATACTCTTGCCCTGGAAACTATTGACAATGAAATCAGCCTGGATGAAGATTTTTCGACCCTTTTCTAAGTTACAAACAGCAATTATTTTTAATTTATCTTTCATCCCAGTATAGATTTCAAGTCATTGTTTTTTTTTATTTTAAATGCCTATTCATTAGCACTCGATGAAAAATTTAAGTATATTTTTTATCATTTAATTTCTTTTTCTCTACAATAGAATAATTAAACCAAATTTACACGTTTCTAGAATGTTCGAAACCGAAATGTTACATTATGGATTTTTTGAACTTACAACTCTTGTAACTTACTCCTAATTAATAATTCTTTATGTAATTATGTTTTCATGTATTCTGTACTATGTACATATACGTATGTATGTATGTATGTACTTAATCGATTCACAAAACTTTGTATAGGTATATTGTTTCATCTCCAAACTTCTCAGCTATAGTTAAATGTTCTTCTTTGGATAACAAGGTAATGTGTATGTTACAGTCGACGTGTATTTTCAGTTGTAATATATTCCAACTAGCATTTTAGGTCATTCATATTCGAATACAATTCAACTAGTAAATTATATCTCTACAAGCGCAAATACACTTTCAACCATGTGCGACAGTTGTAATAGAACAGTTGAGTTTTGACAGTCCTGATATTTTTACAAATGCTTTAGGATTCAATAATGCATTCATATTTGCTAGGTAATAAGTATCGTATTACGACAACTAAGAACGTGAGTTCAAAACAAACAAAAATGTGACTTTCCAACTCAATTTACTAGTAGAATGACGAGTTCACGAAAATCTAACCTGGTACCAACTTATAGTTGAACTGTATTTTCAATTGTAATATATTTCGACAAGTTGGAATGTAATTCGCCATATGAATACTTACGTGGGTTAGACGGAATATATTCCAACTAGTCAAAATATATTTCAACTGAAAATACACTTCAACTATAACGGTTTTGGTAGCAAGTTAGATGGAATATATTCCAACTATTCAAAATATATTACGACTGGAAAATACACTTCAACTGTAACAAATATACAAAGTTTGATCCAAATTGGACAATACAAAAAGCAATATTCAGAAGAACAGACTTATATGTACATACATACATATAAGTCTGTTTTACGACTTTCAGCTGAATACAACTACTTGCTATTAAAATTTTCAGCATTCTATAGGGCATAGAAGTATAGACGTGAAAGACATAGTGGAATGCTAAATCAAACATGTGAAACAACTCAATTTTAAAAATAGTAGTTTATTTTCACGGATGCATTGAAAAGTTCAACAACATTCAACGAGGCAACATATACATAGTTTGGTTCTGAATGGTTCAGCGTACAGTCTTAAAACGAATACTTCTGGGTCCTTTTGTTGGAGAATACAATTATTGTATTGTTGACACGAGTAATTTCGATCAAATTCATACATGTTGAAATGTGATAAACATTTAGTCAACTTGTTTACACGATTAAACCAGGAAAACGTTCATTATGGTGCAAGGATAAATTTGCATCCTCATGTTCGTGCAGGATCTAATTAATTTTGATGAGCTGTCACACTGTATGATATGGACTTTTGATTGTTCAGAATAAACGACACAATTCAACGTGCTTAAAAAAAGGACTCTATCAAATGTTTTTACAATACAAACTTGTACAAACTGAATGAGACCACAAAATATACAAATATGCAATATGAACATGCAAACGAATTTTCAAGTTGCAACAAACTTATCGGTAACAGCTGACGAATATTTGACGAATCGCATTATATAAACATCATTTCCAATAAATGATAACATACCAAAAGTTATCATTTATACCAAAAATACCAAAGCCAATCCTGCAAACGCAAGATAGCAACCTAATCAAATACTATGTGTAATGCGTAAAAAATTGCAAAAACAAATAAATTACTAGCAATACCCAGTATCTGAGCGTGTCTGGTGAACCTCAAGGTGATGAAAAAACATGAGGTATGAGTACTAAAGCGTTACATCATGTCTGTGTATCGCTGGACCGCTACAATAGATCAGATTCCAGTTGATAGTTGACAATGGGTACCTTTTGACAGGTGAACAAGGTGATTTCATGGGAACTTCCATCCGAACCAATCAAAATCAAGTACCAGGTGTTCGCAGGAGCTGTGCCGCATCAGCAACGGTATCAGACAATCGATATTTACAAATTATTAGATACAAATAATAACAGGTATGACTAATTCGACGGGGAGTACCATCCGATAGCGCAGACTTGTGACACTTTTTGAAGTTGTCATGCTGTGCTGCTTTCGTTACCCAAAAATAACGAGTTCCACTTCAAGGTGTCAAGAATGACTCTCCAGGTGGTGATGGGTCTGGTCGAGCAAGTTTCAAGCATGCGGATTGTATTGTTAAATCTGAATGGACACTTGGACAGGTTTCGATGCAGTGAAAAATGCTACCCAAAAATATGACATGTTTATGTTAATATCAGTGTCGGCCTTACACCCGATGGCGCCCTCGGGCAATTTTTTCTAAGCATCCTGAATGGGTTTTGGCGCTCTAATTTTAAATTTTAAAGCGCCTTTGGCGTATCGTTCGGCGCCCTAACTTATTTGGCGCCCTCGGGCGCCGCCCGACCTAGCCCCCCCCCCACTAAAACCGGCACTGGTTAATATGTACATATGTACATACATAAACTCAGTATAAGATAAGAAATTGCTTAGGTCTCTACTAAATATGTGTGTGCTTAGATTGACATGTACCATGGAATCGTGATGATTGTTTAGTATAATATAGTTCCATAGTTTATACGTGCAGAGGAATTCGTCTGATTATTTTGCACAACGTTCAGAAGATAAAACTAGTAAAGAAATATTCTTCGCGGAATATTTAATTGCATGCAAATAAAATGTTACTTAAAGATTATATTTACATAATGAACTGTATCAGAGGTATGTAAAAAGGTAATACATGGCTGATCTGATGATAGATTCAATTTTTTGCCATACTTCTTGAGATGGTTTCGTGCTGAAGAAAAAGAATAAGATATTTGATAAGGGTATCATGGAGATGTCTCAAATCTCTTGATATGTTTATTGGGATCGTCCATGCAGAAGATACATACATATGTACATATGTATGTAGTTGCTACCAAGATGTGGAATGTGGATGTTCAGATGTGTCTTGATACAACTGTTAAGACGGTTCTATGTAAAGTTAATACAAGCAAATCTTCAATCTACTCATCAAATCATAAGTAGGTACTTTCAAACCTGTTTTCTACATAAAACTATGGGAAATCACTCCTTGACTGCACGTTGATTTGAGTTTCCTAGTCTCCTAAACTGAGCACCTTTTTTGAGCAGAAATCCTAAGCAAAAATAAGACACTACACATTATAATGAGTTAGCTAATATAACTTGGCATATTTTAAAATTAGAATATCAAAAATAGAATATTATTCTCATTCAATATGTTCAATTAAAATAAAGTATACGCCGCAGACGAAAAACTTTTCAGATGTTCGAGAAAGCCTAGTGTAGAATATGAGCTCAATGGGTCTCTGTTCGATGAAGAGTATCTTCAAAAGTCATACAGTTTTTCATCTATGTATACATTTTACTTGCAATTGTGATTTAATATTGCAATATTGGAATATTATTTTCGGCAATAATTATTAAATTTCAATTTTTTTCAAAACTTACGAAAGGGTACGGAAATTTTAGATTTTTAATTTCGTGCCCTGAACAAAATGTGACGTCACATCGTGATGTACATACAAACATATGTAGAAGCAATACGACCTTGTCCTTAAAAGGTTCAAGTCTTAATGTTTTGTCAATCATAAAACCGCAAACTTTCCCACCGAATGACACCATAAGCTCCCAGTACGAAACTTCGTGTCAGTATATTTATAGGACAAGTTTTTTCAAGGACAGGTTTTGTATAAAGGTCAAGGCGCATACGATCGTAGTTCGACTTCAACCTTATCTAGAATGGATGCTTTCGGTTGGCCTTCATCGCGTGACGTCATAAGCCCTATTGCTAGACCTCACGATAATAAAGTTGGGGCTTACTCATTCCCGCGATTTTTAGTATTCCAGTCAGTTTCACGCTATCGACAATGTTAATCTTGATCGGTTTTTTTTTTTTACTTTAAGTACCCGTTAAGTCCAAACAAAAATTTAGTTGGAAATTCATTTTATTTGGAATTGTTGACAATTTTGTAACCAATTTCTTATACCTTGGCAATGAATGGAAAAATTTCAGATCTCGATTCCTATCGATCAGAACAAATTTGCTGAGCAATAAGAATCGCACATTTTTCTTACCACTGCCAAACGAACTGAAATTAAATCGTTAGTTTTCCGTCGGTTTGTCGCTTACAATTTTTTTATATTTGACTGAATTAATTATAGACGAAAATCTAAATTGAACTCAAACCAACAGCTGATGTCGTAAGAGTCATAGGCTAAGTTGATTCAATTTTATGAATACGGTTTATAAACTTAACTAAAAAGCTTATATGTATGATCGTTTTGTATGGAATTTATTGGGGGGGGTAGGAAGTGACTGACCCCTGCTTTTATCCCTGGTGGAATACTTTCTAAATACTTACGCCACTGACAAAAAGTATAAAATGGCACTGTCCCAAAACTAAAGCAATTTTCGTCGACATGTACTACAAAAGCAATAATGGCTAAAACAATTGAGTCAAAAATAGTATTATTGATTAACTGTCTAGCCATGGAGCGTTCAAAATTACAAGCGAAGCGACAACCAGATCAAATTAAACTACAGTTAGGAAAGTTCTTAATGCAAACGAATGGTTGTGTCATAATTGTCGGATGCTTGTTATTCAATTGAACTCGTCAAATGTTCCCAAATATTACAAAGGAAAAGATTGCGCAAACTGCACACTTTTCACTTTCCGATATGGGAGAGATAATAGGCTTATCATGGCGATTGAGAAACTTGATTTGCATGCTACTTGCACGATGACCCAATCGGATCCTGATGATTGTCGGCAATGCAAACAAACCCCAACACTTGTCGGGTGAGAGGAGAGGAACCGCTAGCACCCACTCGTCTCGAATTATTAGGGTCTCGATCCGATGTGATGGGCCGTCGCACTCAATTAGGGCTCGTTTGAGAAGACAAAAGGGAATCCGCCTGGTAGCAAGTTATTCCGAACGAGCAATTACTGGAGCTTTCAACCCGTCCTTCAAAAATTGATCAAAAGCTCTGGCGAGGAACTTTTCGAACCACTGAACAGAAAGGACGCCACCCATATTTTAAAAGAATCAAACTTGAGGAGGGTTAGGAAAGTGGTGACAATTAGTAAGGAGGTGAGAGGTTTTGGTCCACTTTGTAAAATTTTAAATTCAATTGAGATACTGTCCCAAATATGTCGGGTAAAATCAACATCTGGATGGGGAGGGTGAAATTTCATAATTTGATTTTTGTATGATGATTTTTAAATGTACACTTCTTAGGGAGCGAAAGTGTTACGGAAATGGAAACGGAAGCACTATCCGCTATCAAGAAACGCCCCAGAAGTTTCACTTACATATATAGCATTTTATTTTTATTTCATAGAACATGAACACTCCCCTTTACATATCCCTTCAAAGCGACGAGTGCACTTTTAAACAGATACAATCAATTTATATAATATAAGCATTTAATACAATGCGAATTCATACAAACATCCACAGTGACATACATATGTATATGGAGAAATTTTTGCATTTTGTAATCAAATGGGCAAACCTTAAGACGCTGAATAACTTGAGATTAGCAAAAGCGATAACAAAGGAGATGTCAATTTTACAGGAACCGTTTCAATGAAAATCAGGATGGCCCATTAGCGAAACGAAACGTAGTAAAAATTGGCAAACTCTGATAAGAAACGACCGACCTGGAGTCACAAATCATAGTCTGGCCAGCAGCGGGACTCGAACCTGTGACACTTTGCTCAAAAGCATAATTTTTCAAGCACTCAATTTTTTAAAAATTAAAACTTCTGAGTAAAAGCAGCAACAGCGGTAGTAAATATAACTCGTATTCCAATGCGTAAAAAATAGCGCCAGAGATTGTTAAGATATATGTTAGTAGTAGTCATAGTAAAATAGTAGACCGTCTCGACAATTTGACTTTACTACACAATATCACATAAATGTATGTAATTTAGCTTGGTAGTAGCCCAATTTTGAGGCCAATATAGTTGAGATGATCACTCCCTATATTGCATCAATCTTATTTCCAGTATATATACATAGATAGAAACCTAACTAATATAGTTTTGAGGTCCAAATCCTGGTAGAAATCGAAAATTTTGTTCCGTCACTTGTTTTTATAGAATTGTAATGAACGTGTCAATTATCTACTCTACTGATTATGACAGTTTCATACAAAAAGTGGGTACTACCAAATTGTCATCCCACACACCGAAACATTCTCATTATTTGTCTATCCACATAACAAGCAGTGGGATAACTACCAGAGAAGTGACCTTTCCGAAACAATTCACTGTATTACTGAAAGTAAAAGTTTTTATCGCGGAAAACCAACCACTCTACAAATCCATATGTACATAGATTACATACATAGTTAAGCATTATCAAAACAGACACATGTTAAATAACTGTTATAGGAGAAAGGAAGGAAGGAGTATATGTACATACGTACAGCAGTGTTGCGATAAATAACAGTACGAATGTGTAATTAAGAATGGTTTAATGCAAAAACATCTGTGACGTGTTTAAAGTCTTAAACATAAGCACCATTGTTCCAATCAGCCAGCTTAAACAATACAAATATTTTAATAAAGCACCCGGCGTGTCCAGGGTTCGAAAACGATTAAGAAGAAGGAGAATTATTCAGACAGAATTTCATTAAAAAAAAACTTGGCCTTAACGATCGACACGCGCCGTACATTATAAGTGGACTTATGGGACGATAAAATGAACAATTGTCTTCAAATTGATTTCAAATTGCGTTCAAACTTCAATACGACCTTGAGGTAAAAATACTGATTGACATATACACTAATTGATCTAGAATCACAAGGTATCTATGTACAACTCTTGTCTTGAATGTGTCATTAATTGATTACAAACATTATCATTTCACCTTTTGACTTTGTCAAGATACCAAGCAATTTTGAAGCAATTAGGTAAATATACGCACAATAATTTTTTGTTGCTTTCTAGATGGTTTCCAGAGAAAGATGGGTCAAATCTAACCAATATAAGGCGATGTTTATTTTTCAGCACGAGAATCGTTGAAGCTGATATCACCGTCAAAATGGTACCTGTGATGGGTTTGGAGAAGAGATATGTTGACTTCTAAAATATGCTAGAATCTACATATATCTGGTGGCGTTTCTTCATCGGTCTCAAAAGTGTTCCGTGCCTACTTAAGCCTCAAAAGTAAGGGGCGAAAATACACTGAGTGGTATGGGACGTCATGTGTCCCTGGCTTTCCGCTGTTCACGTACAGAATTAATATATTTGGGAGGTCCCACGTGTATGCATATCCATATGTAACCTTTAAGTTTCTTCAAATATGGGATTCACCGTTATCAATCACTGTCAAGCAAAGATAAAATATCACCGAAAACAGGGGGTGATTTTTGGGACCGTGTACCATGAATATGGGCTAGGGGTGCTGCGTTTTTTCGCATGTTTGAAAGTAACTAAAAAAAAACACGTACCACTGTTTTGATTCAGCTTTACAGTATTAACGCAGCTAGAAGATGGCACTAACTTACCAGGTTTGATTATTTTAATTAACCCTTTGAATGCTGACCAACGCCGATCCGCGTTTTGCCAACAAGGGCCTGAAAAAAGGTATTGTAGATAGGCGATGTATTTTGAGCTTGTACAAAGTAAACAAGAATACTACCCGCTAAGCCTTTCCAGGTAGCATTGAAAAAAAAATCCATTGAACATGGATCGTGTAATCCATGTCATTAATAGAGGTAGGATCGGAAGCGTGCTTTTTCCAGGAAACAGGGCGTTTTGGGTATATTTTCCAGGAAATAGAGCAAACTACAAAGCTAGAGTGCAAAAAAAAGGTTCATCATAAAAATGAACAATAAACAAAGAACGGCACGCTTCCGGTCCTACCTCTAGTCATTAATTTGTCAACGTTTATAAAGACTGGTTTACACCGGAATTTCTGAATTTATAACCATAGCAGAATTTCCCGATAGAAATCCCTAACTGCCGAGTATTTTAGATTGTGGCTTGGCATTTAGATTGTGAGTATTACACTAAACTAATTTTGGAAAAATACATTCATTAATAGACTTCTTTTGTTTATTTTATATTGTTGCAAGATATATTAGAGAGTCTAAACACAACTTTCCACAACTCGAATTCCTCGGCGGTAGTTATCAAGGGTTTGTTTGGATTAGCTACAATTTTTATACCTGTCTTCTATAGGATTTCTAAATAATTCTAGTTGGAAATGTTGGCGAAATTTTCAGCGTGCCGGGCTTTCAACAGAAAATACGTCAGCACTCAAAGGGGTAAGGTCTACTTACAAGGCAAAGGTAGCCAAGAAATACTTATATAATAGTAAGACTTCAACAATCCACCGACTTATTAACGATGGTACTCTAGAAATCAACAAAACATCCTATGCAAACAGGGCAGAAGCTCAAATTGCGGTGAGCGGTTGAACCAAACCACCGGAACTTACCTCTGAGCAATTTGAAGCGCCTCCTGCAGAATCCCAGAAGTTTGGAGCACGGTGCCATCTGGTCGAATCGAATCTGCCGTAGCCACTGGTATGTTAAAAGCAGTCGACCGTCTTGACCAGAAGACACCCAAAAACTGAACGTGTCCTATCGGCACATGATACACACCCGAGGATAAGGTGCGTTCCAAAAGATTTGTTTGCACACGGAGTAAGACGACGGCACGTGCATACGAAATATGATAAAAATGGTCACGAACGTGCAACGTCTTCGCCGCGAATGGTCAACCGGCGGATGAGAAAGTGACCAGCGGTGGGTCCACCAACATCAGAGATCGTCAACAGTCATCAACTCTGGCGGAAACGGATGTTAGATATTAGCAGAGTAAAGTATGCACAAAAAACTGACTGAAGACATGCGCATAGTTACATAAAGCAAATCCGATGACGCCAAGTACATAAATCACAATGCATTTGAGTATCAAGATCATACATACTCAAAGAGGTTTCATACAGTCATGAAACATTTATTTCAATCCTTTCACAGGTTGTATTGATAATAATAACGTCGCATTGTTTCTTTGCCATTCGTTTTTTATAAGGTTTATCCGCAATTGTTGAATTACCTCATGCGAATTACCCAAAAGTAAAACCCACTGCTTTTTTTGTAGGACAATACAAAAAATCATACAATATACCGCCAGAGACAAAACATCGAACATGTCGAAGGTGACTGATATGGATACAGAGGAAACAATTAAATCGTGATGCAATTGATGTAACAATATGTCTGTAGTTAAGAAAGAGCAATTTGTTTGCTGTAGGTGAGCTACTTGTCTGCCAACTTATAAGACTTTTAGGACGAAAACACACTGAGTGGTATGTATTCTCATACTGCGCGGCACGTCAGAGTTGGTACAAAAGGCAACTCTGATGGAAAGCTCTAAAATGGTAATGGCTCCAATCCAGCCAACACAATGAAAACTATAAGAGCGAAAACACACCGAGTGGTATGGGACGTCACGTGTCCTTGGCTTTAACAGTGGGTGTTCCCCAAACCGAATTCGGATGTACTTACACGTGCAGAATGCATATGTTTGGGAGGTAGCACATGTATGCATATCCATATGCAATCGACAAGTTTCTCCTACATTTCTTCAAATATGGGATTAACTGTTATCGATAACTGTCAGGCAATAATAAAATATCACCGAAAACACTCCAGGGGGTGATTTTAGGGACTGTATACCATGTATATGGGCTAGGGGTGCTGCGTTTTTTCGCATGTTTAAAAGTACCTAAAAAAACACGTACTACGTACCACTCAGTGTGTTTTCGCCCTACAGTGCGGACAGAGTAGTACGCGGCACGTGTTTTTTTTATATAGTTTTGCACATGGAAAAAACGCTAGCAGGTCTAATTTATACCATCGCAATCCTTGGCAAGATTCACACCTGGAGTGTTTTCGGTGTTATTTATCCTTGTATTGACAGTGATCGATAATGGTGATTCCCATGTTTGAAAAAATGTAGGAAAAAACTAGTCGAAATAATAAGATCGCACGAATTAACACTGACATGAAGACAAGCCTATTACAGCTGGAGTCCACCTAGGCGTACCGTGCCGTACGAGTGTATTCTTGCCATTATTCATAAGAAAGTATACTGTCTTAATATTATGTATATTAAAAAAATGAACTCAACGTTTAACCCAGCTTTAGGACAGTCGCTCGAAAGTTTTGTAGTTTAAACTTTTTGGTCGTAGAGCGAGCAACTTGTCTGTCAACTGATAAGACAATATATTATACTATCAATGAAGGACTTACAATATTCCATATTATTAAATAACGAACCCAACGCTTTAGCCTTGTTTTGTTAAACAAAAGAAAAGAGCGATTTGTTGCTTGATAAATCGCTTGTAGTGTCAGGCTAAGCATCGTTCGCTACAAAAAAATTCATAGCTAGCAACCAATCGGCCGATATATTGCTTGGTGAATGAATTGCCAGCTTAACCCTTTGACTGCTACAACAACGATAAATCGTTGTTTTGAAATCGGCGAAGATTGCTACGACGATCGTTGTTGACGTCATTAATTGTCGTATTTCAATACTTTCTTTGAGCCACCAGCGCATCAGTGGCACGAAACATTTTTTTTATATACGTATTTATATTTATTTTTCAATCAAGCTTTATAAATATTTATCAATTTTTTAAATAAAAGCTCTTCAATTTCGGGTTCATCATCAAAGTAAATTTCGGGTTCGTTGTCAATGTCATATAAGGAGTTATTACTTGGGAATTGATTATTATCGATAAATTCATTTTCAGAATCAGTAGAGCTGCTGATTTGTCGAGTTCCTCGGCGAGGAGCTATTATTTCGCTTTCATCACTTTCACTGTCCGATATCATTTTGCAGAGTTAAAATAAATGGCAAAAAACAATAGAAATCCGCTTTCAATTATATAGGTCACGAGACGTCACGAATTCATGCAATCAATCAAATGCAACTGAAATGCATACAAAATGTTTATGATACATGTTGAAAAATTATTTGATTATTAGAACCTTCGCATCCTTGTGTGTCTCGCTCATACGTACACAATTAAAACCAAGAAAGAAAGAGAGAGAGACCGCTACCTGTTTCGAATATATCGCATGTTGTAAGGATACATCGATATCTAAAAATAGATTATTGAAAAGAATAAAGCCTCGGAAAACAATCGTCAAAACTTATTTAGTGTATATATGTAGGTATCTCTTTCGCACGCACGCATGTAAAAGCAAAACAGAAAGAGAGAGCACGAGTTCACGACTGCTTCTTAAAAATGTATATAAAGTATTATAAAAATTACGAGTGTTCGGCGAAGTAAGTATGTAAAAAAAAATATTATATTTATTTTTTTTCAAAATAATTACAAATGTTAGCATTTTTCGCTTGGACATTGAAAAACCTCGTAGCAGCCAAAGGGTTAACATAGAATTGTCGTAACTAATTAGTGATACATATGTATATAAATTGACTTGAAATCTGTACACGATTCCGTAAATTATTAACTTAACTTTGCCAGAAGGAAAGCTATTATTCCCGATTCTTATTACTCAGACTATCAGACCAATAGGAATCGTGTTTTATAACCAAATTTTCCAGTATCAATAACGAAAAAGATTTCTCATAGGTTAAATAAAGGGTTTACTTTAATCTCCTAAACATATTGCTGGTTTCTGTTCAGGTTTAAAGTCAACAAGGTATAAACATGTTGCATACTTTAATCAGGACAAATCCAGCTAAAGTTGAAATGAAAGAACAATTAGGCACATGAAAATTTACATGTCAAGGATATGTTAAACCTTACTTGAAATCAAAAAAATTTAATAAACATATTATGATGACTAATGGTGTAAGAAAAGGATTGAATCTACAGACCAACCAGTTGTAAATAATCATTATTTAACATTAGTCGACATAAGCTAACAAAAAACTGGCTTTAAGCCATCACTCAAATGTTGTTAACCCCTTTGATGCCACAATGGTTAATTAGTGAATTGCGCGACCAATTTAACGTTCCTAAATTGAACAATTAAAAATCATAATGTATAAGAGCACATATGTACATACTTAAAATACAACTTTTCGTATTAGTATTTGTACACTTTTAATTGTAGCATACTATTGTCCGTGGCCAAACTAAGCCGTAGAAGTTTGGCCGTGCGTACAATGTTATATTGTTTTAAAATTAAAATACAAAACGGTTAGATTGATATTTCGTTTAATTAAATATTTTAAAAAGATCGCTACACTTTTCGACACACTCCGACGAATAAAACATTAAAATATTATGCATGTCCGAATTTATACATATATTATAATAAAAAATATTATACATTTTTTCCGTAATTATCATCGTTACTAATAAAATTATATATTTGCAAAATATAATATTTATATCGTCTAACTACGTGTCTTAAAATCTTAAAACAAAATTAAATATTACATACCTAAATTGCAACTTACACAAATAAGTCTTTCGTGTCTAGTTAGTTACTTTTTACAGTCTTCAAAAATGAGTTACATTATATGTAAATATTTACAAGTAAAGAAGTCGCTAGCGTTTAATAATAATGATTGTGATCGATGCAAATCTGACATAAATTAAGATCTTGCGAAAAAAATTTATATTCTCATTAAATAATATATATATGTATATATTTTGTAATACAAAAAAATTTTTATGCATAATACATATATATTATAAATACATATCGCAGTCTCACAACACAAAGGTGACATATTCATAGTTCTTTTATACACGTCAGTACGACGTCTCAATTTTGTTTTTGTATATAAAAATCCGAAAATGGACTTTAAATTACAATGTTCAATTTTTATTATTATTTTTGTACAACAGACTAGAAACAAGTATGTAGGTCTTTACTAAGTCAGACCCACTGAGCAAGAATATGACACAAATGTAAGCATTTTGATAATATGTATTTCTAGAAAAAAATATTGCTTTTGGCTACATTTTTTTTATTTATTTTATCGTTAAACCATTCATTAGATACAGCCCAATGTGCTTCAGAGTTAATTTCAATAAATTTTAAAGTAGCATTCAAATAATTCATGGGAATGTTAATTATTCAAAAAATAAAATAAATATAGAGAAATAGCACAAGGGTTGCCGAACTAAGAAATGGTAAAAAAAACTCAAATACATTTCTAGAATGTAAAAAATAAATGGAATCTCAGTTCTCCTAATACTAATATTTTGAAAAAGTTTAGACATTTGAAATAGTATATAAAAAGATATCTATAAGAACTAAAATTTAATATATACTTTTTTATATAAATTATTTATGACAATGGATCCAAACCGTTTACTACATATAAATAGGCATGTCAGCTTTGTATTCTGAAGATGCAATAAATATTACGTATATATTATATAAAATACTCCATAATAAACAGAAAAATAATTAAAACATGAAAACTCAGAAATCATGATTACAAATGTGTAGTAGAAGTAGTAGTATTTTGATACGTAAAACAATATCAAACATTATACGGATTAAATTTTATAAGATCTTCCAAAATAAAAACATAGCATTTCTATAATATTAAAAAAATCACAAATTCATAAAACAGTCTGCATAAAACTTAAAATCAGTGTCGGCTGTACCACGTGCCGTGCACTGACGTTTGCAAATGCGATACCGGGGTGACAATATAAGTCTGTTGGGGCTGTTGCACCACGGTCAGGGGTATGACTTCGATTGGCTGCGAGCTAGAGTCTTCGCTCACCGACTGAACATTCATCTGTTGGACGATCTGATGCTGGCCGACCTGCTGGATTGCCTGCACCTGCTGAACCTGCTGGTTCTGACTAACTTGCACCGTCTGTAACTGCTGCTGATGGACGACAACCTGTTGCTGCTGCTGCTGCTGCTGCTGCTGCTGCTGTTGTTGTTGTTGTTGTTGTTGTTGTTGTTGCTGTTGTTGTTGTTGCTGTTGTTGCTGCTGTTGTTGTTGTTGCTGCTGCTGTTGCTGATGTTGAACGACATCTTCCTGGGTCACCTGGATATTATGCTGGATGATGATGTGATTCTTCTCCTTCTTCTTCACTTCCATCGCCGCCTTCTTGGCATCGATCTTAGCCTTTTCGGCTTCCATTCTGATTGGATCTTTGTTCTTATCATACGTCATACATTTACCACTTTTGAACGGGACGTTAATGTTCTTAGGTTCGACTTTAGTAGTGCAGAATCGAATGTGTGGAAACTGCTCTTTCATGAAATGCCTAAATGTTGAATATCCCATCAATTTTATACCAGGTTCTAAGATCTCGCCGTACTCTCTGTAAGCGTCGTAGAGATTCCGCCTCGTGTCGCCTTGTATAAAAAGCTTTTTACTATCTTTGGCTGCTCCAGCCGAATGCTGATCCAAATACTGTTTGAGAAATTCCGTCGCATGTTTGTATATATCCAGAGGAAAGGTGTTGTATGGTTTTTTGCCCAGATTGCCGTGCACTCTCGGTGCCACACCGTGAGTTATTACATGGTGTCTTATCCGTTTTAACTGGTAGTGTGTGACGTTTTCCAGGTAGAGGAACGCTTCTAGGCATACTCTACGTCCTTGGTAGACGTACGACGCCCGTAATCGGCGTCGAGCTTTGTGCCTGCTGGTCTCCGAAGGGTTTGCTAAGCACGCCATGGTGACTCCCATCAGGTACATGTCGTGTTCGCCTTTGGTCAACTCTGCTATATTCAATCGGTGTTTGTATACATTCTCCGGTAATAAGCCTCGGTAACAATTATCCTTGCATTCGCAACCTTTCTTTAAGCGAGCTTTAACCTACAAAACAATAAATATAAATTAGACACACTCCGGCATCTTTAGTTGCAAAGAAATGGAATACTCATTTCACCGTAAGAATATTATAACAAAAAAGGTAAACATCTTATTTGTGGCTATTTTAAACACTGACCATAAATTTTCATTTAAATAGGTTTGTATTATAACAAATCTCGTCGAGCAATAGGAATCGAAATATAAAGTTTACTTACTGCCTTACTTAAATTAAATGGGGCACAGTTGATGCAAACTACAATGTTTAAATTATACACAATGTATTAAAAACCTTCAAAATATTTTTGCACTTCCTTTTAATGATAGGCGAAATACTTTCAAGTAGTATATTACAAGTAGAACATGACATGTGAAGAAGAATTTCTAGACCTGAGATTTCAAGTAGTCCATTGTCAAACAAGAATTCGCTTAAAAACACGTTCGAATAAATAGATTATTGCAAAAAAAATATGGTCAAGAATAAAAACGTGTTGTAATTTTCCACTGATTAATAGAAATTTGTAGCCTTTTGATAATTGTTTTATATAATTAGTGCTTTTTTGTTCTAATTTATCTTGGTATTTCCAATTTCAATCTACATCAATTATTATTGGCGACGAGTGATCAGCTCCAAATACTGCATTATTCTCATTGCATAAAAAAATCATAATTATAATAACCTGAAGTGGATTTTCTTCTAATTTATTCCTATCTTCCGTTTCCGGCTGTTCGTCACCTGACGATGCAGTTCTTTTACGCTTTTTAACAGGGGTTTTTTTAACAGGAGGCTTTCGTTCAACAATCAATGGATCATTTTTTATTGGAATATTGTCCATATTATCTGTGATGGAAACTATCGGATACAATTCTTGCAGAATAGTCTCACCACCGACATCATTACCATTTTCAATTTGAATCGTATGCCCTTGCCATATAACCTGAAAATATATAAAAAAAAAAAAAAACAATAAAATACTTCAAAAATATAGTCCGTTTAAAAATCCATTAATTTACCTGCTCTTGTTCACGTTGGTTGTATTCATTGTGTTCGATAGCATCTCCGTCAGACATGTTGAACACTGAATGCTGGCCCATGGTGACCGGAGTGTGCCACTGAGCTTGCTCTGCACTGCCAAAGTCCTGATTCGACGCATTCTCCATGGACGGAATGGACACAATGATGTTTTCTTTCGAATCCAACGTTCTCCTTTCGACGGAGAGCAAAGTGCGTAGTACTTCGCTAGCTTCTTTCTCCGCCGAACTAACGGGACCCATTTTATCGAAGGACATTTTAAACGAGTCCTATTTGACAAATTACATTTATGAATATCAATACCACAATAATCAATACAAAAAAAAAGTGTCGCCAATAAACCGAGCCACCATACACCGCATACGGAACATTAGAGGCATTATTTTGAATTCACATATGTAAATAGTATGAAGTCCAAAGATCAAATTCAATTGAATTACTACTTGTAGATATTTTTTTGCATATTGGCAATAAGCCATAGAAAATATATAATAGCATCTCAACAAGTGTTAATGTTTAAAACCAAAATGTGTTGAAGCGATCCTTTCTAGACTATAGTCCATCGTTTGCTAGCAAGTTTAAAAATATTCAAGTAAGTAATTATTTATGTAGTTACGAATTAGGCAGTTCGATCACAAGTGACTATTTATATAGTACTGGTTAGTCATAATTACTTGTGATCAAATCGCCTAAATAATGACATTAATTAACTACATACATAATCACTTGCTAGAAATCAATCTCATATTTTTAAACCTGCTAGCAAACGATTGACTATACTCTATAGCAGACAAACGTTGAAGCTTCGAATGAGATAAAAAAGATTCTATTCCAGACTATATACAGATATAATATCTATTCTTTTAACATTTGGGCTCGGATTCTTTTTACATCGCAAGTTGGCCGGCCCTATGTATAGATTAATTTCTAAGACATTTTACTAGTCAAACGATTTAAAATGAATGTGACCATTTTATACATAACCAGCGGCGTGGACTAATAGTTAGCATATTATGCTTTCGAACAGAGTTCCATGGGTTCGATTCCCACTAGAATCCTACTGCTTGCCAGACTTTGGTTAGTGACCCGAAGTCGATCGTTTTTCAACAGTTTGCCAATTTTCCAAGTTTCTGTAATAAAAATTGGCATCTCCTTTCTTATCACTCTTGCTAATCTCAAGTTATTCAGCGTCTTGAAGTTCGCCAATTTTATTATAAAATGCTAAAAAATTTCTCCACAAATATCACTGTGGATGTTTGTATAAAAAAATGCTTATATATTGTATTGATTGATTGACTGTGTTTATCTGTTTAAAGTGCATCGATTTGGAGCTATCTGTAAAGGCGAGTGTTCATGTTCTATGAAATAAAATAAAAAATGTTTTAGGTTATGTGAAAAAACCAGACATATTTTTCAAAAGAATGTTTCTAAATACTTGAATTATTAATAAAAATAGTGAATGCTCATTAATGAAAATAAAATCATTTCAATATTTATAAACAGGCCCAACCCAAGGATTCTGCCAGGATAGATATCTAAAAAAAAAAAAAACCAGCACTGTACTGGTAAACTAGTACGAATTTTCACCTTATTTTAAATACACTCCTATTGAATAGAAGACAAATATGGTAATTTTCTAATTACTTCTTTTTTTATACTTGTAAAAGTCTAGGTGAAAATTTACATAAAAAAGCTCAAGTTTAGTCAGATATTTGGCACCAATATAAAAATAAAGAAAAAGTGCTAAAATACTTGTATAAAGAAGAACTTTTCAATCTTCCAGAATGATTTATTCAAATGATAAAATTCACGAATTTGAAAAAATGTTGACAGTTTGAAGTAAACTTTGAACTTGGTCAAGCGAATTAGAATCTGATTCGAACAATTCAAAAAAATAAAACAAACGAACAAATAAAATATATATTTAATCGTTCAGTACGAGAGTGCAAGTGTATGAATGAATGAGTGTAGAAATTTCATTGATAAATACAGATCCACTATCAGCAGTAGCAACTGTCAAAAGTGGGACGCGGAGAGGTGGGGAGGAGCGGGGCGTAGCCCTACGGCGAGAGACACGCGTCGAACAGAACGCAACAGCATACGAGCAGCCGAGTATTTGTATTTGAATAATGCGCTTCGGTGTGGGGCGGTTGTCCGGCAAAAATCCGCCTTATCGTCGGATGGTAAGTTCCATAATCGCGTGGCGGAGGCGATCACCTGCAGCCAATATTGGTCCGTATGGCGGTGGGTGTAGCGAGGAGTATCGAAGGCCCGCGGATATCGCGGTTACCTGTCCGAATGCGGGCGGGGGGGCCGGGGGCGGAGGCGCTCAGCGGGGCCCCATGGGGCGCGAGGGGAGCCCGAGGCGGAGCGCTGCGCCCCCGAGCGGCGGGACGAGAGGCGCGCCGACGTTTCTGCGTTTCTCGACAATGGCGGTGCGGCGGGCGTCGCAGTCGCCGGCCGCAGTCGAGTCGCGCATGCGCATCGCTCTCCTCGCCTTTGCACGAATCACAAAGCCACGCGCACGCTATCTCCGTGCCGCCATTTTCGAATTTCAATTTTACCCCTAAGCTTTCATACCAGTCATTTCAACATCGTACAACAAGTACCCGGCGTCACCCAATTCTACTTTAGTGACGCATCAACATTGCTCGAATCATACGAAACATTTTCAATACGTCCTACGTATTAAACTCGACACATTGTATAGGTGAAAATATTCTGCCGGATAGTATTACATACACCAGCGGTTTCCAAACTGGGAGGCGCGCCTCCCTGGGGAGGCGCCAAAACTTTTTAATAATAAAAAAAAATTTCATACCATAATATCTACAAATAAATAAAACTTCATATCGTAGCTTAACAGTAAAAATTCAATGCATGAATGTTTATTTTTATTTTTCTTTCATTTTATATACACATTTAATTAGCAACCTTTCTCGAAGAAAACCTCTCTATAATTTAATTGTTTAACTTGCCTATTTGGTTGAAATTTTTGGAAAATTGAGGGGTTTAAATAAATCAATGTAGGGATCACAAATACATCCACTTGTTCAAAAAGACAAAGTAAAAGCTTTCATTAAAAAGTTGAAGTTATGGAAATCAAATTTACAAAAGAATGAGTTGGATATGTTTTCACTTTCCAAAGATTTCTGGGCCACAGCCAATATTGAAGCAAGTAAAAATCTTTTTATTGACCACTTGGATGGTTTAGTGCTGCATTTTTCCAATTATTTCAAAGACCTTGATTTCTCAAAGTTTTTGTGTATACAGAATCCATTTAACTACAATGAAGAAGACCAATTCGAATTGACAACCATCGAAAAAGAAAAATTTATAGAATTATCATGCGATAGCTCACTAAAACAAAAGTTTCAAAATGAAACCATAATAAAATTTTGGATGAATCTTAGTGGAGAGTATGAATCTTTGTATTGCAAAGCAATGCAAGTGTTTCTACCGTTTGTAACGTCTTATTTATGCGAAACGGGCTTTTTAGCACTAGCTGCAATGAAAACCAAATATCGAGCCAGGTCAATAATTGAAAAGGAGTTACGAGTGGCACTCTCCATATTGCCCCCAAGATTTAATAAACTTTGTGCCAGTAAACAACAAAATCATTCGCATTAAATTTTAATGTGTTAGATGTATGTAGTTTAATTAGTAATTTAATATAATAATAAATATACGTTTTCGTATATATTTATGTTATAGCAAAACCATTTTATTATTCTGTCTATTGTAGTGTTCAGTATTTTTTTTTAATAAAGGTTTATTATTTAAAACGCGTCTATATTATTATATATATTAAAAAATAAAAGGTAGGGAGGCGCGGAAAAAAAATTTTTTTTTAGGGAGGCGTAGTAGCATAAAGTTTGGAAACCGCTGACATACACACTAGTGTTGTACGGTATTTCATCGGGTACAGTACCGGATGAAAAATAAAGCACTATGATATAATCTACCATTTTAATGACTTTGGGTGTTTATTTTATTTAAGATCACTGAAATTTCACGCAAAATCACATTTTTCTGTGGTGTTCCGGTTTCCGAAACCGCGACTGTATATAGTATTTGCATGGTAAGGAATGTGAGGACAGGATACACGCAATATGTAGATCTGTTTTGGTAAGAAATTTTGTGGAAAAAAAGTTATTTGCGAAGTCACAATTATAATATGCTCAAAGTTTAATATATTTATTTACAATTTTGTCATAGTTCTATTATCGATAAATGGTTTTAATAAAAACCATTTATCGCTAATAAGCTCTATGTCAGAAAGCTGTTCATATTCTTCACTAACACCTACCAAAAATTAATAACCTTATTTATTTCGAATTCAGTTTTTAAATGATATAATTGGAAAGTTCAATTAAGGTTTGGGGAAGCACTGCATATTAAATGTTCAATTATTTTTCCACGTATGTATATCCCGAGACATTCTATTTAGACATACTATTCTTGTTTTCAGATAAGAAATTATGTAAAGTTTCCAATACTTCACTTTGATCATTTTCGATACATCGATTCCAAAATTTAATTTTCTAATCATACTTTCAGATTTATCTGCAACATTAAAGATCATTATCGAGTTGTTCTCAAGTGTCAAGTGTCAAAGTGTTCTCAAGAGTTATTTATTTATTGGAGCGCTAACGCGGTAAATTTAAAAATACACTCCAAAAATCCATGCTGGATCTGAGGAAAACGTATCGATTGCCAGATTTTCGATCATCAACTGTGCATATTGACGTAGACGATGACTAATTAAGATAATATTTATTAATTATATAAAAAAATATTTCTATTTTTATGATTGTAAATCATTCATTACTGCATGTCCGCCATTATTTTTTTTCGCGTACCACCAACCATCAACCGCGTACCATCAAGTGGTACACGTACCACAGGTTGGAAACCGCTGGGTTATGGCATATTAAGTTAAATAAACAAAATAAAAGTAATGTGTGGGTTCGTTCGTTCGTTCCGCACGCGGTCGCATTTTTTTCAAATACCTTTTAAATATATTTAATTTAATATGAAAAAAAAGTAAAAACTACCTACGTACATATAAACAATATAAAACACCAATAGAAAAATTTATTTATTTATTTATTAAATAAATTTTCAATAGATGGCGTTAAATGCTCAGAGACAGCGCCGTATATTAGCCTAAAGGAAACATTGGTATCAAACAGTATATATAGAAGTTTTTTCTATTGCTATTATATTTGTACGTTTCGTTGGCTACTATATTCGTGTTTTGTTTTATATTCGTGTTGGCTGTGATCTACATACATATGTTTGTCGAATCGAAACGAATATTATAGTACGGCGAGCGTTATCTTACACTAAGGTGACCATTTTTTCCAAATTCAAAACCAGAACAATTTCTAAATACTTCAATTATTTACAACGACGATTAAAGAATCATGGACGCACATTTATGAAAAAATGTATTCATTTTCTTGAATGCTCTTACATATAAAATTCTATACAAGAGTGGTTAAACTATACATACATATTGTTCATCAAAGTAAAAAAATCCTTCGGCTGGTGCATTTGTTCTTGATAAATGGAAACAACATTTCACTAATTTGCCAATATTTTTGTAGGAGACATCATTTTCGCCGAAGAATTTGTAGATTTATCCATTTATTAAAAAAAAACAAAAGTGTTGGCACACAACTTACCAGGACAGATTCCCAACATTACTGTCCTGACAGTACATATGTATACCCAACATTACTGTCCAGGACAGATATTACCAACCAGTACTCTCCTGGTAAAATCAGTACAAATGGTCACCTTATCTTACGCAGACACACAGAATTGCGATATTATATATGTATATGATGCAAATTCAAAGTAGTTACATGAATGTCCTCTAGGTGTCGCAAAAAGTAAAGTACTGATAGACGTTACATCGAACAATATCGATAAAAATCTAAAACGCGTTTAGCAAATAATTTTATTATGATCCATCCACTGTAGGAGACAGCTAAAAAAGTAGGGATTGCAATACCGGTATATTTTAAAATTTAACGGTATTTAAATTTAACTATTTCATTGCAAAGTAAGTTCATATATAGGCATACTATTGCATAAAATTACATTAAAAAAGGTCGAACGACTGAAGAATTTTAGCTCGATCGTTTGCGAAGTGAAGTATAAAAGAGCCTTGTAAAAATCGATGCAAATGGCGTATTGAAGATTAGGTTATTTGGAATTTTTAATATTAAAAGTAGCAATTTGAAATTGATAAATTCACTGACAACACGGACTAACCAAATTGTTATGAATGCGATCAGACGGTTGTTTCAATTATCGTTCCTTCAATTTTTTTTTTGCTTTGCCTGTTGGCATTTTAACGGGTGCTTTTGGAAAGGAATTGATCCGTAATTTGACATTTCAATTGTATTGTTAAAGAACCTAAAGAAAAAAGTTAGAATGCGAAAGAAAAAAAAATCGGATGTGACCAACCCAAGACTTTATGTATGTATTTGAGGAATATAAAAAGGTCGCAAAACAAAATTCGATAATTAAACATACGTACACGTTCACACATACCGGTTATGAGAGCATTTTTGATACAAATTGAGAGCAAATGTATGGAAATTTACACAAGACAAAATTTCTACTTCCGGTTGTCGGATTTTGTTCGAAATTTTTTTATTAATTAAAATCACTACAAGAAAATAAAAATAATTTAAAAGGTCAAAATAAAACAATGAAAGTTTAAAAAAAAAATACTACTTCCGGTTTAAAAATTCCGACCAAAACCTTATCAGCTCTAAGTTAGTACATAAAGAATACATATATAAATTTTCAGCTTGATAAGTTCAGGGGTGTGAAAAGATCGTAGTCACAACATTTTTGACTTTTCTCAGAGGAAAAAATCCCACTTCCGGTTTATTAAATTTAGTAACAAAATCATAATAATGTGACCCGAAATCCAGAGTCAAAACTAAGAGTGAAAAATGTAACTGTTATAACTTTTTAGCCTGTGAGTGAAAGACCCGTATTGATGACGAGCTGTCATCACTTCGAGTTGACACAAGATTAAGATGAAAACATTAATAACACTGAGCAACAAAAAATCACGTTTTGGAGTTACCAGAGCGGAGACTAACCAATCTTTACTAACTTTGACCCACTGAATTCGAATATGATAATGATTTTTGTTGGTTGGTGATCATTTACGAGATATGAGCGTTTAAAAAAATGCGCGATTTTTACAGTTTTTTGGCTTTGGTGGTCTTTAACTCAAAATCTAGTATTGCTGTGCTCAAAGTGAGTATTGGAATCAATACTCAGATGTTTTTTCTATTGATTGTGATATTTAATTGCTTTAAAATACTTATAAATAATTGTCTAGTGAATTTTAAAAATCAAAAATATTTTTTTTCCATGCCATTTTTCATTTATTTGGCAAATTTTTTATTTCACCACGTTTATAAGGATTGGTTTTCTATCTCAATATTTTTCTTTTATATCTAAACGTACTAACTCAAGCGGTAATTGCAATTTAAATGCTTTCGTTGTGTATATGGTTGTAACGCGAAATGTATTAGGTGCGAGCGAGATGGCATGTAGTCCGACCGCTGTACTCTGTGAGGTGGATTACATGCTGTCTCGCTTGCACCCTACAAATTTCGCGTTACGAATATATCTAAGTCGAAAAGTTAACTTTGACGCAAGGTGTCGTTCTACGTTCATACAAACAATATTTGGTCGCGTACTGTTGAGAAGTGAAGGATCGTTCGGTTGTCGTATAGTGCGGTCAGACCTCTACTCAAAAATCACTTAATATGTCTGAAATAGTTTCATTGCTATTATGTTTTGTAGAAAATCGCCAAACAGCAAATTTTAATGTGAATTCCGAGCTTAATGTATTTGATTGATATTTCGTGCGCGAATCTAATGATACATTAATTAGAGCGTTCCGTTAGTAAAGCTATGGAACTTTCGTCTAAATTGAATTATGAATACCATATGTTTCTCAAAGTTATCGTAAATGCGATAGATTTTCAAAACAATCGTAAAGAATACGCCGACCGAACGCAGACGGCACGCATAACACATATTATTCTGCTAAAATTTTGGCAAAGCAAAAAGAAAATTTATGTTTATTTGTACGATTCGATCCAAAATGTGCGAATCTACAGAGCGAACGTTTACGATCTGCGAAATTCCTTCATCGATGCGAATTGAATGGGAACTTTTGGCGCATTGTTTCTATCGAAATCTCAGGAGATTTTTTACTCCATGCAAATCTACGATCAAATCAGAACTGGTTGCCGGTTTGTAAATCTAATGAGCCGTAAAGAGGCCATCGCGATATACATACTACGTAATGCTACTGATAGCTCAAAGTGTCCAAACAAACCTTATGTATGTGTTTTCATGAAGGATTTAACTTGGTATTGGAAAAGAACTGTCACATGAATAGTCCACTAGGCATCGTTCTATTAAGGAAGGCTCACCCCCACTCCACGGAAAAGATGCGCACACTAACATCATGTACCAAACATTGCTTTTGCGCATCCTTAAAGAAAAGTAGGCGAGGGCCTTCTTATATGAAATGACTTAGATTTTAAATTCTCAGTTTACAGTCAGATTTCAAGCGAATTTAAACACCAGTATATCTGGTGTTTAAATTCGTTTTCTCATTGAGAAAAAACCTTGATTATATTTTTATTTTGATTTATTTTATTTTACATACATACAACATATATAACCAGCGGCGTGAACTAGTGGTTAGCATATTATGCTTTCAAGCAGAGTGTATTTATATGCTTAAAGTACACTCGTAGCTTTGGAAACGATCTGCAAAGGCGAGTGTTCGTGTTCTATGAAATAAAATAAATAAATATAAATGTGACAGAAATTATCATAAGGCGACACATATGTGTAATTAGATTGCTTTTGTACAAATCACTAATATTTTTTCAAACAATACATAGCATACAATAGAGACATCTATGGTCTATCAACAAATATTTAATACACAACAAATTTGCGCCAAATGCATAATTTAGGTAGCATTTTATGAGATTCAACAAATTTGAGATGTTAATAGCTCGAATTTTCGAGAAACTAAGGGGAAGGATACCGATTTATTGGATCCGTCACAATAAAACTACAAAAATTGAAAAGAGGAGACGATCGATGTGTATTTTTAATAACTACAAGACCTGGCCAGCAGCGTATTTGGCCGGGACTTGAACTCACGACCTATCTACTGGTATGCAATAGCTCTACCAGTACACTACGCTTTGACAAATTTAAAAGTCTATTTTATGAAATTCTTAGGAAGAAACCTAAAATTAGTGACGACACCATGAAAAACAACATCATAAACGAAAGGAAACGTATCAATTTTCAACACAAAGCACACTGATATGAATTATTAATACGAGAATTCGATCGTTTCCCACGACTTTTATTTTTTTGTTTTCGGTTAATTACTTAAAATTGCACAACCGAGCTGAATTATTCGAATGTGGCACCATTTTTTTCGACGTTCATTATTATTTACTCGAAAATTCCAATCCTAAATGTACATACATACAACAACGAAGTGTCGTAACTTCGCCTATATGTACATATGTATTTAAGTATGCATTCCAATTCTCATGTCACGTTTTTACCACATCTCCCCCCTCGTTCGTTATTAGACGCCTTTGTCTTTCAAAGAGGGGGAGGCTAACGAGAGATGACTGAGGAAAATATAATATTTATATTGGAAAAACTGACTGCACCACAGTAGGAAATGTATACAAAATGCCATTCGAAACATAAAACATACGAACTCGACGACAAGCAGTACGTATGTGTATACTATCTATAATACCTGGGTATAATAAGCACGATTGTTATTCCACGTGGGATAACAATACGGTTATATACATATGTACGTGCAATGAACTATGAACGCGATAAACGCATCGTTTTACACGAATCCCTGCGGTCTTCCGTTTACCCATTTGCATTCTCTCGAGTACCATTCTAACACTTTTTTAGTCCATCTTTCGTCCATTCTTCCAGCCATGTGGCCCACCCATTGTCATTAAAATCTCTTTACTCTATCCACTACCTTGTCATACTTATCACCCACATATTGTGTGGATACCTGTTTACCTCGTTATGCCGAGCATACAGCGTTCCATACTTCTTTGAAAGCATTGAAATTTGTGTAGCATCTTGGCGTTCAATGTGGCAAAAGGCATTGATCTTTTTCTTCGGGCAGAGTGGCATTTTTTCTAATTAAAAACAACATTCATTCGTCCAAATGCACTCCACCCTAAAGTCATGCGTATAATAATGAATTAATAAATGCAATGCAGAGATGAGAGGAAATGAGAAGACGCGGCAACACGCAAAAAATTCGACGATAAAAATACACGACGACGTAAGGAGGCCGCTGTCATCCTGAGAATGGCCTCAAAATGAAACCCTTCTACAAACATCTGCGACGCGCTGCAACCCTTTGGTAGTCCGCAGGTAAGACAGCCCCTCTTTACTCTCTCCTGCTTGTATTTCGTCCAAAGTTCACCAGTATAGAGGCTAATACTTAACACATTTATAATCACCTCTTCGTCTCTATACTGGAGTGGTAAAACCGTCTTGCTAGCATATTTTCCCTTACACAAATTGCTCTCCTTTGCCTTTCGATGTCACGGTCATCAGAGAGATTCTCCGTCAGTAGGTGTCCCAGGTACTTGACTTCCCGCACGGTTTCAAGATTTCATCCATCCAAAAATATGTTGGGAACGAAATATGCACCTAGAACGTATCGGAAAATCAAAACCATCGATTTGCAGCATAATACGAGCAAACTTCCAGAAGTCGATTCAGTGCGAAGAAGGCACCAAGAGTACCATATCGTCGGCATAGCTGATGTGGTTTCCGCATTTTATGATCAAGAAGTTTAGTAAACTAGCCTTGTTTTGGTCAACGTAAAGTCCCATTTCAACTTTCAACAAAGAATATTTCGTCCGAAACAAATTCCACAACAAATTTTTGGTGTTTTAGTGCTAGCACAAGGTTGGGTACCCCCACGGTAGATAGCTACGCTCTATTATAGTACATGCGACAGTCTGAGTGAGCAAGTACACGTGTATATCCACATAGCGGTAGACTATAATAATAAAATGGCGAAGTGGTGAGTTTGGACACTAAATCGATAAAGCGACATTTCGAGCAGAAGCTTTCAACTCGACTTTACGGAGATAGCTAAGTTGAGAGCCATCATAAAAGTTTATACCTATGCCGAGTTCTATCGACATCGCCTAAGCACTCAAAGTACATTCCGCAAGAGTTATTCAGTGCATACTCGATTGCGAGCTTCTTCATCATCTGTCACATGGTTAAAAGTTTTGGGTAAGACATGAAGTGGTTTCTTATTATTTTCTGGAGAGAACGAAACGGAAAGTGAAGCGGGATAATGGTGGGATACGTCTTAAGATGGAAGTTGAGGTGAAGATTTATCTTCAGACAAATTGGCAACTTGTCTGCTTATACATAAGGCGCAGACACACAAGATATATTTTTGCACATGTAAACAAAACGCTAGCACGCCTGATCTATGATATGACACAGAGGCCAAAAATCACCCCCTGAAGTGTTTTTGGTGATATTTTATCCTTGTATTGACAGTGATCGATAGCAGTGAATCCCATATTTGAAGAAATGTAGGAGAAACTTGTCGAAATATTAAGATCGTATGAATTAGAATGACTAGAAGAAATGCCCTTCCCAGCTGGCAACTACAGTACATGCATGGCGTAAGATTCAGTATGTTTGCGCATATAGGCTTTTATCAACAATACGTACAATAGATCGGGTGATCCTAGTTGGGTTCGTTACTATAGTTCAAATAAAAATAAGAATTTCATTAACCGATACTAAGTTTCAGTTCGATAGGACTAACGGTGTTAAAAATATCCCCAAAATACACACACACACATTTTTTCTAGATCATGAAAACGTGATCAGTAGAGGTCGGAATCTGAAGGGGCCGGAAACGCGCCGCCTATTGTTCCATTGTTGTAAATCCTTTGTAAAAAAGGTTCGGCAAACCTTTAACGATGCATTTACAATCTTTGAACAATAAACAGCCCCTTCAGATTCCGGTCTCTAGTGATCAGTGATCGATTCCGAGTTCGAATCAGTCAAAATCTCGAGTTCGAATTTTCGCATGATCACAAAACTTCATCTATTGTTACTAGGTACATAGATAAAGTAAAAAAGATCAGAAACACAGTCGAAGGAAATTGTACAAGACCCTACGAAAGACGTTTTTGCAGATAAATTTCTTGGTTAATGACCAATTTAAACCTGGTTACCAAAACAAAATATTGCATGATTGTAATATGTACATATATCAGATAAAGCCTACGAAATAAGTTCAAATATCAAAAATACATTCTAAATATTCGATTTCTAAAAATATTTTCATGTAAGGGTCAATACTTATACGCACGTAACCCACTAATTTGCACGCATGCCAAATAGTGAACGGTTTGCGAAAATTTTTATCCATTAAAACTTATCAGTATATAGTTTTCTATTAAATAAATAGTATTTATACACGATCTTGGGTATGTTTCCGCTTCAACGACACTTTATTAAAAATGTGATACAAAAGAAATTAAGGCCATTGCCTAAAGCAGAAAAAATTGATTAAACCTGATAGGCGTTCGCTTTATGTGATCCAATTCGGATAGGCGTAGGTGGAGACAGATTTATCAGAAATAATACAACGTATTCAATTTAAGACGCAACTTAAAAGTGTATTTCAAAATAAAATATTAATCTCGACAAATGTTACGATGAGATAATGATATTTTTAAGAAGTCGTTTTTGTGCTTCAATCGATCACGTACTACATATTAGATGATCCAATTTAGAACTATTCGACTAAATGGTTGGTTATGTATAAACCAAGTCTATGCTATCCATCATCAATGTGAACTAATTTACATGTGTATTTGTAGTACTACATATGTACTATTGAACCTGCTCCCCCTGGAGCCTCAACTTATACTGATTCAGCTCATCTGCTTCTTTCTTTGGGTCGCCTCAGAGGTCTGTTACCTGCTGAAAAAATCTAAGTCTAAAAATGCTTGGGTCATGTAAAGAGCATATGTATAGTATTATAAGTATGTAAGTAGAGCCGTGCTCAACAATGGGAAAATGTATTGTATTCAAAATACATAGAAGTAATATTAAGCAGACATTTTACACCGATCCGTCGTTGGGTCAAAGTTAATTATAAAAGCAATGCTTACTACCTCTCTTATCTTCTTTTGCCTCAACGATATCAAGAGTAATTTAATTAGTGGCGATAAAGCCACAATGTGAAAGAACGACCTCCAAATCTCTTATTTAATTACACTCGATACTCCATAAACTTACTTGACTTTTCGAAGCAATTAGAGGTGGAGCACTTCGGATAAGGCAATTCCGACACAACTATGAAACAAATTGGGTTCGTGTAGTTTTTTTCCTGATTTCTGTTTCTCGTAGTTGTTGGGTTCAGCAGTCGCTATCCCAGAAGCAAGCAAATCGTTAGGCGACCCAGATAACTATTTCGGACCCAACAACGATGATGTTGCCATTACCTGAATTGAGTTAAATATTAAAATTGCATTATTTTTAGGTTTTCCTACTTCATTATCAGAAGTGTCTTGGGAAGAATGTTCTCGTGATTTCGCAACACAGCGAAGCCGTCTCAATACCAAGGTACATGGTAGTCATACTTATGGTAATCAAAATGTAAATTGAATTGATTTTACCACATTGTAGTCTAACTGGAGAACAAATAGGTATATTTTAACCATCAGCACGGACTAGAGGCTAGCATATAATGCTTTCGAACAAAGTGGTCACGGGTTCGAGTCCCACTCTGTGACTCCAGGTCGATCGTTTCCTATCAGAGTTTTCCAATTTATATGATTTTTATTTAAACGGTTCTTGCAAAATTGACATCCCCGTCTCTATCTCTTTCGCAAATTTCATTAAGTTATTCAGCATCTCTGTTTCACTGGTTTAAAAATGTTGATCGTATTTGTCATGTGTAAATCCTTACAATGTAAATTGTATTTCTGTACAATGTCTGATCGTAGATGTAAAAATCTAATAAATAATTTCGAAAGAGACTTTGCATATATGTAACCTTCGTTCGTTGGTTTGTAGACAATATATTCGTTTTATTTTTTTTTTTCGATTCTTAGGTGCCGATTCTAATCGATTTTAAGGATTCGAAGTCCCCGGGGGCGAAAACAATAAACACATTAATGGATCGAGGAAGCTGTGCTGGGCAACTTGTCCTTTATAAGGACACGTTGCACACCGTAGATCAGAATATTAAGGTACACACCGTACATCAGAATATTTCTGGAGCGAGCGGTGGTTCCGTGTAGACCTCTCGAATCCTTGAATAATTGCTGTGAAGTGACTTTGGCCTTTCATTTGGATTCAGGATCCAAATGAAAGGCCAAAGTCACTTACCCTTACGCATCAATACTTAAAACGATCCAAAAATCGACTATTCAATATGTGTAATGAAAACAAATATAGTCTGAGAAGCAATCAGGGGCGTCATTTCAGTTTTTCCCAGGGGGGGAGAAAGTTTTTTGACCAGTAATGAATGACTTTCTAGGACGGGAGGGGTGTTATGTTAAAAAATTAGTGTTTATGAATTTTAACTATTTATTTTAATCATTTTTTCAGAAATAGAAAGGCAATCCTATTCAACAACTTGTTTCGTAGGATAAACGAGTTTTACAAATATTTTTCAAGTCAAGACAAACAACAAAACAAAATATATTTGGGAGCTAACATTTTTTTTTGGGAAAAATCGACGTGTTTATATACCTGACAGTGTTTTAAAGGATTTAAATACTCTATTTTTGTTGGTGGAGTATTTTAATTCAAATTCATAATAATACATTAAACAACGTGGATAGTCCCGTTCAAATCTAGGGGGGGGAGTCATCTGGGGTGAGCCCACACCAGCCCTTCCCAGATGACTCCCCTGGAAGCAATGTACGGTAGAAGTGAAACTAAAGGTGGCGGGAGCATCCCAAGTTGATAAGAATGTAGAAAATAAAAGAGGAGGCAGTGATGCAATCAGACAGCGTTGATTGGTTTGCAGATGGGTAGTGAGAGTAGACGGAGGGGGGCTGAACTTACAAAGTGCAAGTATTTTACAATGAGTCTAGCAGAAATAGCAAACAGACACACGTGTAAGATAGAAGCAGTCTATTTCGTTACACCATTTCCGTAACGGTTTTTCAAAGAAGTTTATACCTAAAAATGAATATAATTTGTAAAATATTTCCGAGTGTGCACATTTTACATTGAAAACAACCCCTACCTGTCCTTATTTATAAGGATGTTGTATAATACGTGGGTATTACGTGTGTTAACCAGTTTAGTAGCATTGATTTTCATGTAACGCAACTTTAGACGGCTTCTTCCTGAAACGCAGACCAACTGCAGTGCAGATATCTTGGCAGACATTCGTGTAAATATTTTCAGACATGTTTGTGCAAGGTAACGGACATGTGCCATGAAACGAAAGTGACTTTCGCTGAACAGGGGAAAGAGTCAACATACTTGCAAATCATCCAATTTTACGGCCACACACAATTTTGAAATGTGCATCATATGTATAGTGAATTCGTTCATACGTAACCGCTCAATCTAATTATTCCAAACAAATGGATCAATCAATTTTATAAAATACTAACCAAATTAAGAAAGTGAATGTTCCTTCTAGAAACCATCTCAAATTTCAATCTATGACGATGTATCCAAATCTCCAGCTTTGAACTTCGAGAGTTCAAACCACGACGTTTGCCAGAACGTCATTAAAAATATAATAACTAGTTAGACAAATAAAGGGTTCCGTCATTGTTATAAACTTTGAACCAATGCGGAAAGGACACGCATCCGGGACGGCATATCCATTGTTCCAGAACAAAAGCAGATTTAATGTGTCCGGTTTTGAGCCAAACATACCCAAGCGTGTGTGTATCAAAGTTCATTAAGCGATCTACTATTATACTTTCAGGTTCAAAGAAAACTTTTCCCTGCCGTAATGAGAAAACTTTCAGAAAATTAGAAAAAGTAAGACGGTTCGTATATACTTTTCTTTTCATACCGTGTAATAAAATGTAGCCAGCAATATAGCTTGGTGGTTGCAAACCACTGAGAGGTTGTCGGGTTCGATTCCGTGATTTGACCTTGGTTGAAAATAATTTATTCTGAGTATTATCTGTATTACTGCTGGTCAGACTTGGATATTTGTGATTCCAAGTCGATTGGTTCCTATCAGAGTTTCCCAATTAATCTAATTTCATTGTTGAAACGTTTCCTCGTCAAATTGGCAAACCAACCTACATATGTATCTGTCACCACTATTTGAATATAATCTACAAGTTTAAAAACCATATGTGTCGCTTAGGACAACTGTAATGGCACCATGGTAAAATATAAATTAAAAAAGTAATGCAATCGCATTGGAAGGATCTATAAAAAAATTAAAAGATCAAAATTGGTTTAATTAATATTTTCATCTTAAAATCGTGGTCCTTTTCTGCTTCGCATGTGTTCTCTTTACAAGAGCATTGTTGCAGGATTTCTTTTGGCAATGTCTGAAACGTTCCTATTCTCCCTATCTTACACACGCCTAGCTAACGCTACTGGTTCAATTCTACACATTCAAAAGTGCGGCACGGCACGCCTAGGTAGACATATAAGAAAGGCGTATCTTCATGTCATTGTTAACTCGTACGATCTTATTATTTTGACAAGTTTTTCTCACATTTCTTCAAATATGTGAATAGCCGTTATCGATTACTGTTAATGCAAGGATAAAATATCACCGAAAACAATATAAAAAAAACACGTGCTGCGTACCATTCTGTGTGTCTGCAACTTACTATATTACAAGGAACTTAAATGTTTCACTTCGCAAATGATTGAGCTGAAATTCCTACAATCTTCTGATCGTTTTGAAACCTTGTCATTTTGCGCGGTTTGGTCAACGATAGAAATTTCAATCGATTTTGATAGTTTGATGGTGAAAAATAATCGTAATAGACATGTTTGAAAATGTTACAATTTGACCATCTTGACGTCTTATGGTAGGTAAGTAGCCTTATATACATATTTGCCTTTCCGCCACCCTCTCGTTTTGTCAGATTTTAATAATTGTTTAAACGTCTTTAACTTTTTCTTTTTCACACTATATCTTATACAATTTTTTGCACTCGCTTTATAGTTGTGAAAAATCAGCACACTTAACAACATCCTTCGCCGTTAAAATACATATGTACATACATATTTTGAACCGTTACCAGACAATTTTAACTTGAGTCCCACAGAATGTGTATAAAAACAGACACAGACAGGCTAATATATGAGTTGACTGAAAAAATGAATTGAGCATTCATAATTTCTCCTGTTCTTTTGGGTGTGCGTTCCGCTTTACGTACCCCCATGACCGTGACCTGCAAGTTTGACCGGTGGTAGGAGATGATATCAGAAAATATTTCTGTTATTCACTCCCTGCTTTTCCTTAGCGCGTTTATATCGCATTAAAATACGGTATGAAAATGGAAACGGAACGGTATAAATATTTATATTTAAATTGATAGGTAGATACGGTCGGTCATAGCGTTGGCTGAAATTCAACCGTACTTTCAGATCCATAACTCACGCAAAATCATTTGCATTACAGATACGTGTTTATTTCGGTGAATGTTTTCATTTTCGAACCGTTTTTTATTGCGCTCAAAGAGAAAACTTTTTTTTTGCTATATTTTGAACTCGATTGTAAAATTAAACAGTGCGTCATTCGTGGCAAACGAGATAAGCAGATCAAATATGTTTTCAAACCTTAAGAAGCATGTCAAGTTTGCGCGCAAGATGCTAAGCAAGCAAAGAAGCAAGTTGGGTTCCATGGAATCAGCAGCGTGTTTTTTTTATATTTTCATACATATATGTAGATACTATATATACCAGGAAGGCCTAACAGATAAACGCCAATTCGCCTTCCTGGCCAATTAAACACTCTCAAACTTCTTGTCGAATTTCGATGCTGAAAAACTCGAAATTTTCGAGATATTTATGAACAAATTTGCAGCATTTTTATACGAATCAGCGAAATTCAAGATGCTGAATTTTGCGAGAAATGTAAAGGTACAGGTTGCCAATTCGTTGGAACCGTTTCCAATGAAATCAGATAAGTTGACAAACTCTGAAAGGAAACGACCAACCTTAGAGTCACATATCCAAGGTCTGACCAGCAACAAAGCCAGGAATGGAACCCTAACTGCCACACAATCGAAAGCATTACATGCGAACCACTGATCTATGTTGCTGTTCGTGGTTACTTTAAAATGTTATAAAACGCAAGTTCATTGATAAGTAACAACTTGCATGAACAGTGCAAATACTTTCATACTTTATGTGGAATGCAATGCAAATTATATGTGGATCTACTTTACCATGTGACGTCACGTCAGTGATTCAGCTTGCTTAAAAATTAATAGGTCTAACTTGCTTCATTACTTGCATCACATAAAGCTGTCTTTACTGTGAATTTATTCTGCACGAAGCAATATCAACATAATTATTCTGGGAAATCAAGTTTGCAATCGATATTTTAACCCTCATTTTTGCACCCTTCAACTTGAGATACACATCAACAGTCTAGACTTTTATGCGCAGTTAACTTTTTACCCCTTCATAAAAAACTCAATACTTCCATTATATAATTCAAATTTATTTAATAATACTATCATATATATAAAGACGGTAATCTGTGTGTGTGTGTGTGTCCTAACTCTCGCCGAACATAATGAACGAATCGATAAAAATCGATTAATTCATTTTTCGACGAGACGACTTTGTCGCGACTCGAACCGATCACCCCAAATAGCCTGAATATGGATCTAAATTGAGCTAATGGTCTCGGACATCACGCCAAATCCAATTTTTCATTTCGCCTTTTTTTTTAAACATTAATTGAAATATTCCTTCTCGCCATATAAAAATACGTAATTTTAATAATTTCATTTAGCGAGGTTTTGAACCCTTTTTTTTCTTTTCATATAAAACAATTAAATATATATTTTTAATTGAAATTAATTTATATTTTAGCGATATTTGAAAAATAAAATTAATTCAAAATCACGGAATCAAACTAAGGCCCCCTCGCCCAGAACAGGTCGCTAGCCATTAGACTACAGCCTCGACAGAAAAAACGCTCTAAAATTACTTAATATTCGATTATCCTTTAGAAGTATGGGGAACCAATCATTCGCGTATCTTCGGCTTTCGTCGACAATCGATTTCCGATTTCTTATGATCAACCATCAACCAGTATGGGGAACCAGTCGATTCCATATCTTTAACTTTATTTTTATTCGAGTTTCAATTTCTTTTCGAAACCACCCGTTGAAATCAACGGGCCCTACACTAGTATTATTATATTATCCGTAATTAAAACAGCTTACTTTTGTAATGCTTGAGAACGATATACGATATGTGACCTGACTATTGATTGAATTTCTCGGATATTTTATAAAAACGCAATTAAACTGAACAATAAAAAGCTGAATTTACTTGACAGTTCTTATTAAATGTTGACACACTGAAAAACAGCATTTGATTGCAAAAAAAGAGAAATTGTCTTTGTCTTTTTCTTATATAAACTTTGTAAAAGAATATGTTCTTTTTAGAAATATCGAAAAATAGAACCGACAAACGAAGTGATTTATCTCTCGTAGAGATCGCTCTCTACAAAATTTGCATCGAAACTAGCGATTATATTAACCCAAATCTTTGATTGGGTAATCAGTATTGGACAAATATTTTCCAGATAAAAAAATATTTAGTCCAATGCAATTTTGAGATCATATTAAAATAGTTATTTTCATCGTTAATCAAAAGATGCATTATAAATTTCCTCCGCCCTTGCTGTTTATTTTTTGTGGAATTTCTTTATTCGGTATTTACATTAAAGGGGCATACAAATATTTTTTTTGTATTAATTTGTGGAAAATACAGCATGTTTTGTAATTGACTTAGACACAGCGCAGTGCACTGGTAGAGCTATTTCATACCAATAAAGAGGTTGTGGGTTCAAGTCCCGGTCAAATATGTTGCTGGCGAGATCGTGTGGTTATTAAAACACAGATCGACCGTCTCCTGTTAGAATGTTTCGATGTTTCTAGCTTAATTGCCGTGACGGATCCAATAAATCGGTATTCTCACCTTCAGTTTCTCACAAATTCCAGTTATTAGCATTTCTAATTTGTTGAATGTTATAAAATGCTACCAACATAATGTATTTCGTATCAAAAAATTTCTGTTTGCCCATAGATGTCTCTATTGAATTCTATATCCTGTTATGTTTGAAAAATTGTTAGTACTTAAGTACAAAAATAATCTAACCATCTGTGTCGCCTTCCTGTCATGTCACATATGATGTATGTATATATGCAATAAAAAAAATACACCGATATAAAAAGGTCTCGATGAAAATAAATCGAAAATAGCTTCAATATCGCGATAAATTTAATGTACATTGCAATGTGCACAGGGTCTGAGGGGGTTAAATGAGTCCTCGAAAGACCTATGTATGTAGCTTATACCTAATAGTCTGTCGCTACGATAAATTGTCCAACTAATTATACGACAGATCGCTGTTCATGAGTTTAAGATTTTTCTTAATTATATCGAAACAAATAGCAAATATTAAAAGCTTCAAAAGGCAACACAAAATGCGTAACACAAAACTGTATCACCTACGTAAATTCCGATATTTATTTATTCATGTAATCAATATTTTAAATATTCAAAACTTTCGTTTACACCTGTACATACACACTTTCCCTTTACCTGTACGAACGACTCATCATCACAAAAGGGACACTCATAATTGCCAGGTGTCACGCGACAACCCTTTACCATTATCAACTAAGCATACGTACATACATACATACATACATATGTAAGATGTTAAAAAAGTGGTTTTTCATTTTTAAGTAGAATCTTATATATAAAATCGAAACGGCGTCTGTAATTCGTTTCTGATTGGCTGTCGTTAAAGTCGATTCTGATTGGCTGTCGTCAAAGTCGTTTCTGATTGGCTGGATTGGTCCACGACGTTTGTGATTGATCGGTCGTTAAATATATTTTTTTTGATTCAAATAAATTTAATAAAAAAACAATGAAGATTTTTTTCATGGTTTTCATTTAATTTTCCATTTACCGAGCGAAGCCGGGTAGCAACTTTGTGAGACTAGTTTTATCAGATATTCACGACAGTACATCGACTTGAATTTACGAATATAGATTTGGCTAAACTTAATATTACTAAGACTTATCGAGACAATGTATGTATTATATATTATCCAACACTATACAACTCGGCTAAAAGACTTCTATTCACACTATACAGCAGCACACGTTTTGGCCAAGTGTAAGGCAATATCCGAAACACTCTTCGCACACATGCAACCATGGACTGTGCGATAGAGATACAGCATCTGACGAGCCACCACCGATGAAGTCTTTGTTCCAAGTGAAACTTTTTATACTATAGTTGCTACAATCAAAGAAAAGGACTCCTTATACGGTGAAAAATAAAGTTTTGATTCAATTTGTTGTCTTTTACTCACATTTTCCAGAGACTTTTTGAAAGTTCCACCGTACATATTATACTTACATACATATGTATGTGTCTATATGAAGTTTCGCAAGTTGCAAACTTCTCGAAGCTTTGTGGTAAGTGAGATAGAAGTTGTGGATGTGCATTCAGCGTGTTCGCTGGTGCATTGCGAACTCGTCGGCCAATAACCGGCATTCGGTTCCCACAATGCATCTCGAAACGCCGTTGCAGATTATTATTACTGCACTTTTTTGTCGCGGAATGCATAAAATTGCACTTTTACAATTGTATACATAATGGAATCGATCCGTTAGGGGTTTTAATGACTCTCAGCGTGACTGTGGTATTTAAGAAAATGAATCGTTACTTACATGCATAGAATAACGTAGTGGACTCGTCTATAAAGTCAATTCCATTTTTTTAGTAGCCTCTTCTTACTTCATTCTGGTTTGGTGTGAATGAAATCCAGAATAGTATTTGAGGAGCACTGGTTTTTACTCGAGTGACGCAGTACGATTCCCGTTTACGCATTGCACACACGATATATTACATACACGTGTATACTTTGGCGCGCAAAATTTTGCTCATACATATTTAGTATCTCTTCAAAGTGTATTTTGGTTACGTTTTTTTTTTAATTTTGAGTATGTATGTATATGTATAATCATATCCTAAAAATTTAATAAATTTATGTACTTAATAGGTCGGTAATTTCGCTCGATTCAGTCAATAAGATATTGCCTGCTTAAATATCGGTTAATATCATTGTCTGTCAAAAGTACTGACCAAAAATAATACTGATCGTTTATTCATATATGGATAGTGAACTGTTTTAAATAGGTACATAATACATACGTAAATATTCGCAGTTTCTATTTGGGATGTTTAAGTCAGTGAGTGTGGATTTTGATTAAAAGAGTCGCGATAGAATATATGATTTAAAATTCGACTTCAAAAAAATGGTGAAACATCAAACTCGTGTATATGTATGGATAAACGGATTACATCCCAGATTACATTGGTCAGCAAATGATTTTTTTTTTACGAGATTTGAGCAATTTTCTGTAGCGGCGGTTATCCTGTTAGCGATTCACATTTGGGATGTAATCACCGAACCATATTTATCTTATAAAATAAAAAGCTCATAAAAACAGATCAAAATTAAACCAAACATTGTTTCATTGAAGGTGTTCGTCAGCATTAGGAAAGAAAACGGAAACTATTTTATGCTTTTATGAAAAATCCATGCTTCAATAAATATACATTCTGAAATATTTGTCATTTTTTAGCCAAATTTAATTTCACATATGGAATTTTTTTTTTTTTTTATTTTATTTAAATAGGCACACATACAGAATAAAATATAAAAAGAAATTTGTATAATGAGACAAAAAATAATAATAAACATAAATAAAAATATAATATTCCATTTACAGTGAGCACCACATGGTGATATAAAAAAGTAAAATTACAAAAACTTAAAATTACAAAAAAATTTTGTTAATACGTTAAATTAAAAATTTTGTATACGTTACAGTCATGTAACGTTCGTTTATGAAACTTTTAGTTACCCGGTGTCGCATGAAGCTTTTATCTGTCAAAATTTTAAGCTGTCAGAAGTATATGAAATGGGAAATCATATAGAAACCGCATTACAACGTTGCTATAATTCCCATTTCTGCTAATTTTTAAAACATTTCAACCCATACATAGAAGACAGCGAATGGAGCAAACGATTGAAAATATGTTCTTAAACTTATGCCTGATAGTTTATGCATATACTTTGTGTGCAGTGTAACTGGCAAGATTGGTTCCTATATGAACAAACTAGTATGTTCATGAACGAACTTACCTACACTTGGACTGTTCATACATACATATATACTCTTTTTATAGTCAATAGAAAATTAAATATACATACATAAGTAATACACCATAGGATAACACATTAAAAGGGCGATTTGTATATGACGTATGAAAAAAATAATAGCACAGCAAGAAATCGGTCATTATAGGGTATCGGAAAAGTCTGAAGAAAATTTTTCAGCGACCGATTTTCATTCATGAAAATCTGATAGTATGAAAGAAATGCGTATTGCGTATTCATCGATCGGCACGCATCCTACGCGATTACGCAAAATGCGAATGAAAATAAATTGGCGTAAGGAGAGTAAATAGTAAAGGTTACGCACGCCGGAAGTGAAGTGGGAAGGGTTGTAAAAGGGGTGGGTGGGTGGGGTGGGGTGTGGTGGGGCGCTCACCTGAGACGTTGTCCAGGTTGAAGCAACTGCTGCGCGAACGAAGAACGGGCACGTGGGGCGGCGGAGGCGAGTCGGGGGCGGGGGTCGGGGCGGAGGCCCACTCGGGGCGCTCCTCCATGGCCCTGGAGGCGCTGCGCTTAAACTGTTCCAGGAAGCTGTCAATCTGCGTCTCCATGGTAGGGGAGGTGGCGGCCGCCATGGCTCGTCCGGCCTCGAGTCCTCGTCAGCCGCGAACCATCGCCGGGCGAATTAAACCATCGCACCCCGCTAGACCGGCATCGATCGACGCACCGCACCCGCAACACGCCCGGCGCAGGCGGCTGTCACCGCGCAACTGACAACAAACGCCGCTTTATTGCCGTTATACTTTATGGCCATGCCCAGCACACAACACTTTTAAATATTTATGAACAAGAAACGGAAACGTGGTTGAGATGTATGACCAAGATAGTTGATATATAGTGGAAAGAGTGAAGAGAATGGACGAAATGTGGGCAAAAGAAGTGCTGGAACGGTACCCGAAGAAAGGCCGCAAAGAAGATGGTTGGATGAAATATTAAAAATATATATAAGGTGATATTAATCATTGCTGCGCAAAATAAAAACAAAATGGAAGCGTGTTGGAGAATGTCTATAAATGATGATGAATTAACCAGATTACACTACTCGTTCTGTCTCCGTTTCGGTTAAATAGATTGTGGCAACTCCAATGTACTGACCGTAAAACCATCGGTTGGTCAGTGCTTCGCCGGTAAGCATTGACTTCCTCCCCGGCTGCCGAAATAAACAGTTGTGCATTACCAAAATACCAACACAGTCGTCTCACTCGCCCTACCTCCATAAAATTATAAATTCAAACAATTCATATCCGCGAAACTTTATATTGTTACGTGATTGTTGGCAGTGCATTTCATTTTACTTTTATTTAATGCGATTTAATGTTGGAAGAGGGGCCGCACTGAAATGAAGTGCGTATTCATTAAGTGGTTATAAAATCATGATTAATAAATCAATTATTTTTTAACAAGGTTTTTATATGTTTTTATATTAAAGTATTTGAAATACAGTATTGATAAGAACTAAAGTTTTGATATCGCTACAGTTTAAATTAACGTGCAATCAACAGTTTACAATAAATTTCATTAAGATAAAAATATGCTGCAATTGTTAATGGTAGGCATTTTGTTTACAATTAAGAATCTTAAAGATATTGACTTAAATTACGATACATATGTACATTAACATCGTATCGAGTCCCTTTGTATCCTGTCCTACGCATGCGCTCGTTAGTAAAGCTGTGCGATAAAAACAGAGAGATTTCCACGGCACCCCATTAATCGAGAGCATGAAACATACCCAGTTATAACACAGGATTTATATTCTTTACTTAAAAATGTAAGTAGATTATAACCTTATATTGGGAAATGCCTGTAATATTTCTTCTGAATTTTTGAAAGGTATTTTGTTTGATTGCTTTGAGGTACGTAACATTTTTTAATTGTGACATTTTATAATGTGATTGTTTTAAAAAATATTATAACTAAGATAATGTTAATGGTGAAAAAAAATACACTTAAGACCAACTTTATAGGTCGGCGCACCATCTGTCAAGACAACAGCTGTCTTTTGTTTGTCTCCTATAATTTTTCGCATATTCAAAAAAAAAAAGTGAATATGATGGAATTAAAATAAAAAATAAAAACGAATTTCCATTTTTAGTTACAAGGTAAATCTGAATTTGATAAATATATACCATACTACATAGTTGAAACTACCTTTATTAATTATTTGTTAATAAATTTTATATTTAACATTAGTTTCAGGTGAGGATGTATACTGTAAAGAGGCGTATTGATCCAGAAAAGAACACAGTAAAGGGAGGCTTTGAATTATGTAAACTTAAATTCAACGGAGACAACGACGTGGAGGAGTTCATATCTGGGATCACCATTTACAAAATAGTGAATAAAATCGACGACGCGACTGCTAATCGAGATTTACATCTTGTATTGGATGGAAAAGCTGCTCGTTGGTGGAGCAGTATTAAATCTTCAGAATTCCTATGGACTGAATGTACTTTTTTATTGAGATCTAGGTTTTCGAATAAGATGCCAATTAATGTAATATATCAAAAGTTGAAAGAGAAGCAATCGCAAAATTCCAGTTCTACTTATTTCATAGCTAAAAAGAGGGCTTTGATTGCCAACTTGCCGGAATCCTTTTCAGAAATGTATCAGGTCAAAATTGTCACTGACTTATTGAAGAAAGACATTAAAAATCTGATTAAACGGGGTGCGATTGCTACATTTAAAGATTTGTATGATGAAGTCGAAGTTGCGGAAAGCATACTGAAGAGCAAACACCGAAGCCTGGCTAATCATGTGAAAGAATCAACAAGTGTGAAAAAACCAAGAAAACTCAAGAAAAATTATACGATACAGAAAAATAAGGCCGTTAAATGTTCTCATTGTTTTAAATATTCTCATCCGACGGAATTGTGTTGGAATAAAATCAAATCAAAATGTAGTACGTCGCTGCAAATTCGAATAGTGAATGAAAATTATAATGCAAATACTTTCATTGAATCTGTACTGAATTCTCGTGAAAACAATCTGAAAGATACTTCTCAAGAAATGGAAGTGAAACAAATTTATAAACATGAAAGGTCGATAAAACATGAATCTCCCGGACAAAGTGAATGTGATTTACGTGATGTTTTAAACAGGCGAACGATTGATTTTGCCAATGATATTGAAATATAAGTAACGTTATGTTTTAATATAATTACATGCATATAATACATTTTAGTTTCCTATTTAGATTTTCCTTGAAGGTGTCAAATAAAAGGTTTTTTATATTTTTTTGATTAACTTTTATTTCTACCAAGTCAGAACATTCGTTAAATTTATCAAATGCTCGTCAACAGTTACAAGTAGTATGTCTATTTTTTTATTCATGCCATAAATAATGCAACAGAACTCACAGTAGCGACATTATTTTTTATTTCTTAAATATTATCACATTTTTATTTATTCTTTCATTTAAATTAATTATTACATTTAGATTATAATTTTTCAAATCGTACACTTCATTGTCACATATTATCGATAGCATTAATGTTCAGTGTATATTCTATGTCATTATATTGTTTACATAATCAGTTTTAAAATCGTTCCAATCCAGTAATATGGAAAAATTTCATTCAATCATTTTATATTTCAAGTCTAAGGTCTCGTTTTTCTTTGGGAGTATATTTTTAAAAAGCTAGTTTCTAGTTTTTCTTTAGACTTGCTTTTAGAAAAGCATCAAACTTAGAAAAAATGTTGATTTAATAAGGTGTTTTATTATTGAAATTTACATAAATTTTATTCTAAAAAGTTATTCTGATTGACCGAGTTTAACTCTAAGGTCAAATTTATAGTAAGATTCTATGTATTTTTACTAATTAAATAAAATTGAATGTTTTTTCTAAATAATTAAAATTGTGACACTTTAAAAACATTTAAATTTGTTTAATATTTTTATTCCAAAATGTAATAAAATCACATGTTATATATTTCTGGCAGAGCTAGACATTTATGAGCTATCTATCTGATTTTTTTTTACTTTTTTTCCAATCTAAATTAGTAGATGTTATAGTTAATACATGTTTTTTTAAAGTGTATTCTACGTCTCCGTTAGAAAAATAGCAAGGGAATCTTAAATTTTGAAATATTATGAAATTCGCAATGTAATGTACTCGATTGTATGTCTTTTATCATCATTTCAATCGCATATGTATTCAATTTAACTAACATTTTAAGACAATATGAATTACAACAAAAATGGTCTAGTATCAAGTCTCACAATCTGCATGTGTATTTAATTTGGTTTCACTTGTGTATTGACATATTTTAATATCAATTCATGTCAATTTAATACCAATACGATCAAGAAAGTATATGTATGTTACAATTGAAGTGTATCTTCCGGTTGTAATATATTTTGATTAGTTGGAATATATTCCATCTAACTTATTATCAACTACCGTTATAGTTGAAGTGTATTTTCAGTTGTAATAAGTCGGTACCAAGTAAGGTGGAGATGTTAAGTTTTCTTTAAAACTTCACTCGACTTGTAAATTGAGTTTGAAAGTCATAATTTATTTTGAACACATTCTTAAAGTTATCATTTTTCATTCTCATTACCATGTTTCATAATACCTAGCAAATATTAACGCATTATTGAATTCTAAAGCATTCGTAAAATCATCAGAACTGTCAAAACTCAAGTGTTATATTACAACTGGCGCACATTGTCGAAAGTGTATTTGCGCTTGTAGAGATATAATATACTAGTTGAATTGTATTCGAATATGAATTACCTAAAACGCCACTTGAAATATATTACAATTGAACATACACTTCGACTGTAACAAATACACTAGCAAATATATCAGGCGTTGCTCGAGTATATACGTATATGTATGGATGATGAAAACTAATGTGAGTTTGAGAGACGCCAGGCATGTTAACTTATTTCTAAAAATAAATCATAAACTACATATAGCTCATAATCAAATAATAAGTTAATCATAATAATTTATATCAAATAGTAGAATGTATTTTTACTAACCTCTTCTTATTATTAATACCTTTCTAGGATCATTATGTAGTGAGGATTAAATCCTGGCAAACATGCATATTAAATTTTGTATATAATAGATTGTAAATTTTAATACAAGACCTTTCATGTAATGAGCGAAATATTATATATTGTATATTCTTAAAATATAAATCATTTAATGTCTGTAGTCATATATCTAAATTATTTATATATCCTAGACATGGCAACAATGAAACAACTATTATAAACTGTATTCTATATATCTGATAAACCAACAAGCCGATGAATAAAGCATATTTTACATACATATTATATTATATTACAAATCATTGGACGTTTGGTCTTCTGCCAAACTTGAAATATCATTCGACAAGTTCCGCTACGATGGCATTACATGTTTTATTTGCATCTTTTGGGTAGGTATATAATGTTCATCGTTTCATCGTGCGAACCTTTTTTGTTTATACTACAATAGATAGTCTTTAAATGATATGCATACATAAAGAAAGCATAGTCATTCAAATCTAAGTGGGTTCTGTGTCCGGCGGGTGAGCTCCGCAGAGAATCGCCGCTGTGGCGAGAGCGGTGGCCACTAAGAAAGCAGCTAGGAGTGCTCTGTCTAGCACGAAGGCAACTTGTCTCCATTCCAGAGCGGAACTTTCACGTTTGTCGTTCCTGATTCTTCGTTTTTCATCTCGTTCTACGGCCGCAGTCAAGCGACGGAGGCCACAGCGCTCAGCGTATGCACAATCTGAAAATTTTCAATCCAGTATGTAATACCTTTATGTGATTTATTTAAAATGTATTGTTTTGATGACCTTACGTGGATCATCATTATCTGTCGAGTTCCGTCTCAGAAAAAATTTCGGAGAAGTGTTATGCGGTACGCTACCATCCAAATCTATCCGAGTCCCGTCACTCTCCAATCTGCTACCAGTGTGTGGATTCACCTGAAATTGCAACAATTATTTTATTGACATATAAGATTATTTACAGACTGCTACTGACGTATTAATTTTGGACCCTAATGGAGAGTATCAGATCCAGAGCCGAAGCTAGGGTAGTTTGCGACCTGGGCAAACATGCTACTAGCCCCCCCCCCCCCCCCTCCTACCTCCTATTATCTTTTTTATCACAATTTTTTAATACATCCATTAAGTAAAATATCAATATTATCGTGTTTCGATTTAAATTTATATTTCCAAACAACAAATAAATTCGATTGAAAGGAAAATCATCGTAAATTTACGATTTCTAGCGGTCTATCTACCCACTTTTTTCCGAGAAAATGAAGCATACGAAAATTTATCCCAAAATAATATCAAGCATATTATAGTATTGAATACACTGTTCGACAAATGACGACTTTTTTTTTTGGTTCAGAGACGAGATATGACTTTTCTTATAGATCCCAGTAAACACGAATCTGGTAATAAAAAATGTTGATTGGCTCGACATTCGGAGATATATGTGTTTTTTAAATCGCGCAATTTTTCTATATCTTGGTGTTGTTCGGTCGATGTCTCAAAATCTATCAATTTTCTGTTCAAAATGAATATTGGAATCTATAGTCGGGTATTTTATCTTTCATTTGTAGTACTTTTTAGCTTTCAAATATCTCCAAGTAGTCGTCCAGTTTAAATCAAAAGTACGTATTTTCAGTTGGGATTTTTTCCCACTGTTAAGAGGGCTGTACACCTGAAACCTTAATTTTGTTACCGTTCCTTTCTTCGATATATATATTGAGTGTATGTATATATTGAGTGAATGCGACAATATATATCAATATATATATTGAGTGAATGCGACAGTTGCGCTTCGACCAGATAAAACGTATTTTAAATTGACAAAATCGAAGTTTCGTACTCTCCTATTTTCTCCTCCAAAACTGGACCAATTTTTAAAAAAAAATTCATCATCGGTATGAGAAAGATACTTTCGGTGCATCTATTGGCGTATTTTTTTAAAAATCGACCGTTAAATAAGCATGCTGGACTCGTTTAGTGGGTGTAAAAAAGAGGCGATTTTATAGATTTTTGGCGGCTCCTAGCTCATATAAAAAATAATTAATCAAAAAAATAAAACGATAGGTGCACCCCAATGGTGGATATCCATAGCATATTAAAAAATAATTTCTCTAGTGCCATAATTGAGGAAGGGAGAAGTATAGTACGTTTGTATGGACAAGGCGCTGCTGTCCAGCCCTCTTAATACTATTTTATATAGAGTATTTTCTATTGAAATATGTTTATTGGGATAGTATTCTGGCCACACTATTTTTTATTTAAAAGGGTTAATTGGAAGTGTGCTGAATTTTAAATCGGTAAAATTGCGAGCTAATAATTGAATTGCTATCATAATTGAATTACGACATTGAATCCAACGCAATCAAAGTCGTATACGCACTTGCGATTTTTTGTCGCGCGACCACTTAGTCGCAAAAATAGAACATACAGTTTTAAGTACGAATGCACGCACATGCGACTAAATATTCACAGCCACTTTGTATGGTTTCTGTCGCGCAAGAAAAATATGGCGCGATCGAAAGTCGCAAGTGCGTATGGGGCCTAATTCATTGGCTTCTAGAATATTCACATATTATATAGCTGGCTAAGATTTCTAAAAAGGATTTTCTCCGTAGTATTGGTAGGTAGTAGACCAGTGCGAAGCCTAGCAAAGTACATATGGGCTCAATTTGTGAAAGGTTAGGACTCCAATAGGACTTTGTTCCATAAAATCAGATAACAGGTTTGTTTGGAGGAACTTGTGTAATGAATTCATTGAGGCCTGACCTAATTTCTGAAGAGAGAAAAGAAGAATAAATGAAATTTAATTATAATAATAGCCCAATAGTTAGATAAATGTGTGCGTAATCGAGATCGCAAAGTTTTCGGTAAGCTGTTTTTCTTCTCTGATGGGTAGTGATATGGGAAACAATCCCGCATTACTACGGCGACCCAATACATCTTTTTTTGTACAAAGGATTATACTGGAGCTCGGATTTACTAAGCAGCTTTGGCCATTTAAATGCCACTATCTGTGGGTAGAAACACTAATCTGTCCGTCAACTGAACGGAAGCTTTTTATTGAATATATGTTTGTATGTATTATTGTATATTTCATTTAATTGATCAAGTCACTATGAAGTCAGGGTCGCGTCTACCATATCTACAAATTTGTGCAACGCACACAGGCGGCCGAAAGAATGAGAGTTGAAAGAATTATATTCCTTAAAAAATACAAAACAAGACATCGTACTTTTTAAAATGTGTTTAGATTGTCTTATTGTATACGTATTTGTGTATTGCTGTTGCAAGTTACGTGGAAATAACGGGATAGCAGGTATAGCTTCGCATAAAGCTAGGTCTTTTATGTTATATTATCTTTGCGACTGCCAGTTGTATTTCTTCATGGATGTTGAGTATTGGTTGGTCATCGAAAGAACAATGTCCTAGATCTGGAATTGAGGGTGAAAACCCTATATTTTCTCTTGTCGTTTGGTCCCGTTCAGAACTAGACGTTTTGTCTGGTTAATTTTTATTGTGATTAAATTTTTTAACACGATATCCCGAATTAATATGATTTATAAAAATGCTAATATAATTAAAGAGTGACCGATTTATGTAAGTTTGCACACAGGCGGCCGAGCTACTAGGCGCGGCCCTGTATGAAGTTACATACACATTACAAATAAACGAACGAATATAAATAGATTCAAACAAAAATCAATGAATTTAATGAAAATTTTCCATTTAGAATAGAGCCTTACATTGAAAACAGTTCATTCCACCTTTGATACTTTTTGTCCCATCGTAATACTATTATCGAATCTCTTAAACGTTCTAAAATACACAATAATGAAATTACAGGCAAAGTAAACACGGGCATACTTAATATAAATACACAAACGTAAAATTCGGTGGATTTAATTGAATGCGGGTCCTTTTTCCCCGAGCCGAGCGGTCGGTCGGTTCGATCAATTAGGTTTCCGGTAGCCGGGAAAGCTTATTATGTGAACCGATCAGAAGGACTTTCGGTTTGAAAGTTTAATGGAGTGTCGAAAGGTCAATTTGGAACCTACCTGAGTTTGGTTCTTATCCCCGGTCGCGTGCTCGAAACTGATGAACATTAGTTTGGCCAACTTGCGCAGGACTAGATTGCGAACGCTGGCCGGCACCGCAGATCCGCCTACACCCCTGTCGATCAATGAGATCCTTTTTTTACTCTTTACACACCTTTTATACGACAATGTACAAAGCCATAATAATGTCGCTAGTCTCGCCAAAGCTAATCCGCCAAAAAATGTGTTTAATTAACCTTTTTACGCCGGTATAACAGTCCGTCGCTGGGGCGGTGGTGCAGTTCGAGGGGACCCAAGATGGCGTGCTGGTAAAGGGACCCCTCGGGTTGGCCTAACGCAGCCTCCTCTCCCTCCCCGATTTAATTTAAAAGGTATAAAATTTCGATTTTTCGAATTAAAGCATTGGCCGGCAACCTTTTCAAGTTAAAACTTTTTTGAAAAATGGCATAAAAAAGACCTATCACTATTTTAAGATAAATAAATAAAAAAGATTTTTTAAAGACCAAAAGTTAATCAAAATTTAAAAAAAAATGTAATGAAAGATCCGAAAAATATTACACAGACTTACGATTTGGGTCAAAGGTTTACTAAAATGCGATGGAGAATTTTTTTCATATCAAACGTGGTTTTGAAAATATACATATATTTTTTAGAAATATCATTTTATTTTATTTTTTCATATACTAGTTGTAAAAAAGTGTAGGAACTTATAAAATGTCGATGTTTTAAAAAAATATTAAATAACGCCTTAAAATTGTATATGTGTGTATGTATTTAAAAGACACATATGTATGTATGTATGTATGTAAATTTCTAAAAAAAATTTCTAAGGCGTAAACATACTGAGTGATTTTAAATATTAATATGTCTAAACCTTGAATGGGAACCATTTTTATTGAATTTCGTAATGAAAAGAGCATTCACGTCCCGACAAAATTTGTTATATATCTAATTATACCTACAAACTTGAAAGAGATTGAGAACCAAGTAATCTAAAGGCGAAAACACACTGAGTGGGATGTGGGACTTGTTTTTTTTAGATACTTTTAAACATGCGAAAAAACGCAACACCATATCCATATACACCATATACAGCCCATATACATGGTACAGAGTTCCAAAAATAGCCCCCTGGAGTGTTTTCGGTGATATTTCATTCTTGTATTTATCCTTGCTTGATAGTGATCGATAACTGTGAATCCCATATTTGAAAAAATGTAGACAAAAATATGCACTCTGCACGTGCAATTACACCCGAATTCGGTTTGACAAACACCCACTGTCACAGCGTGTAGCTAAGGACGTGACGTTCCGTACTATTCAGTGTGTTTTTGCCCTTATAGTTGTATTATATTTTTATATGTAGATAAAATTTTATATTTATGCGTTTAATTTTTTTCAAGGTTAATATTTTCGGTATCAAAACAGAGCGAAGTCGATTTTTCTCAACAAATGTGTGTCGTACAAAAATTTAATTTAATTTATATTAAATAAACTAATCCTTACTGCTTGCTAAAGTATTTAAATTAAAATGATTCCCGAGCACTAAGTTGCCGATTTGTGTTCTGAAAGGCCGAATAAAAAAATGATTTTGATCAATTGCACCATACAGATACATATGTATGTTTGTGTATATGATCGACGCATCGCCATTTTTTCTCAGTGACTTTTCGATAGCGCGAATGTTATTTTTGTGAAGAGACACTTTTGGCGTCGGAAAATACAGAAAATGTCGTCGAGCGAAGAAAAACACAAAAATGTACACAGCCAGCACAAAAAGAAGATTTAAAAAGGAGTAAATAAAAGGAGAGAGAAATGGAAAAAAGTATGGGGGCTCGTTGAAATGTGTTGGTGTTGATCTAGTTAAATTGAAGGTGAGTGTAGTTTATTTAATAAAGGAGTAAATTGTTTTACCTGTGATATACGTTGAGCGTCACGACGGAGAGTGCAGAAGCGAACGAAACTAAACATATACTCACGCCGTAGTATAAACCTGAAATTATATTTACTTCTATTATTTTTCCATTTACTTAAAGTAAAAGTATCATACATGTATTCAAAAGATTGAATTGAAATAACAAATTAACATTTTTATAAACGATATTGCAAAATAATATTGTAACGTAGAGATTAGGTGATTGGTGCTCGTCAACCACTGATTTACTAGCACTGATCACCTGATCTCGCGTTCGCGCCAAAAAGGCCTCGCCGAATGAATAAACCATATACAGCAACCAATAAGGTCTCGAGACCAATCGACCAATGATCTCTCTGTTCTGAGAGTACTTGCTAAATATTCGGCGGATCTGTTCCATGCATTCATTCGAAGCTGGCTGGCCGACGGATCAAGAACAATAAACTACCTCTTCCACTACTCGCTGCGTCTTTCACTCCGATTTTGGAAACCTCTCTTTATGTACGTCCACGCTACAATATGATATTTATAAATTGAAAAACGTAAAAAAGATTGATTGATTGATTTCAATTATTATTTAGAGTGGTGGCAAACTTTTTTAACCACTTAATCGCTTCGCGTTTTTAGACACCGATTAGATTCATTTATTTTTTTGTTTAGTGTCAACCCTTGACACTGTCTCTTGAATATATGTATAACAAACTAAGGAAAAATATTGACTTTTTCAAGGAAAAATAAGGAAACATATTGACTTTTTCAAGGAAAAATAAGGAAACATTTTGACTGAGCCCGGCATGCGTTACAATGCCACAAGAATGCATGCAACTCCCGTTACCATTCCCGTTGCGTTCCCGTTCTCGTTTCCGTTCCCGTTCCCCTTCTCGTTCTCGTTCCCGTTCCCATTTGTCGGAAAAATGCAGGCAGTGAACACATTTGAAATTATTCAATGTTTGTTTATTTTACCCTAACAACGCAGAAATTATTGCGTTGCAATGCCACTCATTCCCGTTTTCCCCGTTTCTGTTCCCGTTTCTGGGCGATTTTTTTTTACAGTAAGCTTTCCGGACATGCATACAACAAATCCTGAAAGTTCCATCGTAATCGGTTCAGTGGTTTAGGAGCATATACGAGACAGACAGACAAACAGACATTCATTTTTATATATATAGATACTAGTTGTTTTACCCGGCTTCGCTTAAACATGGTGAATCTAATAGTAAATATTAATTTGTTTTTTTATTAAATTTATTTGAATCGAAAAAAATATAATATTCAACCAATTGAATTGTCGTCATAGAAACTTTGTATTGTTTACGAAGTTCTCAACCAAATATACAAACTTACAAAGTCTCTTTCGAAATTATATATTAGATAGATTGGCTATTGTTAAATATTCAAATAAATTCAATTAAAATAAATTTAATAAAAAAAACAGATGAATGTTTACTATTACTATGTTTAAGCGGTTTATGTAAAAAAATACCGAGTGAAATCGTTATTTATTTTTTCGCTCGTTATTTATGTTTGTAACTTAAATGCCAATGAAATTTTTAATTTCATGATGGTTGCTTTTTTCTGTCGATTTGATTGATGATTTTTCTTTAAAACTGAAAACAGTTCTCCGAGTTTAAATAAAAATCTGAAAACGCCAGTTCAACTTTGCTCTAAGGAAAATTCTCCGAATATCAACTCGAAGGTTAGACACGTTAATTAAATTATTACTTACTAATTAGAGGCGTCTTTTCAGTCGGGGGTAAAGTTTCCCTTATTGTCATCAGAAAGACGGTCATCGATAGTAGAGCGCTTATTCCCAAAGTAACCTTTTCACCTGACTCTGACGGCACGTAAAACACTAAAAGGGCTGAAGAGAAGATTCATTAAAACTATGTAAATTTAAACCAAAATATATGTATATATCTATCGTATTAATTCAACTCTTTAAAGTCCGACAGTCAATAAATTTCAATGAAATTTCGGAAGTGTTATGTAAAGTGTTATGTAAAGAATCTCACCAATTCCGTTGATAAGTATGCACGGCAGAATTAGATTAAAAACATAAAACATCGGCCTCCTGCGTAATTTGATCACATAAGTTATGTCTGGATACGGCTCTGGACAACAGGAATAAAATACGACATGCTTCTTCGCGTCGAAACTCACTAAGTCGAATTCTCCGTTCGCTTGGTAATTGCTCATGTCGCCTTGGTCCGACTGCTGGAGAAGCTCAAGCTGGCAGAAAAAAAATCACCTATTAAATAAACCCAATTTCCACTTTCATAAAATTCATTCTACTTAGCTAGGCACTAGGTGGAAAATACGCTATTGCCATTAGTCAAAAAGATAGCTGGGATATAATCATATATATAACGACGGTAATCTGTGTGTGTGTGTGGGTGTGTGTGTGTGTGGGTGTGTGTGTGTGTGGGTGTGTGTGTGTGTGTGTGTCCTAACTCTCGCCGAACATAATGAACGAATCGATAAAAATCGATTTATTCATTTTTCGACGAGACGACTTTGTCGCGACTCGAACCGATCACCCCAAATAGCCTGAATATGGGTCTAAATGAGCTAATCGTCTCGGACATCGTGCCAAATCCAATTTTTCATTTCGCCTTTTTTTTTAAAACATTAATTGAAATATTCCTTCTCGCCATATAAAAATACATAATTTTAATAATTTCATTTATCGAAGTTTTGAACCATTTTTTTTTCTTTTCATATAAAACAATTAAATATATATTTTTAATTGAAATTATTGAAATTGAAGTTAATTTATATTTTAGCGATATTTGAAAAAATAAAATCAATTCCAGGACGCCGACTCGAACCTACCCCCATCGCGCCCAGATCAATATACACTGACCAGTACAACATGATACGGATATAAAGGCTGCTCTAAATAACGTTAATATTCAATAATCGTACAGAACGTATGGACAACCAATCAAAACGGAGTCATATCTTCGGTAGTTGTCGGAACAAGTCGGAATTAGTCGGGTGTCATGGATCGAGTGAATCGATTTCGATTTGCAGTATCGCTCGGGGCGATAGCTAATAATAATAGAAAAAAATAGGTCTTTAAATAAATAATTGAAAACTCTCTATGGGAGTCTGCGTATTTTTAAGAATTGTAAATTATTACAAATAAAGAATTGAAAACTATCTATGAGAGTCTACGAAAATAACGGTTCCGGTTCCGGATTTTTTTTTTTAGTTTTATACGAGTATATAATAATTTTATACCCATGCGATGATGTTTCATCGGGCTATTCACTAGTAGTCTACATAAAAGGTACTCAAAGTAAAAAGTGTCGAACTAATTGAAAGAAAATCAGGATGACGCTATTGGTTATCCAGGTTAACTCATTGCCAGAGATCGGTGGCCAGGATTCTTTTCTGCATAAAAAATGGTTGACTATTGTCAACCTTTTTTTTGCTCTCTTGCTTTGTAGGACAATAGTAATTGACAAAAGTGAACCATTTTTTGTGTATAAAAGAATCCTGGAAATCGATTACTGCTCATTACTAGAGGTAGGACCAGAAGCGTGCCGTTTATTGTTCAATTGTTGTACAAAAGGTTCGGCAAACCTTTAACAATGCATTTACAACATTTGAGCAATAAACGGCCCCCTCAGGGTCCGGGCTTTACTCATTACTGTTTATTTTTGAAAGATAAGTATGCATTGAGTCATTATTAGGGACCGGTGGACAAGATGCTCGACGGTTAAAAAAATGGTTTACTATTGTCAATCATTTTTTTGCTCTCCTGCTTTCTCGGATAATGGAGAGGTCTATTGTTATTTTATGGCGGCAACTCGACCGCCGATCTGTAGTTATTATACACTCTATTTGTCCAAAAGTTAGTATGTAGAAGTAAGAAATAGGTGTGTCAATTGATTGGATTATGCAGTGTCGTTGTCAAAAAATGGACCAGTGACATGGAATAGACATTTGATTTGAGTTGAGTGACTAACCGGCATTACTTATAGTGTTTGTTATCATCTCAGTGGTTTACTATTATACACATCTTTAAAATGAATAGTGCAAACAGAATATTAATTTTTTTTCCTGAGCTGAAGTAAAGTGCTGAAAACTTAACTATGTATATTTGTATATCCAACTTTTTTAATTTAAATTTTTCAGTTTTGCTATTTATTATGTTTCATTAAATAAATTTGGTAGCCATCTGTGTTTAGGATAAAGTTCTTATAAACTTACATTAATTGACTTTATAGCTACAAAAAAAAAAACAAAAATTAAAAATTAACAAATGGAAAATTTCGTATTATCGGGGTTTCATTATGTTGCATATACTGTATTGAAACTACATACATATGTAGTTACTGTCGGCATGCGACATTTTAAGATTAATTTAATACGTCAGTATACATATGTATTTCAATACTCTAAGCATATTTTTTTCGAATTTAAATACACTCGTACGTATACACAAGTGTATACCAAAAACTATCTTATATGAAACATTCGTACATTACGAGATTTTTATATTAAATCAGAAGGGTCTCATGTAAACGTATATAGAAACCCTATTTAATAATATTGTAAGATGAAACGCCGAGGGTAGCTTTAATAATGTCTCAATAGCTTGATGGGTCGATGGCAAGCGAGACAAGCTTATCTAACTGAACGATACCAGTGTTGCCAGCACACAGGGTGGTACCACTGTTCGATCAGCTCACATTGTGAGTACCCACAATATATTATACATATGCATATACAAGTATATTTGACCGTACCTTTACTGATATGACCGGATCATTTTTTCAAACTTTCTTTTATGATTATTAAATAAAATATAGATAATGTGAAAAAAGGGTTGTGCAATACGAGAATGGATACTATGTGATCATATCGTTGTCGTATCGAGTCGTTCGTGTGAAAGCAGATTTAACAGCGTTCGGGTGCAAAAAATGTATAATAAAGAGATCGGCTCACCTGATAACCGTCGTAGGTCCACGAGGCCCATTTCAAAGTGCACATTTGTATGTCGAATGGGAAAAATTCCACGTTTATGTCACAGGACGAGCGAAAAATTCCATGACTTAGCCAGACCACGTCACCGGTGTGCGAAATTATCACGTTGGTGTTGATCACCGATGAAGGGTATTGGGGATCAGCGCTTTACAAACAAAAATACATCAATATTAGTTTCACTTTCATTTGATAGTTTTTCATTATATGTATGTACATGTGCTTCAATTTTGGCGACTTAAATACTTAAATAAAATTTTGCATTACTTTCACTTAAAACACACATTTCTAACTGGACACTTGGCGTCCAGTACAGTGGTTAGCGGATTTTCTCCCTGTCAACCTACATTTCATCAAATATGTACATATATGTACTTCAAATTTTGCGTGGTAAAGAAATGTAATCAAATCATTATTTAGTCGTCCGTCTTCAATAAGATTTCTTTGTGTGATAAATATAAAATATTGTAACGTGGGAACATTGGAGACAGTATCAACTTTCTAATTGTACTAGTGGGAGAAAAATGGAGACCCCGGATTAGGCTAACTGAACTCAGTAAGTGTCCAAACAAAGGATACGCTGGAGTTTTCATAGAACAATAGACTCACCACGGTAGACCTTTACGTGCCTAGACAATAGATACATAAATGGATCGGGGAAGCTGTGATCAAATAAGCTATAAATGGGTCGGGAAGCTGCAACTTTTCCTTTATAAGGAGGTACACACGGCAGATCACGTTATTCTGGAGTGAGTGGTGGATCAATGTGGACCTCTTGAATCATTGAATAAATGCTGTGAAGCGAATTTGGCCCTTCGTTTGGATCTTGAGCCCACCCCTACGCAACAATATGCTAAAAAATTCATGGAATTGCCTATCTGTAGCTTTAAGCTTGTCTTTCAGGTTAAAGTGCTCTAATTATTTCAATGAGCTGTACATATAGTGGGATTGGTAACCAACAACATCATATTACTTTAAACAATTAGAGGCGTCACAATTAGCTGTTGATTTGATCCAATTTATCAAATATGACGACTCTTTCCTCCCCCTTGTTTAAAAAAAATCATTGATTACAGATGCTACTTCAATGACAGTTCGTCTTTTGGTACTATTTGAATACATTTGTCACTTCGCATCGCGATGCGTCGCGCCATTACACAGCGTTCCAGAAAAAAATCCAATGTATTCAGGGCTAAAAACAACCTTATTATAATACATACAAATAGAGAGAGAGATATAACCGAATTATCGTAAAAAATGTTTATGGAGAATATTAAAAAAATCCAATGACGTAACCTGTGCGATTTTGCGTCAATGTGGTACTTTTGCTTAAACGCAAATGATGTGGAAACGAGTTGAGATATGCCGCAAATCCAATGTCTTTACTGTCAAGTCGTCTAAAATTTTCCGACGATGAAAAATGGTACAAAACATCACAAGAAACCATTATTGATTTCGGGTGCGAAAGTGCGTCGAAACAAATTAGCATTCCTACAATAAAAGTCATATCCGAATCGATAAATCATCCTATACATCGTGATCACGCAGAATTGAAAGCCCTCCAGTAAAGTTCATTGCTGCAATCAATTCCTTCGTTCGAAAAGCTTTCAATTAAACAAAGTCTTATGAATAATGTATAAAAGAGCCTTTATATCGACAGCTTCCGGATCTAGTTTGATATATCTAAGATTTGAGAATATTACTTATATAACTGTAATCACAATTACATTGGTAAATAGAACAGTGATTCTTAGCCGTATATTTGCCTGCCTTCAATTCTTTAACAGATAAGATTCTCATCTACATATGTGGTTTACTTTCTTGTGATGAAGAAAGTGCTTAAAGAATTTCATCATTTTCTATATAGGAAAGAGTATGGGTATATTTCTACCGCCTACCCCTTTACTTTTGTAAATGCTTGGGTATAATTCCCTTGAACTTCGGAGAGACTTATCATTAATTTGTTTTGTTTTCCAGCTTCTACATATATGGTAATACGTCATGCCCGTAATTGCCGGAACAGTTGGAACTTTATGTCCCTAATAATTATGTGCGTGGTTGATATCATCATTTGATGGTTGTACCTCCTGCCCGCACAGTTCTTTATCAGATGGCTCATATTCCAAGAGCTATCCGACTTCTTAATAAAATCGTTGCTGCCATGCCTGAATGTGATATTTTCCACACCAATGAGCGAAGATTAGCAGAGGTTATTTTAACCTAGTTGTCTGGTAGCCTGCGCTCATCGTTATTTTCATAATTGAGTGAATTTTGATATTTTCTTTTACATTCGGGCTTTACGGGGGATTCTTTGTATTTCCGGCTTAGTCTTGTACATACAAACATATATTGGTGCTGGATGTTGATGCATGACAGTGAACGATGGTTAACAGAGATTATTTTAACCTAGTTGTCTGGCAGCCTGCGCTCATTATTTTCATAATTTTAAGTGACGAATGAGTGAATTTTGATCTTTACTTTTCCACTCTGGCTTCACGGGGATGTTTTGTTTTCACCCCTGGTCTGGTCATTTTGTACATATGTACATATGTACATATGTACATATGTACATATGTACATATGTACACACATATATTGGAGCTGACTGTTGACATTCTCAATTTTTCTCTTTATATTTAACGATTATTATATGTTTTATGAATACTTCTATTATTGTTTGAACTTTTGCTAGTATTTCTTTATGTATTATGTATGTATTGCATGTATGAATATGTAATATTTTTAATAGTTATATATTTTAATAGTTATATATTTGTTCTCTGTTATATTTTCGACCATTGTGGCGCATTAGGAATTAATGTTATGTCACAACGGTCCAAACTTTAAATAAATAAATGTTTTTTTGGATGGTGGTTTAAAAAATTATGTCATTATGAAAAAAAACTCAAATAATATAAATAATAATATGATCTGAATAGTTGCTCCGCACTATTACTCGCGTTTAAAAAGAAATTCAATTTCACACTTTGATATAAAAATTAAGCCATTAAATTAAGCAAAACTTTGGCCGTTAGTTCGGCTGCTGGTGTCCCTAAGTGCTTTAGTGAATTTTTATACAGCCCAAATATTCTTTCTTTATTACATTACTTTATTTATTATAAGAGCGCAACACTGGCGATAAATAACTATCCAGACAAAGAGACAAAGATACAATAATATTTCGGTCAAAATATACATACATATGTACATGTGCCTAAATAATACTTAGCACAATTCATACATAAAACGACGGGGGTTTACATGTATAATGTTGCAATTTATTCTATTTGCATTAATTTGAGCTTTTTTTTTGTTCTGAGCCTCGTTCTATTTAACAAGTATAATATTACGAGAAGTTTACGCATAAAAGTTCGCAGACGTGCAACTCTATCGCAAATCCCATTTATTAAAATTAAATTATTAGATATCGTTACCCCAACTCGCGCACAAACCTTGCAAATCCACTTTTGGACGAAAGCATTATTTTTATGTTATGTTTTAGAACTATTCCAAATCCACTTATGTGTACAACTTTTAAGACCATTACTGTATAAAATAAGGTCTAAAGGTCATATTAAATATAAGTCGAGAGATGGAACAGTTTTTATAAATAACTAGTGTTGTGCTCGTTGATTTCAAAGGGTGGCTTCGGAAAGCAACTGATACGTGAATTAAAATAATGTTATGTATATATAAATATAATGTAAGTTAATTTATAGGCAAGCGCACGCCTTAATGGTAAAATGTTAAGTGCGCGCATTACATTCTCACTGATCCAAACCGTTCACCCGTTCGAAAAAATAAACGAATGTGAGTGTGTGTGTGTCTTCGTGGATGGGTGTATATGTGTACGCTCCCGAGCAGTGCATCTGATGCTGACGTCATCGGTTCCAAGTCGGGTGCTCAATATCAGGAGCACATGTCAGATGCTCCACACCCCACCCACTTCCCCGCTACCCCGCTTCCTCGCGTCTCCTAGACACGAGTCGTCACGCCACATCTCTATAGCGGATGCTTAAAATGCACCCATTGGTCAGAATGTATCGGTATTGCTCTAATTGGTCAAACGTTTTAGTCCACGTGGACCACTTCACGCTGATTGGTTGTGCGCCTCGTTCACGTGTGTTTATTTTATTAAATATCTCAAGGCACAACATACATATACTGCTGGCATTCTAAAATTAGATTTTTTTAAATTTCCATACTTGTCGACGTATCCGCCACATACTGACATACATACCCACATTGTTTTAATATATCTTATAATCTAATATATAATTTCGAAAGTGACTTTGTATATAAATATGTATCTAACCTTCGTTCGTTGGTTCGTAGACGACATGTTCGATTTTTTTTTTCGATTCATAGGCGCCGATTCGATTTTTTTCGATTCAAAGGATTCAAAGTCCTCGGGGGCGAAAACAATAGACACATTAATGGTTCGGGGAAGCTGTGCTGGGCAACTTGTCCTTTATAAGGAGGTACACACCGTTGATCAGAATATTTCTGGAGCGAGCGGTGGTCCCGTGTAGACCTCTCGAATCCTTGAATAATTGCTGTGAAGCGACTTTGGCCTTTCATTTGGATCCTGAACCAACCCTTACGCAACAATACTTAAAACGATCCAAAAATCGACTATTGAATATGTGTAATGAAAACAAATATAGTCTGAGAAGCAATCAGGGGCGAAGTCTTAGGGGGCGAAGACTCTGGGGGCGCATATATTCTGGTATACATACATATAATTTCAAAATAGACAATATATAAGTGTTTAAGCGGCTTATATTACAAATACCGAGCGAAGCCGGGTAAAACCGCTAGTATATTATATCTAATTATAAATTTTCTACGTGATGAAATTAAAAGCGGGTAGTAATATTTTTCGATAAGAATCTGTTAGATCTGTTTGATTTAAAAATACTCACTTATTGTACAGAATGATGTCTGGTCTCCAAACTCTCTGATAAGGCATTCTGATCACAGAAATTCCAGCAAACTCTGAAGTGTTCCACTGCAAATGATGATCGGTCCAAGTCTGAGTTATCCAACAGTTCGTTGTCAGAATTTGATTCTTCTCATCCTGCAAAAAAAAAATTGTAAAGCTATAAGATGATCCCAAAAGACAATTTTGAATGGCAGACGAGCTCATTTCACTTATTAAACCAACCATGGCAACTGGGTGACAAACGAAGATGGATACCTATGTTACATCTTCTGTGCGAATCGGTAAGAGTACGCCCGAAAAGCGACAATATTAATATATATTATTATATTATACATATGTATTTTAAGTCTCGTGTAATTTTCTGACTCGTGATTTTCCCGGGCCGCAATTTTCAAGCAAGCATTTCATTTCGGCGCTTTCGAATATTCATGGAATACAAGCAAACGATTATGTCGCTCTTTAATTAGGGAGTGTTTTCGCGTACGTTGATGGAGGGAAGGTTCATTTTGAAACGCAACCTCAATTATCATGTGTCTCCGCATGCTGAATATGCCAGTCTCGTTGTTTTTGATGCTATGGTAAAGGTTGTAAATTTTCGTGGTTGTAAAGTCAGCGTGTCGTGGTGCTTGGAGCGAAAGAAGTGGGCCACATGGTGCTGATTTTCCGTGCGTGATCATATCTTGGAAAATACAGTATTTTCCGGGTATAGTATTGTGTACTAGGTGTTTTTAAGTATTTATATACAAAATTAGACTCTGTTGTAAGAAAATGTTAAATAATAACTCGGAATTTCTTGTTGTTTGTGCGGAAAAATCAATGTTTTCCCGCAAAAAATTTTCATCCGATAAGCGGGCGCTTACAGTAGTGGTAAAGTTTTGCTTGTTTTTGTAAAGAAAGAAAAACATTAAAATATATACAATATGTATATATCTATGTATGTATGAACAATAGATATATATTCGGAATATATAATTTTTATAAATTTAAATGAATACGGTTGAAACTTCTGTTTTCGCTTTATGTAAACAATACTTGATATGATAATCCGTTAATAAGATCAAGTTAGAATTGATTATGGTCATAATTTAATGCTAATAATAATAAATATGATCAAAACTTGTGTGATCAAACTTAATGTAATAATATAAACGGCAACATTGCTCAATGGTTAGCATATAATGCTAAAAGCTGATAGGTCACGGATTCGAGTCCTGGCCCGGGGTTGCTGGCCAAACTTTGGATATGTGACTCCAGTTCGATCGTTTCCTATCAGAGTTTGCCAATTTATCTGATTTCAGCAGCAGCGTGAACTTGTGGTTAGCATATTATGCTTTCCAGCGGAGTGGTAAAAGTTCGATTCCCACTAGTGGCTGTTGGCCAGATCTTGGTTTGTGACTCCAGGTCGATCAAACGGTTCCTGTAAATTGGCATTTTCTCTCTAATCTCTATTGCAAACCTATTCAGCAAAAATTTCTCCATAGATGTGTTCTGTGGATGATGTTTGTTTGGGTAATTGGATTATTTGTCACATTGCGGTTTTCACATAGACAATTTTTGTCACGAAAATCGCGAATACACAATATTTGGCACTCAAGTTCTCGTTAGTATGATAGTTATCATTCGTATGATGGACTTTTCAGCTGCCAGATATTCCGTTAATGTGACGTCATATGTGATGAGTCATTTGTGACCAATAATCACCGAACCGTTTGTTTGAATTCGCATTGTATGAAAATGCTTGTATTAATTGTATTATTGTATCGTATCTGTATTAGCACTCGTCGCTTTGGAGCGATCTGTAAAGGCGAGACATGTTCGATTGAAATAAAATAAAATAAAATAAAAATAACGACTTATATGTATGTATATTTTTCAAATTATCAAACTCGTGTGCAGTGGGCGTAAATACACATGTATGTACATATGTCCCAAAGGTTATATTTCAACGGCATACATAAATATGTATGTTTGTATAATATATACTCGTACGTTTATGAAAATCTAAATAGAGCTGTATTCATCACTTCAATACCACATTCGACATCTCCTTTCAAGTACAAAGCAGTGATGTTCAAACTTACAAACATATGTATATTATAGAATACTTCAAGAACTGCTCACATTTCCCCCCCCCATGCTATATAAAGTAAAAAATAAATTGATTTTATTTTTGCACCTAATAAAATCAATATATTTTTTCAAATATCACGCTTTTACGAACGTACAAAAATAAAATTGTGAAAATGTGACACATGTCAAACCCACACGGCACACATTGTACACAATGCGTTTCAACTTGAACCAGCATTCCCAAAGATATTATATCATTTTACACATTTTACATATTATAAAAGCGACGAACGATTTACAACCATCGGCATTAAAAAGGAATCACGCACACTTGGGAAAAATAAGGAGTTAGCAAGAGATGAAGACTGAAAAACGCACAATTGGCAACTTTTCGTTATATTGACAAGCAAAGCACCACATCGAGCAATTCCATTGAAATATATATATTTAACGGTTTTGAAAGGTACCGTAACACCTTTCATAGAGAAGGAAACTCCATAAAAAAATTCCCTGGCAGTGGGCAGCAGCTCTGTCAGTACCATCCACGGCGGAAGTATATGCAATATACTAAAACGGCAAAAGATGGAAGATTCAAAGCGACGTGGCAGCCACTCAATCGGTTTGAATTCTGCGGAGCAGAAGGTTTGGGGAAAACTACTGTGCTCTCATATCCCTAGTATAACCACCATGAAGAGAAAACCTAAAACCACGGCCCCGAGTCTCCGGCGTCCCTTCAATGGGACAGGGGTGCTAAGAATCCCCGGACTCAAAGTGGTGAACATACGAAAAATTGGTACATGGAACGTTAGAACCATGTATCAAGCAGGTAAAATTGAAAATCTGCAAATAGAAATGAAAAAAAACCAAATACAGATGCTCGGCATAAGCGAAGCTAGATGGCCTGGAGCAGGAAAAACGATGCATTGCAATGGATATACGACTTACTACTCGGGATCGCTTGACGGCACTCATAAGAATGGTGTTGCTGTGATTCTGGAAGACGACATCAGTAAAAGTGTGAGAAACTTTATTCCGTTATCTGAACGAGTCATGATGATACAATTAGCAGGAAAACCTATAAATGTTAACATAATACAAGTGTATGCCCCCACTTTTGATAAAGAAGAAAATGAGATTGAAGAATTTTATCAACAAATCAAAGAATTGATGACATATACGAAAAAACATGATGTTAACATTATAATGGGAGATTTCAACGCCAAAGTTGGAGACGAAGAAACAATGGGTATAACTGGTCGCTTCGGACTTGGAGAAAGAAATGAGAGAGGAGACAGACTAGTTCAGTTTTGCCAGGAAGAGCAGTATGTTATCTTGAATACTTTCTTTAAGCTACCTAAAAGAAGATTATACACATGGAAATCCCCAATGGACTGTCCTGATAATATTGTGCGAAACCAAATTGACTTTATTTTGATAAACAGTAGATTTAAAAATAGTATAAAATCGGTGAAAACCTACCCTGGTGCAGACGTGGCATCCGATCATAATCTACTTTGTGGGAAATTGAAGATAAGACTGAAAAAGATTTTAAGAGCATCAAAACCTAAACCAAGATTGGATTTAGAGCTGCTTAAAAATCTTACGATCCACGAACAATTTACAAAAGATCTCAATAAAAATTTTAAACAAAAATGTATTGAAGAAAATAGTAATGTAAACATAAAGTGGGAAGGTATGAAATCAGCAATGACCCAATCTGGGAAAAAGTTTCTTGAAACAAATCAAATAATTAATAAAAAACAACCTTGGATGACGGATGAAATTATACATTTAATGGAAGAACGTAGAAAACACAAACATAATAATCCAACACAATATAAAAATATTCACCGCCAAATTCAAAGGAAAATTAAAGAAATCAAAGAAAAATGGATGGAAAATAAATGTAACGAAATTGAAAAATTACAAGAAAAACACGACGAATTTAACGTACATAAAAAACTAAAAGAAGCAACAGGATCATTCAGAAAAAAAGATTTCATACTCCTTAGGAATAAAGATGGAAAAATCATTTTAAATATGGATGAGAAGAAATCAGAATGGACCGAGTACACAAAATTGCTCTTTAAAGACAATAGAGAAACCGGAGGGCATATTGAAGATCCAGAAACGGGACCATATATATTGAAATCCGAAGTGGAACATGCTATAAAACTAGCAAAGAGTCGGAAAGCTACTGGACCGGATCTGATTCCTGCCGAATTTCTCAAGTTATTGGACGACGATAACATAGAAAATCTAACAAAACTCTATAATAAAATATATTTATCAGGCGAAGTACCTAGCGATTGGTTACAATCCATATTTATCCCGTTGCCCAAAAAGAGTAACGCGAGGACGTGTAGCGACTTCAGAATAATTAGCCTAATGAGTCACACATTGAAGATCCTACTAAAGATAATACAGGGCAGAATTTACTCACGGTGTGAAGAGGCGATTAGCAGAGAGCAGTTTGGGTTCAGACAAGGCTTGGGTACCCGAGAGGCCCTTTTCTGTATGAAAACACTACTCCAAAGATGCAGAGAAGTCCGTAAACCTGTGTACATCTGCTTTATAGACTTTGAAAAGGCCTTTGACCGTGTCCAACACGCTCGCCTGATGGAAACATTAAAAAATATTGGCCTGGATAACAGAGATGTCAGATTGCTACGAAATATTTATTGGAATCAGACTGCAGTAGTACGTGTCGATGATCAATTCACTGATGAGATTCCTATAGAACGGGGCGTCAGGCAAGGATGCATCCTATCACCTACTCTTTTTAACACCTACACCGAATCCATCTTCCACGATGCTCTCCAAGAGGCGGAGGGCATCAAGGTGGGCGGCGAGACGATCACCAATATAAGATATGCTGATGACACGGCACTAGTCGCTGAAAATTTAGCAGACCTGCAAAGATCTCTAGACCGTGTACATCAAGAAAGCAATCGAAGAGGTCTGCGCATAAATCTAAAGAAAACAAAATTTATGATAGTAGATAGAATGCAAACAGACACCGGGAATCTAACCTTGGATGGAGAGGTGATAGAAAGAGTAAAAAGATTCAAATACCTGGGTACCTGGCTGAATGAAGAGATGGACCCAGATGAAGATCTAAAAATCCGCATCGAGATGGCTAGAACAGCATTTGTAAAAATGAAGGCGGCCCTTACAAACAAGCATCTCAATCTTCATACGCGGTTGAGATTCGCGAAGAGCTACGTCTGGACAGTATTACTACACGGATGTGAGACGTGGACTCTGAAAACCAAGATGATCAGCCGCATTGAAGCTTTTGAGATGTGGGTCTATAGGCGTATGCTGAAGATTCCGTGGACCAAAAAGATATCAAACGAAGCTGTCCTCGGCATGATGGGGAGAGGCAGGGAACTTGTTTCTGTCATCAAGCGGAGAAAGATGGAGTACCTCGGACACATGATACGGGGTCCAAAATACGAATTTCTCCGTTTGATAACCATGGGGAAAATAGAAGGAAAAAAATGGATTGGCAGGAAAAAGTTATCTTGGCTTCGAAACATGCGCATGTGGACCGATATGAGCGCCGAAGATCTGTTCCGAGCCGCTGAAGACCGATGCGGATATATTCAAATAATCGACGAGGTGGTCGCCAACGTCCGGATGCGGACAAGGCATTAACAAGAAGAAGATATATATTTATGAAGAGTATTTAATTACTTAAAGTGCTCTTTGATATTTTGTTCTTCAAAATTTCCTTTCGTTTAAAATAATATTTATATTACATAATGTCGAAAGTTTCTGATGGCAATTTTCGTGGCGCTATTGCGGTAATAAATTAATAAATAATAATCTTAATGTGATCGAGTCTATACTTAGTCTTACAATATATCAAACTTAAGGGATGGTACATGTACATTGAACATAAGCCTTTAAGTAATGTATAGTTTAAAAAAAAACCCAAAAGATAACCCATTTTGAAATACATACATATGTACATGCATACATACAATATTTTGTATATATACATACATATATCAGGTATAAACACAAATTTCCTAAACATAATCTGCTTTAGATCGTCGGATTTAGAAAGTCTTAACATGGTATTATTTATAAAATGTATTATGAGAATTCAAAAGAATAGGTTTTTGAGCTTTTTTCCTATTATGCCTTACATTAACATTAAAATAATATAATACTATAATTAGTGACAAAAAAAAGAAAAATTGTGAAAATAGAAAATGAACAGTAGATCAGTAGCTACTGTTGCGTAGGGGTGGGTTTAGGATCCAAAGGTAAGGCCAAAGTCGCTTCACAGCATACGAAACCACCTCTCACTCCAGAATGATCTATTATACCGTGTGTACCTCCTTATAAAGCTTCCCCGATCCATTAACGTGTCTATTCTTTACGCACGCACTCACTTAGATCTGTGAGACCTCCAGCGTATCCTTTATACGGGCACTTACTGAGTCCCGTTAGCCTAACCTGGGGTCTCTATTGATCACACACGAATGCACTTAGACAGTAGATACTCTTTCTCTCCCATGTTCCCACATTACATTATTATTATTATACATCTAAATTTATTTTAATGCATGTGTCAATTATTTTTCCGAAACCACCCGTTGAAATAACAACGGGCACAACACTAGTATATCTATAAAATAAAATAAGTTTCTGCTTATCCGAATTCGTTAATTTCACTTTGAAATGACCAAAATTTTTATTAATGTCTTGAGATGAATGTTTTTCAAAAGATTTTCCAATCTAATATATAATTTGGAAAGAGACTTTGTATGTATGTATGTAACCTTCGTTCGTTGGGTCATAGTTCGTAGACAATTAAGATTTTTTTTTCTTTTTGATTCATAGACGCTGATTCAGTTTTTTTCGATCCAAAGGATTCGAAGTCCCCGGGGGCGAAAACCTAGGGGGCACCAACCAGAGAAATGTTACTTTTCCATAACCACGCAATATTGTACGCGTATGCTAGTTGTCGCTAAGAAGCTTTCATATACGATGTTAATTGAATAATGTGTTACTTAAATGATCAATTTACTTATAAAAATGTATCCCATGTTGTTTATTATTTATTAAAAATTGTGTGTTTTTGAATGCACGATGCATTCAAAAACACACAATTTTTATTGATACACTCGCCCGTTGTCCTTGCCCAGAGAAGTTTTTATCGGACATACATATGTCGACCACCAAACATCAAATACGACTGATGCTAAAATTATTTAGGATTGTCTGTGGAAAATCGTCACTTGACAACAATATAACGCCTAAACCCACTTCTATTATTATAACATTTCTCTTGCGCCGATAGCGAAAGCGCCGAAGACACCGAATGGGGTCGCTTTTGTCAGAGCAACTGAGTCCCCAGTGAGCCCAAGGGGGCGCAGACGCCGTGGGGGGAGCCCTAGGGGGCACAGACGCCGAGGGCGGAGCCCAAGGGAGTGCAGGCGCCAAGGGCAGAGCCCTAGGGGGCGCAGACGCCGGGGGTGTACAAATATATTTTTATAAGAGACTTACTATATATGTTTGTTTGTTCGTGACAGACAATTTAATAAAAAAAAACAAATGAGTATTCAAATAAATTTAATAAAATGTTTACTATTAGATTAGTCATGTTTAAGCGGTTTATATTACAAATACCGAGCGAAGCCGGGTAATACAGCTAGTGCCTTATAAATATGACATACATTATAGACTTTGAATGAATATTGTGTAGGTATATTAGATTCAAATGAAATTTATTGAGATTTGTAGTTACTTTTGTATCCTTTGTATTACCGCGTTCGGGCCAAGATTTATTATAATAGTTACTCTCTCTTATGTTCCCACGTCACACTATTAATATATATGTATGTAGATATAAAATTTATTGTGAACATAATTTATTACTAATTCACACTATACATAATTCACACTATTAATATAGATATAAAATTTATTGTGAACATAATTTAGTAATAAAAAAAGCACTTAAAAATCTAAAATATCTACATATAATCATTCACACTAGGGATGCTCAATTATTCGACGTTTTTGGTATTCAGGTAGATGAGTATTTCCCCAATTTGTACCCGGGAGTTCCGGGAATCCGGGAATTAAAAAATAAAAATAATTCAGGATCAAAAATTACAACTTTTTTCCTCTCATAACAATGTAATATATATTTAGTTCTTTGTTTTTTGTACGTTTGCATATGAAACGAACTACAACGATGAAGAAGCTTAAAATTTAGGACCTTAATACAAGACATAAGAACATATGTTTTATATTATGTTGCTTCGAAGAAAGGATGAAATTGAAATTTTCCGAGTCTAAACGAATGCCTGAGAATAGTACAGATTTTTAAATATAATTCAAGTACAACGCTTCCTTTGAAACTTACATCTGTCGGTAAATGAGATAAGAGTTTTATTTTCAAATTCTATGTCTATACCAAGAAAAATTCCTGGTACCGTAAATTATATAAGAGATTTATTTATTTTGTTATCTTTATCTTTCTTGAGTATCTACTCACACCAGGGACACAGTCGGCAAACCTACGAATACATAATTAAATACACTTTAGATCGGATTATATAATATTTAAGGCAAAAACGTTTGCTTTAAATTCAAATTTTTGTTACCCGAGTACTCGATGAAAAAATTGGAATAATTAAAATATCGGAAACAGTCAAAAATCTCTGATTTTCCGGCTATCTAGTGGTTAGCATATATATTTTCGAATATAGTGGTCATGGGCTCGAGTCCCACTGGTTGCTGCTAGACAGACCATAGTTAATGATCAGAGTTTGCCAATTTATCTAATTTATATTGGAACGGTTCTAACAAATTGGTAACCTTTACCCATTTCTCGCAACTTTCATCTCGAATTTTGCTGATTCATATAAAAATACTCAATACTAACAAATTTGCCCATAAATGTCTCGCGAAGTTTCCCAGCATCTCGAAATGTGACCATTGATATAAAAAAATGCTCCGAAAATCTAAGTTTATAAAAAAATTACCAATAGATAAATGAGAATATGTACATACATATGTATGTATGTACATAGGTTCACTAAATATGATTTTTTTTATCAAATGTGATATTCATTATCAATACTGATAATCGAATCGTTTATAGGTTAAATAGAACATATCTTATCACAAAACAAATCATGTTTATCGAACGAGATTTATTTTATAGTCAGTTACCTTCGAATACTTGATTCGGATACACTTAAAGGTAATACATACATACATAACACTATCTATGCTGGGAATATATATTGTATAATTATAATGTATAATAAACAAAGATATATGAAAGTTTTTGTTTATTTCATTTTAAGCCCCTTTTTTCCAACATTATATCAACGACTTTTTTTGTAATATTATTATTACTAATTCGTATTAAAATATTTACAACAATTTAAATACCTGAATATGTACTTTCAGACTATGCAAATTTAATTATCGTACATTAGATGTTTTGTATTTACATACAATCCCTGGAACTAACGCAATAATCAAAAATTCTTTATGAAATTTCGTAGCCATGTATTATTTACTATACTAAGCTGGTTTACATATGTATGTACATACATATATAAAATTTCACTAATGTAGGTACCTATTAAGGGAATATGAAATTTTCCCATTTGTTTTTGATCCCCTATATTAATTCGCTCTCATACATTTCAAAGTTCGTCAGGTAATAGCATATGTTCATCACGGAATCATAAAAGGGGAACCATCAAAGTTTGGTACATATTGGATTAAGTGTTGAGAAGTTATTAAGGAATATAATTGGTTATTATAAAGAAATACACGCATTCAATGTTAACAACCCTTATTAAGAATCGAAATTATATAGAAAACTTCATTATTAGTGATGGATTTAAACAGCCCAATTTCTTTAAATTCTAGATTATAACCGTACAAAATTTGACAGATTTTAATATTAAAAATGTATTACAGATAATTCATCGATCATCACGATGTGTGACGACAAATACTTTTCAGAACAATACGCATTCAATTATATGCAAAACATGAGAGAATTTTACAAGAAAAAATTATACTGCGACTTCAATATAGTTCTGAATAATAAAAAGTAAAAATATTTATATAACACAAATAAAACTTTTCTAATAAAATATTAAAAACAATGTTCAAGGTTTTCAGTTCACAAAACGATATTGACGTATGTGAGCTGCGAATATTTCCTGGAACAATTCCACCGAAACCCATATGAATTGGTCTTGGAGACCGGCATCAGAGAGGAATCTTTGAAACAGATTCTGGAATATATGTACAAAGGAACAGTGGGTGAGAATGACTTTTTTAATTGATGTGCTGGGGGAGAAGGGTCGTCGCTTTTGGGTCGTCTTCGGTCTGCTTTTGTCTTCTCATTTATATTCTATATAACCCCTTAAAGGTTAAATCTCGAAATTTAAATTTTGCCGTTGCAGACCTAGAGTTACATCAAATAGCCAATATTATGAAATTAGCTAGACTTTGGCGGCTGGAGAAGTTGAAGAAATGTTGCTATGTCTTTTTAGAGAACGCTCTTTACCATAATAACGTTTCGCTTGTTCTGGCGCAGATCTATGAATGTTGTTTGGATACGTTTTCTGAAGTAAGTATTGTTTACATACATACATACATATGTATATGCGATGATAAACAAGCAGGTTTGTTTTATGTACAGATTTCATAATTGATCATATTTCTGGACCAATCTAATAAAATTAAATTTCAACATAACTACAATCCGAACTGATAAATTGTCATTTTTAATACTAATAGTTCGATATATAGTTTTGTATTATATAATACGATAATTTTTAATTTTTTCAGGAAATGACGCACGAAGAGTTTCTGAATATGCCTGTTGATAAAGTGAAAGAATTATTACAGTCAGGCGATTTATAAATGCTTCGGAAAGGAAGGGTTTTATTTATAATACGTAATTACATAAATATGTGTCCAAATATTAATAGATATATTATTTTTTATACAAATTGACTGTTAACCAGCTACATTGATCAGTGGTTAGCGTCTAATGCTTTCGATTATGTGGTCACAGGTTCTATCTCTGGCTTTGTTGCTGGCCAGACCTTGGATATGTGACTCCAAGGTCGATCGTTTCTTTTCAGAGTTTTTCAATTTATCTGAATTCATTGGAAACGGTTCCAACAAATTGGCAAAAACCTTTTCTGTCTTTCACAAATTCAATTTATGGCATCTCATGATTTGTTGATATTTAAAAATGCTGCAAAAATTTGTCCATATGTCCATTTGTTCATATCTTGTATGATGATTTTAATGTTTGATGATCAATGTTGGTAATTGAACTTGAATAATATTCATATTCAAAGTTGACAATTGATGTCATGTTAATAAATTGGGTGTATATGTACATGTATAAATAAATAAATATATATTACTTAATTAATTCAATTATACCAAATGTCATATGTATTTACGTATTAACTTATAGAAAAATTACATTTCCACTGAATTGACTGAATATTTATGGAATCACATACATATTATATAGTATTTGATATTAGAAACACAATGAAAGGAGAGTATTAAAAATTTTATTGATACAAAGAAAACTACGGAAATTTTTAAATTATAGAAAAAAAAACGATTTTGTCAAGAATTTTTTTTTCATATTTAAAATAAATTTCATGGCTATCAAAGCTAAGATTTCAAAATGTTAAGTAGTTATGAAAACACTGCTATGAATTTAATTCATGTTATAAAAATGTATAAAAATATAGAAAATGGTTAAAAAACTACCATAGATTATATTTTTATTTATTTTATTTTTTACAATTTCGCCATAGTGTTATTACAGATTAGCTCCAGGTCTTCACTATGGCTAATTTATTACAAGACATTGAAAACTCATAATAAACGAGACATCTAAATACATAATTATTACATACATACACATGTAAATCGAAACAATACCTGACATCTATGGTCAGATATTACAAACATCGTATAAATACGATTAATAACATTTTTCATGTAACAATACGAATTTTTACATTTGATAAGCAAACACAGAGACATATGTACATACATATGTGGTGAGAAATCTGACGAAACTTGAGATACAACAATAACTCAAGGTTTGCAACAGAAAATTGGAAAGGAAACGCCAATTTTACAGTAACCGTTTTAATGAAAATCATCAAAATTGGAAAATTCTGATAAGAAACGATCGAACTCGCCAAACTAAGGTCTGGCGAACAACGAGACTCTTAGTGGGAATCGAACCCGTGACATCAAGCAAGAAATAATTCAACACTCACCACTAGATCACGCTGCTGGTTTGTATACATATATAGTAGTAATAGTTTAGCAATAATTATTTTAATTCAATAAAATAAAGATTATTATAGATACATATATGAACGCATTGTGATGAATGAATGTTAAAAAAAATTTCTATGAAAGATTTTTAATATTTGTAATCTAAACTTTGGTAGTTATTTATTGAAAACCGTAGATTTGCATAACGGACAAACCAAAACAAACATTCATATTCAAGTATTAGATTTTACAAATATTTTCCCGTATATACGCTTTTAACATTTGGAGTCCTCATTTTAAAAAGGATATTACATGTATTGAAAGGGTTCAAAGGAGAATTACAAAGATTCCTTCTGAACTCAAATCACTTTCTTATAATGAAAGATTGAAAATAATGAATCTAACTACATTGGAGACGAGAAGAATTAGAGGTGACTTAATCGTAGTCTATAAAATACTTAATAATCATTATAATGTATTGTCATATGTCTAATCTTATTACATTCAACGTAAACACTCACCTCAGAGGTCACTTGCTTGGATGCGGTGCATCCGCTCTAAAATCGCCAGACAAATTGAACGACAGATTAACGGACGGCTGCTTTAAATGCAATTCGCATCTTCTCGAATGATAGATTGCACATCAGATGACGGGTAACCTTTCGATGTGCACAGATACAATTATTAAAATGGTAATTATTAAAATTGAGTTGGATCTTTCAGGCGAGTTTAATAAGGCAAGATTCGATAAGTTCCGAATCTTGCCTTATTAAACTCGCCAGAAAGATCCAACTCAATTTTAATAATTGCATCTGTGCACATCGAAAGGTTACTAGTCATCTGATGTGCAATCTATCATTCGAGAAAACGAGAACTACGTTTAAAGCTGCCGTTCTGTTAATCTGGCGATTTTAGAGCGGATGCACCATACCCCACTCGTTTAGACTCCAAAAAGTAAAATCTAATAAATTGATCAGAGATTCATTCTTTTCAAACAGAGTGGTTTCAGTTTGGAATAGTCTTCCCAATGATGTAGTAACCTCTGATAAAACTAAAGGATTTTTGTAATTCTTCTTTCCCATAATCGCATTTCTGTTTTTCTTTTCTTTTTGTTTATATTTTTTTTTCTCTCTCTCTTATTTTTATTTCAAACATGATAATTTGTAAAAATATGTTTGTTCAAACCCCTTGGGCCTATCGGCTTTGCCGCCTCCCCCAAGTATATTAAATAAATAAATAAATATTTAAAGCATCATATCCCACAAATTGAAAAATAAAGAAGTGACGGAAATATCGAATTTTTCATCAAATAGATAAAGTGGACTTACCGCCTTTTGGAACTGCCGACATTTTTTCAATAGTTTCCGAAAGCTTTACATTCATACAGGTATGCACATTATCCACGTATAGGTAAAATCGAGCCGGGGCGTGTTTGCGTGCGATTGTCGGTATTGAAAGGGTTAAAAAGCCTGGCTAGGAACGATGCACGTTCCCCTTTATTCCCAGCCAACCCCCTTCCCATCCCCCTTTGTGTCGGTCGGGTTCCCGGTCGGTTCATTATGGCAGTACATACAGTGTTGAAAGAAAGGTCCCTGTTGTTGGGGACCCGTCTACATATCGGGGCCCCGAGCTGTTTCACTCCGCGCACACGTTTCCACCGCAGACTCCACTGAATAGAGGATATTCTTCTTTTTTTTTTAATATAAAAAAATAACAAACCACCCCCTCCCCCTCTGGACCACCCGGCCGGCAATATATCACTGTGCAGGATGTCGTTTATAAAAGATTAAACGCACATATGCGTAGCAAGAAAATCAGCTGCCCATAACTGGGTTAAAACGTATCATTTCATACTATCTATAAAATGTCAGCGTATTTTTTTCTTTCATGTTTTACTATGAAAAAAAAAACGTACATACATTAATATATGTACATACATATGTATGTATACACGTTGACGTTTGAATGCACGCATTTTCCGTGGAATGTGCATTTGTCTCAGTGACTTATAAAGATGATGGGATGTGATACTTCCATACAATTTCAATTAAGTTTTTTAGTCAGTTTTGTATATTTCAAATCATCATATTTGAACAAGTCTAGATTTATTATAGTGTGAAGGTAGCATTTGGAAATTAATAGAAATAGCTGCTTTGATAAAGTGAGTGGCCTCGTGCGAGTATCATATATATAAAGACGGTAATCTGTGTGTGTGTGTGTGTGTGTGTGTGGGTGTGTGTGTGTGTGGGTCCTAACTCTCGCCGAACATAATGAACGAATCGATAAAAATCGATTAATTCATTTTTCGACGAGACGACTTTGTCGCGACTCGAACCGATCACCCCAAATAGCCTGAATATGGGTCTAATGAGCTAATGGTCTCGGACATCGCGCCAAATCCAATTTTTCATTTCGCCTTTTTTTTTAAACATTAATTGAAATATTCCTTCTCGCCATATAAAAATACGTAATTTTAATAATTTCATTTAGAGAGGTTTTTTCATATAAAACAATTAAATATATATTTTTAATTGAAATTATTGAAATTAATTTATATTTTAGCGATATTTGAAAAATAAAATTAATTCCAAAACGCGGGATCGAGCTGGGGTCCTCGCGTTCAGAACATTCACGCTAACCACTACACTACGGTCTCGATAGAAAAAATGCTCTAAATTACTTATATAATATTCGATTACCCTTTACAAGTATGGGGAACCAATCATTCGCGTATCTTCGGCTTTCGTCGACAATCGACAATCGACTTCGGCTTTCGTCGACAATCGACAATCGACTTCGGCTTTCGTCGACAATCGAAAAAAATTTTTTTTTCATTTTTTTCAATTTTTTTCATATTTTTCATTTTTTTCATAATTTTCATTTTTTTGTGCCTTTGTCTTTCCGAAACCAGTCGATTCCATATCTTTAACTTTATTTTAATTCGAGTTTCAATTTCTTTTCGAAACCACCCGTTGAAATCAACGGGCCCTACACTAGTAGTACATAATTGGCCTCCATAGCCAGAGCTTAGCCAATGCATACCAGTATGTATGTAAATAGGTCGTGGGCTAAAGTGGGCTAAATTAATTGATTCGTATACGCTGCTGGCAAGATCTGGATAGTTATTATAGGTAAAAACCCAGATCGACTGTCTACTGCTAGAGTTGCCGATTATATTTTATTTTATTTTATTGTTACAAATCAATATACACTCGCCATTACAGATTTGCTCCAATGCGACGGGTGTACGTTAACGAAATAAAGAATACATAAACAATCAGAAATCAAAAATACAGTAATACATACATATACAATCAGAATATATAGCATATAACAATTAATCAGAAATAATCATAGAGACATGTATGGATTATTTTTAGATTTTTTTTTTTTGTATACAATTTTTATACATATATGAAACTATAGAGATGTCTATAGAGATATCTATAGATTTCAGATTACTGTGTATAATTATTACAAATTGTACACAGGCAGATTTTGTGACAACGGGATTAGATTTAATACCAATTTTCAGGAACCGTTTCAGCAATGATCAGATAAAATTGGCAAACTCTGATAGAGAAACGATCGATTTGGAGTCACAAAACCCCCAAATCTAACCAGCAGTGGCGAGGACTCGAACCTTTGACCTCAGTGGTGCTAAATATATACGCTACCACTAAGCCAAACTGCTGGCTATCTAGCTTAATTGTTGTGGGGGATCCAATAAATCAGTATCCTCCTCATTTCTCGCAAATTCTAGTTTCCAGCATCTTGAAACTGTTGATTGTTATTGTAAATATGTTACCTACATACATTTTAGTCCGTAAAATTCATTCTCGAAATTCGCTGTATATCGATTTGTTGATTGTTGATTATCGGATTATCGGATTATATAGAGATTATCGGATATTATTTAGATTTAGATATTATTATTTTACATAGATTATCGGATATTATTTAGATTTAGATATTATTATTTTACATAGATTATCGGATATTATTTTAACATATTTATCTAGTAACCTGCGCTCATCATTGTTTTCTTGAAATCTCCATACTTGTCCATGCACTCGCCACATACGGACATACAAACGCAGCCACAAACATATCCAGTTGAAGTGCGTCGCAAATGTTTGCGGAAGGGCACGTACCTCACTTTGAGGACATTCTCGGGATGAGACCGGCCTCCCTACGCTATCGTGTCTCTCTCTGAATCATCAAATTATATTCTTGCCGTGCGATTACTCATTTCCATTCATCATAAATTAATTTTCAATTGATTAATTAATTATTTAGTTATTTATAAATAAATTCTTGAATTGCCTAGACAATAGACAGTGTCTATTGTCTAGGTACTTCAAGGTCTACCCTAGTGAGTCTATTGTTTACGCACGCACTCACCCAGGTCTGTGAGAACTCCAGCGTATCCACGAATGCACTTAGACAGTGGATACTCTCTTTAATGTTCCCACATTACATTATTATTATTACACATCTAAATTTATTTGAATGCATGTGTCAATTCTTTTTCCGAAACCACCCGTTGAAATAACAACGCGCACAACACCAGTATATCTATAAAATAAAATAAGTTTCTGATTACCTGAATTCGTTAATTTCACTTTGGAATGACCAACATTATTACTAATATCTTAAGATGAATGTTTTTCAAGTGATTTTCCAATGGCTTATAAAGATGATAGATACATTATAGACGAATAATGTATGCACATTGTGTAGGTATATTATAGGCAGATTCAAATGAAATTTATTGAGATTTGTAGTTACTTTTGTATAATATATATAACCACTTTGAACCAAGATTTATTATAATAGTTATCGCTTTGTTATTATCACTAGCCTCTTTCAATTTGAGTATATTTAAATGAGGTAGAATTTTTTGAATTTTGGAAAAACAAACAATTTTATTGACTCATTATGAAGCCACTTTATACTTCGACAGAATACAGATTTATAATATTATGCAAAGTTCAAATTTAATTGGCCGCGCCAAAATCAACATCTTTAACGTCAAAAATGGGAAATGAAACCTAGCGATATCCGGAAATTACAATTTTTAATTAAAAAGTATTTACATTTAAATGTATAAACTCACCATGAGCCTGTTTTAAATGGAAAACTTGGATTTACGATACGTTACATGACTAGAATTGTTTATGCACATATGTACATGCGTTTATAGCACAGCTTTGTACTCTGAATTAAGATTCCTGTATGAAAACTCTAGCTTTTCAGCTTGTCATAATGAAAATCCCTGAATAAGTACATACATATACATACGTACACGCTTTTACTTCATTTTCTTCCCGAATTCGCATGCTCTGAATATATTCATAGAATATACATTTTAAAATTCGTGATAATTCCATGAAAATAATCAAAATTAAGTAATATAAAACGCACTCATACAACCTGATCTGATTACAGCACGAGAGTATTTCGTCAGCCTACAACCTCCACTCGTACATGAACGTGCATACTTTCATCATCAAAGAAAATATTTTAATAACCGAAATAAAAAGCAAAAACAAGCGTAAATAAAATAAATAAGGAAACGTAATAAAATTTTCCATTTCTGGATTCCTTTGACGTTCGCGCGTACACAACGTTTGAATTTTAATAATATTAGAATTAGATCACATCGACTCCGGTTCTCAAACATTTTTTTTAATTTGGCCTCAAGTATCACATTAGCGCCGGCGGCGAATCAAGATTGAATGTAATTTTTTTAATTATGTTGACACTGAATCTGCTCGAAAACGTCTCGGCTCGAATATCATCCTCTTCGCGAAACGCAAAATGGCGGTCTCGCCGAATGATAATAGTCATAAATTATGGCGACAACATAAAAAAGTTCAAATGTCTCTATTTGTGCGTCGCCACGTTTTATTTATTACATATAATATAAATCAGGGGTACGCAATCTTAAAATCTAATTTATGTATGGACATTGTATTTTTGAGAGCCAAATGTATGTGATCGATTTTTATTTTACAATTTTGATCCAAATACATAGATTGTAATAAATGTAAGCCAAACTTTCAGATTGCAAAATTTATTTATCACGATGAAAGCTTGCTCATTCTCTTAAACTTATCCTGTTTGATTTCAATGGCTTGCTATTAAGGTTACCCATTTATTCCATATTGGCAGGAATCTTTCATGAACATATTATATTTACATACATTTCTTAGGATCTGTAGAAGATTTCTGATTTTCATATATTCAAGTAGAAAATTAAAAAACAACCTCGGATTTTCTTCCAATTATACAACTTCATTTGTTGATACTTCTTATATATGTACGTATAAATTCGTTTATGTAAGAAGTTTTAGAAAACGCCTACAAGGGCTGGATACCCGAAACATTAATTTTGTTGCCGTTCCTTTATTCGATATATGTATTGAGTGAATGTATGTATGTATATACTGAGTGAATGCGACAATATATATCAATATATATTTGAGTGAATGCGACAGTTGAGCCTCGACCAGATAATATCTATTTTAAATCGACAAAATCGAGGTTTCGTATTCTCCGGTTTTCTCCTCCGAAACGGGACCAATTTTAGAAAAAAAATCACCATCGGTATGAGAAAGATATTTTCTATGTTTGTGTGGTCGTATTTTTTTTAAATATCAACCGTTAAATAAACACGCTGGACTCTTTTCGTGGGTGTTAAAAAGAGGCGATTTTATAGATGTTTGGCGGCTCCTAACTCATATAAAAAAAAACTAATCAAAAAAATAAAACCACAGAAACATGCCAATGGTGGATATCCATAGCATATTAAAAAGTAATTTCTCTAGTGCCATTATTGAGGAAGAGAAAAGTGTAATACGTGTATGGACAAGGCGCTGGTGTACAGCCCTCTTAAGAAAGAGAAAAATAATATAATGTCAAATTGAAATTTCTATACGGACGGTATAGTGAGTTGTTTAGATGTGAATTCAGCATCATGAAAAATTTTAACGCTGAAATAAAACTAAAGTAAAATGATCAAGAAGACCCCTCATTCTACCCCACCTCCCCTTTTCCTCTATCACCCCTCCCCCTCTTCAAAAATGGATTTATTTCAGAAAAATTTGTATTCTACGGCAAGTTAGGGTACTACGCAGTTTAGTAATTCTCAATACACAGACACACAGAGTCACACACATTTTTTTCTAGATCATTAACATGATCATTGACCGATTCCGACTTCGAATCAATCAAAATCTCGAGTTCGAATTTTCGCATGATCACAAAACTTCATCTTATCGTAAAAATATAAAAGAGGAGAGAGAGGGAATGTAATTTTTTGATCCATCCGGCGTAAAAAAGCACTAGAAATGAAACGAAAATTGAAATAACGTAAAGGCTTTCAGCGTAATTTTTATCACAGGAAATTAAAATCGGGCAAGTATAAAGATACATTCCACAGATATGCCAGAAAAGTTTAGAGAAACAATTAAAAGTTTTCTTTTATATCAGAGGAAGCGAGTGAAATTTTATGAGGTGTGCTTCACAGGGCACACCACTGCATAATAAACCTAATTTATTATTTTTTTTTTCGGCGACCAAAACATCTATGCAAAATTCAACGAACCCTCAAATTTGCAACCGAGACATCCGCGAAAATTTCATCGGTCGAATTACCGCTATTTTTTCGCAGTGAGTTATGGAGATCTGCGAGAAAATATTGCGCAACCCCTGGGGAGGAGGGCGGCCACGAACCGTAGGGTTTTCCCCGAAATCCCAGTTGGAAAAGCTTACCGATGATATACTGAAGAAAGTGTAGCAATATACGAGTGTGTATGGAGAGTTTAATAGAGCATACATTTGATATAAATAACATTATTAGACGTTGCTTTATTGGGCATTAGGCTAACTATATGTATGCATGTATGTATTTTATCACGTGAGACAGATCCTGTAGTGTATGCATGTACATATATACATGTGTATTTAAGTTTTGCACCCCAGGGAATGTACAATAAGATGCGGTTAATGTAGGTCAACTTATTCTTCATTTAATTACTGGTTCGAGTGTATGTGTACTCTCACATAAATGCAAGTGTTTTTCAAATCTTTTATTTTATTTATATAACTCATACTCATTTACACTAGTAGAGCTATTGCATACCAGTAGTTGAAATCCCGGTCAAATACACTGCTGGTGAGTTCTTGTGGTTATTAAAAAAAAAAACACAGATTGACTGTCTTCTGTTAAAATTATCAAATTTTTCTAGATTAATTGTTGTGACTGATCAAATAAATTGGCATCCTCCCCCTCAGCTTCTCGAAAATTCGAGTTATTAGCATCTCGAATTGTTGAATCTTATAAATGAAATTTTGATAAGATGGACTTTACTGCCCAACAATTTAAAAAAAATATTAAAATTTAAGGAATCAAAAAAAACCGGCTGTCAACAACCTACGACTTTATCTATGTATTTGAGGAATATATGAAGTATAAAAAACAAAATTCAATAATGAAACCGGCTAGAGCATTTTCGATACAAATTGAGCGCAAATAATGTAGGGAAACTCACACAAGACAAAAGTTCTACTTGCGGTTGTCGGATTTTTTTCTCATTTTTTTATTGCTTAATATTTATTTATTTAAAGTTTAGACCATTGTAGCATTACAGGAATTCAAAAATATAACATAATATAACGTCAAAAATATAACATAAAAGAAACAAAATGATAACTAAAGAAATTAGACATCACAAAAACAAAACATACATATGTATATATGTATACACAAACAACACATTTAACACAATCATAAAAATAATAAGCTATATATGTAATAGTGGATAATAATAATAATAATTACAAATTATAAAAAAAAAAAAAAATAAGGGAATGTCTTATAAAAGAAAAAAGAGAAAGAAAAATAAACATAAACATATGTACATATGTACATATATACACAAACAAAAATACATTTATACATAATCATAAAAAAACAATGGCAATGAATAATAGCAGAAAACAAAAAAAAATATCAAAAATATAAAATATAGCATAAGGAATGTCTTGCACCTTCAGCCAGTTCCAATAAATAAGAACCAACGCGCAAATACAAAACATCTCTGTGAGGCCCAAACGGAAGAGAGTAAATCAAAAGTCCACTCATATGTACATATATCACAATCAATCATGAAAGCAATGATGAGCTCAGACTACCAGACAAATAGGTTAGAATAATATCCGACAATTTACGCTCACTAAGGTGCAAAATACCAGATTCAACATCAGAATATGCATAAAATATCAAGAAGGTAGAATTAATTTAAAATTTAAAACTAAAATAATGAAATATTGTTAGTTAAAAATCACTACTTCCGATTTACGAATTCCAACCAAAACCTTATCAACTCCAAGGTAGTACATAAAGAATATAAATATAAATTTTCAGCTTGATGCGTTCAGTAGTGTGGAAAAATTCGTGTGGTCACAACATTTTTGACCATTCTGTAAGAGGAAAAAATCCCACTTCCAGTTTATTAAATTTAATGATTTTTACTTTATCTATGTATGTAGTAACAATAGATGAAGTTTTGTGATCATGCGAAAATTCGTACTAGAGATTTTTACTGATTCGAACTCAAAATCGATCACTGATCATGTTTTCATGATCTAGAAAAAATGTGTGTGTGTGTTTTCTGTGTATTTTGGGTATATTTGAACACTGTTAGTCCTATCGATCAGAAACTTGGTGTCGGTTACCGAAATGTTTATCGATACGATGTAAATTTGAGACTGTAGTCGACGCATACCGTAAAACTTTTAATTAAAAATAATAATTTAACTTGAAATGCTCCAACTGCACGACTCCAACTCCAACTCCAAAGCCCTGATACAATCAAATGAGAGTTCATCTTAAAGGTCAGATCAAAACCACCTGAATTTTATACAAAAGTTTTCACTCGTTGGAAATTTTCAATAAAAAATAGCGCATATTAAGGTTCGAGCCCAGAACTTCTCAATCGTAAACCGAATACTCAACCATGCATCAAAACAACCGGTGTGACAAAACGGTTCCCTTTTTTTCGCTCATACTTAACTATACCATACCCAAAAAAACCACAGGCTTAAACCACATTACATAACGTACTACATATATGTACATCCCAGGGGATGGGAAGAAGGCGACATCGAAAGGGACGAATATGTAAATGGGCGTATTTTGACGACGCTCGGTGTTTTCCCGATCAAATCTCAACAGGAGCAAATCTCCTACGATGCGAATAAAACGTCGACTTCCATAAGGGCGAGTTTCCCGAGTCACAGGGGAGGAGATGGGACGGAGGGTGGGATGAGTGGGGTAAAGAGGTACCGTTCATCACCGGTGGCATCCATTGTTATCTCGTTACAGCAGATTGCAACTGAAGTTAAGCCGCGTATGTTTACGCTCCAGTTGTTGCATCTCGACCGGTCGCTGCAATGACGATGCGAAAAATGCGCAAAAGTGCACCGACGAAGGGTAATCAGCGAACGGAGAGCAAATTGCAATATATACTATTTTATGTACATTTACGTGTATGTATGTAAATTTGCTGTGCCTTTCAAACTTCCTTTTCTACACATAATAGAAACGGTCCGTCTATTGTACTGTGTGTATGTGTGTTTGAGGATTAAATGTTCCTATAACTTTCGAAGTCTACTAAATGCAATGATCTGTAGAGCAATCAGTCGGGCAATTTGACAAAGACGATTTACCGTGGAAACAGTGGCATAGCTACCTCATAGTAAAGTCGTGCAAAGCACGAGGATCCAAATTTATATATGTAGATACATACATTCAATACAATTTTACATTGTCCAACTTAAAAATATGGAAAATAATAAAAATGACTCCAGTCATATACTTGTAAATATAAAATATTAATTTGCTACTCCTTTATTTTACGAAGCAGAAATGTGAAAAGGTCTATTTGGAAAAATATACATATTTGGGTTTTTATTGTTAAAAAAAACTTTATTGGAAATATATCCATAAGATTCATCACAAAATTTTGCCATAGAAAACTCATCACAAAAAAAGTCGAGAAAGATGAATTTTTTTAAAATTGGTGAGGTATGCGTAATTTGTTTATTTTTTTTTGACTATTATACTGTGTAAATATGTATCAACGAATAACTTTAATTATTTGATGTCATATCTCAAAAAATCACATTAAGGGGGAGGGTTGGGGGGGGGACTTTTGCAAGAGGGCCCGAAATTCCTAGCTACGCCACTGCGTGGAAACAAAATATATAAATAAGTAGGAAGTACATATTCATGGAATAAAAATATTAATATTACAATGTAAATGATTTATTTGCTTACCATGATTGTTTGATGATAACATCAGGATCACGAAAAAAACATTTAGATTGCAATAGGTGAAATTTTTTTTGAAAATAGAAAACAATCAAAATTACTGTTTTTTTTCGAGATACAGTGCTTAGACGAAGGCACAGAAAAATATTTACAACCTATGATTTTTTATTTATTTTTCGTTACCTCGATTCAACGCAAATTTTCCACCAGGTTCATCGTGGGAAATCCAAAATTTACCTTAGTTAAACCATTTACATGAAAATGTGTCAACAGGTTTTTAACCAAATTATTTAAATATTTTTACTGTAATAAATTATGGAATTTGGAACCATTAAGTTCTTGTCACGTTCCAAGGGTTATTTGTGTTTATTAGCTTTATTTATTTTATTAAAAGTTCCAACACAAGTTAGGTGAAATGAAAGGATTCGTTTTGGCGCTAAATTTTATATTAATATTTAAAACACTTGAAATTGGAACGTTGAACTGGAGAACTGATTATGTAATTATTATGAGCTTATGTTCGTACTGTCCTGACACTCGTACTGAGGGTACAGTTTATACATTGACATCAGCAATGATTTTCTTATGTTAATTTTTAATCCAAGTCATGAAAACAACAGTGAACTAACCTAACCTAACAAAACGAATCCTAACTTAACCTAACCTAACCTAACCTTAAATAAATAAGTTTTGGCTGCTAAGATATTATGATGTATTTCCGTATCCAGTCCCACACATGTGACATCAAAAAAGTCAAATCGAAACAGATAGTGGACCATGAGGAGAGTGGGAATGGACAGGAGTGGGGTTGCGATGCACTATCATCCAACTGTCAAAAATTATAATTTCACTAATAGGGGCCAGTGAAAATGTAATTGGATATGATTTCACTGAACTATTATACTAAGATGAAAATGTAACTGGTTATGATTTCACTGTGATATATATAACAATATTTAAATATATTACATGTAGAACATGTTCGTTACACGTTACACGTTCACATGTAGAACGATGTGAACATTTCGTTTTAAAGTTTTGTTGATAGTATTACATATATAATTAAATGTTATTACATATAAGTAATGAAATTTTCATTAATCTTCAAGTTCAAATTTGCAAGTTCTTCGTATTCAAGCAAATATATTATATTACATTTTAATTCATATTAATATTCAGATTATGTATATATAATACTAGTGAATAGCCCGATGAAACATCATCGCATGGGTATAAAATTATTATATACTCGTATAAAACTAAAAAAAAAAATCCGGAACCGGAACCGTTATTTTCGTAGACTCTCATAGATAGTTTTCAATTCTTTATTTGTAATAATTTACAATTCTTAAAAATACGCAGACTCCCATAGAGAGTTTTCAATTATTTATTTAAAGACCTATTTTTTTCTATTATTATTAGCTATCGCCCCGAGCGATACTGCAAATCGAAATCGATTCACTCGATCCATGACACCCGACTACTTCCGACTTCTTCCGACAACTACCGAAGATATGACTCCGTTTTGATTGGTTGTCCATACGTTCTGTACGATTATTGAATATTAACGTTATTTAGAGCAGCCTTTATATCCGTATCATGGTGTACTGGTCAGTGTATATTGATCTGGGCGCGATGGGGGTAGGTTCGAGTCGGCGTCCTGGAATTGATTTTATTTTTTCAAATATCGCTAAAATATAAATTAATTTCAATTTCAATAATTTCAATTAAAAATATATATTTAATTGTTTTATATGAAAAGAAAAAAAAATGGTTCAAAACTTCGCTAAATGAAATTATTAAAATTACGTATTTTTATATGGCGAGAAGGAATATTTCAATTAATGTTTAAAAAAAAAAGGCGAAATGAAAAATTGGATTTGGCACGATGTCCGAGACCATTAGCTCATTTAGACCCATATTCAGGCTATTTGGGGTGATCGGTTCGAGTCGCGACAAAGTCGTCTCGTCGAAAAATGAATTAATCGATTTTTATCGATTCGTTCATTATGTTCGGCGAGAGTTAGGACACACACACACACCCACACACACACACACACACACCCACACACACACCCACACACAGATTACCGTCGTTTATATATATGATATAGACTAAAAATTTCAACAGTATACTTCAATTTCATCATTGAACGAATTCAATCAACTCAACGCTCGAAAATATAATAATTTCAGATTAAAAGTCACACTGCCAATCAAAACAATATAGAATTAAGAGCTTTTCCGCAAAATCAATTTGTTTTCGCGAAAATTTACCGAAGTCGATTTTTCCCACGGCTAGCGAACGGCCACGTTCAAAACAATGGGATTAAATTTCATTGTATATTATTATTAAAAGTGGCGATCGTTTAAACCGGCAATTCTCAAACTGCCCGAGGTTCAACCATGACACGGAGCTCTTGCTCGGTAAACGAGTAAAATATGATGAATTTTTTAGACTTTTATTGCGAGATTAGTGTTGAGAGTGGACCCGAAGCTCGAACTGACGAACCCCCTATCCTTTTACGACCTTATAAAATAAATGAACAATAAAATTCAACAGGGTCGTATATATTCGAAGAGTCATATATATTTATGTTTATTTCTATATCGACCATAGACCAATTTAATGTATGTACATAGATAATCGAATCATAAAAAACTTAAACTACTTCAATATTTTCAATGAACCAAAAGTTGAAAATAAATCTATTCATCATTAATACAACTGGAACATAAACAAGTTTAATTACAAAATATGTGGATGCATTTTATATTTACAAGGTTTTTATTTGTTTTTCACTATTTTCACTAGTTTTGACAGATTTAATCTTCAACATGTAGTATTACAAAAACGTAAATGGGATGACTTAAAAATGACTGTGATAAAAGGTGATAAAATATAGTGTGATAAAAGGTTTGTAAAATATCGCAGTATCTATATGTATACATATATAAAATTGAATGTCTGCCTGTGTGTCTCGTATAGGCTCCTAAACCACTGAACCGATTACGATGGAACTTTCAGAATTTGTTGTATGCATATCCGGGAAGATTACTGTAAAAAAAACTCCCGAAAAACGGGAAAAACGGGAATGAGTGTCAGTGAAACGCAATAATTTCAAATGTGTTCGCAGCCTATGTTTTTCCGACAAATGGTAACGGGAACGGGAACGGGAACGGGAACGGGAACGAAAACGGAAACGGGAACGGGAACGGGAACGGGAACGGGAACGGGAACGGGAACGGGAACGGGAACGGGAACGGGAACGGGAACGGGAACGGGAACGGGAACGGGAATGGGAATGCGTTATTGTGGCATTGCAACGCATGCCAGGTTCAGCTAGTAAATATATAAAATCAAGCCAGAAAGACGAAATCAGTCCGAGCTGTCAGAGTGACGCGTCTAAAATTTGGCCGTAACACGTACATATGTACATAGTATATCAAAATTATAATATACATTTTAACATTCATTATATAACCTACGAGTTGTTTTACCCGGCTTCGCTCGGTATTTATAATATATACAACTTAAACATGGCGAATCTAATTGTAAATATTCATTTTTTTTTTATTAAATTTATTTGAATCGAAACTTTCCCAACACATACTTACGTAAAAAGTCTCGAAATTATATATTAGATTAGTAAAGTAAAAATATATATGAGAGATAATAAGAGCCCATAATGAAAATTGTATTAGTGTGAAAAAGATACAGTTATTTGCGTTTAAAATCTGACAAAACGAGTGGGTGGCGGAAAAACAAACATTAAACAAACAAGCCTACTGACCACTATTTTTACTTTATTTTATTACTAGCTGTATTACCCGGCTTCGCTCGGTATTTGTAATATAAACCGCTTAAACATGACTAATCGAATAGTAAAAATTTTATTAAATTTATTTGAATAGTTTTATTTTATATAAATTTATTTGAATACTCATTTGTTTTTTTAATTAAATTTACTGTCACGAACAAACAAACATATATAGTAAGTCTCTTTCGAAATTATATTTACATTATACCAGAAATTATACCAGAATCCGGAGCCTGCACCCCCGCGGCTTTGCTCCGAAGGCGACTTCGCCCTCGGCGCCTTGGCCCCCGGAGACTTCGAATCCTTTGAAAAAAATCGAATCGGCGCCTATGAATCGAAAAAAAACTACGAACCAACGAACAAAGGCTACATACATACATATATAAATATATGCAAAGTCTCTTTCCAAATTATATATTAGAGTACTAGTGTTTATTACGTTTATTTTTCACCATCGAACTATCACAATCGATTTAAATTTTCATCGTTTCAAAACGATCGGAACAAACCACGAACAAACCGCGCAAAAGTTTCAAAACGATCGGAAGAATGTAGGAAATATTGTCAGACTAATGAGCGAAGTGAAATATAGAAGAGTTTTGTAAAAATGATACCTTGCGTGTTATCGGAGACAGAATTTCTAATTTGAAAATAGATGAGTAAGTATAAAATTTTAAAATAAATAAATAATAAAATTTAACATGCCCTAAGTCTGTATTATTAAGAGAAGCTCTTCCAATTTTTTTGATTGATTAAACAATTGATTAAACTTGAGAAACAAATTATAAAAATATTGAAATTATAATAATTTTTTCATCAAATTTGTTCCTGTAATATTATATTATATTTGGAAACGAAAATTTAATAAAACTTTGCGACCTTCCTTTTTCGGTAATTTATTCCAATTCCATTACAATTTTTTTCCCACTTAAAGCATTTTCGACTAGCAATCGTCGAATTTGGGTTTTTTTTTTTAATTTTATCTCTCCTCTGCGAATATTGAGTGTAACTAAATATTTGCCAATGTTGAATAATCGGCTGAAAGTTATCACGTACATGCAGTCGGCTTTTTCTTTTATATGTATGTATGTAAATATATATTTTTAATAAGAGTGTCGTCGTATCTTCTTATACTTGGGGATGTCTTTGAATCGATATTATTAGATTAGCGAGTTTTCCGTTTGGCTGAATAAATTTTCCTCGATAAAATATTACACAATGTAACGCAATAAAAATATAATTTAACGAGACGTTTTATACAATGGTGTTAAATTTGAATAAAAAATTTGTATGAATATATAAAGGTTGATATATAATTTATAGCTTTAATTGCATGATTCATCTTTCTTCTATACAAGGTGTGATAAAGATTAATTTAAAAATTATAAAAACTGAAAGTTTTAAAATACAATAAAGCCTTGTTGAGTGGAAATATTCTATGGCTTCAAACTAGGCAAGAAACTTTCACATTTTTTGCACTTCTCAACTGCTGTAGAATATAAAAGCCGAAATATGTATACCAATGCAAACATTTCCTGTTAGTTTCTTATAACAGGATATCTTTTTCAAGACATCGAATTCGAAATTCAGGTAGCCTGAGTTTTTTTTTATTGTAATTTGTGATTTTAATAAAAGTCAAGACAAGACAAGCAGTAATTTACAGTATAGATCGATGGTTGCGTTAATGCTTACCACCGAGAGGTTCCTGGGTGTTTTAACCCTGGGTCAACCCTAGGTTAACCTCAAATGAAAAATTATTTTATTTTGAAGTATTTCTGCAGCACTGCTAGCCAGACTAGGATATTTGGGACTATCAAAATCAGTCTTTTCCCATCAGAGTTTGTTCTTCATCTTATTTCATTGTTGAAACGGTTCCTCATCGAATTGGCAAAATCATCCTACCCACTATGTTACCACTATTTAAATATGATTTCAAATATATAATCCATTAATTTATATATTTACAAATTTCATACCATAGAAGTCACTCAGGGGCAATATGTAATGGCATCATTGGAAATAAATGCAATAATGAGAACCTATAAAGTGAATTATAGACATTTAAACAATTAAAATTTGATATGGCCAGATCACGGCGAACAGGTTAGAAGACATGTGACAATAGCTTGCTTGATGAATAAACGTCAAGCAACCCCAAAAATCGGAAACTTGAAACGCGTTGTATACGATATTTTATCTCCAACGTAATGGCAGACGATAAATTAACGTATATTGATAACCAAAATGAGCAATATGGCAAAATATGAAAGCGATCGGATAAGAGATAAGAGATATAAAAAATGACGTCTTAATGTGAAACGTAAAGGAGGTTTGTAATAAAAAATGAATACTTTTAATTAATCGTCAAATTAATTTTCAACTTATAAACAATTTAGAAATGTTTTTACTGTAAAAGTATTATAAAATAATATCATTTTCGATTTATATAAATTTAAATCACATCCATGGTTAATACATATGTTTTACATATACATAATATTTATTATATGTACGTATATTATATATGCGCAAATTACATTGAATCATGACAAACCAGATCTGATTTAATTTTTATTAAATATCATTAAGAAAATTCGCTCAGATAAATCCAAATCATTGGTTATGTTGCGAGTTCGTGGTGCCTTTTAATTACGAACATTATTTGGCCTCTAATGCGTCCCAAGTCAAACATTAACAATTAGCAAAAACATTGATCCAATAGCAAACCTTGTTCATTTGCTTAAATTCCATACAAAGGTGAGTTTCTATTGCATAATTTGAACACGAAAATCACCTTCCACGTACATATGTATGTATGTATCTCTCTACCACAAATACATATGTATGTACATACATAATATATTATTTCGTTTGAAACTCTCCAATTCTGTTACATACATTGAGTTGATAAAACAACAATAAATCATGAAACGCCGAATTCCTTATTTTCATATGTAAAAGATAACCACATTTGAAATGATTTCGCATATTAATAACAATCGAGTTTGGCAAAAGCTTTAAGAAATTTATATTGGGAAATTTGATTCAAAATTGCGTTGCGACTGAATTGAGCTCTCATATTGAATTTGAATATGTATGTATGTACATTCGAAATTGTGAATTTAAATATTGATTTATGTGTATTTTTTATACCAGTCATAGCCGTAGCCAGGGAGGGGGCTATGAGGGCACTGCCCCCCTTTAAATTAAAAAATAATAAACTATAACTATGAGAATTATGTCAAGATATATCACGCGATCGTGAATGAATTATTTGCGCCTCGAATTTAGCAACGGTATTTTATTGAATAAATATAAAAAAACCGTATTAAGGCGCTGTAGATGTAATTTTGTTTTAATAGTAAAAAATAGCAAAATTAATTTGATAATTTGGTCCAAAAATGTCACAAATATAACGAAAAATCGATTATTCTTTCAACTTGATATTATAGTCGTATGAATGCCTTGAATAAATATTTATTTAAATGTACCGAAGTATATGTATGTATGTCTATAATATTATAAACACGCCCTAATTTCCCGAAAATTCTTAGGCTTCCAAAAACTTTCATTTTTACTTTATCTATGTATGTTTGCACGTACTAGTAACAATAGATGAAGTTTTGTGATCATGCAAAAATTCGATCTCCAGATTTTGACTGATTCTAAATCAGAATCGATCACCGATATGTGTGTCTGTGTTTATTTTGGTGATTTTTTGGACACCGTAAGTCCTATCGAACTGAAACTTAGTATCGGTTATTGAAATGCTAATTGATACGATGTAATTTTTTTTTAAATTTTTAAGTTGACCAGAAATGGCACCTACGCTTATATGTACATATGTAGGTGTCCTCTTTTTTTAAGCTTATGGATTTAATTATCTTCCAATCCGCTCAACAGATCAGAATTTTTTTCATGTAATGGAAATTATAAATTTTATATCTTAGTATTTTATTTAATATTTTTACCTCAACCGGAAGTAGTACTTTTACTCTAGACAATCGAGGTTTTTTTTTATGTTTTTCTCAAAAATCTTTCGGTGTATTAAACTGAAATTACATATCTAAATTATATACAAAATAGATAAATCAAGTCATAGGTTGGGCACATTCATATATATATATATATATATATATATATATATATATATATATATATATATATATATATATATATATATATATATATATATATATATATATATATATATATATATATATATATATATATATATATATATATATATATATATATATATATATATATATATATATATATATATATATATATATATATATATATATATATATATATATATATATATATATATATATATATATATATATATATATATATATATATATATATATATATATATATTATGCATATTCAAATAATATCATTCGAGTCAATTTTTCGACAGACGATAAAGTTTCTGTGAGGAAAATTTAATGGCGAGGAATTGATTTATGGCCTCTTACGTGTAATAATATTTAATAAATATGTGCTTTATGTCATAATAATGACATATTTCAAAACCGATAAATATATTTTTCATGTGTTTAAAAAAAGCGTAAATAGATTTAAATATAAATCGAGCTTATCCTAACTGAACCACCATTGGAGCCCGCTACTTTTATTGCAAATTTACCCTTTATCATGTGACGTTTACTTGTACTCGTATAGACGAACAATACATATTTCAGTAAGCGTTGTGGTGAAGTTACTCACATTTATGAACAACTCACGCGTTCGCAATATGCGTTAACGATCTCACGTTTATAAACTCAATCCTACATTTATATATGTGAATTTCCCAGCTTTGCCCCAGCAGGTGAAAGTAAGAAATGAAACTGTTTCAGAAAATTTTGCATAAGGGCTCCATGATCCCGGGCTAGAACCAATCCCAAAAACCATTCACATTTATGATGCAGTACATACGACCCTCAGTTTATTTCAAGCTTTTATTAGCTTCACCGACTGTATGTCCGTGGCGCAATATTTGTGAGCTGATTTAAAACACTTCCATTTTTCCGATAGCTTTGATATTTCCCCGATATACGGAGGCTAGCTCTTATTAAAGCAAATGCTCTGACATAACGCTAGAAGAGTTTAATCATTAACGAAATCAACAAAATTTTATCACAATTGACTCTAAGATCAACATGATGACATCTGGCTATTAGATGCGCCTGCTCGCCGCCCCTACTTAACTTCACCGGTTACATATAATAGTTACTTTTGTCAAACTATTTACTATAAACATATGTACGTACTACAAGCTTTCACACTTTCTTATATACATTTTTAATTCTGTAATAGATAATTATCTAATGCGGATTTTCAAAATTTATGATTTCTTTAAATTGATTTCTTATGATGAATAACGATCAGTTGATACAGCTGGCATTGCACAGGTTGGCAACTGCACGTAAACAGCAGTACGAAAAGTATTATTTGCTACATTCAATAGGGACACATTTATATATTGTGTAATGTGTACATGGCGTAGACCTAACAGCAGTAGCTGACAAAATCTATTCATATTATACAGCACTACATGTCACCGTAACGTATCAAGAAAAATCGGATTTTTTGGCCACTGCGGAAATATTCACGCACGACATATGCATGCACATATGACTATTTTCAGAAACGACATATTTGGACAATATTGGTTCGACGCAAGCAATATTGCGCCATATCGTCACGCTCTGTAATGTACATATATAAACTGGTTTTTCCTTGCACTCGGCCAAAAAAATCAGAACGTGCCGAAGCGTGCGCTGCTGTATAGTATGAATAGTAGTATTTTGTAGCAATCCGTGCACTGATGTACCGTACTGTTGCTTTGCAGAGCTGGATAGTACGAATATACATTAAATTGAAAGAAAAATAATCTTCGACATGTGGGATGACAAAAACGAAGTGGGACGACCTTAGAATGACTTACAAAATCTAGTATGACAAAGGCCAATAAGTCGAAATCAGAGAATTTAAAACAAAGACAGAAGAGGTTGAAAAGAGAGACGTCAAACAAGAGGTGAGAACGCATTGGCCAAAGAACAAACACCGCATCGGCCATTTCAATTTTATAAAAACATATTTTTATCATTCATTATATAGGTATAGCTTATTAGTGAAGGAAAAAAATATATGTGAGATAATGAGAGCCTATAATGCAAATTTTGTAATATATAGTGTGAAAATGATAATGTTATAGGCGTTTAAACAATTAAAATCTGACAAAACGAGTGGGGAGCGGAAAATTAAGCAAACAAGGCTACTGTCTATTGGGAGTGGGTGAACTGTCATCATCTCCAAAATTTTTGTATTCTTAAACATATTTATTACAATTATGTTTCACCATCCACTCAGCGGACCCCATTGAAATCTCTATCGGCGGCCAAAACCTCGTATAATGACAAAATTTCAAAGCGATCAGAAGAGTGTAGGAAGTTTGTCAGACCAATTGATGAAGTGAAACTAAGTCAAACCTTGTAAGTAACAAATTTTCGTGGAATGTTTCTATCGCGAATATCGAGGTACGGGTGTATAGAACATTTTGTTTCATTTAACTGTCAATTACACATAAATTTCTTTGGCTTTTACTTTCTGCCCATTGAATTTTCAACTGCTGTTCTTGAAAAGGAATTAATACGTGACTTGAAATCAAAACTTTTTACATTGTATGGCAAAAAAAAAATGAAACAATATTTCGAAAAGTTTCAAATGTGCTCGATAAAATATGAAAACAGGAAAAAAGCTGCAGTAATAAATTAACTTTTGTTTTAATACTTTATTTAGTTCTTTAAGGGCGTGATATTTACCTACGTATATTTATAGTGTACTAATGGTTTTACCCGTCATGCCCGTTGTTGCTGGAGCAGTTCGGACTTTATGTCCCTTATAACTATGTGCGTGGTAGACATCATCATTTGATGGCTGCACCTCCTGCCCGAACAGTTCTTTTTCGAATGGCCCTATTCCAAGAGCTATTCGACTTGATGTCGAGACTGAATGTGATATTTTCCACCTTAGTGAGCGTAAACTGTCGAATATTACTCTAACCCATTTATCTGGTAGTCTGCGCTCATCATTGTTTTCATGATTGATTGTGATTTATGAATGGAATTTTGATTAACTCTCTTCCATTTGGGCCTCACAGGGATGTTTTGTATTTGCAGTTACTTCTTGTTTATTGGAACTGGCTGTAGGTGCAAGGCATTTCTTTTGTTATATTTTATATTTTTACGTATCTGCTATTATAATTGCTATTATTTTTTTATGATTATGTATAAATGTATTTTTGTCTGTGTATATATGTAAATATGTTTATATTTATTTTTCTTTCTCTTTTTTCTTTTATAAGACATTCCCTTATTTGTTGTTTTTTTATAATGTGTAATTATTATTATTATTAGTTGTATGTGTATATACATATATGTTTTGTTTTTGTTATGTCTAATTTCTTTAGTTATTATTATGTTTCTTTTCTTTTCTGTTATATTTTTGACCATTATGGCGCATTAGGAATTCCTGTAATTCTACAATGGTCCAAACTTTAAATAAATAAATAAACCGCTTAAACATAGCTGATCTAATAGTATACATTATATTTAATTTATTTGAATATTCATCTGTTTTTTTTTATTAAATTTAACGTCACGGATTATACGAACCAAAACTTATTAAGCAGCAACGTACATCCATACAAAGTGTCTTTGTATGGATGTATAATTATATATTAGATAATACATACATATACTAATAATATAACATACAATCTATATAAAATATAAGAGTACAAATTGAAGAAAATTCCATTATCATTTCCCGCCACCTTTAATTAATACACCGGCGGGAAACCGGAAACGGTCGGAAAATCCGCATTAGTATCGACTTCGGACTTTTCAAAAGAGGAATCTTGTACACTTTTCAGACCGGCATGGCGGATGTGTACAACCTATATTTGAAAGCGGATACAGTCGATTCAAGCCCAGGACTAAGCTTTAATGGAGTCGCGAGGTGGCTTCCCACCTATTGAGGATCAGAGACACATACATACATATACATATATACTAACACAAAATGGAAAAGCTTGCAAAAGGCGGAGGGATGATCCAGCCAGTCACAAAAAAAGGACAAAGCGTTAATTTAGTCGACGGAAAAAAGGCGTCAATATTAACGGATACCCCCCCTCGCCTTATTTAAGGATTAAGTGTTGTTGATTTTTCGATCCCGAAATTCGTGATTGGATTTGGTCGGGTGAGTGGGCTTTCGGTAACGTCGACATTATTGCTACATTCCGAGTGTCCTGGCAATGGGATTCCTGCAGTTCCTTTCGGCCTGTGTAATATAATTAAATCGAAAAATTCGCCGTGGAAGTTTGAGTTTAATATCCTATTGGATTACGGTTAATTCGATATCGTCCCGGTACAAATTCCCGACGGGCCTTGTTCCAGCGAAATATCTTGTTTTATTCGGGCAGAGTTGCGCAAAAATTTTCGTTGACTCATTAAGTGTTAAATGAGACGTGGCCCGTCAAAATAAGCCATGGTTAAAATTTTATAAATTTATTATAATGCTATGCGGACGAGTTCGAAATAACAAATGCTCGGCGTACTTACTTTTCTGATGAAAATATTATTCTTTCATTACGAACATAGTGTAATAAATAAAATTATTTTTCGCACATTTAATTGGTGAGTCTAGTAATGATAATTTATATAACAGTACAAAGCATTAGCCAGAAAGCTATTATATAATATAGGTACATATTTAACCAGCAGCGTGGATTATTGGTTAGCATATTATGATTTCGAGCGGAATGGTCACGGTTCAATTCCCACTAGTAGCTTGGTTTGTCACTTCAGGTCGATCGTTTCCTTTCAAAGTTTGCCAATTTTATTGAAACGGTTCCTGTAAATTGGCATTTCTCTTGCAAATCTCACGTTATTCAGCGTCTTGAAGTTCACCAATTTCTATAATAAAATGCTGCAAAAATTTCTCCATGGATGTCACTATGGATGATGTTTGTGTGAATTCGCATTGTGTAAAAATGCTTGTATTAATTGTATTATTGTATCGCATCTGTATTAGTACACTCGTCACTTTGGAGTGATCTGTAAAGGCGAGACATGTTCGATTGAAATAAAATAAAATAAAATAAAAATAACGGATTATATGTATGTAGATTTTTTAAAATACAATAAAGAAATGTATATTTTTCAAATTATCAAACTCGTGTGCAGCGGGCGTAAATACACATGTATGTATGTCCCAAAGGTTCGATGGAAATAAAAAAATAATATTAATATCAACAATATCACTTATCAATTTTAAAATTGGTGAAGTTATATATTATGTATGAAAGTTGCCATACCATAACGTTTTAAGTGCCATAAAATTAAGATTTAAAACAAATAAATAATGCATAAATTCATGCTTGCAACATTTTTTAATTAATCATAATTCTTCAACGAGGTATTATAATCATTCAACAAGCAAACAATAAATCTTAGATATTAGAAAAAAATAAATAAAAGAACGAGGCGTTTTAAGTGCCCTCATTAGTGTTATAATTAAGTTCCAGAATAACTTTGTATGTAATGGTATTTCATAATTATAAATGAACAACTTATGTTACACTGATCATGGTAGATGAAGACATCATCAGTTTTTTAGTTTCAATCATTTCTTTAGCAATATTCATTCAGTTAACGTTAAACTGACACTGCAACTAATAAGGCACCTACCATTTTATGACTTGCTACTTCAAGTTCCTATCCCTAGGAGGTTGGCAATCAAAAAGTGGTAATTAAAAAAATTAAGTGTAAAAGTAAATGCCAACAAATACAAAACAAATCACGAATACAATGCATTTGAACGTATGTGGCACTTACAACGTATCCCTCATGTGGTATTTTTGAGGTCATAGATTTTAAATGCGCAATGTTTGACAGCGATTGCATTGGAAAGGAGATAGATATTTAATAAAGACGTTCAATTTTATATAAATAATATATGTATTATGTAAATTGGTTATAGTAAAAACACTAGATATTTTTACTAAATATACGTATGAGTATCTCATTTAGTAGAAAAGGAATCGATTCATTACAAACAACAAAGATGTCCTTTAGGTGACCTTAAAGTTTATCCATTTAAACTTGAAACAACCTGTGTGTATGTAACATTGAACGATGTACATACATATATTGTACACGTAGATTTTGCTGATATCCACCATCCTTATTGGGAAACAAAATATGTATACACAATAGAAAAATTCGATGTTTGGTCTTCATCCAAAACTCATTAAGCAGCGTTGAACTGTTTCGATGAAAGAAAAACAACAATAATCGCAATTCTTATAATATAATGGAATATTGAGCGATGGCAATTCATCAGTAATTATTTCAATTTGTATTAATATATAAACCTATAAAAATAATAGTATTATTTGAACAAACGAACTCGCAAAAATTCTCGGAACATAATCTTCAAGAGAATATTCTATGACCCGGAATTTTCTTTTGCAGAATATCAGACTGATTTTATATCATTCCGTTTCAATTCAACTTGAACTACGAAAATTGAAAAAGATCAAAACAAATTCGAAATAACTCTAAACGACATTGGATATTTTCAATTGATGTAAAATCATTTGGGTTTCTTCATAATATACGTTTATGTATTATTTATCAACCTTTGACGAATACATCAAAGGTTCAATCAATATATTTGGGGAATATGTACATTGATTTTCAGCAATGAAAATGTTCCAGAAATATTTTTATAACCTTATTTATATTACAATTTTAAATCATAAGATAAAAAAAAAATAATTTAAGAGAAAACCACTCTTTCCAGTTGACGAATTTTCATCAAAACTTCATCAACTCTAACCCAGAGATAGTCCATGTATGTACGTATACACGTACATACATATGTAGAATGTAAACATAAATTTTCAACTTGATATGTTTATTATATTTGTGCGGCAACATTTTTGACATTTCTAAGAGGAAAAATCTCCGCTTAAAATTTCTATTTAAATATTTAATCCAGCACTTGGACCACTTTCACTCAAAGTCTCTTTTATAATGGGAAATTAAGTTCCTCGTTTAGAATGCGCTCGCTAGATGAATCGCTTTTCCTTGAAAAGCTCGTCTGTCAATTTTATTTCGGAATACGATCCCCACAACTCCGAGAAGAATCAATCAATCGTTTTTATTTCAATCCCAATCGGAACAAAAAACGGAAAAGAAAAAATAATGAAATAAAACCTCGATTGATACTAGCGAATAAACGAGGGGTAATTTTCACCCAGCTACCATTACACAAAAACCAGAGTTTCTTAACCTTTTAATGCGATGACCCAAATAGCATTTACAACTTTAAAATCTCCACTATCCATATATATGTATGTACATACCTTGTACTAAAAGCTCAACTTTTCGTATAAAATTTACATCGGCGAATCAATGTATCGGAGAGGATTACTCGATGTACAATTTTCGAATGGAGATTTTATATTATAATATAACGGCTGAACTCACGAACAGATAAAAAAAACCCATTGTATAAATAAAACTATAAAATTTTGGTTTATATCAACAATACGTGAAGCAAAATATCGTTCATATGCTTCATTCAATTAAAAATCTAAGTTTTCGCAATAAAAGTGAACCAAGATGAATCGAATGTTGTCTTTCAATGCCGACGTATTTTTAGATTATTGCCTAAATGAGTTAAATTGCATGATTTTGGTAGGAAATAGATTGTCTGATGACTTGTATGAAATGAATCACGCTCTTATTAAAACCAGAGCTGATTTATATCCATAGCATTAAACTTATGCCATAAAGGCATTAAAGTGAATATGAACTGCTTGAAATCGAAGCTGAAAGAATGATATTATTCTACACACGATCAATCATTCAGGTATAATAAATATTTCCCATATTCACCGATGAAATATGTTTCATTTAGAAAAAAACTTCCACGCTTTCAGATCGCCCTTTACTTTTATTTATGTGAATTGTACCCGTCGATTCCTCCGGGATCGTATTTTATTTTTACATTTTGTATACCTGTAATAAAGTGACCGTATATAATCCGGTCCGAAATATGCCAAACTACATACCTCTGGGATTTAATTACCGTTTGATTTCGAAGATGGCCGCGCAGTTCTAAAAATTCCACGCACCGGCCTGAATTTAAATTTGACGTGTAAAACTGGGGGAAAATGAATGAAAAAAATATATAAAAAAAATCATCTGAATTGGGGTTGTTAGTGCAGATGAACGATCACACCTCCCCAATTTCGCACACTCGATTTACCAGCTAGAGAAACGTCGGAATAAAATCCAACTCACGCTGTTTTGAGGCCTGACGTACATATTAAATATTAGCGAACAATGCTCTCTGCAAATAATCGACGGATGAAAGCTAATGGCCATCGTAAACAGTGAATGTCATTAAATGCCTGAATCGGTAGTGTTGTTTATGTTTGTGATTGACAGGATTCAAATCCTGGCAAAAAGCAAAAAAAAAAAATCATTTAAATTTTTCTTCAATCATTTAACTTCATTATATAAATACTAGTGTTGTGCCCGACGAAATATCATCGCATGGGTTTTGGCATATTACATAAGTTATTAAATTAAAATAAATGTGTCGGTCCTGTGTTCGATCCGCACGCGATCGTATTTTTTTTAAAATACCTCTTAAATATATTTAATATAATATTTATATTTAATTGCTAATTTGATAAAAATGGTAAAAACTACCTACCTATCTACATATAAATAATATAAAACGAAATTAATTAATTAATTAAATAAATTTTCAATAGATGGCACTAAATGCTCAGAGATTTATTGTCCAAGAGGAAACATTGGTATCAAACGTACATACATACATATATAATAGAAGTTTTTTGCTGATCTGTTATTCTGTTCGTATTATATTCGTACGTTTTGTTAGCAGTGTTTTAGCTGTGACGTACATATATCAAATCGAAACAACTATTATAATACGGCGAGCGTTATTGCCCATATACACACAGAATAGCGCTATTATATATATGATGTACTGTGTACATATATATTAAAATACTGTTAGGTTCAAAATGAAAGGCCAAACTCGCTTCACAGCATTTATTCAATAATTTAAGAGGTCCACACGAAACTACCGCTCACTCCAGAATAATCTGATCTACCGTGTGTACCTCCTTATAACGGAAAAGTTGCACAGCGGAGCTTGCTCGATCCATTAATGTGTCTATTGTCTAGGCACGGAAAGATCTACCCTGGCGAGTCGATTGTTTACGCACGCACTCGCTGGATACGCAGAATACGCAGGTCTGTGAGAACTCCAGCGTATCCTTTGTTCGGGCAGTGACTGATTCTCGTCAGCCTAATCCGGGGTCTCTACTGTTCACCAACGAATGCACTTATACAGTTGTTACTATCCCTCTCATGTTCCCGCGTTACAATACCTAGCAATATAGCTTTAATGTTGGTCGCCTACTGATAACCACCGAGAGGCTCTTGAGTTCAAGCCCTAGGTTGACCTTGATTAAAAAGATTTTTTTCGCAATTATTTCTTTAGTAGTGCAGGTCAGACTTGGATATTTGTGATTCAAAGTCAATCGTTTCCTATCAGACTTTGCCAATTTATCGTTTTTATTTTATTGTTGAAATGTTTCCTCATCAATTTGGCAAAACCATCCTACCCACTATGTCACCACTATTTTAATATGATTTAAAATTTAAAATATATAAATTTATATATTATGTATGTGCAGTTTAATACCATATGTGTCACTCAGCGGTAACCCGTTATGGCATCACGGGAAAATATAATTAAAAAAAATAAAATAAATAGAAAAGGTGCTGAGTACATTGTTTAAATTCAGTAAATAGAATATTTTTTTATATATACATACTATAATACATATGTATTGATGAATGACTCTTCATCACTAAAGATTTTGTGGCAGCGATAATAGATAGATAATAGTTGATGGATTTGATTTTTCTTTTGTTAGTTTCACTAAAGAAGTATTTTAAACCGCCTTAAGGGCACAATAAAGTTAACAATTAAAATGGTCAATTTGATTCTAAAGCCAAATTAAAAATTGAACTCCCTGCCCCCTTGAATAGAATAAATTTTGAAAGACCTTTCCGTCACGAAAGTGAAATGATATGTATATTATACATATAATAAATATGTACATACATAGATAGGAAATAAAATATGCAATAATTTTGAGAAGTTATTATGAATAAGGAGACGTAAGTAAGTATGAGTATTTTTTTAAATAATTTAAATAAAGTCCAGTGCACTAAGAAAAGTATGGATCGTAGAATGCTTGGCGTAACGAGGAAAGAGAAACGGAATACGCGGGTTAGAAGTATGACACAATGAGTTGGTATAATGGGGAGAGTAGAAAAATTGAAATGGCCATGGCTGAGTCACGTAGCTCGAAGAACGGGATATATGTAGATGGATGAAACAAGTGCTCAAATGGTACCCGAGAGAATGTAAACGAGTGCAAAATGGCCACAGGAGAGATGGATGGATGAAATCAGAAAAATATGTGTAATGAGATTGATGCGAGTTAATCAAGATAGAGACGAATGGAAGCGTGTTGGAACGGCCTTCATCCACCAGTGGATGGCGAATGGCTGTGAATGATGATAGAAAAATAATAAGAAATTTTAAATATCCTGCCAATTAATAATATAAATATTAAAATATCAATTAATTAATTGTAAATAGGTTTTTGGACTCTTTTCCTATTATGCTGTACATTAACATTAGAATAATGATAACTAACAAAATTAAATTAAAATTTTAAAATAGAAAATGATCAGTAGATTAGTAGCTATTAAAATATATATAAGATGTATTGTGAACATAATTTAGTAATAATAAAAAACATTTAAAAATCAAAATCAATCTCAGCTAAATAGGAGGATGTTTAAGTATTGTCTAGATTTTTTTTATAAAAATTTAAGATGTTATTATACATATGTAAATAAGCTTTGTATATTAATATCCGGTGTTGCGTAAGTATAACATAATATGTATGTACATATTCATACACCGCTTAAAAATCGAACAGGCGAATTAAATACATACATATATGTTCATATAATACAATAATACATGCGATATTTAAATATTTCAAACCTTTCCGGGATCATTTATATGAGTAAATATGTACAAATATGTATGTGTAATAAGTCACAAAAATGGACAAAATGAGATATGACAGATTTAAACTTCAAAAAAACATCTCAACATACGTTAAACTTTATATACAATATGTAAATTTTTCAATATTTCAACGTGTTAAAGTGAGATTTTTTATTTGAAATTGAAATTTCAAGCACACTTCCATGTTTGAAGTGCTGAATATGATCCTTTTTTTGCGCTGTCAGCCATCAGACTAAAACAAGAAATTTGAAAACTCCAGAACATTCACTATTTAGCAAATTCCAATTTTCATACTGTATATCTGTTTTGTGCAATATACGAGCCGTTATATTTGAAAGTAGCGGAAGTCTAATTTTCAGTTCAAAAAACATTATTTCTGTTTGACTCAAATCACTAATTGTTATCACTTATTTTTATTCGATATGTCCAGAATCTCTTGAAAAGCAGAATATATGTACGTATTACAGGCCACCATTATTTTTAAATACAAAACATTTTATTTAATATTTTGCGAGACATTTCTCGAAATGAATAAAAGTAGACTTATGCCACAATATTATAGCAGCTCATATGTATGTATGTATGTATATTAAAAAAAACGGATGTGACTAACCCACGACTTTATCTATATATTTGAGGAATATAAGGAATGTATGTAAGAATTGTCAGTTTTCAAAAAAATTTAAAATTTAAAAAAATAATTCACACAGAATTATTTTTTTTCATATATGTATGTACATATGTATATATATTTACATGACTTCAACTTCACAGCATACATACATTGTACATACATGAAAAATCTTACATACATACATATGTATATGTATATAGCACCAAGTACACAAAACGTAGGACTTTAAATTTTCAAGTAATTGTAAACACAACTTGCTAATTGATTCTGTAACTAATTGTAAGTCTAGACGATGTATTTCAGAATTGTAAACTTGCCATACGACTGTTAAAGTGCTATATATACATACATATGTATGTATATATATATATATATATATATATATATATATATATATATATATATATATATTATACATACATACATATATACAAATGTAGAATTATGTAGAATATACACGCTTAATTTAAAATGAACAAAATTCCTAGAGTGATTAATTTTGAATAATAAATTGAAAATCGTATACATTTCTTATTTATGTAAATGGTTTTCAACCCTCGACAATACATATGTAGGAAAACTTTCAACTAATCAAATATCAAAATGTAAGCGAATTGAAATTTCGTATGAGGAAAATCGTCTTGAATTTTCCGAAACTTTCTTAATAAGTTATGTAATTTGGATTCTTGTTTTAAAAGGAGGCCATTTAATACGGGAGGATAATTCAATTTATTTCTAATTTTAAAAAGTAGTTCCCAACTCGAATGGATTACATTTTCAAATTTACATTCTGGTGGCAACTACATACAGATATCATAAATTACAGTATAGTCCAACTTATATATGTACATACATATACATACATAGCTTATTTTTCTATTTTATTATGACAACATATTTAAATGATTTTAAAAAATTAAATATGTTTTGTATTATTATTTATTTATTTATTATATGTACATACATATGTACATTAAAAAAAAGTCTTATACGTAGAATTAATTAACTTCTAATAAAAACCTCTATTTAATGAATTAATCCCGTTATATTAATTAAGTCACATTTTATATTTCTTTACTATTGCATACCAGTAGAGGTCGTAGAATACGTATACATTTTATATTAATGGAAATTTATATTTTTTAGACGATAAAAGTAATTATCAACGTCATGTTATGGACAGCAAAACTTACTGTGTATGTACTTGTAAATATGTACATACGTATAAACCGCTGGTTGAGAGTTGCTGACCTACATATTATATTTTGACTCGTTCAAGAAAATAGCACACACACTCACACACACATACATTTCAGTTTTGGAGTTTTGCATTGTTCCCAATTTGAATAATGCCTCTCCGCGTAAAGTTATAAATTATAATGCTAAGACCGGTCGACTGCTCGATTCCATGTGACAAAGTCGATATAAATTTTCGTATGAATTTCTCTTTATACCGCCATTCAAGTTCTCGGCGTCTCAACGTTGAATGCAATCGACTGGGTGTGTGATCGAAAAGTTCACCGACTGACTGACTGCTCTTTAAGTTTATCGTCGCAAGCACAGCTTCCGCAACTTGTTCCGGTTTGGCTTCTCTTTCAGACATTCTGCGGTGTATTTTTCAGCAAAATATCAGTTTCAAATCTGCAACGCTTCCAACGAATATCGTTTGCATGGGCGGAAAATAAGGAAGCAATGTCATGAAAATTCCCATAAAAAAGAGTAATATAGTTTTCTCCTAGTAAATGATATAATTTTAATTAAATGCATAATAATATATAACGTCATCCGCGTCAATTTAATACTTCATTTAAATCAAAATAAGAAATGCATAAAAAATTCGGATGTGACCAACCCATGGCTTTATATATGTATTTGAGGAATATAAGAAGTATAAAAAACAAAATTCCATAATGAAACGTTCACACAACCGGCTATGAGACCATTTCGATACAAATTGAGGGAAAATGTGGCGAATTTTACACACGTCAAAAGTTCTACTTACGGTTGTCAGATTTTGTTCCCATTTTTTTTATTACTTAATATCACAATACATACTATAAGCATAAAATATCAAGAAGACGGAATTAATTTAAAATTTCAAAATAAAATAATGAAAATCGTTTTAAAAAAAAATACTACTTCCAGCTTACGAATTCTAACCAAAACCCTATCAACTATAAGTTAGTACATAAAGAATACAAATATAAATTTTCAGCTTGATGCGTTTAGTGGTGTGGAAAAAATTGTGTGGTCATTTTTGACATTTCTAAGAGGAAAAAAATCCCACTTCCAGTTCATTAAATATGATGATATTTTTTTTATTTTCATCAGAGTGATACAAGGATTATAATTGAATATTCTCGTGAAGAGTACACATATTTAAAGGATCGGAAAAAAATAATGGGAGAAAATCGAACAAGAGTAAAGTGCCACTTCCGGTTGACGGTTGTTCACTAAATTTATATTTAACTTAGTATTAAGTTATGAACATCTAGATATGAATATTCTGTTCAATACACTAAAAGGTTAAAAGGAGAAAAACATTAAAAAAAACTCGATTATCTAAAATATATAAAATTTATAATTTCTATTATTTGTAAAAAAAATCAGTCTGAAACGTTAAGCGATTTGAGATATAATTTAATCCAAAACCTTAAAAAAAGGGACACCTATAAGGGGAGGTACCATTTCCGGTCAAATGAAAAGTTTGAAAAAATTAACATCGTATCGATAAGCATTTCAGTAACCGATACAAAGTTTCAGTTTGATAGGACTAGCGGTGTTCAAAAAACGTAGCATTCGTATTAAGTCCTTATGAACCTTTTCGTTGAATAAAATATAAAGGAAAAACACTGAAAATCTAGTTCCAAATCTTGTCAACCTCCACACTGTCTAACACGGAAAAGTCTTAAATTTATTATTTCAGATTAGGGATGACACCTCGAACTTATCTCTAACCTCCTCGAGAGACGAAGCGAACACTAACTTTTCCTTTTTTTACAGATAATTGTGCTTGACACACTGATTGATGATATCGCTAGAGTACTCCACGTAACGCTCCAAACACCAAGTGTCAATATATATACACGTATATGTAGATATGTAATGGAATATAGGAAGCAAAACAAAAGGGCAAAGCGTGCACGGGTGACTTTAGACGCGAATGAGTGGGGTGGAGCGTCTCGTTTTTGTTTCTTATTCTTCTCCTCTCCAACGAAAACAACAAAGAAAACGTAATCCGATTCGTTTATCTACAAAGGGGATTATTTAGAAAAGTACCATTAGCAGGCCCAAGTCGATACGCATAGTGAATGACGAATGCTGTGGCATCCGTACTGGATATATCGTGGGATTGGCGGAGTGAATTCATTCTCTTAAAACTACTCAAAGTACATTCCTTCTTAGATAGTTTGAATTCGTTCGAAACGTTTTCGGTAACCAAATTTCTGGCTGTAAACTATTACATAGAACGTCAAATGAAAACGGAATCTGAAATCTAGGCGGTGGAATTTAAGTCGTCTGAAAATTTGGCACGGACGAGTTTTAACGGTAGAATTAAATTGTTATACTCTGACACAAGCCTAGCATGTAAACATATGTACTTATAATAATAATAATAATAATTAATAAATAAATAATATTAATAAATATTATTAGTTATCAATTTAATGTGTATTTAAGGTAGTCGGAGGAGTAGTTCCATCCATCGAACATACAGTGAAGAGCGCAAATGAGAAGACAAACGACAACTATACGACAAAAATACTCGACGACGTAGGGAGGCCGCTCTCATCCTGAGAATGGCCTCAAAGTAACATCTGCGACGCGCTGCATCCCCTTGGTAGCCCGAAAAGAACACGGTAGCAATCTTATGCTTAGGTTTGTGATATATTCTCAGTGGGGGAGAATTACCACTCTTGCACAACGGTGTAAAGGAGTGAAGGTGCAACATTTCGTAACACATTCAGCGGATTGACTCGAATTTACTCTTCGAATGATTTGAATTCGAGATTTTGCCTGATTTGAACTCGGAATCGGTAACTAATCACGCATTAATGGTTTTAAAAAAATGTGTATTTTAGATATATGTATGTACATATGTACATATGTAGTTCAAACAAGGTTAATCCTGTCAAACGGAAACTTAGTAGCAGTTCAAAATTTAGGTTGACCAGAAGTGGTACGTCTTCTTATATATACCTATACACGCATAGATAGGTCTCCTCTTTTTATTAAGTCGTTGAATTAAATTATCTTCTAAACCACTTAATGGATTGGACTAAAGCTGTTTTACGCGTAATAGGAATGAGATTTAGTTTTCTAATATACGTATGTATTAATGGTTAGGTAGGCACGCACGAGTTGAAGAATGATTAAGTTGTCATCTTGTACGTGTAGCGCGGCGAACGATAGTTTGTTGTGGCTTCTGTGAAAAAAACAATATTGTAAACCACCCAACGAGTCTCATTTTACTTTACCGCCTATGTCTCCTGACAGCCAGATCCTTAATAGGTTTAATACATTTTATACCGAACTAATTTTAAATATTTTTATATCTACCGAGAGTATTATTTTTACCATAGTTTTTACATAATATTGCAATTTCGACAGTCATGCATGAAGGATCCCTTATTGGGCATCGAAAACTTTCCTTCTGACGTTTTTATCTATCTTCATCGACCGACGATCTCTCTTTGTGAGAGTACACACTGTGTTAAATATTCGGCAGATCTGTTCCGCGCTTCATTCGGAGCTGACTGGCCGACGGAACAAGAAAAATAAACTACCTCTACGACTACTCGCTGCAACTTTCACTCAGATCTCGGAAACCCCTCTACACGAGCACACTACAATACTAAGAGATAATAAGCCTTAACTAACATTTTCCATATATGTATGTACATACATACATATATAAACTGACACTGTTCATGCATTCAGGTGATATAAAATCAATTTTAATTAATGATATACATATTCGTAGTAACATCTGGTACACCCGTTGTGTTCGATTTGTTTTATTTATTCGTTTAGGAGGGGAATTTAAATAAAACGAAACAAAAGAACCGAACAATTTTAATTTTACGTTAAAAATTCATACACCCACAGACACACACATTTGGCAAGTGATAAATAATAAAAAATAAAGTTTTAAATTTGACCCGCTCAAACCCCTCGTTTTTGCACACACCCACAAACATACATATATACAGAGCATAATAAAAGCCAACACGGAGTTTTAATTCGGCCAGTGTGAGAGATGTGCAAATTTGGACAATGGGTTCGAGTTGTGCTGAATGTTCAATTCGAAAACGTCGGAAGCACCTTCTCCTCGGTGCTTTATTGAAACTAGACCAGATATATGTAGAGGTAGGACATCTCCACGTTCTTCCTCCTGTCTCCTGAATATTTTCGTATATTTCATTCAGCTGAAAAACGAATGAAATCGCGACCAGTTTATCAAAATCTGAAGCACGCCGTAAGAACGATTTGACATATTGCTTTCGTTCGTATATTAATATATTTGTTCACACAACTTCGGATGTGTGTCCTTTTTTTTGTCTCGAGATAGTCATGATAAATTCGAGTATCTGTCTGTGAAGATTGATCGTGTCCGTTATTGTTATTAAACGAAAAAGTTCACGATCAATTTCGGTAATGAGTCAGAATACCGCACTTGCGGATTACATTTTCGAGGCTCGGTTCCAAAACGACCAATGTGCTTTAAAAGAATACCGATAAAAATAAGTTTTAACCACATCTTCGGAATCTTGGTAGTTTTGAAACCAATACAAACTAATTAAAGTGGTTGAAAATAATGGCCATTATCTTAAAGATTTTTAAAGGTGATATATCGACAGAAAACTTTTCAAAATAATGCTGTAAATTACATATGTGTATGGAAAGTATATGTTGAACGAGCGAGAAAGAGTTAACACACATAATCGTACGGCACGGCATGTTTAGATAGCTTCTAGCTGTGAATAGGCGTGTATATGTCATTGTTAATTCGTACGACCTTGTTATTTCAACAAATTTCTCCTAAATTTCTTTAAATATGGGAATCACTATTATCGATCACTGTCAAACCTATGTCAACATAAGGGTAAAATATCATCGTAAACACTCCGAGAGGTGAGCTTTCACTAAGATTTCGATGGCAAAATTAGCAAGAGGACAGCAAGAGATGAATTTCTTAGTAAAGTATATCACTGAAAATAATCCAGGGGTGAATTTTGGCCTGGAATTTTACGGGTCTACATCACGACATCGAAAGGTCGAAAGATCAAAAAGAATGTGTGCATGGTAAACGGTACTATGTATATATAATATATATCAATGGGCTGCGGTGAAATGATCTCTCTTATCTAATTATTTGTCGTACAGCCTAGCTTAATGTGCGCGCGTAGGATACGGGAGGAAAAGCCTGTTCCTCTTGTATCCTGCTCGCGCAAATTAAGCGAGGCTGTACGACGGGGGGGGAGAGAGTTTTACCGCACGCCACTGATATATATGTATATATATATATATACTACACGCTTTTCATATGTATTCATGGTAAACGAACATTTTCTATTTTTCGACCTTTCGATGTGGTGACGGTCACCGTTTTTACATATGCAAAACTATCAACAACAAAAAAAACATGTGCCGCGTATTTACATATACATATATGAAAAGTCAGTATTTATATTAAATGACCAGTATTAAACGGCCGGCATCCATTGTTCAGTATACAAGTGGTCAGTATAAATAATAAAAGGTTAGGATTTACATATATTAAATCGTCTGTATTTAAACATAAATGGTCAGTATTAATGTTAAATGATCTTGATAGACAATTCCATCCAATTGACATTGCTAATTATTCTGGCGAATGTATGTACGTCAGATTTCTAATTCGTTTTATGCTGTCCATTTTTTATTTACATATACTCAGATTTATTAATATAATACTGACCATCTTGTTAATAAAATACTTAATTACTACTTACCAAAATAGATTAAAATACTGACCATTTAATCTGTTGCCTTCGTTAACGCGTTTCGCGAACGCATGAGGTGTTCGTTAACGTGAGCGGATGATTCGGTTGGTAGTAGTGGTTAATTCAACCGGAAACCACTAGTTCGCCGAGAAGTATGCCCGATGTTATATAAACGCTTGAACACGTTTCTCTACACTCTCACAGCAATTAAAAAAATCAAATAAGAACCTTTATTCTAGAATTAATGCTACTATTTTACTATGAATGTTTTGTCAATTTACAAATACGAAGTCAATTGAGTGAGATGATTCACTCGGTATGATAATGCATCGAGAAACCCTATAGGAAGGTTTTTCTGCAATAAAAGACGACTTAAAGTCTCATTTTTTCACCCCTGCTTTGGCCCAGCACCGAAAGGCGCCGGGTTCGATCCCGTGAGTTGACCTCGATTGAAAAGAATACATTCTGAGTATATATGTAATCTGTATGATCATACTTGGATATTTGTGACTCCAGGTCGATCGTTTCCTATCAGAGTTTGCAAATTTTTCTTAGTTCCTCGATTAAATTGACTATAAACTTTCCTACCTACTATATCACCACTATTTGAATATGATTAATGTACAATAAAATTTATGTACTAGTTAAAATTCATAGATGTCTCGTTAATTTCGAGTTTTGTAATTATTTTCGACTAATGTAACAAAAAAATGCTGCATTGTTTGTAATTGACCAGGAAGGCGCATTGGGGTTTACCTGTTAGGCCTTCCTGGTATATTTATTTATTTATTTAATAGTTTTGGACCATTGTGGCATTACAGGAAGAACCTAATGCGCCACAATGGCCCACATTTGAAAAAGATATAAAAACATAATATAAAAACAAGTAAACTGTAAATAAAGGAAAAAAGCAAAAGCAGTAAACATGGTAAAATAAAATAATAAAAAAAGTAACAAAAGGAAAATAATATATCATTCTATATAATAAAATAAAAAGTAAAAAAATGTATGTATATATTTTTGTACACATATGTATTATCATAGTGACTTTTTGGAATAGCCTGTAAAATTACTATTACTAGTAAAATTACTAATGAACACAAAAACAAGGTATTGTCAACTTTTGGCCACTGTTGTACTTTTAAACGTAAAAGCGAGCATAACACAGTAATTTTATACTCTCCTATACCTTTCGTTCCTTTGAGCAGGATCAAATTTTCCCAAAAACATTCAAACTCGAGTCTCAAATGATTCAAACAACAAGACACATACATACAAGATTACTTCGTAATTCATACTAATCCATACAAAAGTTAAGCTTGAAGCTACATACATATACATACATATGTACACCACATCCTTAAATACAAAGACTCGGTCCTTTAAGATGGACGGCCGCCATAACGACACGCCAAACCAAACTGCCAATAATAACGACAACGATACAGCGGGCAATATGAAAACGATAATGGCGCATTGTTTTCGACGACGATTAATCACAATCGAAATAAATAAATTTCTGGTTTTCGCGCACAGGGGTGGTGGAAGTTGGAGGGGAGGAGAGGGCGAGACAGAGCAGGAAGGAAGGTCGAACCACCCTGACCGCAAATAAACGAATTTATTTATGATGTGATCGAACTGTCAAAGTGTGAATTAATTTCGCGAAATTGATGCGTGTGAACGAAATCGATCCGCAGAATTATTATTAGATATTAAAATCGCTCGCCTGAAATGAGTGAACCAACTATTTATTGGTGGTGTGACTCAGTATTTGAATAATATTTTAAAATAAAACTTCTCCATGGACAGTATGATGATGGAATATGGATAGGACGGAATCATATGTGGGGCTGTTAGCTACAATATACGAGTACAAGAACGCAACAGCTACGGTTAAACTTTTTTCAGATACAGATAGATTTAGCATAGGAAAAAAGTGAGGCGAGGAGATACCATCTTGCCCAAGTTTTTCAATGCGGTACTTGAGGGAGTTTTCAGGATCTTGGAATGGGACACAGCAGGACTAAAAATCAAAGGTCGCTTCTAGAGTCATCTCCGATTCGCAGACGATATAGTTTTAATAGCTCGCGATCCAACTGACATACTTAACAGACCAACACAGCTGGACAGGGAAAGTAGGAAAGTAGGATTAAAAATTAACGTAGATGAGACCAAACTATTGTTCAATAGTTATTGCATGCCTGATAGCTTTTCATTAGATGATGAATAGTAGAAGTAATAAATAATTTAATTGATATGTCCGGTAGTTAAGAAGAATAAATAAAGAGAAGTATAAAATTAGTATGGAGTGCATTTGGACGAATTAATGCGGTTTTTAAATTTAAAAAAATGCCACTTTGCCCGAAGAAAAAGATCTTTGATCAATGTGTGCTGCCAGTGATGATGTAAGTATGTTAAACTTGGACATTGAACTCCAAGAAGCTACACAAAGTCCAATACACTCAAAGAAGTATGGAACGCTGTATGCTCGGCATAACGAGGAAAAATAGGAAGCGGAATACGCGGGTGAGAAGTATGACACGTGTAGTAGATAGAGAGAGTGAAGAGATTGAAATGGCAATGGGCGAAACACGTACCCGAAAGAATGTAAAAGTGTAAAAGGAAGGTCACAAGGAAGATGGTTAGATGAAATCAAGATGGATGGGAGTTGCTCAGAACAGAGACGAGATGATTTACGCTATCCACTTTTGAACAACTATAATTAAAACTCTACAACTATACATATGTCTATACACATACATAAAATAATGATAAAGCCAAATTCTATGGTCAATAATTTAGTAATATTTTGAGTCGTTGAAGCACCTACTACCTACTATTTTGCCACTAAGACCACCCCACCATATATGTATATGTATGCATGTGTGAATCCTTTGAGATTCATTGAATAAAATCACATCCATTCGTCCTTTTACGATACATTCATCACATAACGACGAGGTTGGCCATCTCTAATATAAAATACGTATGGAATAGTCCGGTATCTTCGAATGCATTGCAATTTCGAATAATGCAACCGAAGTTAACCAGGTAGGTGACTTTTCCTTGTATGCTCACATGAACTCTCCTTTCCGTAATATTTACGGGCTACATTTTTATTATTTTCCCGGGATGAAATTTCCATCCACGGGATGGAAACCTGAAAGGCCCACGTCGTTCGACATTATTTGCATCTCTTTACTGTCGACAATAGGTCGAGTTTTTGCATCGAAGGATACTTTTAGTATTTTTGAAGTGTCTCTTACAAAATGCATTTTTCCCCCTCGGAAGACTCTCGTTAGATGTATGTATATTTAAAACAATTTCGTTTCCGTTTCGCACAACATGACGATGCGATGGTTGAACTGCAAATTTATGCTTTTTTCGGTACGATGGAGATGTAAAACATTGCTCGTAAAATAATTTGATTTATTGTATCGTCGGAAAAAATTATGTAATGACGAAAACATCCCTTTAGACGAACGAGGTCGAAAATACTGAGGCGGAATTAGATTTTTTAACTTCCAATGCCTTTTGTCTTCCTCTCATGTTCTACTTACATATAAATATATACATATATACACTCATACATAGTCCATATGTATATGGCATAATAAATAACATCGCGCTAATTCGACATCCGAATATACATATGTACATAAAGCAGTTTCATTAATACATATTTATAACAAAGCAATCTTTTGTATAGTGAAATATTTTTTTATATGCTACATTGAATTATTTACATTACATCAGGGCAGCATACAACGAAACTCTATTAATTGGCAGATTTAGTTCAAAAAAGCTGGATCCATACACCAGAACCCGTATGTATCTTTAATCTCTTTAACTGTATCAAACCATACAAATTAGCTACTAAGCTGTAAGACGAGAGAAATAAGACCGAAAAATAAGTAAAAGCTTTAAAAAAACTTCAATAATCATCACGCTCTGCAAGCCCTAGAAACTTATCAGAGAATCTTGCAAACTCTGAGCTAAAATACTAGAAACAGCAATTATACGGGGGCGTTCAAAATTTTTCCGAAAATACAAATAAAAGTCCATATATGTAAGTATTGCGCCTCCAACACATTTGTTTTTTATTCATATGTAATCGTTAGAGGGGCATGTCTCATGAAAAGGGGCCTTAAATTAAAAGGCAGCAAGTTGAATCAAACACTCAATTTATTTTTCAATATATTGTACCTTAGAAATCCGGACCAATTTTAAGTGGAGAATTCCAAATTTGCATTGAATAACGTTTGTGTAGAATTACGAGTTTGAAGGAAAATAGAGTTTTTGGGGAATGCAGTGCCTGTTCGGACTACTGCATGTCCGAACACTTGCCTACTTGCTTTTAAAAAGAGGGACACATAGTAGACTGGACATTCTGGAGGACAACAAATTAAATGGCCAGTATTTTAATCAATTTCGTTAAGTATAAAAATCAGTTTTAGGCCAGTTTTTATTAACGAAATGGTCAGTATTGTACTATTGAATGTCAGTATAAATAACAAAGGATAGTATAAAAAACTGACGTAAATTCACCAGAACAAATAGCAATCAATGCCTGTTGGATAAAATTGTGTATCAAGATCGTATCAACCTTGTGTTAATCACAATCAAAAAGTAATACTGGCCATTCGTCAAAATAAAACTTACCATTTAAAATGAATACTGACCATTTATGTTGAACTACTGACCATTTATGTTGAACTTCCGACCATTTATATCGAAATACTGACCATTTATGTTGAACTACCGACCATTTATGTTGAAATACTGACCATTTATTTTAAATTAGACCTTTTATTATTTATATTGACCACTTGTATACTGAACGATGTGTATATGTATGTAAATACTGGCCATTCAATATAAATATTGACCTTTTTTATTTAAATACTGATAAAAGTGCGAAAAAGATAAAGTTATAAGCGTTTAAACAATTAAAACGTGTTTATTACGATTATTTTTCATCATCAAACTATCGACAGCGATTTAAAATTCTACCAGTGACCAATCCGCGCAAAATGGCAAAGTTTAAAACGATCGGAAGAATATAGGAATACTGTCATTTGTAATTCGTTTCCTATTGGCTGTCGTCAAAATCGTTTTTGATTGGCTGATTTGTGATTCGTCGGTCATTAAATAACATTAATTTTTTTCGATTCAAATATAAATGTAATAAAAAGACAAATGAAGATTTTTTCACGGTTCGCCGGTATTATCACTACTATGTAGACTGCATTTCCATTTACCGAGCGAAGCCGGCTAGCACCACTAGTTATTCATAAAGAGTGATTTTATTTAGAGTACCGTCTCTATAAACATTTGTGACAAACTTAAGAAAATCAAATTAGAGTTAAAGTTAGCGCACATTTCAAGTTTCATCAAATGCATGTTTGTAGATGCAAAAGTAATTTAAAACCGACATTTGTACATATTTGTGCAGCACTATCGCAAACACTTGATAAAACAAATTTCAAAAAGCTTATTACGCTCACATACAAACTGTATATATGTAGGTTCTGTTTACGAATATTAACCACTACCTGGAAACTCTTTGAACACATGCGTTCAAGGAGTACGTAAAAGACAATGAATACTATCTGAATAAAATGGCCACGGTTACTTTTGGCCAGTCGACTGGTTCTTTGTTTCGCGTTGATGTTTCCCTTACAAGTCAGATAGTTCTTTGTTCGGCACGATTAATTAAATCGATGTCTTAAAGCGCTAATCTAGCCTGAATGCTAAATAATGTGGGGGTTTTACCACAATCGCACTCGGCTAATTGAGATACAGAACTATCCCGACCACCCACCCACCCACCCCCCCCCCCCCTTCCATACACGGTTCAATACTTGGATTAATCTCCTATTGTGTCAGAAAAGCCTCGGTTGTGTTATATTTAATCGACTGATTGATTCTGGATTTGACGCACGTTGAACTGTAGTCTGGGTATCAAATTTTAAACGGCCGTCGTTAAAATGCCGTAAAAGGCAAAAGAGCGTGGTTATTTAAGGGATTTAAATGGGGGGTGCGATGGAAGGGGTTCTGGAACTTTTTACAACTATGAGTGAGTCTGGAAATTCATATCTGCAAAAATGTATAAAATCCAATTTTAATGTGCACAAAATTTTCCAGCGAGTCCGTCAGAAACAGAAGCGTAATTTTTCGTATGCAAATATTGTATAATAATATACCGTTGAAATTAAAAATAATATTGCGGAATTTAAATGCATGTATTAATAATACAGACGTTACACTTTAATATGTATAAGACTATTTTTTGTTCAATTTGAATTATTCGGATGAAAGATTGATTTTTTTATTATACGAAAAAACTGTCACTTTTGACGGACGAGAATAAATGACAGGCAGAAAGCTCGTTTATTTGAATTTCATTAGTCCAATAATAAAATCGTTATATAAAAGAGACGAAAAATTAACAGTAAATAAATAAAGATCCGTTTATATTATCTAGAACTGCACGTCAAGAGCTCGGCACAGCACTGCACCGAAAAGACTATTTCTATTCATAGTATATAGCACCACTTGTTTTCGGTACATTCATGCTTTTTATGGACCAGTTCAAGACACAATCAGCTTAAAAATACACTATAGAGCGTGACAATATGGCAACACTTTCGTTAGTACGGGTGAACTCGCCACTATGACGTCTCGTCACATGTGAATATTTCCACAGTGACCAAAGAAAACCAGTTCTGCTTGTTACGTCTCGGTAACCTTTACTGCTGTATAATACGAATATATCGTGTCGGTCGCTGCTGTTTCAGATACGTTACATGCACATTACGGAAGATATGAATGTGTCCATATAGAATGTACTAAAGAATATTTTTCGTACGTGCAGATTCCGGCTTGAGCCGTGTTGGTATAAACGAACATTGAGTAATATTTTCAAAAAACGGATATGTGAGGGCACGCACGGTAGAAATTAAAATAAAAAAAATACCTTGTAAAAATTGACACTTTTTTATCACACAATTTTTGCAACCATTTTTCATTTTTTTATCTTTCAAAGCTTACACTTACACAAACACCGTTCTTGAATTTTTTGGCAGTTTAAAAATATATTAAAATTTACAATGAATTAAAATAGATTCAAGATTACATTATTTTTAAATGAACTTTGCATATACTTTAATATTAATATATGAGGATAAAAAAAAATAATAAAAGTGACTTTTTTTTTATAAATTACGCACAGTTGTTATAAAAACTAGTGTTGTACCCGATGAAATATAAGATCATCGCATGGGTGTTGGCATATTAATATGAAAAAAAAATGGTAAAAACTACCTACCTACCTACCTACATGTATATAATATATAAACAATATAAAACACCAATAGAAAAATTAATTAATTAAATTTCTTTCAATAGATGGCGGTAAACGCTCAGAAACTTAGCGCCATCTATTTGCGTAGAGGAAACATTAGTAGCAAACAATATATATAGAAGCTATTTCTTTTGTTATTATATTCGTATTCGTTTTATTGGCAGTGGCTTAGCTGTAACGTACATACATATGTATGTCGAATCGAAACTACTATTATATTATGACGAGCGTTATCTCACACAGAATAGCGATATTATACATATAAATTGATAGATTTCTGGAGGTGCAGAACAAGTCGTCGGAAAATTGGAAATTTTCCATCAAACTTTCTACATGATGTTACATTTTGAGTTAATTGCTTTCCATTTATCCAAAATATGAAGAAACATCTACTGCTTATTCAATTATGTAAAGTCAACATACTAACTCATTCCGTCGAAAATTTATTTCAACAACCAAAGATTATTTCTTCATACAAACTCTTCAAACTATCAAAAAATACTATATTTAAAATAGACTACTTTATTGTAGACAAACCTTATTGGCCTTTTTTTAGATGTTATTATAACTGAATGTATTTATGTACCTATATAATTTTTAAATTAAATAAATATACTTAAAATAAAAACTAATTAAAATCTGGATAACCGGAAAACTGAAATTTTTCAATTTCCAGGTTACCCGGGAGCCAACTTTGTCTCTGATACTAATAATTACACATTTAATAATTATTATTATACAAAATGATCAAATTTTGATATAAATATAAATTAAATGTACACACATTTTTCCATCGGTGGAGAGGAATCCTCAGTTAGAGCGCAAATTTATGACCCAAGACGAAAGAAGTGATCTTACACTACACTACACTTCCAAAATAAGCGTCCCGACAAATTTGTACCGCTGACCCAAAAAGGCCATCAAATATACGAGCCACACAATTTACTACGTGGCGTATGGACGTCACGTTTAGTTTTCGTCATTTACTTATTGAATTGGGTAACTTACCACGTCGATAATGTGATGAAGGGAAACTCCGAAGGTGACCGGCAGGGGTCTGGAATAGTCTTCGACGGGTCTGACTCCGGCATCGTAAGTTTCCATAAGCTTTCTGGACAGCAGGTACTCCTGAATGTCACCTTTGATGACGTGCACTGTAATAAATAAACGGATCCGGGTCAGAAACGTACTAAGCGCCTATACAGTACACAATCAATTATCAATACTTTTTTTATATATAAAATACATTCTTATTTTATCTACATATGTACGTAGTAACAAATAGAAAAAGTTTTGTGATTATACGAATATTCGAGTTCGAGATTTTGACTGATTCAAACTCAGAATCGATCACAGATCGCGTTTTTATGATATAGAAAAAATGTATGTGCATGTATGTGTGTGTGTGTATCAGTGTATTTTGGGGATTTTTTGAACTCCGTTAGTCCTATCAAACTGAAACTTAGTATCAATTACTAAAATTCTAGTCTACATGATGTAGTTTTTTTTCAGATTTTTAAGTTGACCGGAAATGGTACCTCTCCTTATATGTGCCCTCTTTTTTTAATTTCTTGAATTCAATTATCTCCCAAACTATTAACCAAATCAGGCTGAATTATTTTACATGTAATAGAAATAATAAATTTTATACCTTTATATTTTATTATAATTTTACCTAAGCCGAAAGTAGTACTTTTGTCTTCCTACATTTAAGTTTCCCTACATTTAGGCTCAATTTGTATCGAAAATGCTCTCATAGCCGGTATGTGTGAACGTGTACGTATATTTATTGAATTTTTTTTTTATCCTTCTTATATTCCTTAAATACGTACATAGATAAATTCGTGAGTTGGCCACATCCGAATTTTTTTTTCTTCAGCAGCGAAGACAATAAAAATATCAAATGCATTTTCAATGACCGGAACTGTACCCATATAAATAAAAATTCACAATATAATATTTTAAATTGGGGGCCGAATCGCCATTTGATTACAGCCGAACTAATTATGAACAGATTTCGCCTCGGCAATTAACCATTAAAAGGGTCACAATTTCGTCGTCCCAAAACAAATCCCCGCCAGGGGTCAAAAGTAACAAAAAACTTTTTAAACGACGCACAAATGATAAATTCAAAGTACTAGCCCTACATCTACATACCTACATATGTACATATGTACATATCATATATAGTGCTTAGAGCATAAAGGTACAATTCGACCAAATCAAGTTATTAAATGCACTTTACGTAAATTTATAACATTTTTACTATAAATTCGAAACTATATTTAAAAAATGGTCACACATGAGGATAGGTTGCCAATTTGCTTGGAACCGTTTCAACAACGAAATCAGATAAATTGGCAAACTCTGATAGGAAACCATCGATATGGAGTCATACATGTTCAAGGTCTGGCCACCAACATCGGGCCAGGGGCTCAACCCATGACTCCTCGGTTCATAGCATTATAAGCTAACCACTGAACTATGTTTCTGGTTCACCACTGAACTATCTGTGCACATATTTGTATGTATGAATGTAATAGTGAAAATACAAGAAGAGGTGGTTGTAGAAAACTCAACGAAAAGAAAATTAAAAAGCTACCGTTTTAAAACGCTATCTTTTTCCGAGGAAAATTCGTTCACAGTGTGTACGTTTTCCACTCGAAAATAAATTAGTGTAATTTTTAACCACTTCTATTGAAGTTGTGTACGAAGTATGCATCTGTATATAGACTGAACCACTTTACGATTTTAGTGTTGAAACTTGTAAAATGTGCGCTCATATTGAGTATAGCGAGCGTCAATTTTGCGGGCCCAAATTTATAACAATATAAAATATATGTACATATGTATGTATCAAAGACCTGAGCATCACTTTAATATGTGTTCGTAATTAAGCTTTTCTTTGCCTATTTAAATCAATTTTGCGGGCCCAAATTTATAACAATATAAAATATGTATACATATGTATGTACACATGAATCATAGACCTGAGCATCACTTTAATGTGTTCGTAGTTAAGCTTTCCTTTGCCTATTTAAATCAATATATGTATGTAAATCTAGAATGATGATAATATTTTTATTTTGTCAAATCAATATCACAATCGAAAAAAAGAGGACAACTATAAGGGGGGGTACCATTTCCGGTCTACTTAAAAATTTACGTCGTGTCGATAAGAATTTCAGTAACCGATACTACGTTTCAGTTAGATAGGACTAACGGTGTTCAAAAAATCCCCAAAATACAATTTTTCTAGATCATGAAAACGTGATCAGTAAACGATTATGAGTTCTAATCAGTCAAAATCTCGAGTTCAAATTTTCGCATGATCACAAAACTTCATCTATTGTTACTACGTTCATACATACATAGATAAAGAAAAAACCAAATTGGTGATGATTGAACTTTATTTAGCCAACAATACAGCTCGGTGGTTGCGTTTATGCGAACCACCGATAGGTTCCCACTTTCAAATCTTGGGTTGGCCCCTGAATTTAAGAGAATTTATTCGGAGTATTTACGCAGTGCTGCTGGTCAGACTTGGATATTTGTCAATCGTTTCCTATCAAAGTTTGCCAATTTATCTGATTTTATTGTCGAAACGGTTCCTCATCAATTTAGCATCATAGTAAAATAAAAAATAAATAGCTAGATACAATTTATATACAAACGTATGTAGATATTATAAATTTGGTGCTTACAAATTGAAAACTGTAGATTTGTTTACCGAACAAAACAAACACATCTATCATCATCATCATATGGTAGATAAATTTAGTGGTTTTTTCTATTAGATGTATTTAAAAACGACGTTCTTTAACGGTTCGAGGACATTTCATCGCACGATCATTTCATCGTGGGAACATCTCGCCGACAGATTTCATGCAACTATATTTTTAATTATATTATACGGCAATAAACAATTTCGAACATAATATATAATTAATTGTTTTGTTGAAAAGAAAGCGAGAAAGCTTGCAATTAATTTTATTAAAAAATAGTAACTACATACATATGTACATACATATACATATACATATGATTTAAAAAATAATTTCTCCAAATGTTTGAATAACGGTTTCAATATATATTTCAAAAAGTACAGTCAACATAAAAATTAAAGATTAATAAATATTGTGGATAAAAAAATATTTGCATGAAATACATATGTACATATGTAAGTGATAAAAAGCCACCGCGATGAAATGGGTATGCGATAAAATGCCCGAACACATCTTCAACATTTAGATATATGTACATATATAAAATGAAAAATACGCATTTAAAACTAATTGCAAAATTTATTTGAAAAACAATTTTTACAATTCATTAAAATTGATATATCGTCAATTTGAAAAGTAATGTATAAATTTTACTAGAAAAATATGTTATGATATTTATACGAAATTTTCATATAAATTTTAATTTAATGTAGCATTTTTCTTTGTCAATAATAAATACAAACGGAACGATCTGTTTAAAATAGTTTTTGTATTACTGGCCCTGGAAATTGACGTTCACTCTTCATTGTAAGCATTTTTATTCCACGTCACGAGACCGTTCGAACAAACAGTGAAATTATACGTTTATATTTCGGAAATTTAAAAGCGTTCTCGAACAATGGAATCGTTGATTTTGAAAGTGACATTTTCAATTCGGCATGACAGTTTTAAAATCTAAACAAAGGGAACATCGTGTATTATATTAATTAATGTACTTATGTATATAGAATACATTTGTAGAAAATATTCTCAATGATTAAATGGCGTTCAACGTTTATCTATTGATTACACTGATTTTTTTTTTGATTGAAAAAAGTTCACGTTGAATTTTGCAATCAATACGTCAAAAGTGTCGAAAAAATCATTTAAGATTTCCGTGATTTTCCGTTACATATTTCGCTTTGCACGGAATTGACAAGATGTCAAATTATACGAAATTGTATTTGACAGTTAGCCGGGTGAACTAATTGTGTATATATATTTTTTTTTCAACAACATTATTTAGTCTTGAATAATTGCTTGCTTTCGGAAAGAAAAGAAAAAAAAACGGCAAAGTAAGCAAGAAACAAATTATGCAAATGTGATATATAATAATAGACATTTCATCTCATCATAACACTGTAATATCCTATTCACGGCGAAATGAATATTACATAAAATTTTATATTATATGTAACAAACGCTTAAGTTTAAGTGAGTATTTTCATTAAATCCTGCCATATATTATGTTGAACTTAAAAATCATTTATTTATCTTCTTTTTTTTCATATTATATTAAAATTCGAAAATACAATTATTAATTTGTGTCAATATCGTCAATGAAATGTAATAATGAGCACGAATGTATTAATTCAAAAAATACTCACTATATTTAAGCGTACAATTATTCATAAAATAAATTGAATAACCTTATTTTTAATTTCAGTTTCAGTATACAAATGGAGGATACTCTAAAGGTTTTCAACAAAAGGTTAATCAAAAATTATTGTAGTTAATAAATTGAGCCAAACTAATTTAAAAATAATTAAATCTAGCACGAATTAAAATCATTCAATAAATATAATTCTAAAATTGAACCATTTTTTGTTCATATTTTTAAATCGTAATATAATTACCTATGATATAATAAATTTTATCAAGGCTGCAGAGTCCAACTTTAGCATTTTCATTTTCATGACATTTTCTAACAATCCGACTCCGACATTTTCTAACAATCTGACTCCGACTCCGATTCCACAGCCTTGAATTTTATTTTTGCCAAATTTACAACGTATTTATTGCTTATTTGAAAACAAACCTTTTGTGTGCGAATAGATTTTTAATAGAAACAAAAGATAATTAATATTTTATTTTATTCTATTATTCCAAGCCTTAAATTTATACGGAACAAAAAAGAATAAATTTAAATTGTGTGTCATTAATTGATGATCATTGATGAAGATTTTTGCCATATCTTTGATTAAAATGTGCTATCTTAATATCAAAACACTCTTTGAAATGAATCATTGTGTTCACATAAACAGATTAAAAATATATTCGAACGTTTTTTAAAATCTCGAAGTATTTTAAGTTTTAAGTTTTTTTTTATTTAATTTAAAATATGATCATAGCATCTCAGGTTAACATTTTAGCAAATTTCCAAATTAAATACAATATTCCATATATAGAATACGGCAGAAACCACACAAACATGATAATATAATATAATACTAGGCAAAGGGATTCCGGGGGTGCGTTTTGCTTTGATACAATTTATTCCTTTCGCATCGATGAACAACAAGAGACGACAGAATGCCGTCTATAAATTAGCGCAACCGCTCACAGTGACAATTCTACATACATATGTATAACATAATATCATACTACTATTTACTCACCATTAGAGATCAGATAACAAATCAACAGGAACGCGTTGAAGATGCGAATTTTACCGAAAGTTGCGCGCAACATCAGAAAAAAATCGGAAAATATTTTGAATGGTTTTATTTTTTATTTATTTAAATTTTGATTTTATATATTTATTCAGTCGATCACTTTAGGGCTTATGAGGTTGTCTTGTATATAATAATAGACTGTGTTAATTAATTCAACGGGAGCGGGCACGTCGCGCTGCTTCGAGCTCTTGAAGGGATTTGAGTGGGAAACGGGGGAAGAGAGAGTTTGACGATTCTCTCTCGGTTATCTGACACACAGACGCACCAACTTCGGCCAGTCTGTGGGTGGGGGTTGGGGGGAGGGTTGGGAAGAGGGAAAACTTCTGGGAAAGCACCCCAACCGGTGAAAATTCACGCGGAAAATATGGAAAATCGTCGTCGGCGCTGATAGTTCACTCGAGTTTTGTAGGGTCGTTTTAATGTGTAGGAGATTATACAGGTCTTTATTCGATTCTTAGGTAAATATTTTTTTGTGGAATATCTTAGGAAGGCTATTTGTGGTCGTTTTCCGTTGACGGCCGTTAGAAAAAGGATGTTGTTTTGATTTTTAAATGCTTTTTATTGTTACGAAATTATGTTCACAATACATCTTATATCTATTTTAATAGCTACTGATCTACTGATCATTTTCTATTTTACAATTTTAATTTAATCATAGTATTATATTATTCTAATGTTAATATACAGCATAATAGGAAAAAGAGCTCAAAAACCTATTTACAATTCTTTAGAAAAAGGATGTGAATCTGGAATATGTGATGATTTGCTGGTGACAATTACTCCGATATCTTCTATTTTCACAAAGAAACGAATGAAAGACGTATAATTTTCAATAAGGTTCTACCAAATTGGTACAAACTTTGTGGTATTCTATCATAGACCGTAGATGGTTTTTGAAAGGGGTTTCAAAAACCGTCAAACGAAGATTGAGATCAAGAGACTTTTATACAGATATTGAAATAATCAAAAATACATATTTCATTTAGAGGGTTTTCCCACTTTAGTTGGCAATAATAAAAACTTCATATACTATATTATATCCCATGTTATAAAAATTGATTTCATTACAATATGCTTAATGGCACGTGTCTTAATTTAGCAGTTTTGAATAACTCTAGTGTTACTTGCGATAGAAATATTTATTTTTATTATTTTATTTTTATTTTATATAGATATATACCAGGAAGGCCTAACAGGTAAACGCAATGCGCCTTCCCAGACAATTAATTACAAACATTGCAGCATTTTTATTACATAAATCGCTGTATTTCGAGAGGCTCAATTAATCCATAAAGATATCTATGGATTTAGACTTGTACATACATTTTTACATAAATCAAATTCAGATATTTGTGACATTGCGGGTAGGATTGTTTTTGCCAATTTGCAGGAGGAACCGTTTCAACAATGATATCAGATAAATTGGCAATCTCTGAAAGGAAACGATTGACTCGGAGTCACAAACATCCAAGTCTCACCAGCAATAATAAAGATTAGCACGGGATCGAACCCGTGAACTGTCGATGCTAAACATATACGCAACCACCAAGTCATACTGCTGGCTAAAATAAATATGTACATACATATACTATTATTGTTAGGGAATGTTTTCGTTACATATTTTATCATTCAAACGATAAATTGTATATTCGAAAGACGTGCTTATTTGACAAATTGTCTATTCGATTAAAAATGAATACAATTTATTTTTTATACTGTGTTTTTGCAAGGCTTATTTAATTGGACAATACTTCACTCGGTGAAGTGTTTGTTCGACTTCGCTCAAAATATGGATCTCTTCTCCCAGCTGAAGTACATATTATTTGAATTAAATTATTTTCTAATACTTTGAACGTTCATTTATGACTTTAATTAAATATGAATAATTTTCTTTTAAATATTATTACTATTTTTAAATATCTGATAATGCACTGTTAATAATTTTAGAGTGATTCTTATACTTCTTCTTCATCACTACAAGAAATATATATATAAAAATAGATTTTCAACAAGCGATTTAAGCATATCGGAAAATTTAAAAAAAAAATCGGAAAAATGCAGATCAGTTTATATGTAGTAGTTTCATAAATAAATTCTGCTTCCCACTAATTCATCAACTTAAATCAAATTTTGTGCGAAATGCTAACATTATGAGTCCCTAGTGAAAAATATACCCTTTTTATAGCCACATTAATTAAAGCACTAAAATTTCAACTGTATTGTATTATTCACGCATTCAACACTACACAAAACTAGCAACTGGGAAAATTCAGTGTGTAAAACGTTTTGCATATGATTAAAAAGTCGCGGCTCAAACTTTGGCCACAGTTGAAAAAAAAAACCAGTTTTATCTTTCTACAACTGGTGGCGAGATTCAGGCCGTTATAAAATCTGAAACTATTTACTATCTTCCATTAAAATTTGCCGATTTAATACTCTTTAATACAATATTTGAGAGTGCTCTATACAAAATTGACTTGCCTTCATCACTTTTCACATGAACATTCACCTAAAATAAATAATACAGATTTTCATGGATTTATTTGCTTTAGTTTGGATATAAAATATTGGTACGTGGCCGTAAAACGGATTCTAGATTGAAGACGCATTGATTAGTATATGTAGTTTGATGTTTACATCTCGGACAGCCAACTTCAAATGACCAAACGGAGCAATCTAGCGGATTTCTATAGAAAGAGCTATTGGTCGATTAGTCGCGAGTCCTCATTGGCTTTTGAACGCTGCTCATTCATAGGCCGTTGAGTCCCGATCGCTGATTGGATGATGAGTGCCACAAGCACTGACCATCCAAGCTTCGCGTTACAATGTTATTGTATACCGGCGACATGTTTGCCAAGTAGAATTTTGTGGGGTATTAAATCAGAACACGGAGTGCGCTTTTTCGGTCAATAAGAAGTTTCAGCAACCAACAAATGCGCTTATAAATAATTTCAATTTCTAGCTGGGTTATTTGAAAAGTTCTCAAAGTGTCGTTACGTTCTGTGGTCGTTGCTTATGTCGAGTGTCATCTCTCTCGCCTCCAGCATACATATCTCTCTTTCGCATGATACGCAAGCGGATACATACTTTCATATTTACGCTCGAAAGTATTTCGAGTGGTCTTCAATTCGTACATTTTATAGTGCTTTTTCTTGTAACCATAAATGTAACTATTTGTCAATAGAAACACATAAAATATACATGTATTTACATTGCACTGATCGCATTTATGCGATACAGTGCTATCGATATCTTTTAGTATGTCTATGTAAACGGAACACTACAGTCATTGACCATGCGATAGTTGTTGGCCACTTGAATTAAAATAATACCAATTGAAAGTATGATAATATTAATTAAATTATTCGATCATATCACATGTTTCTTATTGTTTATATGTATACAAACTTAAAAATTCAAATGGTCAACGACCTTGGCACGGTCAAAGACTGCAGTTTTCTCTACTTCAGATGTAGAAAATAAAAATTTAAATTCAATATGCCATAATGTTGCTTGATCGAATCATTTGACATGGTTTTGCTTATTGGATCCATCTCTCATGAGTGATATTTTTTCTTAAAAAAGTATTTTTGGTAAAAGTAAAATAACTTATGGAAATTCATGCGAATAATTCAAATTTAATTTTAAAAAATTGAAAGTTTTGTTTGCTTGAAATTTAAATATTATATTAACGTGGGATTACACAAATATTTAAATGTTAATTGAAATCAGGAAAGCGCGATGGAAACTGGAAAATTTAAGCTTATTCAAATTTTCGTGACTGATTTTTCACTTGTGATTTACGAAAAATTCAATGCTCAACTTATTTTAACTTAAATTCGCAAAATGTATCCGACTTAATCTTTGACATTATTTTACAAACATATATGCACCCCTTTTGCATCGCCTTAGACCAATTTCCATTTTTCACATTGTGACCAACAAAAAAATCTTCGAAAAAACTTACGTAGAAAAATTACTCCTGCGCCCGTGAAACGACTAATTTCGTTACCTATTTATGTACTATTTTTCAACGAAGATTTGATACATTTATATTATTTCTAGCTCCGCTCTCGTTTTGCTATAATAAGTAATACCAGAATTGATGACTTTACAACTCTCCAAAATATTTAATAACTTTTTGATCAATACACTAATTTCAATGATATTACATGCCTTAAACATCGAACATGTAGAGACATATTTGTCTAGGTACAGAAGTTGAAATTTTTAAAATCAGGTCCATTTCCCGTTTCCGCCTCCCAAAGTAAGACTCTTTTGACTGCATTTTTCATAGCATCACTTTAATTTTTATTTTTTATTCAATCAATCATGCACATTCATCTCACATATTGCTCCAATGCGACGAGTTTACTATAAAAATCAAGACATGTAAATTACAAATAAATAATTATTGTATATTTTTACATTAAATATGACAGCTGTGATCAAACATTGTTCGGAAACATTTTACAATACAAATATGATCAACATTAACAGCATTTATACAAACCAGCAAAAAATCGAAATGCTGAATAACTCAAATATTTGCGATAGAGATGGACAGGGATGCCAATTTTGCTGGAACCGTTTCAATAAAAATCATAAAAATTGGCATACTCTGATAGGGAACGATCGACCTGGAGTCCCCACCAAGGTCTGTCCAGCAGCAATCAGTGGGACTCGAACCCATGACCACTAAATTTGATAGCATTATATGCTAACCACTAGTCCATTTTGATTTTTAGTTTCAATGTCTATACAAATATTCTCTTTGGGCTGCTTAAATGAAATGATGCATATACCCACTATTTCATTTATCCCCACAGGAGCAAACCAGAAGCTGAAAGGTCAATCAAACGAGGAAATCAATAAACATAGGAATTTCTTAAGATTATTCAGCCATCAAAATTTCAATCTCATAAGGCGATGGGGATGACAACGATGACAATAGGGGCAGCGGCAGTTTGTTATACATTGAAAATAAGCGCGCGTTTGGGGCTCCTAAATCTTAGAAGCCCCGAAATGAGCTTTTTCTACCAAAATTTACAACTTACAAATTATTATCAATGTCCAGAATATGTTCGCAAGCCAAAAATAAATGATACTTATATCTATATTACATAATATTTTAAAATAGTACCTCTTTTATTCCAAGAACTGTTCGCGCGATAGAAACTATCGCACAAAAATATTACGGTGCACGCACTTGCGACTAAACAGTCGCAAGTTTATCAGTTTCAAAATGGATTTTACAGTAACGCGTTGTTTTGTGGCTCTCTTGTTGCGCTTAAAGGCAAAAGAAAAGCGTAAACAACAATTTTGGGTACATCCCCTTATTAGTCAGAGGCTTCTAAAAGGACAATTTCATAAAATCCATCTCAATTTGATGGATGCGGTGCATCCGCTCTAAAATCCCCAGACAAATTGAACGACAGATTAACGGACGGCTGCTTTAAATGCAATTCTCATCTTCTCGAATGATAGATTGCACATCAGATGACGGGTAACCTTTCGATGTGCACAGATGCAATTATTAAAATTGAGTTGGATCTTTCAGGCGAGTTTCGAATCTTGCCTTATTATACTCGCCAGAAAGATCCAACTCAATTTTAATAATTGCATCTGTGCACATCGAAAGGTTACCCGTCATTTGATGTGCAATCTATCATTCGAGAAAACGAGAATTACGTTTAAAGCTGCCATTCTGTTAATCTGGCGATTTTAGAGCGGATGCACCAAACCCCAATTTGATAAGTCATCCCAAGAAATTTTTCAAATCAATGGTTCGAGACTCTTCATTAAGTACTGAAGTACGACTAAGCTGCAGCAAATGCGCGCGGGTTCATATTTTGTGACAATCACGTTGCTTGTAGAGGCCAGTTGCATCTTTTTAGCAGCTACGATTTTTTGGTCACATGTGCGTGTGGTCGTATTTAAAACTATATCACGTGACAAAAATCGCTAGTGCGTTTGGGGCTTTAGTCTTTCAAGTACATATAGTAAAAACATGGTTTTGTAAAACCCTAATAAAAAACCATATACTGAAAAGCACGGTAAAAGAGGTAATTGGATTATTACTCACATTGCGATCGCCCAAAAGACAATTTTTGCCATGAAAATTGCAAATATGGAATATTTGGCACTCGAGGTCTCGTTAGTATGATAGTTATCGTTAGTATGATGCCAGATGTTCCGTTAGAGATATCTTAGTAACGTAAAGTTGGGCGAGCCCTTTGTGGCCAATAATCACCGAACCGTAAAAAAACGATGATAGCATTTTTTTTACTCAAGTGGGGGCCTCAAATTTCAAATGCTTCTAGAGCCCCCATAGATGTAGAATAATCTAGATAGGCCCCCACGCTCTAAGACGCTCTACCTGGCTTTGGCATGCATACAAATAAAGTGCATGCCTTACAAACAAAGCTAGCCGGAGCGTTTTTTGCGGCTTTTATTTTCACCACTTCCCCACTAGTTAAACCCGCCGCACCCCTCAGTTAGTTGTGACCAAATCTCCAACGAAATTTATATGTAATGGCATATCTAGGTCAGTAGCGGCTCGTGAAAATTCATAGTGGTGGGTCTGCAGAGATAAATCAGGCTGTAGTAGCTCGTCAACCAAACCGGTGATCGAATGAAAACAAAAATAGCATTCATATGTACTATACGCCTATGTAAACGACAAAAATAGCATGCATTTCTACGGGGACTGCAGCCCTGCAGCCCATATAGACGAGCCGCCACTGATCTAGGTTATTCTACATGTATAGGAGCCCCCCCATTTATTTGATCTGCATGTTGCATGATCTATGTGGAAACTGCATGTTGCCAATTGTAGGAAGATGAAGTATAAAGTGAGGAGTGGCGTAACACATGCAAGGGTCGTCTTTATACGCGTGTTGATTTATCGGGCGTGTCAAATTATTAAGGCGAGCGTGTTTCTGAATACGTTTGAGTTGTGATGATTCCCTACAGAAGCAATCCCTCCTGGATCCGTCCTTGGAGAAAATACTGAAGTCTTTAAATTTTAATATTAAAAACTAAAAATATTATTACAATAAATACGTTTTAGGATATTCTGCCTCACTACTGCTATTCTCGTAGTTCCACGTCTTTGTTGTTATATTTATTTGAGTATGAATTATATTTATACGTTGGCACTCGTGAGCCGAATGCCATGTGCAACTAATTATGATACAATTGGCGGCCATGTCGTTTGACAGCTGCGGGCGCGAACCAAAGTGACAGTTGTGGCCGCACGATGAGCTGCGACGTCCAAGGCACCTTCGTCGAGGAGAAAGTACGCAGAGTACGGTGGTTGCCGGAAGCCACTTCCGGTTCCGGAAATGGCGCGGCCACACACTTCCTATCAGCCGGCTGGGACGATACAGTGAATCGATTGAGGTTATGGGGGATCGACGATGTCGAGGACCCCAACGGAGCCCCTTTAAAGCCCCTCGCCGGCATGAAGGCGCCCGGGGCGGCTGACTGGACGGCCCTAGAGGTTGTAGGGGGGTTGGGTGGGGCGCACGAGACCAGGGCTGCCGCTTCCACTTCCAATGGAGACCTCCTTCTAGTGGCCCCTCACACTCAACATGAAGCCAACTCCATCACCACAGCACTCACTTGGAACAATCTGCATGGCTTTGAGTATGAATACAATTAATTTTTAATATTTTGTAATAAACAAAACCACATTTGTTTATTACAAAATATTAAATTTCATTTAAAAAAATTCATTTTTTTTACTTGGTAAGGTTTAAAACTCAGTAGCCAAAACTTTTAGTATATTATTTTATAGTTCACTTGTTTCAAAAATTAATGCCGGCTGTGGAAGTCCTTTAAACTGTTTTCGAGTATCTCTGCATATATGAAATTATACACTCGTTCATTTTAATATCTTAACCCTTTGCTGCTACGATGCTTTCAAAATCCTAGCTAGAAATGCTAACAATAATGGTGTATTATTTATTAATGTACTTCATTGGCTGAGCGTGTCATAGTTTATTTTGGATTATATTTGAAACAATACATTTGAAGCAGGTGTTTGGTAGCTCCTTCTCTCTCTCTCTCTTTCTTTCATGGTTGTATAGGCGAGCGTGCGAGTGAGATGTGCTAGGGGTTACAGTTTATGATTTTGATATCGTAAACATTTGGTGTGCATATAATTGCACCATGGCTCATGACCTCTATAATAGAAAACGATTTTCTATTGTTTTAATTATTATTCTATATTATTATAGATACAAAATAGTGGTATTAGAAAACTACCCGAGTGCAAAGAATAAGTTTGCATTGGTTTAAAATAATAATAAATATATACATATACATACATATATAAAATGATTCATACCAATGATGCACTGGCTTACAAGGTCACGTATTAAAATACGACCATAATGAAGTCAACAACGATCGTTGTTAGCAATTCTCGACGTTTTCATAAACAACGATATATGGTTGTTAAGCATTCAAAAGGCTAAAAAGTAAAATTAAATATGATCATAATTAATTTATTATTAGGGGTGTTTTTCACAGGGGTGTGCTCATGTATAATGCCCTCCCTGAGTGCATCAGGTCTGCTAAGAACATGGATGCATTCCTGCGAGGTGCGAAGAGACACCTCTATGAGGGACAGTACATATAAGTTAATTATAAATTTTAGAGTTAAGTATAATAATTAAGATGTATTTTTAAATTAGCTTGATAGCTAAAATATATATAAATAAATAAATAATCACAGTTTTGGTGTTGTCAAATGAAACAGTAACAAATACAAGAGACAGGATGGGAACGATATCCTTTTTTTTAGTATAAAAACCTTTCCTTTCCCGTGTCAAGGATCAGGCCAGACTCTCGTACACTCTCATTGAACTCTTTAAGGTTTTTGTTTCAAAAATAAACTCATAGGAACGATATTCTCCCGAGAAAAATGATTGTATGTACTACTACATGTAACATTTATTTATTTATTTATATATAATTTTAGCTATTAGCTAATTTTAAAAAAACTAAAATTATATATTTAACTTATATGTACTGTCCCTCACAGAGGTGTCTCTTCGCTCCTCGCAAGAATGCATCCATGGTCTTAGAAGACCGGATGCACTCAGGGAGGGCGTTATACATTAGCACACCCCTGTGAAAGACACCCCCAGCTGTCTTTCTTTTTCTTACTCTACCTACAACTAAATTATTCGTATTTCTAGTGTAATGATTATGAATATCTCTATTTCTTGTTCTATAATCCTTAAAATAATCGGGTAATAACTCATGATCTAACTTATAAACAAACGATAATGTGCTTAGCTTTTTACTATTACTAATACTCAACCATCCCAATTCATCTAACATACTTCTAATACTTTTTAATCTACTAACATTCAAAATACCTCTTATAGCTTTATTTTGTAATTTTTGTATTTTCCCTAAATCTTGGCCACTAAACAAGTTAAACATAATGACACTACGTGTGGAAAGACAATTGTATTATAGACTAAAACTTTACTTTTTCTACTCAAAACATTTCTTAACCTACATAAAACACCAACTTTTCTAGCCTTATTTAACCGTATCATTCTTATTTTATTAATATTAATTTTTAATTTATTTACACACATAATTATTGTCAATTTCAAGTTTAAGTTCACCACACTAACGCTCCTTAGAAACAAATATTCAAAATACACTTTTTTATGTATGAATTCTATTATAATTTCAGTGACGGTACTCCAGCCCCTTGTACAGCTATAGCTGTGATGGAAGGAGACATTGTAACCGTCGGGGAAGACGGAAGAATGAACTTTCTTACCTGCCACCAATCACAAGTAGTGCGGACGATAGAGAACGCCGACAGCTGCACCTTACATTGCGTCAGCTTCCTTAAACACAACGAAGTGAGTCTTCACATAAAATCTTCATTCGCTTAAAACCACCTCACACTAATACAATTCATACCTACACAGGTCGTGACGGGAAACTTGAGGGGACAGATGAAAATTTGGGACCTGAGATCGCAAAACAACAACCCATCGGCTACATTCTCCCTGGGAGGAGACCAGGTTGCGGCTACATGCATCGTACGACATCCGACACAACGGCATCTGGTTATAGCTGGCAGCGAAAATGGATCTCTGACCGTTTGGGATCTTCGAGTCAATACGTACCCAGCTTCGCTGCTCAATGCCCACTCTGCAGCGGTGTCTGAGATTCAGTTCCATCCCGATCAGCCGCAGAGGCTGTTCACTTGCTCGGCCAGTGGGGAAATTTGGCATTGGAATACGGCCACAATGTCCAAGCAAATCACAACGACCGCTTCGGCGATGTCTTTGAATGAATCGACAATCAACCCGTGGCTGATGAGCGACGAAGATAAGTCCAACTTGGAAGTTATGTCGCTGATGGCAGACTTACACAAGCCGATCAATTCTTTGGATTGTAATAAGAATAGAGTTATATGCGGTTGTGATAATGAAGCAATTTATATTATTAGTAATGTTTTCATATAAGTTTTTTTTTGTATAATAAATATTTTTTTGAAACATATATAAATAATTTTATGTATTACTCCAATTTTGAAGATATTCATACATATGCAGGTCATCTTATTTCGATTAAACTTAATTTAACCATCTTTTTCATCCACCTCTATTTTGATTAATTTGAATATAGTGTTGCGTAGGGGTGGGTGGAGGATCCAAGTAAAAGGCCAAAGTCGTTTCACAGCATTTATTGGTGATTAAGGAGATACACGCACTGGCAGTGCTCCGTCCAGAATATCTTGATATCGCCTAAGTACCGCCTTATAACGGATTGGTTGCTCAGGGCATCTTCGACGTCCGGTTACTTCCCTATTGTTTAGGCATGTACCCGGATATGTATTCCCACGACACCCAGTCCCACGCTATCGGTCACTTCTGAGAAGGGACCAATAGCGGCCAATTCGGTGGCCATTGTTTAGCCTACTTGCACTTATTCTGGAGATAATCCTTGAAACCAATTATAACGGTCACACAGTCTCTGGGATGCTACTCGGCCTAATCCGATTGCACTTACTCGACGGTGTACATGACAATAGCATTAAAAATTTGTACATAATTATATTCTTCTTTCTCTTTCCAAGATCAAACAGAAAGTTATTTTTATAAAGTCTGACTTACCCCGGTTGTTTTTACATATAAAAATTGATAGGAAGTTATTATACACCAAATTATCTCAGGTCAAAGTTTGGCAGGTTCAAAGGCGTTTCTTATTACATTTATAAATGCGTTTATATATGTACTTCACAATCGTCATACAATAACACAATAGAAGATTAAAGAGTCTATTAATATGGCACATAATATATTGTACATAAATGTAATAAATTATGCGTATGTGTATAATTTGCATACACAAATGACAATAATAAAATAGTTTTATTCGTAAGAAGAACATTTGATGGGTGATATTTTCATTGTGAGTTAAATATGCTTACCGATCAACATAATTGAATTTGGTTCAGTGATTGTAAATATTTTTATGCGATTAAAGTCAGTCAATCTGAATTTAATTTGCATTCATATATAAATATCCGTTCGTAGTTTCTATGGTGATTTATGTATTGTTACACTACCTTTAACCCACACTCAATATTCATAATGTCGTTGACCTTTCGGTGAATTTCCTATGAAAACAGGTTGACAATCGCTGATACGTGTTTTGTGGGCTCGTCATCAATTGAAGTCACCTATTATCACCCGTTGTGAGGTCATTCGGGAGTGATTTGCCGACCCAAGATGACCGGCAAGTGGTTAACGCTTCTATGTGTAACAACATGTTTGATATTAGCTGCCGTCGATGCCAAGAAGAGATTCTATCAAACGTTCTACATTGATGTTCCATTGGATCATTACAGTTTTGCCGTTAATAAAACATTCAAACTTCGATACTTGGTTAATGATACGTACTGGAACAAAGATGATGGACCTGTGCTGTTCTATACGGGAAATGAGGTAGGTAGAATTGTGTTAAACATATTATATGTACTTTATATATCAAATCACTACACAAACAACTTTCATGCCACCTAAAGTAAAAACGTTAACAGCAACAAATAAAAATATATAGTAGGAAAAACACTAATCATCAAGCATGCTAAGATTGTTGACACTTTTAAAATAAAATAAATATAGAACCCTAATATGTACATAGATTAGGGTGCCCTCGGTGATGCTCCTTTTCATTATTAATCAAGATAGCAATCATTTAATTTACCGTCCATTAGCTTCGATGTATTATTTTAATTCATGTGGATATGGATTGTATATTTGGCATATATTTATTCTTTGCTGTTAAGGATGAGAGGCAAGCCTCTCTCCTTCAAGCGGATATTAACGCTGTTATAGAATTCAGTTCCAGTTTAGGGCTTGAACTGAATACTAGTAAATGTGCCATTATGAGTTATGGACGTGCGAATTCGCTCTATTGACACGGATATTCCATTGGATCTGTGTTTTTGCAGCGTGTGGAATCTATGGTCGATTTGGGTATCACTTTTGATCCTCAATTCACCTTTCACAACCACATCAAGACAGTCGCTGACGTTTCCTTTCGTCGACTTGGATTTGTCTTGAGATATGCTAGGTTATTCTCCAACCCTTTGTCTTTTCGCTTGTTAGAAGTAAGCTAGAGTATAATGCGATTGTGTGGAATCCGCATGAAGCAAACTACTCTCTTATTATCGAAAAAGTGCAAAAAGCATTTCTTCGTTTTCTTTATAAGAAAGAGTATGGGTACTACCCATATCTTTATCCTACTCATTTCCTTTTGGGCATGCTTGGGTATAATTCCCTTGAACTTGGGAGAAACTTCTCGTTAATTCGTTTCGTTCTCCAGCTACTGCGTGGTAATACGTCATGCCCGTTGTTGCTGGGACTTTATGTCCCTAACAACGGGGACTTTATGTAACAGTTGGGACTTTATGTCCCTAATAATTATATGCATGGTAGACATCATAATTTGATGGTTGTACCTCCTGCTTGCACAGTTCTTTTTCGAATGGCTCCTATACCAAGAGCTATTCGACTTCTCAATGAAATCGTTGCTGCCGTCCCTGAATGTGATATTTTCCACCTTGGTGAGCGTAGATTATCACATATTATTTTAACATATTCATCTGGTAACCTGCGCTCATCATTATTTTCTTAATTTGAATGTGATGTTTGAGTGGAATCTTGATCTACTTTCTTCTATTATGTATTTTATTTTTCTGTTTTTCATAATCAAATGTAGGCCATTGTGGCGCATTAGGTTCTTCCTGTAAAGCCACAATGGTCCAAAACTACTATAAATAAATAAATATATGATAATAATCAATTATGATTCAGGGTGCTATTGAGTTGTTCGCCGAACATACTGGCCTTCTCTGGAAAATGGCGTCTGATTTGAACGGTCTCGTTGTCTTTGCTGAGCACAGGCAAGCATAACATGACATATATTGGCAATTCAAGTCTGCAATTGTGTTATTAAATGAACATTAACGATTTTTTAGGTATTACGGAAAATCGCTACCGTTCGGAAACGAATCTTTAACTCCGCACAACATTGGATATTTGACGTCATCTCAAGCAATTGCTGATTATGTTGATGTTATATCGTTTATTTTGAAAGATAAAGCATCACAAGAACGAAATCCAGTTTATGCAATCGGTGGTAAGTCTATCTATAGTGGTGCACATCTTACATTACGTATATTTACATACTTTTTTGCCCTTTGCTTTGATCAAGAGAAATTCCGTTGCTATTTTAGTCTCAGAATTTCATAGATTTTCATAATTTAAATAAGAATTTCATAATTTAAAACCTATTTCGGAGCTTACTTCCTCTGGAATCCTATTCTTTTAAAGATTTAACTTATCAGTCTCTTCCAGGCCCTCTCAATAATCCCACCAGTGTATTTATTACCTTTTCAGATAAAATCTTCCTTTATTCCTATTCAATCCACTTATATAATGTCGGATTAACTAACTCTTCTAAGAAATCTTATTAACATTGCCCAAATTCTAGATCTGACACTTTTCATTAGAATTGATATCCATTAGTTAACACCGGTCTGTTCTTGGATGCTTATTAGTATAAGTTCCTCTTTTTTTGATAGTGTTAAGATTTAAAGAGTTATAATTAAATTACCTATCGAGAGTAATAGTCTGTCCTATCAGTTGAAAATTCTAATGATGTTTTACTGTAAGGTGACCATTCTACTGATTTTACTAGGATATTACTGGTTTTTTGGGTTTCTGTCCTGATAAGTCGTGAGATAAAACCAGCACAATTTTTTATGTAATAGAATTTTTTCATCTAATAGATGGATTTTTATACAAAGTCTCCTACAAAAATATTGGCAAATTAGTCAAGTGCTGTTTCCATTTATCAGGAACAAATGCACCAGCCGAAGGATTTGTTACTTTGATGAACAATATACATACATATGTATAGTCCAATGATAAAACGAAATTTAATGTATGAATGAAACATTAAAATGTTCTCGAAACACTTAATTTTAACTAGCCTTGTGTAGAATTTTATAAAAGCATTGATAAAAACGAATTAATTTTTTCATAAATTCGAGTCCACGATTCTTTAAGCTTCGTTTTAAATAATTGAAGTATTTAGAAAAAATGTCCTGGTTTTGAATTTGGATAAAATGGTCACCTTATTTTACTGTGAATAAAAACATACATATATACTCATAAATTGCAGGCTCTTATGGTGGAATGCTATCGGCTTATATAAGAATGAAATATCCGCATGTGGTCCACGGTGCCATTGCAGCATCTGCTCCGATTCTTCAATTCCAAGGTTTGACACCGTGCGACGTGTTCTATCGTATTGTAACATCCGCATATAGATCAGAAGATGATAGATGTTCAGATAATATCAAAAAATCTTGGTCTGCGATACGGTAATATTTATTCATTTATACTCGACTTTCTAGAACTGACCAACACATTTCAGTGCACTATTCTGTATGATGGAATGATCTACATACATTTAAACGACGTAAGATCTGATGCTATGTTCCATTCTTTATGTTATTTTAATATGTTGACTGTATTTATAGGCTAAGCTTTAAAGACTACAAAAAAGCATTTGACTCTGTATGTATGTCAGAATCCTGTATTTAACTCTCTATAAAAAAATGCCACTCTTCCTGAAGAAAAAGATCTTCGATCAATGGGTTATGCCAGTGATGACGTATGGATGTGAAATTTGGACACTGAACGCCAAGATGCTACACAAAGTCCAATGCACTCAAAGAAGTATGGAATGCTGTATGCTCGGAATAACGAGGAAAGACAGGAAGCGGTACACGTGGGTGAGAAGTATGACAAGGGTAGTGGCAATAGTGGATAGAGTAAAGAGATTGAAATGGCAATGGGCGGGCTACATGGCTAGAAGAATGGACGAAAGGTGGGCAAAAGAAGTGCTTGAATGGTACCTGAGAGAATGCAAAAGGGTAAAAGAAAGACCACTGGGAAGATGGGTAGCCGAAATTAGGAAAATGTGTGGGGTGAGATGGATGAGAGTTGCGCAAAACAGAGACGAATGGAAACGTGTTGGAGAGGTCAGCAGTGGATGGTGGATGGCTGTAGATGATGATGATGATGATGATGAATCAAATAAGAATATCAGAACCTATATGAGACAATTCATAGCAATACACATACATATTTTATTTTATTTTATTGTTACAATCAATACACTCGTCATTACAGATCGCTCCAATGCGACGAGTTTACGATAACGGTCAGAAATACAATAATACATATACAATCAGAATACATAGCATATAACAATTAATCAGTACAGAAATAATAATCATAAAAGACATCTATGGATTATTTTTAGATTTTTGTGTACAATTATTATTACAATTTTGTTGTAGAGATGTCTATAGAGATATCTATAGATTTCAGATTACTGTGCATAATTTTTACAAATTATACACACAGATTTTGTGACAACAGGAAATGATCTAATACCAATTTTCAGGAACCGTTTCAACAATGATCAGATAAAATTGGCAAACTCTGATAGAGAAACGATCGATTTGGAGTCACAAAACCCCCAAACCTAACCAGCAGTTTGACGAGGACTCGAACCTTCGACCTCAGTGGTGCTAAATATATACGCTACCATTAAGCCAAACTGGCTGGCTATCTGTATGATGTACATACAGAATTGCTGATTTTTCAGATTAGTTCATTACAGACACATTTAGTTAAAATTTAAAAGGCATTAGACCATCGCTCCTAAATGATTGAATGTCCTATTTAGATATTTAAATTTTGAGAATCATGGAACTATCCAACATGAAAGTGCCCTGAAAAGTGTCAGTTTTGTATAATATAACAGTTGTGAAGTTCTTTATAGTTGAAAAAATATTGCAGAAATGTCTCATCTACAGCAGACGGTAGAAGTTGGATTTCGAAAGAGTTTAAATTATGCAAGCCTCTTTCCGATGCAAAGGACGATATTATAGTATTTAAAGATTGGTTAATAGACACTTACACCAATCTAGCGATGGTAAATTATCCATATGCTAATGACTTCTTAGCTTCGTTGCCAGCTTTTCCAGTCAAGGAAACGTGTCTTCATCTCCGCAACAAGTCATTGAGTGATAAACCTTTACTACAGGCAAACTTTACATTATTTAATTATCTGACCTACTTTGATGTAGAATTCATAATCAATATATCGTTTTTAATACTAGGCAATATTCAGAGCAGTCAGTGTCTTTACGAACTTCACTGGTACAGCGAAATGCAACGATTTACAAGCAGATTCTTTGAACGATCTTGGCACCGAAGCTTGGGACTATCAAGTAAAATCAACTGCCTCCTAGTCATACGTTATGTTTACAAGTTAAATTTTATTTTGAATATTGAATATTCCAGGCTTGTACGGAAATGGTGATGCCTATGTGTACAACGGGAGTATACGATATGTTCGATAATGCACCTTTCAGTGAGGATGATTTTACGTCCGAGTGCAAGAAGAAATGGCTGGTGGAACCGGCATTTAAGTTGCCGTTGAATGAATACGGTGGAAAAAATCTCAAATATTTCTCAAATATCATATTCAGTAACGGTCTACTCGATCCGTGGGCCAGTGGAGGTGTTTTGAGGAACTTCAGCGAATCGGTCGTCGCCATCATCATACCAGAAGGCGCTCATCATCTCGACTTGATGGATGATAATGTAGACGATCCCGATTCCGTAGTACAAGCCAGGGCGTTTCACACAGACACTATTAAGAAATGGATCGACGACTACCAATTGAGCAATTGAATGCTTCATAAACTGCAATTTAACAATTGAATGCTTCAAAAATTGATGCAATATATTTTATGTCTAATACATTTTGTAGTTGTACTTAAAAATTGATTATGTTTAAATAAATGTTAAAATATTGTATTGTATTATTATAAAACTTAATTGTAAGTCTATTTATCAGTCGGATTGATTAATTAAAATACGAAGGGGTGATATAAAGGGGAGGGGTTCATAAGTACAGTATGAATTACAGATAGTAGCATAATTTTAATCGAATATGTTTGATTGAAGTATGTATATATTCATAATTATAATCAAAAATGCATCATACGAAAATTGTATAAAGATAAGCTTTAAAAATGAATGAATAACTTTCTCGATGAATAATGTTTATGTTGATACTTACAAGCAGGCCCGGCACAAGGGTATATGACGTAAATAGGCATATTGGTTTCAAATCCACTTTAAATTTTTAAACAATAAATTTCATGAAGTTCTTAAAATTTGATGGTGAAGAAAAATATATTAAGACAAAAACAAAAAAGTAAATCAAATTTTTTATTTAAAATAGGCACGTTTTATGTATAAATATGAATAAAATAAAATAAAATACGGATAACTATGAATTTATATTCAGCAATGAATTGAAGAATTTTATAGCGACATTTCTTCTTTTGAATACGATTGGTTAAGATATTTAATTTTGTGAAGCAAATCCATCCCTGATATACATATGTATGTACATATATGTATATATATACATATACATACATACATTTCAGCGGTATTATATATATTTTTTGTTTTCTCCCACTCTTATTTTATAATGTAGGCTATTGTGGCGCATTAGGTTCTTCCTGTAATGCCACAATGGACAAAAACGTTAAATAAATAAATAAATATAAAATACAATTCCAAATTATCATTTGTACCGACCACAGTTTGCTGTTTTACAAGTTTTATTCGTGAATCGTTGATATTTGACAGTCAACTTCCTGCGTTCCTAGTAAATTATAATATTTTATAATCAGTATTGTTACTTCGAGTAGAAAAATTAAGTTGAATATAGAATGTTTTATTAGTTCAAAGAAAGACAGATTATTTATTTTTATTTTTTCAATTTAATAACCAAAAAAAAAAATGGGGCGCCTTGCGGCGCCCCTTGTCTATGGCGCACTAGGCACGTGCCTAGTCTGCTGCACCTTTGAGCCGGCCCTGCTTACAAGGTTTATTGTTTTTAAAAGTTTACTAATTAGAAAGACTGATTCAGACAGTGTTTTATAACAATTATAAAATATCTTTATGAAACTCAGAATTGAAACCAAAATACATACATGTATGTATATACATATGTACCTAATTCCTCTTAATTGTTTGCATATCATTAAGTGATATAAAAATTATGAAGTGTAATGTTGTGAAGCAGATGTGTAACTAGACAGAATCGCAGATATCAAAAGCATAATTATTTGAAAGCTTGGGAAATATCATGTTTTTGTATAATCCAAAATGATCAGTCACCTTAGCCTTACCCTTAGATCTTTTCTGGTACGTGAAATGACAGCAAAATGTAGTCTACAAGCTCCTCTTAAAATATGATATTCAAAAACCGACAGAATAATAAAAATAGCCTTTAAGTAATATATTGTTTATATTTATTGAGATATAATAAATCACCGATACAATTACATACAGGAAAATTGACACTGTTGTAAAATAATACACACAAATTTTAAAATATAAAAATAATAAAAAATCAAGTTGGTAATATAAACTAATAGCTACAGATATAATTGGTAAACATGAATATGTTGATAAATGTGTCATATTAGTACACTATACTAATTTTAATACTCAATAAATCATACTACATATACCAGAAATCAGTATATAAACCATCTAAAGATCAAAAACAATCAACAAATTACATTATCGATCACAAAAAATAGCCCAATTTTATTTCATAAAAAATTAAAATTCGGTCAAAACTAATCACACCGTCAATCGTCATAGAAAGGCCCAACAACTACACAAGAAAACAGAGTCCTGTGTAAACATAACTTTTAACTGCACAAATAGAACAATCTACGTAAATAGATGAGTCATTATAAGTATGATGATTGATGAACAATACAATGATTATCAATATTAAATGATAACAAGATGAATTATAGACACACTTGAAAATTTTAAAAAGACAAATCTGGTGAATGAGTAGATTTCTAACAAAATGAAAAAAAACTAAACCTATCAATTATTTTAAAAATGTTCTACCACCCATCATTATTATTATTATATTTTATAATGAATCATTTAAATGATAATACATCATTGACATGTACATACAATGAAACTCGGCTATAGCTAGAGTGCATCCTCATCAACATAATCAAACCGTGATACGTTTCAACTTATTTGCGGACCGAAGTCAGAATGTCCAAAACTCGATTGATGTTTCCGTCACCTGATTCAAGCAAGTGCGTCAACACACCCTGATCGTTGCTGAATCCCATTGACATCATTTGATTCAGGGCACGAGCGATACGGGGATCTAAAATGCAAAATTTTAAATATCAAAGTAACCCACAAAAAAAAAAAACAGCTAAAATCGAAGAACGATGAGCTTAAAATTAATGTTAGTAATCATACTAACCACTCGGAGTAAAATCGAAGGCTGGTGGTGGTGCAGTCGGTGGTTGGACGGGAGCTACGTTAGTCGAAGGGTGGGATATGTCGGTTAGAGGGTTGTCAGTTTGAGTTGTTGTACTTGACGGAGGACTCTTAGCCGAAATCGAGTTGGTCAGATCGATTAAACTGTCCGGTGCGGGCAACGGGATTGGACTTCTGGCCGGTGCTTCATTGGCCTGCACTTGCACGTGCGTCTGGAACCCATCCACAATATTATCCATGTCTTTTTCCATTACTTGATCTTCGGTATTCCTCGGGATCGAGATAATTTCTACAAAATTTGATTTGTCAAAATATATTTGTTCAATATCTTAAGCTGTTTTTGTATGCGAGTCAATATTATCTTAACGATTTTGATGCTTAACCCTTTGAATGCTGACCAATGCCGATCGGCGTTTTGCCAACATGTTTAAAACCCGGAAATACGCTGATAGTCGTTGTTTTTTAAGTATGCAAAAAACAAACAAGAATACTACCCGCTAAACCTTTCCAGGTAGCATTGAAAAAAAATGCATTGAAAATGTGTCGTGTAATCCGTGTCAATGTTTGTAAAGACTGGTTTATACCCAAATTTCTGAATTTATAACCATAGCAGAATTTCCCGATGGAAATCCCTAACTGCCGAGTATTTTAGATTGTGAGCATTACATTTTAACAACAATGAAGAAGATGGAAAAATACATTCATTAATAGACTTCTTTCGTTTATTTTATATTGTTGCAAAATATATTAGAGAGTCTAAACACACCTTTACAAAACTCGAAATCCTCGGCTATAGTTATCTAGGGTTTGTTCGGATTAGCTACAATTTTTATATCCGCTTTCTATTGGATTTCTAAATAATTCTAGTTGGAAATGTTGACAGAAAATACGTCAGCACTCAAAGGGTTAACGATTTGCCCTTACTACCCTTTCGAACCCAAAAAAGCGACTGAAATAGACGTTTTGACTTTAGAAGGTGGTTAATTTATTAGAATCAATAAATTTTTATGAATGATTATACTGACCACTATCGTCTGATTCATCGCTGTTGAGCATAGTCCAATCGTCAATTTTCTCGGGGGGAGCAGCTGCAAAGATCACGGAACCAACTGAAGTCGGTGCTTCCTGATTATGTTTGAAAATATTTCCATTATTCTCAAAAGGATTGGCATTTTTCCTGATAGATGCAAATATTGATTTTTCAATGTCAGTTCGAGGTTCTACTTTATTTTTTGACATTTTCAGATTGGATTTTTTGTTTGTCATCTTAAAGTTCCCTTCACTATTTGAGACACCTACATCTTTCAAAACAATCCTAATGTAGTCTCCGGACGTTTTGGGAACAGCATTTTCATCTTGTTGGGTTGCAGAAGTGGTCGCCGAAGGTGGGTCAGCATTCTCCGAAGGTGGAGCACCGTTTGTGGACGATGAATCAGCATTCGACGACGGTGTGGCAGCGTTACCTGACGATGAGGCAGCGTTAGCCGATGCAGCAGCGCCAGCTGACGAAGCAGATGCGTTAGCCGTAGATGTGGCTGTGTTCGCCGATGCCGTTGCACATCCATGCGGTTTGTATTGGGTCGTGAAGCTGAGATCGCCGGCTAGATTTGTAAAATCGTTCATGAACGTAGCAAATGTAGACACCCAAGCTTCGGGATCCTTGCCGCAAAACTTAGGAAACTGGCGCTTCTCGTGATGGCGACCATGCTTTCCATGGTGTTTATCCTCGTGGCTCTTCTCTTTGTGGAAACTTTTCCTAGACGAAATAAATAATTTGATGTATAAATTTTACACTGCTTATACAATTGATACCTAAAAACAGTATGTATAATAAAAGTATTTTTTAAAGACTTGTGTATATACGTGAAATCAACATACATACAGTCGAATATTTGTTAAATTTTCCCTAGAATCGTATCATTCAAATTGGTCAGTATACTTTCTCCTTCAAATAGCCCCATAAGAAGAAATCATACGGCGATTTGACAGTAGAGTGCGAAAGTCAGACAACGTCTCCTAAACGAGACATAACATAAGCTTTTTAAGCTCCTAAATAGTTTCCTTGATTGTCTCGATTTACTGAGCAAGGTTGGTTTCAGAATCCCAGTTAGGTATACTAAACATGTTGAACTCTTATCACTTAATCCTTTCAAAACCAATTCCCTAAAATATTCCCATCTACAGCGTGTTTATCGTATGTTTAACGGGGAGCTGAATGATGTTGATCTATTCGGTATTTCCTTGCATCAATTCAGGACTGCCATCGGGAGAGTTTTGATTGAGTGATTCATTTCTATTTCTATTATATAATCTTTATCCAATATTATATCACTTTATGATAAGTTATGCACTGTTCTATTTATTCATTTTCTATTTATTCATGTTCTATTTATTCATGTTCTATTTATTCATTTATTCTACATCTGTTGTCTGTTGATTTTTCAATAAATAAATAACACATTGTGGAAACATTTCTCGGATAGCTCATATGGAGTTTTGTGCAGTATTCATTCATCCAGTTGTGACCCATCCTATAAAAACTACTCCAAAATTTCCACTCGAAAGTTTATACCTTTTATTTAGGTAGTGAATATAGTTTTCGTCCCACCTTTTACTTAGAAATAAAAAAAATAACACAAATACAATAGATATAAAATTACCTGTCTCTGCAATGCTTCTTCCCAAACGTCGGTTCTTCGGTCTCACACCTCTTCTTCACGAACATGTCAACATATTCTCCAAGTTGAGACCCACTCACATCGCAATGCTAAAAATACAATTAAACATAAATAAACAATTATCAATACTACAATGACATTCTAGTCAGTTGACATGTCAACTGATACTTACGAAAGATTTGATAGGAATTGGAATACGGATCATGAAATGTTCCGGATGGTTGCAGTTGCTTTCGCAAGCTTGGCACAGATCGAAATCCGGACAGACAACACACTTGTAGCGGAAACCAACGATAGCACCGTTGCATACATCACACTGAATATTCGGATGTTCCGGTGATGACTCGGAAGCCCGTTCTACACAAAAATACATCAACGGTTAGTTGAATGCTAATAAGATAGTACATAAGAAAATCAAAGAAACGGAAGCTCACTGCGAGAAGGAGAAGCTCCATTTCCACCAGGGTCGGAAGAATCAGCAGAATCTTCCATTGTAATGTAGAACTTCTTCAAGTCAAAGCTCATGTTTGATAGAGCGAATCTAAGTTCTTGGTCGCTAGATACCACAACGTAGTCGTTCTCATTGTCTAAAAAAGATATTATATTAATCACGTTGTATATTGATCAGATATTTAAAATGAGAATAGTTGCTTACCAATCCAGGAAATGGTGAAAGTTTTCCTCAGAAGACAGGGGAACACGCTGATTAACTTTGCGTAGAGATATTCGAAATTGTTTTCCGCTCCACGGTCAATGGTGAAGTATCTTATTTCTGGCTTGTCAGCATTATCACCTTTTCTAACGTAGGCTTTGAAAGCCACCGTAAACTCGGACTGCATTTTTACTGCAAAAAATACATGTTTTGTTCAAATTTAGCATAAAATTTACATTTCAAAATAGATGACGATACATATTATTATCGCGGTTAGTCATACTTTAAATCCGTAACAACTGGTTCTGCGCACTCAAACAAGGGAAATGGAAATGCATTTTGTATATCAAAATTGCCCGGCATTGTTGGAAATGTGAATTTTCAAGAATTCCCTTCAAATTAGATTCCATTCCAATCAAAATGATGACAGGTGGAAAAAATGATTTTATGACAAAAATTCTCATACTTCAATAACATCTTACCGTACAATTTGAGCCAATTACAATTGATCAATCAAAATTACGCAAGAAAATCTTTTCATGTTTTCAAAGACATGCGAGTATGAAGAGTTGGTCTGAACAGCACAAGACTGAGAGCTATTCAAACAAGAGGTTGTACCGTTTACCATGCACCTTTTTTTTTTGATCTTTCGACTTAAGATCTTTCGATTTTCGATCTTTGCCTTCCGATATTTGTGTTTTCTGTAATTTAACATTCTGGCTCGTCACGTAGACCCATCCCAAACATATGCAGTATACATGAATTCGGTTTGGGGAACACCCATTGACTACGGTCACAGCAGGGGGGCCAAGGACACATGACGTCCCATACCACTCAGTGTGTTCTCGCCCTAATATATACATATATACTTAATTCCAATGAATCGTTTTTCAAGATCAACAAAATTATTTATGAACAAGTGATTATATAATAAGAAAATCATAATACAATACAATATATGTGGGTTTGGTGCATCCACTCTAAAAAATTTGTACAGCAAGTTGTATTATATTTTGGTAGATATTATATTTCGATCAAGCTATTGCTATTTATGTATTGTTTTTATCGATCAGTTGGTCTGTGTTTTGTATTATAGAATGACACGGCTGAAAATGTACCATATTGTCCATTTTATGACTCATGCAAAATAAAATTACGCCATTTTGTTTCGCTTATGGAGATGAGTATTATTATGTACATATATTGGCTGCGGTGCATCCGCTCTAAAATCGCCAGACAAATCGAACGACAGATTGACGGACAGCTGCTTTAAATGCAATTCTTGTTTTCTCGAATGATAGATCGCACATCAGATGACGGGTGACCTTTCGATGTGGACAGATGCAATTACTCGTCATCTGATGTGAAATCTATCATTCGAGAAGGCGAGAATTGCATATACAGCAGCTGTCCGTCAATCTGTCGTTCGATTTGTCTGGCGATTTTAGAGCGGATGCACCGCAGCCAATATATGTACATAATAATACTCATCTCCATAAGCGAAACAAAATGGCGTAATTTTATTTTGCATGAGTCATAAAATGGACAATATGGTACATTTTCAGCTGTGTCATTCTATAATACAAAACACAGACGGACTGATCGATAAAAACAATACATAAATAGCAATACCTTGATCGAAATATAATATCTACCAAAATATAATACAACTTGCTGTACAACTTTCTTTGATGATAAAAAAAAAACATAGACAAACAGGTTTTTATTATAGAATATAAATTCAACTTTTGAGGTTTACTCTAACAGTCACCCACGATCGTACGATATTGCGTGCTTTTGAGGAATATGGTGCAAAAAAACACGGAAATGGCGCAATACTACGCATAATTGAAGATGACTGTTCATTGCAAGCCTAACTTTCAATGTGATGAGGACACATCATCGTAACAGTGTAATCAGAAATGCAAACAATCGATTTTTCGAATGAGCAATGGACAGTCTTATCTATAGATATACATACGAATGGAAATGAAGAGTAGCATCTCAATAAATTAAGAAACAAGAAACGAACATGTGTACTAAACTTTGTATGATCCAATCGCTAATGTAAAAGCAGTTGTTCAAATATCAAACAGATACTCAAAAATAAGTCAAGACAGTATGGAATTTGGATATGTTTAAACACATATGTAAGTAATTGTTGATATCTGCTTCAAAACTTGCGTATGAATATTGACGTATAAAATAAGAGTGATTTAGTTTTATTGTTAAATACAATTTCTAGATATAATGAAATGTATAGTGGATATGGAAGAAAATCGTGTTTTTTTTTTTTTGGAAAGTATCCCTGCATTTTATATGAGCTCTGTGTATTTCTTATGAGATTTTTTATCCTGGAAGTAGTCCTTTAAACTTTTTATAAAGTTTTTTGTGCAATGTATTTACTAGGGTTTGTCGGTTTTTAATAATTGGTTTTGAAAACTCGGTTTTTGGTCTAAATTTATATTGTTTGAAAATTGAGTTTCATTTCATTGATAAAAATTTATTTCTGAGTGTATGGGTAAAAGGAAGGACGCAAGGAAGGTGGGTAGACGAAATTAGGAAAATGTGTGGAGTGAGATGGATGAGAGTTATAACGAGGAAAGATAGGAAACGGAATACGTGGGTGAGAAGTATAAGAGTAGTGGATATAATGGATAGAGTAAAGAGATTGAAATGGCAATGGGCAGGCCACGTGGCTAGAAGAATGGACGAAAAGTGGGCAAAAGAAGTGCTTGATTGGTACCCGAGAGAATGCAAAATGGTAATAGGAAGGCCGTAAGGAAGATTCTTTTAGACGAAATTAAGAAAATGGATGTGAGTTGCACAGAACAGAGCAAGTGGAAGTGCGTTGGAGAGGAATTCATCCAGCAGTGGATGGCAAATGGCTATAGATGACGATGATGATGCATGTTTTGTTGAAATACACGCAGTTTTCGATTTCAACAAAGCCGGTACTAGTTTTTTCCCACTTACTCTAGCAGTGTCTAGTTTTCTAATCAATGGATAAGTTAATGTATTTTTTTACGCAAAATTTATCCTGTGTGTTATTTCGAAAATAATACTTATATATGTTTTTTTAGTAGTCAATAATTATTTATATTTAGGTCAAATAATTGACATGTCCGGTAGAAAAGAGACGTATGAAACTAGGATGGAGTGCATTTGGATGAATGAATGTTGGTTTTAAATCAAAAATGCCACTCTGCCTGAAGAAAAAGATTTTCGATCAATGTGTTTTGCCAGTGATGATGTATGGATGCAAAACTTGGACATTGAATGCCAAGTTGCTACATAAAGTCCAATGCACTCAAAAGCATGGCAGGCTGTATGCTTGGCATAACGAGGAAAGATAGGAAACAGAATACGTGGGTGAGAAGTATGACAAGAGTAGTGGATATAATGGATAGAGTAAAGAGATTGAAATGGCAATGGGCAGGCCACGTGGCTAGAAGAATGGACGAAAAGTGGGCAAAAGAAGTGCTTGAATGGTACCCGAGAGAATGCAAAAGGGTAAAAGGAAGATGTTTAGACGAAATTAAGAAAACGTGTGGGGTGAGATGGATGTGAGTTGCACAGAACAGAGACGAGTGGAAGCGTGTTGGAGAGGCCTTCATCCAGCAGTGTATGGTGACTGGAGATGATACGTTTTTTTTTACATTTTAATTTAACCTTTCATTTTGCTAGTTATTTTTATTTCATTTTATATATCATTTAAAAATATTATTTTCTATATACATAATTTCATTGAATACCTTAAATGAACAATATTAATAGAGTCTAATATGCAGTTTATTGGATTTTTTTCTATAAACATTCGAAAATCCTTTATTCGGGAAAAATATTCGATTTTTGTATGAACCCTAATATACATATACCGTGTATATCGAGAGATGGATGTATTCATAAACTACTCAAATAAAACGATAGTATTAAAATAAACTGCAATCAAACATTAAAAATTCAAAATATGTAAAGTAACGAACGAAAGAATTAACTACCATAACAAATCTAATATACATATGCAGATATAATATAAAAATAAAAACACCGATAAACATAAACGACTTGAAAGTAATCAATGCTAATATTCTTGACTAACTTAATATTCATGATAATGATACTCAGTTCGAAGAAAAAAAAAGGTCGTGGACTAACAACTACTTGGATTGAAAGTTACAAGTTGTAACTTGTTGAAACCCATCGTTTTTTTTTTGGCAACATTAATATCTAAAAAAAAAAAAAACATTTTTCCATAGCAAGCATCTAAACAACAGCTTTGAGTGAGACTATTTTCATTTGTATAAGAATAATAAAAAGGAAGTCAATTATTAGAGCAAAGATAACACAGCGGCAAGGTTTTGCGTCGCAGTTGAAACGTAAACAGTGGCCATTTGCAAACCCAAGCTCAAATTTCAATACATAGTTATAAAATACACGCTTCGAATAGACTGGAATGGCTACGAAGAGTGTGGTGGGGTGATGCAACAGCAGATCCACACTCGGAAATACCAGCAAGGGTCTCTACTCCAAGGGTCAAAGGGTGAAAGGGTGAGGGTGCATTCTGTGGCAAACAGCATAGTTATGTGAATGCATTACAACACCACGACGACAATGATGCATGTCAATGCGGATGTGAATGGTGAAGCCATAGCGTTTCCTTTGTTGTTACCTCAGTCGATGGTGCAATTGAGCGAGCGGACGAACGGACACGCGACAGTCTCTACACTCCGACAGCCGGAGAGCTACTGAACGTCATTTGTGCGTCAGTTTTGTTATGTATGCATCAGACGTGGGGTGGGGGTAAAAACAAGAACATATGAGAATGTTCGCGAACTTGTCTTTCCGCCCGTCATCCGGTCTGATGAAATTCCGGTGACAGAATTAATTATTCTGTACATATTATTGTAGATGAAGGGGAGTCTATTTGGATATAAGTATTAAAATTTGTATATAAGCTAGACAAGAATCTATTACCCAAATATTTTAATAATTACATAGTTAGGAATAGAGATTTACATAATTCTAAAACTAGAAATATGAATAAATTAATTATAGGCAGAGTAAAAAAAGCAAGAACTGCAGGAGGTGTCTTTCACAGAGGTTTTCAAATCTATAATGCCCTTCCTGAGGACATTAGAAGTGCTAACAACATTGGTGCTTTCTTGAAGGGTGTTAATCATAGAAGTAGAATGCATAGAATCGCTCTCAGCCTCCAAAAATGTTGCTACAAAAACTCTGTGCGGCAGAGTTTGTTCATTATTTGCTCATTGTTTGCTAAACTTCGTCTCTCTCTTCAATGGCGATGGGAAGATGTTGTAATTATATAGGTTAATAAAATGCGATGTTTGGCATTATAATTTTATGTTACAGTTACTAATTATAGTTTTTTTTGTTGCTAATTATATATTATGTTATTTTGTAGTTACAATTATAGTTGTTACTTTTGTTATATATTCATTAGCCAGCAGTTTGGCTTAGTGGTAGCGTATATATTTAGCACCACTGAGGTCAAAGGTTCGAGTCCTCGCCACTGCTGGTTAGATTTGGGGGTTTTGTGACTCCAAATCGATCGTTTCTCTATCAGAGTTTATCAATTTTATCTGATCATTGCTGAAACGGTTCCTGAAAATTGGTATTAGATCTAATCCTGTTTTCACAAAAATCTGCCTGTGTATAATTTGTAATAATTATACACAGTAATCTGAAATCTATAGATATCTCTATATACATCTCTATAATTTCGTATTTAAAAAAAATCTAAAAATAATCCATAGATGTTTCTATGATTATTATTTTCTGATAAATTGTTATATGCTATATATTCTGATTGTATATGTATCTATTACTGTATTTCTGATTTCTGATTGTTTATGTATTCTGTATTTCGTTTACGTACACCCGTCACATTGGAGCAAATCTGTAATGGCGAGTGTATATTGATTTTTAACAATAAAATAAAAATAAATAAAATTAGCAATTTGCAATTTTTAAATAAATAAATAAATCTACTCTGTTCGAACGAATTGGATTTTTTAAATTTCTCGCCTGCTTGAAGAGGAGTTTGTATATGAACAATAATATTTTTTGTGCATATAATAGATGGTAATTGGACTATTCGTCACATTGCGGTGGTCACAAAGACAATTGCCATGAAAATCGCGAATACACAATATTTGGCACTCAAGTTCTTGTTAGTATGATGGACTTTTCGGCTGCCAGATGTTCCGTTATAGAGATTTTAGTGACTTTGTGACGAGTTCTTTGTGACCAGCAATCGGTTCGGTGATTACTAGTCAATGTATTATACGGTTCGGTGATTACTGGTCACAAATTACTCGTCACAAAGTCACTAAAATCTCTATAACGGAACATCTGGCAGCCGAAAAGTCCATCATACTGTAACGTATACTAAACAGAGCCGCCGAGTAATTGCGATCGGATTAGGCCGGGTAGCGTCCTGAGAGACCGTGTGACCGGGGTAAGTGGTTTTAAGGATTAGCGAAAAGCTAGGTGCATGTAAGCTAAACAATGATTGCACTTCTCATACCGTGGGAATACATATCCGAATACGTAGGTAAACAGATTAGACGTCCTGAGAGATCTACCCCTTATAAGGCGGTACGTAAGCGATATCAGGTCATTCTAGACGGAGCACTGGCAATGCGTGTATCTCCTTAATCATCAATAAATGCTGTGATACGACTGTTGGCCTTTTACTTGGATCCTCCACCCACCCCTACGCAACAATACTAACGATAACTATCATAGTAACGAGAACTTGAGTGCCAAATATTGTGTATTCGCGATTTTCACGGCAAAAATTGCCTTTGTGACCACCCCAATGTGACGAATAATCCAATTACCGTATTATACACCAATGGTTCCGAACGAATACAAAAAATATATAAAAATTGAGTTTTGAGCTATTTTTTACACACCTCTATAGAACAGGTGGTCGAGTGAAAGGTTTCGACCGTTTCCCGGCCTATGGAAATTCAGTTGAGTTTGAAAGAGGATCGTTTATTTGCGTTCAATTGGTACAATGGTTATTGTATGTACGAAGAGGTTTCTTCGGAGAAGTGATCTGTTTGAACTCCAGAGGCTCACTCTGCCGGTGGAGGTTGCTGCGTTGCTTTATATATGGAAGTTCTAAGCGTGGCGTGTGCAAAAGATCTCTTTGTTCTCCAGGGCACGTGTTCTCAGGGCGAGAGTTTTATAGCTTTGGGGTTGTAGGAATCTCGTCATAGTCATCGTCATCGAAACATTCGAGAATATTCCGCAACAACAAACCACATTCCTTGCGGAACTCACATTCATCAAAGCAGTTACTGCGACGCAGAATACATTCCCGAAAACCAGACGTCGCACACCTGCAACCATTATATTAAACTCAAGCGGAACGCCCCTACCAGTCGAGTGGAACCAAAACGGTCGAAACACGCCGCCACCATTAAACTACATCGAGCGGAACGGCGCCAATCATTCCAGAAAATTCTACGCCTCGACAAAAGTGCATTCCTCGTTTACGCATCAACAACCACTTCCATCAATCATTCCAGAAAATTCTACGCCTCGACAAAAGCAAATTCCTTTCTTACGCATCAACAAACCACCACCATCGATCAGGTGATTCCAGAAACACTATAAAAGGAGGTACAACCCAAACAACGCCAGTCGACCCACAGCAGCAAGCGTCGACATACAGCTCCTGACCAGCCACCACTACACTACGTGGACTTGGAAGATCAACCAGCCGGACGAGCCAGCAACACACTGCCGTATCCAGAGACCTTCCGAACATAGCCGAACACCGAGCCAGCAACACACTGCCGCATCCAGAGACCTTCTGAACATAGCTGAATGCCGAGCCAGCGACACTCTACCATATCCAGAGACCGCTGAACGACATACTTTTGCCCACAAATACCATACCTTTGTACAACCATAGGCAAACAATAAAACTTTATAAAACTAGCACAACAGTGTTTCGTTAGGCCGGGATACGGTCAACACACATGTACCCCGCCTACAGGGTCAAAGCCAGGACGACGTCCGTAAGAGAATGGGGTCATACGCTTCCTTTGTTTCCAAGACACGTGTATACGAAGCACGTGTCGACCTATTTTCGAGGCGCGTGTTCTATAGGTTCAAGCGCCACACATGAATGCTTTTTCTTTGTTTCCACGAACACGTGTAAATGATTGCCACGATTTTCAGGATATGTGTCGCAGTGGCCCGGTGAGATCATTGGTTGTTGTACTATATGCCTACACCTCCTTTACGTTTCACATGGCTTTCTTGTCAGCGGTCATTTTTATCTCTTATCCGAACGTTTTCATACTTGGCCATAAAAAATTGCCATTGCGGGAAAAATTGAGGTTTGAGCCATTTTTCCCGGAATCGTCTCAGAGAATGTTGGCAACCCTAGTCGCAGGTGAGTCTTTGGTGAAGAGCCACCCGCTGACAGCTTTGTTTACGTCCTACGGCTGTGCGGTTTGAGGTTATGTGATGCTATAATATGAGGGGCGCCGGAGAGTCACGCCCCTTCTCGCCCCTCCCTAGCACCTCTGGCGACCATTACACAATCGCGCTCAACGACTCGCTTTTCATTGCCGCTGACGCAGGCGCAGAAGCAGAAGCAGAAGCAGAAGCAGAAGCGGGCGCAGACGCAGAAGCACACGCAGACGCAGACGAGAACGTTCCCCCACCGGAAGTCGACTCCGAGACGCACTCGCACTCGCACTCGCACTCGCAGCCGTCTATCAGATCAGAACCGGAAGTCCAACCCGCATCAGTGGAGGCGGCCGCTCGCGATTCGCTTCTGCCTCTTCTCTGCGCCGTCGCAATGGAAACCGACAGACTCGACGCCGAACGCTCAAGACGACACCCACGACAGCGAAATGCCACAATAGCTTCCCTCGAACCCCTCACGTCCACGATGGAGACCAGAACAAACCCGCCCCACTCCCACATGGCGATATCCCAATACGACTCGGACTCGGACTCCGACTGTGAGATCATCGAGCCTCTGCCGAAGCGGATCGTCGCACCGATAGACGCGCCTTCCGGTCGTCTCCGCAGCAGGACTCGAAAGCGCATCAAGCGATCTGCGGCGATCACGACCATAGAAATAGACTGTTCACCCGTCGCGCGCTCCCGCTCGCCGATTTCCCAGCTCGACACTTCCATGCTGTTCGACCTCGACGAAGACGACTCGTTCTTCGACCGGGCCATGACCTACTTGGGCGACTTCATGCACGTCAAACACTTCAAACGGCTTTCCCCCACCCGGATCGTAGACACCGTAGACTTGTGCGGGGATACGTTCAAGCCGACGCCGGTGATCAACGAAGTCATAGTCATCGACTCGGACACGTCTTACACGGCGACCTCGCCGTCGCCTCACGATCAGAATACGAACCAAGTCGAGTGCACGAGCAGTTCGCCCGGCGTTCCGAAGCTCCACGACTGTCCCGTCTGCTTGGAGAGTTTGTCGTCGTCGAGGACGATAGTATCGACGTTCTGCGGACACGTCTTCTGCACGCTGTGCGTTCGGGTTATCATGAGCACTACTAAAAGATGTCCGACATGTAGGAAAACGCTGAAGGGGAAAGGCTATCATCAATTGTTTCTGTAACATGGTGACAATATGTACCGAAATATAATTGTTTTTACCTACTTCTACTAAAATTATGTGAAAATAAAAAAAATTTAATTGTACACTCGGAACGAATTGTTTTAAATCAATTGGAAGTGTTAAGATTTTTTTTTTTTTATTTCAATCTTACAAATTAAAAACTATAGGCGTAGTTATGCTTAACATTACTAAAACAAATGATTTTTTTTTTGTAAAATACTCTGAAAACATTCATATATAGTACACTATTGTCATTTTTTTAGTTTACAAAAAAAAAATACACATTATTTAGGTTAGGTTTATTATTCATAACTACATCCATATGTATGTACATATATATTATAATAGAAAAACACTTTAAATTAATATGATTTTTTTTAACGCTGAAATAAATATTTTATAATTCAAATGACCGTAAAATGTAATTAATTGTAGTTTCCTTTTTTTAAATCTTATATTAATATACATTTATTTATAGATACTTATCCTTTAGGTTGGGACTGCAGGTCGCTGACGATCGGTTATAGTAGAAATTAAATTTGTATTTATTCATAAAGGATGCAAACCAGACAAGTTAAATGCTGGCAACTGCATCCATATATGTATATGTATATATATATTATTTTTCTTTTTAATTCCTATAGTAAATCAAAAATGCTACTATACAGTATTTCGGCTGGTTCATGTAACAAAAATATATAATGATGTTTGAAAATAATATTTTATAATTTGACGCACATTTCAAGTTATGCTTTAAATGTCTTGCCCAATTGAAGAATCCCAGTGTTATAAATGTTACATTCCAAGTTTGCTATGTTCAAATTTGCTGATTTATTTTATATATTGTAAATAGTATACATAGTTTGTAACTTACTTTGCATTTATTTTTTTTTGTTACAATTAACAGATTATTATACATATATGAATGTGATAATTAGTGGTGACCACATAATCATACATACATAATGTACGGCTATCACTGTGATCTAGATGTAATTATTTTTTCTTTTTTTTTTAATTATTTTAGTCATTTATATTTGTATATTTTTCTTCTAGCTATTTTTCCACAAATGTGTATCAATTATTTAAAATGTGAAAATTATGTCGTCATTGGTGTAAAATGTATGTTATCGATTTATTTATCTACTATATATTAATGTATAAATTGATAATTGACGACTTGCAGTACGTATTACAGATCATTTGAAATTATTCATCGGATTTGAATTCGGTGAATTTGTCTTGAAATATGTGCTGGGAATTGTTGATCGCTCCTTAATATACATACAAGTTTACTTAACGATTATTCAATGTCTATATCTGACGAAATTATGTCATTTTAATAACCAAATATATTCTGTGTTTGTGTAAATACGGTGGAATTGTATTATGAAATTCTTTAATATAATATGCGTACCATATAGACTTTTCATGTTGTTATTTATCCCCATTGATATAAAAAAGATCCCACATTCTGTACGGTAAGTAGTGGAGTCATTTCATTATTGTTGTCAAACGTGTTCAGCTCTTTGGATTTATATAATAATAAATATATACAGAAACAGAAGGAATGTATGTATATATATATTTTTTCATGGATAAGTATGAAGATTTCTAAACATTACATTTATCAGAAGTCTATAAGCATGCAGGAGATAGCACCATGCACACTGTAAAGAGCACTAAAAAGACAATAGCCTCGGGTGTGGTTTATGTATCAATTATTTCCCAGAACAAACCGTTGAAATACCAATGGGTTCAACACTAATTCTAATATCATAAACGAGTAAAGTTTTAAGTTGACTGAGCTATCTCAGATTACCCTCCGTGTTACTTTTATTATCTGCAATGGCTAATCTTGTAACAAAATATACGTACCTTGTTTAAAAAGCAGTATTTACACATTGCTGCTTCATCAACAATCTCTAAGCGATAAGTTATTGTAATGTGAGAACATGAGAGAGGATATTTGACCTAATGGAATTCGTGCGTAGACAATTGTCACCCGAGACAATGGACACGTACATGTCCAGATAATGGATACACTAACGGACTGCGGATTCTGTCCTGTATAACTTGTCCTTTAAAAGCAGGTACACATTGTAGATCATTGCGTTCGTGGGTGAACAATAGAGACCCCCGAGTAGGCTCAGTAAGTGCCTGAACAAAGGATACGCTGGAGTTCTCACATAACAATAGACTCACCACGGTAGACCTTTACGTGCCTTGTCTAGGCACGTAAATGGATCGGGGAAGTTGTGGTATGCAACTTGTCCTTTATAAGGAGGTACACACGGTAAATCAGATATTTTGGAGTGAGCGGCAGTTCCGTATGGATCTCCTGAATCGTTGAATAAATGCTGTGAAGTGACTTTGGCCTTGAATTTGGATCGTGAACCTACCCGTATCCAAAATTATTATTGAATGTAACTATCGCATCTGTTCGGACCTGAAGGAACCTACGCGGCTTCCAGGGTAATGTTCAAACAAAAACTCGCACACATACTTGAATAGGATTAGAGTAAAAGAACTTTCAAGTCTAGAAATACATCAATGTTTCAGCAGATATGTACATATGGGTTTGTATATTAGCATTTATTTATAATTCAATGAATGATTGTACGTTAGAAATGGCCTCTTTAGTTAGCACGTGACTTTTAATAATTGAATATTTAATAAGATAAGCGACCGATTTGATTCAGTAAGTATTTCAATAGGGCACCATTTGATCTCAGAGAAAACTATCTAGCTGTTATCTATGCGATAGTTGAACATTTGGATTAAAATATGTAATACAATATCAACTGTAAATTGATATCTTTTTCTTTCTCATACGGTGAACGATCCGCCTCCACTTCTTAAGTTTTAAGCAGTGTTTAGGGACGATCCCATCAGTTCTTTAATTTGATCTAATCATCTTATGGGAGACCGTCCTCTCACATGCTTTCCCTCTGATATTCTGGTGACAACCAGACTAGACTAGACTCTCCACATTCTGCCTGGTAATATGGCCAAAGTAGGAAAGAATCCTTTTTCTATGTACATGTAGTCGTGGTCATTTCTACTACCTGGAATTTGGTGGACCCTTCAAGTTTTAAACAGCGTTTAGGGACGATCCCACCAGTTCTTTTATTTAATCTGACCATCTAATGGGAAACCATCATTCCGCTCGCCTTCCCTCTAGAATTACGGTGTCAACCAGTTTCTCTAGACTCCAAATTCTTCCTGGCAATATGGCCGAAGTAGGAAAGAATCCTTTTCCTGAAACCATCCGCTTTTTGAAGATGGAGATGTTCGTGCGTCTTGCGGTCCATGGAATGCACAGCATCCGCCTATAGCACCACATTTCGAAGGCATCTAACATGTCCCTTTCTCTTTTTAACTTCCATGTCTCGACTCCATATAATGGATTATCGATGTAGATCATAAGAAGTTGCACCAGAAGGATTTTCGTTTTGCTCCTTATAGAACGGTTTTTCCATATCTTTGTCAGACTGATCATCGCCGTTTTCGCTATTCATATTCTTCTGAGGATTTATGATTGGCATCCTCTTTCTCTGAAGATTAGGGGACCTGGGTCAACAAAATCGTTGACTTTCTGGTAGTCTTTTGGACTCAATGTGTCAACGAAGACGACTTTTGTTTTGTTTTTGTTTATCTATAATTGATATATCTATTGTTATCAATTAGTAGTGAAGATGAGAATCATAAAGGGAACGAAAGACTCGAAAATGTAAAAGAGTTACAATTTTGTATTAAAATTTAAGTGGCCAGTTAATTTCGTGTGACTTTTGATAGATTTCGCTTTGAAACGAAATGATTGAAGTCATCCCTATTCAAGTAATACAAAATAAATCTCTAAAAATAATATATAATACACCCATATATACTAGACCTGCATGCCATATATAATATTCCATTTGTTACAGACATTACTAACAAACTAACCAGTAGATTCTATGACAGAATCACTAATAACCATACTAACACACTTGTGAAGAGTCTCGGTGATTACAACAAAATGTCTATACCCTTCAGGTATAAACACAGATTACCTAAACACAATCTGCTTTAGGTCATCGACTTTAGAGAGTCTTTAATTAATATTATGTATTAGATGTAGTATGAGCATTTATAAGGATTGTAAATAGGTTTTTGAGCTCTTTTTCCTATTATGCTGTAGATTAACATTAGAATAATATAATACTATGATTACTAACCAAATTATATTAAATTGTAAAATAGAAAATGATCAGTAGATCAGTAGCTATTAAAATATATATAAGATGTACATGTATTGTGAACATAATTTCGTAACAATAAAAAGCATTTAAAAATCAAAATCAAGTCATCCCTACATTCACAAATCTCAGTGTAGTCATTAATCTAGTATTTCTCATATAATAAACACTGAATTAATAAGCAAAATTTCTTCTTTATATATATGCACGAATATATAGAAGTTTTTCTGTTTATTCATTTTATGTATTTGTTTATAGTTACCAGAAATTACCATAGTTACAAAGTTGCATCACACTTTAGATTAATCAATGCACTCCATGTGTTGCGTTCATGTGATACATTAATATTTAAAGAATGATACAGTCTGCAAGCTTCACTTTGGACGCTACTTTGAAACAGTTAAAAGTCAACGAGAGAACTTTGAGTACAGCTTCCGATACCGCACTGAGCCGACTGAGATGCTCTAACATAACCGAGCTGAAGAACACTCTGGATGAGAATTTGTTTAGTTGCATTTCATTTATATAGTTAGTATATTTCTTAAGTATTCATGTAAATGTTAGTTTATTTTGTTTGGGTATGCGTAGAAGGCAGGAAAAATTAGATATCGCCGACGGATGCAATCTCGTTCATCAGTCATTGAATCAATTGTATAAGAATGTCGTGTCTGAAGAAAAAATTAAGAAATTAGGTAAGTGTGTTGGTTATAACTATACTGTAAGGGCTCTAGGACATGGTCGAGTTTGGGTCGCCATCTTGTGCGTTGAGACCGATTTGACCATGTTGGTGGATACTACTTTACTTCCTTCCGTGTGTTTACAACAATACCGTCATTTCATTCTTGTATTAAATATGATCGATCGTAGATGTGACGTATTACGAGCGACACGTACAAGAATTGTTGACTCAACTGAGCAGTACTAAGGCTTTCATCAGCGAGAAGCTGGAATCTTTAAAAGGCAGTGGAATAATACTAGAAGAAGAGGTTTTTTTTGTGTTTTATGTTATGGTATGATTTTTTTAAGTTTGATTTTAATATTACAAAACGATTCTTTAGGTGAATGTCGCTGAAAGACTGTGTAACAATACAACGAATAGTCTGTCGTTGAAAGCAAAACCGTTTAAGATTATAAATAAACCAAAATTAACACTCGCTTTTGATCAGGTGGTTTATTTTTGTTTGTAAAATTTTAAAATACATAGATTGTGTGTGTGATTGTTTGTGTTTTTTAGGATGTGGAAAGTTTTCAAAAGTTCCTCGCAAGAACTGGAGGTCATACGGGTAGTTGGGATGACGAGGAGCATAGGATATTCCTTAAGTTGTGGCACAAATATCGTCTCCATATCTTCAATCGTTGCGATGAAGACGGTGCAAAAGGAAACTTTATTTTGTATGAAGAGGAATTTCAAAATGCCGTTCGTCAAATATTATCAGGTTTGTTAAAATATAATAAAAAAGGGCTTTTAGCATGTGAATAAAAAACTAACCTCACTTTTTATGATTTGGAAAGATTTTTTGAATTTATGTAACTTTGTAATTAAAATTTATTTTATTTTAGACAAAACGCTGGATGAAATATCGTCGCATATGAAATGGATGAACAAATACAATCAACTCAAAAAATTAAAGGATACGGCATTGGAAAATTGGAAAGCGTACCGTAAAGTTAATAAGTGTGGTGAAAATTCGCTGATAGATAGTGATAGCGGAATAGTACTTATGAATAGAAAGCAGAGTGTGGATATTCAAATTGTTAGACAAGAATTAGAGCATTGGAAATCCATGAAGAAAAATGAAAAAAAGAATAATAGCGAAATAATGGTTGTTGAAATAATTCAAAAAAATATACGTACATAAACAAAATTTTGGGTAAGTTTTTTATTAAAGTTCAATTTTAGGCTGAAATTGCGATAGCAAATAAAGAATTGGAGTATTTAAAAAGTGAGGATAGAAAGATTGATAAAGAGACCATTCTGAAGTGGGTCAATGCAAGGCGATTTCAATACGAACATATGGAGCAGCAGAAGGAAAGGGAAGAAAATAAGATCAAAGAGAAGAAAATTAAACAAGCTAACAAGAAGATTAAGGAATACAGGTAAGGTGTTATTTAAAGGAATAAAGCACGCATTTCCGAGTAAATCGTTATTTATGATTACAGAGCGCGCGACCAAGCAAACATAAACCGACGACTAACGATCATCAAAAAGCAAAAAGAAGACGAATTGCATAAAAAGATCGCCAAAATGAAAACGAAAAGCTATCGAGAAGTTAAAGGACAATATGCAAAATCAACAGAAACATGGTCAAGAAGGATATCGCATACGGATAAAACCAAATCTCATTCAGAGCAAAAATGCATCATTAACGGAATAGAAGCTATACCCAAGCTGTAAGTGTGAAAGTACATACATATCTTCACTGAAAAAAGCTAGTATTATTTTAAATTATAAATTTTAATTTTATTTTTAGAGCCGTTCCAAAATGGAGACGTGGTCTGATCATACGATAGACTTGCTGTATCACAAAAAAGTCAAATAAAATTATTTCAATATACATACTTTAACGATTTATTAATATCTTCAACATTTAATACTTACATTCTCAACAGAACTATGTATATTATTGTAAAATTCAATATTTTATAATATATATAATATAATATCTAGCACTACATGATAATCATAATACATAATATCAAATTAAATTTTTTTTTCTTCAAAATATATCTTGAAATGTGTCACAAAAACAAATTACAACAAGAATAATATTTTTTGCGAAGTAAACTGATCGATACGCATATACATATATATACAATATTTTACCAAAAACAAAAAAAAAAAACAAACGGAATGTAAATCAACATCGTAATAATTTACTATATATACAATCATCAAAGTAACTCACCATGTTTTCATCGAAACCGTGTAAATACATAAGATATGAATGGAAAAATTACAGATTAATTAATATTTACAACAATTGTATAATATTATCATGCATGAAAAAACAAAGCCGAGTGTGTAATTTGAATTGTATGTCATTCAATACTTTTAACAAAATAACGCGTAACGGGATTCGTTCGGTTAAGCCTTGGTTCCGAGCGGATTTGCACCGGACTGTTTCCCCGAGTTGCCAGTCTGTTCCTTCTCTAACTGCTTACCGAGGTATTCCCTGATAAATACGACACAAATTAATCAATCAATCAATCAAAATCGTCAATAAACATTAATCAAATACTGAATAGAACCCTCACCAATTGTGCACCATGAGCTTCTGAACGGCCAAGAGCGCTTCGTAACGCACGTTAGGATCCTCATGGCTCAGCAGCTGCATCACCAACTGCTTTCCACCGAGTTGTTCAATAACACTACAATCATGGATAAAATCATCATTCAATAAGAAACTACAATCAATATATATATATAAATATATATATATATATATATATATATATATATATATATATATATATATATATATATATATATATATATATATATGTATACGAGATACTGACTGTTTTCCACGAGGATAGTGCCTAACGTATTCTCCGATGTCGTACGAAGCTACTGACAGCACGAGAGGATCCCGCGATGTCTCCAGTAGGTGGATGAGGATGCGGAGAAGCTCGTAGTTCTTCTCGTTGAGCCTTCCGGCGTTCTCGCGCCAGAACTTGGCCGATTTGTGAACAGGCGACCATTCCAACCTGCAAAGTGTGCAATTATGTAAGTAAAACTGTTGAATATGCATATTGAGCGAAATATTCGAACGAACCTTCCACTCCTGATTTCTGTGGAGTATTCGTCGAATGAGCTCAAATCTTGCACGGAAGCTTGAAGCTTCTCGTTCAAAAATTCAACATCACCCATAATATCTTCATCGTCCGATTTCTTCTGCTCGAGTATGGACAATTGTTTCAATACTTTACATTGTACCATCGCCATGCAGTGTTCTTTAGCTACCTAAAAAGCAGATTCAAATCTTAGAACAGCTTCCAGTAGAGAAATACAAATTGAAATCCATAGAAACGATTAGAATACTTGATTGTCTTCCGGTTTTTCGATCAAATTACGGAACACGGCCAATACGATTCTGGTGACCTTTTCTTTGACAGAATCGCTGAGGATGTCAGCCAAGATGGGAATTACGTTAAATTTGTTCATCTTCTCGGCGAGCAGTGGATTGAATGTAAGAACCCAAAGGCAAAACACTAATTGATATTGTACCTGAAATAAATAATACAAAGATGGTTTAAAATTCAATTCCATGTTACATAATTAACAATGTAACGTACCTGGAAGTTTACTCGGGACGATAGAATCGATAAAATGGTGGAAATACCGTCGACAGACAAAAATGCAAATCGATATGCGTCAATTCTCAACATCATCTGAAGACAACGTGCGACCGATTGAATGTATTCGTTGTTCTGAAAGCATCAATCAAAACATTTAAACAAAATTCAATATTATATTAATACATTCTGAAAATAAAAGGCATCAATGAACATGTTAAATATATAATGCGAGTGATAAATTATAAAAAAAAGATCATGCTAATGAGAATCGATTCAACATGCATTGTATAATATATACAGTGAGACACGGGAACTCTTAAAAGTTCACACAAAACACTCTCCGCTGAATCTGTATTATTATAAATTTAAAAAAAAAGTACTACATATCCTAAGCTTAAGCTATAAATCTTTCATTGTAAATTTCTGTCTATACAATTTAAAAAATAAACAGACAGTTACCACTGATCCGGAATAGGATTTAAGCTCGTCGATAGCGGCCGATATATCTTTGCACTTCTCTTGGATCGTTTTAATCCCCTTTAAGCCGCTGTTGCTACTGATTTTCCGGGCCGTTTCAGCATTCTTTATATCGATGGCCAATTGGTCGGCCTTCAAAACAGTATCAAACATGCAAAATGCACATCAAACGGACAGTGCGAAGAGAAATAGAGAAAAAAAATGCTAACTAGCAAAGTTCCAAAGGAAAGCCCCAAATACTGTTTACTATTTACCCAACGTCCCCACACATAAATACTATCAGCTGATCGGTCGAAGCATCAGATGTTAAAACACTCTAAACTATGTCATGTGTACATAAATAAAATGTTAGAAGGATACATTTTGAATGTTTCATATGTACATATTTTTGTAACGAACACAATACTTACAAACCGAGAAGATTATTTGAAAAATATTGCATAGTAAATGTATGTACATAAGTGTTAACATTAAATTGCTATAAATATAATATAATAAATGATCATACGTCAAAAGTGATCATTCAGATGAGTCAGTAAAATGGTATGAACAATTAGATACAAAACAGTGGCATGTAGTAACTACATATTACTACAACATATCAACTATAATTAAACTTACATCAATTTTTAAATATTTATGTAAGTTTAATTATAGCTCAGTGGTTAGCGTATAATGCTAACGACTAAGGGATCACAAGTTCAATTCCCAATCCAGTGTTGCTGGCCGGACCATGGATATATATGATTCCAGGTCGATCGTTTCCTATTAGAGTTTGCCAATTTATCTGATTTCATTGTTGACACGGTTCCTAGCAAATTGGCCACCTACCCTCGTTTGTCACCATTAGTTGAATTTAATTTCAAATTTATATATAGTACATATGTACAAACTTCGCCTAAAAAAATATAGGTGTCGCCTTGGGGCAGTACCGTGATGACACAGGGGTAACAATAAATTTATAAAATATGAATAAACAACTTCTTAAAAGTTTAACCGGAAAATGTATAGCTAATAATATATCAATTCTTTACAAATATAAAAAAGACATTCAGCAATTGGTTTGAATCCTCGATAAAATGTTTAATTAAATTATCGTTACGTAATATTTAAATTTAAAGATTATAAGCCCGATGAAATATACGTGATTTGAAACAGTCTACATACGTTGGAGTGGCTTGATTGTTTCTAAATTGAAAGTTGTAGATTTATATAGCCAAAATCGTTTTGCAGTGGTACAGAAAATTAACGAAAAAAATTCCAAATATACCCGCTAACGTTAATTTCAATTAACCTGTTGTAAATATATAAAAATATCTTTCAATAGTGAAAGAATCAGATAAAAAGAAGGGGAGCGAGTGTATTATTATTAATAATATTATAACGTGGGAACATGAGAGAGTATCCACTATCTAAGTGCATTAGTGGGTGAACAATAGAGACCCCGGATTAGGCTAACGGGACTCAGTAAGTGCCCGAACAAAGGATACGCTGGAGTTCGCACAGAACAATAGACTCACCACGGTAGACCTTTACGTGCCTAGACAATAGACACATAAATGGATCGGGGAAGTTGTGGTATGCAACTTGTCCTTTGTAAGGAGGTACACACGGTAGACCAGATTATTCTGGAGTGAGTGTTGGATCCGTGTGGACCTCTTGAATCGTTGAATAAATGCTGTGAAGCGACTTTGGCCTTACAACCCACCCCTACACGACAATATTATAAATTTATATATAGTATATATGTACAAAGTTGGCCATAGGTGTCGCCTTGGGGGCAATCCCGTAATGACACTGGAAAAATTAAATTTAAAAAAAAGTTAATGTTAATAGTAGTAACTGCACACCACTGATATTTACAAATATATAACTTCAATACTTAGAAGTGATGAAAATGAATAATGAAACATATATATGTATTTGTACAAATGCAATCAAAAATATAAAATTAATTCAATTCCGTATCAATTGATAACCGTTTAAAATTTTTGATCACACTATAACATAAGTTTAATAAATGAATATGTACAATAGAATGAATGCCTCCACAACAATCATACGAAACGATCACTAGATAAGTGTTTACAAATATAATATTGTGGTTTATCCACTTTCTGTCGATCGTTTCGTATAGCATGCAGACTAAACCTAGAGTGCAAACAGCATTGACATTAAAAATTAATAATAAAATAAAATATATATGTATAGTAAAAAATTTCAATTAATAATAATTTTATATTGTGAACGATCAAATCATAACAGTGCAATTACGTTCAGCTTCAGTTGGTCTTTGAGCCAAGTCAGGTAAAAGTTGAGATCGCTGATCTCCATCAGCTCGTGCGACCAGCAGGCGATCTTAGCGATGATGCGGGAAGTCATGTTCGTAATGAAACCGTCCTGTCTGTTGAGCAGGTTCAAGAAAGGTCCCCACAACGAGTCCTTCTTCCTAATGGAATGCTCTCGGAATATTTCAACGCGTGACTTGTCTTCCTGTAATACAAATAAAATGAACAACACTGGAATAGAAACAATATTCCCAACAATATATATGTATAGTATAATTGTTTTGTTTTGCGTATTAATAAATTTCAAAGTGGCAAATTTTATCGTCGACGATCTAATCTCATTTCAAATTTTATTTTTCTATAATATTTTACTACCTGGAGCATGTCGTCGATCATGATTAGGATATACTGGATGGTCTGATCTTTGCTGACGTGTCCGAGCAGGTTCAAAAACGTCTTGGCGCACTGAGCACGGTACTCTTGGAGCAGCGACTCCTTGGCTTTGCCCTCGGCGTTGTCGAACGCTACTACAAAGTTGTAGTCTTCCTGCGTTATCATCTGCGATCTGAATTCGGGTGAAATAATTTAGAATGGTCGATTGTATGTCGGGTTACATTTTATTTTGAATTTGTATTAAAAGTTACTGACTGTAAGTACGACTGCCAGTTGACTTTCTGTTGCCGAATGTCGGCAGCTTGTTGCTGCAGAACGCTGGTCGCTGCAATCATGTCTGTAATCAAATTTTAATAAATTATATTTTATATGAAACGCTTTTGACATGGCTAAGTAGTTGATATTCTTTTTTTTAATTAAATTTAAATCTGTATTATATACTAATAAGTAATTAAATTATGTTATATATGAATGATTTTGACTTTGTATATGTTTTCTCATATACATATGATTGAAACTTCTTCGTGATGTTGAAGAATTCATTGATATATTATATAATATTGTTACGTACACCGCCGAGTAAGTGCAATCGGATTAGGCCGAGTAGCATCCCAGAGACTGTGTGACCGTTATAATTGGTTTCAAGGATTATCTCCAGACTGAGTGCAAGTAGGCTAAACAATGGCCACCGAATTGGCCGCTATTGGTCCCTTCTCAGAAGTGACCGATAGCGTGGGACTGGGTGTCGTGGGAATACATATCCGGGTACATGCCTAAACAATAGGGAAGTAACCGGACGTCGAAGATGCCCTGAGCGACCGATCCGTTATAAGGCGGTATCAAGACATTCTGGACGGAGCACTGCCAGTGCGTGTATCTCCTTAATCATCAATAAATGCTGTGAAACGACTTTGGCCTTTTACTTGAATCCTCCACCCACCTCTACGCAACAATATGTTGAAAATTATATGAGCAATAACCAGGGCCGGCTTAAAGGTGCAGCAGACTAGGTACGTGTCTAGGGGCGCTGCAAGGCGCCCCCATTTTTCTTTTTTTGATTATTAAATTGAAAAAATAATTTGGCTTTCTTTGAACTTATAAAACATTCTATATTCAACTTCATTTTTCTATTCAAAGTAACAATACTGATTATAAAATATTATAATTTATGAGGAACGCAGGAAGTTGACTGTCAAATATCAACAACTTACGAATAAAACTTGTAAAACAGTAAACTGTCGTCGGTACAAATCGTAATTTGGAATTGTATTTTGTATAAAATACCGCTGAAACATATCTATGTATATATAAAAATATATATCAGGGATGGATTTGCTTTACGACATTAAATATCATATTCTAAAATGAAATTTATTCATAGTTTTTCGTATTTTATTTTATTTTATTCATTTTTATACATAATACGTGCCTATTTTGAATAAAAAATTGTCTTAATATATTCTTAATATGTTTTTGTCTTTATATTTTTCTTTAATATAAAATTTCAAGAACTTTCATTAAATTTATTTGTTTAAAAATATAGGGAGGGGGGGGGGCGCTGAAACCAATCTGTCTAGGGGCGCCACATACCCTCAAGCCGGGCCTGACAATAACACATTAAAAGTATTTGAAGCTAACTATAATAAAAACATTCAGAATGTTAAATTCTAAAAATAAAAACAGAAATTATCAATGAAATCAAATAGGAAAGCATATTAAGGATTTCTGTAAATCTTTATGTAATTATTAAAATATATATTTTTTATAGAATATCATGCTTTTTTCACTGAATTTAAAATTGGTTCAATTGATGATTTTTCAACTAAATTGCCATGGTTAAATGATTCACTTATCTATTAGAAACTGGTGTGCATCTTTGAAAAATGCTATGAATTTAATTATTAAAAAAAATTTCATTACAATTTGGATTAGATTTAATATATTCATTGACACATATCGTATATATGTATGTGAAATATGGCTAATAGTATTTTGAATCAACATATATATAGTGTGCAAGCATATAGAGACGATACGAGGCATGTGACCAAAGTGAGTGAGCGAGTGAGTGCGTGACAATGACCTGTCTTCTCCTCGGGAAGAGAAGGAATGATGTCCTTGACGTTGGCGTCGAAGCCCACCATCTTGAGACGATTGGCTGAAGCTGGAGTCGGAGCTGAAGATAAACGACGAGAACCGAAGGAGTGCAACGATCTCGATCACCGCTCAGGTGACAGTCAGGCGGTCTCGTGACTTCCAACACCCGCTCCTCCCCACTCCTCTTTTGTTCTCGCTTTGTCTCTTTCTTTTAATATCGCTCACCACGAGTCAGAATGAAACAGAGCATGTTCAATCAATAGCATTGTTGCTTGCCAACTTGACCCATCGAATATTTATTTGACATAAGGTTTCTACATATGTGCGCACTAGGATTTTCATTATTTATTGCTTATCTTGTGATCCAAAGCTTAAAATAATTTATTTTTGTTATCAATTGACTTTTTTTTAAGACCATATATTTGAAAAATTACATTGAGAGTTTTTTTTATTTTGTTTAAATATTAATTTTTTCTATAAGGTCAAAGACTCTATAGATGAAACACTAAAATTACAAATAGTCTTTATAATAAACAAGAAAACACTATACGCAGACGATTTAACAACCTTTGATTTTTAAGGTAAACAAATTATTCAATAAAAAGCAATTTTGCGCAAGTTACTAAATTTTCGATTACGGAACATCTAGCACTCGAGTTCTCGCTAGCACAATATTTCGCGTAATTGAGTTTTTGGGTGCCAGATGTTCCGTGATCGAGATTTTAGTGACTTGCGCAAAATTGCTTTTTGTTGAATAATTTGTTTACCTTAAAAATCAGAAAGTTATTAAATAGTCTGCGTATAGTGTTTTCTAAATTTTTAATAAATAAAATATATGTAATGGAAAAGAAAAATTTCGTTACGGCCAAATTTCAACTGACGTTTGACAGTTCCATACAGCTGATTGGCGCTTTAGTGGTTTGTTTTGATACATTTATTGATTATTTCAGGAATTTGATAGCAAACTTAAATTTTTTATATATTACTTTATTCCAGAATAGTTAATGAGTAATACATTGAATAAACATGGAGTTGAAAGAGCCTCGTTCTAAAGGAAAATTAATAGTAGACTCTCAGCCGGCGTTTCCGATTTTCATCGAATCAGAGATCGGATTATCTATCGACAATTGGGTGCCCATTGTCTGTACTGGAGTTTACAATGGACGAAGTGTCATAATCAACTCTCCAGCTGAGATCAGCGCCTTGCACAGTATGGGTAATTTCGGCAAAGGCTCCAACTCAAGATCGAGACCAAACATCGTAAGAAATCATCCAAAACTTCCGCCGTTTATGAGAGAGAGACAGTACGTCGAGAGGACGAAATGGACCGACATGGCGTCCCTGAACAAAACATCGAAAAAGCCTCAAACAGACACGACTTCTGCCGGAGTTATTACAGAACTGCATGCGTTGTTTAAGGAATTGTTAAAGAGAAATATAATCATTGAAAATCCTGTCGCTAAAGATGAAGAAGATAAATTGGAGATTATTGACTTATTATCGAGCGATGAAGAGGTGAAAGTTCAAGATAATATTAATATATCTCAGTCGATTAATAATCCTAAATTTGCCGGAGACAAGGCGTCGACTAGTTGTCGGAACGATGAGATGGAAATATCAAACGACGAAGTCAACGAAGAGCAAGAAGTCGACGTTACGAGTTTAAAATTTCCATCAAAATCAGTCATAGTCTTGCCCGATAGCGATATGGAAAAGGACGATTATTTCAAAGACCTGAAACCCAAGTTGTGCACTGACGAGTCGAATTTATATGAAAATTTAATCCTCACGCTTGAAGAAGCGTACTTTTTAGCTTTCGGTCTCGGATGCCTTCAAATACTCGACGAATCTAAGAATGCTCTCAGCTTAGAAGACTCTTGGAGTTTGTTTTGCAATTCGCATGTGAATTTTCCGATGTCCTATATAGTCTATCATCACTTTCGATCGAAAGGCTGGATCGTCAAACCAGGAATTAAATTTGGAGGCGATTTTTGTAAACATTTTCATCACTTTCAGCTACACCTGAGTCATACATATTTATTAATACACTAATCATTTATTATGACTTTTCAGTGTTATATAAGAAAGGCCAACCATTTTATCATGCTAGTTATATTGTTCTTATTCAAACAACGCTGATAGACAGTCAAAGTCAGAATATTTCCCAAATTAATTACGACTGGATGGCAATACAGAACTTTATTAGAATGTCGGCGACAACAGGAAAGGTCAGTTAATTTTCAAAATAACCAATTAAACAAATCTCACCAATTTAGATCTGATGATCATGAATACGACTCACTTAAAATATCGAAACATATGTATAATTCAACTTTCAAATCAGAATATGTACATATGTATATTCAAATTATATAAGATTTTAATTCAGCTTTTTTATTTTTTAGGAAATATTATTTGCAAGCATCGTCCTTCCTGATGATATCAAGATGGAAGATTTAAAACGAAATCCAAACTCTTTGGAGCGGGCCAGTGTATGTGAGACTTTACTCAGGCGATGGATATCGAGCCAGAGAAGAAAAGACGGCGATCCGTCCCAATAAAACGTCAACGATAACAATTTGATTCTATTTATTTACATAAATTGTTACATTAAATAAACTATTAATAGATGATTCCAGCAGCCATTCTTTCTCTCATTTGTTTAGTGATGCCGGTCCTTCTGTATTCGGTTCTCTCTTTTAAATACTCTCTTTTGCATTCCAGGTTAAACTCTTCGTCGTTGAACCACTTTTGGAGACATTCAATCATTACGTTACTTTCTTGACGGCATCTCACAGTCATCAGAAGACCATTTTCTTTAGCGCAGAATTCGAATTTTCGAACTACATCTATGCATTTTTCCTTTCTGGATATATCTCTGACTCTTTTGGGTATTAAAACGTTCAATTCTACCTTGCGGAGAGATTGATCATTAGGATCGCCTGCAATATGCATATATTATATAAAATAAATTTTCACGATTTTTGGTAAGATAATTAAATGTATGATTAAAAGGGGAAAATGTTTACCGACTCCATGTGGACCTCCACCAAGATGTTTAGCCAATACGGTCTTCTCTGGTGCCTTCGTTTCTCCTTCTTTCTGACCAAACCACCACATTTTGATGCGTCGTACTAAAACGCTAAAATCGGTATCTGTCAAAACAGTGTTGCCATACTGAATTTCAATATCCAGCGTGCTACCATATTAGATAAAGTGCGAGATATGATATTTGGGCAAAATTATTTCACAAAGCCGTCACGATTAACTTCTAAAGCAAGCTGTCATTTAAGAAAATATAATTTATCGCCCTTTAAAAGTATTCAGTTGTTAGTTATTTCTCCACTCACCATTTCAGTGAGAAGTCGTCAGCACGCACCGTTTCATCATTGCGAGATCGACCCTATTTACCACGTAAAATAGATAGATGTGGGAGCATAAATCATTAACCGGGAGACATTTCGCATTTTCGAGCAAGCGGCTGCCCCGTCATGATCTAATACCAATGCTGTTAAGTGACTTTGGTCTTTTATTTGGATCCCGAATTCACCCTTTTGCGTAAAAAATATATCGAATGTCTGTTAACGACAAATTGATATTTTCTCCAGACAAGAGCCCAAGCGTAAAAAATTACTTGGGCCCCAAAAATCTGAATAATAAATAAAATTAATACAATATAAAAAATAAATGTATTTGAGGAACCTCGTTCTCAGCTAGAATTTGCGCAATGTTTTGTTAGAGTCCTTATAAAATGCCATTTAATAAAGAGGAAATGAAGCAATCGGGACCTTAGATGCCAATGCAATTAATGTTTATATTTTCGAAACAGTTTTGTAAATGAAATTAATTGTTTCCAACTACATACAAATATTTTTCATTTTTTGGAGCCTCTAATGCAGAGCCAAGCAACTTTTTGGTATTCGCGAAACACTTTGTTTACGACTCGTAGAGTTTGTCAGCTATATATGTACATATGTTCATACTTTATCGGCAGTCGCTAGCTAGTTCCTACATACATATGTGACAAAACGTTAACTAACATTGGTTTTCTCCTTCACACGCGATCTCGCTCGCACGGGTTAGATCAAAGTGGTGTGTACTAAAAGGGCCGTGGCCACCAGATGGCGATGCTCTGCTCTAATGTACGGTAAACGGGTTACATCCCAAATGTAAATCGCTACCAGGATAACCGCCACTACGAAATCGCGTGCGCGGGTCTCCTGTCGCACGAAAAGTCGTCGCACAGAAAAATTTCCGTACAGAAAACTGCCCAAATTTTTATTATTATCAAATCTAAAATGATGTTATGGACTCGTATGTTCGTATAAACATGTGAAGTTCATATGTCTAGTCTAGTCGAAGTTAATATCGTAGCGGCGGTTATCCTGGTAGCGATTTACATTTGGGATGTAATCACCGGTAATTGGATTATTAGTAACATTGCGATCGCCCAAAAGACAATTTTTGCCATGAAAATCGCGAATACGGAATATTTGGCACTCGAGTTCTCGTTAGTATGATACTTATCGTTAGTATGATGGACTTTTCGGTGGCTAGATGTTCCGTTATAGAGATTTTAGTGACTTTTGGGCGAGTGTTTTGTGAGCAATAATTACCGAACCGTAATCACCGAACCGAGGAAGGGTAATTGGACTATTTGTCACATTGCGGTGGTCACAAAGACAATTTTTGCCATGAAAATCACGAATACACAATATTTGGCACTCAAGTTCTCGTTACTATGATAGTGTAAGGCAGGGAAGGTATTGTGGCGGCTCGCTTATACGACATGGTCGAGTTTGGTTGCCTTCCTGCGAGTGGGGACCAACCCGGCTGGGTTCGGAGAGCTGCTACTCACTCTGTCTTCAGCTGTCATATAATAAACACGTGCATTAACATGCCAGTCGTCTCATTCGTTCATCCTCCATACTGGTGACCCCCGACATCGAGCCACGCAGCCTCGATCAATTTCAACATGCCGCTCATCCCTGCCTCGCCGAGCCAGGCGGGGAAGCTACCCGCCGCGCCCCCATCGCCATCAACACGCGTCGCGGCCCGCGGGTGACAATAAACGAGCAGACACGGCTACCTACCTATCTACCTATCGACTGGAGTCCAGCCACAACGTCGATGACAGGTGCTTTAAAAAATGGGGGAGCGAATGAGACGACGATCTTGACAGCTGGATGTGGAGTCATGCGCGATCCACTACACATAGAACGGTCATCCAGCACCACAAGACATACACCACCTCAGCACCATCATCATCATCATCATCAAGGCCCCGTCCGTCCCCACGAGCGTCGTCACGCCGAGACGGGCGGCAGCGCTACAACACCTCCACGAGCCACAACGACTCACAGTCCAGCTCGGAGTATCATCAACCACATCGATGCCCCTGCCGCCCCCGCCGCCCCACCAACCGACATCAGCCTCGGAAGAGCGGCGCCGGCGCAGCATCGCATCGCGCGACCATCGGACCAGCCACCGTCCTGCTCGCGACGTCACCGCCCTCGAATCTACCGACCATTCAGGGCGGTACACCTATGTACACAGCGGATGACCCACGTCAACAATTTTTTTCTCCCCACGTAATAATTTTTTCTCTTTGTGTAACAATAATTTTTTTCTTTTGTAAAATTTGTTTCTTTGTAATTTTGGTATCGCTGATGCTGGGGGGGGGGTGATGTAGCGGCTCGCTTATACGACATGGTCGAGTTTGGTTGCCTTCCTGCGAGTGGGGACCAACCCGGCTGGGTTCGGAGAGCTGCTACTCACTCTGTCTTCAGCTGTCATATAATAAACACGTGCATTAACATGCCAGTCGTCTCATTCGTTTATCCTCCATAGTATGTTGACCATATCCCGGCCTAACGAAACACATGTTGTGTAGTTTGTAAGAGGATCGTTTATTTTTGTTCAATTGTTACAATGGTTATTGTATGTACGAAGAGGTTGAGCTTCGGAGAAGTGAGCTGGTTGAACTCCAGAGGTTCACTCTGGTGTTGGGAGCTGGTGCGTCGCTTTATATACGTTCTGGCTTGAAGCGTACCGCGTGCAGATGCTTTGTCTTCGTTTCCAGGACACGTGTCTTGAGGACACGTGTTGACCTGTTTTCGAGGCACGTGTCTTCGGTACACGTGTGGTTTATAGCTATGGGGTCAGCGCCAGGACGTCGTTAGTTTGAGAATGGGTAAACGACTTTTCAGGCATGTGTTGCAGTCGCCTGATGACATCAATGTTGGGTTTCGTTCGTTTTACGATCGAGCGATGAACTCTTTCTTCTGGAATGGTCGAAGGAGACTTGAGTTATACACATTGATGTATAATACACATAGATGGGCCCTAACGTGTGATTTTGGTCGGAGATCTTGTCTTCACTAACTGAGAGGTGCGGGGGGTTTAACTAGCGGGGAAGTTGGGAAAAAAAATGTTTTTTTTCCCTACGACGCAGCGGTACCTATCTACCTACTAAGAGAAACTGTGCATGCACCATGTATTTTGCATGCGCCAAAAGGGAGACCAGTATAAGACGTGAGGGCAGATCTATTGTATTATACATCAATGGTTATACATGTTTGTACAGGATCGATGATGAGATCACTGGTTTTGATTCGTAATAGCACAAGTCGTGCTATATTTCTACAATATTTATCGTTAGTATTGTGGCGGCTCGCTATACGACATGGTCGAGTTTGGTTACCTTCCTGCGAGTGGGGACCAACTCGGCTGGGTTCGGAGAGCGGCTACTCACTCTGCCTTCAGCTGTCATAAATAAAACACGTGCATTCAACATTCCAGTCGTCTCATTCGTTCACCCCCCATAGTATGATGGACTTTTCGGCTGCCAGATGTTCCGTTATAGATATTTTAGTGACTTTGTGACCAATAATCACCGAACCCCGAGGAAGACATAGTTTTACAATATTTTATTTTATTTTACAAAATCAATTAATCAAGCACACTCGTCTAACAGATTGCTCCAAAGCGACGAGTGTGCTAAAAAGATTAAGAAGTACAAAAGGAAAAAATACAAGTTAAATAAACAAATTATATATACAAATTTAGGAATCTCGTCATCGTCATCGTCATCGAAACATTCGAGAATATTCCACAACAACAAACCACATCCCTTGCAGAACTCACCACACGTAAACAACACGTGCACTTCTTGGAATCAATCGCCAGTTCTTATATTAAACTCAAGCGGAACGCCCCTACCAGTCGAGCGGAACCAAAACGGTCGAAACACGCCGCCACCATTAAACTACATCGAGCGGAACGGTGCCAATCGTTCCAGAAAATTCTACCCCTCGACAAAAGCAAATTCCTCGCTTACGCATCAACAACCACCACCATCGGTCAGGTGATTCCAGAAACACTATAAAAGGAGGTACAACCCAAACAACGCCAGTCGACCCACAGCAGCAAGCGTCGACACACAGCAGCAGACCAGTCGACATCCAGCTCCTGACCTGCCACCACTATACTACGCGGACTTGGAAGATCAACCAGCCGAACGAGCCAGCAACACACTGCCGTATCCAGAGACCTTCCGAACATAGCCGAACGACGAGCCAGCAACACACTGCCGCATCCAGAGACCTTCTGAACATAGCCGAACAACGAGCCAGCAACACACTGCAGCATCCAGAGACCTTCTGAACATAGCCGAACGCCGAGCCAGCAACACACTGCCGCATCCAGAGACCTTCTGAACATAGCTGAATGCCGAGCCAGCGACACTCTACCATATCCAGAGACCGCTGAACGACATACTTTTGCCCAAATATAATACCTTTGTACAACCATAGACAAACAATAAAACTTTATTAAAACAAGCACAACAGTGTTTCGTTAGGCTGGGATACGGTCAACACACAGTACCCCGCCTACACAAATATACAAATTAAATAAGGAAAGTAAATCAAAATAATCAAAAACACCAATTCAAACTTTCTAAATGGTCGCGACCTCCATAACTTAGGAAGTGGTGCAGAGAATTAAGAGAGACGTGAAAAATGTCAATGGCACCATCCAGTGAATTTAAGAAACGGAGGCCGCGAGGAATGGGAGAATATATATGAAATAAACTTGTATACTGTACAATGATAAACGATCCTCTTAAAAACTCAACCGAGTTTCCACACCTATCCCGCGCCCTATAAAGTATATTTAATTTTGTGTTAACGTTAAAATGAACGTTTAAAATATTGACACGATTTGGCGATGAGTTGTAATTTTGTTTGAAATTCATGGCCGCTACGAACGATGTTACGATGACGCGTTGCCGATCGGCGAGTAGGTGATCGCGAGCGTGAATTGCAGGTTCATTTCTTGTCGTATCGCTGTGTTTCGACAGTTACTTCCATCGATAAACGACAATTCCACTCGCCCCTCGTTTCCGGTCTACTCTTACTTCGGTCTTCGAGCATACATACTCCATTTCCATAACAACTGACAGGTTTGTTCTTTACCCACTGACATACACTCACTCACACTGGATGATATGTACTTCTACACCAAACCGAAGTGTCAATTCGACATTTGAAGTACACAAAGTATATATTCGAAGTAATTATTTCGTTTTTGTGCACTTTTATGTGTATTCAAAGTGTATGTGTTTGTTTTGATTGTTGTTTTTAGCTATATGGGGTTGTTAGATGAGGTCATCGCGAGTTGAATTTGAGGTTAAGTTTATGAAGGCCTGTACTGTTTTTGAGCAGTAAAAAATATTTACAAAAACTCAAATAAGTCGCTTTTGCATAGTCTATTTAAAAAATATGTCAAAACAAATAAGTTCCGAAGACGATGTAATTTTTAAATTATTATTTATTTATATACGATATAAAGTTTAATTTAATATATGTGCTCAGTATATCATGACATATCATGATGATGTGTAATTTTTTGATAGAGCATATTTGTTGGTTTTTATAATAAAATGTTTGATATAATTGTATTATTAAACAAAATATTTATTTTATTTAATAATACAAATACAATAAAGATTTTGAATGTTGTACAAATTCATGTACTACATATACAATAACAAAATATCACAAATGCTAAAGCTTCAGAAGAAGCAGTTTTGATACTATAATGTGAGAACACGAGAGGGTTCCGCTGTCTAAATGCATTTGGGGGCGGAAAATGTGGACCCCCGTATTGGCCTGACAGTACTCAGTAAGTACCCGCTAGAATTCTCAGAACCCGAGAGCGTGAGACTCACTTAAAACTACGTGCCTAGACAGTAGATAAATAAATGGATCGGGGAAGCTGTGGTGAGCAACTTGTCCTTTATAAAGAGGTACATATGCCATATCGGATTATTCTGGAGTGAGCGTTGGCTACGTGTGGACCTGAATCATTCAATAAATGCATTTGGATCCTGAACTCACCCCTACGCAACAATATTATTAAATGAATTATTTTTCTACTAGTATTGCTACTGATACTGTTAACCAAAACAATAATCGATTTTTTTTTGCATTTGAAACAAACCGTTCATATGAAGCTTCATAATGTCCCAATTAATATCGTAAGTTAAATGGCAGAGGTCTGATGTACGTACATTTTGTATGTTTCAGAAGATGGATCGTTTACTTAGACTGGGTGGGAGCATGTCGGGGCTGACCCAAGCTCCGCCACCTTCTGATGCACCTGTCGTCGACACCGCTGAGCAGGTCTACATCTCATCTTTGGCTCTGTTGAAAATGCTTAAACACGGACGGGCTGGAGTGCCTATGGAAGTCATGGGACTGATGTTAGGTCGGTGTTTTGATCATTGCTTTTACCGATGATATGAAATGTGCTCTATTCTTGTAATATACGTATGCATTTTTTAGGTGAATTCGTTGATGACTATACTGTGAGAGTCGTGGATGTGTTTGCTATGCCTCAGACGGGTACCGGAGTGTCGGTAGAAGCCGTCGATCCTGTCTTCCAAGCGAAAATGTTGGATATGCTCAAACAAACGGGAAGACCTGAAATGGTCGTAGGATGGTTAGTATTCGCTTTTCTCAACATACTGAGCTATCGAATGTCATTATTTTTAAAAAGTTACAGTTGAAGTATATCTTCCAGTTGTAATATATTTTGACTAGTTGGAATATATTCCTTCTAACCTGGTACAAACTACCGTTATAGTTGAAGTGGATTTTCAATTGTAATATATTTCAACTAGTTGGAATATATTCGGTCTGACCCACGTTAGTTGATTCATATCGCGAATTAGATTCTAACTGGTCAAAATATATTACAACTGAAAATATACTTCAACTATAAGTTGGTACTAGGTTAGATGGTTTTCGTGAATACGTCACTCGACTAGTAAAAGTTGAAAAGTCACATTTTTGCTTTGAAACACATTCTTAGAGTTATCGTAATACGGTACTCATTACCTTTATTTGTAATATCTAGTAAATATTAACGCATTATTGAATTTTAAAGCATTCGTAAAAACTTTAAAGCTGCCAAAACTCAACTGTTATATTACAACTGGCGCACATTGTTGAAAGTGTATTTGCGCTTGTAGAGATATAATTTACTATTTGAATGGTATTCGAATATGAATGACCCAAAATGCCAGTTGGAATATATTACAACTGAAAATACACTTCGACTGTAACATATACATATGCTGAATATTGTATTATTTATTAAATTTTGTTGTTTGAAGGTACCACTCTCATCCTGGATTCGGATGTTGGTTGTCTGGAGTCGATATCAATACCCAACAGTCTTTCGAAGCTTTGTCGGAACGAGCTGTAGCCGTCGTCGTAGATCCGATTCAATCTGTGAAGGGAAAAGTTGTAATAGACGCATTCCGTCTAATAAATCCCAACATGATGGTTTTAGGACAAGAACCCAGGCAGACCACATCGAATTTGGGCCATCTTCAGAAACCGTCAGTGCAGGCGCTCATTCACGGACTGAACCGCCACTATTATTCAATTAGCATTAATTATAGAAAAAACGAGCTCGAACAGAAGATGTTGTTGAACTTGCACAAGAAGTCGTGGATGGATGGTCTGACGTTGGCTAATTACAAAGAGCACAGTTGTTTGAATCAGTCGAGCATAGCTGACATGCTCGAGTTTGCCAAGAATTATAATAAGGCGCTCGAAGACGAAGAGAAGATGACGCCCGAGCAGTTAGCCATTAAGAACGTCGGTAAGCAGGATCCGAAGAGACATTTGGAGGAGAAGGTGGACGTACTTATGTCCACGAATATTGTGCAGTGTCTGTGCGCTATGCTCGACGTACAAGCTTTCCGAAGAATAACCGAGGACGACGAGACCATTGCGAAAAGTTTGCCGATGAAAGCAGTTACGGCTGGACCCTCTTCTCAATCGACCGGATAAAACTTTCTGAAGCTTATTTTTATTATTTTAAGTTTTTTTTTTAAATTCAATTGCATTACTTTATATTTTTAAGTAAATTACTAATAAAATACGTATATCTTAATGTATTTTTATTATTTTATTTGTTCAATTATAAAACTACAATATATGTGTGAATGTATAAAGGTTTAAATTAGGCATTCATTCCCAATCCCACCTGTGGGTCAACGGTTTGAATTGCCAAAGGTCAGGATGACCATTATGGGGAATGGAATTGAAGTCGGATTCACTCCACTGGAAAGGTGGCAAACCTCTGCTTTCATTGAAGGTTGGACCAGATACAGCAAGGAACTGGAAATTCCTTGCAAGTTTTATGTTTGTTATCTTAGCATCAGTTGCACCGTGAGATCTGTGATTCAACGCTGGGAATGGATATGTACCTGGAAAAAAAAAAATTTGTAATATACATATATCCAAGGCTTAGTTCCTTCATCATGCAAAAAAATTAACCATCTGCCTAGTGTCAACATTTTCTTTCTGAAAGTGACAATAATCATGTTGGTTTATGCTTTTTCATTAACGTAACTAAGGTTTTGGATCTGGTAATCTTGGATAGAAGCCTTCAAAATGCTTTGGCAAACAAAAGGCTAAATATTATATTCTAGAAGACCCCGACAGGCTAAAGTATCTTCATTTCAGTACCATTTTTAAAATTCAAGTCGTTTCTGGCTGATATCGCATTCTCAGCACTGTACGGAGGTTGGCAATCGCATCGTGCCAGTGGATCGTGCTTAAAGTCGTTGTATCTCATCAGAGCGAGCATGTCGTCCATGTTGTTCACGTTGACATGGTCCCTTTTGAAAATCAACGCTCTCGGATGCTTGTTGTAATCAAACCAGTCCCCAAATTCCTCCACCATATCAGATGTACCACTCATGTTGAAGATTTTAGGGAAATATGGTAGGTTATAAGATGGCCAATAGGTCTGAGATTGAAGCAGCTCTGTCCTGAAATGAGAATTGATCGTTTAATTGTTTTGAGCACATATGAATTGTGCGTTTATTTACTTACATATCCTGCATCACGATTGTTCCAGGTATTTGCTCCAGCACCCACAACAGACCGGGTTTGATATTCGGCTTTGCTTTGGTCCCCGGCTTGAACTTCTTATAGTCGACTACCATCCATTGATTGTTGTATGTTCCGCTGTTGTATCTGCTGAATATATCGGACCAGCTTTCACCGGAGTCAGCTAATCTATTGGCGACCATCGTCCGAATGAACTCCATGACTTGTCCGTGCGAATTGACGTACTGCCACAGATCCTTATTGGTGTTGCCAATTGTCGTTTCTAAGCTCACCATTCCTGACGATAGTGTGTAGAAGTCATCGCCTGATTGCAAAACTCCTGGGTACGACGAGAAAGACATGGTATGTCCTTGTAGTTTCTCTTTAGAGCCCGGTAATTTGCTGTATTTCAACGAATACTTTTTCTGTATACGTAGCATTGATTCGTATCTGGAAACAAATGAGATTTTACAAACAAATTAATGGCATTAAACCCTAATACGATTCCTTGAACTCAGACGATGTGCTTTATCAGGGCTTATGGACTCTACTGTATATATTCTATGAACATGATCTATGTTATGAATTATTTTTGGTTAAAATATAATTAGTGAGTTCTTTTCCTATCTGAAAAACATAGTAGATCCAAAAGTTTAGTACCCAGTCCATGTCACTTGCGAGACGTATAAGTCTGAACCGTCTGGTATGATTTTAATCAAGGCTGAGCAATGTCCGTCTCCAACTGTTTTCCCGAAGCCCTCCATTGCGAACAGATCTTCCAAATCACCTTGTAGATTGAAAGCCCTGATTTGGAATTGAAATATTTTATTTATTCAATGTTACTCGAGGGTGAAAGGCAATGTTATATTAAACTTACATGATGTAATATTTGGAAAGTATTTCCTTTTTATTTTTAACAACTTTGTTGTATCCATCGGCAAGGCCTTCCAATTGTCTCAAATATAATTTCACCTGAATAGTTGATAATGTGTTATAAATTTAATCAAGCTAAATTTAATGAATATATTATACCAGCTTACCTGATACCAATATGGATCTGAATTCGCTTTAGAACTTATCATACTCTTCACCCATTTTCGATTTCTATCAACGAACAATTTAATTTTCAGACAAGCTACTTTGCGACCCGCACACATGCTGCAACCCATAAAAAACATGAAATTGTATATGAATGTATGTATATGGTATAATTAAATCAAATGAAAAACAAAATAAATATAAATTAGGTGCCAAAGTTAGCACCAATGTGCACAGTACCAGCAGATAGTGCAAAACATCACTCTGGACCAGAAATTTGGCACATTCATACAAACCTTCCACGTTTTTTCATACATAATATTTCTATTCAAACAAAATTTGAACAAATACTTCAATTACTGATATTCTTATAAAACAATCAACGTGGTAACACTTTTTTGTGGTAAATGGTGAAAAGTGAACAATGGCGATGATTAGAGACACGTATTTTGGGCATTTTGCTATTAATGCTTAATTGATGCTAAATTTTGGAATAGATGTTAAATTCGTAAAATATGCGAATAGATGCTTAAATAACAAACAAAAGTGAAATTTGCATAAAATTTATAAATTTAATAGACAATTTAAAAGGGTCTTCCTATCCGTTTGCCCATTTATTATGTGAAGAAATTCAGAGGATAAAACAGAGCTTGCAGTTTACCAGTGTTTTTCCTGTCGAAACTAAGAAACTGCTTTTGTCTACTACTGTGAACAAAAGAAGACAGTTGGAGCTGTGTATCCAAAAGGCTGCTCAAAAAAGCATCTTAAAACTAGACTCAAGACTAAATGAGACAAATCTATTCCTCCAAACATTGAGTTGACTATTCAATCCATCTGTGGCAGGTACAAAATCTAATATTAATGTTAAAGAAACGGTTTTGCTTTTTAGAAACCTGCCATTGTTTAATGTATTAACAGAGTCTCAATGTTTGGAAGGATATCAGCACTTTTTTAGACAATTAATAGAGAATATAAAAAGTGAATCTACGTCGGATATATTGCTATTATTCATGGCAACAAAAATTAAATATATACAATATAATTGTTACCGATCGTCGCATGAATCTCAAAAAAGAATCTGTAGAAATATGCTCCATGTTAAGTTTTAATCAATTTTAATTGTTATTATATTTTTATATTCATATTTTTTTGTCTTTGTATTTTTATATTCATGTTTTTTTTATTGTAATTTTAATTTAAAAATATTTTTGAATTTTTTCTATTTTTTTTTAATGGTTGTGTTGTCTTTAAATTGTATATATGTATGTATATAAATTTTATTAAAATTCATCGAAATTTTTTATTATTTAAAATTTAACTCTTCATAAAAATAGATGCTAAATTGAACATTTTTAATGCCCTGAAACGCTAAAATGCAAAATGAAAATGCTAAAATTGATAAAAATAGATGCCCAAAATGCTTTAGCGATGATACATACTCAGCCATTGTGTTTTGCCAATGCATCCAAATCAATTCTTGAGTTAGGGCACCTTCCAGGAAGCCAGCTGCGAAGGCTTGCTTATCATCATCATACGTATCGGCTGTATGAAGCTCCAAGAATGACCACCTGTAATGATAAATCATTCATTTAATAGAAATATATCGTACTGTTTGGATTGTATTGATATGTCTTACCCAGTAGAGTTGATTTTATTGTCGAATACTGCTTTGGCTACATAATTAGCGGGTATATCATTATCCTCGTGAACTTCATACACTTTCAGGTAATTTTCCTCGATTGTGGCGTACGTTATGCGTTTGGTTTCACATCCTGAGGTAAAAAATGTCGATATTAGAAAGACAAAAAGTGCTTTGTAGCGTGTTGATGACGTTGTTAGCATGTTGACGTGTGTTTAGTCACTGTCGTTGAATGGCAGTTACTGTATCTTAAAAGGTCGACAGGTCACTTATTATTGTTTGGTTTTGATACGAGTGGGTAGATTTGCTGTAATGTGTCGGCAATAATCCAATTATTTATCATGGGTGTATGCAAAGGCTCATGGATGTAAGTGCATAAACCGAAGACGTTTTAAATAGCATATTTGTATGCAGTGAAGAATGTAAAAAACTGATATATGTATGTATATATAAATTTAAATATCTGAAAATTTGGTAAAAAGGTATTTGGGACAACTTCAATTTATAACTCGAATTCAATTTATAACATTATTGACTATTACCTACAAAATAAAGATGAATGTTAGTTTGTACACCATGGAAATTGCAATTTTCAATTTAGAATCACTTAATTTGGTGTGTTATCAATTGAATTAGACCAGGGTTTCCCAAACTACATACGTTCCAAGAAACACTGGTGTTCCAGGGAACCTGAATAGGTTTTGTGCAAAAATTTTGCTATGGTTTTATAGGCTGCAACACATTTAAACAACTTCTATCTCAAAATGAATGGCGAGTGATGTACAATCTCCACTGATGTTTATGAAGTCAAGAATCAAGTACAATAATACAAATCAAGTACATACAGGTTGAGAGTTTAGAAATTGGATACGGAAATAAAAATTGTGGAAAAAGTTGTAGGAATCTCGTCGTCGTCATCGTCATCGAAACCTTCGAGAATATTCCGCAATAACAAAATACATCGAGCGGAACAGCATCAAGCATTCCAGAAAATACTACGCCTCGACGAAAGCAAATTCCTCTTGTACGCATCAACAACTAAATGCTCGTACGACCACTTCCATCAAGCATTCCAGAAAATACTACGCCTCGACGAAAGCAAATTCCTCTTGTACGCATCAACAACTAAATGCTCGTACGACCACTTCCATCAAGCATTCCAGAAAATACTACGCCTCGACGAAAGCAAATTCCTCTTGTACGCATCAACAACTAAAAGCTCGTACGACCACTTTCATCAAGCATTCCAGAAAATACTACGCCTCGACGAAAGCAAATTCCTCTTGTACGCATCAACAATTAAATGCTCGTACGCATCAATAACCACTTCCATCAAGCGTTCCAGAAAATTCTACGCCTCGACAAAAGTGCATTCCTTTCTTACGCATCAACAAACCACCACCATCGGTCAGGCGATTCCAGAAACACTATAAAAGGAGGTACAACCCAAACAACCCCAGTCGACCCACAGCAGCAAGCGTCGACACACAGCAGCAGACCAGTCGACATCCAGCTCCTGACCAGCCACCACTTCACTACACGGACTTGGAAGATCAACCAGCCGACCGAGCCAGCAACACACTGCCGTATCCAGAGACTTGCTGAACATAGCCGAATGCCGAGCCAGCGACACTCTACCGTATCCAGAGACTAGCCGAACATAGCCGAACAACGAGCCAGCAACACACTGCCGTATTCAGAGACTTGCTGAACATAGCCGAATGCCGAGCCAGCGACACTCTACCGTATCCAGAGACTAGCCGGACATAGCCGAATGCCGAGCCAGCGACACTCTACCACATCCAGAGACCTCTGAACGACATACTTTTACCAACAATTAACCATACTTGTGTATACGTGTTACTACCAAATAAATACCACATTCAACATATAGTTGTATTAATACCGAACACAGACGAATCTGTCTACAATACATGGCGGACTGGTGGTGAAGAAGACCTTCACAATAAGACTAGTTCCCATAAAGTGTTACGTACAATATAAGGTAAAAGTAATACAATTTTTAATACAAGGGATAAAATTCAATTTTGGATTTAACCATACATACTAACACACTTGTGAAGAGTCTCGGTGATTACAACAAAATGTCTATACCCTTCAGGTATAAACACAGATTACCTAAACACAATCTGCTTTAGGTCATCGACTTTAGAGAGTCTTTAATTAATATTATGTATTAGATGTATTATGAACATTTATAAGGATTGTAAATAGGTTTTTGAGCTCTTTTTCCTATTATGCTTTAGATTAACATTAGAATAATATAATACTGTGATTAATAACCAAATTAAATTAAATTGTAAAATAGAAAATGATCAGTAGATCAGTAGCTATTAAAATAGATATAAGATGTATTGTGAACATAATTTCGTAATAATAAAAAGCATTTAAAAATCAAAATCAATTTTGGATTTCATCAGTTGAATCTTAGATGAATGGCTTAAATTTAAAAGTAGATGAAAAGCCAGTAGTTTTAAAATAGATGAATTTTAAAGGCATTAAATGATTTCTGAGCGAGTTTGTCAGAAAAATACCCCAATATGGTAAAACAAACTATTTTTGTCTTACTTCCGTTTTCAATATCGTATTTATGCGAAGCAGAAATTTCTTATTATGTTGCAACCAGAGAAATGTTATATTAATTACATTTCTATGGTTGTAACGCTTAAAGTGCAGGAACAGAATCAATGCAACCCCACATATAAGAATTGAACTCGCCTTTATTGTGTCTGATGCCTTGATATCAAGAAGATTTGCGATTCAAGGACTCAAAATCATCAAAGTCGTTAAGAGGGCTGGACACCAGCGCCTTGTCCATACAAACGTATTACTCTTCTATCTTCCTCAATTATTGCACTAGAGAAATAATTTTTTAATATGCTATGGATATCCACCATTGGCATGCATCTGTGCTTTTATTTTCTTGATTAGTTATTTTTTATAGGAACTAGGAGCCGCTAAACATCTATAAAATCGCCTCTTTTTTTCACCCACGAAAAGAGTCCAACGTGCTTATTTAACGGTCTATTTAAAAAAAAAATTCGCGCACAGGTGCATAAAAAATATCTTTCTCATACCGATGATGAAATTTTTTTTAAAATTGGTCCGGTTTCAGAGGAGAAAATTGGAGAATACGAAACCTCGATTTTGTCCATTTAAAATACGTATCATCTGGTCGAAGCGCAACTGTCGCATTCACTCAATATATATATTGATATATATTGTCGCATTCACTCAATATAAACATTCACTCAATATAAACATTCACTCAATATAAACATTCACTCAATATAAACATTCACTCAATATAAACATTCACTCAATATAAACATTCACTCAATATATATATCGCAGAAAGAAAAGGCAACAAAATTAAGGTTTCGGGTGTACAGCCCACTTAAGAGCTTTGTTTATTATATTTAAAAATATATAATAAATATTTTCAATAATATATTTTATTTTATATTTACCCAACTTTGAAAATAAGCTAAGGTTCCGTTAAGATGTCCGGGTTTTAAAGTGTTCCATGGCAGAAAAGTTTGAGAAATACTGAATCAGAATGTAAATGGTTTCTATAAGTGATCAACTGACAATCTTATATATTTTTACTTTTTTCTAATCTATTGGAGGAATGATAGGTCATTTTTTATTTTATTTGAATTATAAACATTATTTTGCTTTTGTTGAATTTTTGGATGTCTGATATATTTATCAATGAATCGTAATTTATATCAAAGTGTGTCAGTAAAAATATTGTTTATTATTACAAGGCTTTTTGATTACATTGATTTATATTTAAATTGTAATAATTGTACAAATTATAGAGATAATATCATCTATGTAAAAAAATCACAATAAAAAGCTTGCATAAATATAAATAATCAGAAGAAGTTTTTAATTTTATCAAAAGATGTCACTTATTATAGTAATATGTATTTGAAAAGCTTTTTTTCTGTCATCGGATTCGTAAATTGTTTTATAACATAAGTTAAATACGTGTAAACAATCTGAATTTGTATATGCGAGTTCAATTGAATCTCGATAAACTTTTGATCTGTAACTGTTTGTGGGGGGTACGTGGTTTTAATTACATATTGAAATAAGCAGCCGTTTCATAAACAAACGCATGTTATTATTTCAATATTGCAATTCATAACAAACAGTGTTTATATATGTATATTCGATCATAAAAATTGCCAGCAATGTTAAAAAATCACTGCTAACCAAATCATTTAAAAATAGTCCCTCATTTCGCTCCAGCGGCTGTAATATTTTTAGGGGTAGTTCCTAATCTATAATGGCATTTGCGCACCGGATATTCTCACCCTCTCTCAACATTACGTCAGATATTCGTAACCTTCAACATTTTGCGTTTGGAGCCAACATTTCAAATATATTAATAGCTACATGTCATTTTTAGAGAATAATCAGATCAGACTATAATATGTATATTCATTTTACTGCCAATTATATGAACGCAGATGTTAGTTTTTTTCTATTTTTTTGTTCATATATTGATGTGGTTAAATTGTACCGTTTTTATTTTTTAGTATTATAACAAGTAAAAGCGTCATAATAAAAGTTGCAGCCTTTTGTATCATATACCTATAATAGCGCTATTCTGTGTGTCTCCGTGTCTGTGTAAGATAACGCTCACCGTATTATAATAGTCGTTTCGATTCGACATATGTACGCAACAGTTAAAACACTGCCAATAAAGGTCTGTTCATACCTATCCAGCACGACCCAAATCCTGCAAGTATCCTGTAAGTACGGACAGTATTCTTTAGTACATTCTATATGGACGCGCATGAATGCGTAAGTGCGCATGCGCGAATGGAGTATGAATACGTCCATATAATGTACCAAAGAATACTATCCGCACTTGCAGGACACCTGCAGGATACGGGTCGTGCTGGATAGGTATGAACAGACCTTAAAACGTACGAATATAATACGAACATAACACATCAACAAAAAACTACTATACATACTGTTTGCTACCAATGTTTTCTCTAGGGAAATAAGTCTATGAGCATTTAGCGCCGTTTATTGAAAATTTAATTGATTAATTAATTTTTCTGTTGGTTTTTTATATTGTTTATATGTAGATAGGTAGGTATTTTTACCATTTTTTTATATTAAACAATTAAATATAAATCAAAATCACAATGAACACAGGACACATTTCTTTTAATTTTTTTAAAATTAATATCTTAATATGCCATAACCCATGCGATGATATTTCATCGGGCACAACACTAGTATAAGTATAAAATTTTCATATCAACCAAAAGTGTAAGCAAATAAATGAAAACTTTAATAAGAAAATGCATCCATTTTGAGTTGAGATCATAGATTATACATCTATGGTTGAGATAAAATTTTGAAATTCTAAATCCTGAAAAGAAATCACAGTCTATATATTATACTTTAACCACAAAACTCATACGAAATGGAATGTCGAAAAATCAAATATTTTCGGCAAAATGAACCCAACTCTAACATAGACGTGCCAAATCATATCTGACATCCTTCAGGGGGTGGATACATTACTCGGAGATGGATAAGGAGGGAGGTTCTAAAAATAAGACCGCGACCTGGTGAAGGTTTTTCGATTTGACCGTGAAAAGTGGAGAATTCTCGACTCAGCGTTGTGCGCAAGTCAAATTATTGACTTTGAACGCGCTTCATTGGTATAGTCTTTTTCAAATTTTTTTCCTTTCATTACGGTCTATTTATATTCCGTAAAAATCACCTTTATTCCAATACTAATGATTTCGTTCAATGAAAAGGCAATATGTAAACATAATAGCAATTAAATTGTCCGTTAAGTTTGAAATTTTGAATAATGGAACACCTGTCAAATTTCACGGCTGTCGAGTGAAAGCGTTTTCGCCAGTCTCTAATAATACGTATGTTATATCGAAACGTGTCAACGGTAAACTATTGAATGGTCTATAAATAAAATATATTACCCGAATGAATATGTCAGGGAGTATATCTAATAATAGAAAAGTTTTATTTTTGAACACCGTTTTATTTTTGAACAACAACTAAAAACGTGCGCTAAATATTTTTGAACTTATGTAATTGCTTGAAAGTTTGAAGTGTTGAATTTATTGATTGTATTTAAACTTTCACTGAAAGGATTAGTGGAATATCGAGAACAGTTTTATAGCTGCTTCAAGGACATTGTAATTGCGATATCATAATGTTTCGGAGTCCTTCAAATATTTCCATCGCCTCACACTTCGTTGTATAATTAATCATAACGATTTATCGCTTGCCGCGATGTATTGATTATTACTTTGATGGTAGCAGGATTTTCAAGGGACTTCAGGTAAATTTTTAGAAATCAATTGGTTGAAGCAAATAATTTAAATAGCAATTCACCAAAACGCCAGTCGTTCAAACAACAAATTTTTCGATCGACAAAATCCTCGAATGTAAATTATTACATTAATGGATAGATGCACCTTTTAATTGATAATTTCAAATTTATTTAAAATATGTCCGTGTTGTTACAACATAAAAATACTAACGTTTTTGATGGTGTTGCGTTTTTCCATGTATACTTTGTCTTTATATTAGTACCAGTAGTTGAAGTTTGTAAAAATACGGACTGATTTGGAACTAGAATTGAGCTGAAACTTTTGTATAAAAAATTGTTAGTATATATACATTTTAGAAAAATTGTTAATATCGCGTATAAAAATAGCGTTACAGAGAGTGCATGTTATTAAATATACTACCACCGGTTTGAAACTTGGCTAACAATAGGCATTCTAACAATGTTTCATTCAAAAAATTGCGATTCTGAAAATATGTCTCTTGAACAACTGCGTTTCGAAGAAAGCGTCACTTGTAGAATTGCGTACGGTGTATGCTTTCGAAAATTTTACCGGATATCCTTTCAAGGACCTCTATCTTCCACCTACTATTTTGTTGCCCGATTAAGAGACAATGTAATTTAACTTTTAATACCCCTTATGATTTTTCCATATATTTCATTCTTTTCATCTTTAATATATAATTTCGGAAGAGACTTTGTATGTATGTATGTAAGTTTTGGTTCGTAGAATCCGTGAGGTTATAGAAAAATTCTAATTTTTAATGACAACGATATCGATATCGATTTCGATTTAGATTTATTTTTCAGTTCTGGATTTGGATTCCTGTGTCAGTTCCGGATCTGGATTCCATTTTCAGTTTCGGTTCCGGATTCTTTTTTCAGTTCCGGCTCCCGATTGCTGTTTCAGTTTCGGCACCCGATTTCTGTTTCAGTTCCAATTCCGATTCCTGTTTCAGTTCCGGATCCAGTTTCCTGTTTCAGTTCCAATTCCGATTTCAGTTCCGATTCCCGGTTCCAATTTCAGTTCCGATTCCCTTATATATATATATAAAAAAAACCATTCGTTTCTGATTGGCTGTCGTTAAATATTATTTTTTTCGATTCAAATAAATTTAATAAAAAAAAATGAATATTTATTATTAGATTGCCCATGTTTAAGCGGTTTATATTACAAATACCGAGCGAAGCCGGGTAAAATCAATAGTATTGTATAAAATCATTTGAACAAAAGCAATCGGCTTATGCTGCGTACGGACCAAACCAACGACGATTTTGGTCCAACGATTTAACCATCAGGATAAAACCAGTAGCGTACAAAATATCGAAATAAAAATTAAATTTAAAAATTGAAATTAAATATTTTAAAATTAAAAATATTATTATTATATTAAAATTAAATTCAAATATCAAAATAAAATTATAATCAATATATTAAAATTAAAATAAAATATTGAAATTTAAAACAGAACATGCCCAATTTAAATAAATTTTCGAGATTGACCTAAAATTAGATCATCAACAATCACATACAGATAATCCTCGACTTTTGTTTGTCGAAGATGTTTTGACTTACGTAGATACGCACTAAGATCGAAAAAAAATCAAAGAATTATTATTTTTACTTCCCCGTAATGCGCAGTTACTGAGCATATATCATGTGTAAGTATGGGTGACCGAGTGATGGCTTCAACCCGAGACGTTGTCGGTTTTATCAAAGGAAATTTTTTTGTCTACAATTGTTTCTCTCGTCGAAATAAATCAATTAATTAAATCATTTCAGAGGTAAATTTTATCGGATAATGTCTTCAATTGTTTCTCTCGTCGAAATAAATCAAATAATTAAATCCATCTCAGAGGTAAAATTTATCGGATAATGTGTGATTATTAATTTTATTTCGACGAAAGAAAAAAAAACCTCTTTTTCAAATCACCGACATTTTTTTTGTTAAATATTTCATCGACGGCGAAACACATTGGTGTATCGTGACGACTTATAAGAAACAATAACAAGGTTTTTTTCGCTCGTAATTATAATATTTCTCTGGTTGTAATGCATAATATAAGCATTTTCTATCAAAATGTACGAGGCCTTAAATCTAAACTGGATGAATTAGGTTCTAACTCGGCTATTCAATGTGCTGACATCCTGGTACTAACGGAAACCTGGCTTGACGACTCTGTGCATGATTCTTTTTAATTTACATTAATGACATCTCAAAAATAATTAAGTATTCAGACTATCTTTTATTCGCCGATGACCTTAAGCTTTTTAAGACAGTTAAGTCTCATAGTGACGCAGCCCTTCTCCAATTGGACTTAGATGCGCTGTCAAGTTGGTCTGTCGATAATAAATTATTTTTTAGCTTTCAAAAATGCTGTGTTCTCAATGTGACAAGATCTTCAAATCGCTTGATTTATCCATATCGCCTAAGTGGTGTTGGGTGTCTTGTTAAATATTGTGATTTGGGGGTCTTGTTCTCGAATAATTTTCAATTTAAACGACACATAGACAATATTTGTTTGTGTGCAACAAAAATGCTGGGATTCTTACTAAGAGTTAGCAAACCTTTCCAGAGTACGTTGGTGCTTAAAATTCTTTATGAATCTTTAGTACGTAGTATTCTAGAATTTTCTTCTATTATATGGAATCCTACCCATATAACTCATTCATTGAAGATTGAGAGAATCCAAAAACGGTTTCTCAGATATCTTTATTTGAAACAGTGTGGTTATTATCCTTGGCTATATCCTAGTGCATTCCTATTAGGGGCGTTAGGTTTCAACTCATTGGAGTCTCGTCGGAATATGTTACTGGGAAGACACTTTTTTTAAGCTGTTGAATGGGATAATACACAATCGTCAGGTTCTAAAGGAATTTAGGTTTAATGCACCTTGTAAATTCAGGGACTTGAGAAATCGTGATTTGTTTGTTCCTCCTGTGGCTCGCACAAATATGTTGTCAACGGCTCCTATATCTAGAGCGATATATCTGCTTAACAGGATTTCTGGTGAAATTGACCTCTTCAATATAAAATATACTAATCTGGTTGAGTGGTTGTTGAGGAATGCCAGTGGTTGATTTTGCCTATTATAAATATTAATGATTGTTATTACTTTATCTATGTTTTTTCTTTTTTTTATGATTTTATGATTTTAATGATGTTGTGTTAATTATTATTATAAGTTATTATTACTGTTATCATGTTATTATTACTGAATGACCGGCCACAGCGACGCGTTGGAGATCTCTGTAATGTCACTGTGGCTAATATTTTAAATAAATAAATAAAAAATAAAAAAAATATCGTCGTAATTCAAAACATTGTTGTAATTCAAAACATCAACGATGATCTAATTTTAGCTCAATCTCGCTCGTTAGCTTAATTTTGATATTTAATTTCAATTTTTTTATTTCGATATTTTGTACGCTACTGGTTTTAAAAGTTGGCCCAAAATCTTCGTTGGTTAAATATTTCCGAAGGGGGAAACACAGTAGTGTATCGTGACGACTTATAAGAAACAATAACAAGGTTTTTTTCGCTAGTAATTATAATATTTCTCTGGTTGTAATGCGTTTTGTCGTAATTCAAAACATTGTTGTAATTCAAAACATCAACGATGATCTAATTTTAGCTCAATCTCGCTCGTTAGCTTAATTTTGATATTTAATTTCAATTTTTTTATTTAATTTTTATTTCGATATTTTGTACGCTACTGGTTTTAAAAGTTGGCCCAAAATCGTCGTTGGTTTGGTGCGTACGGACCATTACAGGAAGAATTTTCAAATAAGATACCATTGATGGGAAAAGGTACTCAAATTTCGAGTGTTTTTCATTTGCAGATACGTTTTTTTTTACTTTGGCACGTGCACCACGCTTTCGTTATCTCTGCGCTGATTTATGTTGTATTTTCATAAAACATCGGCGTTTTGTTGTTTTCCTCGAAACGAACGGAATTTTTGGTGTGAAAATAAAACCGAGGAATTTTCCGCACAAAATCGTCACACGGTTTGATCAATCAATTACGAATACAATTTTGCACATATTTATGTAATGATTGAATTTTGCATCGTATGTTGTGCATCGCGAAGAAACGAGGCCGTCACGATAACAAGTGGACAGGCCTGATAGCAGATTTATCAGACTGGCAATTACAATCTGCCGCTTTGACAGCTTCGTATGATAAATTTTATCTGATTTATATGATATATGATTGTCATCTAAGAAGAATCCTCGTATAATAATTAGTTATCGTGACGACCCCGAGTGGAGAAAAGTCACAAAAATATTTGTTTGAATTGACATAAGTAAATTATCATTAATCAGCTGGTCGAATGAGTCTGATTTATCATGACGTTTCTACAAGAAGGTTTATTTCAACTTTACGTGAAATCACAATACTCAATAGCTTATGCATCAAAATAAACAAACTCATTAAAAACAATAAATCCCACAAGCCATTGTATTAATGACTAACACGTGGACATATTTTTGCAAGCATTGTTTGGCAAATTGGCAAGAGATTCCATCATCGTCGACGGTACTTTAAAAAACACACAAATTGAATGATAGTAACGCACTAATGACTGAAATTTACGTTTTGAAATAAACTCATGTATACTTTTCACAGTATCATCAACAAAATATGCACCTTTTTATATGAAATATCGTACATTTTTGGACCTACATATACATATGTACATGTATGTACATATATCTGGTAGGTAAAATCCTTTTTGCAAAACTATGTCTATTTTTATTGCATGGATGGAAGGTATGCTATTTTCGAACTGAAATTTAATATTCATTCTTGACTAATTCAAATTCTACGATGAATTTCAGACTTGTCGATTCTTATGAATTATGTATTGAGTCAAATTATTCAGGCGTGAACTTTATATCACACACAGTTGAGTTTGATATTTTTAGCTTTAATATGAACTTAAAATAACTAAATATTTAAACAAGGCTTGCTAAAATATTTAGTGACTTATATTTAGGCTTGATGTGCGTATTTTAAGACCAAGTAAGGTATAATTGAGGCCTAAAAATAGGCCTATATGTCTTCTTAACAGTTGAATAATTTATCGCTAGTAGAAACGTACATAGAATCAGGTCGTAGGCAGCATAGGTCTATATATCTAGGACTCAAAATATTATTAAAAAATACATGAGACGTATTAAATCTGGGCCACACCGTGCAAATTTGTTGGCCGGCAAATTGAGCGAACAGAAAAAAATGTGTGGAAATGTGAGCGACAAAGAAGTTGACGGGTGTGGCATGCCCCATCTAACTGAATACACTGGTCTGGTCGCCCTCAACCAAGTCGCTCACGAATTGCGCGATGTGGCTCGGCTCTTAGCCTTATAATGGTTAAGACCATTTTACGCAGAGTCAAGTTTTTGTGAATAGTTGCATTTATTTAAATGAAGTTTGCTTTATAATTGGTGAAGTGAAAATATATATGAGTGATAATGAGAGCCCATAATGCAAATTTTATAAGATATAGTGTGAAAACGATGAAGTTACATTCGTTTAAACAATTAAAATCTGACAAGACGAGTGGGTGGCGGAAAGTCAAACATATGTATAAGCCCACTAACTATTGTTGCGTAGGGGTGGGTGGAGGATCCAAGAAAAAGCCAACCGTCGTTTCACAGCATTTATTGATGATTATGGAGATACACGTATTGCCACTGTTCAATCCAGAATGAATTATATCGCCTACGTACCGCCTTATAAAGGGTAGATCTCTCAGGACGCCTAATCTGTTTACCTGTTATATAGTCACGTATTCGGATATGTATTTCCAAGACATTGGGACTTCCCGTACCGATTCTGAGAAATAACTAATAACGGTCATTGTTTAGCCTAAATGCACTTAGAGTCCAGATATAATCTTTGTAAGTAAGTGCATGCATTTAATTAACCGATAACAGATATCCGTTGGTCTAAGTACAATTCGCTCAATCCACGGCGTACGTAACATTGCCTCCCTCTTAGGTCAAATCGTCCCGATTGACCAACCAATCATAACTGATAAATCTACAGTAGTTACATTTATCTCCGATATCAGTCACAGTTACATTTACCATTACAGTCGTTATCTTTACAGTTACAATGGAAACAATGACATTTAAAATCTATTACCGTTACATTAACGTTACCTTTACAATTTAAATTCTGTTACAGTTAGATTAACGTCACCTTTACAATTTAAACAATTACATTAAACCTTCGTTAAACTTCAATTTACGACACCTTTACAATGTAAACAAAAACATTTAAAATTTCGTTACACTACGATTTACGTCACCTTTACAATTGAAACAATTACATGAAAACTTTCGTTAAACTTCAATTTACGACACCTTTACAATGTAAACAATTACATTAAACTTTCGTTACACTTCAATTTACGTCACCTTGACATTGGAAACAATTACATTAAACTTTCGTTACACTTCAATTTATGTCACCTTGACATTGGAAACAATTACATTAAACTTTCGTTACACTTCAATTTACGTCAACTTTACAATGGAAACAATTACATTACACTTCATTTTACGTCACCTTTACAATGGAAACAATTACAGTTATATTTCTAATCCCCTAAAATTAGTCATCCGATGTTCTACATTTGGAAATCAATATTTGTTAGCCCTTCGGTCCAAAATTTTCTCACGTGTTTGGTCCATGTTGCTCGTATCACCAAAGTCCAAATTTGCTATGGCAGCCCCGTATTCCTGTCATGTGGTCCAGCATCCTGCTGCAGACCAACGTTCAACCCAGAACGTGCTCCAAAGCCATGTCCCACAAGAATGGCTCCCATCCTCACAAAAGTGACTTGGTCCATGTCTCTCGTGTCACCATCGTCCAAATTTGCTACGGTGGCCCAGTGTTCCTCTGTCATGTGGCCCAGCATCTTGCTGCAGACCAACGTTCAACCCAGAACGTGCTCCAAAGCCATGTCCCACAAGAATCGCCACCATCCTCACAAAAGTGACGGTTGACCCTGGAAAATGTGCACCCCTCAGTCTGCCACTCTGTTGGTGGTGCTTCTTTTCCGTTCCCTTGACCCTGGAAAATGTGCACACCTCAGTCTGCCACTCTGCTGGTTGTGTTTCTTTTCCGTTCCATTGACCTTGGTAAATGTGCACCCAACAGTCTGCCACTCTGTTGAATGTGCTTCTTTTCCGTTCCATTGACCCAACTGAAATCCATTTCTTTCTGATGTATTTTCCCGTTACATCTGCGAGATGATCTAAACACTGCTGCAACTGTCCATGTATTTTTTTCAGGTACTCGTGTTTCCATTAGTTTCCAACTAGATTTTTTTCGATGTTGACGTATATCACTTGTTCCACTATCTCTCGTTGAAGTCGCGATCTGGCGTTTCTTCGGTTTCAAATGCCCTCACGTGGTTGATCCAAGTCGCTCGTTTCCCCAACGTCCAAATTTATTGCGGTGGCCCCGTCTTCCTGTCATGTTGCCCAGCGTCCTGCTGCAGACCAACGTTCCACCCAGAACGTGCTTCCGTTGCCATTCCCTCTGAAGCGGTGCCTCTATCCTCCCAAAAGTGACTTGATTGACTCCGCTGACTGACCAACCAACATTTATCCTATCTGATAAATGTGCCTCTCTGCCGTTGCATGGTTTCGATTGAATTCCATTTCAATCCGTTTACTTTCCGACTCTTTGCGAGACGACACCTGTGACGTAACAGGTGGTTAACTAGTTTCCAATTAGACTCGACTAGTTTCCAATTAGATTTTTTTCCAGTTTGTTGACATCTGCCGTCAACAAACAGTTGAAGGGAATAGTGGCTTGTAATCGACATCTCTCAGTTGTAGTCGATCTCCGCTCCTCTTCTGACGACGATGCTTTCCCGTGGATCGTCGTCACCTACAGCCGCTAATTCTTGCTACTTGCGGCGAATTGACGAACTGCCCTCGTCCCGGTCGCCCTTTGGATGACTCTGCAATTGCCGGATGCTGCTCCTCGATGTTGCCCTTGACAGCGCCCCAAGTTGTCCTCTCCCGGCAGCACTTGTACGAAACCTCCCGTTTCGTAACCTCCTTCCGTCATCCCGATGAATTCTCGGCGGCCACCGCCGATAATGTCAAAGTCGAGTTGCAGTGATAACTGCAATTCGACAACCGAATATGTGATGACCGATTCTGTGTGTTGCAGTAAAAACTGCATTTTTTTATTTCGTGTCTCCATGGCTCGAACTCTCTCCTACAGCTTCCGAGGATGGCTTCGCTGTAGCTTCTCTTCCTTCGCTGGTGACTTTGTTCCACGGCCCATCTTGGATCCCACTTCTGACGACCAGTGTTGCGTAGGGGTGGGTGGAGGATCCAAGAAAAAGCCAACCGTCGTTTCACAGCATTTATTGATGATTATGGAGGTACACGTATTGCCACTGTTCAATCCAGAATGAATTATATCGCCTACGTACCGCCTTATAAAGGGTAGATCTCTCAGGACGCCTAATCTGTTTACCTGTTATATAGTCACGTATTCGGATATGTATTTCCAAGACATTGGGACTTCCCGTACCGATTCTGAGAAATAACTAATAACGGTCATTGTTTAGCCTAAATGCACTTAGAGTCCAGATATAATCTTTGGAAGTAAGTGCATGCATTTAATTAACCGATAACAGATATCCGTTGGTCTAAGTACAATTCGCTCAATCCACGGCGTACGTAACACTATCAAACGTCATTGTCTCCAAAAATTACTTAGAAGTGTTAATTACGATTATATTAATTTCGAACTATCAGAATCGATTGAAATTTCAATCGTTGACCAAACCGCGCAAAATGGCAAAGTTTCAAAACGATCGGAAGACTGTAGGAATCGTTTGCGAAGTAAAACATAAAAGAGCCTTGTAAAAAAACAAGTTGCCCAACTAAATCTTTTTTGGGTATGCTTTTTTAAAAAATCCTTGCAAAAATGTAATAAAGCTGCTTATCCACTATGACATTTTGGATTATTAAAAGCTCTACCACCTACTTACTACCTATTAATTTGTTGCTACGAGTTGATCTAATTTCCAAATCGCTCCTTCTTAGTTGCTGTATTTAAAACAAATCTTTTTCCTGGTTTCTTATTTTTATCCGTACTTTCGAATGGTCTTTGTATATTCTAGTCTCCATTATTTTCCACGCTTGCTTGTAGCTATCATTTCTCATTCATGCAATCCTCATTTCAGGTATCACCTACCCGAGAGATTCTTGGAATTCTTCTGTAAAACTCGAATGATTCTGTTATTTGATATTATTTATGCTGAAGTTCACGACTTTACGTGTGAAGAAGCACTGAAATTGATCATGGCAACTTTCGCTCTCGAAGCAGAGGTGGACGGCCAGCATCATCGAGTCATCAGAATGCACACAGCTCGTGAGCGATTTATAAATGTGCGCATCCAAGACCAGAATAGAAGCCCACCGTGTGACAAACCAGCGAGGATTGTCACCCGATTGGTAGGCGAGAACGCAAATAGCGCAGGGAAAGTCTCGTGATTAGCTGTTAAGATACGTAGCTGGCGACCAGCTCGGACAAAGGCGACAGAAAGCAACCATTAGACTTTGCTGACCGACGAGATACGTCATCCAGGGCTTACGCGTCCCGACGTCTTGTCGAAATCTTCATTTATTTATAACGACTTATGCAACTCGCCTAGATTGCACGGCAGGTGGATGTCCTCTAGCTACATAGCTTGCTATTGTGCTCCACAACTTTCATAACAAGCACGCATTTGTTTGTTTTCTTTTTTACCGGTGTCATATACGGTCACGTAGTACATTTTTATGCTACGCCTCTACTTGCGGCGAACTGCACGAACACTGCCGAGCATTCCCGAACAGTTCGCCGAACGAATCAGTAGTACTGGTTTGTAAAGCTCGCCGCAAGTGAGGACGTAGCATTACAAGCCAAATGTCACAAAAACATACATCAAGACGAAATCCGTGTGGTTCAATAGTTTTGAATGATAAATCAGTGCTTAGAAACATTGTTACCAGCAGCGTGGTCTAGTGGTGAGTGTTGTATTCTCTCGTGCTAGGTGTCATGGGTTTGATTCCCACTGGAGTCTCGTTGCTGGCCAGACCTCGGTTTGTCGAAATCGGTCGTTTCTTATCAGAATTTGTCAATTTTTATGATTTGAAACGATTTCCTGTAAAATTGGCTTTTCCTATCCAATTTTCTATTGCGACACCCTTGAGTTATTCCTGTTTCTCAGGTTTCGCCAAATTTTCTCTACATAGATGTATCTATAGATGATTATTGAATGTAAAAATTTCGTATTGTTACGTAATAAATGTTATTATTAGTATTGTTTACGATGCTTTTAATGTCTGACCATAGATGTCAGATGTTGTTTCGATATGTTTGTATGTTATAATTATGTATTTAATAATTTATGTAATACATAATGTCTCGAGTCTTAATCTGTTTAGCACACTCGCCGCTTTGGAGTAATCTGTTAGGCGAGTGTGCATGATTAATTGAAAATAAAAATAATCGATGAGTAGCTGGAGAGAGAGGCCATTTCATTTGCTACGACTCACCCCCACTCTTTCGGAAAAATGAGCAAAAGCAATATTTTATTTTAATTTTAAATATATATATATATACATATATACCAGGAAGGCCTAACAGGTAGTCCCCAATGCGCCTTCCTAGACTAATAAATTACAAACATTGCGGCATTTTTATTACATAAATCCCTGTATTTCGAGAGGCTGAAGAACACGAAATAAACAATTAACCACTGAATCGCCATGCGTTTAAAGAAACCGATTATATTATTTTATTATATGTGTTTAGCGCTAACCCTTGACAATACTTCTTGAATATATCACAAACTTATAATAAATGTTGACACTTTTCAAGTTTGGATGTCAGTGTGAAGAAACCAAAATTAATTTCGAGCCATAGCCTAAAATATGAAGAAGCGCGCACTGGTGCGCTTATGGCGATGAAGTGGTTAGTTAATTAATTAATTAATCCATAGAGACATCTATGGATTTATATTTGTACATAATTTTTTACATATTGTACATATTAATCAAATTCAGATATTTGTGACATAGCGGGTAGGATGGTTTTTGCCAACTTGTTGGAACTGTTTTAACAATGAAATTAGATAAATTGGCAAACTCTGATAAGAAACGATCGACTTGGAGTCGATCGTTTCTCATCAGAGTTTCTTATCCAAGTCTGACCAGCAGTTTTAAAGATTAGCATGGGATCGAACTCGGTAACCTCTCGGTGCTAATCATAAACCCAACCACCGAGCCATACTGCTGGCTATGCTGCTGCTGGCTATGTGTCTTGGTGTCTGTATTTGTTTTGTGGATTGACGGACTATTGGCCGAATGGACACTTAGCCAAAGGACACTAGGCCGACGGACGCTTGGATGACGGACATTTGACCGAACGGACACTTAAGTTTTCAGTGAGTTTTGAGTAATTTCGATACACAATTGGCCAAATGTCAGTTCGGCCAAAAGCCCGTCAGCCTAAAATCTGTTCGGCCAAGTTTCCGTCGGCCAAACGTCTGTCGGACAAGTGTCCATTCGGCCAAAAGTCCGCATACGGTCTTGTGCGCGTTTTCTCTTAATTTGGATGACTCATAGTCATAACTTTTGCAAACTCAAAACAATAGCGTTTCCAATGCTACCTGCCTACTATTACCAAATTTTGATTTAATATGTAAGTTGATTCCACTGTGCGAAATTATTCAGTTTTTCAAAAAGCCAATATTTGTATAAAATTACGAGAATTGTAAGACAGGCGGTAAAACTTTATACGACTGATATATATATTTTTTTTTGATAAAACGATGCAATTTCTATGACCGTCATTAAGACTCATACCATTAATATGGCATTTATGACAAGCACGCCGTTTTCACATGGGTGATGCATTCCATGCAAAAATACGTAAGTAGCATATTTACATACATTGTGAAACTTAATATGTACATAAAGAGAGACGCGATTCATCATCACGGTCATCGATATTTTTAGTCAAATAATTTACACACGAATCGAAATGCAAAATATCGATAAGTTTGATTGATAGACATGGTTGATTTGTGTGGTGCGTGGACGTGAATCTACTCCCCTTTTACAATCGTCTGATGAATGATTTTCGATAAAAATGACACATAGCGTGACTTTTTATCACACCACGTGTTTAATTCAGTGATACCCAAACTAAAGGTGCGTTTTTACGTTGTCCAGAACAGGTTCGCGTTGTGTTTAAGTGTCAGCGTTGGTTGTTATCCCGATTCTGATACCAAAATTCATCATCATTCAAAACGATGCTGGTTTTAAAAACAAGCCTTCGATGAGTTCAATGATTCTTTTGCGATTATGAATGTATAAGTAGGTCGATTTGATTAGTGCATGTCTGAAAACGTTCCCAAGGTCGTACATATTGTATTGTTAGACATGTCTACACGTGTTTCTTCAGTTCCTGCATTCGATTTTATGTTTACAATCGATATAAAATAGTTTCTGCGTCGCATTTGATTCAATCAAAGTTTTATGAGGACATGAAATTCGCGTGTACCTATTCTCTGAATATGGAGAAAAGTTAAATAGTGAGATTGTTGAAGGTACGACTTGGACGGTTGCGACCGTACGACCACTTACTACATTAAGCGTGGTAATGAATAGAGGTAGGACCGGAAGCGTGTCATTTATTGTTCAATTGTTGTAAATGCTTTGTAAAAAAGGTTCGGAAAACCTTTAACAATGCATTTACAACACTTGAACAATACACGGCCCCCTCAGGGTCCGGTGACTAGTAATGACATTGATGAAAATAATGTCTACAGAAAAAAAAACAAAAGTTGACCTAAAGTTGTGGAGGCCAAAGAGGTGTACAATCGAAAATTTTTAAACAATTGATATAAGAAACGTTTGAATAGATAATATGTCACAGTAAAGGTAAACAATATTTTTTTTTATTATTTGAGTTTAAAATTAAAAAAAAATCATTTGTCAGCATTTTAGTGTTGTGATTGAAATAGTTTTGTATTTTTAAATGAAAATAGCGTAAATCGTATTTAAGGTTAACCGAAATGTATTGAAAATAGCATCTATGTATGTATGTATGTAGATTTTCGAAGACCCACCCCCACTCCAAGAAGAAGATGCGCATGCCAGGATCATGTACTGGCCTCACGATTACAATTCAGGAAAAAGTTTGCCTCTTATCCGATCATTTCATACTTTGCCATATTGCTCATTTTGGTCATCAATATAAGTAAATCCTCCGCCATTACGATGGTGCAAAAATATCGTGTAAGACGCGTTTTAAATCTGCCCGGCGAGATAGTCGTTGACGTTTATCCACCGTTTGTTTATTAGTTTTAAACATAGATGGCGGTAGTAAAATAAAATTATTGATATTTTTATTCAAAATAATAATTTTTGTTGCATCTATATATTTTATGTACTTATTTTATGTGCTTTTAATTACCTATATTTTTTAACCTTGTTTTATTTTTATAAGGCTTTCATTAGTTTTACTTCGCCTTTTGGTCTGACACTATTTCCTACATTCTTCCGATTGGTTTAAAACTTTGCCATTTTGGGTGGTCTGGTCACCGATAGAAATTTAAATTGCTTCTGCTGGTTTTTTTTTTTGAGACGATGTTTGCTAATTCTCCAACAGTGGCCTTGTTTGTTTGACTCTCCGCCCCCCACTCGTTTTATTAGATTTCAATTATATAAACTCCTATAACTTTTTTCTTTTTCACAATATCTAATATATAATTTAGAAAGATACTTTGCATATATGTAGCCTTGGTTGGTTGGTTCGTTAACAACACATTCGATTTATTATTTTTTTGATTCATAAACGCCGATTCGATTTTTTTCTATTCAAAGGATTCGAAGTCCCCGGGGCGAAGGCGCCGGGGGTGCAGGCGCCGGATTCTGGTATACATAATATTTTGAAAGAGACTTAGTATATGTGTTTGTTTGTTCGTGATAGTCAATTTAATAAAAAAAAAAACAAATGAGTATTCAAATAAATTTATATAAAATTAAACTATTCAAATATATTTAATAACATGTTTATTATTAGATTAGTCACGTTTAAGCGGTATATATTACAAATACCGAGCAAAGCCGGGTAAAACCACTAGTATCAAATAAAATTTGCATTATAGGCTCTCATTATCTCTCATATATATATTTATACTTTACTAATAGGTTATATAATTAATTTTTAAATGTTTATATTATAATGCTGATATATGTACGTGTGACGGCCAAAATTTTTCTGGTAATATTAGTTTTTGTAAGTTAAGGTGTATCAAGTGAATAGAGATTATTTTTAAATTAAAAGCATTCGAAAATATAAAATTAAGGTGTACTATGTGAATAGTATTCAATTTTAAGTTTACATAGAGCAGCCGAATTTCCAGTTCAATATACTTAGTGAATACTATCAAAAATAAAGTACATTCCCCATACGTAATTATACTGTGGAGAATAATAGCACGGACGCGGACTCGCTATTTCTATAAACAGACCTTTATATGTTGATTGATCCGAATCGGACATTGCTATAGAACATTTTGCGGATTTTTTTCCCTGATAACATTTTTTGCAATGGTCAAAGTTTGACCCTCGGGAGTGTTTTGCCCTTGTAATTATGTCTCGGCCTTGTCATTGGTGCGTGCGTCGACAAGAAAATTGCCATTCGGTCTCAATGAGAAAATTTACGAACCATTCAGGCGACGTAGCATATTTCCAATATATACGTAGGGATAGTCCTGATATAGGAATATTGGAAAATTCGCAATATATTGCGATTTCCCGCGTGGGATTATGTATGACAGGTAGGGACGCCCACGTACAATGTACCTTTGAGGCATGTGTCGTAGTCGTTAATTATATTATTATATCAATTTTATCAATGATGATATACATATGTACGTATCTACTTAAATATATATGAACATACGTACACGTATGTGTGTGCAATGCATATCTCAGTAATTAATAAACGAGTGTAGATTGTTGTACTATAGCGAATATATTACATCATATAATACCAATAAACGAATTATGTAGTCTTATTTGCAAATTCTATCTCGAAATTTGTTCTGATGAATAAATTATAATGAAATTTCTCATCCCTCCAATGTATAAATGGCCCAAAAAATCAATTGAAATAGGTTTTTATTTGGGAAAACTCCTTTAAAGACTCAAATTAAGAATTATGCCATTAATAAACTCACACAATGAAAAAAATATATAAATAAATTTAGTATCATAGCTTGGTGGTTGCGTTATCAGTTTATCACCAAGAGGTTGCCAGGTTCAATCCCGTGGATTGACTTCAATTGAAACAAATTTATACCGAGTATTGGTGTAGTGCTGATGATCAGAATCGGATATTTGTAACTCCAAGTCAATTGTTTCCTATGAGAGTTTGCCAATTTATCTGATTTCATTGTTGAAACTGTTCCTTGACAAATTGGTAAAAACCATCCTACCCACGATGTCACCACTTTTCAAATATTATTTCATTGATAAATATATAGAATCAAGTTTAATACCATCCATCCATCCAATGCCACCTTTTCCAAGTATTGATTTTTTTTTAATCTATAAAAAAATACGTGTATACCTACATGATTTATGAAAAGAAGCAGAAAGTTTAGATTGAAAATATATGAATTAGCATAAAATTTGAAAATAAATGAATTCATAAAAAAAATGAAAATAAATTAATTGAAGTAAAATTGGAAAACTAATGAAGTAAAATGAAATCTGAAAATAAATAAATGAAAATATATGAATAGAAAATAAATAAATAATATATTTAATATATATGAAGTATGACAAAAGATAAATAGAGTGTGACAGGAACATAAAAATTTCTACATAATGGGGTAGTGACAACACGACTATGTCGAAATTAAATTAAATTATAAAATTTTCATGATTTTATTAAAAAGGAAATTATGTAATTGCTTATGTAGGTTTGTTAATAAGTTTATTATGTAATTTTTTTCATACATGCCATGGTGGCACGACAGGTCGCCTTTAATCGACACTAACTGGGTACATATGTACATAAATACATACATATTCAAACACATCATAGGTATATAAATAATAACTAATTACAAACCGCAAGCAAATGTATTGCTTGCAGCAATCAAAAAATTCGAACTAGCTGAATTTACCAGCGAGAGGGGATGCTGGTTTTTAGTGTAACCGGTATAGCATTTAACGTATGTGAAGTTTTTTCGTTTGTTGTGCATTTAGAGTTTATTACCATTTAGAGTTTTGGATTAGATATGACACAATGTAGGTGTATATAATATATAATGGTGAATTTCTCGTCATTAGTACGATTGTACGAATGTTAACTGCGATGATTGGTCCAGATTCAACTGGTTCAATCGTGATGTTCAATAAATATCTCTGGAATACGTGTGTAAGTGTTATGGTATCGGATATGTATTTATTTAGTGTAATTATATTTAAATGAATAATAACAAACATATTTTACTGGCAAATGTCGCAGTTTACTATTCCTGCATTTGCGCTGTTGATTATCCTTGATTGTGTTAGTTATACTGTTATACATGCATATTTATTTATTTTATTTAGTGCTAAGAGATGGTTGAAAAATAATGGGTTTACAGCAATGATTTTTTTCTTATTTTATATAGTTATGTGAGAAAAATTCTGTTTATTTGACATAAACTGTTGAGGTGTGAAAAAAAACACATTCAACTTTGAATCGAAGTTTTTCAATTTATTTCGGTGGATTTTCTCATACTAGTTTGCAGAATATTAAATTGGAATTTGGAATGGAATTACATAGCTTCTCGTTAAATTTATGCAAATACGAAAAACCTGCATCATTTGTGGATTAATCTAAATAACAATATTGAGTCTTTTATAGGTACACGAGGGGTTGGAAACATATTTTTAAATTTAATATATATATATATATATATATATATATATATATATATATATATATATATATATATATATATGTATATATATATATATATACATATATATATATATATATATATATATATATATATATATATATATATATATATATATATATATATATGTATACATACATATGTATACCAACAGTTAAACGAATGGTGGGACAATCTGAATCACTTGTATGCCAAATCGGTGCAGAAATCAATTATAGAAAAATTAAGGTAGAGGGATTGCATTATCGGTTCACTGATTTACCGGTAAATTGCCAAAAATCTGTATTGCAATGTCGCTTGATATTTTATCTCTTTATATTGACTGCTGACTTGATCTATCCTATGGCGATGCCGACCACAAATCACCCTCCAAAGTGTTTTCGGTGATATTTTATCCTTGTATTGACATAAATAGGTTTGACACAGATCGATAACTTTAATATAAGGTCGTACACATTGCAATTCTCGGCACGGGCAACCACTGCAGTGTATATCACAGCTAGATTCCACGTACGCGTCCCGTGCCGCACTTTTGAGTGTGTTCTTACAATTAGACACGTTGCTTACAATTTGTATCGTAATCTGTAAATTTTATTAGATAAATTCGAGATCTTAGATGTATGGGGAACTGTTCCATGTCTCTTGAGAGTCTTGTAATAACCGAGTTTGACCGAAACATAACAAATTTGAGTAGCAATACAATACTTCATCAAATAAAAGATGACACTTTCAGTTTGCTTTGGAGAATTGAACAGTCAGGGAATTACCCTAAGTCATATATCACACTGAATTACCTTCGCAACTGTCTTATCTGTCAATTACTCATGTGTACACATGTACGATGTCAAAAGGTATTATATTGACTGCTGACTTGATCTATGCTATGGCGATGCCGACCACAAATCACCCTCCAAAGTGTTTTCGGTGATATTTTATCCTTGTATTGACATAAATAGGTTTGACACAGATCGATAACTTTAATATAAGGTCGTACACATTGCAATTCTCGGTACGGGCAACCACTGCAGTGTATATCACAGCTAGATTCCACGTACGCGTCCCGTGCCGCACTTTTGAGTGTGTTCTTACAATTAGACACGTTGCTTACAATTTTTATCGTAATCTGTAAATTTTCTAAGATAAATTCGAGATCTTAGATGTATGGGGAACTGTTCCATGTCTCTTGAGAGTCTTGTAATAACCGAGTTTGACCGAAACATAACAAATTTGAGTAGCATTACAATACTTCATCAAATAAAAGATGACACTTTCAGTTTGCTTTGGAGAATTGAACAGTCAGGGAATTACCCCAAGTCATATATCACACTGAATTACCTTCGCAACTGTCTTATCTGTCAATTACTCATGTGTACACATGTACGATGTCAAAAGGTATTATATTGACTGCTGACTTGATCTATGCTATGGCGATGCCGACCACAAATCACCCTCCAAAGTGTTTTCGGTGATATTTTATCCTTGTATTGACATAAATAGGTTTGACACAGATCGATAACTTTAATATAAGGTCGTACACATTGCAATTCTCGGTACGGGCAACCACTGCAGTGTATATCACAGCTAGATTTCACGTACGCGTCCCGTGCCGCACTTTTGAGTGTGTTCTTACAATTAGACACGTTGCTTACAATTTTTATCGTAATCTGTAAATTTTCGAAGATAAATTCGAGATCTTAGATGTATGGGGAACTGTTCCATGTCTCTTGAGAGTCTTGTAATAACCGAGTTTGACCGAAACATAACAAATTTGAGTAGCATTACAATACTTCATCAAATAAAAGATGACACTTTCAGTTTGCTTTGGAGAATTTAACAGTCAGGGAATTACCCCAAGTCATATATCACACTGAATTACCTTCGCAACTGTCTTATCTGTCAATTACTCATGTGTACACATGTACGATGTCAAAAAGTGTACACAACGCTGTCATTGCATTGAAGGCTTTCGTCGATAGTGATTATCTGAAATGGTTCTCTTCCTCTTGTCAATGTTAACAATTGAAGTATCGGAATTGGAGCAATGCGATCTATCACAATTCACATCGACAACATTTCACTTATCTACAAGCATATTTTCCGCTATTTATTACGCAATAATTTTTTTACAGATGACACTTGGCGATATTGCGCAACGAGCATCTTGGTAATTAGATAATGACTCGCTTGTATAAAAAATTTGACATCACACAGTATACATATATGTATGTATGTAGGTACATACATACATACATAGATTTAACAACATATCTGATGATTTGGAAGTTCTTTAAAAATCACTCGTAAAATTGAAGTGGAAATGGTAACAAAAAGTGTATCTTTGGATCAAGTATACTCTCTCCACTCGCCTCGCATTGCTACTTTTTGTACGCCCCGTACTTCAACCCTGGCATAAGAAAATATTCAATTTTAATATACATAAGTCCACCGAGCGTCTAATGATTACAATAAAATTTAGTTTTTGCGAGAAAGTTTGATAATCTTTTTTGTTTTAGTTCTCATTCTTGTTTTGAGTGGAATCAGTCTTGGCATCATTTCAGTGCATGCATTCGTCGATTTTTATTGCTCATAATGGTTTGCAAGAGTCTACTTTGGAACGCGCATTGACCCATGGGGACATTGACCCAATAAGCATTGTTTGTGACCCTTAAATTAGAATGCATATCGTAATAACGTGTGTGGTCAAATTTACTATAATTATATTGAGTAACGCTAGTGCTAATTTATCTACTATACGTACATACATATGTAATTTGTGCAGTGGTGAAGTAAAGGTTAACGCGGCGATTACATATTATTACATTTCATGACAGTGACACTAATAAATATAGTAGCCAAAAAATCATACAAACTTTGCACAATGCCCGTCTGCTTATGATAAGAATTATTTCACTTTTTTATTATTTATGTATGCACTTTGATCGTCTAATGGTGCGTACGCACCAAGCCAACGAACGGCCCACAGGCCAATTTCTAAAACCAGTAGCGTACAAAATATCGAAATAAAAATTAAATTTAAAAATTGAAATTAAATATCAAAATTAAAACTATTATTATTATATTCAAATTAAATTCAAGTATCAAAATAAAATTATAATCATTATATTAAAATTAAAATTAAATATTGAAAGTTAAAACAGAACATGTACAATTTAAATAAATTTTCGAGATTGACCTAAAATTAGATCATCAACAATCACATACAGGTAATCCTCGACTTTTGTTTGTCGAAGATGTTTTGATTTACGAAGATACGCACTAAGATCGAAAAAAAATCAAAGAATTATTATTTTTACTTCCCCGTAATGCGCAGTTACTGAGAATATATCATGTATTAGTATGGGTGATCCAACGATTTTTGCTAACCCGGGGTGTTGTCGGTCACAACAAACGGATTTTTTTATTCTTTAATTGTTTCTCTCGTCGAAATAAATCAAGTAATTAAATCATTTCAGAGGTAAAATTTATCGGATAATGTGTGATTATTTATTTTATTTCGACGAAAGAAAAAAAACCCTTTGACAAATCACCGACATCTGACAACACGTTTTTTTATGAATTGTTTTTTTTTATCGATCATCCACGTGGAAATACAGTAACATCTCGTGACGACTTTAACAATATTTTTTTTCGCTCGTACGCAGAGAAATTATAATATTTCTCTGGTTTTAAATGCGGTATCGTCGTAATTCAAAACATTGTTGTAATTCAAAACATCAACGATGATCTAATTTTAGCTCAATCTCGCTCTTTAGCTTGATTTTGATATTTAATTTTTATTTCGATATTTTGTACGCTACTGCTGGTTAAAAAGTTGGCCCAAAATCGTCGTTGGTTTAGTCCGTAAGCACCATAAGGCGGTGGTTTATAAGAATTTGATTTAATTTCAAATAAAATAATTGTCAATTTGTTCTCTTATGTTTTCATTTTTTTCCTATTCTATATAATAGTTACTGATCCAGTGATCATTATCTATTTACACATTATTTTTCTAGGTATATATTTATTTTTCTAGGTATTATTATTCATAGTATTATCGTATTTTAATGCTATTGTATACAGATAATTGTGATCTAAAGCAAATCGTGTTTAGGTAATATGTATATGTTTATACCTGAAAGATATAGACATCTTGTTATATCTCCGAGACTCTTCACAAGTGTATGGTTTTAAGTAGAGATAGGACCGGAAGCGTGCTTTTTCATGGCAACATGGCAAACTACAAAGCTAGAGTGCAAAAAAAAAGGTTCATCATAAAAATGAACAATGGACGGCAAACAATGAACAATGAACGGTGCAAACTTGGTCCGTTCCGTTCGTTAGTTATATGTAGAGATGGGTTTCTCATCAGGACAATTTAAAATAAAAATAACAATAGTTCCATCAGTGTTCAAAGTAAAAGATCAAAAAGGCTTGTAAAGACATATTTTTTCTGAAAAAATGAACAAAAGTGCTTCGAGCCTAGCTTAAGCCTAGTTATTAGCAGACCGCTCTATTATTGTTCAAAGCAAGAAAGCGAAACGTGGTAAAGTACTTGGTGGGGAAAAAGCTTATTTTTGACATGTTTCTGTACAAATTGGGCTTACCCTATCCAGTATCGTTGCAATGAAGGTTTTAGATTAATATGAACTATAAATATTAAATTTTTAATTTTTAATATTAAAATTAAAAATAAACATTTCAGTTTTTTTAAAGTTTTTTACATACGAGAATTTGAATGTTGTATGTAATGTGTAAATTGTAATTAGCTACGATTGATTTGAAGTCAGATTTTGCACGACCCCCATTTTGACTTCATAAAAAACCAATCAATCAATGTATGAATTATGTATGTATGTTGATTTGGTTTTTTCATACAAAAAATAAGTATGTAATCGTATGTACATATAATATAAAATTGATTTTATGAAAAAAATAGTCAAAGATCAATCATAATATATATGTAGGTACATACATATGTATTACAGTTGAAGTCTAACTTCCATTTGTAATATATTTTGACTAGTTGGAATATACATATTCCGTCTAACCCACTTTAGTTGATTCATATGGCGGATTAAATTTAGAATAGTCAAAATATACTACAACTGAAAATACAGTTCAACCATAAGTTGGTACCAGGTAGGATGGAGAGGTTAGGTTTTCGTGAAAACGTCACTCGACTAGAAAACTGAGTTAGAAAGTCACATTTTTGTTTAGAACACATGCTTAGAGTTATCGTAATACAGTACTCATTACCTTTATTCGTAATATCTAGCAAATATTATCGCATTATTGAATTCTAAAGCATTCGTAATAACATCAAAGCTGTCGAAACTCAAATGTTATATTACAACTGGCGCACATTGTTGAAAGTGTATTTGCGCTTGTAGAGATATAATTTACTAGTTGAATTTTATTAGAATATGAATGACCTAAAACGCCAGTTAGAATATATTACAACTGAAAATGCACTTTGACTGTAACTAATGCACTTTCAACGTTTTAGTTGATTATACATACATACATACGTATGTAGGTTGTGAATCACTGGTCTGTGGCCGACCATGTTTCAAAGTTTCCCAACCGTCTTCAGCCCGGTTCACCTTCCTGTCACATCCGACATTTTGACACCGGACACGATTTGGGTTAGGGCTCACGTGAGCTTGTCCACGTACTCAATGTTTACAAAACAAGTTTGAATCGACTAGTTATTAACTGAGTTTGAACGTTTCTTCAGAATTAACGTCAAATACGACATAAAACACTTGATATATGCATATGGACATCATTATTGAAGCTGTGCACCAATCTACTACTGCTGTGAGGTAACGAGATAAATCATACAACTTTTATTGGCCAACTTGTTTCAGAAAATCTTTTATATGATAAAAAATCAACTTTCAGAAAAGTTGTACAATTGATCAAATAAGTGTTGTTAAAAGTTTGAGCTCAATAGATTTGAGAAGTTTGCTTCATATTTAATAATAATGTTTGAACATGTTGCTTGAACGATTATTTGGTTGGAGTTGTGTGGACAAACGAGCGGTAAATCATTTGTATAAGTTGTACAGCAGTTTGAAAGAAAAATCGTATTTACTTCATTACTTAATCTGGGCTACAATCATAAACGTTTTCCTAATGCTATCATGTCTTACCTGACATATACACCTATCTAGATAATCTAGGGTATCATTAAGTATCTTCTTGATCTACTTTTTGGCATACCTATGTATGTACATTTCCCATTCTCAATATCATTCCATTATCTTAAAGTATTTATCTTCTATTTACAATCTAACTATATGTAGGTATATAGCATCCGCCTTTAAATAACCGACATATGTAGTACTTAACATAATACATCATTAGTTCAATCGGAGCATTCTAAACTGAACCAATTTCATTCTTCTGATTTCCTCTTCCTTATTGCTGGTCACGGTGATGATTTGCCCTAGGTAACTATTAACCACTACTGTGATGTTAGGGCTTCCAAACCGGCTTAAACCGAAACCGAAAAGCCGGCTTTTTCACCATTTTTCAAAAAACCGAAAACCGGCTTTTTTGCTCGATCAACCGGCTTTTTAAGGTTTTCTTTAATTCATGTTTTTTCCTCAAAACTAACAATTATGGATTTCAAATTTCTATGACATAAAAATAAATGTGTACATATATCCAAAATCTCTTATAGGCGTATATTTCTTTGAACAAAAAAAAAAGGTAAAAAGCACTTAGCGCTAGCTTTGAGATATTCACTATTGAAGGACATATTTATAACCAGAAAAGCCGACGACGAGGGCAATTATCCCTGTACTTGAAAAAAAATAGTCACAAAACTCGAATTCTTTTTCGCAAAATGCGTGAGAGTTTCCGGAATATAATTGATTTTTGTTCTAAGGAATTGGAAGCCCTTTCAATTTTGAGGCCCATACAATTTGAATTTCCTTGTTTTTGTATTATAATAATTTGAATTTATTTCCTCCAAATTTTTGTTATGTACCCATTTGTATTTTTTAAATCAATAAATTTGTTTTTGTCTATTATATTGTATTTTATTTCAAAATTTTCCATATTTACTATAGGAATATTAACAAAAAAAAAAACAAATGTTTGTGTATTCTCAAATACAATACATATTTTTTTCATGAATATTTAAAGCAATTTCTGGTTATTTTATAAAAAATGTCAGTGAAAACTAACTCAATTTAATTTATAAGCAATTATTTTTTGCATAATATAATATATTTACAACTTTTTTTTTCTATGTCAAAATTTAAAACATAAAAAAAAAATATTTTCTGAAACCGGTGAAAGCCGGTTGGCCGGTTTTTTTTGTGTAAAAAAACCGAAAACCGGCTTTTTTTTTCGGGCGGTTTTTTGGAACCCCTAGTGCGGTTGTTCTTGTGCGATATTCATGAACAACCGTCTCGTTGTCCGACGAAAGGGTCTCTTATGTAGAGTGTATTCGTTGGGGGGTGGTGGCCTCATGTTGAGGGCTTTAAGGGTCAAATTCCCTGACCTTTTAAGCGGGCTTAGAAATTAACCACTACTACCGGCTTATTTCCTAAAGTAAAACCGTCAATAATGCGCTGAAGTTGAAATGTTTGCATTATAATCATCCGAATGTACATATGTATTCAGCAATCGAAACACCCAAAACATGTCTGTAACATAAATTGCGTTTATTTAGTTAATTTTTGGACACAATCACTGCTAATACACATACATATGTAGTTATAATTATCATTGGCCAAAGTCCGAAAAAGGCACACGCGTACGTCGTTATCGCACGGCTTAGTTTATCTGGAGCTATGCATTTCGGATGCAATATCAACATCAGAGCAGTTTCCTGTTGACCCATAGACAAATGTTCATTGTCTAGTTATATTTTAGGCGCCTGCAGTGGCGTATTCTCTTTGGTGCTTGGTAGTGCGAACGTACTAGGACCCAAACCCCTTAAGGCACAAGCGCCTAATCGTACGGAACGGGCACGATCTTGGCCCTATGTGGTGAAAAAGGATATTTCACACCGAAGAAGTTAATCCTACATTTCACAATTATCGATTACTGTCAAACCTATGTCAATACAAAGATTTTTGGCCTAGGCACCTAGTGCTTTTTTTTTTACATAAGTAACACTATCTAAAATAAAGCACGTGTCTGCACCTTTTGGCTCTTTTGGAAAGGAAATCTTTTTCTTGTGCAGAAATGAAATTGAGAAAAAATATTTTTATCGATTACTCTGAATTTATGAGTGTTGACTAAATTTAATCAGTGACGTCCCTAGACTATTTATGTGTGGCCCATATATAAAAATATTATACAAAAAAAAAAAATCATAACTTAAGTAATTAGAATGCACCCACTTACATACATATGTACATATAGAAGTTGAGGATCAGACTATTCTTGAATGATAAACAAATTTATAATTAAATATTAATGGAATATAATAATTTCAATTTACAATTACAATTATACTTCGGTTTGCCGCCCTTCAAAATATGTCACCCTAAAACATATCATACGTTAGGGCGAAAACACACAGAGATGAACGGAACGGCACGCGGTCTTAGACGCGGTCAAGAAAGGACGTTCCCATTTCATTGTTAATTCGTACGATATTATTATTTCAACAAGTTTCTCCTCCATTTCTTCACATATGGGATGCACCATTATCGATCACTGTCAAACAAGGATAAAGTTGTACCGAAAACTGCAATATAAAATTGAAATATAACACATGTATATGCCATATGTGCAAGGCACGCCACATTTTTTCGCACGTTCAAAGGTATCTAAAAAAAACCATGTGGCACGTTCATCGCTGTGTGATTTCACTCTTACACTATTTCGTTAAACAAAAAGATTTTCTATGCATAATATTTTTCTAACGGGGAAATGATAGTAAATGTACAGCAAAAAAGCAATGAGATTTCAAGAAAAAAAATCTTCCGTGGCGCTAAATATAATTTTTGTAAAATACAGTTTTTATTAAATTCAACTGGTACTTCTTTTCAACAAAATTTTCTTGTTTTTGAATCGTTTTAAGTTTTTTGTGTATATCAAAAGTAGCAGTGTATTCAGCCCCCCCCCCCGTGATTTCAAGTCAGGAGCCGCTAATGATAATTAAACATATTTTGAAAAAATAATATTATGTGAATGGGTCTACCTCACGGGCCCGAAAGTGAAACGCCCGAAAACGCAAATATCGGAAGGCAAAGATGGAAAATCGAAAGATCAAAAAAAAAGGGTGCATGGTAAACGGTACTATGTACATACATATATATAATATATATGAGTGGCATGCGGTGAAATTATCTCTCTTTTTGTCATACAGCCTTGTTTAATGTGCGCGCGCAGAATACGGGAGGAAAAGCCTGTTCCTCTTTTACCTGTTGTATCCTGCTCGCGAAAATTAAGTGAGTATGTACTGTTTACCACGTATGTGAATATATCATTAATAAAATAAATAATTATAAGAAAAATAATAATTTAAGGGTGGCCCAATATTCAACATTTGCACTAGGGATCACACTTGATGATACACCACTGGGCGCCTGTCTGGCCCCAAAGTGCACATTACGCTCAATGCACGCTCCAAATGGGACACGTGGCGTGCCAAACCGTTACGACATTCAGACAGACAAGCCGATGAACGCTCAAAAAGTTCGAATTATGAAATGCTGCCGTTCCAACTGAAAATAGTTTTCAGCTATCCAGTGCTCTTCTCTTTCCTTTGAGGTTCTGAATCGTTGTCCATTTACATATGCACCTACATATATGTACATAGTAGCACTGGGTTCGAGCTTTTTCTTGGTGAAGAGCGACTTATGCAGGGACTTATTTGGAGGGGGGAGGGGCAGGAGGTGCATTTACCTCCCTTAGATTTGGCCAGATCAGGATTATGCATGTCATTTGATGAAACACTACGAATCTTCATAAAATAAATCAATTATTCGTTACTATAATAAAAGTAAAGACCGTTGAATCAAGTTCAGACCGTTGAAATCAGTCAATAAAATTGCAACAAGTTCAGAAAGTCGATCAGAAGCTTCTTTTAAAAAAAGTTTCTATAAAATACAACCGCAAGTTGGCAAACTTATGCCTCCCCACCTGGAAAAAGCTGAAATGACGTCTCTGGACTTATGTATGTGGAGTTATACTGGTTAAGGGCCGACACCAATTGATTAATATACATACATCGGATGGTCATTAAGGTAATTTTCGGCTACACTGTTGTTATTGTTATTTGACATAGCCCTAATGAACATCCACCTTATAGTGATGAATATTCACCGGACCCAGAAGGTGCCGCGTATTGTTCAAAGGCTGTAAATGCATTGTTAAAGGTTTGCCAAACCTTTTATACAAAGGATTTACAACCATGGAACAATGGATAGCACTGTGACTATCCTACCTCTAGTGATGAATGAAGATCGGCGTTTGATGGATGCTTTTCGCATAAAAAATTGTTCACTATTGTCAATTTCTTAGAAAAATCATGTTTTTTTGCTCTCTTGCTTTGAAAACTAATGGAACGGTATATTGTTATTTTAAAAGCATTCTTACAATGTCAGTCTCTGATGATGAACATATTATGTATATATGAACTCACAAATGCGTTAGCGACCCTCTGTTGGGCCCATAGTGTTACAGTGAGTATGGAGCGAAAAATGATAATTTTGGATTTTCCACTATATACCGGAAAAAGTGGAAAACTTGCCTCGTTCAATAAAAAGTTTTATCTATTTTATATAAAACTACTATTTTATATAATACGGCGCCAGGGGCGCAGGCGCCGGGGGGTGCAGGCGCCGGATTCTGGTATACATATACTTTCGAAAGAAACTGAGTATATATGTTTGTTTTTTCGTGACAGTCAATTTAATAAAAAAAACAAATGAGTATTGAAATAAATTTATATAAAATAAAACTATTCAAATAAATTTAATAAAATGTTTACTATTAGATTAGTCATGTTTAAGCGGTTTATATTACAAATGCCGAGCGAAGTCGGGTAAAAACATTAGTAATATAATAAATATAATAACGTAGGTACCACGAACCGTAAATCACTGTAAGCTAAAATTACATACGATATTAAATTGAAAAAAAAAATGGTACCAAGCACGTTTCCACTATCTATCTACCCGGCCGATAAATTTTCCAATTCCACGTGTCCATTGCGACTTGGTACAGTGCGGCCCAATAAAACCGAAACGTCTCCGTCGTCACCGAACCAGTTATATCTCGATCGGCACGGTATTCTCTGGAACGACGCTCCTCAAATGTTTGCTTACGTAGTATGCAATGATTCGTACTACGAGCTCGTTATAATTGGAACGTCAAAAGTGTCAACCTCGATTGCGCAACACGCATGACAATGCAAATAGATAAGATCTATATAAATATATACATATGTATACAGTGGCGGACTGGCCATACAAGCTAACATGCCCGATGGCACGTGGGCCCCACGATCTGTTAGAAAATAGGGGCCCTCAGTAAAGTTAAATAGCTTTTTCACTATTTCATTTTACGTGTGTAAAAATGTACAGGATATTGCACTTCGGGACCTAAAGTTTGGGTATTTCAACAAAAGAAACTTCTTACGATATACAAAAGCAACTAATACCTGCTTTAATAGCCCAAGGATCGGTTAACTTTTTTTATTAGGCTCGAAATGTAAGTTTCAACATTTGTGTGGGCCCTTTTGTCAAGCCCATTTCCAACCTCAAGATTATGTATATACCTATTAACCTACATATGTAACAAATACCTACTGAAATAAAAATGGGAATATACAAATTTCCGTGAATAAAATAAAGTAAATTTCATAAAACAATTTTGATACTCATCATCAACCAGCGATTTAAATTTACTTCATACTTTAAAAATAACATTTGATTATACTTCGACAATATAGTAAGATTTAAATACACAATTTTAAATAGTTTCCGAATATAAAATTTATTCCTAATCTTGCCCCCTCCTCAAAAGCCCGAGTTTTGATTAATATTAATCGAAAATATTATGCATTGTTTTCTACCGAAAGTAAAAGCCGCTTTTGTGCCACATTATTTTATGATGCATTCTATTTACCTAGGACAAGGGTTAAAACGAAATATACAATGTAATTTATAGATCTATTTTGCTTTTGCCATTTTTATTGCACCTAAATTGAAAACGAAACTCTTTAAAGCGACTTTTACCCACGATCTTTCGAAAGAAACCAGTTAAAACCGTTGAAAATCTATTCCAAAGATCTGTCGGTAACTTTGTACGATTCTCCGGCAAACCTTTTTATTTTATTGGCTAAATACGACTTCGAAAATTTCAATATTATCCTTTTATTTTCTTCGAAGTGGCATAATCCAAAACATATGTTTTCTTTTTTACACATTTAAAGCAACTTAATATCGTACAATTTACTTTAGTTGTGTTTCGAACTAGTACTATTCAACATCTAGTACAGCAGACAAGGCATAATTACAAAGTGTTTGTGAGAGCGGAAACATTCAGAATTTTATATTATTTTATAAAATTCACATTGATTTAAGGTAAGTGATTTTTTTAATTTTTTCATTGTTTAATTTTGTTTGTTTTGCATAGAAAACCAAATTACGGAATACAATAAAATCTCTCAAGGGTAAAAAAAACTATCGATAACAATAAAAAAAGGAGTTTGATGTTGGAAATTTAGACAGCTTTAAAAAAAGTACTAAAACTTTAGATATACCTATATTATATAACACATTAACTTGCTGTGTCGTCGACAGCCACTGAAAAAGTGTTCTTAAATTCGCTCAAGTATGAGTTTTGATCTATTTAATGCGTTGATATTATATTAGCCAGCAGCGTGGCTCGGTCGTTAAGCTTCTGCTTAACACTGAGAGGCGCCGAGTTCGATCCCTTGAGCTGACCTCGATTGAAAAGATTTTTTCTGAGTATATCTGTAATGCTGCTGGTCAGACCAGGATTTGTGACTCCTGGTTGATCGTTTCCTATCAGAGTTTGCCAATTTTCTCTGATATCATTGTTGAAACGATTCCCGATTAAAAATTGGCTAAAAATCCTTCCTACCCACTATGTCACCACTATTTGAATATGATTAATGTAAATATTACAATAAAAATGTATGTACAATTCTCGTTAATTGTCGAGTTTAAGTCAGTGTCTCGTAATTTAGCGGCTTATGTATATAATAAAAAAATGCTGTATTGTTTGTAATTTGGCCAGGAAGGCGCATTGGGGTTTACCTGTAATGCCTTCCTGGTATGAAATAAAATAAAAAAAAAAAAAAAAAAAAAAAAAAAAAAAAAAATTTAAACAACATTTTTCGTGTTAATGAATTTCAATTTCTCCCTCGCACTCATACGCGACAACGTTTTAGCGGATGTTTGTTTTAATTCGATTGAAATTCACGTACCGCTCGAATTATTACGTTTAGATAAAAAAAATATATTGAGAAAAAAAAACCAATCCCTATAAACGTGTTGAAATAAAAAAAACTGTCCAAATGAACCCATAACAGCACGGGGAAAAGTTGTGTAAAAATATGTATTTTTGACTTTAGAAATTCGCTAGAAAATTAAGTATTTTAAAGCATAAAAATATTACAATCAATAGAAAAAATATCTAGTACAGGGTTTATTATAAGAACTTTTTAATTCTTCGTATTGATAAGGATTTTCGTTCAGTTACAATTATTTTTTTAATTGATGTTAATTATAAATGCTTTTATATGTAAAATAATCAATGGTACTATACAATATTATGTTTTTGTAGTTAATATATGTATGTTCAATTCATCATCCAAGACGGTTTTATTTTGAATTATTGTATCTAGATGTAAATAGAATACAATAAAATCTATGTTCGCAAAGTTTTTCCAATATATATACATATGTAGGTTCAGGATGTGAATGATTCCAAATGATAAGCGTGGATGCGGTTAAATACGCTTTATTTTTACATACCTCCTTTACGTTTTTACGTGTATCGTCGAGCGACCCCAAAGGGGAAGTGTTGCACAACCCACGCTATGCCTCAAATTTTTTTGTGAATATGAAAAATTGTAATGCTTGAATAAATTCTCCGCAGTGGAATCGAATATCGTGGCAAGTGTTGTTAACTGACATTTATTTGGTCAACTTACTAGAGAAAAGCAAATTTAATAAAAAAAAACATTGCCTTCACGATAGTAATTTTTAGTAATATTTTATCGATCAATACTTTAACTTAATTTGAAAAAAATTTAACTGTTATGTTTTCTCTACGATATGCTATTTCAACTGCAAAGTTTAATTATTTATCGATTTTTGGACATAATCTCAATTCGATTTCAAAGGCAAATCGTATCCGGTGAAATTGAGCCGGAGATCGAATTTTAATTTTAGTTTTTTTGATAATTCTTTATATTGAAAATTTATTTGCCGCATTTTTTCGATTTAAGTTTCTATTTAGTTAATGAACTATTTCCTCACGTCACATTTGTAATACATTTTTGCAATATTTTTAGGGAAAAGAAAGGAAATATTTATTGTAATATTTATAAACTCAATAAACTGAAAATAGAAAGCGATTAAGTAAGTCTGCTTCTCTTAATATTGGGTATCCTACCCAATACGATTTAATTTTAAGATTTCACCAAAGCACTATAAAAAATCTCAAAATAATAAAATGAGAAGAAAAATTATATACATACATACATATATACATTTATTTAAAAACTGCACTCTCTAAGAATGAATCCAAGGGCGGTCCAGGCTTTAGATGTGTAGTGGGAAGTCCAGTATGTATGTAGATAAGTCGTGAAGTGATAAATCCAAGGACGGCCAGGTCGTAGTTATTATGTATACGTAGCAGTTGGTTCAATAGTTAGGAGTCGCGAATTAATAAATAAAAAAACAGATCGGATGAAATTTGATCAGATAATGGATGAATGTCTCCAACGAAAGTTGAAGTAAGACTAAATGTACTTTACCTATCATATCTCGTAAAAAACGAAATTGTGGTTTTTCCTTTATTTCGAAAAGGTAGCGAAAAGTCCACTTTTGCTAAAACGTATTTTTACTAATCATTTTTGTCTTCCGGTGCATAAATATGAAACTTGCTAAAATTGTTATTTTGACATGGGTATTATTGTCAATTGCAAGATCATCTATTCATAACATAAATTTTTCTATAGACATGACAATTAAATAATAATTATAGTTAATTGTTGATTGTTCGCTGCGTAAAAAAATGTATTACATGATGTTTTCCAGGTATCGAGACACCCTTATTGTGTAAGCAGGTAAATCGATGCAAATGTTGGCCATTTAAAAATAAACTGATAGCATCATAGTAGGATCATCCATAATACATTTTGGTATATTCCCTTTTTTTTAAAAGTTTGGTAAAACCCATGGGGAATATAAAATTACATTTAGAGGCATTTACAATTAGCATCAGTTAAAAAAATAATTGTAACCATACGAAATCCTTAATCCCGAAAACCAAACAATTAAAGGGATAGGCTCGTTATATTCATTGAATTCGTTTCAAATATTGGTAACTTTTGCATATAAAATTATGTAGTTCTTTGATTCAGATACGAGGTGTTCGATTGAACATCATTTATAATCTTCTTACTATACCATAATAATTTAAATATTTAAAAGTCAATTGACAACACCTGCCATGGTAGTCGATTTAATTGTGGATTCAATCGTTTTATAATAGTCTTGGATGATGAATTGAACATATATTAACTACAAAAACATAATATTATATAGTCCCGTTGATTACAATGTTCGACAAATGACGACTTTTTTTTGGTTCAGAGACGAGATATGAGTTTTCTTATAGATCTATGCCCAATGAACACGAATCTGGTAATAAAAAATGTTGATTGGCTAGAGATTCGGAGATATATGTGTTTTTTAAATCACGCGATTTTTCTATATCTTGGTGTTGTTCGGTCGATGTCTCAAAATCTGTCAATTTCCTGTTCAAAATGATTTAAAATTCAGCACACTTCCGATTAACCCTTTTAAACGAAAAAAAAAATAGTGTGGCCAGAACACTATCTCAATAAACATGTTTCAATAGAAAATACTCAATATAAAATAGTATTAACAATGGGAAAAAATCCCAAATGAAAATACGTACTTTTGACTTTTGATTTGAACTGGACGACTATTTAGAGAGATTTGAAAGCTGAAAAGTACTACAAATGAAAGATAAAATACCCGACTATAGATTCCAATATTCATTTTGAACAGTAAATTGACAGATTTTGAGACATCGACCGAACAACACCAAGATATAGAAAAATCGCGCGATTTAAAAAACACATATACATATGTATGTATCTCCGAATCTCGGGCCAACCAACATTTTTTATTACCAGATTCGGGTTCACTGTAAATATATCTATAAGAAAATTCATATCTGGTCTCTGAACCATTTTTCGTGTAGAGCAGTGTTATTTTACATATAAAGAATTTGTAATTAGCATCGATTAAAAATATAATTATAATTGAATGAAAATCCTTATTAATACGAAGAATTAAAAAAATCGTATAATAAACCCTGTAAAAACAAAAAGAGAAGAAACTGCTTTGCAAAAATATAAATCGGTTTTGATTTTCAGATATATTACCCCTATTAACATGGAAAAGAGAAGGTATAAATCTGGATCACTAAAACGCAAAGAACGCCAAGAAACAAAAAAACAGAAGTCAGCCAAGTATTGCAGATCTATTACAGATTTTATAGTACCACAACCACTTCCCGCATCAATGTCCAGTTGCGCAACAAATAATCAAGAAACAAGAAACAATACTCATGGCGATGATGTATTGACAAGTGAGTTGCAAGAACAAGAAAGAAATTCTTTGGATATAGAGACAAGAATAAGTGCATCCTATATTAATCAACCCAGGCCCAGTACTTCAGGCTTCATTATTCCGGTATCTGTACAGACTATATTTCCTATAGTTGCAACATCCGCGCATATACCTATAGTTTCAACTAGTGACAAGGAATTAGATATTACTTCAGACATAAATTCTGAGGCACATGATGTTATTGAACCTACACAAGAAAAAAAATGTACTACTGGAATATTTCAATATCCATCGCGAGACAATCTGAAACAATTTTTTGCTGAACATCCATTTCAGCCTGTAAGTGATCTACCATTTGATGCTCGATTATATGAGAGAAACACTATGAATGATTCAGTCCCAAGAAATTGGCTAACATATAACATAGAAAATAAGTGCTTATATTGTTCATATTGCTTAGCGTTTGAGTGTCCCAAATCGGATTCATCATCATTTGTACATGGCTTTAGTGACTACAGACGTATTAGCCAGAACTTGGCTGTGCACGAATCGACAACAACCCATGTGCGAAATGTTCATCAATATATCAGTGTGGTTAATAATGGAACATTAGATAATTTTTTTGCGTCATCATTAATTCAAAAGAAAGAAAAGGTACTAAAGCAAAGAAGTATTGTCATGAGGATTATAGACATCATAAAGATGTTAGGCAAGCAAGCAGTTTCTTTTCGAAGTCACAGAAATGAATCGGCCTATACTCTGGATGATGAAGCTTCGAATCATGGTAATTTTTTGGCTTCAGTGCAGTTGATGGCAAAATATGACACCATTATAGCAGCTCACGTTTCTGCAGTGCAAAAAAAGTCATATCAAAGAATGAAACGACTTAAGCACCAAGGAAAGGCGGGAAATAAAGGCCGTGGTGGACTAATTACCTACTTGAGCAAAACAACTGTTAATAGGTTAATCCATATTATGAAAACTATGATTCAAGAAAGAATTAGTCATGAAGTTTTTGAAGCAAAATATTATTCTATCCAGGTTGATTCAACACAGGATAATACAATCATCGATCAATTTAGCATCATTATTCGGTATGTGCATAAAAGCATTGTCTATGAGCGCCTACTTTCAATTGTGCCGTGTAATGATGGTACAGGACAGGGACTTTTTAATTTATTGACTGAAAAGTTGCAACATCTTAATATTGACCCTAAAAATTGTATATCTGATAGCACCGATGGTGCTGCAAGCTACCATGGAGAGTATAATGGTTTGCAGAGTAAACTTGCTAACATGGCAGATCAACATGTTCATATATGGTGTTATGCCCATGTCTTAAATTTGGTAGTAACTGAAACCACAAAATGTTGTGTGTCTGCAGTTTCTTTTTTTAATTTGCTTCAAAATTTAGCAACTTTTATAAATGGATCATATAAGAGAATGTCTGTGTGGATAGGAGTTGTTGAAAAACAACTGGGGCAAGAAAAGATGAAAAGATTAAAACTAATTGGTGAAACCAGGTGGTCGGGAAAATCTAATGCAGCAACAACAATATTTGGACATTTTAATGATCCCACTGCTAGTACTTTCGTAAATCTACTTACATGCTTATCAATGATACAGGATTCAGACAAGTTTGATGCAAAAACGAAGCACGAAGCCACTTATTTACTCCAGAGTCTTCAAAAGTTTGAAACCATATTGACAGCATTTACTTACTTGTACATATTTGAAACCACAGCCCCCTTGTCTAGTTATTTACAAACAAATTGTTTAGATATGTTTACTGCATGGAGTTTGGTAGATACAGCAACAACAAAGTTGATGGAACAGAAAAGAACATTCCATAATGTTCACAGTAAGGCTTTCGAATTCGTAACAATATGTAATGATATGATTTCAATGATTAATATGGATGAAAATCAAACATTGGAAATTGATTCTATAGAAACAGCGTTGCCTGTTAAAAGACAAAGGAAGAAGAAAAGAATGGCAGATGAAGTAACTAATGATGAAGGAAATTCTTCGGATCCTCTGGCTGATTTTCGAATAACTGTATTTAACCTTATAATGGATCGCATTGTCCAATCGCTACAATCACGATTTATACATCACAAGCAGTTGTATAAAGATTTATCTTGGTTGGACCCAGCTAATTTTAAAATTATTGCAGAAAAAGGCCTTGATGATATTGCATTGGATGGTGTTGTGAAGTTCTTTCCACTAATCAAAAGAGGCAATGTAAAATTAGAATTGGTTTCATTTGCCTCAAATTTTGATATATTGAAGCTATTACTTCAAATTAGTGAGAGTGAGGATGACAGCAGCAGCTGTAAAACTTGCAGAACATGTCCATCGTGCGTTTTAAAAATTTTATCGTCGAACAGACTACACGACAAAGCGTATGATAACCTATATGAATTATACAAAATCGTCTCCACACTCTCAGTTACACAAGTGCAATGTGAGAGGACGTTTTCAAAATTAAAAATAATTAAGAACAGACTGAGAAATACGTTGTCTGAAGAAAATTTAGAAAATTTTATGTTCCTTTCTATTGAGAAGCAAATGTTAGATGATTTGGATGCAGAAGAAATTATTAACAGATATGCACAAGCGTCGAAAGGACTCAAACGTTTGCTAATATACTCTTAATTTTCCAATTTTTCTTTTAGATTTTTTATTATTCTTTTATAATTATGTATTTTATGTGTATGTCCTTGTTGAATCTCGGTTCAGTCCTATCTTGTAAATAAAGTTTCCTATATACATTTTGTATTTCTGTTAATTGCCAGTAAGACGTGTAGTATGTGTATATTCTAATTAATAAAAATAAAAATAAAAATTGCAAAATATAATTGCAATTTTTATTTTTGATTCGTGCATTTTTGAAAATTTGATTTATTTTTTACCCTAGATTTTTAGCGTGATAAAAAAAAAAGATTTTTTTTTTATATATGGGGGGGGGGAGGAAAAATTTTTTTTAACCCTGGGGGCCCCCTTTGACTCCTGGCATGTACTAATTTCAGTCCCAGTCCGCCACTGTATGTATATGCTTCTTTCAATAAGCATCATCATCATTTGCTACCTATGCGCTATCCCTTATTTCTACACATTTGTAGCCACCCAATTCGTAACACTGATTTCATATACGATGCAAGCCGGTTGATTTTTTCACGGATTCCAATTGATTGAAGTGAATTTTATCATATGCAAACTTAACCCAGACAGAGCTGAGTAATTACAATAGAGTGTTTTAACAATGGCGTCACCTCTACAGGTGGAAAATACTATACGGTGGACACTTGTCACGTTGAATCTTTTTGATTGTTCGATTGTCAAAGTTTTTTGATCGATCGACTCGTCTCGACGATCTTCGTGCTATCTTTGAGACGATCTTGTTTTGAAACGGTTTATCCCCTAATATGTCTAAATTATAGTGATTATGTTCGACTACTTTATGTGCCTATGTCTGTCTCGCGAGCGGAAAATGTCATCAAAATGTCGGCGAATTTTTATGACAGTCGCCGTACCATTCAACCGAATGGAACCGATAAGAAAGTTTTTTTTTGTATTTGTATTCGAATTGTCATTTCAGAATCAACGAATCGACGAATTTGAAGATTTTAATGCTGAAAAATAAAAATATCATTATTTGACTTTCAAATGGTCATAGACTCATAACTCATACGCTTTCAATCCACGTTCGTATATATTGTACTTTGCGAATTACAATTTTGAATTCGCTATGCTTTGAAGTTGTTAAACAATGAGATAATCTGAAGTTTAGGCGTTAAATGTATGCTCATTGAAATGATAGCCCTTTGAGTGCTCAGCTAACTGAAAATATCATTGTAAATTTATATAATTATAGATATAGAGATGTTTGCAAAATGTGTACATATCATATATCTCTCATCTCTAATCTGATTTCAAACGTTCGTTTGTATACTATGGGGATTTCATTGCAATTATGTATAGGTATAATATATGTATCAGTGGCGTAAATTGTGGCTTAAATTTACGCTTAAGCTTTTTTTTTTAATAAATACGTTTTACTATTAATACTGGCACAACACAGACCGGCAACTGCACGTTAACAGCAGTACGAAAAGTATTCTTTGGTACATTCTACATATATGGCAACAAATTAAATGGCTAGCACTTTAATCAATTTCGGTAAGTATATAAATCAGTTTTCGGCCAGTATTTTACTAACAAAATGATCAGTATAAATAAAAAATGGACAGTTTAAAAATCTGACGTACATTCGCCAGAACAAATAGCAATGCTTGTCGGATGGAATTGTCTATTAAGATCGTATCAATCTTGTGATGATACCGACCAAAAGGTTATATTGGCCATTCATAAGAATAAACCTTACTTTAATTAATTCTGACCGTTTATGTTTAATACTGACTATTTCATCTAAAAATTGACCTTTCACAATTAAATACTGACAAAAATAGACTGAAATACTTACCAGTAGAATACAAGCCATCCCATATGGACACATTTATATGTTCTGTAATGTGTACGCGTTGTAGATGTAATAGCAATAGCCGACAAAATCTATTCATATTATACAGCAGTACATGTCACCGTAACATATAAAGCAAAACCGGTTTTTTGGCCACTGTGGAAATTATGACTGACGTGATGTCATAATAGCGAGTGTACGAGTACTAACGAAAGTGCGCATGCGTATATGAATATTTTCAAAAACGTCATATTGTCAATATTGACTCGACTATATGTACAATGCAAGTAATATTGTGCCGTATCACATAGCAATATTGTGATGTATATGTGAGCCGATTTTGTTTTGCACTCGGCCAAAACTTGTTTGAACGTGCGCTGCTGTATAGTATGTATAGAAGCAGTCTTTTCCGTGCACTCATATACCAGGCTGTTGTCTTGTAGAACTGGATAGCATGAATAGACCTTGATATATATATATATATATATATATATATATATATATATATATATATATATATATATATATATATATATATATATATATATATATATATATATATATATTAAGTGATTTTTCTTTTGCGTATGCGCTTTACTGATTTTATCAGCATTCAACTGACATTGACAAGCGCAAGTGTATGCGGTTGCAATATTAAATATCTAAGAGGTATTCGTATGACACTGTTGATTATTTTTTTAAAGCCCATATGCGCGCATGTACGTTTATTTTAAAGATTATAAAAAATGAATTAAAGAAAACCGTCCAAATATTGTAGCTATCGATGAATTTTATAATAAAATTATACTTCAAATAAGTTTATATGATATGAGAGTGAAAAAATAAGCTTTTACCACTGTTTAATTGAGTTGTGAAGGGGCGGTAGAAAGCCGCGTTTGATAGGTAGCTGTCATCGCTTCGACCTGACACAAAATTCCAATGTAAATTTGAATGAGTTCGTTAATCTACCTCTAGCTTCATGTCAGAGACATTAGCTTTCTTTTATAACCACTTGCACTATTTGGATCTCTTTGATATTTTACATATGTTAGTAAAATATCAAAGCGATCTAAATAGTGCAAGTGTTTCAAAATCCGATCACACATTTTTGACGGGCAGGAATGTCACTGAACTAACAGAGTGAAGCGAATAAATATATTGCATGCCCCATTTAATAATTCACTGCACACCACTGGTGTATAGCTATTATATTATAAAATTATTTATTACTAGCTATATTACCCGGCTTTGCTTGGTATTTGTAATATAAACCGCTTAAACATGACTAATCTAATGGTAAACATTTTATTAAATTTATTTGAATAGTTTTATTTTATATAAATTTATTTCAATACTCATTTGTTTTTTTATTAAATTGACTGTCACGAACAAATAAATATATATAGTAAGTCTCTTATAAAAAAATATATGAACACCCCCGGCGTCTGCGCCCCCTAGGGGGTGGAGTCGCAGGGCTCCGCCCTCGACGTCTGCGCCCCCTAAGGCTCCGCCCTCGACGTCTGGAGCCCCCTAGGGCTTCGCCCTCGGTGCCTACGCCCCCGGGAACTTCGAATCCTTTGAATCGGAAAAAAGTGAATTATTTGTTCGGTGATGTCATGGATTTCTACAAACGAAGGATACGTACATACATATACATATATATACAAAGTCTCTTAGATTATATATTAGATTGTAATTATTACTGCCATTCATTAAAAAAAAATTTCAAAATAACTTTTGTTAGTGTTTGTATAGAAGAAAATGGGTATAAATCATGAAATATTATAATACGATAAGTGGTTTTATGTACATACATAGAAAGCTGTAGATTTACACAGCGGACAAGAAAAAAGTAGATCAATATCAAATTTCGACATCAAAAGTTTATCCATCTCCAAATGCTTCAGTAAAAGAAAAGCAGTAAAAAAAATTAAACCATCTTAAACTTGCATCAACATATTAAACATTCCACATCGGATTTAGCTCGCTTTGTTGCATACCGAGTGCACCGTGACACACATTTTCCGCACTGGTCGGGATTCGACTTTTCTACGGCATTTGTTGTGTCGAGTGTCCTAGCACGTGTCTCGGTGCACGTTTATTGATCGGCCTTACCCTCACCGTATCTCCATCCCTCCACCCGTAACCTCACCACCCTTCACCCACCATGGTAAACCATCCGTTGCCCCCTCGACAAGGCCGGCCTTGCACACAGCCTCCGGAAAAGCCATCCCTCTCCATTTTCCACCCCCCCCCACAACCTACCCTTTCGTACGTCAGAGAATGGCAACCTTTCGGATGTCGAGGTGAGTGCGACCTTTGACCCTTAACTTGAACTTATAATTATGACGTATACATTTCGCTCTTGAAATGCTCGAATCCTTGATAATAAGGACTCTCGTTTTTAGAAAATACATTTTCTTCAAAATTAACACGGCCTAAAAGTAACACGGATAGTGGTATTGCTAGTTAGAGTGAGCACTATTTGAACAAGTGTCAACGTGGTGGAATTACTATCTTAGTTGGAACTCTTTCAGTGAGTTTACGATTGTACATATGTACATACATATATGATGTGTGGTATGAGTATATTGTTACTGACAAGTACTGCTCTTTGAAATGCCAGTGGAGTTTACTGCTTGGAAAACATGACAGGGTTCATAGTTTAAGGTAGACCGATTAGTCAAAGCATTAATAATGACATTATTATGATCTAGAAAATTACCATATATCCATATATTTATTCAGTAGGTTGGACTAGTGGTTAGCATATAATACTTTAAAACAAAGTAGTCGCGGGTTCAAATCCCACCGGTTTGCTGCTGGTCAGGTCTTTGATATGTGACTCCAGGTCGATCGTTTCCTATCAGAGTTTGCCAATTTATCTGCTTTTCATTGAAACGGTTCCAACAAAATTGGCCACCTTTACCAATTTCAGCATCTCGAATTTTGCTGATTTGTATAAAATGCTGCAAATTTGACCATAGATGTCTCTGTGTATGTTGATTGATATTTGAATTATGATATTTGCCTTGTATAATACTCACAATACTTCTGTACAATGTTTGACGATAGTTGCCGTTTTTAATGTAAAAATATATGAGTGCATACTTGTAAAATCAATAAATAAATGTCACTTATATGTTTGGCCACAATAGTGCATTGGATCACTCTGTAATGCTACTGCGTTATCATAAATAATAATAATAAAAATTGTATGTATGTATCAGTGGCGTGCCGTAAGTGGACTAGAAGAACTATGCTAGTCCCCTAAAATCTTTCACTTAAAATTTAAAAATATCAATTATTCAATTACAATAAATCCAAATCGTTTTACATATTGATATTGTTTACTGGGATTAGCGGAATTTGAAAGCCGGAATCCGCCCTGATTGAGCTGGCTGAGGTAGTGGTAGTGGATTGTTATGGTATGGTCCGCCGTGTCATTCGCTTGCACGGACTCGCCACATTAATTCCATTCCCTTTACGGTACTGGTGAATTGTTATGTATAAGAGTTCCATCGAAGACAAAATATTTTTTAATTAACTCGTCTCTTCAAGCATTTATGGAGTTTTCACTAAGAATATTCTGATTTGTGTCTACAAAATATCATTATTTATTAACTCTTTTTTTTATAATAGCACCTTATTATACAGAATTTATTGCGTGCAAACGGCTTACGAAACGATTCCCTCGAATCAAATCAGTGGGAAGCGTGCAAATAACGAATAATAATAAATAACGAGTAATAATAAAAACGAATAATAATAAATAAACAAATAACGAGACCTTGGAATGTTGCACTCTCGATCGATTTTTCGACAAATCATTCAGAAGATTATGTTTTGAAGACAAACAGGTTGTTATTTAGAAAGGTAGGCTACTTAGGATGTTTCTGTTCTGCACAAAATTAAACTTTATACTCATCACTTCAAGACAAATTATTATAATATAAAAATTTATTAAATATTTTTGTCCTTAGCTCGTCCTCTATTTTAAAAGTCACTTCATGCCACTAGTATGTGTGTATATACAATGTGCTAAAATTATAATAAAATATCAATAAAAACAAATAAAGGCAATCTTCAAAGTAATTTTCGGAAGCGTCATTGTCTAGATTGGTCCGTGAAATTATCCGTGCATGAATAAGGAGTCTCTTTGTGGAAATGGTATGTCATCTCTTGACCAACTCGAGCGATGAATCATCGGTAAAATTTTCAGCTCCTCCGTGTTTTCCAGCGTGAAAAATTGGACTCTTCGGGCAGTGAATAATATCGTCTCATCGTTCACGAGATACGTGAACCAAATTTGCGAGAAGTGTCACGGCTCAAGACCTCGAAATTACTTATGCACGAATTAATACTATTCCGTGAAAATTTCATCAGACCCTCTCAAACAATTATTCTGAATTGATGTTGCATTGATTTTATTATTTTTTTCCAGATAGAATATGCAATTTCAGGCCAAACACACCGATGATGCTTTATTGTGACTGAAATTGCGCAAGTATTATACATAGATAACTACATGTATGTATGTATGTATATTGATCCTACATATGAAAATGAAAGTGACATTGAACTTATCCATGATGCAATTTAACGTTCCGCTTTCATTTTCAACTTGACACCTTTAAAATAATATCCAATTTAGGTTAAATTAAATTATATTTTTATTATGTATTATACATATATATGGGCCGGATATTTTTATAGACCAATAAATAGTATCAATCCGAAATCAACGCGACCTTTATATGGAGACATGTTCTTAATTTTTTTTATTTATTTATTGAGGTTAATACCCAAAATTTGTGTCGGCCTAATGGTTTTTTTCATTAGGCCGGATTTTCGCAAGTTTCCTCCGAAAGTGTTACAGTTCAAGGACGTGATAAATGGCAGCTAATCCGCAAAAATACGACAAATCTCGTGGAAATTTTTGTATAAACATCGGAGGGTTTGGCGATCGTTTGAAAACTATAAAGGTGAAAGCACACTGAAAGGGACGGTACGGCACGACTTCGTGACTTCCAGTCAAGGAAGGACGTTTCCAGTTCATTGTTAATTCGTACGATCTTATTATGTATACAAGTTTCTCCTACATTTCTTCAAATATGGGATTCACCGTTATCGATCATTGTCAAGTCTATGATATGGATAAAATATCACCGAAAACACTTCAGGGGGTGATTTTTGGGACTGCGTGCCTCGGGTATGGCAAGACATGTTTGCGTTTTTTTTGCATGTTCAAAAGTATCTAAAAAAAAAAAACACATGCCGCGTGTCTCTCAGTGTGTTCGCCTTAAAAAGCATGGTAATATAATAGTAAAAGGCTAATTTGAATAATTTGTCATTTTAAGTAAGAAAAAACTGAAAGGTCCGCCACATTAAGGGTGCAGACACACAGTGGTACGCGGCACATGCTTTTTTAGATAGTTTTGTACATGTAAAAAAACATTTGCACGCCTGATCTATATATAATATGACGATCCAGGCCAAAAATTACCCCCTAGAGTGTTTTTAGTGATATTTTATCCTTGTATTGACATAAGTTCGATAGTGATCGATAACGGTGATTCCTATATTTGAAGAAATTAAGGAGAAAATTGTCTAAATAATAAGATTGTACGAATTAATAACGGTATTAGGATATGCCCATTACAGCTGGACCAGCCGTGCCGTACGGTTCAGTGTGTCTGAGCCCTTAGTCATTGCCTTATATAAATGTAAACTGATTTTTGACATGCCTCATAGGATAAATACTTGAGAAATAAACTTTTATATACATAAATATGTGTATGCATGTGTATTGCAAATGATATCATTATCATACTTACTTATTACATATTATCAGAAGACGTGTATCAAATTGATCAAAGATATAATTGGGCACCAATCGGAATTTCAACGCAGAGGCGTTGCGTGATTTTGATAATATCTATTAAATTCGATCAGATACAAAGCACAATCGGTACACGTTCTGAATATTGCTAAAAAAAATTAATCAATCAATTTACATAAACGCAGGTGTGTGAAAACATCCAGCGGAAGTGGCTCATTCAAAATAAGGTGAAAATATCAAGGTCGCGCTGAGGGGTGTGGTTTCACACAATCTCGGCTCCAATTGCATGAGGAGATTAACCGACCAATCAGAAATGTGTATGCATTGACTGTTTACGAATTTCGATTGTTTGTAAACATTTTCATTTTTAACACTTTCGCGGCGGTGACCTTACCGTTTTCTCTTTTCGGCGATAACCGTTGACATAACCGGAATTCAGAAGATTTGGCGTGACGTCAATAATGACGAGAAATATCAGGGTCTGCGTTATATTATTAATGCGCATTGTATTTTTTTTAAATTATGCCGTAGTGCCTTGACAGGTCACTCTAAATCAACACTATAGCTAACTGTGTACATAATCAAACACATTATACAAAGTACATAGGTATTGTGCATATATTAAATACAAACCGCAATCAAATGTATTTCTTGTGACAATCAACAAATTCCGACTATGGATGTCAATTTTACTGGAACCATTACAAATATTAAATTAGATAAATTTCCAAACTCTAACAGAAGGCAGTCAATTTAGGTCCAATAACCCAACAGATCTTACCAGCAGCTATAATTAAATCATTTTAAAATTAAATCAATCGGTCTGGATTTGACCCAGAACCTCTCTACTGATATACAATCGTCTAAACAATGAGGTAGGTTGTGATATACTTACATATAAGTAGACGGCAAAGGTATATTGTATTAATGTACTTCAGTGGCGGCTCTATATGGGCTGCGGGGCTACAGCCTCCCAGTATAGTACAAATGCATGCTGTTTTTGCCGTCCGTATGGGCTGCAGGGCTGCAGACCTCCCAGTATATACATATACATACATGCTATTTTTGTCTGCATTTGATCGTCGGTATGGTCAAAGAGCTACTACAGCCCGATTAATCTCTGCAGCCCCCCCCCCCCCTCTATGAATTCTCACGAGCTGCCACTGATGTACCTACATACATATATTTATACATACATACATATATACAAATATACCAGGAAGGCTAAACCCCAAATGCGCCTTCCTGGTCCACATAATTATTACATAGATACATGTAAATCTAAGCAATATCTGACATCTATGGTCAGATATTACAAACATCGTATTAATACGATAAATAACGATGAATAACTTTCATGTAACAATATGAATTTTTATATTCGATAAACAACCACAGAGACATCTATGGTGAGCAATATGGCGAAACCTAAGATATAACAATAACTAAAGGTTCGCAACAGAAAATTGGAAAGGAAACGCCAATTTTACAGGAATCGTTTCAATGAAAATCAGAAAAATTGGCAAATTCTGATAAGAAACGATCGACCTCGACAAACCAAGGTCTGGCCAACAGCCAGAGACTTGCCAGAATCGAACTCGTAACATTAAGTACGAAATAATTCAACATTCACCACTAGACCACGCTGCTGGTTATGTACATACATATATATTACACTGAGTAATAAAAAATCACGCTTTTCACTTACTGGAGCGGAGTTTTATCAAAATTTACTAAGTTAGACCCACTAAATTCGAATATGACAATGGTTTTTGTTGGTTTGCTCTCGTTTTGGATTGTTTTTGTTGCTCAATATAATTATTGTTTAGTCAATTTTTTTTACATCCATACTTGAATTAAGGTGGACATAGATGGAGAGATTTGTAGGCAGATAAGTAAGTCTTGAAACGTCTTTGTTTAGTTAGAGACGCTACGATAGACAACACGAGAGATGAGTCTTCTGATTTCGTTTATGAGAACCTTTCTCTGACATTTTTAAAATTTGTTTGGCGATTTGTCTGGGGACAAATTTCTACGTGTTTAGTAAATATGTATATGTATATTTCACATCTGAGATGCTTCCAAACGAAAATGGATTTACCTCCCCATTATTGTAATAATGCAGAATCCATTGATCGTTGACACTTATACACAATATGTATGTATGCAATAAGATCTAATATGAATTTTAATGCGTAATTTACATATATATGTATGTATGTATGTACTGAGATGACTTTCGAAGCGCATTGGGTAAACGTGTCAAGTTAGTATATCAGTTATTATTATAATAAAATAGATAAATAAAAAGCGAATAGTCACTTTTGAGGCCATTCGAATAAATAATTTCACTAATTCATTAGCGATGTATGTCATCGTTTTATTTCAAATGATAAATAAAGTTCATTTCAATGTAATTTTCCTCGTTTTCAAAATGTCCCAGAGCGTAGTTAACTCATCTGGACAAAAGACAAAGTGCAAAATATAATTTTTTAATAATTTAAGACTGCGAAGTTATAAAAAAAAACATTTGTTTAATATTGTATTTGTTGGTAAATGTTGTGACACAATTTTTTTCGACACCACGTTTGTTTGCTCCAAGGTGTGTTTTGAAAATGATAACAATTGCACAGTTTATCGCTTGCGCAAGTCTTTTCATAGCATTTTGCAAGTGTCCGGGGTTCTATTATGTATCTAAAACGGTTATCGTTTCAGAATTGTGTCGTTATGTTTCATTTTTGGGCAATTTCTTATATAAGTAAGCGCCATTAGAAACCATCGAATTCAACGCATACCAAACTAGGAGAAAGTAGGACAGAGACGTCGGCTTCTGTAATTTTTTTTGTTATTTTTTTATTTACATTTCTGTGAGTCAATCATTACCTTGTGCTCACCTCACTTATAATATAGCAATTATAATATAATGAGAGAATTTCTGAAAAAAAAATGTAATTACAAAGGTCATAGAAGAAATGAAAGGTGATTGCATTTGTATAACATTTTCATATAAATTATCATTTAACGTGCATATTGGAAAAATATGACGCGAAACGACTAATGTTAATAAAATAACGCTAACGCAAGTTCCTCTTTTTTCACTTTAGATATTCTGGGAGTTTGAAGTTTAGTTTAATATGCCATAAATTTACACTCTCTCAATGCTAATGAAGGAAAACATGCATTCGGTTGCAATTGTGTTCGCTGTCTAAATGTGGAACTGATCATTTACGTCAACAGAGACGCTGCAGGTGTGACGCAATAAGTGATGACTCTTACCATCGTTTAGGATTGTTTTATAACTCACATTTCAGAAAATATTGTCTGAAAACTCCATTCGAAATGATGGAATGATAATTTCAATTGAAAAGGCACGATACAATGATCAAGATCAGATACATAACGTATCGATTCGCGTGCTTAGTTATCATGTGTGGACATGTCATGTGTGCACGTGTTATGTGTGCACTTGTCACGTGTGCATTTTTCTTGTGGTCAGCTGTCTTATTATAATGTTTGCGGATTCGTGTTGTATGGGATTACCGGTAAATGTGTATATTCCCGAGTAAATGTATTATGTATGTATGTAATGACGTATTGACATCATTAAAATACGCACTTTTCATTAGAGGACGTTTGTATTACAAGTCCTACATATGTAAATATGTAAATACATATTGAAGCGCGATTATGACGCAAAACTTCGATTTGCGCACGCATGTAATAAATATATATTGTTATTATTATTATGTTGTTGTCGACAATTTGGAGATACATTAATTTGATTTTGGTATCTGTTCGCTGGTACATATTGGAACGAACCGGTACCGGAACATTTAATTTGATGATACAGTTCTTGTATCGATCGAAAAATTTTGAAGGGTCTTTCTTTGCCATTCGAAAGGTCACCGTTTCTATTCAAAGTCATGTAGTGACGTCACGGTTCTACAGAGTAATTATTGGGTTTATGTAAGTATAGCTATGGCAGTCGGTTAGGTTACTGTAATTGAACAAATTATTTGCTAATGACTGTTATTTTGCAGTTTCCTCGGATTTCATTGTTGAGAGCTGGACAATTATAAAAATTGCATCGTAATTGATAATTGGGAACGTCTTCGGTGCCGTGTGTATAATTGAGGGCAGTTCGATTGTTGGATGTTGTAAATGCGTGGAAACTGTTGAAATTGATGTGGGAGATTATCTAGTGTTCGATTACATACCATTTTGGAAAATGGTTTGATGCGCAGTACTTTTATTCTAGAAAATCAAAATACCGATTCTCAATTACCGAAATACCGACGATGCTTTTCGCCCAAAAATCGTTCACTATTGTCAACCATGCATTTATGCTCTTTGATTCTAATAAATTAACCACCTTCCAAAGTCAAAACGTCTATTTCAATCGCTTTTTTGGGTTCGAAAGGGTAGTAAGGGCAAATCATTAGCTCTTTGAGTGCTGACGTCTTTTCTGTTGAAAGTCCGCTACACTGAAATTTTTGCCAATTTTGCCACTAGAATTATTTAGAAATCCAATAGAATGCAGGTATAAAAATTGTAGCTAATCCAAAAAAACCCTAGATAACTACCGTTGAGGATTTCGAGTTTTGTAAAGGTGTGTTTAGACTCTCTAATATATCTTGCAACAGTATAAAATAAGTCTATTAATAAATGTATTTTTCCAAAACTAGTTCCATCTTCTTCATTGTTGTTAAAATTTAATGCTCACAATATAATTCCAAGTCACAATCTAAAATTCTCAGCAGTTAGGGATTTCCATTGGGTAATTCTGCTATGGTTATTAATTTGGAAATTCCGGTGTAGACCAGTCTTTATAAACGTTAACACGGATTACACAACCCATTATCAATGCATTTTTTCAATGCTACCTTTAAAGGTAATATTCTTATTTACTTTCTACATGCAAAATTTACAAAGCCTACGCGCGTTTTGTAGGCCTATGGACTTGTCAGCGATACGCCGATCGGCGTTGTTCTGCATTCAAAGGGTTAACATTCAAGGGGTCTATTGTTATTTAAAGAGCATCAAGTCAACGCTTAGGTCTAGCTATGACTACTATTAGGGTAACATGTTCGGAATAGAAAATATATTTGTATTCCAGGAATATTCTGATGAAGATATTCAGCCATCGCATAGAAAAAGTAGCATACATTAAGTATTATTTATATTTAGTAACGTGTGTAGTTAAAATCAGTGCAGGCTATTTACACTATTAAAACAAAATTTCTTAGAAACGGTTTGATCACATAAATCAACTACGTTAATAGGTTATAAATACACTTTTATTCACTTATTTTCCCAACCATCGAACATTCTCCAACTGACACCTTGCCAAATGAATGCTCACAAACTCCACGTGACTTATTGTACTGGTGTGCTAAAAATCATACAAAACAATGACCTCCGTGAATATTCGTGATATGCGATTTTGAGCGCATTAGCATTGGAAATTTTACACTGATTGGAAAAATATATATATGTATATTTAACGTATGACTGTGTGGCAAGCTTGGGATTCTAATCTCCATTGACCACGAAGCAATTAGTGATTCATGGCGATCGATTCCCATTCTCCGTGGCGCACCCGTTGTATATATGTATGTATTGTACACGTCAGTTGACATGGCCATGGTCAATGATGATGTTTGCGAACGTATGTATGTATGTAGAAGACGAGCCCCCTTTGCACGCTTGATCGCACGTTGAATGGTGATTCATTGAAGCAGGGGAGTTCAACTGTTGTTCAAAGTTGCTAATGTGGTTAAAGTTTTGCATCGAACTCCCCCCCCCCCAAGTAGAGAATTATAAATACTTTTGCGCATGTGCTATATACATAGATTTGTTAATATTTGATTTTGTTTGTAAAATTATGAAATTCACTTATTTAATTTTTTTACCCAAACAGTGTTGCATACGTTTACTAGTACTAATAATAGTGATAGGCCCAAATGAATTTCAATGGGTGCGTTTTTGGAATAAAATTTTATATGTTAATAGTATACATACGTACCTTATATATGAAAATATCATATGTTAATTAATTTAAAGTCAAATTTCTAAACTGCAATAACTTCAAAATTAGCGTTCGAGTTATCAGTAGGAGGATCATGGGTTCGAAACCCATCCATAGTGAATTTGTTTTCTCTGGTTTTTATATTGTATGTCGTTTTATGTATTTAATAGCGTTACTACAAACAAACAAACAAATAAACAGGCGGAATTGGATTATTATTTATATATTTTATATAAATGGTAGGGAATTCGGAATATGTGTAATCATTTTCGTGCTCCACATTTATTATATAAAGATCACCGTTTGTCTGTCTTCTTTGAAAACCTATGGTTTTCAACTTAGAACCATAAAGTATGGTGCTCTTATAATAGCCTAATTTAGACAATAGACTAGAAAATTTTACGAAAAAGTTATTATTAAATTGAATTTTCTCCCCCCCCAAAAATTGCCGGGACATTCGGCTGTTATTTCAATGTTTATTTTTCAATTATGCAAATCAACGATTTTAAATTTAGACCCTCACTTAAACGGTAGTCTGAATTAAGCTGTAGACGGTTTGTATAAGGGTTTCGAACCATTTTTCGTCCATCTAAGAAACCCCAGATGATTCACACATTAAAAATAATTTATAATACACCCATATATATGTACTAACTTGAAAAAACTGCATGCCATATATAATATTCCGTTTGTTACAGACATTACTAACAAACTAACCAGTAGATTCTATGATAGAATCACTATTAACCATAGTAACACACTTGTGAAGTCTCGGTGATCACAACAAAATGTCTATACTCTTCAGGTATAAACACAGATTACCTAAACACAATCTGCTTTAGGTCATCGAGTCTTTAATTAATATTATGTATTAGATGTACATATTATGAGCATTTATAAGAATTGTAAATAGGTTTTTGAGCTCTTTTTCCTATTATGCTGTACATTAACATTAGAATAATATAATACTGTCTCAATGACGACAATTCAATTGGTTGAATATTATATTTTTTTCGATTCAAATAAATTTAATAAAAAAACAAATGAATGTTTACTATTACATAGATTCGCCATGTTTACGCTGTTTATATTACAAATACTGAGCGAAGCCGGGCAAAACAACTAGTATTATATATAAAAAAATTATGTTGATTTCTTTGTGTATTGTATGTATGCCTGAAAACGCCGGCTATAATATATAAAAAAAAAACAATATTTAGTAGCTTTGGAATTACTAAAAACTTTGCATGCTACTGACCTAAAAACTAGATAAGTTTTGATTTTTGCGACGACTTTCGCTACTGCGTATGCAACATATAATAAAAGGAAGCGTTTAAAAAATTTAACAATGATTTCAATGCAGACGGAAATGTGCGATTTGTGCTAAATATGATCAATTTCAACATATCGTATGTGCGTGCTCATGCAAGTATCCGGAATAATCGCGACAACGATTGTTGAAATTGGTAAATTTGCACCGTCAACGATAACTGTGACTAAGCCAACAACATACATAGCTTTGAGGTTGCGTTAATGCTAACCACCGAGAGGTTGCCCGTTCGATTCCGTAGGTTAACCTCGATTGAAAATAATTAATTCTGAGTATAATCTGTAGTGCTACTGGTCAGACTTGGATATTTGTAACTCCAAGTCGATCGTTTCATATCAAAGTTTTCCAATTTATCTGATTTCAGTGTTGAAACGGTTCCTCTATGAATTTATAGATTATTTCAAAATAATCTATAAATTCATATATGAATGTAAAAATTTAATACCATAGAAGCATTTCAGATCCCAAAAAAAAAACCTAAATATTCATAAAACAATTACCAAATATTTACAAAATCTGAGCCGAATGTTGTTTACAAATTACACCAATGCGGAATATTTATACCTATGTATACGGAAATATTGTACCAATCTGTATATAAATGAATAAAGAGACATAAACCCTATGATTGAAATAGGTATTATAAAATAAAGTCACATAAAATCAAAAAAAATATGACAGGATTCATTTGGATATTATAATTAACCAAATCTATTAAGCTACATATATTACAGTTGTGAATTGACACAAGTGAATTGTGCGTGGACCCATCGACTTGACTTGTTATGATATTGTATAAGAATTGATGATTTGGAATGAAATCATATTATAATATAATACAGTATTCAATTTAGGAATAATAAATTTGGTATATGTATGTACATATTAACTACACATGGTACTGTTGCGTAGGGGTGGGTGGAGGATCCAAGTAAAAGACCAACAGTCGTTTCACAGCAATTATTGATGATTAAGGAGATACCCGCACTGGCAGTGCTCAGTCCAGAATGACATGATATCGACTACGTACATATACCAGGAAGGCCTAACAGGTAAACCCCAATGCACCTTTCTAGCTAATCACAAATATCAATATACAATTTTTAGAATAATTTTAACAAAGCATCATAGAGACTATCTATGGATAAATTTATGATAAAATTACAATTACGGAGCATTTATATATGTATATGTACATATGTAAATCACCAAATTTCGAGATGCTGAAAAACTCGTTATTTGCGAGACATTTTTGGACACAATTTGCAGCATTTTATACGAATCAGTGAAATTCGAGATTTTGTAAACACGAAAATTGCGAGAAATGATTAAGGTTGCCAATTTTTTGGAACCGGTTCAACGAAAATCAGATAAATTGGCAAACTCTGATAGGAAACGACCGACCTAGAGTCACAAACCAAGGTCTGGCCAGCAGCAACCAGTGGGACTCGAACCCATGACCAATCACGGGTTCGAGTGACTAACCACTAGTCCACGCTGCTGGTTGCATATGTAAATTCATTAATAAAAATGTTTGTACACAAATAAAATGCGATAAATTCCATACGAATTCGGAATTCGAAAACGGAAAATTCGCCAAGAATATTTAAATAGCGCACTATTGACATTCTCAGTCACGAATTTTACTACGCAATTCACCTTGCCTCCATTCAATTATATATAACCTATATACACGTCTGATATCGTGATGACAATGTACCTATGTATTATGTATATTATAATATAAAAATAGAATTGTCGTACTTTATGTATCAACGATTTACTTTGTGCGTTTGCAAATAGATTGATGTCAATCTGTAAATCACTACGATGCAATGTATTGTTATATATGTATGTGCATAGAAATGTGTCTATAAATGGATAAATATAAATATAACATCTAATGCAAAAATGATGCAACCCTAACGGTATACATATTTATTTTGGTTGTGTCGAGCAACGTCACCGTTTGACGTAACTGTTTTCACGTTTCGAAGTTTTTTCAGCCGTTTTTGACTGATGACAGTAAGACGAACGACTGTCAACTGTCTTGACAAGAGAACATATCGTCCTTCAAACTAATCCGAGAAAAACCTTTGAAAAAAAAGACAGAAAATAATATATTTTCAGCGGTTCAAACAAAACGGAACAGTAGAACAGATTTTTATATATGCGAAGTCTCCTTAGATAAGATCTTCTTAAAAATAGCTTTCGGATTTAATTTGTTTATGTGTGCAAATTTAATGTCGTTGACAACAGCTTCGCTGTGCAAACTTCTGCTTTATCTTTATAAAAATAGAAAGAATATTTTTATAATGATAAATAAATAAAAAGGCGATAAACTTGAACCATTGTTCGTATTGTATGTTTAAGCATACAACGTTTAAATAATGAGATACGATGTCTTATAACCGTCATGTGTATTTATTGTGTCTTAATTTCAATATAATAAACAAAGTTCAATGTCAAAGGTGAAGGGTATTAATGTTTTTCATTTTTAATTTTCTTAAAAAATGAGGTCAAACACAGATAATTATATAAATATGTAATGTATATTGAATTCAAATATTAAGCATACAATATATGTATGTACATATGTTGAGAATTTTATTTAAATATGTAAATAAATACAATATTTTAAATGATATAAAAAGATTTTATTGAAAAGAGCATTTAACTATAATATCGATTACACTGAGCAACAAAAACTGCGCAATTTTTTTTACAGATTTTTGACTTTTGGATACAGTCCTTAACTCACAATTTAGTATTGCCATGCCAAAATTGAGTATTGGAATCAATAGTCAGTTGTTTTATCTATTGATTTTGATTTTTTATTGCTTTTACATACTTATAATAAAATATCTGGAAAATTTTTGAAGTCAAAAATATACTTTTACATAAAAATAATATCTTACATATTTTTTCCATAATATAATGAGCTTATTTCGCTAATTTATCACTTAACGATTGGTTTTTTATCTAAATATTTTCATTATTATCTAGACGCACTAATTCGAGTCGTAAATGATTTTAAATTGAGTTAAAGAATGCGGTTGCAAGAGTGAGATAAAGAATGAAGAGCGCATCACTCCATCTCACTCACTCACATTTGCACACCATCACTTACGACATTTAATGTTGTAATTTTGAATCATTTACCGCTTAAATTAGTACGTTCAGATCAAATAAAAAAATAGTGAGATTCAAAACCAACCTTTGCAAGCGTAGTAAAATATAGAACAGGTCCAATAAATGCATGATAGATCGAAAATAAATAAGTAAAAATATACTTTTGACTTTTAAAATTCGCTAGATAATTAGTCATATGTATTTAAAAGGAAAAAAAATTGTAATCAATATATAAATCATCTTACTGTTGATTCCACTACCCACTTTTGGCACAGCAATACTTGATTTTAAATTTAATTTAATACTTGATTTGTTAAAGAATGCAAAAGCTGTAAAAATTGCGTTTTGTTTATATCTCAAAAATCATTGTCATATTCAAATTTAGTGGGACAAACTAAGTAAATATTAATTAGCCTCCACTCCGGCAAGAAAAAAACGCGATATTTTTGTTGATCAGTGTTATTTATAAGAGAAATATAAAAAAAATGAATGATTTTAAAATAATTAAATGTTAAAATGTATAATATTTTTCATCATTTTTTTTTTAAAACAAACAATACCCCAAGAAACTCTTGATTCTACCAGTTAATTGTTATTAGTGGTATGTCGATTATATATATATGTGTGTGTATGTAAAGTTTTAAATTTTGTATCGTGTGATGACAAGACTACGGATACAGACCGTGCTTTCTCCAGGAGTCGGGGTGGTTTGGCTCTATTGAAAAAACTAGAGTACAAAAAAAAAAGGTTCGGCGAACGTTTAACAAACATTTACAACAATTGAACAATAAACGGCGCGCAGTGGGTCTGGCCACTAGTGATGACTATGAATAAATAAAACAAACTCGATTTGGGGGCCTGGTGCAATTTGATTTTACCCCCCCCCCCCTCCAATAAACAATGCCATTTTTTCAGGCATTCAAAGATATTTACTTGATTTTAAAGAAATCGTTAAAATTTCAACATGTGAGATGATCCACCGCTGTGCACACCTACATACATAGTAGGAAGTCAATATTAACAATAGTAAAATTTTGCATAGAAAAATTGATTGGACAATTTAAATGACCTCTAAACATACATGTGTATATTGGACTTTTTTTTTTATCAATACCATAAATCCGTCAAATATTTAAACGGCTGTCAAATGTAGCAGCGGCCACTGATCAGCGCCACTTCTAAGCCACAAAAACACTTGAAAATAAATTAATTCAAAAATCCCCGACACGAGTTTGACTTTGCTCAGTTTATTTAAAAACGAGTCGCGCGCGAAAATAATAATAAATGACCGAATTCGCGAGCGCTCCGAAAAAATGCAAATAATTCGACCCGTTAGCCAAATTGCGCACAAATCACAGTTTTCACGAATCGAATTCGCACGATGTATGTATGTACATTTGTACATATATACATATGTTTATGTATTAACATACATATGAATATGCACAAGTGTTGTTTTTCTTTCCAACGCACGGCTGTCATTTTATCTTTTTAAGATTGTTGGCCTTCCGCAAACTGACAACAAAAGCAGCCTAGTAACAGAAACTTATATTATTTCAGGTGTTAGTATTATTTTAGTATTAATTTTTTCGTTTTTATTTTATTGCAGTATTCAAGTTCAATAATGTTAATATAAACATAGAAATTCGCCTACAGATATACTATTTATTTTTCGTAGTTGATTCTCAACTAGATACGATCGGTCGGGTGATCCTAGTTGTGTTCGTTGCTGTATTTCAAGTACTCAACCTATGATTAAATAATATTGTGCTTGTTGATATTTCAGCGGGTAGTTTTAGAAAGGAATTGATACATGAACCACACATAAGGCTATTGTCGCTACGGTTTCAGCGTGCCCCTCGCCCCACCCTTCACGTTTCCCTCTTATTCTATCCCCACACACTCACCCAGCCATCCGCGTACATACACGCTACCATTAGCCAGCAGTATGGCTTAAGAGGGCTGTACACCCGAAACCTTAATTTTGTTACCGTTCCTTTCTTCGATATATATATTGAGTGTATGTATATATTGAGTGAATGCGACAATATATATCAATATATATATTGAGTGAATGCGACAGTTGCGCTTCGACCAAATAAAACGGATTTTAAATTGACAAAATCGAGGTTTCGTATCCTACTATTTTCACCTCCAAAACTGGACCAATTTAAAAAAAAAAATCATCATCGGTATGAGAAAGATACTTTCTGTACATCTATCGGCGTATTTTTTTAAAATCGACCGTTAAATAAGCACGCTGGAGCCGTTTCGTGGGTGTAAAAAAGAGGCGATTTTATAGATGTTTGGCGGCTCCTATGTCCTATAAAAAATAATTAATCAAAAAAATAAAACGATAGATGCACCCCAATGGTGGATATCTATAGCATATTAAAAAAATAATTTCTCTAGTGCCATAATTGAGGAAGGGAGAAGTATAGTACGTTTGTATGGACAAGGTGCTGCTGTCCAGCCCTCTTAATGGTAGCGTGTATGTTTAGCACCAAGTGATCAGTGGGTTCGATCCGACATACTGCTGGTTAGATTTGGGGGTATTTGTGACTCCAAATCAATTGTTTCTTATCAGAGTTTACCAATTTTATCATTGTTGAAACGGTTCCTCATTATTAGTATGAATAGACCTTAATGCGTGTTGCTGTCCAATATATCTCTTTATCACTCGGTGTAAAAGGTCTAATGATCTCTCGTCTTTCGATTTATCTCTCGTATGTAAGGACACCGACTGCGACAAATGTCGAATTCAGAAACAAATCCCTAGGTCATTGGCCACCTGATGATTCGACAACGAACAAATGGACGTTGTCCTCTTAGAGGTCAGCAGTTCGGTTTAATGAGATCGTGTCTCTCTTGACGTTGACAGTTCGTCTAGTCTTTCACAGTATGGTGGCAATTGTCGGGTACGAATTCGAAAATTATAATCAATTCACATAGAATTATTATAAATATATTATAAATATAAAACGTGAAAAAAATGTTTAAGATATGAATTATCGTTGTATCATTTGCATGCTGTGACATTTTTGTACTTTTTATTGACCAAAAAAAATGTAAAATTGTGACTTGGTAACAAAAAGCGTCCGTATCACGCGATTGAATGCTTATAGAGTTTATTTTTCCCCGAACAAATGTCACGGTGACAATGTTACAGAATTAACTCGTTGCCGTACCATCTGTGAGGTGACACGGTAATTGTGAATAATGTGAATAACGTAAAATGGTCACAAAATGTGGAATTTACTGCAGTTTAATCGATTTAAAGTTTTAATATGTATCGCTTACTTTTTTTTATTGCCAATTGTCATTTTACAAAAGGTCAAAGTTTAGTATTTATCAATGGAAAACTCAATGGGTTAAATTTTATGTGATTATTTTCAAAAACAGAGAAATTTTCCTCTATATTTATAGTTTTAATATATTTCTAGCAATTTAAATAGCATCATTAAAACTGTCAACACCTTTTGTAACAATTCCAATGCAATTATTTTTTTAAAATATATGTTATATGAAGACTTTCATACATTTAAAAACCCCCATTATGTTTCTAAAAATAGATTTCATTTCAATTCTATTCTATAGTGAAATTTATATACCATCACATTGCTTCATCCAAAACTTTTATTTACTTTAGAAATTTTAGATACTAATTACATATGATAATATGATATATTTAAGTAAACATATGTTACATTTAAGTAATCCCTGTTTTAAATACATCTACAGAACATCACCAATTAATACTGAAATAAGCCTTTAGCGTATAATTACGGTGACCATATAGCGAATCGTTTTTTAATTTAAGAAAATACTTTATAAGTTAATAACATTTATTATAAAATATTAGCATACAAAATTTAAAATTTTAAGCAATCATATTCATTACAAATTATTGAAATTTAAAAAATATTTACCGCTCGAATTAGTATATTTAGATAAAAAAATATTGATATAGATAACCAATCAACCGACATGTACATATGTATACGAAGTTAAGTGAAAAATTTGCGAAATAAGCTCATTACATTACCGCAAAAAATGTATATTTTTGACTTTTAAAATTCGCTAGATAATCAATTGTATGTATTTTAAAGCATTGAAATTACAACCAAAAGGAAATACACCTGACTATTGATTCCAATATGCACTTTTGGCATAACAATACAAGATTTTGAGTTAAAGACTGTAAAAGAGAAGAAACTGTTATTGCTCATTTTTTTAAACGCTCATATCTCAAAAAAAAAAAAAAAATTGTCATATTCGAATTAAGTGGTTCAAATTTAGTATAGATTGATAAGTTTCCGCTCATTTTTTTTTGTTGATTGGTGAAATCAATACAGGTTTGATAAAATTTACGAATTGCATCTTTAAATATTTCAACGTTAATATTTTGGTAAACACGGGTCGAAAGGGCAATTTTGGAATACAAATAAGTCAATAGGACAGAGCAGTGAAATAAGGGACTGTCCTCTTAAGTAAAGGACGTATGGTCAGCGTTTCGTATAATTCAAGTTCTGTTCATACAGCTTGTGCAATGTAAATGCAAATTATTATTTGACGTTATGCAAATGTGTTCAATGGTGAAGAAAACCGTACACTTGCGTATTTCGTATGTATGAATATCGGAAAATACATTATTTAAAGTAGTATTTGTGAAACGTACATGGCGAATACGCAAATCGACCGGTTTTTCATCTCTACATGTGACCGGGTCGTTAAGGCACAATAAAGCCAACCATAATATCTGGTCTCGGGTGGATTTTACTATTTTCCATCTGAAAATTTTCTATTTATATTGATTTTCCATTTAAATATATATTTTTACTTTATCTATGTACGTAGTAACAATAGATGAAGTTTTTTTGCAATGTAGACATATTTTTTGATATTCAGATCATCTGGAAGGTTTAGCATGAATGCAAAGTCGAAGAGAGAGAAGGGGAGGCCCTAAAAAAACGAATTTAATTTTAAGGGCCTGGTCCGAAATGATAAGCGATGTAAAGGAATACTGCAAATAAATGTCTGCTCAGCGGTGACGAATTCGTCGACAAAATTCGCCATAAGCAGCCAAGTAGTTATTTGTACTTATTTAATTTATTTTAATTAATTTATTTTTATTTTTAATTTATTTTAATTTTAATTGTCATTAAATTGAATTTCCCCCCCGAGACCAAATTTTCTCTCCGCTTCTATTCAAATAATAATTTTGTTACGTACGCCGCGGATTGAGCGAATTGCACTTAGACCAACGGATATCTGTTATCGGGTTAACTAAGTGCTCGCACTTACTTCCAAAGATTATATCTGGACTCTAAGTGCATTTAGGCTAAACAATGACCGTTATTAGTTATTTCTCAGAATCGGTACGGGGAGACCCAATGTCGTGGAAATACATATCCGAATACGTGACTATACAACAGGTAAACAGATTAGGCGTCCTGAGAGATCTACCCTTTATAAGGCGGTACGTAGGCGATATCATGTCATTCTGGACGGAGCACTGGCAGTACGTATATCTCCTGAATCATCAATAAATGCTGTGAAACGACTGTTGGCCTTTTACTTGGATCCTCCACCCACCCCTACGCAACAATATATATAAAAACGGACGCGATGTATGCATGTTTGTGCCGGACGCATGGAGACACAGTCAATCAGAGTCACAGAGGCAGCTAATCAGAGTCAAGTCAAGATTCGGGGAATTGGGGTAGTGAGGAAGGGTGGGGGGGGGGGTTTGTGGAGCGTCTAACATGTGCAACGTCAGACCGAGCGACGGAAGCGTACACACATACACACATCCACGAAGACACACATATACACATACATTCATAATTTCGAAAAGGTGAACTTGGTTGGATCAGTGTGCGTGTAATGCGCGCACTCAACTTTTTACGATTAATATACATTTATTTTTAATTTTTTTTATTTAATAACTTAATATGCAAACACCCATGCGATGATATTTCAATAGTAAATGATACAACACTAGTAAATAATAATATTCAACCTTTTACAACGAATGCAAGGGACAAAGCTGGCGAACACGATAAAAGGAAGCAGCACGCACTTTTCGTTATCATTTATGAAACGATCTTTCAATGAATCGCACTCAATAATTACTATTACCTCAAATAATTTTGATAATCATAGAAAAATAGTTCAATATTAAATTACTGATCGATGAGTTTGAGTTAGTATATGTATATGTACCTATATATATATTTTTTTTCATTCGGGACTAATGTATAAAACAGTTAAAAAATGATGTCCAATGTAACTACATATAAAGTAAATATTTACTACTCATACTATGATATAAGAATTGTAACATACCCAGCTATTGTAGAATTACATATGTGTATTTATAATGAAGGGTCAAAGTGCATTTCCGTCCGTACATTGCTCTTCATAGTATACTTTTTTTTTTGATACATTTTTTCGAGATAAGGCTATCGCGTCACTTACTATATAAACAATGGACATGTATATTATATAAAATCTCTACTTGGATTAAAACAATTCTTATATTATATTATAAATCTTATCAATATTAGGCATGCATGTATGCTTGAAGGTTTATCTGGGTTTTCCATAAATAGTAAAATGACGTTAGATAACATAAAAATGCAAAATTATGCAACGCATGTCAAATAAAATATATAACGATGTCAAGTAGATGTAACTTTCTATTCAAACGCTTCACTTAAGTACACAATGATTCTTTTAAATTGACTTAATCTTGGGTTAAGTGTCCTCTTTTTGAGGCTTTAAATTACGATTTATACGATTTAGTGCCTAGTCGCGCCTTTTTAGAAGTATAGATCTTGAAAATGATATAAAACATAAAAATCGTGGTAATGGCTATGGCTTTATTGGAATAAAATGTTATGTCATTAGTGTTTAAATATGATATCGGGCGTATATAATGTTCTACATATTTTGTCATGCCTTAATTCTTTACTTTTTAATTTTCCTTATATTTATCTTTTTCATTTTTGTAAAAATCTATTATTGGACTCGGATGTTACATATATTATTTATTTACTATTTGTTTTTTTATACATATGTACATCCTGTTTGTTGATTTTTCAATTAATAAAAAAAAAATAATAAAATAAAATAAAAATAAAAATATATGTATGTATGTACATAGGTACTACTGGTTCGAATAAAGCGCAATCTGAAAGTCCAACTATCAACCATTTTTAGCTGGGGCCGTATATCGGCAATATCGCGGCAAAGGCTTCCAAGTCGTCTATCGTCTCTGGTTTATCGGCGTAGACTAGCGACTTCACATATCCCCATTGAAAATAATTCAAAGGTGTTAAATCATACAATCTTCTAGGGCCTAGATCGTGTGATCTTCTAGGCCTGAATTGGCCTAAAATCTAGGCTAATTCACAGGAGGCCAATTTACGACCGTAAAATGGACGTAAAAAGCGCACGATAAGTTTCACGAACTGAATTGAAATGAATGTGCACACTTTGAAAGCGTTGTACTAGGGTAAGTCTATTTATGGTAAAATGGAAGTCCGAACTGAGCACAAATCAGTTGTTAACTATCAAATTGAATGTCGCTGGAAAAAGTGTTGCCAATTTATTCGAAAAACAAACCTCTAAATAAACATCAATTTTATACATATAAATACATAATATATTCAAAATTTAAATAAACTTAAAATATGAAGTCCAGCCACTGCTAGGTGTCCTCTTTTCTAATGACCAGAATATACTTTACTAAAATGGCATTCTCGATGTACATATGTATAATCAGTATTATATCAAAATATACGACACGGCTGGTTTGATCTAATTTAATATGAAAGATTCTTGGCAGTGCATTTGCATTCCTAAGTGTTAATGAACCATTAAGTGAGCTTATCGTTTATGATAATTTATGTATTACGTACTTTTAATTAATTAAAAAATTTCAGTCCAACGGATGAATAATTGATAAGGTAATAAAATTTGAAATTATTTAAATTCGTGCTATTAGTATGCTCAAGTGTGTCTTGCTGGATTTAAAGTTGAATTCTTAGAAAATTTATTTAAATATAGTTCAAAAGAAATTTTGGAATATTATAGTACAAAATATTTTAATTTGTGGCACCCCGACAAAACCGTGCGCGACAATGCCGCGAATCCACAACGTCGCGCTGACATAGCCGCGCAGGACAAAAGTTAATTCATATATATATTATATTTTATATCCAATAAAAATTAAAAACCTATAATTAGACATCACAGAGTTGCAAGAGCCTAATTGTAATAATATTTGTTGTATAGATGTTTCCGATTGCAATGAAAATAATTTTTTTTCCAATGGATCTATCAAAATCGCCGAACTATTACGAAATATAAAGTAAATACCGACAAAAGGCAAAAATTAAACTTTCACGAGAATCATCATACATAATGGTTTATGACGGTTGTAGTTTTAGCCTAGTACGTCTAATGCTTCGTTCAATATTTTGAGTCCTTAAAATAGTAGTATTTTTGCATAAAGTTAAAGTTGATGAATCTTTCGTACCGGTGCTTCTCATTGTTTTTCGAATTGACCTTTTTTACATACCTCTTTTATACTTCACTTACGATTATGTACAATTCAGGAAAAAATTTGCTTCTTATCCGATCGTTTTCATACTTTGCCATATTGCTTATTTTGGTCATCAATATAAGTAAATGTATCCTCCGCCATTACGATGGAAAAAAATATCGTTTTAGATGCGTTTGAAATTTGAATTTCTGAAAAGTGCCTGACGTTTATCCAGTTTTTAGTTTAAACATAGTAGATGGCGGTTGTAAAATAAAATTATTGGTATTTTTATTCAAAATAATAATGTTATATACGAATTATAGATGAGTTATGTTTTCTAAAAAACTTTTTTTTCTATTAGTTATTCTCCTATCCTAATATCTCTCAAAAAGTGCGGTATTGACGGGGTTGTTCTGCGTCTTATGTCTTGCGCGGCTTTGTCGGGTTACCGTGTGCTATGCACATAATAAGTGGATGGATGTAATACTGGTCAAAAATACTAAAAAGTCATTTTTATTCATTTAGATATATATTTACATGTTGTCATGTTCCAAAACGCAGTTTATATATATTTTTAAATTACTTGGTTACTAAACCAAGATTTATTTATTATCATAAAACGTCACATTTATAGATATATTCGAAAAGTGCAGATTTAATTATGGAACGATGATGAATTTAAAATTAGATACGTAAAACTTTGTTTCACTAATTAACTTTTTAACTTTGTTCTGCTGCTGATGTGTTGAACGTCACTTGCGGGGTCGATATTAATGACTGACTAATGTGATCGAATCGTGATCTATATAAGTGATTTCTTATCTTTTGGGTTGGGCAAATTCCGGCATTCCTGGGTTGGGCGAAGTCCGGCACTCCTGTCTTATCTGAATATCCTATTACAGGAATTTTAATGGACTTGTTACTCACGTATATAAATGTGAGAAAATGAATTCGATTATTATGGGAACTACATTGATGAGCGAGGTACATATATATATATATATATATATATATATATATATATATATATATATATATATATATATATATATATATATATATATATATATATATATATATATGTATAATTATCGAGATTCATTTAGACCACTTGGATCTGAAAGATATTTAAATTTAAATATTTGAAAGTAACATTCAAATAGACATATCTTTAAAGCTTCTATTTGTAACGCACTACAAAATTTATATATCAAGAGAATTTTAATTGAATGTTTTTGGTTGTTTATAACTTCTAAATATTGGACAGAGTCTATTCTAAAATAATCTGTTTTTGGACTATTTTTTATTTTCATTTATTTAATAAGAGAGAATAAAACAGGTGCAATTTGGCTGTCAACAAGACGAAACTACGCTTCATAAATACATACTTTATATAAGTAGTAATGTGCGTGTGAAGTGTACGAGGTAGAGAGTAGTTACGTTTCTCCATCTTTTCACTCTCGTCTTTTTACTTGGGGAAGTGTTTCACTGTTTGTCGAATACGATAAAACGTACACTATCGTAAGATGTGTCATTTCAAAAAGTTTGAGATAGATCGAATATTTTTTACACAGATATGTTTATTAAATTATTTATTTGATTTAAGCTATTTTAGAACTAAGTCTAACGTTGGTTGAATAGCCATGTACATAATATATTACAACAAAACTAGAACAATACTACTACGAACTTGGAAACGTATTGAATACGCAGTGATATTGAAACGCGTGCGGGGAAAATTTGACGTCACGCGACTCACGTGAGTTTTCCGGATACTGCGTGACGTTTCCCACGACTTTTCTTCTGCGGATGTGTTTATTTTGGCTCGAATCCCGGTTTTTATTGTTTATCATCGTCAACTTCCTACACGCAGTTACACGAAAATAACGCAAAAGTGTCCAAATTTGAGAGCCATTGTTGTCGTCTGTTTTATTTCGAGAGCTCGACATTTTCCAAGGACGTGTATCGAATTTTCTATTTTTTTTTATGATAAAAAGTTTTCTTTTACAAATATTTCACGGCAACAGAAGAGACTTTGGCGTTTGTTTTGTTTTCGAAATAAATGATTTGTTTTGAAAAGTGAGACAATGAAATTTTTGAATAATTGTCTTCTTATCGATGATAAATTTTCAAAACGATAGAATGTTTTCAAAATAATTTAAGATTCGCTGAATATAAAGTAATTCAGATATCTGGATCAGATAAAAATGATTGCGTTGTTGATAATTAACGACTTCCTGTACTCCTTTTTTCATATGCACATATCTCATTCTTCGAAAAATGGTTTATAATTCTAGATTATTATCTATTATTAATATTAAAAAAAGTGATTGAGAAACAAAATTTGGCCGATAAAATACATACTGGTGGAAGCGCAGAGAGGATTTATTATAGAATATGGTTTAAAATGGATTTATCTCGTAATTCAAGGTGAGTGGAGAGATTTGGGTTGACGTAACCATATATCTTCACTATAGAAGTTTAAAAATACTTAAAAAATCGGACAAACGTGAAGTTTTCTAGTTGTTATTTGGCAGGGGGTTAGTGCGGGCAACGGGTAGCGGTGCGGGTCGAAATAAGAGAGGTGTAACCTAAACGGAGACCAATTCCGAATCGTATTCGTAGAAGTTTACACCTTAAGGTCCGTTTATATTATCTAGCATTGCATGCCAACAGCTCGGCACAACGCAGCACAACACTGCACGGAAAATACTAATTCTGTTCATACTACTGTGGGATTTAGTTATATAGCGCAGAAGAATGCATGTACGAATTATAAAGTTGGCATGCATGAGTTGAAGAATGGTTGACCTGTCATCTTGTCATGTGACGCTTAACGAACGCTTAGTTCGCTGTGGCTACAGCGTTATAAAAGGTAAACGGACTATTTTGCACATTGCGATTAGGCACACGACAATTTTTGCCGCAAACATCGCGAATACAGAATATCTGGTTCTCGAGTTATCGTTACTATGATTGTTTGCGTGGGTAACTCTCGGTGGAATGAATTTTCGAGTGCCAGATGTTCCACGATCGAGATTTTAGTGACGTGTGTGAGATGGCTTTGTGTAGAATAATCACCGAACTGTTATAAATAGAGGTAGGATAGTCACAGTGCTATCCATTGTTCCATTGTTGTAAATCCTTTGTAAAAAAAGGTTCGGCAAACCTTTAACAATGCATTCACAACCTTTGAACAATACGCGGCACCTTCTGGGTCCGGTGACTAGTTATAAACAGCCCAGCGAGTCTCATTTCACACCACCGTCCATGTATTTTAACAACCTATACATACTATAAAGCACCGCTCATTTTTGGCACGCTCGTACTAACGTTATATTATGACAATATTGGCTTGGCGATTTGACGCAAGCAATATTGCGCCGTATCGTCGCACTCTGTAGTGTATATGTAAGCTGATTTTGCCTTGCACTCTTACAAAACAAGCATGAACGCGGTGAAAGCGAACGGTTCTGTATAGTATGAAAAGAACTAGTCTTTTCCATGCAGTGCTGTGCTGTTCTGTGACGAGCTGTTGTCTTGCAGTGCTGGATAATATAAACGGACTTTTAAAAATATGAAGCGGCGACTCAAATAAAAAATTCAAAATATAAAATTTGCAAAGACCTAATTACGAAGGTATTGTGTTCCTGACAATACATGCTTAATTGACACAGTTAGATTTCTGTCGACCTGTCAATACTGACGCGTGGGACGCACATATGTATGTATCTTGTAACATAATGTGTGTTGTAAGTGTAGCATTTCCAAGACATTGCGGGAATATAAGTAAAAAAATGACTACATGTGTAACTAAACTAAAGTTTTCAGGGTGACCATACGTCCTGGTTTGGCCGGGATAGTCTACTTTGCGTGCATCCCGTATATTATCACATTATAAATAATATTCAAATATTTTGTTACATGTTTCTGGAAAAAAAAATGCTTTATGCTATTATTTTTAAATAACTGTAAAATAAAATATTAAATTATGTATTGTTGCGTAGGGGTGGGTGGAGGATCCAAGTAAAAGACCAAAGTCGTTTCACAGCATTTATTGGTGATTAAGGAGATCCACGCACTTCCCGTGCTCCGTCCAGAATGTCTTGATATGGTCTAAGTACCTCCTTATAAAGGAAAAGTCGCTCAGGGAATCTTCGACGTCCGGTTACTTCCCTATTGTACTTATTTTATTTGATAATTTTACGTTTCAGAAAAAAAATCAGATTTTACATTATTTTTTTTAATCTTACTTATATTTTCCTTGTTAGCAAGAATTATACATTCTGAAAAAAATATATAATTTATTTGAAGGAAAATTTATAAAATATTTGGACGCGCAACAGATTTTTTATATAGGGGACATTTTGTTACGGAATGTCCCGTTTTGAATCTTGGGAAACATGGTTACCCCATATAAAAGAAACATGATACATTATAAGTGCATAAATCTGCGACATTGCAAAATGAATCCGATATCTCGATACGACACAAAACCTTTGCACCTACATATATAAAATTACAAATTATATTGTAACTATGGCAATAACGCCAATTTGTAGAAATTATTCATAGTGGTTTTCTAATTAATAAACTCCAAAAATGTTGAAGCTTTCAACAAGTTGAGCATCTCTGGAAACATTATCGAATTGAATATCCGCACACTTAAAATGGTAACTGAAGGAATTCAGTATCTTAACATACGGCTGATGAAATACGTCTACTTCGGAGAAACATGTCCGATATAGCACAATAAAATATAAACAAATCATCGCGAAATTATTCGTCTTGCATAAATATTACCACACATTGCAATGCCGGAGAGTTTCATCCGCGTGTATTAATGATTAAATATATCAGTTTAGACCGTAGTTTTATGATTTTTGATATATAATGACGCATCCAATCTGTGCGAACATCTAATTCACGGATATCATAGCATTGTCATATGAATTGTATTTGTTTATGTAAATGCGATTGTTTCTATGAAATATATATAGTGCAATTATGCAGCCGGAAAATCAATTAACATACTGATGTCGTTTTAAACAATTGTTATTGACAATGCAGTGCCATAATCGAGGCATTTTTTCGCATTTTTGAATATTTGAAAATGTTCCACAATGTCATATTATAACATTCAATTCAAATTTAGCGCTAGATTTTTGGGCCGCACTGTTATTTTATCGCATTGAGTGTTGATTGGAATTTATAGAATATTTTTGTATGTTTTATTAATGCAGTTAAACACAAGTCACCATATGTAGGTTTGACCATCATAACAGATTTGTCCAAAAGGCAATGTCCGAGTGACCAAATTAGCGAATTCGCTCTGAGTGCAATCGTATTGTGTCAACCCGGTAAAAGTAAGAACATCCAAATTACTCGGATTAAAAAATGTTATTTGAAATATCTATTTATAGTATTATAATTATGAAATGTATATTTTTATATCATATTTTTAGGAGGGGCGACATTTTTGACTAAGGGCGGCATATACATATGTACATATTTAGTCTAGAACATGCATATTTGTCTAGCTGGGATTATACTTATTTGATTTTGAATATAACAACATGAAAAATAATCCCGAAATTACATTTACGGTAATTTCGGTACGGTATTTTGGGGAGGGAATATTTCCAGTAGCTTTTTGTAATCTGGAAAGGACAGGAAAGAATGAAAAGTTTGAGCAATGATTTAATGATGCCAAATTTGTACAGAACCATCTCGGCCAGTTTTATCGAAGTTAGTCAACTCAAACTGATTAAATACTTCAAACAAAGAACAGAACAATGACAACAGTAGCGGGACTGTTTACATTTTTGACAACTTTTTCCTAACGAAGGAACTAAATCACATAACAAAAATAATTATTTTGAATCTTGAATATAAAATGTTCGAAGATAGTAGAAGTTAGTAGTAGATAGTATTATGTATTACAGATAGGAATTCTTTAGATTTTTGTTAATCCAATAACCATTTATACGGACAGATCTTGACTAAACTTTCTGGGGCAGAGATCGGTAAAGCAGGTGAAAAAGTAAGTTCCAGAAATACATACATAATAGAAGATAAATTTTCGTTTAGACACTACATTTCGAATGCATCTAGCATGTCCCTTTCTCTGACCCTGAAAAAGAGAGAAAGGGCATTGTAGATTCTTTCGAAATGAGGTGCTGCAGATGGATGCTGAGCATCCCATAAACCGTAAGATGCACGAACATCTCCATTCTCAGAGAGCTGGCAGTTTCAGAGAGACTCTTTACAACATATAGTAAAAGGGTTCTTTCCTAATTTTACCATATTCCCAGTAAGAATGTGGAAAGTCTGGATAGTCTGGTAGATGGTCTCCCAAGAGATGGTCAGATCAGATCAAATAACTGACGGGAATATCAAATACATAGCTCTCGTCTACTGGAACTGAGAGGAGTGGAGGTGGATCGTTTATTAAATTCCGGACGACATCAATGACCACGACGCTCAGTATTGAGCAAATGAGGAAGAAGTATTTTCTTTATTAAGATTCAATGTTTGATAAGGGATAGAGAATAAGATTCAGATAAAATATTTTCTAATTAGAATTGGAGCACTGACTTGGGATATAATTTATTGGCTATACTGTTTAATAGTCAGTGGGACGTTTTCAGTTGTGTTCTGTTATTTACATAAGCTATATTCAGTGTGCAAGAGCATGTTTAATAAGCTGCAAGAATCCCCTCAAGCATGAAGAACAAATACAGAATACATTTAGCTGATAGGAAACTAGTGTTTATCTACATCCCGAATTATGTACATATGTTTAAGCTGTCAGTAAGCAAGGTACAGCTCACGAGAGGATGTTTTCGTTCAGACCGACTTGTTTTTCTCGTGCAATTTTTATTATTTTACAATGTCAAATAATAGAGTCGGCCGTTAATCTGTCCCAATATTGATAAGATTAAATCGTTTCGGGATGACGTGCCCCGTGCGTGCGCTTTCGCAAAAAATAGACGACCTCAAAGACAAACATTGGTGACGGGCAGATCATATAATTTAAATATGCGAGCAAATAAATACAATTTAGTTAGATAAGTACATACATATATGCTCGTTTCAAAGGAAAACGAAAGAAAAAAACATTAAAATATTACTATTTGAAGGGGGATTTTCGGTGGAAAAACAGTGCCAGCGTCACGTTTACGTCGTGCAAATAATCATACCTTGATTGCGTTAACGTTTTGTTAAACAAACGTTCATTAAGAGCTGATTATGATTAACAACTCGTGGAACTATCGAGATTGGTGTTCTAATAATAGACGAAACAATGGGATATTGACTAACAATGAAATTTCCTCGATTATTTCTGGGTTAGGTAAATATTGTGCGAGACATTTTAATTCAGTATTCAGCTAACAAACTGTTGCGTACTTGGTATGGGGAATTCACTATAAAAATATTGCAAATTAAACTGGATGGGGCAGAAAAATATGAGGGTAATATGAGGTGATGAAGCCATCAAATTGATACGTGCTACAGGAGAATAGAACACACTGCGGCGTCTAATGTAACCGGCTGTTGTATAATATTTTTTCCTCCACACCGTAACTATGTAGGAAAAACTTTTCGAATTAATAACATCGTAAAAATGACATAGCCATTCACAGCTAGAGTTTACCTAAGTATGCCGTGCCGTACAATTCGGTGTGTACTCCTCGTCGTCACATACATATGTATTTACAGTCGCTATCCTTGGCTCTCCCTGGGAGCACTAGTTTATAATTCACGTCACGACCTATAATATATTTGGGGAAACGTTTTTATATGTTACTGGTTGGTTCGGTGAGCAATCCTCAAATTCTTGCAGAATTGAGCTTCAATGTTCCCAGTCAACTCAGGTACATTAGATGCCGCAATTTGTTCTCTACTCTTGGGGCACGTATCAATTTGATGGTTTCGTCGCCTGTTACCAGGGGCATCAAGCTCATCAACCAGATTTCTGTCAACTTGGATTTATTCAATCTAAAATATGCTGATCAGGTTGAGGGATTGTTCAGTTTGAGATCGTAACGTGTTCTATTATATTATAGTATTTGTTTTTGATTATTTGTTTGATATTTATGCTAGTATTGTTTTCAATAGCTTTTGTATACTTTTTTATTTAATCATAGTGACGACTTGGATTGTGGTAATGTCATTGTCCCGGACATGCATACAACAAATTCTGAAAGTTTCATCGTAATCGATTGAGTGGTTTAGGACCCTATACTAGACAGACAGACAAACAGACATTCATTTGTATATGTATACTCGTAGATATATCTTTATTTTAATTCGTGTATCAATACCTTTCCGAAACCACCCGTTGAAATCAACGGACACAACACAAGTACGTTATATAATTTGAACTTTTCGTTTAACATTGTATGTACGTAGCACCATTTGTACGAAAGCCTCTCTAAATACGAAATAATCCATTTAACCCGGCGAAAACACGTTTCGGAAACGAAACACGTGTACACAATCGGATTTAAAGGTAAAATTGTGAGTTGAATGAATTTTCCATGAATATTACACACAAATAATCGGCAATTATCTTATTGTAAGTAGACGTTATCGCGGCGACACACCTCCGACTTTAACGAGAACAAACAAGTGTAACGTTTATTGATCGCATACCTGCAATTTCATTACACTCGTATCGGTTTATTGTAAACATAAACAACGATAATGGCGGATGTGTGGAGAATGTGACCGGGTTTTACCGAATTAATTTTTTACGACGATAAGACGTATCTCCTGCGTGCTCGATCAACTTCCTAATTCCGTATAAGTATTCCAGTCAATGGGGGATAAGTGCGCTAAATTTGAGACTTGGTTCTAAAAGGTAATATGTCGAATTCGGTCGAATACGATTTATGATGCGTGGGCTGAAAAGACTGACGAATTTTAAATTGAAATAAAATGACTTAAATTAAGTTATTTTATTAAATGACTTATATCACTAGTTAGCCAATAGTATGCAGTTTTATTATATGTACAATTTTGGATTGTGAAGCCATGCTTTTTTAGACTTTTTGAGTTGCTATTGCTTGCTTAGTGGCTGAAGATTTTCCTTTGATATTAATCGGTATGTTCAATATTTTGACATACGATCTTTTATTGACAAACAAGCATTGATGCTTGTTTTAATTTGGAAATCAATATTAATTAAAAATTAATTTCATCGTTATTTTTGTTAGTACAACGTTCGCTTATCGCACAAATTTAATCCTTGGTGAAATAATGTCGTTTCAAAACACAAAAGACATCAAATCCATAAGATAAGCTGAAAAATTGTTTCAAATGCAATTGAAATTTATTTTTATACAAATAGCGAGTAATGTCAAAATATATTTTGAATCGTTTGAAAAAAAATAAAATGTTTCCTCGATGCAATTTTGTACCGATAAAGAATTGAATCAGATAAAATCGTCAGATTCTGATAGTTGATTTGGATTTTCTGAACATTCATATCTCACCAGAAGATGTAGAAACAATCAAAATCATTGATAAAATCGAATGTATGTATTATTCCAATTGGGGCCAGGGTTTGAACCCAAGACCCCTCGGTTGGTAGCACCACGGATCACGGAAAATGCAAGGAACTGTCAGTTTTAAAAAATGATGCCGATGAATTATTCATGACGAATCATGTGACGTTTATATAATTACACATATACATATATGTATATGTATGATCCACTGGGATTGGACACGTGGTAGAGGTGGTGAAAGGACTCTTTTAAGTGTAGTTTTTTGTCTACGTTGTTATCTGTTTAGTTCATAGTTTATTAGAGATGCACTTTTCAGTGGAAATCAGTGAAAGGTTGGGTCGATTTACTAGCAAACTTTCAATTAGATTCAAAATATGCATTTGTTGCTATAAGTTGCATAGATTCAGCAAATTTAAATATTTACTAATTTTATTGAATGATATCAACCAATGAAATAAAATTTCAAAGTCCATTCAACACAAACGAATCTAGACTGTCAGCAAAAATGACATTATGTCGATGGAAAATCCCCAAGACATTTCAGTTGAACGCGAAACGCGATTCCGTTCATTCGTTACTCGAAATGTTAACAAAACGACCTTTTGTTTAACAACTTATTCTTTTTGTTCAAACAATTTTCAATTTTCTGCTTTAAATATAAATATTTATGAAATATTATTAGTTGAATATTTGCATGTAAATACATAAATAATCAAGATTTTCCGTCAACTCACAGTCTGAGAAGCGATCTAGTTTCGTAAATGTTTTGAATATAATAAATATATAATATATACAGTGAGCGTCTTCTACTTGCCAATCAAATTGAATTACTTCATTGTGTGCATGCTTGAAGCAATTTTCCATTCAGTCAAAGGACGCTGATTTGAATGATTGCTCAATAACTTATGATTCTATTCTCATATTGCTGCGAATGCTGTATCGCAATTATTATGCACATTCACCAAATACAAGCATATGTACATATGTATGTGTTACAGTTGAAGTGTATCTTCCAGGTGTAATATATTTTGACTAGTTGGAATACCTATATGTATATTCCATCTAACCTGGTACCAACTACTGTTATAGTTGAAGTGTATTTTCAGTTGTAATATATTTTGACTAGTTGGAATATATTATATCTAACCTGGTACCAACTACTGTTATAGTTGAAGTGTATTTTCAGTTGTAATATATTTTGACTAGTTGGAATATATTCCATCTAACCTGGTACCAACTACTGTTATAGTTGAATTGTATTTTGAGTTGTAATATATTTTGACTAGTTGGAATATATTCCATCTAACCTGGTACCAACTACTGTTATAGTTGAAGTGTATTTTGAGTTGTAATATACATATTTTGACTAGATGGAATATCTTCCGTCTAACCCACCTAAGTTAATTCATATGGCGAATTACATTCCAACTGGTCAAAATATATTTCTGAAAATACACTTCAACTATAACAGTAGTTGGTACCAGGTTAGATATAATATATTCCAACTAGTCAAAATATATTACAACTGAAAATATACCTCAACTATAAGTTAGTACCAAGTTAAATGGAGAGATTAGGTTTTTGTGAAAACGTCATTCGATTAGTAAATTGAATTGGGAAGTCACATTTTTTGTTTTGAACACATTCTTAGAGTTATCCTAATACGGTACTCATTACCTTTATTCGTAATACCCAGCAAATATTAATGCATTATTGAATTCTAAAGCATTCGTAAAAACATCAGAGCTGTCAAAACTTAACTGTTATATTACAACCGGTGTACATTATTGAAAGTGTATTTGCGCTTGTAGAGATATACATACTTTACTAGTTGAATTGTATTCGAATATGGATGACCTAAAACGCCAGTTGGAATATATTACAACTGAAAATGCACTTCGACTGTAACATATGCACTATTGCTAATAACATTATACTTTGTAGAATCTGTGGCAATAAATTTTGGTCTCATTAGCTCTGTTTGTAGTCAGAGATCCTAAGAGAGACTAATTTCTAAAATCCTTGTGAATACCCACCGTATTAAGTGTATACATTATCCTGAAAGGAAGGTAAATATGAACATGCACGTGATTTAATCTCCATTTACTTAACGATATGCCCGCATTATTAATATGAGTGATAATTAGTTCGTGATAAAATTATCGCTTTTTTAATATTATTTTATCATCACAACATGCAGTAGTTGATGCAATCAATGTTGCAATAAACTGCACGTCGTCAGTAATGATTTCTAAATACATAGCTATTTTTGTATTACTTAGCGATTTTTTTGTTCGTAATTATTTTCGCGTACGTTTTTAATAACGCAAGTGTAATTGAATGTCGAAATTAAAGGTCAACGTTTCATTCTAACGGGCGATTAAAAAGCAGGGACGGTGCGCTACTTACGGCCAAGTACGGGTAATATAATATACATATATACATATACATATGTAATAAGTCGACGAGGCGCCAAATTTGGCACCTCTTCCACATAAAATTTTTGACTTTACAGTCATAGTATACATTCTATGTAAGTACTTCGTTCATACTAGGGATTCCAACACCGGTACTACCGAAAACGTTTCTACCAGGTTTTTTGGACAAAATTCAACATTCGGTACCTATCGAAATATAATAATTTCAATTTTAAGTTAGTTGAATTGTTTTGAATTCTGAAGAAAACGTTGTTTCGGCTAATTTCGGATAAGTCGAAGAAGAAGTCCAACACTCCAACATCCTTTTTGGCCTGATATTCAAAGGAGCGGCTACACCGGAGCCATACTATTAATTAATTTATATTTTATTACACGAATTGCTTAAATAAATTAATTCTGGTAGATACTGGTACTCCCGATAGTTGAAATTGTTTTATCGGTAGTACCGGTAGTGTTGGTATTTTTGAAATCTCTAGTTCATACATACATATATATACAGATTTATATTGAAGTCTGAAAATTAATTAATAAAAAAATACCTCCAATGCGTAGTCTACTCGTTCAAGTCGCGCCCCCCACCATTGATGGCATGCTGGTTCATTTACATATATGTCTGTCATGGTGGTTTTTTTTTGCACTAGTAGATAGTTTTCTCTGAAAAACTTACTTTTCGTTTTCAGAAATGAATCTGATCGGTTTGTCTTTCGACTAAGTTGGCTAGTAACCTTGGTTTGTCTCTTGACTAAGTTGGCTAGTTATAAGGGCAGGGTGAATTAATAAGGTTTTTTTTTATTTATTTATTTTATTTTACAAGCTTTTTACTAGTTTCACTAGCTGTGTGTTCGCGAGCTGATTTTGTAGTTCGCGAGGTTAGCTGTCATTTAAGTGAACAAATGTCTCCGACATAACTGTAGTCTGTAGATGAATTTAATCATTAACATTTTAGCAAAATCGTCTGTTACATCGACGTGATGACAGCTAGCCAAACTCACAAGACTGCACACCACCCATTCGCAATTTCAAACGCTAAATACTTGAAAAGTTGTAACAATTAATTTAAATAGCATTTTTTTCATAGTATTTCAAATATATGTATTTTTTTCATATATGCCTTAGTGCCATTTCAAGGTCACCCTTAATCGACACTATAGCTAACAGTGTAAATATCCAAATATTATTAGAAACAGATATTAATTAACAAGAAACTGCAAGCAAGTGCATGCTTGAAACAAATTCGAAATAGCCGAATTTGCGAGAGAATGGCTATTGAATCCGTCACAACAAATATGTATGTAAATCGGCAAATTCTAGCAGGAGGCGGTTGATTTGGATTTAATAACATCCAGATTTATCGAGAAAATCAAATAAATCTTTCGAATCCGACTGGGATTTAAGCCATGACCTCTTTATTAGTAAACAATGGCTTAATCAGTGAGCTATGCTGTTTTGAATTGAAATGGTAATATTTCCATATCTATCTAATAATAGTGAAACTTTATGACCTAGAAATACAAAATTATAAACACTCTAAAGACTTGGTCTATATTTAATGTAGTTTTGTAATACGACGTTCTTATCTCGTTCTAAAATTGTGTATTCAAAATTTTAAAAATGCAATACTCCGTCCTGCTCTCACGATTTATGTATCGCATATCAGTTTATGACTCCATTGTGAAACCGACTGAAATGAACTAATGTTAAATCATTAACAAAAATAACATTATTGATATAAATGATTTTTAATCTTTTTGATGTTTTTTTTCATTTTGATTTCCAATGTTTGATTATTTTTGATAGAAATAAAACAAGAAAGCAATTGAAGATAAGCGCAAGTTAAAAAGTAACAGTGATAAAGTGTGTTTTGGTTGAATCATGAATAAATCTAAGTATTCGTATCTGAAAAGATTAGTTAAGGGAATTAGTGGCTCTTGGAAAGTGACAATGGAAGGGGGGAGCAGATTTACGTCACACGAAGCAGTGAATGTGAGAAAATGGTGTGCGAAACGTATCGGTAAGTCAATAAATAAATGTATATTAATTTATTTTGTGTGTGACGTAGCTGTGACGTCATCTGAAATATTTAATTATCGGTGACGTCATCTGCGATTTCATTTTAAAAGCGAAAGCATTTAAAAATTCGTCGCTACGACTACTTGCTCGTAGATTCGTAGAAGTGTAGCGGCAAACTGGTTGGTTCAAGGATGCAAAATATGATATCATTGAAAATTATTACGAGTGACTCATTTTTTTCTTTAGAATTTATGAAATAATATATAAAAATATATAATATATTGATGGGGATAGTCTTTTAGGGGATTATATAAAAATTAGAGATAAGGGGGTTATTTAATAAAAGGTTGATTTTCAAGCCTTCTGTATAAATGGTTGACAGACATATGTATGTATGTTGGTCTCAAGCGTATACTGCCGAGTGCAATGGATAAATGGTAAATATAATATGCAAACTAAAATGACCTAATCATCCTAAGTGGTAGAAACCGTGTACCTGACAAGTTGTTGGTAACTACAATATGAATGTGAGGTCTTAATTCGTAATTCGAAAAATTTAATAAAAAAACAAATTAATATTTACTATTAGATTCGCCACGTTTAAGCTGTTTATATTACAAATCCTGAGCGAAGACGGGTAAAACAAATAGTAGCCTATAAATATGTAAAATGGTCACCTTAATCTACATATATATAATATTGAAATCTTATTTAGCTACACACGATGTCACGTAAACTGACATTGTCAGCAGAGGCGTCATTTCCCCCTAGATTGGAACGGGACTATTCACGTTGTCAAATGTATTATTATGAATTTGAATTAAAATACTATGTCAACAAAATTAGAATATATAAATTCTTTAGAAGACTGTCAAGTATAAACACGCGATTTCTCCCAGAAAAAAAAGGTCAATTCCTAAATATATTTTGTTTTGTTGTTTGGCTTGCTTTGAAAGATATTTGTAAAACTCGTTTATCCTACGAAATCAATTATTGAATAGGATTGTTTTTCTATTACTGGAAAAAAAGTTAAAATTCATACACTATTTTTTTTAATATAATACGGGGTGTATTATATTAAAAAAAATAGTCATTCCTTACTGGTCAAAAATTTGGCCCCCCTTCTGGGAAAAGCTGAAATGACACCCCTGATCGCCAGCAGTGCCGGTTTTAGGGGGGGGGGGGGCTAGGTCGGGCGGCGCCCGAAGGTGCCGAGTATGTTGGGGCCCCCCTCCATGCACCGAAGGCGCTTTAAAATTTAAAATTAGGGCGCCAAAGACCCTAAAAAAATTTAGATTAGTGCATTGATGTATAATACACTAGATGGGCCCAGACGTGTTATTTTGGTCGGAGATCTTGTCTTCACTAACTGAGGGGTGCGGGGGGTTTAACTACCGGGGAAGTTGGGTTTTTTTCCCTACGACGCAGTGGTACCTACCTACCTACCTACTAAGAGAAACTGTGCATGCGCCAAAAGGGAGACAAGTATAACACGTGAGGGTGGATCTAGTATATTCTAGATCTATGTTAGAGTGCCAAAGGCGAAACTTAAATTGAAACTTATCTCCGGTCTACAATGTCACAAAATACTGTCACAATTTTCGAGCGGCGCTTAGAAAAAATTGCTCGAGGGCGCCATAGGGTGTAAGGCCGGCTGACTGCCAGTCTGACAAGCTAATGTGCATGCACTGACATACAATTATCAGTGGCGGCTCGTGCATTCTGCTGCAGGGCTGCAGTACTCCCAGTACAGTAAAAATGCATGCTAGTTTTGTCGTCCAAATGGGCTGCGGGGCTGCGAAACCTCCCAGTATAGTACATATTCAAGTTATTTTTCTTTTCATTCGATCACAACGAGCTACTACAGCCTGAATAATCTCTGCAGCCCATCTCACGAGCCACTACTGACAATTATATTATACTTTATTATCTTCGACGCCACCAACAGGGTAGTTCACGTTCGCGTTTATATCTCTTCAGAGATGAATTGAGAAGAAACATTAGCTAGCTATGGGTGATTTTATCACTTCGTGAATTTGAAAAATTCTCTTTTTGTCAACCGTGTTCACCAGGCCATTCGTGACTTGATAAATGAAATGAAATTTATGCGCGATATCTAAGAAATTTTGGCAACGGTGCTATAGTTGGTAATTTGATAGTTATGACATAACCGTCGATTCGCCATTTGAAATGACAACGACCAAAATGTCGGAATGCTTGAAACGGGCGTAGCGATACATTCGAATGATCGCAGGGCACTCACGGTTTGCGGTTTGCGATCGCTGCTCGAGCCGTGTTTGGGTTTGAGTGGAATCGGTTGGAGCGGCCTGCGTCATTCTAGCAGCGTCTGCGGCTCGTCCCGGTCGTCGCTCAGTTCGCGCTCTGCTTTACCGACTCTTTCTCGCTCCACGCTCCTCGCTCACTTCCGCTTCCTTCCACCTGAAAACAAACCCCGCACTCCGCTCTCGAAGTGAACCGCTCGCTTTCCGCGGACCCAACTCTACCGACACAACAAACCCAGGGAATCGCAAGGTATCGATCCGGTGCATCTCATCCCGCCGATCGTGAAACGTGGAACGTGGAACGTAGAACGTGGAATGCACCGCGACCAATAAAAGCCCCGACGGTTCAACGAGCTTCCCCATTTGCACGCATACATACACACGAGTATTTACAACGGTGAGTGGTGTCAGTGCTTCGGTCGTTTTTACCGTTAAGTCGTTTTCTCGACGGCTACTTTCTATTTCGTCTTGGAAAAAAATTACAGGTGGAATTGCGCGCGAGTGTTTTGAAGATTCGAAATTGCGCGAAACGCGACGAGTGCCGCTTTTGAAATTGGCGTTGGGCCGTTTGTTTGGCCATAGTCCTGTCGCGGGACGACCGTGCCCGCTTTGTTATCAAATTTGCGTTTGAAATGCTCAAATTGATTGACAACGTTTGTAAAAATTGATTATGCTCGAATCGTTCTTAGGTTAAATCAAAACAATATAAAATTCCAGTTATTGACCGTTTGGATTAAAACAATACCCTAATATTTATAAATGAGGATAAAAGTTATCAATTTTTACAAAATTAAGTGGGTAACAGGATTGGTTTTTTTTTGTCGTAGTTAGGGTAGGTAAATAAAATACATATATCGTCGATATACTGGCAGAAAATGTCAAAAAAAGACGTTTTGAATTTGAATTTTTTATGTCAAAAAATGAATAATGATTTAGGTCACAAAATAGAGAGCTTCAAACTAATTGATTTTTGAAAAAATCGATTCTCTCAAAACAAACAAACTTTTCATAAGTATGTATACTGACGATATAATGTTTGAACATACATAGTAGATTTAATTTAGTCTTTTTTCTTTAATATGTTATCAACAAAGATGGACGTTAGAAGGATGCTTTTCGCACAAAAAATTATTCACTATTGTCAATTTCTTAGAAAAACCATGTTCTTTTGCTGTCTTACTTTGAATACCAATGGAGCGGTCTATTGTTAATTGAAAAGCATTCATCGACCGCCTAAGATTAGTTATCAAAATTGATGCTGTTTTTTTAACTGATATTTCCAGATGCAAACAAATTTACATTCTCTTTTTGTGTTTACTAAATGTTAAATCACGCGACTTGTCAAAGAATGTGCGGTAAATCCCCGATGGAATCAAATCGACGAAAACAAGTTTTATACTGTGTTTTTTTGTTTGTCCGAAACTACATTTCATTTATATGCGCATTTTGTTATTGGTGACTAGTACGAATTTATTACTTGCAATAGAATGGTTTCCATATGAATATGTTCTATCGGGTCTGTATGATAACATTGACAATGATAATGATAATATTGACAACAACGATGAGTAATTGAATTACAAATTATTAAAGTTTTCTTATGTCGTTTGTTGGATTTAACTTTAGTTAAAAAGAAAACATTGACAACTTCGAGTGTATGCAAAAAATCTATAATTAGAAAAATACCTGTATGTTAAATGTTATTTTTTGAAATAATCGAATAAGAAAGTATGGTATAACAAGTACGATTTCACATCACAAAGAATGTGCGGATCAAAAATAATAAACATTTAGTATTAAAGAAATATATGTATTTTATGTAGAATAATATAAAATATCAATATCGATCAGTGGAACATCCCAACACGTGGCCCCTCAAGTAGTCCGGGCCCGGGAACTTTAAACCCAGCTTCTCCCCCCCCTCTCAGCGGCCCTGTCCATAGGAGTATTGTTTTAACTGCATTTTAATTTAATGTATATGACTAGTAATAACATAATAATATGTTATAATGAAATAATATTTCTTTATTGAAAAAAAATTGAAAGCTTTATTTAAAAAAAATTTTAACCTTCAATGTCAAAATCATTACAATAGTAAAAAATAACAGTAACAAAACATTCAACATCCCAAGTTCATGGCTTTTTTGTTCTTTTTATTACAATTTTATAAATTAAAATGTACAATCTACATATGTATGTATCCTGGTAATATGTATGCAAATATTTGATGCTCAATTTACAAATTTATTTTTTACATTCAATACAACATTACAGGTAACATGCCATTTGTATAAGCATTTTTATATTTCAATACTCTTCGGTTAAGTTTTGTAACTCGATGCATGTCATTCTTTCTGTATGCGGTGTAACATCACCACAGTTATTATTTATTTTTTTTGAATTTCATTTAGCAATCGTTTGTAGAGTCGGCCTGATTTTCAAACTGCTAATGGCATCTTAACCCAGTTTCTTCTTTTTTCCACATCCATTGTGCTAAGTTTTCGCAGACAACTCTGCCAATTACGACCAATTATTACATTTTATTACAAAAAAATGCACTGCTCGCCCGTAATGTAACAAGTGCACACTGTAAAAGTGAAATCAACACTCGCATTGTACTTCTAAGAGAAATTGTGGTAATCGAATATGCAGTGATTTGATTATTAATCATCATTTTTATATTCGTTTCAGGTTTTCACAACACCACCATGTCGATAGCGAGCGCTCGTCCTGCTGAAATCAACTCATCGTTGGACCAGTGAGTATTTTTTGATTGATGACTGATCAGTGAGGTGTTTCAATCACCTTGCTAATATTTGTAGACGAACATTTCAATTGAATGTGTGTGCCATTTGTCGTCTCATTAGAATTTCAATTACATTGAGATTGTAATTGGGTACGATCATCGACGATTCCATTGCTACCATCTTGTAGTCTTGTTTGGAAAATGATTATGGTGTGTTGCATATTGATAGGTGTCTTTTGTTCGATACTTAAATCTTCCTTGCCGATTTTGCTGACTGCTTATACGCACTTCTATTTTGTTTATATGAAAATTATTATCAATGCAAGTATATTTATATAGAAATAATCTTCCATGAAGGTGTCTTCCGAAAGGTATTGAAATTTTTTTTCTATTCATTTCTCCAATTTAGTTATTGAAATATGCCAGCCCTGTTATAAGTGTGCATATATATTTTTATATTATATATACATATGTATATATTTGCAATGGTTTGTTTACATAATACTACTTGAATCAATCAACATATACAATAATATGTTGATAAGTAGAAAATTGAAGTGAAAATGAGAGCAATGCAATCAAAATACTACTGAATAATAAAAGTTGTACTTTTATCTATTTACTAAAATTATACCATTGGTCTGTGAAATTTAAACTTTTTTTGTACCGGCCAACTAATACAGTAAAATCTGTACTCTTTCGAACCCACTGTTTTCGAATATAGTGTTGAAATTTGTGCCCAAAACACTAAAAATAGTAGTCGGCGGTTTTTATACCAAATTGCCATATTTTATTATATAAAATAATGTACAACTAAAAATAATTAGATTTTTTTGCATCGTTCTTACGAATTTGTAAATATTTTGTGGCTTACATAGGTTCGGAAATAAATTACAAATATTACATGTTCTCTCTTTTTTGTTTTTCATATTATTTGTAACTAAATAATTGATTTAATTTTTTTATACAATGGGCTCATTACTACCGTGGAATAATTTTAATCATGATAATTGATTAAACAAAATGTTATTTCCCCAAACGAATCTTGTATGTTGTAGTTGAGGCAAAAAACTGAATATATTATTAATTTTTTGTCTGTACAATTTCATATTTAACGTCTATAATTTAAAACACATACGAAATATTTTCAATGCTCAAACTTTTTTTTGTTGTTGATATTTCTGTTCGTGAGAAAATGTATTCATATGTAATTGCTATCAATTTCGCACAGCATCCGCTTTTTTGTGTGATCATTATCGTACCTCTTCCTTCTCCTCAACTGTTCGATCAAAGTCTGTTTATTATTTATTATTATATTTTTTTATTATGTCTGCATATCTTTGTCAAATTCCGTCACAGTGTTTTATCACAAGACTGTTGCGTGTTTGATAAGAAGTTTTCGCTTGTATCAAGGTTTTTCTCAGCGTTATCGTCTGGAAATTGCAAAGTTTTGCACATTTCGGGTTGCGCACTGTCACATTAGTTGCATCATTTGTTGATGTTTCTAATTTGAATCGAATCGCTGCCATTTTGTACCGTTTTGTTGAGGCTCTAATTGCGCTACTGCACTTAGGAGTGTTTAGGAATGCAATTATGCATCGTGAAACAGGAGCGTTTAGTTGAGCATATGTATGTTTAAAAAAAATTATATAATAAATACTCCGAGACTTAGCGCCGTATATTAGCTTAGAAGAAACATTGGTAGCAAACAGTATATATAGAAGTTTTTTTCTTTAGTTATTACATTCGTACAATTTGTTGGCAGTGTTTTGGCTGTGACGTACATATGTATGTCTAATCGAAACGACTATTATAGTTAGAGTACGGACCCAAAGCGCGCCGCTCATTGTTCAATTGTTGTAAATGCTTTGTGAAAAAGGTTCGGCAAACCTTTAACAATGCATTTACAATGAATGGCGCGCTCTGGGTCCAGGCTTTAATTATAGTACGCTGAGCGTTATCGCAGATACACAGACACACAGAATAGCGATATTATATATATATGTATGATACAATTATTATTTCTCTGTAGCCGTTTAAGAAATTTGTTACACCCAATTGCTAAGTGTTTTGTCATAACAATATAGCTTAGAAAAGAAAAGGTCAGCACTTGTACACTAAATACACACAAATATAATATGTACATAGGGTCACGCCTTCAATGAGACGTTCACTTTTCGATTTTATAGTAAAGGAAACGTGCAAAATCAATACTTCGTATGCAAATACCATTGAGCATATTTGAAACTAGCCATCAATCAGTCTTTGGAAGACTGGTCCGAACGGTGTCAGTGTTGTAGAAACGCACGGACAAAGGCCACGAATCTCGTGGGTTTTGCGCAACGAGCTCTCTTCACAACAAAAACCCATTTTTGATAGACCTTCCGATGCATAATGGTCATGTAAATTTTTCACAACATCACGTGGCGAAATCTACACGTGATGACGGCATGACTAGACGCGTCGTGGAAACGAGTTATGACTAAAAAACGAGTACTCACCACGATCTTCGTATCGAATGAGTCCATACGAGTATCAATTCCCGGAATTCGAAGTCACAACAGGTGTATTTGTGGCCGCGATTAGGATTGGTTCGGGCAGCGCCTTGTACTCCTTTGACGGTCGCTATTATATGTAAATATGTGTATAAAGGTCTGACCGCACTATGCGTCTGCGACACGAACGGCAGCGTGCGGCCAAATATTGTTTGTATGAAATTGTATGAGATATAACGCACTACGCGTCACGCGACAGAGTTGCCTTTTGTATCAACTTTGCCGTGTTGTGTCGTGCTGCAACAGTCGACGGCCGTATAGTGCGGTCAGACCTTAAGGTATTGTTTTATTTCAATCGAACATATGTATACACTCGCCTTTACAGATGGCTCCAAAGCGACAAGTGTACTAATGCAGATACAATACAATTAATACAAGCGTTTTTATACAATGCGAATTCATACAAATATGATCCACAGTGACATCTATGGATACATTTTTGCAGCATTTTATTATAGAAATTGGCGAGCCTCAATATGCTGAATAACTTGAGATTTGCAAGAGAGATTAGAAAGGAAATGCCATTTACAGTGACCCTTTCAATGAAAATCAGAAAAATTGGCAAACTCTGAATGGAAATGATCGAACTGGAATCATAAACTAAGTTCAGGCGAACAGCTACTAGTTAGAATCGAACCGTGACCACTGTTCGAAAGCATAATGTGCTTACCATTAGTCCAGGCTGCTGGTTATATCTAGGAACGCGTGACTATGAACGTATAAGGGCGAAAACACACAAAAACAAACAGGGAAGAACGGCACGTTGTGTACTTGGCTCCCCGGTGTGGGTGAGTGTCTCCTACTATGGGATATATCGTTGTCAATCACTTTCAAGCAAGGATAAATACAAGGATACAATTTTACCGAAAACAATTGAGGGGGTGATTTTGGGACGGTGCGTACTGAATCTGTGCAAGACACGCCACATTTTTTCGCACGTCTAAAACTATCTAAAAGTAACCATATGCCACGTTCATCGCTGTGTGCTTTCGCTCAAAGATGTTCGTGAACGTGAATATATGCTTAGGTTGTCTGTAACGTTAACTGTTACTTGTTTGGTGGCTGTAATAAAGCTGTATCCATAAATATCCACCGTCATATACTCTACAAGTTACATATACTCTCATTTCACCATCACGTGTTAACTAGCAGTGCCCAGAGAAATGTAATAATAATATAAGTGGATTTAGGCGTCAAAGTGTTGTAAGATTGCGGTATGGCTATCGCCATACTAATTAGTTTCCGCCACAGTCGTGTTTGGTGTTTGATGTATGTCTGATTGACATGCACAATGCACACCAAAGACGACTGTAGCGGAAATTAATTTAGTATGGCGATAGCCATACCGAAATCTTTCAACACTATGGCGCCCAAAGTCATTTATATTATTATTAGATTTATCTGTCAACGTCAGTGTCAGTTGAGTCAAGTCAGTGAATTCACGCGCGGTCTACTCGCCCCCCCCCCACTACTGGTGAAATGTGCTTAGCAACTTTCAACTTTATCGTAACTTATGTGTACTTGTCTATTTACCCAGATTACTTCTTGCATCGTGTATAAGCTTAAAATTTGTACTTAAGTATATGAGAATATAGCCCTGGGTCAAAGTACTCAATATGGTAGCTAACTTCTATTATGTAATTTACACGTGTAGTTACGTAAGTATAGCCGATGGCAAGGTTAAATGGATAAGGAAAAGAATGCTACTACATATGTACATACATACCAGTTTTATATTCATTATTTTTGTTTTTTGTTTATGATAAACTACTCTCACCATATTATTTATCAATCAGGAAATGAACCAAAAATTCAACAAGCCAACCTTGAAAATCAAAACTAGTGATAGCAAGCGGGCGTATAATATAGTAATAAGTATACATAATTTAAAGCTTTGTACCTCGATTGCACAATGTGCATATTGATCAGTGGTGTGACATAACATCGCTCAAGGATATGAACGGTTCACTGGATCTCTGATTTTATTATGGTCTCGCCTATTTGCATCTGGTAATATTGATTAGCCATTTGCATCTTGAAGGTTCCTTGCTGTTCGCCATTTCGTTTGACAACGATTTCTTATGAAAATTGCTTATATGGGAGAGGAATTGGAATGTATTTTGATCCAAAAAAGTGGTTCAGTCAGAATACAAGAATGAGCAAGTACAAAGTTTGCTCATTGTACTAAGACATGGACTTCAGTTCTGGAATATCATATCTACTGGCGGTGGAAATGGGATTTCTCAAGGCGCTTGTGTACTATGTGGGATTAAATACAAAGCAATGGTATCCGGATATTGATCCACTAATCTTGAGCTGTTGACTGGCTCACGTTATTGAAAGGTTGTTGAATAGGATACAGATGAAGGTTTTTTGTAGCAACCCAATAGGGGTCTGAAGAATAAGGCTTGTTCACCTGGAAATACCTGAGTAAGGCGTTGAGACTTCAACCAAATCTTAAAGACAGTTAGGATGATTCGAAAGGGGTTGGAAGAAACAAACGAGCTTGATTTGTGAAAAGTTGGGATTCCGGTAGGAGCAGGTTCCAGTAGTAAAGTAAACGACACAAGACAGGTTTATCTGGAAAGACCTGATAAGACGTTGGGACAATCTTGGAAAAGATTCGGGTGGGGCGTTCTGTTTATAATTCTGTTTTTTTTTTTTGGTTTAAGCCTTTGCCTTATTTGAAGTAGAAAATTTAGTCTATAAAATAGACAGATTCTTTTAATAGTTTGAAAGTCTCTATCATCTGCTATCATTTCATTCCTCCAATCTCTGGGCTAATCCACGTCGAAAAGCCTAACCACCAACTGATTTTGATGCACTGCTCATGTAGCGTTTTGTATGTCGCTGTACGTATTTTGTTTGGTATCAATATGCTGTCATCATTTAGAAGCATCTCTTAGATTATAATGCATTTTGGAAAGGGTTGACGTGTTGGAAGGGATCATTAGAAGCAGCCACTAATCTTTGTTACGTCGTAGCTCTTCGTTTTTGGGGTCTAGGTCTTTGTCTTGTGGTATCGTGTTGGGTCGCTGTGAAGTCAGGTATGTGGGTCGTTCGTTTGCTTTTGGTTCCTTTGTGATTGCACTGGCGGTGCAATTCGATACCAGACACGACAATCTACGCATACTTTGGTTTTTGACCTAATTTGAACCTTATACACTATATAATGGTTCTCGAATCTGTCAATATGCCCAAAACCACGCGTAATATGACACAAAAAGTGCTGCAGTAGGTCACCTGACTAACACGCGTGATTACGATAGCAAAGGTCATTTTATTGATCCCTTGGTGCCTAATCTTATTAAGTATAAATTAGATAACAGCTATCGGCAATCTGAAACTAATTTTAAAAAAGTAGTCGCCTATTGCTTTATTCGATGAGTAATTTTTTTTTAGTATTTTATTTTATTTTTTTGTACTTTTGATTCTTTCTAAATATACATATTGAGTAGTATATTTCCTGTTTGGTGTCTATTTTTGTGTTAAAATGTCAATGCTTAAACGAGTATTGGTTTTATATTTAGATGCTACCTATTCAAATGGTAAAGATTTATTATATACATAACTACTAGTGTTGTGCCCGTTGATGTTTCAACGCGTGGTTTCGGAAAAGGAATTGATACATTAATTAAAATAAAGTTATTTGTATGTATTATATATAATAGTAATAACAAACAACAACAATTCTCGCATTCGGAACCAAAGTCGCAACCGATGTTGTACACCTATAATAACTCAAGATAATTCTAAAATTTTGTTTTTTGAAATCTCCTACTTGTTGATGCACTCACTGCACACCCACACACCCCCACCCACATACACCCCTTCCGTTTTTTGTAATATATAACTGGCGTTGTGCCCGTTGATTTCAATTGGTGGTTTTGGAAAGGAATTGAATTAAAATAAAGTTATATGTTATATATAAATATAATGTAAGGTAAGTTATATTAATCGTAAAAAGTGCGCGCATTACACGCTCACCAATCCAACCCGTTCGAAATAATTAATGAATGTGTGTGTCTTCGTGTATGTGTGTGTCACCCGTCGCTCGGCCTGACGTCGCACATGCCTGTCTTTGCTCGGCCTGACGTCACATGACGCTCTACCCCCACCCCCCCACCCCCCACTTCCCCGCGTCTCCTCGACCACTGATTGGCTGTGTCTCCACGGTTCGGCACATACCCACATACATCGAGTCCGTTTTTATATATATTATTACTATATGAGCTTAAAATCTGCTTACCTCTGTACATATTCTAAATTTATTTAAATATACTCGAAGCACGGGTATATTTAAATCTATACAGTTATAGCATAAATATTGGAGATGATATACACTGTATAATGGTTAATGTACAAAAAATGCGATTAAAAAAATATATTCTTGGCCCAAAAAAAAAAAATCAATCAAATCTAGAAATCTTATTTTTTTAAAATAAAGTTTTTGTATTGAAAAAATATATTTATTATATCAATCATGACATTTCGAAAAATAACCACGGAAATGGTTGCAACCAGAACCGATCGACCGTAAAACTAGATCTCTTATGATGCTAATATGCTTCGGCATATATTTGATGCATCACACATTTATCTCCGGTAACTACATAATACTCGTACGACATTCAGGAGTGTCTGGCACATCCAATTGGTTCAGCTTATCGTTCAGGAGTGTCTTAAGTGACAATTTGAATAGACCATTGTGTAAAACGATTCTGCATATGCATGTGAATTAATCACGACTTAATTTTGTTTCAGTATCAGTCCTCGGAGTATGAGCAACGCGTCTCTGGAGTCCCAAGGCGGCTTCCAACCGCCGATGGAAGAACCCCGTTCGCAAGGATGCTCGTACGAAGCCGTTCTGACTATTGAAGACCTACACACCCAGATCAACTCTTGCTTCACCTGCGGAGTTAACTGGTCTCAGCAGCATGTGTCTTTGGATTGCGACGAGTGCGGAGGATATGCCTTGATGCGTCCATGCCCACTTTGCGAGGCCTCTGCCTGCGGGGAAATGTGGAAGAGAGACTTCACCGTGGTATGTTTATAGCTCACAGTATCTAAACATTCTCATTAGAAATTATAAGACTTTAATTAAGAGACTACAGACTGGGTGATAAATGCTAGTAGATATCGCTACCTATCTACCTACCTGTATTGTAGCTAGCGATTTGACACAAATAATTGTGTTTGTAGAAAGGCATTAAAAGGTTCATTTAATATAAACATTTTGAGTCCTTGAAAGACCTGCCACCTACTTACTATCTACTAGTTTTGTTGCCCAGACAACTATATCAGTTAGTTGAAAGACGAATCTTGCAATTTGTGATCAGAATTCAAAATATGTACATATATGTAGTATGGAAAGATTTGTTTTATTAGTAGAATTAGGATATGTCAACTAGCTTAAGACTATACAATATGAGCCGGTGCGCTCCGTTGAACCATCTTGTAATATCTCAAGACTAGTTTTCTCAACTTTTCGTTTGCTTAGTTAATGTTTATCTCGTCAAAGAAGTATTTCACTATGTAAAACATTTTCGTATATGCCTTTTTGTATATATCCAAACTCGACGACGAAATACACTGAAAGAGTTGGGAAAACGAGTCTTGAGATATTGCAAGTTGGTGGAACGAGATGGACTCAATATGAGCAGGGAGTTTTTCCATAGCCAGCCTTATAATAAATTTACATATTCAAATAAATTCTCGGCTCATCCTTCTACTTCCGTTCCGTGCTTAAAATTTACTACGATTTAAAAGTAAAATTTTACCCGTTGCTTTTTCATAAATAAGTAGCATCATATTCAGCTCCTTCTTTATTCGGCTTTCTTTGATTTGCATTCTCTTGGACACTATCTATGTAGTATGCAGATATTTAGATTTACTTCACAAGAATATATGGAAGAAAAGATTTAATTTCTCAATAACTTATTTTGAAAAGAAGTCTACGATCAAACTTAGATGACTCTTCGATCTACTCATTATGTGTTGAAATCTTTAGAATTTACCTAGACTTGAATGAATCATATCGATTATTTCCAACTAGTATTGTAGGCTGTTATGTACAGATAGTTCTAACAACTTCATATATACATATAAATTAAGGTGACCATTAGTACTGGTTTTTTGGGTATCTGTCCTGGCAGAATCCTTGGGATAGGCTTGTTTATAAATATTGAAATCGATGTTTTTGTTTTCATAACGTTCATTAACGTTTTTAATAACTCAAGTATTAACCCTTCGCCCGCGGCTATAAATATAGCGAACAAGCCCTGTACGCAGCACCTTTTTCGCGAATTTGGCAATCGAGTTTTCGACCTTAAATACAGATTTTAATATTTACTCAAGTAACCAGATATTTTAATTAACACATAAAGTATTATTTTAAACAATAAAATACATAATATATCTCGTAGTTTTGGATTAATTGTCAAATAATCATTCTTCATAATTGTATGAAGACGTGACGTCACATAAACGAGGTTTTAGTATGGTTCCACAAAAAACTAATCTTAACTGGTATATATTCATTTTAAGCAAATTGAATGGATGGCATTCAACTCTCAGTAATATATTCAACCAATTTTGAACCTTAAAACAGTTGAAATAGGCGCGTATAAGGCTCAAAATCCCGTGCAAAGTTCAGAAATTCTATGGAAGACAGCCGCGCTACAGACTTGTCGCGCAAAGCTTCCATAGAAGACGGCCGCGGGCAAACGGTTAATGCAAATAGACGTGTAAATAATCTCTGTGCGTTTTCTTTTCAGTCTCACGCCAGCTCTAAAGCTCGCTGGCAAGGAGTTTGCAAGTTGTCTGATCGTCCGACGGCCTACCAGACTTTCCCCGCGGCCATCTCCGGCTGTCAAGCGTTACCCCCTGGATGCAGTGCTGCAGCACGGCTCGCCCGAGACCTTTGTCAGCGTCTTGAAAAGCTCTCCACTCAACAGCGACCGTCGTGACGCCATTTCAGCTTTTAAAGAATTATATTTAGCTAAACTTTAAGTTTTTAAATTTGCATTTTAGACGTGTGCATGAATTGTTCTAATAGTCGTCCTATGGAATGATGAAAATTTGTAATATTTCGTATCGGCCTTTTTTGTAACAGTTTTGTTTCGTAACGAGTGATATTTGCTTTAAGTTGAACGTTCAAAACCACAGTAGTCCGGTTTACATACATACATAATATATATTATGATTGATGAAGTATTACTCGTTATCCGGTATTGGAAAATATCGATGATTTCATAAATTTTGATGTACTAAATCAACGAAAATTCATTGGAATGTAATAGATCTGATATTATTATATGGCTAATGTCAATGGTATGGTACTTTTTATTTTGTAATGATTGAAAAGTTAACTATTATAAATCGACACTTGCCTGAGACTTATATTTTAGTTGTAAATTATGTTAGACTTAGGTTATGTGTATTCGGTTATTTGTACTTAAACATATTTTATAAAATTATTGCAGTATTTCAATGTGGAATCAGAACAAAATCAATTTTGAATATATGTATGTATATTGAAGTATATGTAGTTCTTTTGAAGCATTTAAAATACATACATAGATAGATTTTATTTAAAAGTGGTTTTAACTTATTTTAAGCATTCTTTTTTATGTTACATGACAGATTTCCTTTTTGAATTGAGTGTTATTTTTTTACTGTAAGTTATTGCTGGCAAAGGGAGCAAATTTTGTCTGTACTGTCTATGATAGTTTTTTAATTGAAATTTTGATATTCTCCAAACTGGGCAAAGCTCGGTGGTGATGGAAGCATTGATATATTTCGTTAAAAAATCTTGGCATGTACGATATAAGCCTAATTCTGATATATAAATAATGGATTTTTATATATGTACATACAGAGAAATGTTATTATAACATTTCTCTGTGTACATATATGGAATTCTTAAAAAAAAAAACATTTTTTTGATGCTGTTAGATGTTTAATGATTTTAATTGTATTATTCAAATTCCAATTATGCAAATACTTAAAGTACATATTCCCGATGTTTCCCTTTTCGATTTCGTTAAGTATTTAATATCATTTTATAGCTTATTGAATAAATAAATTTATTTTAAAAAACAATTTCACGTGTTTCATTTCGGGCGAATGGTTTGTGTAGAATAAAAGATGCTGTAAAAAATATTATTGCTTTATTTTTTTTTAAATTTTCCTAAAATAATCAACAAATAAAGTCAACAATCAAAACAGTAAAGCAAATTTAAAATTTGCTCTGCACACCAAACAAATTAAAACGTTATATTTATCTTTTTATAATAATAATACTACATATTTGATGAAAGGTAACATTTACATACTTAAAGATATATTTTTTTAATGTATCAACAAACATTTTCATATATAGATATAAGTAAATAAACATCAACGCAAATAAAATATCGAAAGATTCAAAACGGTTTCTTTGGATTTTTTTTAATTATATATGAAGAATGGAAAGATTAAAAAAATAGTGGTCAAAGTCGTCACCTAAATTTATTACACAAATGAAAAGGGCACCAATGCATGATATGGGGAGTATTGATTGATACGTGTTTCCAATAAAATCGTAAATACATAGTTAAAAATATCTGAATTAATCTGCATATTAGAAGAAGAGTCTGCATATTGTATGCACATACATATTTTGTAGTACATATTTATTTAATTATTATTGTAGAATTCGATTATACCATTTATTTATAATATTCAGCGTCAGAAGACATGATGCAATATGTAATTGAAAATAAATAAGATTAATTTTTATTTAATATAATATGATGTACATATACAACCAGTCATACATGAATGTAGCGCGGATTTGTTCACAATTTTAATTGTTTTTTATTTTATTAATTTAATTATTTATTAATTTATTTTATAATTTTTTATATAGTCTTTTATTAATTTTTAATTAATTTTATTAACAATTTTTATTATTACAATTAAATTCTTCTTTTACAATTGAAGTACGTCATCAGATATACATAACAAAAATCTAAACACTTGATTTAAAAGTACATATTTTAGAAAATTCACAATGATTGCTATAACGTAGTAGATTGGAAATTAAATTTGATAGTTTTAGAAAGTAAATTGTAAAAAAAAGTGAGATCAACAAAAGAGGTTTAGATTTAAGAAATCTGATTCCTTACCATATTTGGCACAACCATGTAATAGTTTAATGAATTTTTTTTCTATCGTTTTAATTTAATCACTCATTTTATTAATATTATTTTATATAATATTATACAATAAATAATTACAAATACAATTTATACAATTAAATATTTCAGAATTGCACGCTTTCTCAGTTTCAATGATTACAGTTTTTTTTTAATATAATATAATAAATAATTAATATTATATGTATAATGGAATGACCCTTACTTTGATGAAAATAAATGATATTTTTGATATTCCTATAAGTACATACATTTCTCATGATAAAAATCGCATTGTCTAATTTTTCTAAAATTGAGGAAAAGAAAAGAATTACATTTTATAGTTTTTCTACATGCCTCAAATAATAAATTGGACTATGTGACTGTTATTTATACTTCTTGAAATATTTAAAAATCTCTTTTTTTCTGCAAAATGAGGGCCACTCTAAAAGTGGACATTGATGGAGAGATTTGCCAGCAGATATGTATATATATAAGTCTGTAGTAAGGTCTCCCAGCTACGAAATTTGATGTACCCAAAGTTTTTGTAATATTTTAAATACTCAAAAGACAGCGATGGATTCAAATAGGATCATTCGATCTATTGTGTTGTGTTGCAAAGGCTTATTTGTTGACCAACAAGTTGCCAGTCGCCATGAAATAACAACGACAGACAAATTACTGCAGATTTGCCTGCAGGCAAATCTCGTCATCAGTATCCACTTAAATGTATATGTTTAATATACCTAACTAACTACTGAACACGATCGATGCTAAAATAACATTGATTCCAATAATAATATAATAATAATAAAATTTATCAGACCGAAGTGGTGATCTGTTCAATAACTTGAACATTTCTTATGATTGGTCTCCGACACGAGCTTCTGCAAGATCCACCGCGGGCCCAGTTGGCATCGCACCGGGCTAAGCCCTCTGGAACACTCTTCGACGGACGAAGACCTCTGTTGTAAGCGTGTCGGCAGTGGTACGGGGACCTCATGCAATTATATATGCAGTTTGGTTCATCAGACATGCAACTTACATAGTTGCCTTCGTGCTGATAATCTAGAGGTGCTGCGAACGACAAAGACTTTGGCAGTCCATTCTGCAGGTGGCCGTATCCGTGCGGATGATGCAGATGGGGGTGACTGTAAAAGGGATGAGAGTAGATTGGAACCGGGTGCGAGTAGTGTCCATAGTTGACGGGGGGGCCGCAGTGGTTGTAATTGTTGTTGAACCGTTGCATCTGCGGTGACATACCCGGACATATGCAGTCTCCGTTGGTTAGAGTCGCGGCGGTCATGTTCGAGTTGATTGAGTTTCCCGTCTCAGGGCGTTTCGAAAACCCGACAAAGAATAACAGAATTGCACCGATTATAGTCGTGGCGAAGGAGAAGTAGTAGCCTGCCCGTGGACTCTGCTGATTGATATAGCCTGTCATCGGCACGCCTAATATCACCGGTATTGCTTTAGCACCTTGAACGAAACCTGAAATTGAAACAATCTTTTGTAACCAGCTATGTATGTATATGTATGTGAATAGGTGAATACAATTGTCCCAAATTGCATAATTATAATAAAAATTCTACAGGAAAATTTTCTGTGTTTTTTAATGTAAATGAAAAAGTAATTACCCCAAGCTCTAGTGAAGTGTCTAGCTCGTACTCGCTCCATAGTGAGCATCTTCACCGAGTATAAGAATCCACCGAGACACAATCCATACAGCCATACGAATAAAACGTAGCCGTGGTATCCTTGAACACTGCTTAACGCTAAAAGTGAAAGTCCTGAAAAAATATAACAATAAAATAATCATTAATTGTATATCCCATTTGAAATTAGCAACTGATTTGTTGGTTTCTCACCGATTCCAAGCATGGCGGCCTGTGCGAGATACTGTCGAGATATGAGACATTGGCTGCTTGGTCTGACGATGACCAACCCGAAGCCGACACAGCCCAATGCCGTAGCAAAGCCGAGGAACGTTTGCAACAGTACTAGGGCACTGTCTTCCAACCCTTCTTTGTATCCTTGTAGTGCCTGTAATTAATAATATTGATCATATTAGCAATTTGAAAGCAAATCTTAATAAACATTATTTCTAATGTTTTTTAAATATTAGAATTGTGTAGACGAAAAATTCATTGAGTAATATTAACATTTTAAAATGTAATTTTTAAATTTCGATTTGAATCAATCTAAGAATTATTGAAATTAAATAATTTTTTCAGGAATACACTAACCCAAAAATTAAATTCATAAATTTTTAATTTAATAATTTTATAGTATTATTATAATAAACTTTAAAAATGTGTATTACTTTATTGATTATTATAAATATAATAAAGATTATTAATTTTATTATATTTAATATATAAATACTATAGACATCTATGTGTTATTATAAAAAGCTTTAAAATACAAAAAGCTTGTACGTAATTAAGTCAATATAAAAACCATTGCTAAAATAGTTTTCTACAAATAAATAGATGTCTCTGTATTTTGCGGTAAATTCAAATTAAACGAAATAAATTAATTAGCCCAAAACTTCAAATATAACCCATTTATTTATTTCATACGAATGGGAATTGATAAAAACAGCACTTTCACTAATTTCAAACATCCGATAAATCACCCAGTTCACGTTCACGATTTATAAAGACGCCGAGTGATTTATTCCTCCAGCCAGAAATTCTATTGAATCATACCGACGATTAATATAATAGAAAGGCTGGATCGGAAAGAAGAGAAGATTTATTCTGGATTCTACGGCAGCTTCCTTCTACCCACTGTGCTCGTAATTCTACCAGAGTGGCCTATCTCGACTTTAGAATTGGAGAACCTCTTGAACGTCGTTGGTCACAGATAGAGAACCACATACCAATGTATGTACGTATATGTAGATATAGTGATATATTTTCTATTCACTGGTGAAATGCACGCGAAGAATAGATCTAAGCGGATGCTGGGCTTCCTTTGTGGCGACACACGCTAATTGGAACACGGCAACACCTCAACTAGGGCATATTATACCGTGCGTATTATACGTATGTATGTATAGGTACATACATACACATTTCGATTGAATTACCCCCCGAAAACATGGAATGTCGTCAGAGTGCGATAAATTCGCTGTCAATCTGCCAGACGACGACACGACGACGAGTCCCAGGCTTAAAACAGGACACCCTCTCGAACTGGGGACTAGGGTTCTCGCACTAATGCAGATCCTTTGTTCCTACGTGTCGTTTTGCTGTCCCTCGTCAACGCAGAACACAATCCGAACGTGTAGGATTATAATAATTTCAAAATCGACCCCACATAAATTCCGAATTTCCATTGGATACAAAAATTTCAGACGACCTTTCCAGTATTGCCTATTGATTCAACAATCTACATATAATTCATGTAGATGATGCGTTAGCTATCTTTTGCTGGATCAGGATTAAACTCTGCAGATATAATAAGGCTTGCTCGTAAGCAAGCTTTATTATATCTCAATAACATACGTCTATGTAAAGTTGAAGGTGAAAGTAGGTATTTACTGTCAATAATGAAGGTCATTATGTCAAGTTGAAAGTTGGGCTTAAAGTTTGAGCTCTAATACGAACAAAATTTTCCAAGAACCAGTTCATGACCTGTCAAAATTTGAACAGGAGGTTTGAACGCGGTCTCCGTGACGGGCCGGAATGTGAAATGCCGGAAAACGCAAATATCGGAAGGCAAAGATCGAAAATCGAAAGATCTTATGCTTAATTAATGTGCGGGCGCAGAATACGGGAGGAAAAGTCTGTTCCTCTTGTTCCTGTTGTATCCTGCTCGCGCAAATTAAGTGAGTATATACGTGAGTATGTACCGTTTACCATGCACCCTTTTTTTTTTGATCTTTCGGCTTAAGATCTTTCGATTTTCGATCTTTGCCTTCCGATATTTGCGTTTTCCGGCATTTCACATTCCGGCCCGTGAGGTAGACCCGTTTGAACGTACCTACTAAAGAATTTTAAATGAATTGATGGCGAGTTTCATATCATTTTTAATCCTTGTTGGATTGTATATAACTTTTCGGGTCCGAGTCCCATCCATGACCTGACGTTCCGGAGCCAAGAGAACTTCTTTCTTCCAAGCCACCGTTTGCCTTCTATTTTCCCCTCTACGATTGTTTGTAGAAGGCGATATTTGGGGTCGCGAAGTTTATTTACGTATGACCATTGATTTTGTCTTTTTGATATTAATAGACAGACCCCATTTTTGACATGCTTGATTGCAGGCACTCTCAGTCAATATTGCCGTGTCATCAGCGAAACGGATATTATTTATAATTTCGCCGCATATTCTAACTCCTATTCGACTATCGATTGCCTGGTTGAACACCATTTTCAAATGCAGATTGAAGAGCATGGGTGACAGTACACATCTCTGCCGTATCCCTCGAAGAATGTCTACCTTTTCGAAGTGTTCGACCTTCACGACAGCAGATTGATTCCAGTATAGGTTCTTCAAAAGGGCGATATCCTTTGCATCTATCCCAGTGTGGTTTAGTGCATGGATTAATCTGTCACGTTCCACTCTATCGAATGCCTTTTCGAAGTCGACGAAACAGACGTATGTACATATATCCTCTTTTTGAATTCCCTCCACTTTTGTAGTAGTACGTTCATGCAGAACAACGCTTCTCTTGTTCCCAATCCTCCTCTGAATACAAACTGTGAATTGCTCATCATGCTTTCGCACTTACACCTTATTCTTTCTTGGATGCTTTTGAGAAGTATTTTAAGGGTATGGCTCATTAAACTTCATTAATTTATAGTCATTGTAGCCGATTGGCTTATTTTTTTTGGCACGGGAATAAATGTCGACTGCAACCATTCTTGAGAGATTTTACCAGCTTCATATATGTATTTGATTGAGAAGTTTCGTCAGTATTCGAATGCCTTCTTCATCCAATAATTTTAATAATTCTACAGGAATAAAATCCTTTCCTGGAGCTTTTTTATATTTGGCCTTTTTGATTGAATTTTCAACCTAATATTGTAATATACTCAGACTTGATATTTGAATTCCTTCCCTTATTTCTGGTTCAGTACGTTGTGTTTGAAAATTTTTGAGCGGTTCTACATATACATATGTATATAATACTAGTGGTTTTACTCGGCTTCGCTCGGTATTTGTAATATAAACCGTTTAAATATGAGTAATCTAATAGTTAACATTTTATTAAATTTATTTGAATAGTTTTATTTTATTTAAATTTATTTGAATATTAATTTGTTTTTTTTTTTTTAAATTAAATTTAACGTCAGATTCAACACCCAAACCTTACATGGTTACATACATAGATACAAATTCTCTTTCGAAATTATATATTAGATGATACACATGTTTTAAGTTAATATTTTGAGATTCTTTGTAAAGTTGGGAACAAGAAAATGAGGCGACTTCATGTCATATTCGTTTTGCAACATTCTCTACCACTAAAGGTTCGTGCATACCAGTTCAGCTCAAAACTTCTATATAGAAAAACTTCTATATGGGCACATTTATATGTTCCGTCATGTGTACGTGGCGTATCTTCAACAGCAGTAACCGAAAAGATCTATTCATATATAGCCAGCAGTTTGGCTTAGTGGTAGCGTATATATTTAGCATCACTGAGATCAAAGGTTCGAGTCCTCGCCACTGCTGGTTAGATTTGGGGGTTTTGTGACTCCAAATCGATCGTTTCTCTATCAGAGTTTGCCAATTTTATCTGATCATTGCTGAAACGGTTCCTGAAAATTAGTATTAGATCTAATCCTGTTGTCACAAAATCTGCCTGTGTATAATTTGTAATAATTATACACAGTAATCTGAAATCTATAGATATCTCTATAGACATCTCTATAGACATCTCTATAATTTCGTATTTATTATATGTATAAAAATTGTATACAAAAAAAATCTAAAAATAATCCATAGATGTCTCTATGATTATTATTTCTGATTAATTGTTATATGCTATATATTCTGATTGTATATGTATGTATTGCTGTATTTCTGATTTTTGATTGTTTATGTATTCTGTATTTCGTTAACGTACACCCGGCGCATTGGAGCAAATCTGTAATGGCGAGTGTATATTGATTTGTAAAAATAAAAAATAAAAATAAAATATTATACAGCAGTACATGTCACCGAAACGTATCAAGCAGAACCCTGCGCTGCAAACGATTGCAAACCAAGCGCCCGCATGCTCATTTCGCTGCATGCCAGAAAGATCTAACTCAATTTTAAGAACTGCCAATCATCAATGTACATCGAAATGTCATCTGCGCAACCCCATAAATATCTCGTCTTTCGTACATGCTGAAATTCAAACAGTTAAAATGCAATCGAAAGAGCATGCAGGCTGGTGGTTTGAAATCATTTGCAGCAAACCCCAAGCAGAACCGCTGTGGAAATATTCATACATGACGTCATAGTGATGAATGCACCCGTACTAATGAAAGTATTACCAAGAGCATCTGAATATTTTTGGAATCGTCATATTGTGACAATATTGACTCGACGATACGACGCAAGCAATATTTCACTGTATTGTCGCGCTTTGCAATGTATATGCAATGTATTTTTGCATATGCAATGTATATTTGCAATGTATTTGCAATGTAAGCCGATATTGCCTAGCACTTGTCCGAAACAATAAATTAGTATGAACGTGCTGAAAATGGGCGGTGCTGTTTAGTATGAATAGAAATAGTATTTTCTGTACAGTACTCTTGACGTGCAGTGTTGGATTATATAAACGGACCTTTAGTGGTTGAAAGAGGACAAAAATGAGGGTATCTATATGATTTGTTCTCACAGTCTACTATATACGATTCCTTCGTTTCGAATGGGACTAAGTTGGACCCGGAGACTGCAAACTTTACTCGAATGATGTTAAAGTTTTAACACAATCACCCGCTTGGTCTACTTTCAACGAATGCACTTCGACAATTCCGAGAAGATGGGAATGTAAGACCATTTGAAATGTTCATACAAATGTGAGGATGGCGCAAAGACGACCAATATCACAAATAATATTATGACGTTCAATAATTTACTTATATTATATTTCAAAGTTTGTAATGAAGGACAGCGTCTTGAAGAATGTCAGCTGTTTTACTTGATCCTGTATATTATAATATATAAAATACTCTCATATGAAAACTTTCATATTCTTTTGAAGACACACACTTTCAAACTGACGTTCATTATTATATTATATTTAAGGCGAAACTTTCGAACGAAACTTTGCAGACAAGCTTTCGAGAGATAAGAGTATGATTTTTTTTACATTTTTAAGTTGAGTGAAAAGAAAATAACAACACTTACTAGATAAAAGACTGGAGTGTACAATCCGAAGGCAGCCGTCCCAGAAGCCAGCAGCAGCATCTGCACAGATCTACTCTTCAACGGGGAAAAGTCGAAGAACGGCGGTTTTGGTACTCTAATATGAGTCTTTTTCTCTTTAACCTAAAATTTCAAAGTCAAAAGTAGTTTCTACTTCAAATCAAATTCAAATTTAACAAGCTTCGTACCTTTTTCCTTTGATTTTTCAAATGCAGAATCGCTCTCCTCTGCGGATGATATAACGAAGCACTTCTGTAGACCATGCCCAGGAAGAAACCCAGCACTAGAAGCCCCGTGACAGCTTGTAAACCCAATCTCCATCCCAGTTTTCTGGAAACGAATTAATAATTCAACGAACGTATCGATAGAGGTACTATGAGATATACGCATACTATAATTATAGCAGCTAAGAGGGTTAGAATATGAAATGCTATCAATTGGAATAATATTTGTTTAATTGAGAAGATTATCGAGGATGCTTCCTAAAGTTTTCCAATCGATACTCTACGACAACATTCAAGCAATTCTACGTACTCTGAAAGCGTTTCTGATTCTTATAATCTGTTATATAATTAGTATATACAATCTTACATTTCACATTTTAATTTTAATATAATACGATTTTTGACATGATATGACATATTATGGCCATAGTGTTGTATTGGGGGTAACCTGTGAAGACACTTTGGTATGTTTTAAAACAAATTATTGAACATGAATTTGATCATCGTTCAATAAAAACAGATCAATTAGAAACTAAATTTTAAGGATGCATGAAGAAAGTCCCAAGTTTCTAATCACATATGTACATACTCAGTAGGTGGTGTACTAAAAGTTATATTATTTTGAGCACAAATACGATTAAAAATAACGCATTTCATATTTGAAAATGCTTCCACGTGGGTTGCGTTACTTTACAAACACCATGTATGTAAAAAGTAGCTCAAGCTTAAGCGAATCATCTCTTTGAGATATTTACCCGACTGCTTCCTTGTAGAACACGCTGAAGAGGGCGATTCCGACTCCAGCACCTGCTTGAGCCACCATCTCCACGAACTCCCTCCTCTTGCGAAAGTAGTGACCCAGCATTAATGAAGAAGTCTCCCTCACCATTCCGCAGCCGATGCCCAGCACGACCCCTTTAATATACGAAATTGGAAGGTATGCACACAACGTATTATAAACCCAATGGTGAGAGGGAATTTGAATGGCAAAGAGATTCGATTATACCATAGCTGAGCATGGCCTGATGGAGCTGCACGGCGAATGAGGTGAATAGGCAAGCCAGGGCTAAAAGTAGACCGCCTATGACAGCTGTGAGTCGTGTCGACTTGCGTCTGCAAACCGCAACCACTAGGGGTGCTGTGGCGAGAGACACACCCACGCTTAATCCTCCCATGCTGGCTGTAACAAGTAAAAGCATGTGCTGAAAATGTCTTCAAGGATTATTTAGATAAAATTAAATATAAGATACAGTGTAATTGACTGTATGACAGTAAGCCAGACGAAGTCTAAAAAAAATCAAATGTACGATGGAATGTGTCAGAAAGACGCCGAGTAAAGATTTGTTCAAATTTTTTTTATCAGATATGTAAATTGGTCAACTGTATTCTGACAGTGTCTGAAGATAATTAAAATGTACAATATATCACAATAAATAAAGCGTTATTCGGCCGGGTGCGTCATCGATGTACGTTCAATGTATGTAAAGAATGGTCCTAGATTTGATCCCCAAGGAACACCACACTCTACGGCTAAATTGAATGTTTAACTAATTTCAGATAAATTAAAACGGATATTGAATTTAAGTTTTTCGTAATGTATACGGTCGTTAAAAATAGCGTGAAGCTTCATATTACATTAGTAATTGAAACAGAATATGTTGTTTTTAAAATTTAGCACATCATTGTATGTATGTACATATATGTAGGTATGTTTTTATGTATATGAAGTTATTTGTGTGAATCATCATCTGTAATTAATAAAAACCTATATATTACACATTTATATTTAATATTGCTTATATTATTAAGCTTTTGGCTAAGGTAAGCTAAGCATTGAGAAAAATTTATAAAATGTATATTGAAATTTGTATTTGCATTTGTAAAATATTTGGTTGTTTTACCCGGATTCGCTCGGTATTTGTAATATTAATAAACAACTTAAAAGCATTGGCGAATCTAATAGTAAATATTCATTTGTTTTTTTAATAAATTTATTTGAATCGAAAAAAATATAATATTCAACCAATTGAATTGTCGTGATAGAAACTTTGTTTTGCTTACGAAGTTTCCAACCAAAGATACTTACATATATACATACTTACATACAAAGTCTCTTTCGAAATTATATATTAGATATTAAATTTATTGAAAGGGTTGAAAGAAGAATTTCAAAAATGCTTTTCGAACTGAAGTCAATATTATACAAATGAGAATGAATCTCTCCATATTGGAGACGTAACGAATAGAGGCGATCTAATCGAAGTTTTCAGAACTTCATATTTATAACTACTACAATTGTCCTATGATTAATATGAGCTGAGATGTCATATTCCTAGACTTCAAAAATAATATATTGTCCAAAAATATGAAAGATTCCTTCAAATAGAGTGATAAAAATTTGGAATAGTCTACCAAATGAATTAGTATCTTCTAGTAACCAAAACCTGTTTAAAAATATGATGATGAATTCCTAAAAGTTAATAGGTTTTTTTAGTATTTCTTTTCGGCTACTGGTATTTTTTTTCTCTTTACTTATTAATTGTTTCTTAAAAGCTACACGATTTAATAAAATGTTCTTACTGTTTTTCTCGAAAACGATCAAATATACCAGTATAAGCAATTTACAGAAAACAAGAACAAAAGTACTTACAAAGTCAAAACATACCTCAAAGTCGATAAAAACCTTTGAACTCGTTGATAATGACAGATGACAGTCGTGTCGGCGCGTAATGGACCCACCAAAGCAGATCTCTGATTGCGAATATCGCAACTTGATAGGTAATTTAACAAGTTCGACCGAAAAACTTAATCTCAAAGACCTCCGAGACCTCCGAAGACCTCAAACGGCACTCATTAATAATGTCCGGGTATTTCATAAACCGACTTTGTATTTGTTGTACCGACAGACTTTGTAATGCTTGCATCACGACGTCTTTCAAATTCGACGAGAGATCTCATCCCTCCGCAATATCTACGCCATTTTTTCATATTTTCAACGTCTACATACATATGTATGTATGTATATATAATATAAATTGACAAACTCTTTTCAAATCGAGAAAAAAATAATATCAATTGCTTTACAATGATCCCGAAGATTTTTTTTTATATAATGTATCATGATTGTAGTTTCAATATTAGATAAAGAACTGTATATTTTTGCAGGTACACCTGGCGTCACACGAGTCACCGAGTTTTTACCATTTATTATTTATCACATATTATGTAAATTATGTACACAAAGTCAAATGCACTCAAATAAGCATCGAACGCTGTATGCTCGGCATGACGAGGACATAAAGGAAACGGAATACGTGGGTGAGAAGTATGACAAAGGTAGTTGATAAAGTGAAGAGAGTGATGAAATTGAAATTGAAATCAGCAAGAGAAATTGAAACCAGTAGCATAGCTCAGTGGTTGGGGTGTAATGCTTTCAACTGAAGGGTTATAGGTTCAATTTCTGGCCCATTATTGCTGTCCAGACCTTAGATATACATATGTACGTAACTCCAGGTCGAATTTATTTGATTTCATTGTTGAAACAGTTCCACCAAAATTAACAACTAATCCCCGTTTCTCGCAAATTTGAGTTTCTAGCATCTCAGACTTATTGATTATTATTTTATTTTATTTTTTATTTATCCAATCAATCATGCACACTCGTCTAACAGATTGCTCCGACGCGACGAGTGTGCTATATGTACAGATTCATTATTTAAACAAGTATAAACTCATTTATTAAACACGATATCTATGGAAATTTTTTTGCAGCATGGAAAATCAGCGAAAATCGAGAATTTTCACGAAAGGGATGGGACGGGGTTGCCGATTTGTTGGAACCGTTTCAACGAAATCAGATAAATTGGCAAACTTTGATTGGAAACGATCAGCCATTGAGTCACATATGCAAGGTCTGGCCAGCAGCATGCGGGATAGAACCCGTGACCACACAATTGAAAGCATTACATGCTAATCATTGATCTACATATGCTGCTGCTCCATTATAAATATGCTACTCACTTATGTACATATATGTATAGTCTGTAAAAAAGTGAATGCATTTCTCGTAAAATTTTGTTGTATATTGAATTTGTCTATACATGTCACTGTGATATTATGTATATCAAAATATAATTATATTTGTAAAATGTTTGGAATTGCTGGTATACTTATTAATGTATAAAAAATGGGTTTACCTGTAATAAAATAAAATTATTAAGAAATAAAATAAAATTATAAATGGCAATGGATAAAAGAAAGGCTGCAAGGAAGATAGGTGGATGAAATTAGAAACATGTGTGGGGCGAGATGGATAGTCGAATAAAAAGAGGAGTGGCCTTCATCTAGTAGTGGATGGTGAATGGATGTAAACGATGATGTTACTTAATAATAGTTTAACATAATAATAAAAATCTCTCATATGCAGTTTATTATGAATGAACTAATGTTCAATATGTTATTGAACCGAACATCTAAACTTAGTTGACAATTTCAAATAGAATTAACCATTTAACAACGTATTTATGTATATAATTTACAATTTTAAAATCCGACACGTCAACGACGAGTTAAAATAACATCTGCGGGACTAACGACCCGATCCTGAAAGATTTATACGTGAAAATTTTTCATTATTTCGTACGAAAAGAAAAGCGACGAAAGAACCAGAACGCACATTCATCTCTTTGGTACAAGCTCCAAACCGCCGTGGCTGTAATATATTCATACGACAATTTTCGTTGAAATTTATAATGCAAATAAATTACTATTTCATTTGTATGCACTTATTTAAACGGCTCGTAAAATTTTTCGCACGATTGTATTCTATATAAAAGCTAAAATATGTAGTATGGTGTACGTGTGAACTGGGTTCAAATTTACGACGTTGCTCAAACGGTCGGTGTGTATTCGATTTTAAATATCGTATTAAATTTATGTACAGTTGCGTATTGTGTATTTACGATTTTGGCAAAGATGTTGTTGTGATTTATATTAAGTTATTTAATTCCACAGAAACGTGTTCAAATTATTACATAAATTGTTATATGTATGTATTATGTCGTATATCCGTACGAGAGCTCAAGCTATTTTGATAGCTGAGAAAATTATCGTTAAAATTATTAAAAATAAAATATATAATATATTGTGGTGATCATTGAATTTGTGTGGGTAGCTTTAAAATAAAATAAAATTATGTTATTTGAAATTACGAAGTTATTGGTTATTTGAACTCTAGGATATTTTTAAGCGAGTTTTGTTTTTTATTGATATTAAGAAACAGACATGTATATGTAGAGACGCTGACTTGAGATATATAGATGAATGAAAACATTGGGTGAAAGAAGTAGGGAGCTTTTTCCCCCACTCAATGATGATGGTTCAACTGGAGTGCTTCCAGCTTCAGGAAGACGATTCAATCGACCATAAGTTGGAATCCCCCAGTCACGAAGGTGATTTTGTTAGTGCCTGACAGAGTAATACGTTGGTCGAGAAGGAGTCATACATGTTTTGATTACACTTTCATTACTAATTCATATATTAATCATGTGAAAAGGAAAATTCACACATATTATATATGTAGAAGCAGATATATATGTACATACATACATATGTAGAATCTGGCATATTTGGGAGTATCGAAAAGAAGTCCTATATCTCTTATAAATGGCTAATTATAGTAGAAAAGGACACTCGAATATAGAAAGTATTAAACATAAACGAACACTATCATATACTTATTGGTAATTTTCATCTATAAATTTTAAAACACTAATGATTCATAACTACATATGTATGTAAGCAGCATTAGTTATTTTAGAAAATGTCACAATTCTGAACAAAGTAATAGAATTTTTCATATAACCAGCATTATAGATTAGAGGTTAGCATGTAGTGCTTTAAAACCAAGTGGTCACGGGTTCAATCCCTGCCCGGTACTACTGGCCAGGCCTTGGATATGTGACTCCAGGTGGATCGTTTCCTATCAGATTTTGCCAATTTTTCTGATTTTCATTGAAACGGTTCAAGAAAATTGGCATCCTTGACCTATTTTTAGCAAATTTCGAATTTTTTAACATCTCAAATTTGCTGATTTGTAAAATGCAAAATGTTTGTCAGATTTATCTATAGATGTCTCAATGATGCTCTGTAAAAATAACTCTATGAATTGTTTATAGATGTTTGTAATTGGCCAGATAGGCGCATTGGAGTTTACCTGTTAGGCCTTTCCGGTATAAATGTACGTAAAATAAAATATAAAAAGAATATTAATTTTGTTACTTCGTCTGACAATTGAGATAGGATAGTTTGATAAAGACGCTGGTTTCAATATCGCTTTTCATTCATAGTTTAATTCAGGCTATGCATTTAATTCATTTATAAACGAATTTATCGTATATGACAATTATTTTCAATGAAAATAACTGTCATATACGATTAAATATAATTTTTTTCCCAACCCTTTCGGCAATCTTTGCTTTTAAAAGACAGATCGACATACAAACTGTTCGGAATGTGGCTGTCGTCGCTTTTAATGCTTATATAATTAAACCGCACACGTCTTCGTGAATTTATCGGCGAGCTGAAAATATCTGAAAAAATGTGATAATATATATGTATATTCAACTCGAGTCGGGGCAAATTTTGTCCATAAATTTGTCACCGAACTTAAGAAACACGACGATACCTATTTAAAGTCTATCTATTTTGAATCTAAATGTAAACGAAATAACGCGTTGTCCCACTTAAGTTTATTTATTTATTTATTTGTCTCGAATCCGATCGGGAATTCAGCTCTGAAAATTTCTTCTGTCGGAATTTTGGGTACGCATTTAAAATTGTCTAATCGATTACGTTTAAAAATAAACTACGCAGAAGCTTTTTAGCTAAAGCTGTGCAAAGTTCAATTGTAACTAATAGTTCACATCGATATGTTTTATCTGATATTATTTACTGAGTAATTAATATGCGTTTAACGTCGGGGAGTAATTAATATTGCTATCAATATGACATTTCCATTTGAAATGAATTATTTACCACGGTATAATTTCGCAATATATGTACACACAACAATACATATAATATTTAACCCTGTGGAGCGTTCATAAAATTTTCAGTCTAATAATGGTCCATTGAATTATGAAATTTAATCTAAAATTTTAATTCTGAGCCTCAAAATGATCCTTCTTAGTAAAAAAAAATACACATTAATGTACATAATCTTATTGAAGATTATATTGTCTAAATAAATTTGGGTTAAATCATTTTTTTTATGAATAAATATTATATGTAAAATGTTAGTATAATATTTGATCGTTAAAAAATTAACAATGATTTATAAGTAGTATTTATAATTATTTTTTGAATTATAGACCCTTATTTATGAAAATGAATAATATAACATGTTATAGTAGAAGCCTTCTATACTCTTTTAGGAAGTTAATGAGAATAAAAAGGCAACACAAATATGATTATGATTCAATTATCTGAGAAGCTGATAGGGAAAATATATGTACATATGTATGTATGTACATATACATATATCAAATATTAAAATTATCAGTACTTTTTCAATAAATGGTCAGTAAATTTTTTCATACAATAAATGTATGTTGATGAAAATTAACGGTCAGTTAGTATCACTTATTGAAGTAATTTTGAAAGAAAATAGTCAAGCAGAGAGTGATCGATAATATGACGTACAGATCATCTATTTACTGATCAAATTGAACAAAGTTACTGTCCGAATATAAACAAGCTTATATCTGATAGATGACTTGATATGTAAATACAAATAAATGTACCATCATTTGATTAAAAAAACGCTCTTTAGATTAAATGAATATGAGGAACTTTATCCATATAATCGAATTTAATTAATCACAATTATATATAAAAAACTTAATGTTTATCGCAATTTCATTACAAAGAAATCTGAATGGTTTGATTTATTTATAAAAAAAATAGTCGCAATGTATTATTTTTGGCATGCGAACTAGACCTGTGTAATTTGGCGTGAATTCGGCCAACTAATAGGAAAAACTTTTTCCGAATCGTGAAATCCTGTTTTCCCGTCGTTTGACTCGACTTTCGTCTGATTGTTAATGTATCTTTCCAAAAACAAAAAAAAGCCGGTAAAAACTTGCTTCAAACTTTTGCAACATGATTTGTAACTATGCTAATAATACTAATAACAAAAACTCATATTAGTCAATGTTTAGAAGAAGTGTTTTCCAAACTACATATTACATATATAATGCAATCGATTGTTTCAATGACTTCTACCAAATTTTATCATTTCATTTTATATAAATAAAATTTACTTATAATAAAAATTTTAAAAACAAAAAAAAAATGGGTCTTCGTTCCTGAAACTTTGAAAATCGCTGACTCACACTATGAAAGTGTTATAAAAGTATATTCAATATTCCACCAACAAAACAAAAACAAAATCGTAACTAATTGAAAAAACGACTTTCAAAGTCTAGAAGAACCGTTCGGTTCGTTCGTATGTTAATTTTAAATGGGCTAAGTCTTCTCTAGTTAAGCCGCTGGGCTTTTTTGTTTCACTTTGGAAAAAAATCAAACATTGGCTCTAGGCCAATCGTTATGGTGTTTAACCATTAAGAACAGTTCACATGGGACAACCGTTATATATTATATTGCCCCGCAGAAACTCCTCAAAACCCATAACACTTAATACACTCAAGTTTCCCTATAATGTTATATGTATTAAATAATATATGTACATAATAAGACATTCGCTACGAATTCAACCGACCCTTCTAAAGCCTTCGAACCGATATCGAAATATTACATATACATATGTAGTAGTGGTTCTCAACACACGTCATGATTCGATCATTAGAAAATCATTTAGTCCTCATAATGTTATTTTTTACAGTTTTTGAATCCTTACATATGTATATTGAAAGATGCTATTTTATCGACGACTTCCGAGCATGAGTACGTTTTGATATAATTACTGTATCATCATCATAATCATTACTTACCATCTACTGCTGGATTAAACCTTCTAAAACACGCTTCCAGTCATGTTTGTTTTGCTCAACTATTATTCATCTTATCCCTCACATTTTCCTAATTTCCGCTAACTATCTTCCTTGCGTCCTTTCTTTTACCCTTTCTCATTCTCTCGGGTACCATTCTTGCGCTTATTTTGTCCACATTTCATTCATTCTTCTAGCTACGTAGAAGAGCCGCCCATTGTCATTTAAATCTCTTCACTTTCTCCACTATATTCACTACCTTTGTCATAATTCTCATTCAAATATTCAGTTTCATATCACATTAAAATACCACATGGTTAAGTTATTTAAAATAGAAACATTGTATTAGAATTATATATTACAGATATGATCTACAGCGGGTTTCACAAGTATGTAGATATTTACAAGATTGCATAGGTTCGTGCCCGATTTTCAATAATGGTAGTGAACATAAACGGGCACGAAATTATGCAACATAAAATGTTGATTCGATTTTAAAATAATTTTTATGCGGTAGCTAGGTAGGTAGGTGGTTTTTACCTTTTTTATTCGTATTAAGCAATTAAATATAAATTAAATATATTTAAAAGGTATTTGAAAAAAAATCGACCGCGTGGGGATCGAACTCATGACCGACGACACTTTCTTTTAATTTTTTTTTGTTTAATAACTTAATATGCCAACAGCCATGCGATAATATGTCATCGGGTACAACACTAGTTGTATTATAAAATTCAAACATATTCTCAAAGAGGGAGAGGGGCAGGCGTGGTTGCCTTCTCAGCATCACATTTTAGTTTAGAAATATTTTAATATTGATGCGTAGGGGTGGGTGGAGGATCCAAATAAAAGGCCAAAGTCGCTTCACAGCATTTATTGGGTGATTAAGGAGATCCACGCACTGCCAGTGTTCCGTCCAGAATGCGTTGGTATGGCCTAAGTACATACCTGCTTATAAAGGGAAGGTCGCCCAGTGCATCTTCCTCGACACGTTTGTTTACCTATTGTTATAGTCACGTACCAGATATGCAGTCCCACGGTCTCGCGCTGTCAGTTTTGAGAACTTTAGCGGGAGTGCCGTTACCGACCACTATGTCAATTCGGGAGTCTTCATTATTAGCCGACTGCACTTCAGCCTGGAGATAATCCTCGAAAAAACATTATAACGGCGGCTCCTTGTAGCAAATGCTACAATATTGTACGAAATATTGCAACATTGCAAAAATTCCAACATTGGCTGTATGAAACCAAGTCACTCAACTGTGCGTAAAGAAGTCTTACTTAAGTTCACGCAAACATACATACGTACAGAATCCTTACCTAATATTACGTCACATTATTGAAAACTAGTAATAGATATTAATTTAACTGTAGATACCACTGTATTGTGTATGGGGGGGGGGGGGGGGTGTTAGGGGAGAGTGGGGTGGACATTTGAGAGATTGACAAAGGTACACCTAAGGGTAAATTGATCCGATTAATAATCGTGAATGGAGAAGCACTCGAATGTCGAGCGTTGTGATTAATGCGTGCGCGGCAGCCCTTATCATAACCTTGGGTCGAACAAAAACAACAAAGACATTGATAGTTTGGTAATTACCAAGTTAACGAACTTCGCGAGCGAGATTCACGAGACCTAATTAAGATGATGACGCTTCGGCGGGATGCTGAAGCGACGTGAAAATTAAAAATGATAATAATCATTATTATAAATAAGGGTAGACGAGATTTTGTATTATTCTCACAGTAAATTTTAATTACCTTGTTTGAAGAGAAATGTCTGCATATTATATGTAGTAAATGTACAGTAGAACTTGCTCTATACGAACACAATCAATTTTGAATCAAGTTCAGATATATACTACATATTTTTATTTTATTTTATTTTACTGTTACAAATCAATATACACTCGCCATTACAGATAAGCTCCAATGCGACGGTGTACGTTAACGAAATACAGAATACATAAACAATCAGAAATCAGAAATACAGTAATACATACATATACAATCAGAATATATAGCATATAACAATTAATCAGAAATAATAATCATAGAGACATCTGTGGATTATTTTTAGATTTTTTTTTGTATAAAATTTTTTATAATAAATATGAAATTATAGAGATGTCTATAGAGATATATATAGATTTCAGATTACTGTGTATAATTATTACAAATTATACACAGCCAGATTTTTGTGACAACAGGATTAGATCTAATACCAATTTTCAGGAACCGTTTCAGCAATGATCAGATAAAATTGGCAAACTCTGATAGAGAAACGATCGATTTGGAGTCACAAAACCCCCAAATCTAACCAGCAGTGGCGAGGACTCGAACCTTTGACCTCAGTGGTGCTAAATATATACGCTACCACTAAGCCAAACTGCTGGCTATTATATGTATTTATTTATTTTTTTTGCACATTTTTGCCACAGTGACATTATAAAATGGTCTGACGCGTCACTGTGACCAGAAATATAAGCATAATACAAATCTAATATATGATTTCGAAAGAGACTTTGTAAGTATTGTTGGTTGGGAACTTTGAAAACAAGTCAAAATTTCCATGACGATATGGGGACGGAGGACGAATGGCGGCGGGGGTGACGGGGGGGGGGGAATTTCGTAAACAAAACAGTTTCTATGATGATTCGATATATTTTTTTTTCAATTCAAATAAATTTAATAAAAAAACAAATGAATATTTACTATTAGATTCTCCATGTTTAAGCTGTTTATATTACAAATACTGAGCGAAGCCGGGTAAAACAACTAGTAGCCTATAAATATGTAAAATGGTCATCTTAATCTATATATAGCCAGCAGCATAGCTCGGACGTTAAGCTTCTGCTTACCGTCAAGAAGGTGCCGGGTTCTATCCCTGAATGAAAATGAATTTTTCAGAGTATGCTGTTGGTCAGACCTGGATTTGTGACTCCAGGTTGATCGTTTCCTATCAGAGTTTGCCAATTTTCTCTGATTTCATTGTTGAAACGGTTCCCGAAAAAAAAATTGGCTAAAAATCCTTCCTACCTACTATGTCACCACTATTTGAAAAATTTGATTGATGTACAATAAAAATTTATGTACAATTCATAGATGTCTCGTTAATTTGCGAGTTTTTTCAGTGTCTCGCAATTCAACGACTTATAATAAAAATGCTGTATTTGTATTTGTAATTGGCCAGGAAGGCGCATTGGGATTTACCTGTAAGGCCTTCCTGGTATATATGTAAAAATAAAATAAAATAAAATAAAATAAAATAAAATATGTATATAATATAGAAATCTTATTTAGTCATACACGATGTCACGTAAACTGACATTGTCAGCAGGGGCGTCATTTAGGGGGGGGGGGGGGTCAGCCACCTCCCCCTAGATTGGAACGGGACTTCGCAATGTTTAAGCTGTTTACTTAATTCACATAATTAATTCACAAATTGTTATCACTTATTTTAATTCACCAGTATATTTTAATGTTGTTAAGCGCAATTATATTCAATGTTTTACGAGATATATGTACATATGTATGTACATATCTCGAAATTAAGAAAAGTGGCCTTATGCCACTTTCAATTATAACCGCTCATATGTACGTATGTACGTACAAACATACATACATTAGCCAGCAGCGTGGCTCGGTAGTTGCGTTGACATTAAGCACCGAGAGATCGAGAGCCGACCTCGATTGAAAATAATTTATTTCGAGTATAATCTTATTTAAATGTTGCTGGACTTGGACTTGGATATCTGTGATCTATTCCAATCAGAGTTTGCCATTTTTTCTGATTTCATTGTTGAAACGGTTCCTCCATTAAATTGCTAAGAAACCAATCCTAGCCACTATGCCACCACTATTTGAGTATGATTTACGTACAATTTTAAAACTCATAGATGTCTCGTTAATTTCAAGCTTTTCAGTGTCTTGTAATTCAGCGACGTACATATGTAATAAAAAATGCTGAATTTTTTGCAATTACCCAGGAAGGTGGATTGGGGTTACCTGTTAGGTCTTCCTAGTATATACATATGTATATAAAAATAAATATGTAAATATATCATAGCCCATGTGATGATATTTCATCGGGCACAACACTAGTAAAATAATAGAAATAAAAACACTATCCAAAAATGTTTAAAAGAATAGTCAAACTAGGACATGTACTATATTTTTTATATACAAAAAATAAACTGGATAAATTCATGCCAGATTTTTACGGTTAACGTCTTGTCTAAGTTTATTAATTATAATTTATTTCATATTACTATTGTTGAAAAATAAATAATTTACTTGGTGTTACTGTAGATGAACATCCTTTTACTGGTTTTCTCTTTCGTGCGTGTGATTAATACTAGTCGTTTAAAAAAATCACAAACAATTTATTCATCCGGCGAATTGTTTTCCTGTGAACTAAAACGGCCGAAGAACAACTCGTTGATTTTTATTAATGAGTTTCCATCTCACTTGTACTAATCATCGTTGAAATTAAGGTTTGATTATAATTGTTCCTAGACACGTCATGCTATCATCACTCATCTTTTCATTGAGACCGAACCGGCCGACCAGAAATTGAGCTTAAATAATAATATAAAAATAAAATAAAACACACGCAAACGTAGCGGCAACAAAAATTAACGATGATTTACGCGAAAAAATACAACACAAGCAACGCGATTAAAATGAATTATTTTTATTGGACGGCACCTATAAATTCATTTCGCACACAATAATAATTACCACGACTGTCCAGATTAAATTTCGATCTTGGCCAAATCAAAATATTACATAATGGAACGCGTTTCGATGTTTCGCAGATATACCAAGATAGATAATTGTTTTAGTCGTCGTGATAAATGCGACGATAAATCTCAAAACTAATTGCTTGAATCGTATGTAATTAAAATTAGAGTTTTTTTAGGATTGTGCACACACACACATACATATATGGCGATTTAATATTCGAATATTCCCCGAGGCTTATTTATTGCTGAAGACCGGCTTTGGACAAACAATTCATAATGATAATAATAAATATAAATATACAATTTGAGAGTGTGTCTTTATCGAAAATAAAATAAAAATATCCGGTTTTTTATTAAAGAAAATATGTCTGTTTTTGGAACTAGTGCGGTTTATGTATATATAATATAAATACATTTATGATTAAGTATAATAATTATAATTGCATACCGAAAAAATGAATTATATTTGTTTAATTGGGACGATTTGATGTGAATTTAAAAAAAAAAATGTTGTTTAAGTGTAAACTTCTATAGGCACGGATGCGTTACGGAGGTGGTCTCTGATTGGCGAATGCTCTCGCTCGCCCCGCACCGCTACCTCACACGTTCCCACTCCTGCCCAAACTCGTTTTGTAGAAATAGCTTGGATTCACTTCTACCGTGCATGACTTTACACACATCCGTTACACATACACTTTAATATTTGAATTATTATATATTAAGTCAACTTCAAAATTTAAAAAAATTAAACGAGTAAAAAAATATTTTTTGTTAAGCGTCTATTCTTACCCTATATTTTGAATCAAACTAGAAAAACTGTCAGGCGTCGCTTGAGTGAGAGAAAGTTGAATAAAAAAAATTAAACAGTATAAACAGAAAATTTTGAATAGAATAGCACCATAAAATATTAAAACAAATTGAGTGTTTCTAAATTAAAAACTGTAGATTTTTACAGTGTTATAACAAACAAACATTCATATTAATATACTAGGAATCTTTCATATTGATCAATTTCATAATAAGTTGATACTTTTACCAAACGTCAATTTACTGAAACCACCAGTTAATCATATTAAATTTACTTGTATCATATATACTACTGTAACGTGGAAACATGAGAGAGAGTATCCACTGTCTAAGTGCATTCGTGGGTGAACAATAAAAACCCCGGATTAGGCTAACGGGACTCAGTAAGTGCCCGAACAAAGGATATGCTGGAGTTCTCATAGACCCGGGCGAGTGCGTGTGACTCGCCAGGGTAGACACATGCCAAGACAATAGACACATTAGTGGATCGGGGAAGCTAAGCTATGCAACTTGTCCTTTATAAAGAGGTACACACGGCAGATCAGATTATTCTCTCGTTGAATAAATGCTGTGAAGCAACTTTGGCCTTCACTTGGGTCCTGAAAGATGAGAGTATTTTTGATTTGTAGATTTGGCCAAATTTGTATAAAATTTATTTTTATTTGCTTGGGTAACAAATACGAATAAGGCTTTCATCAAAGTTCAAAGGCTTTCCGAGTAAAATTCGGAAACCGGAAATAGGCTCGTTCGACAATTCAAATCAGAGCGACGAAGCTAAAAATGACAACTCGTCTCGCCTTCACGTAACGATCATCGCTCAATTTGATTGATGACTGAAGGCGAATATCCCAGGTATAGCACAGATCAATCGTCTTTTTTTGCAATTCGACGATTGTTCGGCGGGCAATTTCGACTCGAATTACGGTCATTCTAATGTTCTCTAACCGAAATCTTCGCAGTGGTAATATAATGTTTCGAAATAACGAGCGCGCTGTAATGTCAATGTAATTGCAGGAATGTAGGCGAGTTTGCAAACAAACAAAAAAAAAGTAAATGCAACAATGCCGAGACGAGATGTACATACATATAATTCTATTCTAGCGTGGTCGTTAGCTTTGAAAATTCGCCATGCGTGATTTGGCACTTGCAAAATGATGCGGTGAATATTGAATAGGTCTGACGTTGTACTGTGAATATATGTACGTAATCTAGGTTTACTTTCATATGTTAAAATGCCAACGATGGAAAAAATTTAATGTATATATGTGTGTTCTTTTTGATTTGAGAAATTTAATTTCTACTTATTTATTTATTATATGTATATTTCTAAATTCAACATTCTGTCTGATAGAAACAAGCTTTCAGCCAACATGTTATACATATGTACATATATGAAATATTTAGATTTACGCCTGTAATGCTTCTTCGAAAATCATTTTTTATCAATTTCTAGGTACCAATTCATAGGTATCAACTTCTAATTATTAATTCCTAGGTATCATCTCATAGTTATCAACTCCTAGGTATCAATTCCTAGCTATAAACACTCGGGTATTAACACTCAGGTATCAACTCCTAGGTATGAGCTCCTAGGTACAAATTTCTAGGTATCAACGCTTTTAATTATCAATTCCTGGCAACGACACGGCCAATCTAGTAATTTAATCCTTAAAATGAGTTAATAAACTCTCAATCAAATATTCGAATTATTCATCCGAATTTTAACTATTCATTCGAATAATTAATCAATTATTCGTGCATTTGTTTCGCAAGTCAAACAAATATTTTAAAATAAATTTCAAATTGATAAATGATCAATGAATTTCAATGCAAGTAGTAACATAAATTATGATATATTCGAATATTTATTTGTATCCGATGAAAATTAGGTGGTCCTTATCGAGATCTATGTATTAAAATCTTTAATTAAATAATGTATGTATGTACATATGTATAATTTCATCAAAAACATCAGTCTCTCAGTAAATTATAATTGTATAAGAAATGTTCATATTAAATGCTACGTAATAAGCTTATCTTTCAACCCTTTACAGTGCAAAGAAAAACCAAAAAAATCCACAGAAGAAAGAAAAGGTATAACTCACTTTGTGTTTAATAATTACGGCATAAAAGTGTGCATTTTCTTCTTTCTTTAAAAAAATAAAACGACAGAGAGAAAAAGAACGTAAATTTTAATTAGTGGTGCTCCTTGAGATAATTAAATCTGAGTGTGCGCCATTTTGTTTTTTATTATGTTTTGACCTCTTGAATGCAATGCCGTTTGTGGTTTGTTAGTGACGCACGAATGCTTGTTGAATTGTCATTAAAAACAAAAAAAGACAAATATCGTCGACTTTGGACCTTTGAGAATTGAGACGCCCGGTAAAAATATCCGTCTATCAATAACGGCAATAAACCCGATCTTTTCACACCCGTTCCGCAATTTAATATTCGAATGCTAATGCAGAACGGAACTGTAGCATCGTAAATAATAACACGAATGTACAGGGTGGCTCGGATTTTCAGAACTAAACTTCAGAACAGTATTTTAATTGTATTGAAGTGAAACTTCTATGGATGCAAAATCCATAGAAGCCTTGATTTCTGACGGTCTTCACTTCTGATGTAGTATTTTAGATTTTTTGTTACTTAAACCACTAAATGAATTAAGTTGAAAGTTTGTACGTATAAAAAGTATAGCATGTTGTATAATATGTAATTTTTTTTAACCTGAAGAGTACTTTATTCTTGATATATTGAGGTTTTTCTCCGAAATCGTATCGTATATGTATCAAGTTTGTTTTTTTTTGTATTGAAAGCGAAACTATTCATATATAATATTTGTGGTGAAACTTTTTTTAGCTATACTGTATCGTATGAAGAAGGCCGGCACGTCAAAGATGGTGCCCAGAAGATTTGATATAATTTATAAAGCAATAAAAATATCTGAATGGGAAAGGTTAAGCGTTATTATGGGCAGTTCGTGTTTGATTTTGAAAAAGGTGCGGCTGCTTTTTTTATTTCGGCTATTGTTTTCATCATTTTTTATAATAGTTATAGCTCGTCGAAATGTAAAATAAAAAAAAAACTACTTTCTTCTGAAAATATTATAGTCTACGATTCAAGTACAATGAAATTGTGTACTATATTTGGCATTTTTGATAGGAAATTCTGGATTTGCATCAAGGAAAATAAAACATTCGTTTTTGTATACTAAGTGTACAGGTTTTGTTATAATGGTATATAAAACACGTACTTACAAATATTTAAATTATCTCCATCAAATAACATCGAATAAAACACAATGCACACCCCGTTCCGTATCAGATGAATAAATTCATTACGTACATCCACATTCAGGGATAAAAGGGATGTGAAAAAGAAAAAAGGAAAGTTTCAGCTGAATAATGCGGCGTCGATTCAAAGAAAGGAGCGAATGATATACAAAAAAAAAAGTAAAAAGCATTTGCATCGTATAATGGAAAAAGAGTTCTTTTAAAACGGAATACCTATATGTATGTATGTCGAAAATAAAAAAAATAAATAAATTGCGCGACACATCGTTTGAGGGTTTTTAATTGTGAAATTCATCTACATAGATTTTATATATTTTTACAATTTTCATATTCTTTAAGAATTTCGAATACATATTTGTCACCATTTACGTTTATATTGCGAAACTAAAAAAAAAACGTAGATATAAATGTGATCTTTGTTTCTGCGATGTTGTTTTAAAATAGGAAAAGTTGTAAACAATAATATAAAAAAAAATTGAGACAAAATTCTATGTCCGACTTTGCGGTGGTGGAAAGTTTTTTAATTTCGAACGGTAAAACCGACATGTGAACGTTTGCGTAAAAGTGAACGAAGTGTTATTTCATTCAATTTTTAATAACTTTTTCGAGTTTTATTTAGTAAAATTTTTGAAACTACTAAAATATCGTTTTGGTGAAAATTACTGTAACGATATTGAATACCGGAAATAAAAAAGTGCCAAAAAATCCAATATCGGTTTTATGTCATAAATACATTCTACATACACACATAAAATATATATGATCAAAGTCCCCAAAATCGGTTTTTAAAAGTATATGTTAAAAGGAAGTTTGACTAGCAGGGTAGACTAGTGGTTAACATATGTATAATGCTTTAAACACAGGGGTTCAAATTCCTCTGGTTTCTGCCGGTCAGACCTTGAATTTGTGACTCCAGGTCGATCGTTTCCTATCAGAGTTTGCCAATTTATCTGATTTTCAATGAAACGGTTCCAAAAAATTGGCAACCTTATCCATTTTGTCGCAAATCTCGAGTTTTCAGCAATTCCGAATTTCGCCGAATTGTATAAAATGCTGCAAACTTACAAATCTGACCATTAACGTATCTGTGAATGTCTATTGATGAATGTATTTACTGAATTGCTTAAAAATGCTGCAAATTTACAAATTTGACCTTAGATGTCTCTGTGGGTGTTAATTGATATTTATTTACTTTGTATAATACTTTTATTAAAATGTACAATGTTTCTGGCCAGGAAGGCGCATTGGGGTTACGTGTTAGGCCTTCCTAGTATAGATTAAAAATAAATAAAATGTATTGCTTGTACAATAGTAGTACAATGTATTGACAACATCTGAGGTAGGTATCTCAAAATCTCTTTGAATCTTTGAATATGTCTATGACGATTAAATACCTCTAACGACGTAGCAAAAACAATTGAAATATCTATCGGGGGCCAAACCTTGCAAGTTGGCATAGTTTCAAAACAATCTGAAGAGCTTAGGAAGGGACCCCTTATTTACGAACGAAGTGAAACTAATAAAAAACCTTCAAAAATTACCACTTACACGAAAACCATGTGAAATGTAAAGGAGGTATGTAAAAATGGCACTTTCTATTTCCGGTATTCATATCACAAAATATTAATAATTTATGGGATAATATTTTTGGCATAGCTGTAAAATAAATTACACGACAAATGTCAAAACGACATTTAATGTCAAATTAACATCTTTAAAATAGCTCGCTCGACAGAATCAGCATTCGCCCGGCAAATCAAACGTCAATATCCATCCAAACACATCGTAATATCTTAGCAGCCAACACTTATTTATTTAAGGGTTAGGTTAGGTTAGGTTAAGTTAGGGTTGGCCCTATTCATTTAAGATTAGGTTGTTAGGGTCGGTATTTATTTTTGTTACTGGAAACCCATTTGACGTTTGATTTGACGGGCGAACACCGAATCTGTTGTGCGAGCTATTTTAGAGAGGGGCACTCATTTTATTTGTTGGGCGAAATATTTTAGAGATGTGCATTCGTATATAATTTATTAATTTTTATTACATTTTATACCCGGAAGGCATTACAGGTAAACCCCAATGCGTCTTCATGACCAATTACAAATAATGCATAATTTTTATTATACAAGTCGCTGAATTAAGAGACACTGAAAACTCGCAAATTAACAAGACATCTATGAATTTTACATAAATTTTATTGTACATGAATCATACTCAAATAGTAGTGACATAGTAGGTAGGAAGGATTTTTAGCCAATTTTTAATCGGGAACCGTTTCAAGAATGAAATCAGAGAAAATTGGCAAACTCTGATAGGAAACGATCGACCTGGAGTCACAAATATCCAGGTCTGACCAGCAGCACTACAGATATACGAGGTCAGCTTATATATCGAGGTCAGCTCATGGGATCGAACCCGGCGCCTCTCGGTGTTAGGCAGAAGCTTAACGACTGAGCTATGCTGCTGGCAATACTATAATTATAATTATAATGTCTGGCAACATTATAATTTCGTGATAAATATCTGATTTGCCTGGAAATAGGGCTATTTTGCCCGGTCGATAAATGGTACCCATAATTTATACGTGCAATCTTCTAGGTTTGAAAGTTAGATCTCATTTATATGTACCTTCTTCTTCTTCTTTTTTATTCCTCTCCTCGTAGGAGGTTGGATATCATGACATATATCTTCTCTCTATCCATGGTTGCCCTGAAAAGTGTTGTGGAGCATCCATGAGATGCGTCTTCTACCAACGCTTCTTTTCCCTGCAATATGAGCTGTATGATTTCATATTTCGGATTTCTCATCACATGACCCAAGTATTCGAGTTTTCTGCGCTTCACGACGCTTAATAACTCTCGTTTTCTTTTCATTCGTTTCAATACTTCTTCATTTCGGACTCGGACTTTCGGGATCATCAACATTCACCTGAAACACCACATTTCAAATGCTGCCAGCTTTTTCTCTGTAGCTTGAGTCATGGTCCAGGATTCGACCCCATAAAGAAGTACTGATAGAACGTAGCAGTGTAGAATTCTCATCCTTAGGTCAAGATTGAAATCTCTATTGCAGAGGAGATCACGCATCTTGAAGAAAGCGTTTCGCGCCATCTCTATTCTGATTTTAATCTCTTGTGATTGGTCCCATTGGTCGTTCAACCAGCATCCTAAATATTTATATTGATGCACTAGTTCAATGTTTTTGTCATTTATTTTTAGTGGCGTGGGAGGCATTTCCAGTTTTTTATATACCTTTTATTATATACCTACATATGTATATACATATGTATGGACTATAAATTATTATTATATTGATTAAGACAACATTCCACACGATAAAGTCGACACCTAACAATCAAAAACCAATAAACACAAGACAACAAATAAATAAACAGCTGAAGCGTGTAAGCGAAACACCACATTCACCAAATTTCATCGATCGTGATGCACGCGTTCAAGCAATAATAAACATTGCGCAATATACTCACGCACATGTATGTACGAATATATGTACGAGCCTGGCACAATATTTTCACGTGTATGTTGATGATTTTTGTGCGGCACGCTTTCGTCATTAGACGCCTGGGGATGTGCAATTTATGCGGCGAAATCTTACGCATTATTGTATCAAAATTGTGTACAAACGCGTCACGATACGCACGCAATTAAGACGCGTAAGTGCGTAATTTGTCCGCTTGACGAGCTCGAAATACCTTATACAAATTACGCATGACTTGATTTATTAAATTAATAAATTCGTCGGAGTCGGCGTCACCGTGTTAGCCATGCAAATAATAATTTTCCCGGTATAATTGTCGGTCTGCAGTGACTCTGAAAGCGTAAGAAGGTCCTGTATCGTGAAAATGTAACAATTACAGGCTAAATTCATATACATAGTAGTCGGAACTTATGAAAATATGTTTACTTTTTGATGATGATTTCAAAAATATAAACATTACAACTGTCATTATACAGTGAAGATATAGTGAGCGCAAGAACTGTGCTATTATTATTATATTAATTAAAGACTCTCTAAAGTCGATGACCTAAAGCAGATTGTGTTTAGGTAATCTGTGTTTATACCTGAAGGGTAAAGACATTTTGTTGTAATCACTGAGACTCTTCACAAGTGTGTTAGTATGGTTATTAGTGATTCTGTCATAGAATCTACTGGTTAGTTTGTTAGTAATGTCTGTAACAAACGGAATATTATATATGGCATGCAGTTTTTTCAAGTTAGTATATATGGGTGTATTATAAATTATTCTCAATTTTTTTCAAATATACCGTTTTTCACTTATCCTCCCATCTCCTAAAAATAACTTCCGTTTTATTGAATTAAATTAAATTTGGCAGTTTTGTTTTGCGTGGGTTTGTTGGCGCGGCATTGACGGGATTGTTCTGCGCGGCATTGCTATGTGCAGGTTTGTCGGCGCGGTTTTGTCGGCAACCAACATATTTGCAAAGCATCAATATTCTGCTTGAGGTGAACCTTAATCTCATAATTAAGCCATCGAAATAAAGATTACGAATGAATTTGTCCTTGATGATTGTTTGCATTTTCCAGTTTCCGGTTTTTGCGATGCGATAAAGGATTACACATCTTGGAGGACATCGATCGCTGAAGGATTTCGATTGTCCCCTCGACAATTTGTCCTCGGGACCGACTAATTGTGCCGTGATTAACGAGACGGGTGAGATGGTGGGATGGGGCGGTTTAAGAGGACATCAACGTGAATGATTGTATTGCGTATTAACGAGGTTACACACTTACTTGCCCACTACCGTAAACAAATTAATGATAAATCGCTGGCTGGAGACCGCCAACTCCCTTAGAACGATGGCGCAATTTAAACTGTCAGATTTACTCTATAATTAATTCCACAAGTATATGTAGTTACGTCGTTAACTACATACGGGTCGTAGTACGGACTTCTGGCATATTTGAAGAATTATACTCATACATGTACATATATCAAAATCTGATTAATTATAGTTATATCTAATAATTTCTTTTAATCACAGTGAAGAAGTAATACTCTGAATTGAGTATGTTATATGAATAGAGGTAATTTCAATTTTTTGATTAATATTTATTATTAACCATCCGATATTCCGCAGCTTATTATTCCGAGCACAAAGTCGACGACCTCAAAGTGCTATACCCTTTTACCCGCAACGTGGGCTGTTGAATTAAATTGAAAATTTTATTCAGCCCACATCGACCGATATAAAATTCAGTAATGTAATAATGTACAGGCCGGTTCAGAGAAATTTCGACAAATTTAATATAACATATGTATGTATGTATGTGTGTGTGTATGTGAAAGGGAAGAACTTTCCAGTAACTCGTCATACCCGAACTTGGGTTTCGGAAGTTTAACGTTTTAGTTTTATTGATGGTTTCAATTAAACTTCGCTTGAAACCTGTCTATCCTTCGATGAGTTTGAAATTGTCTCGGGTTTATTTAGCCGTCATCTGCTTTAAGAAAATATATACAAAAAAATTTGAACGGGAAAGACAAAAAATAAATTAATCTGTGTTGACGGAAAAATTGTGTCGCATTTTTGAGGGCGCTTCTATGGATAAAAATAACAAAACTTTTTCAGGCTATATTATACCAGTAGAAGATCACGTTTTACAAATTAAATTACATATTTTATATTTTATGTATACATGGTATATAATATTGTAATCATTTTTATTCGCATATAAAAAAAATCCAATTCAATAGAGCCTTAGTTAGAGGAAACCAAATAATATAGTACTTTATTCAATTCATACTTGTAAGTATATAATGATTTATGAAAATATAATAAAATTCATAGAAATCGGATATTGGATTGGATCGGATATTATTTAAAACTATTTTGTAATAATTTTAAACTACAAAATTGACAAACGCAAGCCGATGCCCGAGGTATGTACGTTCAATAGACAGCATTATTGTGTACGTTATTTCCGTCTTAGTTTTAATCTATTAATAATAAAAAAAGATTTTTTAAATTATGAATAAAATAAAATGTGATAGTTAAAAGTATTAAACCTATTTAAAATATATTAAATTTTCAAGCAAATTTTGAAGTTGTGGTAGATAAAAATCAGATGATTAATTTTAGCCAACCTTGGTTGCATCAGTATACACAAATACCGTTGTTTTTAAATTAAAAAGAATATCTCTCAAAATTTATTTACGGCGTTTTTAATGAATACCAGACGAGAAAGGGGTGTCATTGAAAGGGCGGAAAAATGGATGGGGGGTGGGTCAACATTGTTCGGGCTAAATTTAACCTGTTATTTGCGGCTTAGGTAACTCGGATTGTCGCCAAACAAAGAGGGTGTTCTTTCTAGGTGTATAAAACTTGAGGGGGTTCTTTCTCAGTATGTATGGGGTGGGTGTATTCGGGGGTTGGTTCTTCGGCAAGATTAAACGCGATTCATAACCTAGGGGCGTCGGGAATAACTTGTCACAGCGTCAACCCAACACGCTGAATTAAATTAGAATCGTTTATTCGAGGCCTCCGGTGACGCCTTATTATTTTTACGTAGGCAGGTTGTTGTTGTTGTTGTTGTTGACGTCGTAATGACGTAACATACGACGCAGAGATATGCACATGATGAGGCTGGAGGCTCGTCTCATCATCATTGCCTTGATGAAATTTGGAAAATTCGTCACACTTGCAAAGACGCTCATGAATAACGTAGACTGGGAAGAATGGTTACTCTTTACATGTATTATATATGTATGTTTAAAGATTAATCTATTATAAATAAAATTTTTATTTATCCGATATGTAAATCTATAGTTTGTTTTTTATTTTTGATCACCATATTTGGAAGAGGACGGAGGTATAAAAATTTCCGAGAAAAGCCTGGAAAATTTGCATGATCACTGTGGGGATCTAGTTTTCAATTTAAAAACACAACATTTGGTACATATATTATTTCATTATTTTTTAATTTAGACCGTAGATCATTTTTGCGAGGGGTCGGCGTTCAGAACTCATACATATGTATATAAATATGTATGTATGTACATATGTCTATACAAAATTTCCTGAAAAAAGTTTCATTTTTTTCTTACTTCATTATTTCGGATACAATTTTTAATTAAAAGTAATACAAAATATATAACTTATTTCATGCCAAATACATTGTACATATACCTATACATATGTATATATGTACATATTTTAAATCAAAAGATTCGTCATAATCTCGGAAAAATATTAAATATTATTACGAATATGCAAGAAATTTTGTTCTTTGGGTATAAATTATTCCCAACTGAATGATAATGGTGAAAAAAGGCACACATTGTGAATAGAATTTGATTTTAGCATGAGTATTACTTTAGTATGTTTGATAGTGTAAATATATATATTTTATTATCTTCAATAAATTTATATTAATGAAATATAAAAAAGGTCTTTAAAATATGTAAAGGTCGTCTAATTTATGCACCTTATCTACTCTCCTCGATTCAACATGCTATCAAATTGAAAGTTTCGGTCAATTTACATTCCCCAATAAATATAATCAGTTAATTTGATCTTTTCGCAAATATTTTAGCATATATCCTATAGCTTTCTGTATAAAATTAAAGAAAAGATACATTAAAAGTTGGCACAGCCTATGTCGCTAAAATGCGATTAGCGCAAATGAAAACCGTAATCGTAAATTATTCCAGAGAATTTTAATTAAAAAACACCACTATACATAGTGCAATATGAATGCTCGAAAGCCTCTTTATATTATAATTGAAAACAAAAGTAAACAGTTTGTTTAATCGTTTAATTTGGCGACGATAGAGTTATTCTAAATCGCGACTATGTAATTGGCGACACGGCTTCTGAAACGACGCGAAACTATTTACGGCATTGTTTCGACAAATTTCGTTGGAATCGTAGATAGTATGTATGTACATATTTATGTACACAGTACAGTATAAAGTAGAAGCAAAACAAACGATACAAGCAAGGAACCAACGTGGAGGAAGCTAGTCGTCGTTTGTTACACAGCTCGTTGCGAGCTTTCGTAACTAACGAGCCGATCGGGCTAACATTGTTCTACCTACATATGTACATACATATATGCAAATACAATGTTTGTACGTATTCAAGTTTGTATGCTAAAAATTTACTGTAGCTAACATTTGCTTTGAAGATTTTTCAAAATCTGGTCCTTCCCTGTTTTATTTTATTTTTTTACATTTCATACACCCAGTGCAATTCCTATGTGAAAGTTCAATATCATGATATATTGGTTTGATTGTATAAAATACTTAAGTAATTTCAGGCAATATAAACGGGTCTTGAGGTGTAGATGGAATAAAAATGTCTTAACTAAGGATGGATATTCACTCATAGATTGTTTTGTGTTGTAAACTTATCTTTTGTGAGAAAAGTTACTGCTCATTGAGAAACCGGTACGATAGACACATGTCAAATAAATATCCATGTAAATGAGAATATTGGGATTTTGAAATCATGCGGTGCAGATTATTGGCTGTAGTAATATTTATTTAGAAATTACGATTAAGTTTTAAGTACAGGTAGTGACGAATTATGAAATTTCGATGAATTAGTTTTGAAATTAATAAATTTGAAAGATGGGGAAAGGGTCAAAGGTGAAAAAAATGCAAAACAGAAATATCACATTGAAAGAAAATGAATTAAAAAGAAAATTGGGCTCTATTACATTCGTATTTAATCGACAGGAGACAATTCTAATGGGAAGTTTTCTGAGATAGTCAGAAGTAAAAATTAAGTGATTGGCGCTCGTTGACCACTGGCTTACTAGCACTGATCACCTGATTTATCGTTTGTGTCAAAAAGGCTTATATGAATAAGCTTTATACAACAACCAATAAGATCTCGAGACCCATTGACCAATGATATATGTGTGCTGAGAGCACACGCTGTGTAGATATATATGTATATATTCAGCTGATTTGTCTCGTGGTTCATTCGGAGCTGGCTCATCGACGGAACAGCAATAAACTAACTCTAGCACCACTCACTGCATCTTTCACTCTGATCTTGGAAATCTCTACACGTTCAAGCTACAATATGTACATGTGAATGTTCTATAAAGAAACTATCTGGAAGAAATTTCTCCCTCAGTCATGGATGTTAGTAGGGACAAACTGGGAAGTATATAAAGAATTAAAAAAAAATGGCAAAAGGATTGGTAAATATTAAGCGACTTTAATAAATAAAAGGATGTTGTTGAATGGTTTCCAATAGGTTTTTTCAGGTGGATGTTAAGCAGAACTAAAAATAATACATATAATGAAAGTCGAAATACAAATGGATGAAAAATTGCGACGCTCTATAGCAGAAGTAAAGCAGTGAAAGCTCAAAAATGAAATTTCGAGATTAAGAAACTTCTCAAGGAAGAAATTGTAAGGAGATGGTTCAAAATCGGCTACTACATAATAAGCTCCGAAGAACGCAATGGAGATCTTTCAAAGCCACTCATAAAGCCACGTTTTATTCACTCAGGTGTACAATATGACTGGGAAATTGTCAAGTGGGATAGCGGGTGGGATCTTTGCGATTTCCGTTGAAAATTTGCACAATCTGGCTAGAGGAGACTCGACTGGGCTCTGTATTAATTAAAGCTCGGGTATAAATTGTGGAAACCTTTAGACGTCAGATTATTATCTAGCTGTGGGTCCTCTCTCTCTCTCTCTCTCTTGCTCTGCTAGAGTGCTGCCACAAATTACGCCAGTCCTAATCTATTCAAACATTACGCTGGAAATCTATTAGCATTATCTTGGGAGCGTTTATAGTCGACGACTTTGCAATTGTCGAATTCGTCCCTGGACTCCTCTACTGGTGGTTCGGGATAAGTACCTGCATTAATTGGGTAAAACCGTTTCGAGCAACATAGCTCCTGTGAAGATATGTACCTACAAATTGAGCTGTGAGCAGGTTGTGATAAAAAAGTACGCCAAAGGAAACAATCGATTGTTGGATTTTATATTTGAAATCCTCGTTTATCAGCTTGACAAACTTCAATGTGATTGGTTTATTGGATTGGTCGTGGTTAAAGGCGGCATTGACCTAGAGATTTGTCTGCAGACAAGTTTCTCGTTGTATTTGGCTATGACCCTAATATATAAAGAGACAAATCATTGCTTCGTTTTTGAGAATTTTCAGTCTGACAAAAAGCTGTTTTGCCAAATGCAATTTTGAAATCATTAAAAAACCCAAATCTTGCCATTAAAAATTACATATATCGGTAAAAATAATTTGTCAAGTAAGTTTCAAGTTTATCTAGTACGTAAAAAGTTTGTGAAAATTTGTACGCCAGCGACTCACGGGCGAGTCGCTTCGAATTTCCATTCCGAAATGTACAATATTTCACGTTTAAAATTGGTTTTAAAAGCATCATCTACTATGAACGAACTCGATAATTTGAGTTGTTTTTTGAAAATGCAACTATGTCATTAGGGCTGCCATTTAATCCATTATATCGAGAAATCTGAAACACCCTTAATCTCTCGTGTATAGATTTTATTTACTTTTTATAACATACAAACATACATCAATATGTACCATGACAGTAATTACCCTAAGGCGACACGTATGGTTAGATTTTATTTTACACATAAGTACTAACAATTTTAAACATAATAGTACATAGAATACAATAGAGACATCTATAAATAACCAAAACATTTTTTGATACACAGCAAATTTGCGTGAAACACATTATTTTGGTAGCATAATCTTATAAGTAGAGGTAGAATAGTCACAGTGCTATCCATTGTTCGGCAAACCTTTAACAATGCATTTACAACCTTTGAACAATACACGGCCCCCTCAGAATCCGGTGACTACTTATAAGCTTCAAAAAATTCGGGATTCCGTTAACTCGAATAAGTGAGACACTGAGGGGGAGGAGACAGATTTTTTGGATCTGTCACAACAATTTAGCTGGAAAAAATGGGAAAATTCTAACAAGAGAAGGTCGATCTGTGTTTTTAATAACCCACGACCTATCTTCTGGTATGCAATAGCTCCATTAGTGCGATACCTGGTTTTTTACATGCTCTGAAAGCCTCGAATTATGCGAGTCAAATATTTATTTTGCATCTTTAACTTATTAAAAAAATGCCGGTGTAAGATCGAAAATTCCACGAGTGGTAGCGGTTAAAAAAGACTTTGCAACGAACACAAGTTGTATCACCCGACTATTGTATTACATTTTGAACAAAAGCCTGATCTGTTGGCAGACAGGTTTTTGATATTTGGGTAACCACTATGAAAATAGTTTCGTTTACCGATATGTTTGTATGGAAATCTCTATATGATTGTTCACTTTATGATTTTTTTCTCTACTATTTGAGAGTAGTTGACGAAATAGTGCTATAAAGTCTCTATAAAATGACTGAAATTAAGAAGAAATTCCAAAACGATCAAACGTTACAGTATTCTGTATATATTTATGTATGTATAAAATATTTTGCTATAGCTGAGACTGTCATTTTAAATGACAGGAAAAATACTCAATTACTTCATCGAATGTTGAAGAGATTCAAACCAACAATTCTACATTCTTTTCTAACGTTCATCGATTAATATTTCTATGAAAAGCCTTAATTATAAATATGTATATATTTTTTGTTAGTGAAAATCTCAAAATTTAAAATTACATATGAATTCTAGCCTATTATATTATACCTATATATTATACATACCTACATGTATTATATTTATAATAGATTAACATCATTAATTATAAACTTTATAAAAAAATAGCATACGACAAGCAATTATAATTCAAATATATCATATATGTATTATATATACGATATTTTTGGTGATGGTTACCTCGGCCAATATTTTAATATTATATGTATATAAAAATATATTCGGAATAGGATTGCGGTGAGAAAAGGTCATAAATCAGTCGGCCAACACCGAAAAGACATTCTTTAATAAAAACCCATTTCAGCACACGCATATATGTATGTATGTACGTGTATAATGTATCATGTTTATGAAATATATTATATTTAAAACGTATACTACATATAAAGTATTATTTCTCTAGTTAAAAAAGGTAGATCTACGCATAGAGCATAATATAAACATATGTACATAAAACATTTCTATTATACTTAGTTGTTTTTTGACGGGTTTTTCGTGGCGAAATGACCCAAGGAAGGGAAACCTCTCATTTAGAGCAAAATAGGAAACAATCCATCGAGAGGGCGAAGCCTAAGTCTCTGACTTTGAAGACTTTGATTAATTTAGCCTTTATGAATATGTGATGAGGCTCTCGACAGAAGCGACCTTTTGAATACAACGCGCCAAGGGAGCATAGTCGTTCCATTAACGCAAGGACGAGGGTCTTCCATGGTATATTTCATCCCGATTTTTCCTCTGAGCACTTCGTTTAATCATTCGCAAAAGTGTTATTTCGAAATTTGCGTCAATTATAATATTTTAATCGGGTAAAAAAGTAGAAAGAAAACGGCGGGCTTTAGCGGCGCGGCGAAGGAACGGGCTGTTTCTTAATTATTACTTATTTTCAATACGACGTATACATTTTTGAAGCAATCATTCGAAATAAAATCAAAATTTAAATCGTGAAACATTAATTAAACGGATTTTTTTAATCATTTTTACGATTTAAACGGTGGCCGAATTGCGTGAAATTTGTTTGTAAATTGCGCTACATTAAAAAAATATAATTATTTTATGCTTTATTTTTAATTTGAATATAAAAAAATTGTAGAAATTGTTTAAAAATATAGATTATAATTTGTATAAAACCAATTTTAAATTGAATTGACGAAAATTATATGCATAAAATGTGAAATTTTGAATTACCCGTTATTCTGCCGCACTTTTAATGTTACGGCAAAAAATAGGCGATTTATTGATAGTAACATTTCCTACTGTGATATAATTAAATTTTGTTCAATAATTGAGAATTTTAATAATAATAAAGTAAATTAAAATTAAACAACATTAGAAAATATTAAGAACAATCTGTACAAAGTTTACTAGAAAAAATGTAATATCAAGAACAAAGTTTAATAACGCATTTATCAATATTAAAATAACTTTTATTTTATAATAATAATTAAATGCATTTATTAAACTTTTCAATGCATATAATTTCCAATTTAAAGCAATCCATTAATTAGCTGGATCCATTATACGATTCATTCAGATTGCTTGGAATTATTGCTGAACGTTTGTCAGCATTGAATGGAACTATTGCAGGTGCATAAAAGGAATGCATTCGGGTGCAGCAAGTTGATGCAATTTGTGATGAGTTCCATTAAAGCACGTTGTAACAATCTGTAGAATGTAGATTATGCACCTGCAACAATTTGGCCATAGAGTGCAAATTTAACACGAACACTTCATCGAACATGCAACGTATAAATAAACAGTATTATGGACATATGTATTTTATTCTGTATACTATTTATATAAATAAATTTATGTGTATTAAAAATGCAATGGAATAATTGATGAAGGGTTGGTCGGTTAATGACGCGACGATAATTCATTACTTCCGGTGCGAAAAACCACCCTTTTTAAGTACCGGGCCAAATTGGAAAAGTCGCGCTCGATATGCAAATCGAGTTTGTTCAGTATTTTTTTTTTTTTTGGAAAATTCGCAGATAGATTAAAATCTGGAAGACCGAAAGTTTCCGCGAAAATTTGCATAAACCTCGAAGACGAGCCGTTTATCTACAAAACAGCTGGGAAATAAGGATTAAAATTAATCGACTTTCGAATTTTAACCCTTCGATCGAGTGAGTTTATCTCGGAAAAATGTTTATTCAAAAAGAGATGGAACAATCTTCGTCTGAATTGGGCCAATTATGTGATATGCTTGGTATTCACGGCTCTTATCAGACCGAGTTCATTTCAGTAATGATTATTGATGAATTATGCTATGAAATTAAGAGAACATTTAAAAATAAATTTAGATGCTATATATATATAAATATCACCATCTATTCGTAGATGAAGATGTTTCTATCGTCTCTGTTTTGCGTAACTCTCATCTATCTTACCCCAAATATTCATGTATTTATTTTTCTAATGTCATTCACCCATCTTCTTTGTGGCCTTATTTTCACTCTTTTACATTATCTTGGGTACCATTCCAGCACTTCTTTTGTCCATTTTTCGTTCATTCTTCTAGCTAAGTGACTCACCCATTGTAATTTCTGTCTTCAACTATGTATCTCTGTCATACTTCTCATCCGCGTATTTATTTCCTTTCCTCTTCTGGTTATGCCTAGCACACAGCGTTCCATATTTATTTGAGTGAATTAGATTTAGTAAAAACATATATGAGTGAAATGCCCGTTGATAATCAGTTAAATATTATAAAGTATGTATGTATGTATGTATTTTGGCATCCTGACAAAGCTGTCCACGACAATGCCGCGCCGCGCAAGACAATTAAAAAAAACATGTGTTTTGGTTTTTGGGCTGAAATTGGGGACTTTTTAGTTTTTTTCAAAATTATAAAATAAAATTTCGATTGCAATTGAAAAATATATTTTTTTCAAACGTTGTATTATAATATAAAATAATCCTCCGTACGTATTTCTCATTTTTTTTTCAAATACATATGTTTCTATTTCTATCTTGTAAAAAGAACTTTTGCTTTATTAAATTAGATTAAATCTTGTAGTTTTGTTTTGCGCGGCATTGTCGGTGCGGGTTTTTCGGTGCGGCATAGCTTTGCGGGGCATTGTTATTTAATTTATATATTTTTTAATTTCAATCAAAAATGTACACTCGCCTTTACAGATCCAAAGCGACGAGTGTACTAATATAAATACAATAAAATTAATAAAAGCATTTTTATACAATGTGAATTCATACAAACATTATTCATAGTGACATCTATGGAGAAATTTTTGCAATATTTTATTATAGTTATTGGCAAACCTCAAGACGTTGAATAAATTGAGATTTTCAAGAGAGACTGGAAAGGAAATGCCAATTTACAGGAACCGTTTCAATGAAAATCAGAAAAATTGGCAAACTCTGAAAGGAAACGATCGACCTGCAGTCACAAACTAAGGTCTGGCTAACAGCTACTAGTGGGAATTGAACCGTAACCACTCCACTCGAAAGCATAATGTACGCATAGTAAATGTGTTATGTGCGCGTTTTTCGTTTAACCATATATTGTTTATTAAGTCAAATACAAGTTACTAATATATAATAGTTTTGTCTAAATTATATGACATCGAATAGGTTGTCAAATCAGCCAAAGACTAAATTCACTGAAGGCTCTACTGAATGGGCAAACACTGTGTGTATAATAATAATCTATAATAATTGACCATTGAAAATATTTTGAATCAATTTTCAGGCATTGAACTCTCATGGGAGTTTCAACTGGTTTGCAGCACAAAAGGTGAAATAAAACGAACTGAAATCGATAGGACACTTATGGGGAATTGAGAGTGCACACAGAACAATATATCAAACGCGAGCGCTTTCAGGAGAGCTTTCAGCTAAAACTTTCTCCAATGGCGGCGTTAGTTTCGCCGCTTTTATTGGCCGAGTTCAACTTTTAAGCCTTTTATATGTCGCATCGTATGATTTGTGGGCGAAAACTGGACTTTTGGCTATTTATTTTGCGATAAAACTTCATGCATCGGTATCAGTTCACATCAATTATGTACATATACATTATGCGATATGAGCGAATGTTTATACCGAATTATTACGATAAAAAAACTTAAATGTGTGCGATTATAGTATATAAAATTTTCTTATCTTATCACACATTGAATGTTTTCAATACTTTGTACAGTCACATTTAACTGTTCGGTTTGGATGCTGGTTGAGGTAATTGATATTATACGTGTACATATATTTTGTATTATATTGCTTAAATTTCTCAGGCATTCTTTCTTAATAAATTTAACTGAGAAACGTTCTGTTTGAGTTATCAATTTTGAGTCTTGTAAAGTTCATTGTAAGTACATTATAAAAATAAACAAAGAGACGTATGAAATTAGGATGGAATGCATTTGGCCGAATGAATGAATCAAAAATGCCAGTATGTCTGAAGAAAAACATCTTCGATCAATGTTTTTTGCCGGTGATGACGTATGGATGTGAAACTTGGACATTGAACGCCAAGTTGTAACACAAAGTCTTATGCACTCAAAGAAGTATAGAACGTTGGGTTTGGTGCTAGCGCTCGACAATCATCAGACAGTATATATAGACAGATAAACTGGATGGCAGCTTTAAACGCAATTCTCGTCTTCTCGAATGATATATTGCACATCAGATGACGAGTAACCTTTAGATGCAATTATTAAAATTGAGTTGGATCTTTCTGGCGAGTTTAATAAGGCAAGATTCGGAACTTATCGAGAATTGCGTTTCAAGCTGCCATCCAGTTAATCTGTCGTTCAGTCTGTCTGGTGATTGTCGAGCGCTTGCACCGCACCGTAGAACGTTGTATGCTTGGCATAACGAGGATAAACAGAAAAGGGAATACGTGGGTGAGAAGTATGACAAGTGTTGTGGACATAGTGAAAATATTGAAATGACAATGGGTGGGCCACGTGGGTAGAAAAATGGACGAAATGTGGATAAAAGTAGTGCTAGAATGGTACCCGAGAGAATGCAAAGAGGTAACACGAGGATCGCAGGGAGGATGGGTTGATGAAATTAGGAAAATGTGTGGGAGATGGTAGTAAAATTATAAATGGTTTTTCTATTAATGCAAATCACATAAAAATGTCACTAATAAAGCTAATTAATTAATTCGAGCTGAAAATTGGCCTGAATTTTTTAATAACTTACTCAAATTAGTCAGAATTGATTATGAGAGGATTTTATTTAATGTGTTAAATATTATATGGATTTTTTTTAGGAATATTTAATAAAATGGCTTCCGGCGATACTGAAGAATGTGTTTTAATTGTAGGAGGAATTGATGATGTGAGTATATTATTAAACCAATATTATGGTCGATTTGTCGATTGAAATTTTTTTTTATCTTTACCAATCTTTCAGCAAGCCGGTTTGATTGAAATATACAATTTAAAAACAAAAAGATGGTCTATATTTTACAATTTAGGCAAAAAAATGAAATCTTTTACTTCTGTTGTGTTGGATCACAACTTGTTCTTGTTGGGTGGATATTATGATAACGAAGTCACAAATAAGGTTATTTTCTTACATATATTTATGTAAATGTTGATGTAGAAATTTAGTAAAGTTATCTTAATCATATTTGTAATTTGTGATGTTAATCAAACAGGTATGGTGTTTGGATCTAAACACGAAATTCCTGATTGAAAAAAATCCACCAATGAATCAAAAAAGGCAATTTGCAACAGCTTCAGTTGTTGACAATGTAATTTATGTAATTGGAGGAGTCGATTCAGATCAAAAGGCACTTGATACAGTAGAGAAGTAATGGAGAAATTGAACAACTTACATACATATATGTATGCATAATATTTGCTAAATTATTCATTGATTCGTTTGGTTTTAGATGGAATTCAGCAACCAAGACTTGGGATGTCGTTAAATCTATGCGTAATAAAAGATTCAATCACGCTGCAGTTTCTAATAATAGTGAGATTATAGTCATCGGAGGGGAAAATGATTATATGGAATTAAATCAAGTTGAAATTTATTGTACTGAGACGAATGATTGGAGGGAAGCTAATCCAATAGATCCATATCGATCTAATTTAGCTGTACGTTTGTTAGTGTTTAAGTCCCAAAAACTAATTATAATATAATACATATATCTTACGATTAATTCGAGAAACTGGTTTCTTTATTCATGAAACAATCATTGCTTTATTTATGAAATCAACAAAATAATTTCCAATCACATGAATTGGTAATTGTATGATAATCTTAAAAGAAGCTTATATTTTGTTTTGAATTTCAGGCAGTTTCTCTAACAAATAAAATTTATGCAATAGGAGGTTCATCAGATGTTTCAACTACGGATTTGCTGCAACAATTCGATATAGGGAAAAATTATTGGGATAATGGGTTGAAAAAATTACCCAAAACGCTTGCTGCCCATAGTGCGGTAGTTTATCAAAATAATATTATATGTTTCGGTAAAAATTTTTTATCACATTGAATTTATTTTATTTTGAAGTACTATTTATTCTTCATTAAATTGCGGTGTTTTAGGGGATGAAAATTCAAAATCTATTTTACAATACAATCCTATTACACCAAGAGAATGGATTAATATTGGAGATATGCCTAGCAATAGACGCTACTACAATGCATTAGTTGCAAATATTAAATGCAATGAAGAAAATTCGGTAAACATTAAATAATTAAATTTATAAATTTAACCAATCTTTATAAAAACTTATCTAATTATAATACTTTTTTTCAGTAGAAAGTAAATGATGTCAATGAACGTGATGAGAGCATGCCATGTAACATAAATCGATCGGAATCTTTGGATGTCACTTCTACCGAATATACAGAAATACACTTTCAATTAGATTCTGAAAAGGCAAGCACGTCAAAAGAACAATCTGAGAATACTTTAGAATCAAATAATGAACAGCAAAAATCAAATGAAGTCAATGATAATGTTTCAACAAACACTGGTAAGAGAAACGAGTACTTTGACGTACATATATACATATATGTACATATGTACGTAATGGCCACACTTTGATTTCTTTTGATTTCATTACTTAATTCTATTCTCAGTCCAATTTTATGATTTGAGGGATGAAAATTGGGCATATAGAAATTAAAATAATATCTCAATTTCAAACGACTAAAATGCACATCTCAAATAAACAAAATTGGACTGTTAATTTTTATTTAAATAAATTAAAATTGAATGGCCATTATATAACCACACATAACATAATCTGTTCTTATATACATACATACATAAATTACAATATAATAAATTTTAGATACACGTAGACATACTCCGGGATTCGTCCGAGATATCGAAAAAGGCAGTAAACAAATTTCATCAGTATTTAACGATGGAGTATCTAATATCAAAAGAGTATATAAAAAGGTTTGTATATTGAAATCCTATAAGTTTTAGATAAAAAATAATTAATAATATTTTTTTTATATTCATATACATATGTACATATGTATGTATTTGAAGAAAATTAAATGTGATATTTTCATTTGCTTATTTTTCAGTTTTGACATTGAAGAATTGAATCAATTGGTGAAATTTTCAAATATTCCTCACAACTTATAATCTATAAAGCTTTCGACAATTAATGTTCCGATATAAATCCTTTCAAAAGATCGCTAAATATTTGTTTTCATTATTATTACTTTTTATGTATGTATATTACACGACTTTTATGAAAAAGACATAATTCAAAATTGACAGTATGTATATATATTTACGTCACAGCTAAACCACTGCCAAAACGTATATACAATATAATACGAATACAATAACAAAAGAAAAATCTTCTATATACATATACTGATCACTAGAGGTAGGATAGTCACAGTGCTATCCAATGTTCGGCAAACCTTTAACAATGCATTTACAACCTTTGAACAATACACGGCCCCCTCAGGCTCCGGTGACTACTGATCGCTACTAATGTTTCCTTTAGGCTAGCGGTTCCAAACCTGTGGTACGCGTACCACTGGTTGGTATGTGGTTGATGGTTGGTGGTACGCGAAAAAAAAACAATAATGGCGGACATTCAGGAACGAATGATTTACAATCATAATTACATAATTTATTGAAAAAGTTTAAATTGAAATTTGAGTTAATGAGTTGCTGCCGGAAATATGTATACTCATTTATGCCGGGAACCTTACAGTTAAGATTAGTTTATTAATACTAAGATTGCTTTAATGATAAAATTGAAGTTGTAATAATATTAACAATGAAATTGTAATGTAATCCATACAGTTAAGAATAGTTTATCAATGTATGATTGAATGATTGAATGATCAATGATTAAATGAGTTTATGTATTTACAGAAATGAACTTTTCAATCATCAGATAAATTAAATCAGCTGATAACTAAAAATAATTGTATGTGATGTATGTATGTAAGCTTATTGTAAAAAACTAAATGTATGTAAGCTTATTGTAAATCATATTAACAATTAGATACAACATAACTTCTTATTGAATACTTATCTCGCAGTTAAACCTCGCGAAGACATTTTAGCCGTGAAATGTCAGATCTGACATATTTGGCCATAAATCAATATATATCGTGTATTACATTACATTAAGCTAGACGCCAAATTTGAAATTTATATATACATATGAGAGTTAAAACTATAAATATTTAAATATTAGAGATAACGATAACCTATAGAGCAAATTTTATAAAATATAGAGTGAATTATAGGCGTTTAAACAATTAAAATCTGAAATGGCCATATCAAGGCGAAAAGGTTGAAGATAGATTATGGTAGCTTGCCGTACCGTCATAGATGTCACTGTACCCGAAATTCTGGATATTTGATACGCATTGTATACGATATTTTATCTCCAACGTAATGGCAGACGATACATTAACGTATATTGATGACCAAAATGAGCAATATGGCAATGTATGAAACGATCGGATAAGAGATAAGAGATATAAAAAATGACCACTAACACGAAAACCATGTGAACTTAATAAGAGGTAAGTAATAAAAATAGAAATATTTTTTATATAATTAATAAACATTATCTGAATGTAACGATGATCGAAAATCCGGCATATAGTATTTGCATGGTAAGTAATTTGAAGACAGGGTAGACGCAATGGATTTGTTTTGGTAAGAAGTTTTGTGGAAAAAAAGTCATTTGCATAGTCACAATTATAAAATGCACAAAGTTTAATATATTTATCTACTATTTCATCATAATTCTATTACTGATAAATGGTTTTTATAAAAACACAAAATTACAAAGTAGATATAATATATAATATTTTCTTTTCTTAATTAAATCTTCTTACAAAATACATATAATGGGATCCATGTGCTTGCTTGGAGGAACATAGTTTTTTTAAATGCGATTCAAATGATGCGAGATATATACCCTTAAGTCCGTAATTAATAATTGTGACTCCGAAAATAACTATTTTTCACAAAATTTCTTAACAAAACAGATCCATTGCGTTTTTAAAACCGTATCTTCAAATACCTTACATATCAAATACTATATATGTAATTAAACTTGCAATCGCAAATTTCATGAAGTACAATCATTTTTATATGGTGGTACAATTGAAATTTGAAGTAACACTACGTATAAAGTGAATTTTGAATCCATGCATCCTGTATTTCGATTTGAATTATGCTTGGGATCAAATTAAAAACCCATGTGGATTTTTGAAGATTTAAATATTTTTTATATAAATCTACATATAGATAATTTAATATCTAACGTATTTAAGTTTATATATGTATGTCACATATGTACATGCACACATATGTATGTATTGCTTTCGAACTTACCTGCCATCAATCCGGCTGCATCTCCCAGGTGTTTCAATGCATAAATGTACAGTAGACCGAATGCAAGCTGCAGTCCGCTACTCAGCAAGTTCACCAAGAATGCTGCACCACATATTATCCACCTGAAAACAAATGGCACATTATTGTGATTGAATTTTTGATACGGTATTGTATTCTTGAGGAATTTCAACTCAAGTTGAACACACTCAACCTTTCATATGATATTAAAAATAAAATCGTCCGACACAAGTGTCTCGCGATGCTGGAGACCACTCCGTATATACATTTTGAACTTTATGGTTGAAATTTAACAGCTCGCCACTGATTATGTACATGTTTATACTTGAGCTCAAAGGTGTCGTGGCGTGAAATTAAGCCAGGCGTAATATAAAAATCACAATGGACGAGAGAGAGAGGAGCTTTTGCTATTGTGGCGGGTGACAGCATCACACTATGTAGATTCAGACTCGACTGGGATGAGGAGAAGGGATTTGGAATATGAAGGGAATATAGGGAGTGTGGGCGAACAAATTAACTCACACTCAGATGAAATTAATAAAAATTGCTAATGGAACTAGACACTGAACTTGATCTTCTTATATCTTCAAATATGTGCATGTTTTGAATTAAACGTATATTTTTCTTAAGATTGGTGTTATACCACTTTTTAATTTTATACATATATGGAGAAGTTAACCAGCAGTATAGAGCAATGGCTCGCGTGTAATACTTTCAATTGTGTGGTCACGGGTTCAATCCCTGGCTGTGCTGTTGGCCAGATCTGGGATATATGACTTCAAGGTCGATCGTTCCCTATCAGAGTTTGCCAATTTATACGATTTCATTGAAATGGTTCCACAAAATTGCCAACTGTCATATTTATCGCAAAATTCGAGTATATTATAATTTTAAATTAAATAAGTTTCCTATTACAATTTGCCAATTTTTCTGATTTTTATTGAAACGGTTCCTGTAAATCTCCTTTCTAATCTCTCTTGCAAATCTTAAGCAATTTAGCGTCTTGAGGTTCGCCAATTTCTAAAATAAAATGCTGCAAAAAATTCTACTATTGTGGATGATGTTTGTATGAATTCGCATCGTATAAAATGCTTGTATTAATTGTATTATTGTATTGTATCTGTATCAGTACACTCGTCGCTTTGGAGTGATCGGTAAAGGCTAGTGTAAGATGTTAGTTAAAATGTTCGATTGAAAAAAAATGTACATACATACATATCATCATCATTTACGTCATTCAACATTCATTATTCGCCATTCACCGCTGGAAGAAGGCCTATTCAACATGCTTCTATTCGTCTCTGTTTCGGACTACATTGTCTGTTTCATCCCTTATATTTTTCTTATTTCATAATTTTATCTCTACGGTAGCTTTCCTTACATCCTTTTACATTTTTTCGGGTACCATTCGAGCACTTCTTTAATCCACCTATCGTAAGATCTTCTAGCTACGTGACCAGCTCATTCAATTTCAATATCTTAACTCTCTCCATTACATCAATCCCCCCTTGTCATATTTCTTGCCCACGTTTTGCGTTTTCTATTTCTCCTTGTTATGCCAAACAAATAGCTTTTCTCACTTCTTTGAGTAATACATACATATACTATAGATGGGTCTACCTCACACGCCCGAATGTGAAACACCCGAAAACGCAAATATCGGAAGACAAAGATCGAAAATCGAAAGATCTTAAGTCGAAAGATAAAAAAAGGGTGCATGGTAAACGGTACATACTTAATTTGCGCGAGCAGGATACAACAGGAACAAGAGGAACAGGCTTTTCCTACCGTATTCTGCGCGCGCACATTAATACGGGAGGAAAAGCCTGTTCCTCTTGTTCCTGTTGTATCCTGCTCGCGCAAATTAAGTGAGTATGTACCGTTTACCATGCACCCTTTTTTTTGATCTTTCGACTTAAGATCTTTCGATTTTCGATCTTTGCCTTCCGATATTTGCGTTTTCGGGCGTTTCACATTCGGGCCCGTCACGAAGACCGACTATACATACATATAGTTAAATTAGTTGTGGCCCGCTTTTCAATTTATTTAATTGCTCTCTGTATTTGACCTCTTCCATCACCCTTTACAGTTAGCCTCGGTCTTTACGGATCACCCTGTGCACATTTCGCGGTTTGTTCGCATTCGTTCGGGTCTATTGAATGTGGTCGGTTATAAATCACGTGGGCCATCCCTGATTATTTTACATGGGTATTTCGACCAGCAATTCGCCATTTTATCCCCAAAAGAGATAAAATTGCCGATGGTTCGGCGATAATAAACAGTTTTATGGCGGTACATAGTATATACTTATATGTATAATGTTCGTAAATGTATTTTTTCCCCACTGAAATCAGTGCCGAGTGAAAGAAAGTCGTAATGATTACATACAAATATAAAATTGGTTGTGCAAAAAAATTGTGTAATTTTTAAATAATGGTAATTATTTCGTTTCTATTTATATAATATACTAATTACATTCGTTTATATTATTATAATATACCAAGTACATAATAATACCGATAATAAGACCGATTTTTTTATTGAAGTATTTTACAATACATATATCAGATTTACATAGCGGACAAATAAGCATGAAATACGTAAAATCTTCTTGCATATTTTACAATTTCATTAGAAAAGCAATAAAATTGCCAACCAAGCATTATTTTTGACATGAAATGAGCAATTTCATGAATTGAGTGTAGCATATATGTACATAGTCATTAAAATATCATAATTTAAAAAAATAAATATCAAAACATTAACCTATCTATGTATGCAATGTTATATAACAAATATGCGATTTACTTTCTATACTAAAAATAGTATAAAAATCATTGAAATCAAATAAAAGTTTTATATGAAAAGAAATTTATTAAAGATGTTTTTATTATAATATTCTAATTTATATCAAAAATGAAGAATGGGGTGAAAAGAAGTCATACGAAAATCAGGTGATTAATTTTGGCCCACATCGGTAAGGGCGTACGAAGGGTATTCAGACGGATCGATGCTATGTTTATTGTCAATGCTGAAATACATAATTGCTGGTCATCGAGAGTCGAGTGGAAAAGGGAACGACGAGAGTCCAATTGAGCGAGCGTGCTGTCCTGATGATGCTCCATTGGAGATCATCTCGAATATTTATAGTCATCTGTGCAGAGTGCCTTTCGATAAATCACTACAGCCGAGCACGCTTGAAATATTCCCGACCGAATAACCTCTGGCTTCGGCCGATATCTTGCGATGAAATGAAATGGACTATGCTTTTATCCACCTTTTTTCCCGCAGATAGTTAATTTATTATAATGAAACCGACCGGCAACACCGACAAACGACGGCTGATGCTCGAGCATATTTATTTATTATAAAAAATGTACATACATATGCTACTTATGTACAGTTGAATCAACGGATGGAAAGAACATTTAAAAATATTATACATATGTATGAAAAATATCTGAATTCGATCTGTATTTCAATATGACGATGAAAAATATACAAGTATTATTTTTATTTATATTCATAGATGATTTTAATCTAATAACTTTTCAGTTTGTGTTCATAATTATTTTTGGAAGTTTTTATGTAACTAATAAGGTAACTAATTCCTTATGTGTGTCCATTTTTGGATTTTAATCTACAATGTTTAAAAGCAGACCAACGCAATATATAAAGTCGATTTTTACACAAATGAAGGTGTACATATTTATATTATGATCCAATTGACCATTAAGAAATTAATTCATATTTTATTCAATTTCTTTAAGAAAAAGTTTGCCATATTTTAATACCTTACAAAGAAGAGTTTCAAATAAAAATTTAACTATATATATATATATATATATATATATATATATATATATATATATATATATATATATATATATATATATATAATAAGATGAAGGCATAACTTTTAACTTAAATATTCACAAATTTTGAGACTTGCAAAACTTTTCAATTAAAGCTCGCCTTGAAAAAAAAATTGGACGTCAAAGCGGCAGCTTATTACGCTGATTTAACCTTAAATTGAATTTAAATCGAATGATATTTTAAGTAAAAATTGGGACGAAGTACGCTAGCGGAGTGCGAGTCTAATGTCGGAAAATTTCAGGCGGACATTTCCCGCGAGAAAAGCGCAACGAAGCGTCTCGCGGAAAAACAAGACAATTTTTCCCCCGAACAAGCCGCTTTAATACTGGACGAAAAAATTCGCTGAAACTGAAAAAGGTTCCTCTTTATTGTGCATAAAAAATTCTCTTTTCCATTTCGTACAAGTACAAAGGTATGGGTTATTCAGAAGGGCACAAATTCAACGCTTTTAAGAAATCGTTATTGGCAATCAAAAATCGTAAAATCAAGAATAGGAAATATTTCAAGATGAAATTTCGATTTTATTCTTCATTGTTTTACTAGTCCGTTTGTTAGCTTATCTTCTTGGAAAAAAATAAAATTTATTATACACACATGTGTTTGTCAAAAAATTTCAACTTATGAATATAAATTACGTAAAATATATTTTGTATAAATTAAAAAAAAATATATTATTAGATCGCCTGTATAAGGTATAGGTACATAAGTATGATACATATAGAAATATTTTGTAGAGGTAAATTTTCAGAAACATTTTGTGCATACTGAAAGTGCACCGGAAGTACGTGACCTAGAGTACTTGACCGTTTCCGCACGTGCGTCACATAAGTTGCATTGAATTTTCCCACATTTTCGCGGAAAAGTGGCAGTAAAATTTCCAATCACGATTTTTAGAAGACAACTTCGACTAGCAGTCGGAAACAATTTGATTTCAAATATAGCGCGTCTAGACACTTTTATTAAAATTGCGGTAAGGGTATTGTATGTACATATTTTATTTAATTTGGAAGAATGACAAATAAATTAAATTAACGTTTATATGTGATTTAAATGTGAATTTTTTTAATACGATTTATCTATACATGTTAAGAAAGATAAGAAAGTATAATCTAAAATGTCCAATCACGATGTTTAAAATCAACATGAAAACAATTCATGAAGACGTAATTTATCATGTTTTACTAATGATACAATATCTGACAATCTATGTACATATGTATCGATCATTTTTATAACGAGAGGGTCAATGTTTAATCTGAAATGTCCAATCATGATGTTTGAATTTAGTCACCATGACTCATATTGATAAAAATTTAGTCGTATTATCATCTTTCAGTTTCATTATCAGAGTGCCAAATTTTGTGATTGCAGAACGGAAATCTTAAACTTATTTTTATGTTATAATAACGAAGTCAAAAATAGATTTAATTTAGAAACAACTTCAATGTAATACGTCAGTTAGATTTTAGCATGATATTTCTATTTGTACGTTTCAATCTTCGTAATCAATTTTTAAATCACTTTGTTTGGAAATTCGCACACTTTCAAATTTCCGATGAAAGTTCAATATCTTATAATATTTAATTTGTAAATACGTTTAATAAATAAATAAATAAGAAGAAAAATGAATCAAATAAAACCAAATAACTATTAAAATATTTTGGAAGAGTGTTTACTAACATTTTTCAATGAGTCTATAGCTACTTGTACAATCAGCTTCAACCGACTTATACTTGTAACAATCAAACACAACTGAAACTGGTATTGTGTATATATTTGTAGAATATTCTACAAATGTACATGATATATGTACATATATTCACACAAATATATACATCTTAGCATGTAAGCATACTTACATATATATATATATATTTTATATTTTCACCGTAGTTTACTAACAATATTTAAGAACTAGAATGTCTATCTCAATTCCTTTCTATTCTCAATACATGAATTTATGGATATGAATTTGCACTTTTAAACTGGTTGAAAATTTCGAGTGTGTATTTATTCAAACGTGTTCGAAGTGGATATGTCAAGTGCAGTTCAAATACGACGAGAGAATGTTTGATTTTAAAATAGCAGTTTTCATTTTTATTCAATCGCAATCAAAAGAAGAATACTTGGCACAAATAAAATCGTATTTGAATTTTTAAAATGTTAAATCAAATTCAATGGTATGTCATTTGTGACCTAAAAACTTATATATGTACATATGTATGCAGGTCTAAGCGTATTTTTTCAAGCACTCTCTTGAATATAATCCCGTTTATATTTATTTGAACAACGAAATAATGGAGGACGAGTGCTTGACCGTGTTAGTATAATATATTTATTGAAGTCTCAAGTTACGTATGTATTACGAGTACATAAATTTCACGGTGGAGCTTGTTAGCGACCATAAAATATTCTTTTATTCCGTATTCATATGATTTATGGTCCAACAATTGACTACTTCCTGCCAATAAAAACATCTAAACCGTCTATTCATTTATTTCCTCGAATGATCCTGCGACTGACGCACGCCGATTTTCACACATTTTCCGGTTCGGATTTTGAAACGGGGTTAAATGAACCGGCGATCGGATCAAAGGACGATGTTAATTCGTAGTCCAATTTTCTGTTTGGCGCAATTAAAACGGGGAAAATTCCCGTCCGGCGATGCGGGAAAGCCGCATCGAATTTTCCGATTTTCTGGGATGAAAACTTTAACGCGATATACTTAATTCATATATTTTTGAACCGATCAAACTAGAAGCGTGTAAAATGATTTCAAAAATTCATTTGGAGTTCATATTCATCTTATACTTTTAGAAATGTATATATATTTATTTATACATCATGTACTATTAAACGAGCTAATCGTGTTTACATAAATATGTATATGTCACAGTGAAATTATATTTTCACTAACGTTTCAGTGAAATAATAACCAGTTACATTTTCAGGGTTGGTTTTATTAATTTAATATTAGATTGTTAGGGTTGGTATTATCTAGGGTTAGGATAGTTTAGGTTAAGTATGAGTTGGACCTATTCATTTAAGATTGGGTTGTTATGGTTAAATTTATAGAATTAAACGTTGTAAATTCATATTTGATACATTTTCACTGCATTGGTGAAAATATATTTTCACTTGAAATATGCTTTCACTGTAATATACAATATACATATTTGTCAATTTATACAATTTTGCCGAAACTTTTCATTTCCACTATTTATCGATGTACATTTGTATATGTATATATTTATTTTAAAATATTATACATAAATCATCTCCTCTCTAAGCATCTTATCAACGAGTAAAGCTTTTTCTTGAGAATAAATTAAAAATATAATATTTTAAAATATTATAAATCATCTCCTTCCAAATCATCTTATCAATGAGTAAACCTTTGATATTCTTGATATCAAATAAAAATTTAACTAAAAAAAAATATTGATATATTATATGTATTAGAAGTGTAAAATTTTATTCATCTAATAAAGACAATTAATCATCATTAATTAATAATTTCATATACATATGTATGTATATAGTAAATGAAAATCAAAACAGACACATTTTTCTTGATTGAAAGTTTTAAATTAGTGACCGATTAACATTAATAATTGAAAAAATTTCAATATATTATAGTTATATCATTTATCTTTTTGTCATATCATATGTATATAGTAAGGGTTTGAAGCCTTTAATCGAGAAGTGTTGATTTTGCCAATTTTGCTAATGATTTTTTTTTCAATTTTAAGGAACCGTTTCAAAAAAGATCAGATAAAATTGGCAAACTCTGGTAAAAAACGATCGACTCGGACTCACAAACATTAAAGTCTAACCAGCAGTATATTAAAGATAAGCCCGGGATCGAACCCAATAATTTCTCGGTGCTAAACATAAATACAACCACTGAGATATACTGCTGGCTATATATTCACGCATGACGTGACGTCAAAGTGGCGAGTGCACGCGTACTAATGAAAGTGCGCACATTTATATGAATATTTTCGGATCCTTCATACTGTGACAACATTGTCTCGAAAATAGGACGCAAGCATTATTGCGCCATATCGTCGAACTCTGTAATGTATATGTGAGCCGATTTTGCCTTTCCCCCGTCTAAAACATGTCTGAACGTGCCAAAACGTACACTGCTGTATAATATGAATAGAAATAGTTTTTTTCCGTGCACTGCTGAGCTGGGCTGTTGTCGTGCAGTGTTTTATAATGTAAATAGACCTTTAGGAGTAAAAGAGATGTAAAATACCAACGAGTATCAAGTAATTATTTATCTTGGATAAAATATATATCATACTATTACTTGAAAGGTTTCAAAAACTGGTAATACTCTTTCATGTGCGCATAACGACGAATCAGTGCTAGCGAAAACGTTGTAAATTCGTGTGGTGAAACGCGAAAAGTTCGCCAGAGACGTTTCTGCTATATGGCAACACCTGCTCTTTATCGTGAAGATGAACGTAAATCGCTTCCGGAAAAAAGTTTTCCTTGTTTTCTTTACGACAAGCGGAAAATGTGCCGAACCCAGGTAGCTATCGTGTATTTGCGCTCTGCTTTATTAGAGAGAGCCGCACTGTGATAAATTGTGGCAAAGTGAGACCGGAAGTGAAATATACGATCCAGCATAGTATGTAAGCAAAGTCCTACCAAAGCAATATGGTGAAGTCGCTTAAGTTAGATTGAAAAAGGCAAAGAAAAACTGAATTATATGCTGGTTCTGCAGACTCAAAGGACTACGTCAAATCAGATAAGGTTTGATCAGATGAAAACTTTTATAGGCAAAAAGTAACTGGAGTCATTAAGTAGAGAATGTCTACTATTTAAGTAGTGAATGTATTACAGCTGCGTAATTCACGTTTTTTTTAATTACACATTTATTAGCAACACATATCAGTAGTTAGGATGTAATGCTTTCGATTGTGCGGATACGGGTTCTATCCCTGGCTTTGATCCTGGCCAGATCTTGGATATGTCATTTCAAGGTCAATTTTTCCCTTTCAGAGACTGACAATTTATCTAATTTTTTTGGTAAGGGTTCCAAAAAATTCACAATCCTGTGCTATTTCTCGCAAAATTTTAGTTTACAGGATCTCATAATTTATTAATATTTTAAATGCTGCTGAAAATGTGTCTATAGATGTCTCTTTGATCTATTCACGGACTACTTTCATAACGTTTCCGTATCGAATCACGAACATAAAAGTGTAACGTGGGAACATGAGAGAGATGAGTATCCACTGTCTAAGTGTATTCGTGGGTGAACAATAGAGACCCTGGATTAAGCTAACGGGACTCAGTAGGTGCCCGAACAAAGGATACGCTGGAGTTTTCACAGACCTGGACGAGTGCGTGCGTAAATAATAGACTCGACAGGGTAGACCTTTACGTGCCTAAACAATATATACATTAATGGATCTGGGAAGCTGTGGTGTGCAATTTGTCCGTTATAAGGAGGTACACACGGTAGATAAGATTATTCTGAGTGAGTGAGCGGTGGTTTGGTATAGACCTCCCAATTCATTGAATTAATGCTGTGAAGTGACTTTGGCTTTTAATTTGGATCCTGAACCCACCCCTACGCAACAAGCGTATATTCATATGTGCATACTTTAATAGGCAAAAAGTTGAGTAGAAGATATGAAATATTTTTAGAGAAATGTATTCATTTGTAGTTCATATAACAAAATGAAGCTAATACAACGCGTTCGCTTTGCAAATATTAATTTAGAATGCGGAAATTTCGCACAGAGGTCGTCAATCTTTGCACACCGCAGACTCATACTCTCGCAGGCATCCAGACACACATACACACGCGTAAATAATTAAATAATTTATTGCAGACAATGGACGAGGCGCGTGTTGCTGACAACGTGAACACGTTTCCCCCGCTAACTTAATAATATTTCTAGGCCAGTGGCGCACACCTTGCCAAAATGAGAATTTAATAAATTAATCCAACCGGGCAGATTGTCTCCAGGCATCGCAGACAATGTTTTATAGGCGAAATTCGTCGTCTGCGAAACGTTATTTATCGCCACTGTACGCATATTGCGACCCCCTCTCACTCTAATACATTACAATATGTACAAGTGTCAGCCATAAAGTGCCCAGACACTTGGGTTTTAATTTCAATTATGATTAAATTATAATTCCATCGTGCGCCACATCAAAAAATTGAAATTATCTGTTCGAATATAAAAATAAAAAATGAAAATTGTGTATTTTTTTCATTTAAGTTAATTTTCATACAGTGAAATGTTTCGGAGATTGGAAAATTTCATAATATACATATATCAAAACATGAAATAGATAGTGGAAAAAGTTGACTGTTATAAATATTTAACTACTAAACATTTGAAGTTGTTTGGGGGTGACAATAATGGCGTTGGAAGGCGCCAGCTGTCATCATGTCGATGTGACAGATGATAATTTTAAATTAAATCGTTAATGATTAAATTCCTCTAGCGTTATGTCGAAGACCTTTGCCTATTAAATATATTGTCATCAAACACACGTATGTCAGTTAAGTATCAAGGCGATCGGAAGAGTGGAAGTGGTTCAAAATTAACTCACAAATTTCGACCGGTTCAGACTTTCATCTAACTAAACAAATGAAACTAATAAATATGTAGTTTGCGAAAATTTTGATTTTCATCACATTTTTCTATTAGATTTGGGAAACTCTGTAGATAAAATGTTTGAAAATGCACTTATTATAATTAATAAAATCTATTTATTATACAAACATATATATGTATGTACATATGTATGTATGTATGTAGATCAAGCTTAAATTTTTTTGATGCATTTAAACTTAATTTTCGATGTATCCATAATTGAAAATATAACATTTTATTATTATTGATGTTATTATTACACTGTTCGACAAATGACAACTTTTTTTTGGTTCAGAGACGAGATATGACTTTTTTTATAGATCTATGCCCAGTGAACACGAATCTGGTAATAAAAAATGTTGATTGGCTTGGGATTCGGAGATATGTGTTTTTTCAGACGAATAGTCGAAAATCATATTTCGACTATTCTTGTGGATAAATAACAAAAATTCGTTTATTTTATCGAGGTAAGCCAGTTATCAATATAATTTTTTGTTATTAATCCACAACAGTCAAAGCAACAGTCGACAGATTTAATTATAACTGATATATACATATGTTTGTATGTTCATATATGAATGAGTACGTTTCATTAAATTTTACGATAAATAAATAAAATAGCCCCTAAACTTTTCGACTCAACCTGCCAATGTACTCGTACGTACATACATATGTAGGTACATGGTTAATACTCTCCCGGCGGGTTCAACTTGTTTACATACGTACTCGTACGTCGTGGTCGTCGGTCTGATCCCGGAGTCCGTTTCAGTCCATTTCAGTCCATTTCAGTCCGTCGGTAAACAGCCGGACTGTGACCCCATTGTGTCCGTTTCGTAACTGCACGTCATTAAGTCACACACGACTTTTTTCCACCCGTCTGTCGTTTGCCTTTATACGTTCATCTCTCTGCTTCAGGGATGTGGAAAGGGTGAAGAAAAGTGAAGGAAAAGCGCCTCGGTTTTCCCTCATTGTTATTCCGCGGCATATAGATTTTTATTGTCTCGTAAACAATGAGCGCATACAATAATAAAGGAAAAATGAAGAGATATATATGTATGTGTATGCACATATGTATTCTTATGAAACTCGCTATAGAAAGATATGAAAAATCTGAATTTTGTGTATTGTTTTATTTTCATACTGAAGCTACTATTTATTTTAGAGCTTATGTTGATTAAAATCGGTCTTACTTTAAATCATTTAAATATTACGTTAAGTCGTCGCCACGTACATATATTGGGATGAAAAGTTTCTTCTAATTCTTTTACAACATTCTTAAAGTAAATTCAGCTAGAAAAGGATATTTTCTTTGAAAACGTGTCCTATTATTAAAAGTCTGTTGGAAAAGTTGAAATTTGCTAGAAAATTGACAAAGTATTCGGTGCGAAAGTTATCAAACTTTCTTGATTGTTTTTATTAAAAAAAAAACTATCCGAATTGCCCAGCGTTGCTTGGTAAGTGAAAGTTGAAAACCATTAAGACAAACAGAAGGTCAGTTAGATATATTATATTATCTGTAATAAATTGCTCGTCTATTGCCTATTTGTCAAAAAATATTAAAAAGCAATTCACACTTTACCGACTGTTTTTACACACTTTACCGAAAAAACTCTTCGTGTCTTATATTTAACTGGTCAGTAACTTTGAAATCTTTTGGACAGTTACTATAATAGAATCTTTGGGACAGTTAATATAATAGAATATAATCAGTAGAAAAACAAAGTTCTCCCGGATTAGTAGAATGAAATTTGTAGTTTTATATTTCGATCGGTCAGTATTTTGATTTAATGAACCGCTGTATTTGAAAGTGGTGGAAATCCAATTTCAGTTCCAAAAACACTATTTCCGTTTGACTAAATTCACAAATTGTTATCACTTATTTTAATTCGATATGTCCAGAATCTTGAAAAAGCAGAATAAACATATTACAGTCCACCAGTATTTTTAAATATTGTTAAACGAAAAGCATTTTATTTAATGTTTTGCGAAATATTTCTCGAAATGAAGAAAAGTGGACTTATGCCACTTTCAAATATAACGGCTTAAATGGTCAGTTTATTTTGACAGTCAGTCAGTTCGCAATTGAATATACGAAGTTCTATTGGGCATATGAAATGATTTTTTGATGTTGGAACCTTTAATTTATTTTCTAATTTTAAAGAATGTACATTTCGATGAATCAGATGAAAGTATTTAACTCGAAACTTTACTTTACTGACCAAACTTAAATATTATCTGACCGCATTCTTATGTTAAAATTTTTCTTACTGTTCAGTTGTAATTAATAACTCTAATAAAAATTAGCTGTCCATTATCATCACCAAGTTTCTGGAATAATTACCGACCAATAATTTTTTCAATACAAAATTCGTGATCTGTGAACTATCAAAGAAAATTATAAATTAAATTAATTGTAAAAAATCAATCTAGCAATGACCGGGGCAACTTCTTATAGTCATAATAACACCAATACGAAAAACAAACAGACCCATTAAATATAATTACAGACCGAATCGAATCATATTCAATACCCGCACTTACGCTCTTATAATAATAAAGTACAATTTTAAACGTTATCTAAAATTATATTGGCGTTGCCGAATCGGTAGATCAGGTTATTCGAGTTCTTCGACGATTAATTACGATCGATTTTTATCTCAACTACTTCTACTACCTATTAATTATATTTTCGAAAGATAATCTCGGGCCCGTATATTACGGCATGAACGCGTGCAATATTTTATTTTAACGCGCAAAGTATCCTCTTTACCGACTTTTATTATACTTTTTTTTTCTTTTTAGGTTAGATTATCTATGTTAACGCGTGAGCGAGTTTTTTTCCCGATCCAAAAATATACGAGAGTCCTTATCATCACTCCCCGTTTGCCTGAAGGCGTTTTAGACCGTGCTCTTCGAATATTCGTTTTAACGCGCAAACACACCGATAAAAATAAAATAAAATAAAGACTAAAAAATAGTCTTTTTTACGATTAAATTCGGAGAAACACTCCTTTTGTGCGATAATTTCCCGAAGCGACGGCGGAAAATCTTCGATTATCGACGCTTTCAGGTAATTTAAGGGTGACCAGACGTCGAGAGTCTCTGAAAAGGAACAGATCCGTCATATTCTTTCTTTTTTTTCTATGTATTTAAACAGCTTCATCGTCGCCTTTTAGATTATTTGTCTTTCAGCTTCCGTTTTTTGCGTTTCTCGTACTTTTCTTTTAAAATTTGCCAATGGAAAGTTTTTCGAGTTCCTTTGTCTACCTTTTTTTCGCCAGTACTATAGAACATTTTGTTCTTTGACACATAAAACATCACCTTAAATTGCTATACATAATAATATTTTATTTTTATTAATTTAAAGACATATATGTACATACAAGCAGTCTAGCTTGATTATTTCTAAACTTAACGACAGAATACGTTGCAGCCATTATTCATAATATAAAAAAATAATTTTAATTGACCTACGATTTGAAAATGTAAACTTCTTTTACAATTAGTTGGTTGAAAATGGTTACGGAAATGCTATAACGAAAGCAAAAGAGCAAATGGGGGTGCACTCTCTTCAGTACACGACCCCTACTCTCGCCCCGTATCACAACCCTCCTACATATTACACCTTGCCCCCCCCCCTCCGTATGGTTTCTTTAAAATCGTGGTGATTTTCACAGATTTTCTCGTTTCTTTTTATCACAAAATATTTAGTTAAATGTTTATATGCGTCTATAATCAGCAACTTGTTCCACATGATGCATAACTACAAATTTTAAATGTCTAAAGACTTGGGTAGTCATATCTGTAACGAGACATTTAGTATACAACAATTTTTATTAAAAAAAATCATTCAAAATCAATCAAAACTAGCGTGTGTAATTTTTTGGACTCGTCTACAATAATGTCTTCTAAGAAGGAGCGCTTTATTTTTATGAGCACATTACGAGTAATGGTTACTACGAGGAAGTGCCGTCGGTCCTTTGAGTCTCGCAATACCCGAGTTAGGCTACATAATACATTGTAGAAATTCAATTGAATGCGATACAATCGAAACATTGTACACGATCGTATATCAAAGTTTGACTATGTGTACTAAAATTGACTTAGTTCAAATCAGATAACATTTAACTGAATGCGAGTGTGCGGAAGTTTCCTATTTGCCGAACGATTCGGTGCACGCAAATTATCATCAGTGGTTCAGAACATTTTATATAGTTCGGTTATATATGTATGTTACAGTCGAAGTGTATTTTCAGTTGTATTACAATCCTACTGGTGCTTGAGGTCATTTATATTCGAGTACAATTCAACTAGTAAATAATATCTCTACAAGCGCAAATACACTTTCAACAATTTGTGCCGGTTGCAATATAACAATTTAGTTTTTACAGCTTTGATGTTTTATGAATGCTTTAGAATTCAATAATGCGTTAATATTTGCTGGGTATTACGAATAAAGGTAATGAGTACCGTATTACGATAACTCGAAGAATGTGTTCATAACAAAAGCGTGACTTTCCAGCTCAATTTACTAGTCGAATGGCGTTTTTACGTACACCTAATCTCTCCATCTAACCTGGTACCAACTTATAGTTGAGGTATATTTTCAGTTGTTACATATTTTGACCAGTTGGAGTGAAATTCGCCATATGAATTAACTTCAAGTATGAAGTACGTATGTACATATTTTATTATTTTTACATACATATATACAAATATACCAGGAAGGCTTAACAGGTAAACCCCAAATGCGCCTTCCTGGTCCACATAATTATTACATAGATACATGTAAATCTAAACAATATCTGACATCTATGGTCAGATATTACAAACATCGTATTAATACGATAAATAACGATGAATAATTTTCATGTAACAATACGAATTTTTTATATTCGATAAACAACCACAGAGACATCTATGGTGAGCAATATGGCGAAACCTAAGATATAACAATAACTAAAGGTTCGCAACAGAAAATTGGGAAGGAAACGCCAATTTTACAGGAATCGTTTCAATGAAAATCAGAAAAATTGGCAAATTCTGATAAGAAACGATCGACCTTGACAAACCAAGGTCTGGCCTATAATAGCGAGACTTGGCGGGAATCGAACTCGTAACATCAAGTACGAGATAATTCAACATTCACCACTAGACCACGCTACTGGTTGTAGCAACATTCACCATTAGACTACGCTAACTTACGTGAGTTAGACGAAATATATGTATACAAACTAGTCAAAATATATTACAACTGAAAATACACTTTAACTATAATGGCAGTTGGTACCAGGTAAGATGGAATATATTTCAACTAGTTAAAATATATAACAACTGGAAGATACACGACAACTGTAACATGTACATAGCTAGTTGTGTTGCCCGGCTTCGCTCAGTATTTGCAATATAAACAGCTTAAACATGGCGAATCTAATAGTAAATATTCATTTGTTTTTTTATTCAATTTATTTGAATTGAAAAAAAATTCAACCATATCGAATCGTCATCATAGAGACTTTGATATGTTTTTCGATTACCAATAAATCTTACATATGTCTCTTTCGAAATTATGATTCTGAACAAAGAAAAATTCTGACCAAAGTCTCTTTCGAAATTATATATTAGATTTGCATGTATTATATACCGAATTATATATGTAAGTAATGTTGTGCCCGTTGATATTTCAACGGGTGATCTGTTTAGGAAACACATTTCAATATAAACAAAATATGCAAATCCATTGTATACATACATAAGTAAGTGTAAGTATTGAAAGTGTATTTTTGGTATTAAAAACCGTCACCAACTGTGAAGTTTAATACTCCCGTTAAATAAATTAGCCATTTAATTGCAAAATTTTATATGGAAGCGTATGCATATACATACATAGGTCGTAAGAGATGAGACTCTGTAATTATAAATTTGTATGATGTTTGAACATTGGCTATATTGAGGACATGCCATGTATTGACATGTATTTTTAATTTGTTTTAGGGTAGTAAATAAAAGTTTAAATGTTACTCACCCCCATCCGCCTTCTGGATAAAAATGTTGCCTTATTGCCAATGTGTCGAGGTCCCTTCTTCTGAGGGCTGGAACACTGCGATGTAGGGCTCGTAGCTCCCTCTCGCATATTCCGGCTCCGGCCCATCCGGACTCTTCCTCGATGTCCGGTCCGGAGGGCCCCAACCCCGGCAAACTGCCGCGACCGCCACATCCGACGTCTGAAACAACGCCAAGAAACGCCGAAATTTAATTTCAATATCGCAAAACGTGTCTAATATAGTTGGACGCGCGCCAACCATTGAGAGACGCTGTTATCGCCTGCCTGCGACCGAATTTGCGATATCGCACAGGTAAAAATGTATGCGATGTCTGTTTTCGACGGTGGATACGCGAGTGCAATTTCAATAGAGTACAACCGGAACTGGAGAGAAAGATAAATATACATTTGGAGCACGTTTCTGAAAGAACCCATGTTAAAATATCATATTTATGTACTTAGTAGTTGCCGAAAACATGGATTAAATTATAGCAATAGCATTTGTTTGTGGACATTATTTGAATTCATGAATTCAGACCACCTACCATCTATTTCACTATCATCTCTACCTGGAAGGACAGGTCTATCAACAAATTGACGAAAGTTCATCTGGCCCAAACATTATTTTTTTCAATACTTCTTTATGTTGTCGATCTTGGACTATTAAGGCCAAAGAATGAAAAAATACAGGCACAATTGATATATTTTATTTTATTTATATATATTTTAGCTATCAAGCTAATTTAAAAAAAAATACATCTTAATTATTATACTTAACTCTAAAATTTATAATTAACTTATATGTACTGTCCCTCACAGAGGTGTCTCTTCGCACCTCGCAGGAATGCATCCATGTTTTTAGCAGACCTGACGCACTCAGGGAGGGCATTATACATGAGCACACCCCTGTGAAAAACACCCCCAGCCGTCTTATTCTTTCTTACTCTACTTACAACTAGTTTGTCCTTATTTCTAGTATAAAAACTATGTTTATCTCTATTCCTTATTATATAATCATCAAAATACTTAGGTAATAACTTATGATCTAACTTATAAACAAAAGACAATGTACTAATATTTAGACTAATTCTAATACTCATCCATCCTAATTCATCTAACATACTTCCAATACTCTTAAATCTACTCACATTCAAAATAGCTCTCATAGCTTTATTCTGTATTTTTTGCATTTTTTCTAAATCTTGGCCACTAAACAAATTAAGCACAGTGGCACAATAAACCACATGTGGCAAGACAATTGAATTAAACACTAAAATTTTACTTTTTTTACTTAAAATATTTCTTAATCTACATAATACACCAACTTTTCTAGCCATTTTTTTTATTATATAGTCAGCGTGCATTTTAAAATTTAGTCCTGAATCTATGTATACACCTAAGTATTTTATATTTTCAACTTTTTCAATTAACTTATCATTAATTCTAATTTCATTCAATATATTTTTATTTTTACCATTCAACCACATCATTTTTGTTTTATTCACATTCAACTTTAATTTATTTTCACACAACCAGTCATTCACATAATTTAATTCTATATTTAAAATCTCAGACATTACATCAACATTCTTTCCAATTATATATATCAATGTATCATCTGCAAACAAATGTATTTTACACATCTTAATTACCTTAACAATATCGTTTATATATAATATAAATAATAAGGGTCCCAATTTGGACCCTTGCGGCACTCCATGAGGTGTTACATATTCAGAGGATAACACCTTATCAATTTTTACTCTTTGCCTTCTATTATTTAAGTATGATTGAAGCCACTTTAATACTATACCATTTATTCCTAACTTATATAATTTTTGTAATAAAATATTCCTATCTACTGTCTCGAACGCTCGCTTAAAATCTAGAAAAACTGCTCCAACAACCATGCTAGATTCATCCATCGTCTCCATCCAATCAGAAACCACCAATTGGATAGCGGTTTCTGTTGAATGTTTCACTCTAAATCCAGACTGTTCCACAACCAAACAATCATTTATACTAATGAACTCTTTCAATTGAATCATAACGATTTCCTCCAGCATCTTCTCAACAATCGGTAACATATTGATGGGCCTCATTTCACTGGCTTTATGTGTGCCCGTAACCTTTGGTACCGGTACAATAGTAGACACCTTCCATGCATCCGGGACGGATCCCACTTCTAACGATTCATTTATTAATTTCAGTAACTGAGGTCCAACCATATCCCAAGTGTTGATTAAAATATCTAGAGTCAATCCATCCATACTAGAAACTGATTTCATGCCCTTCAATACACCATTTAATCCCTCCATTTCCACTAATTTAAACCTTTCAAACTTATTTAAACCCAAGTTAATATCATCATTCACACTATTATGCCTTGTTTGTATTGAATTAACTATATCATTCACACTATTGATGTAAAACTCATTCAATCTTTCAACCATATCCTCTTTATCATTATATACTACTCCCTCGACTTCTAATTCATTCAAAGAAACATTTTTTCCCCCGGAAATCAAAGTTTTAATTATTCGCCACATTTTTGTGGGATCTTTTTTTGCACCATCAATATTTCTTTCATGCCAATCCCTCTTCGCATTACGTAAAACATTCACACATTTATTCCTCTTTCTTTTATACTCTAACCAAGCCTTTTCTAATTGGATTCCATCCATAGCCTTAATAATTTTATATCTTTTATAACTAACATTCTTATCAACTAAGCTTTCCTTTACTTCCTTGGTAAACCAAGGTTTCAGCTTATGCTTATGCATGATTCTTGTGGTTTTTACGCATTTACTTTTAGAATATGTTATATTACGATACATTATCTCCCACATTTCATTCACACTATCACCATCCTTTCCCCATACACACTCCTTTAACAATTCATTCATCAATTGATAATCAATGTTTTCTCTTTCAGTCACCTGCATATTTTTAAGTCCTCCGTTACTAAACCGCTGTCCCAAAAACATGTTGACAATAGAATGGTCTCCTATTTTCGGTACATCTTTCACCTCACACCGCAGATCCATTATATTCGTCATAACCAAATCAATGAGAGAGCTTGATAAATTATTCACTCTCGTTGCTTCCGTCACTTTTTGTTTAAAACCCAATTCATTTACCCAATTTCTCAACTTTTTTACATAAAATTCTTCTGTCTGTAACCAATTAAAATTCCAGTCCCCAAACATAATTATATTTTTACTCACATCTATACTTCTTTCACTCAATTCTTCTAAAAATTTAAGAAATCTTCCATTTCTACCATTCGGAGAGCGGTAAATTACTAGCAAAAACACAGTAACTCCATTCACAAGCAGATCCACACCAATTGTCCAAAACTCACCATCAACCTTATTAACTATTACATTACCGTAACTTAAATCATCCCTTAAATACAATAGTACCCCACCCGTATGTCTAGAATTAGAGTCACATCTCAAAACACAATATCCATCTATATTCAGCTCAAAATCTTCAAAATCACTAGTTACATGCGTTTCACTTAAACCTATAAATAATGGTTTTTGACTTACAGTTAAACTCCAAACCTCATCCTTGTGAGCAAAAAAACTTTGTACATTTATACCGATACCTTTTGGTGGTTGCTATATATTATTATACTTAATTCTATTTCTCATTAATTCTATATTTCTTTTATATACACTGCACTTAGTGTCCAACGGTCCGTGATTTGTGTTCAAATTTAATTTTAATTTATTATTACTTTTAAAGCAATTATTACATTTTATTATTTTATTGTTACATCCCTCGCTTTTGTGCCCTTCTTCTCCACATTTCGCACATGTCACCTTGTTTCTACAATCCACCGCTTTGTGATTAAATCCGTAACAATTTAGACATCTTAGAATATTAATTTCTTCAAAAACCCTACATCTATCCCAATTTATATTTACTTTTCCATCTTCAATAAATCTTTTAAATGTATTGCAATCTACTTCCACTATCGCATTATATTTATTATTTTTTCTACTTTTCCATATTTTTAACACCTTCAGTTCACCATCATTTATAACTTCTTGATTTTGATTCATCAAACACTCAGCCAACTGTTCACTTGTAAGTTCCTCCGACATATCTACAATTTTAATTTTGGGATTTTTTAATTCCCCTCTTTTAACATTATAATTCTCCCCTAATTTATTTTCTACTTCTTTTATTAATTTAATACTATCCTGTGCACTGTTACACGTTACAGCAATGCCCCCTTTACCGATTTTTTTAACCCCTTGTATTCCTATTTTTAGTTCCTTAGGGTTTATTAAACTTTTACATTCTTCCTTTGTCTTGTCCGTTTCTTGGATTTTTTTCGGAACAATTATTGTTATGTCTTTATTATTCTTCTTAAGTGCATTTGCATAACTAAAACTATTTTCACTCTTATTTACACTTTTTAAAATGTTTAATTCACTGTTGGTTTTTATTATATTTATGTCTTTTTGTATATTGTTTTTCAAATTTTTAAATTCACTTCTTAATTCACATATTACATCCAAAAATTGTTCCTTATCATTATTTTCATTTTTACAAATATATTCAACTAATTTTTTTACTGATGTAATTAAAAATGTCTTATTGTCATTTGATATACTGTTAGTTTTTGTGGTCAAAATGTCCATAATTTTTTTTTCAATTGTTATTACTTCACTTATGCGTTCTGATGCCATTATTATACACTTAGGACGTACACATAATTATATATTACAAATTTATTTTTAATTTTTTAATTGTTACAATTTCGTTGTCCAAATCGCCACACACGTAATCAACGTCTGTACACGATCACGACACGAACAATACTTAATAATATGGTGCTATGGGCGTATGTTGAACTATCGAGTATCGAGTATATTGAGAATACGACAGGAAAATTATCGAGTCTGTAGTCCAGGAAGTTTAGATCGCTAATGGACTTTCATCAGTCTGTCTTCGAAGAGTCTTCTTCAGACATACAATAGTTGGAAGAAAGTCGGAAAGCTTTCGGAGACTACTTGTGACTAGACATGTGCAGGGTCCACGGAGAAGGCGAAGTTTCCTAATTTGATGATTCAGACACATCCAAGTACTTATGTACTTCTTCAACTATTGCTGAAGCCATTAATTAGGCTTGCGGAATGACGAGAAAGATGGAGATGAGCAACGAGGTGGCTGAGGGACTTGGGAGATCAGGTATCTTTTAAATTTTTCGAAAGAAATTCACTGAAATCAATTAACCAATGCTACTCTTTTTCGACGTTTTCTTTGAAATGCAGTCGATTGAAATACGTATTTTCCGAATGACACATTCTTTGAAAGCGTATTGTTAGCCAAGCTTCAAACCGATGGTAATATTTTTAATAATTCGCACTAACTGTTACTTTATTTTTCGACGGGATATCAATCCAATATGTTGGAAAATTCCAACTGAAAATATCTAGCGGCAAACGAAAATTATGGTGAAAACAAAGATATGTTTAAAATAATTTAGCTTACACACAGCTTAAATCTCACACACACATTTTTTAATAACCATAAAAATGTGATGAGTAATCGACTCTGGTTGCATAACAGTCAAACTTTGGAACTATTACTTAACTCTATTGATACTGTAGCATATGCTAAAAGAAGTCGTCGTTATAATTGGTTTTCAAGGATTATATCCAGGTTTTAGTGCTGTCGTCTAACAATGGAGACCCCCGAATGGACTTAGTGGTCGATAACGGCACCCAGCCACTTTCCGATAGAGTTCTCAGAACTTACAGCGCGAGACCGTGGGACTCCATATCTGGTACGTGACTAACAATAGGTAAACAAACGTATCGAGGAAGATGCACTGAGCGACTGCCCTTTATAAGCAGGTAATAGGCCATATGAAGACATTCTGTACGGAGCACTGGCAGTGCGTGGATCTCCTTAATCACCCAATAAATGCTGTGAAGCGACTTTGGCCTTTTATTTGGATCCTCCACCCACCCATATGCAACAATACTTACATATACATACATATGTACAGAGATAAATTATACATGAAAACACGCAATCTAATCAAAAACGAAAATATGTTTATGTTTTAAATAAACGTGAAATTATTAATACAAAAGTGCCATCTATCCGTCAATGAAATAATGTATCAATTTGTCATTCGATAATTTTTTAGATAGAAAAATGTCTCATTTGAATGACACGCGCTTCGATTAATCGCCATTCGAGTAACTCGCTTTAGACTAATTGCATTTACTTAGAATCAGAATCATAGAGAATAATCGGTCCATTTTAGGTAATTAACCGGTTATATGTATGTGCATATGTATTGTAAGAAACTAAAACCGTTCAAAATTTAACATTTGTCCTTTCACAATACAACCACAGACATTATACACGTTCGAGCGAGTAAAGAAGAGAGAGGGATGAAGGTGGGGGTATGAAGGGGGGGGGGGGGGGCAATTTAGTCACCTGTCAAAATGTGTATAACTTATTGGAGTGTTGTCGAGCACTGCCTTACCGGAAGTAAACAATAGCGGTAGGAAAATACGAGAAAAAAAATCCAGCTCCGCCAAAAGCTCTGAAATAGTGTTTGCGTGTAGGTAAATAATATTATATGAAATGTAAATAAGTGAAATGATATCAAATATTTGGGGGGTGTGCGAGATTCAACTGTCACTTCCGGTTGATCGATTGCAGGGGTTTGTTTATTCGCACGCTCTGTATTATGCTCGGGTAGCGATGTATTTGCGGAGCGAAATATGCGGACAAATTTTGATACACTTGTGAGACTTCCGGTTTGTTGATTTTTTCGAGCGAAATTCAAATTAAATTAATTCGAATTCGTAGCTAGAATTACAGCTGTTTTGTATCGTCACTGAAATGCACCATTTAATAATATTCACATACATATTTCTATGTATTTGTAAAGAGTTTCGTGTACAGCTTTGACATTTTCCTTGACAGATTCATTTTTTTTTAAATTTAATTTATTACTTCACACAAGTGTAACGCAGACTTTAAGCAAACATAGTACGCAATCATATAATTACAATAAATTATAAATCTGGCCACAAAATTTAATGTTCGTTCGAAACGTTGCAGTACATACATCAGTATACAGGCTAAGGCTATTATATACGTCGTTCAAATCATAGTAAATTACACTAATTTCATCCTAGACATGTTTACGGGCCGACATTACATCGTAATCGATCTATTGAGACGTTTATATAGATAAAAAAACAGCAATAACGAAATAACATCGTGTTTAATAACTCAGATGCAAAATTGGGCATCGTTCAATAAAATGGCTGAAAAATATGTATTTACAATGTCTGAACTGCTAAATATCTCGATGTTGCGTTCCGTGAATTATACTAGCTTCCAATTAACGTGTCCTCGTTCGACCGGAAGATGTAATAAATGTTTATTTCTACCGATCGTATGAATTGGGCGTGAATAGTGCTTTGTCATTATCGTGATGTTGACTTTGATTTATCGCTCCGGTTCGTTTGTTATATTATATTATTATACATACATATGTATAAAATGTGCATGTTTTTATTTTTATTTTAAAAGAGTTTAATATACGCCTCTTTGTATTCGATGCCAAAATATTTAATGCTTGATCATTCATGTTAGATTTTCATCTGATCAAATACTCATATGCTAGTGTAGATATAATTAATTCTTACATACAATAATATGGGAATTGGGTGAAATAACATACGAAAAAATTGCACACGACAAACTCTCAAATATAAAATCATAATGTTTCAAATGAGATTTTAAAAAATCAATTGCGCACGGTAGAGTGAATTGGCTTTATGCGAGTGTTTAAGACGCTGGAAGTGCATCTGTGACTCCCCCTCCCCTCTCCCCCATATTAAAAGTGATGAACTTAGCTTTTTATAAACTTCACTCTGTTAGTTCAGTGACATTCCTGCCTGTCAAAAAATTGTGAACTGATTTTAAACCACTTCCACTCTTCAGGTCGCTTTGATATCTTGCGACATACGGGAGTTATTAACATTGAAGTGAGTTGTTATCTGCAACATGATACTGGAGGAGTTTAATCATTAACGAATTAATTAAAAACTACATCGGAATCGTGTGTCGAATTGAAGCGATGACAGCTAGCTATCCAAACACGTCTTTCTACCGCCCCTTCATAACTCGCACGCTAAGCAGTTAAGCAGCTATAAGAGTTACTTTTTTCTCTGTCATTTATTTTATTACTTGATGTTCTAAACATGTAAATAAAATAAGCATCACTCAGTTTCAGTGTAGTGAAAAAAAATAAAAAGTAGCGTTTTTTATATTTTAATCATATATCTTTTTATTTTCAATAAAATACTACAAAAACTTCACATTGGAAACTGAAGAACATTTAAAGAAATAACAGTATTTTACATGTATCGTTTTATCATACATAGACATAAATAATATAGTCCTTATTGAAATTGATGGATAATTTGTGTTTGCTTAACACATTATATGCATGCGGGAAACGGAGATTACTGCATTTAGCGTCTTGTTGCTTGACAGCGGGAGACTGTAATCTCTGTTTTTTTAATCCATGCTCTCCGACTGTGAATTACGTGGACAACGGTAGGTAACTAACCCTTTATTTATATAAAAAAAAATTTAGTGTTCATTTTATTATCCATTTACATTGGTCTTAAATTATCTTATTTATAAAATTATATTGTTTTTCACTTAAAAATTGTTGTTAAAAAGGTTCGTAAGCCCTGTCTAAATAATAATATTTTAAAATTTCAATATTTATAGCATAAAGATGATGGAAATATTTTTAGATTTTTTCTCACTTCAAAAGTGGTTGGTAACCCCTTTTTAAAATACTAATCAATTAATTAGAAGGCGTTAAACAATTATTAGAACTTCCATTTTAATTTTATTTGAGTCAGTCGACAGGATTAAAACAGTCTTTTTGAAAATGTCTCAAATTTGTGCCCACTACATGGCAAGGGGCGATTTCGATTGTCGATTAATTTTATATTTAATTTATGAAATATACAGAATAGAATTTCGAATTATCAAATGCTTATATTAAAATTTCATATATGTGAGGAATTTGAATCGCAATATTCTGGAATGAAAGGAAATGAAAAAGTCATCGGTTTTTAGCGTAATTTACGACAAGACATAAATTATATAAGTCGCCGGCAATTGGTAATGGTCTTCGACAGACGATTGGGAACCACTGCCGGTGATATATTAATCTTTTAACCCCTCAACGATCGTATGTATGTATTATATTATAAATAATTTAAAACAATTCAAAATTATATATGCTAATTTAGTCTAATATTATTTCAAAATATTGAAGTTATTCACAATATCATATGTGTATGTATGTTCAACAAGAGTATTATTATTCAACAATGCTTTTAGAACTGTTCAAGCTTTTTCCGGTTGTAAACAATACCCGAGAGATGAATATAATAGCACACGTTTTAAATGGCGAGATAAAACTGAAACCCATACCGTAAGGTGAATTATACATTTTTATTAGGCCATTTGAAGGTTAGAGTCTATAAAAATAAGCATTAGATATTTATCGAGTAATAAAATAGTACGTAAAACGAAATTCAAAATTAAAACAACTCAAATTCACGCCTATTTTATTATGGATCGTTGATATAACTTTCACTGCTGATTAGATAAGGACATTCTTAGATAGTAAATATAAGTTTTGCTTTATTTTTTGAATAATTTTCTCATCGTTTATTGATAAATTCTTCTATTATTTCATCACATACATTTTATACAGATTAAACCCTAAGATGCTCATTGTGATAATTATTGGGCATATTACATATTTTATTTTTTCATAGATATATACTAGGAATGCCTAACAGGCAAACCCCAATGCACCTTTCTAGACAATTAGACTTGTACATATTTTTTTTACATATTGTACATAAATCAAATTCAGATATTTGTGACACAGCGGGTAGGATGGTTTTTGCCAATTTGATAGAGGAACCGTTTCAACAATAAAATCAGATAAATTGGCAAAATCTGATAGGAAACGATCGACTTGAAGTCACTAATATCCAAGTCTGACCAGCAGCATTAAATATTAGCACGGAATCGAACCCGGTAACCTCTCGGTGCTAAACATAAATTAAACCACAGAGCCATACTGATGGCTATGTAAATATATAGATATAATTGAATACATTAAGTATTTAAAATTTTCGTATTTTAAATACATTAAGTATTTGAAATTCTGACTGGTAAGTAAAATGTTTATTACGTTACGTACAATTAGCAGAAATACTACATTTAATTTAAGTTAGTTAGATAAACTATGCTGAAGCTCAACCTGAAGTGAACTAATTTACAAAAAGTAAAACAAATCTCTTGTTTGGTACGAGCGTGGAATGCTATCTCTCTTTCTGGCCTTACATTAGTTGATTTTTCCAGCTGGAAAATGGAAAATGCCATTCGTACAAAACACAAACAAACTACATACATACGCGAATATGTTTTCATACGTTCTCAAAAAGCTTTTCACTGGCACAAAGGCCACTATTTCAAAGCTTTTATTTGAAAACTTTTTAATGTGATAAATCAAACGTGCAAGTCTCCCCCATCGCTTTTCCCGGATGAATTTCCGGTGCAAACGAGACACCTAAAATTAAAACGTATGAACCTGGAGCCTGAGCATGCACATAC